>NW_024542848.1:1276457-2552915 GCF_018151105.1 Drosophila obscura | reverse complement strand
CGATCTGCCGATTTTCACCCAGCATGCCTGGTCTGGTATTTCCTCGCTCCACAGCTTGAATCGTCTTTGGTGGTGGCTTTTCCGGTCGTCGATCGCCCGCTGGACGGTCGCCACTTGATTTTCGCTGAGTTCGCACCCTTGGGGGACCTCCCAGTTGCTGGGTATGGCGGCCTTTATGCATGTTGTGTGGGTCCGTGTTGTCTCCTGGCCGGATGTCTGTGCCTCTGCTGTTCGTGGTGGTTGACCCTGAGATTCCGTGTTTGGTGTTGGATCTGGCCTCCGTAATTCTGCGTTTTGACTCTTGGCTGGTCCTCCGATGTCCAATATATCGTTGTCTATTTCTTCCAGCTCGACTTGTCGTGCCCAGCTGATCCGCTCAGTGGCCCTTGGTTGAGCCGGCTCAGGTCTGGTGTTGTTGGCCCAGCTTATTCTTTTCTTTCTGGTCCCTTCGGTCCCTGCCGCCTCTAGTGACATGGTTGCTGGACTGGCCGTGGTCTCGCTGGCTTTTGCTGTTCTTCGTGGTGCCACAACTCTGGTGCCGGACACCCTCATCCTTCCTCCTAGCTGTGGCGGCGCTGGTATGACCTCCACCTTGCGTTGTTTCGCCTTACTTTCCTCCATTTGTCGCTTGAATTTCCGTGCGCTATTATTAAATTTGTCCATGGTTCTGCAAAGAAAGAGAGGTGTCGTTATTGTGACTGTTTCTTGCTCTTCTTTGCTTGCGGGTTATAGATGTGATATGTGCGCTCGACTTTTTTGTTAGTAGAGGTGTCTTTGACTGTTACTATTACTGGGGACAAGAGTTCGAGGACCTTACAAGGACCGTTGTATTTTGGCTCGAGTTTTGCTGTTATTTTATCGATTTTTTTTTAGAGTGGGTGAGTTCTGACCCATTCTATGTCCCATATCTTTGGTTTCCAGTCTCGTCTTTTTAAGTTGTAGTGTCTCGTCTGTTTTGCTGCTGCTTCCTCCATGTTTTGTCTGGCTAATGCTTCCACGCTTTGTCGCGCTTCTGCACTTTCTTGTGTCGTTAGTTCTGTGAGCCCTGATCCTAATGTTACCTCGTCAAACAGATTTCCTGGCAGCGGTAGCTCTCGTCCGAACAATAAATATGCTGGCGTAAATTCTGTTGATTCTGATCGACTGCTGTTGATCGCGAGTGTTAATTCTTGTAAGTGCTCGTCCCACTTATTATGTTTTCCCCCCGCGTACTGTGCTATCATGGTTTTCAATGTTTGATTCGCTCTTTCGGTCGGGTTTTCTTGGGGCGTGTATGGTGCCGTGAATTGCTGCTTAATTCCCCATAACTGCATTACCTGTTTGGTTTTCCTGCTTGTGAATTGCACGCCGTTGTCTGATATCAGCTGTTTTGGTGTTCCTCCTCGTGCTAGTATTTTTTCTCGGAACGCTTTTATGAATGTATCGGCGGTTGCTTTCCTCGCTGGTGTCACCTCTATCCATTTCGAAAATTTATCGATGAATACGATGAGTACTGTGTTCCCGTGCGATGTTCTTGGTAGGGGTCCTACGAAATCGACGCATATCGTTTCCCACGGGGCCTCGGCGACTTTTGTTAGCATTTTTCCCGCCGCTGCTTGTTGCGAGATTTTGAATTTTTGGCAGCTTTCACATTCTCTGATGAATTTTGTTACATCTCTGCTTATCCCTGGCCAAAAATATCGCTGTCGGATCCTTATTTTTGTGCGTCGTATCCCTAGGTGGCCTGCCGTTGGGTTCGTATGGTTTTCCGTTAATACCCTATGCCTTTCTTTTTTTGGCACGCACAGCTTCCATGGTTGGATGTCTTCATCCGTTTGGCTTGGTATGTGTCGGTATAATCGTCCGTGTTTTATAGTGTAGTCTTCTGCTATTTTCGGGTTTGTTTGTATCTGTTTCCACTTTGCTTCGTACCAAGCGCATTCCACCAGCTCTGTGATTCTCACCTCTTCGCGTGGTAAGCGGGATAATCCGTCCGCCACTGCATTGAGCTTCCCCTTCCGATAGCGTATTTCGAATGTGAATGGTTGTAGTCCGAACGCCCATCTTGCTACTCGGCCGGATGGGCTTTCGATGGAATTTAACCATTTCAGGGCTAAGTGGTCCGTTATCACTACAAACTGGTATCCCTCGAGGTACATCCTCATTTTGTGAATTCCCCAGTAGATGGCGAGACATTCTTTCTCTGTAGCGGAATATTTAGTTTCTTCGCTTTTTAGCTTGCAGCTTGCGTATGAGATTACGTGTTCTCCGTTTGCATCCTCCTGTGTTAAAAGCGCTCCTAGTCCGCAATCGCTTGCGTCTGTTTGTAGGATAAAGGTTTTTCTGAAATCTGGGCAGGCCAGAATGGGTGCCTCTGTTAAACAGTGTTTCAGGTCGTTGAAAGCGCTGTCTTGGGCTTCTCCCCACGTAAATTTCTGTCCTTTCTTCAGTAGTTCTTGTAGTGGCTTCGCTCTCTCGGTGAAGGTAGGTACGAACCTTCGATACCACGATGCTAGCCCCAGAAAACTGTGTAGTTATTTTAGTGTTGTTGGTGCAACCAGTTCTCTGATGGCTGACACTTTGTCCGGATCTGTGTGTATTCCTTCCTCGCTCACCATGTGTCCCAGGTATTTCAACTTCTGTTGGAAGAAGTGACATTTCGCTGCGTTGATGCGCAAGTTTGCTCTCCTTAATCGGTTCAGCACTTCCTGAAGCTTCTGCATGTGTTCTGTTTTCGTTCGCCCAATGACGATTATATCGTCTAGGTATGCGAAAGCGAACGGCTCCATGTCTGGTCCTATAACCGAATCTAATGCCCTTTGAAACGTTGCGGGCGCTGTGGTGAGTCCGAACGGCATTACCTTCCATTGGTACAAGCCTCGCCCAGGGGCTGTGAAGGCTGTGTACTGTCGGCTTTGCCTCTCCATCGGAATCTGCCAGTAGCCTGACTTTAGGTCCAGTGTGCTGATGAATTTCGCCTCTCTTAGTTGGTTTAATATGAAGTCCATCCGTGGTACCGGGTATGCGTCCTTCTCGGTTTTTTCGTTAAGTAGTCTGTAGTCGACGCATAGTCTCCAATCCCCTGCTTTTTTCTTGACTAAGACTATTGGTGAGCTGTATGGACTTCGTGACGGTTCTATTAGGTCCTGACGTTTCAGCTCGTTTATTTCCCTGTTGATGATCTCCATTTGTGCTGGGTTCCTTGGGTAGTACCGCTGTTTGACTGGTCTATCGTCCTTGAGGAATATTCGATGAGTTGTTATGTTACTTACTCCGCCGAGGTTGTCGAATTTCTGGACCTCTGTTGATATCCATTTTTCGATTTCCTTGTCCGTTGGTTCCGGTTGTGAGTTTCTTGCCCTCTCTTCGTGTCTTTGTTTTTTCTCCCTTCCACTGATCACTACGGTACTGTTTCCGCATGTAATGATGGTTCCTGCGTCCCTTAAGAAGTCCATTCCGAGTAGTGGCGTGTCTGGTAGCCCCTCCATTATTAACGAGAAGGAACGTGTGAGTCGCTTCTGGGGACGCGACTCTACTTATACCCGTACTCAGTCAGTATATACATTTTTGAGCATGATTTTTTAGAATTTTAGAATTAAAAAAAAAATTTTACATTTTTTTGCTACATTTGTTATCTACATCTCATCTACAATGTCTATTCTACATCTAACATGTGGTTTGTACAAGTACCATTTAGATTCTACATCTCCTCCGCTAGGGGTTACTCGCGCACTGAACGCGGCAGAGTGTGCGAGCGAGAAGGAAAATGAGTTGCGTTGTCGTTGGCGGGATGGGGAGGGGAAGCAACTGAAAATGAATTTCTTCATTCTGGCTATAATTATGATTCGATCTGATTCAGATTCGGCAATCTGGTAGATATGGGCATTCTCTACGATACTGCGTTATTAGTTTTATCGTATCTTTAAAAATGTGCCTGCCACTGATTTTCGTCCTTTGTGTAGGCGGAAGGGGGCGGGGCGAAATTTTGAAATACACTTGTAGCAGTGTGATATCACATGAGTCTGGAAACCAAATTTGGTTTCTCTAGCTCTTATAGTCTCTGAGATCCAGGCGCTCATCAAGACGGACGGACGGACAGACGGACAGACGGACAGTCGGACAGACGGACAGTCGGACGGACAGACGGACATGGCTATATAGACTCGGCTATTGATGCTGATCAAGAATATATATACTTTATGGGGTCGGAAACGTTTCCTTCTCTGCGTTGCACACATCCACTTTTACCACAAATCTAATATACCCCTTAACTCTTTTTTGAGTACGGGTATAAAAATGATAATGTCGTTTCCTGGCCTCTTAGCTCTACTTCGGTAAGGAATGTACGCGTGGTTTTTTGTGTACTTCCATCTGCGAGTCTGATCAGTCTATTTTCTTTTTCTTCCTTCCCGTTGTTCTGTAGTATTTTCGCCGTTTTTTCGTTCAAGATGCTTCTTGTGGCTCCCGTATCTATTACTACCTCCATCCTCTTTCCGCCGATCTTGGCCATTCCCACGAGCTGGTTGTCCTCGTATCTTAAATCTGTGGAGGTCCGCTCTGCGTGCGGAGCCCAAAGGCTCCGGGTGCTTCGCGGGATTGTCCCGGGCCTTGTGCGTTTTCTTGTGGTTTCCTGCAGCAGTCTATCGTTCGTACTCCTTCTTTATTGCATGTCCAGCAGTATAATACTGGCTCCCTGGTGCATCCCCTCGATTCGTGTCCTATTTGTCCACATCGGTGACATTTTGTTTGTCTCCATTGTGGCCGTTGCCATGGTGTCTGGTTATTTTGTTGATTATTGGGCATGGTTTTTGATAGGCCTGCCTCTCTCTCTAGTTTCTCGAATTCTTCCGCTGTTATAATGAATTCTGATAGCGTCTGGAATTCCCTTCTCTTCACATAGTGTTTGATTGGTAACCTACAATTCTTGTATGCCATGTCCAGTTTCTCGTTCTCGGTGTACGTCCCGAATCTCATCAATTTTCTCAGGTCTTGAATAAACTCTCGTATAAACTCTCTCCGTTTCTGATTGTTTCCGCTCCGATACTATCTTTATAAGCTCTTCATGGTATTGTGGTGACATGAAGTTCTCCTTCAGCTGGCTTTTCACCTCCTCCCATGTTGTTATGGGGCCGGGTTTCGTGTGCCACCAGTCCAATGCACTCTTCTCCAGTATTACCGGCATTGCAAATACAATGTGGTCTATCTCGATCCCGTATGTTTCTGCTAATTCCTCCATCCTACTGAGGAATTCGAGTAGTTCTCCATTCCCAGTGAATGTGAGGTCCCACTTCTTTATTTTTCTATTATGGCCACTGCTTCTGGTGATCCTTTCCGTATCTGCTTTGGAAATAAAGCTCTCTTTTTTGCCGTTTTCGGTTCCCCTTGCGGTTCTTCCATAGCTGGCTTGGCTTGTGTTATTACTTTCGGTGATTGTTTTGGGCTCCTGCCTCTTGTCTGGGTTGTTCCGAGCTGTTCCAGCCTCTCCAGTATTTCCTTACTTAGATCCTTTCTTTCCGTGAACTGAATTAGTTGTTTCCTTAATGTTTCCACTCCTTCAGGCTTCTCCAATCCAAATTCCTCGCAGTAGCTGATCAGTTCTGCTTTTGTCGCTTGGTTGATCCACACTTTTGCCATCTTGACCATAAATGAGATTTCAATTCTAAGCTACCACAACCTGCTCGGGCGCCACTGTGACGGCGCTTCGACCGTCATGTTGTTTCTTCTTCATGTTGTTTCTCTTATGTCTAAGTAACTGTTTACAGGGAAGAAAATAATGAAATAATAATACTCCGCGGAATGTTGTTGTTTTTGTGACGCTTGGCGCTGGGTCGAGCTGTGCGTCACAGAACTCATCCCTTAAAGAGCAGTACGATAAGGTCCTTCAGGAGTATTCGGACCTTGGTCATATGAGACCAGTCCCCCCTACAAACGGCCCAGACAATTTGTATCTCCCGCATCATGCTGTCTATAAGCCAGATAGCACCACCACAAAGCTTCGCGTTGTGTTTAACGCCTCCAGTCCGTCTTCAAACGGCAAAAGCCTCAACGACGTCCTACATCCAGGACCCGTTCTCCAATCGGATCTGACGATGCAGATCCTAAAATTCTTTGAGTATGTGTTTAACGCAGACATTACCAAAATGTATAGGCAAATCCTGGTGGATCCAAAACACACTCCATACCAAAGAATCCTTTTTCGAACAAAGGACAATGAGCTCTGAGATTTCGAACTGAACACAGTCACCTTTGGAGTAAACTGTGCCCCATTCCTAGCGATCAGAGTACTGCAGCAATTAGCTAAAGATGTGCAGTGTCGCTACCCCCTAGCTAGTGACATTATATCCAACTACATGTATGTTGACGATGTGTTAGCAGGAGCTCACACTGAGAGTTGTGCAGTACAATGTATATCTGAGCTCCGTAATGCACTTGAATCCGCAGGGTTTCCATTAAGAAAGTGGACCTCTAATAAAAAGGACTTGCTCAAGGTCATCCCAGAACAGCACCGACTAAGATCCGACTTCCTCGAGATAGAGGAAGCCAGTGCTGCAAAGACGCTCGGAATCCGATGGAAAGCGGACTCCGATGAGTTCTTCTTTACACCTTCCCAGTTTCCAACCAAATCACTGGTGTCCAAGCGAGAAGTTCTCTCGCAGATTGCGAAACTTTTCGATCCCGCCGGGTGGTTAGCGCCAGTCATAGTCCGCGCAAAGATTTTCATGCAGGAAACATGGCTCAGAGAACTAGGGTGGGATGATCCGCTACTCGATGACCTCACTTCAAAGTGGCAAGAGTTCCTCGACCACCATGCAAGCCTCGGGGAGGTGCGCATTCCACGATGGGTGGAAGCCCGGCCAAAGCTGCGACTGCAAATCCATGGGTTCTGTGAAGCGTGTCAGCGCGCATACGGCGCCGCGCTTTATATCCGCACGGAAACTCTCGACAGAATCTCTGTCTACCTCCTTACCGCATAAACTAGAGTCGCTCCCACGAAAACGGTGTCCATCCCACGGTTAGAATTGTGCGGAGCCGTGTTGCTAGCCGAATTGTCAGCAGCAGTAATTCCACAGCTACCCCTAAAGGAGTGTGAGTGTTACTACTGGACTGACTCGACAATAGTTTTAGCATGGCTGAATAAGCCTCCATGTGCGTGGTCAACGTTTGTGGCGAACAGGGTAACCAGAATTACCCAGACGACAGACGCCAAACAGTGGCGCCACGTACGATCCGAGTCCAACCCAGCCGACCTTGCGAGCAGAGGAGTGTCAGCAGTTGAACTACTTGGCAGTTCGCTGTGGTGGCACGGACCAGAATGGTTGCAGGCTGCACAGCATCATTGGCCAGCTTCCACTGAACTTCATCTTGAAACGGAACTGGAACAACGTCCTATCAAGGTCAATGTGGCAACCGCCAGCTCTGCATATAGCTTTCTGGAACGATTTTCCAAGTTTGACAAGGCTATCCGCGTGTTTGCGTACGTACTACGCTTCGTAACGCGCTGCAAGGGAAGCTCCGATCCATGTTCAGCAGATCTGCATCATAAGGAGCTCTCTAAGGCTCAGGAGAAATTGGTCATCCTCACGCAACGAAGTGAGTACCCGATTGAATATAAGGGGTTGCTTCAAGGGAAATCCGTCCCGCGCACAAGCAATCTCCTTAACCTTAACCCGTTCCTGGACAAAAACGGAGTTATCCGGGCCTGTGGTCGCATCTGATCCAGCGAGACTCTCAATTATGATGAGCGGCATCCAATTATACTGCCCTACACGTGTTTATATTCTCGCCTGCTTGTAAGCTTCACGCATCAAATCTCGCTACATGGGGGCAACCAGCTGATGATGCGCTGATGATGGTCAAATCCACGATCAATTCCTGCAAGGTTTGCGTAGTCCATCGCAAAAGGCTTCAGACCCAACTAATGGGAGAGCTACCTGCTCATCGCACTTCCTTTTCGCGCCCTTTCACACACACCGGTGTCGACTTTGCCGGCCCCTTTGACATTAAGAATTACACAGGTAGAGCCTGTTTGAAAACCAAGGGGTACGTGTGCGTCTTTGTGTGTTTTAGCACCAAAGCGATCCATTTGGAAGCGACCTCAGACCTCACGACCGAAAAATTCTTAGCGGCATTTTCGAGGTTTATAGCACGGCGTGGGTGTCCAGCGACAATGCACTCCGATACTGGGAAAACCTTTGTCGGAGCTGCCAAGGTCCTGTCGCGTGAGTTCTTGGAGGCAACAAGAAATCTTGTCCTTTCTAAATACTGCCATCAACAGCTATCCTGGCAGTTCAATCCTCCTAGTGCCCCACACATGGGTGGCTTATGGGAAGCTGGGGTGAAGAGTTTTAAAACTCTCTTCTATAAATCCACGGCCACGTTCAAGCATACCTTTGAGGAGCTGTCAACTCTACTGTCCAAGGTAGAGGCATGCTTGAATTCACGTCCGATTTCGCCAATGTCCGAAGACCCGACCGACCTGCTGGCGTTGAGCCCGGGTCACTTCCTTGTCGGGGGCCCACTCCTATCCAACACTGAGCCAGAAATTGGCGCCGACGCAGCATCTATTTTAAATCGCTGGCAGCGTCTTAAGTCCCTCCATCAACATTTCTGTCTCCGGTGGAAAGAGGAATACCTCAAGGAACTCCACAAAAGGAACAAATGGCAGCTGCCATCGCGAGACCTCCAACTAAATGACATGGTGATCATCAAAGAAGATAATCTTCCAGCTAACGAATGGCGCCTCGGGCGAATCCAGAACACATATCCAGGCGCCGATCTCAAGGTCCGAGTAGTCGACGTCTTGACTGCCCGAGGCGTCATCAAACGTCCAATCGCGAAGCTGATACTGCTTCCTATCGAGACTGGCATCCGGTCTAAAACCAAGTAATGCTTGTTCGCTAATCTCCATCTCGTTCCCCTTGTTTTTCTTACGCAGCAGCACCCCGTACATCCCCAGAGCAGAGAGGCCTAAAAGGAACGGCATCATTCCGATGCCGCGTATGCCGCGGTGTTCACGCTTTGCGGAAGTGCCAGCGCTTCATGCGTTTGGCTGCGGTGAAGCGACTACGGGCCGTACTCTTAAACAAGTATTGCCCGAAGTGCCTCGCGCACCAGCATTCAGGAGCAACGTGCCGACGGAAGGGGACCACCACACTTTGCTGCACATTGCCGAGGAGCAGCAAACTTCGCCAGCACACACGCGAGCGACATCGCTCACACGTCAGGACTCCCCTCAACCTCCCGCTAGGCCGATTCCCACCATCTCGCTCTCCTCCATCCTGGAGCACCAACGGACAACAGTGTTGCCCACTGTGAGTGTGATTTTTGACACGGGGTCCAAGACATTCGACCTACGCGCAGTGGTCGACCCGTGCTGCCCTCTCAGCCGTATCGACACATCCCGGGCAACGGCCTTCGGGCTCTCCGTCACCCGTGTCGGCACGGAGAGGGCATGCACGGCCGTAATCAAATCGCGCACCTCCGCCTTCCGGAAGGAAGTAATTTTGAAGGTGATGCCGACCAGTTTGCGCACCCCCATCAAGCCCGTAGTGGACCAGCGTCTGGCTAACACGGCCAACATCCCCCTAGCGGACGATCGCTGGTTCCGGCCGAGCACAAACAACTTAGTGTTGGGGGCTGATCTGTACTCAGAGATCATGCAGCCGGGACTGATTCCAAGTCAAGGCGGACCGTTGGTGCAAAACACCGTTTTCGGCTGGATGGTGTCCGGCGTATGCGCCCACCAATAATAATTGGTTCCGTGGCAAATTTCCGTTTTTTTGTTATCCTTGTTTGCAGGATACTGCAAGGGGGGCGGAATGTTTAGGCCTAAAAGTAGGCAGCGAACAAGCAAAGAGGAGCGAAGAGAGAAGAGCGAAGAGCGCAGCCGGCTCGATGGTTGTGCACCCTGGAAAATGTATCTCGAGTAGAATATGTAGGGATTCCTCACTAGAGTTAGTCCACGTACCATCCATTCTTTTGAGGTACCCCACCGAAGGGGTTGTTTTTGAGAGGATCTTACGGAGCCTTGTGGCGACCGACGTTTCCTCAATGTCAGAACAGAATTTTTGCCAAGAGACTCTTTTTGCTCTCCTAGTTTCCCTCTTATATAGGGCTAGCTTTCTCTTGTAGTTTGCCCAGTGTTCCTCATCGTTGTGGCTTTTTGCTCTATTGAAAAGAGTCCTGCAGCTATTACGTAGGATTTCTATTTGTTCTGACCATCAGGGGGGTTTCTTTTTCGCCCTGGGTTTGGTTGAGGGGCATGCTGTCGTAAATGCTTTTTTGCATGCTTCCGTGAAATTGGCCACTAGACGATTAAGATCATCTTGAGTGTTTGGTGCTAAGGGGGGAAGTAGTTCCTCTATTTTTGAACTATATATATCCCAGTTGGCTTTCCTGGGGTTTATGTAGTCAGTGGGTGTAGGGTTTTCGAGAAATAGGACTGTCTCGATATACCTATGATCAGAGAAGGAGTGGTCCTCTAGGACTTTCCAACTCTTAATTATTTCTGACAGTTTGTCAGACACTAAAGTGAGGTCGATAACCTCCTGCCGGTTTTTTATAATGAAGGTGGGATCGCTCCCCCGATTACAAACAACCAGATTCGAGTTTAGGATGAAGCTGAAAAGTGACTCACCCCTTACATTTGTGTCCGAGCTCCCCCATTGAGTGTGGTGTGCGTTGGCGTCGCAGCCTATTATGAGGCCTGTATTCGACCTCTCGCTGTCGCTGTCTAGCTTGCGAACGAGGTCTCTTGGAGGATCAATTTCATCGTGGGCCATGTAGGACGACACCAGTCTTAGGTGTGTCCCTGTATTTCTAGGCTAGCCGCCGTGTTGTCGCCGTTGCTAAAATTGTGGAGCAGAAAGATATTTAGGTGTCTTTTTGCAAGTACTCGTATGCTACGAGTTTTACCTTCCGTTTGGGCTACGGTAGGCTTGTAGTCCTTCGCCACTAATCCACAGACCTTGCCTCCTACCACCCAAGGCTTCGGGACTAGGACTAGGTCGACTCCGCTTGAAAGACTAAGACTTCTCTAAGACTTCTGCAGATCAATCTCCACCACTGTAAAGCAGCATCTGCTGCTCTCATACTCCGCTTGGTTTCAAGCTCAACATCGGGTGCTTCGATCTCCGAGGCCACCTCCTGCTCGACTGGCTTGTCGACAGGACGGGCCTCGGGCCTCGGGCCCGATTGAATACGATGAGTACTGTGTTCCCGTGCGATGTTCTTGGTAGGGGTCCTACGAAATCGACGCATATCGTTTCCCACGGGGCCTCGGCGACTTTTGTTAGCATTTTTCCCGCCGCTGCTTGTTGCGAGATTTTGAATATTTGGCTGCTTTCACATTCTCTGATGAATTTTGTTACATCTCTGCTTATCCCTGGCCAAAAATATCGCTGTCGGATCCTTATTTTTGTGCGTCGTATCCCTAGGTGGCCTGCCGTTGGGTTCGTATAGTTTTCCGTTAATACCCTATGCCTTTCTTTTTTTGGCACGCACAGCTTCCATGGTTGGATGTCTTCATCCGTTTGGCTTGGTATGTGTCAGTATTATCGTCCGTGTGGGCCGGATGGGCTTTCGATGGAATTTAACCATTTCAGGGCTAAGTGGTCCGTTATCACTACAAACTGGTATCCCTCGAGGTACATCCTCATTTTGTGAATTCCCCAGTAGATGGCGAGACATTCTTTCTCTGTAGCGGAATATTTAGTTTCTTCGATTTTTAGCTTGCGGCTTGCGTATGAGATTACGTGTTCTCCGTTTGCATCCTCCTGTCTTAAAAGCGCTCCTAGTCCGCAATCGCTTGCGTCTGTTTGTAGGATAAAGGTTTTTCTGAAATCTGGGCAGGCCAGAATGGGTGCCTCTGTTAAACAGTGTTTCAGGTCGTTGAAAGCGCTGTCTTGGGCTTCTCCCCACGTAAATTTCTGTCCTTTCTTCAGTAGTTCTTGTAGTGGCTTCGCTCTCTCGGTGAAGGTAGGTACGAACCTTCGATACCACGATGCTAGCCCCAGAAAACTGTGTAGTTATTTTAGTGTTGTTGGTGCAACCAGTTCTCTGATGGCTGACACTTTGTCCGGATCTGTGTGTATTCCTTCCTCGCTCACCATGTGTCCCAGGTATTTCAACTTCTGTTGGAAGAAGTGACATTTCGCTGCGTTGATGCGCAAGTTTGCTCTCCTTAATCGGTTCAGCACTTCCTGAAGCTTCTGCATGTGTTCTGTTTTCGTTCGCCCAATGACGATTATATCGTCTAGGTATGCGAAAGCGAACGGCTCCATGTCTGGTCCTATAACCGAATCTAATGCCCTTTGAAACGTTGCGGGCGCTGTGGTGAACGGCATTACCTTCCATTGGTACAAGCCTCGCCCAGGGGCTATGAAGGCTGTGTACTGTCGGCTTTGCCTCTCCATCGGAATCTGCCAGTAGCCTGACTTTAGGTCCAGTGTGCTGATGAATTTCGCCTCTCTTAGTTGGCTTAATATGAAGTCCATCCGTGGTACCGGGTATGCGTCCTTCTCGGTTTTTTCGTTAAGTAGTCTGTAGTCGACGCATAGTCTCCAATCCCCTGCTTTTTTCTTGACTAAGACTATTGGTGAGCTGTATGGACTTCGTGACGGTTCTATTAGGTCCTGACGTTTCAGCTCGTTTATTTCCCTGTTGATGATCTCCATTTGTGCTGGGTTCCTTGGGTAGTACCGCTGTTTGACTGGTCTATCGTCCTTGAGGAATATTCGATGAGTTGTTATGTTACTTACTCCGCCGAGGTTGTCGAATTTCTGGACCTCTGTTGATATCCATTTTTCGATTTCCTTGTCCGTTGGTTCCGGTTGTGAGTTTCTTGCACTCTCTTCGTGTCTTTGTTTTTTCTCCCTTCCACTGATCACTACGGTACTGTTTCCGCATGTAATGATGGTTCCTGCGTCCCTTAAGAAGTCCACTCCGAGTAGTGGCGTGTCTGGTAGCCCCTCCATTATTAAAAATGATAATGTCGTTTCCTGGCCTCCTAGCTCTACTTCGGTAAGGAATGTACGCGTGGTTTTTTGTGTACTTCCATCTGCGAGTCTGATCAGTCTATTTTCTTTTTCTTCCTTCCCGTTGTTCTGTAGTATTTTCGCCGTTTTTTCGTTCAAGATGCTTCTTGTGGGTCCCGTATCTATTACTACCTCCATCCTCTTTCCGCCGATCTTGGCCATTCCCACGAGCTGGTTGTCCTCGTATCTTAAATCTGTGGAGGTCCGCTCTGCGTGCGGAGCCCAAAGGCTCCGGGTGCTTCGCGGGATTGTCCCGGGCCTTGTGCGTTTTCCTGTGGTTTCCTGCAGCAGTCTATCGTTCGTACTCCTTCTTTATTGCATGTCCAGCAGTATAATACTGGCTCCCTGGTGCATCCCCTCGATTCGTGTCCTATTTGTCCACATCGGTGACATTTTGTTTGTCTCCATTGTGGCCGTTGCCATGGTGTCTGGTTATTTTGTTGATTATTGGGCATGGTTTTTGATAGGCCTTCCTCTCTCTCTAGTTTCTCGAATTCTTACGCTGTTATAATGAATTCTGATAGCGTCTGGAATTCCCTTCTCTTCACATAGAGTTTGATTGGTAACCTACAATTCTTGTATGCCATGTCCAGTTTCTCGTTCTCGGTGTACGTCCCGAATCTCATCAATTTTCTCAGGTCTTGAATAAACTCTCGTATTGTCTCCGTTTCTGATTGTTTCCGCTCCGATACTATCTTTATAAGCTCTTCATGGTATTGTGGTGACATGAAGTTCTCCTTCAGCTGGCTTTTCACCTCCTCCCATGTTGTTATGGGGCCGGGTTTCGTGTGCCACCAGTCCAATGCACTCTTCTCCAGTATTACCGGCATTGCAAATACAATGTGGTCTATCTCGATCCCGTATGTTTCTGCTAATTCCTCCATCCTACTGAGGAATTCGAGTAGTTCTCCATTCCCAGTGAATGTGAGGTCCCACTTCTTTATTTTATCTATTATGGCCACTGCTTCTGGTGATCCTTTCCGTATCTGCTTTGGAAATAAAGCTCTCTTTTTTGCCGTTTTCGGTTCCCCTTGCGGTTCTTCCATAGCTGGCTTGGCTTGTGTTATTACTTTCGGTGATTGTTTTGGGCTCCTGCCTCTTGTCTGGGTTGTTCCGAGCTGTTCCAGCCTCTCCAGTATTTCCTTACTTAGATCCTTTCTTTCCGTGAACTGAATTAGTTGTTTCCTTAATGTTTCCACTCCTTCAGGCTTCTCCAATCCAAATTCCTCGCAGTAGCTGATCAGTTCTGCTTTTGTCGCTTGGTTGATCCACACTTTTGCCATCTTGACCATAAATGAGATTTCAATTCTAAGCTACGACAACCTGCTCGGGCGCCACTGTGACGGCGCTTCGACCGGGGTGTGCTCGCCGCGCCGGGGTTCACAGAAATTTGTTTGATCTCTGGATGTGGTAGCTGAAAGAAAGGGCTCTAGGTTCAAGAAGAAGGCGACACGGGTAGGGTAGCAAAAGTAGGTTTTTTTATTTAGCTTAGGCATACAGAGTTGATATATGGCTCCAATGGTTCACTGGATCGTCCTCGATGTCCTCCTTCAGGGTCGTCAGGGCCGCACGTGGCTACTCGCAGCGTGCAGGTCGTACCTGGTAGAGATCGGTTGCTGCGGAGGATAATGCGCTCCGAGAGAAGTGGTCGTTGCGGAGGATAATGCGCTCCGTAAGAAGTGGTCGTTGCGGAGGATAATGCGCTCCGAGAGAAGTGGTCGTTGCGGAGGATAATGCGCTCCGAGAGAAGTAGTCGTTGCGGAGGATAATGCGCTCCGAGGAGAAGTAATCGGTGTGGAGGATCATGCGCTCCGAGAGAAGTGGTCGTTGCGGAGGATAATGCGCTCCGAGGAGAAGTGATCGTTGCGGAGGACAATGCGCTCCGAGAGAAGTGGTCGTTGCGGAGGATAATGCGCTCCGAGGAGAAGTGATCGTTGCGAAGGACAATGCGCTCCGAGAGAAGTGGTCGTTGCGGAAGATAATGCGCTCCGAGGAGAAGTGATCGGTGCGGAGGACAATGCGCTCCGAGAGAAGTGGTCGTTGCGGAGGATAATGCGCTCCGAGGAGAAGTAATCGGTGTGGAGGATCATGCGCTCCGAGAGAAGTGGTCGTTGCGGAGGATAATGCGCTCCGAGGAGAAGTGATCGTTGCGGAGGACAATGCGCTCCGAGAGAAGTGGTCGTTGCGGAGGATAATGCGCTCCGAGGAGAAGTGATCGTTGCGGAGGACAATGCGCTCCGAGAGAAGTGGTCGTTGCGGAGGATAATGCGCTCCGAGGAGAAGTGATCGATGCGGAGGACAATGCGCTCCGAGAGAAGTGGTCGTTGCGGAGGATAATGCGCTCCGAGGAGAAGTCAGAGGGGAAAGTCAGAGGACAATGCACTCCGAGAATGAATTTGGAGAAAAGCAGCAAAGATTACCGGGAAGAGGAATCGTACGCTCTAACACGGTGATCAATGCATTCCAAAGAAATGGACGGTATAAAGCAGGGATAGTGGGGTTATAGAGGAATCGTACGCTCTAAGAACCACACCATTCAATGCTTACCAAAGCCTCGGGGAGCGAATCCACCCTTGGCAGTCCAAGACAGGAATGGTGCTGATGGCTCTGTTGCGGCTGCTTTTATTGCCAAAAGTCAGCTGTTGGCTCCGGTCTCTGGTACTAACGCGTTGTTATGATCAGCTGCTAGTGTGGCCGTTTGGTTCGGAGGGCTGGGCACACTGTTGGCGCGTAGATTTGAATTTTGTAGTGTGGCCGTGTGGTTCTGATCGCTGGTCACATTTAAAAGTCAGGTTGTTTGTTGTTTTGCTTGTTTTCTTTTTTAATTAAATTAATCTTCATGTTGTTTCTCTTATGTCTAAGTAACTGTTTACAGGGAAGAAAATAATGAAATAATAATACTCCGCGGAATGTTGTTGTTTTTGTGACGCTTGGCGCTGGGTCGAGCTGTGCGTCACAGAACTCATCCCTTAAAGAGCAGTACGATAAGGTCCTTCAGGAGTATTCGGACCTTGGTCATATGAGACCAGTCCCCCCTACAAACGGCCCAGACAATTTGTATCTCCCGCATCATGCTGTCTATAAGCCAGATAGCACCACCACAAAGCTTCGCGTTGTGTTTAACGCCTCCAGTCCGTCTTCAAACGGCAAAAGCCTCAACGACGTCCTACATCCAGGACCCGTTCTCCAATCGGATCTGACGATGCAGATCCTAAAATTCTTTGAGTATGTGTTTAACGCAGACATTACCAAAATGTATAGGCAAATCCTGGTGGATCCAAAACACACTCCATACCAAAGAATCCTTTTTCGAACAAAGGACAATGAGCTCTGAGATTTCGAACTGAACACAGTCACCTTTGGAGTAAACTGTGCCCCATTCCTAGCGATCAGAGTACTGCAGCAATTAGCTAAAGATGTGCAGTGTCGCTACCCCCTAGCTAGTGACATTATATCCAACTACATGTATGTTGACGATGTGTTAGCAGGAGCTCACACTGAGAGTTGTGCAGTACAATGTATATCTGAGCTCCGTAATGCACTTGAATCCGCAGGGTTTCCATTAAGAAAGTGGACCTCTAATAAAAAGGACTTGCTCAAGGTCATCCCAGAACAGCACCGACTAAGATCCGACTTCCTCGAGATAGAGGAAGCCAGTGCTGCAAAGACGCTCGGAATCCGATGGAAAGCGGACTCCGATGAGTTCTTCTTTACACCTTCCCAGTTTCCAACCAAATCACTGGTGTCCAAGCGAGAAGTTCTCTCGCAGATTGCGAAACTTTTCGATCCCGCCGGGTGGTTAGCGCCAGTCATAGTCCGCGCAAAGATTTTCATGCAGGAAACATGGCTCAGAGAACTAGGGTGGGATGATCCGCTACCCGATGACCTCACTTCAAAGTGGCAAGAGTTCCTCGACCACCATGCAAGCCTCGGGGAGGTGCGCATTCCACGATGGGTGGAAGCCCGGCCAAAGCTGCGACTGCAAATCCATGGGTTCTGTGAAGCGTGTCAGCGCGCATACGGCGCCGCGCTTTAAATCCGCACGGAAACTCTCGACAGAATCTCTGTCTACCTCCTTACCGCAAAAACTAGAGTCGCTCCCACGAAAACGGTGTCCATCCCACGGTTAGAATTGTGCGGAGCCGTGTTGCTAGCCGAATTGTCAGCAGCAGTAATTCCACAGCTACCCCTAAAGGAGTGTGAGTGTTACTACTGGACTGACTCGACAATAGTTTTAGCATGGCTGAATAAGCCTCCATGTGCGTGGTCAACGTTTGTGGCAAACAGGGTAACCAGATTACCCTACAGTGGCGCCACGTACGATCCGAGTCCAACCCAGCCGACCTTGCGAGCAGAGGAGTGTCAGCAGTTGAACTACTTGGCAGTTCGCTGTGGTGGCACGGACCAGAATGGTTGCAGGCTGCACAGCATCATTGGCCAGCTTCCACTGAACTTCATTTTGAAACGGAACTGGAACAACGTCCTATCAAGGTCAATGTGGCAACCGCCACCTCTGCATATAGCTTTCTGGAACGATTTTCCAAGTTTGACAAGGCTATCCGCGTGTTTGCGTACGTACTACGCTACGTAACGCGCTGCAAGGGAAGCTCCGATCCATGCTCAGCAGATCTGCATCATAAGGAGCTCTCTAAGGCTCAGGAGTAATTCGTCATCCTCACGCAACGAAGTGAGTACCCGATTGAATATAAGGGGTTGCTTCAAGGGAAATCCGTCCCGCGCACAAGCAATCTCCTTAACCTTAACCCGTTCCTGGACAAAAACGGAGTTATCCGGGCCTGTGGTCGCATCTGATCCAGCGAGACTCTCAATTATGATGAGCGGCATCCAATTATACTGCCCTACACGTGTTTATATTCTCGCCTGCTTGTAAGCTTCACGCATCAAATCTCGCTACATGGGGGCAACCAGCTGATGATGCGCTGATGATGATGGTCAAATCCACGATCAATTCCTGCAAGGTTTGCGTAGTCCATCGCAAAAGGCTTCAGACCCAACTAATGGGAGAGCTACCTGCTCATCGCACTTCCTTTTCGCGCCCTTTCACACACACCGGTGTCGACTTTGCCGGCCCCTTTGACATTAAGAATTACACAGGTAGAGCCTGTTTGAAAACCAAGGGGTACGTGTGCGTCTTTGTGTGTTTTAGCACCAAAGCGATCCATTTGGAAGCGACCTCAGACCTCACGACCGCAAAATTCTTAGCGGC
Organism: Drosophila obscura; assembly: GCF_018151105.1. Lineage (NCBI taxonomy): Eukaryota > Metazoa > Arthropoda > Insecta > Diptera > Drosophilidae > Drosophila > Drosophila obscura. The sequence continues at coordinate 2,534,675 of NW_024542848.1, read as the reverse complement.
ATTTTCGAGGTTTATAGCACGGCGTGGGTGTCTAGCGACAATGCACTCCGATACTGGGAAAACCTTTGTCGGAGCTGCCAAGGTCCTGTCGCGTGAGTTCTTGGAGGCAACAAGAAATCTTGTCCTTTCTAAATACTGCCATCAACAGCTATCCTGGCAGTTCAACCCTCCTAGTGCCCCACACATGGGTGGCTTATGGGAAGCTGGGGTGAAGAGTTTTAAAACTCTCTTCTATAAATCCACGGCCACGTTCAAGCTTACCTTTGAGGAGCTGTCAACTCTACTGTCCAAGGTAGAGGCATGCTTGAATTAACGTCCGATTTCGCCAATGTCCGAAGACCCGACCGACCTGCTGGCGTTGAGCCCGGGTCACTTCCTTGTCGGGGGCCCACTCCTATCCAACACTGAGCCAGAAATTGGCGCCGACGCAGCATCTATTTTAAATCGCTGGCAGCGTCTTAAGTCCCTCCATCAACATTTCTGTCTCCGGTGGAAAGAGGAATACCTCAAGGAACTCCACAAAAGGAACAAATGGCAGCTGCCATCGCGAGACCTCCAACTAAATGACATGGTGATCATCAAAGAAGATAATCTTCCAGCTAACGAATGGCGCCTCGGGCGAATCCAGAACACATATCCAGGCGCCGATCTCAAGGTCCGAGTAGTCGACGTCTTGACTGCCCGAGGCGTCATCAAACGTCCAATCGCGAAGCTGATACTGCTTCCTAAAACCAAGTAATGCTTGTTCGCTAATCTCCATCTCGTTCCCCTTGTTTTTCTTACGCAGCAGTATGGCACCCCGTACATCCCCAGAGCAGAGAGGCCCAAAAGGAACGGCATCATTCTGATGCCGCGTATGCCGCGGTGTTCACGCTTTGCGGAAGTGCCAGCGCTTCATGCGTTTGGCTGCGGTGAAGCGACTACGGGCCGTACTCTTAAACAAGTATTGCCCGAAGTGCCTCGCGCACCAGCATTCAGGAGCAACGTGCCGACAGAAGGGGACCACCACACTTTGCTGCACATTGCCGAGGAGCAGCAAACTTCGCCAGCACACACGCGAGCGACATCGCTCACACGTCAGGACTCCCCTCAACCTCCCGCTAGGCCGATTCCCACCATCTCGCTCTCCTCCATCCTGGAGCACCAACGGACAACAGTGTTGCCCACTGTGAGTGTGATTTTTGACACGGGGTCCAAGACATTCGACCTACGCGCAGTGGTCGACCCGTGCTGCCCTCTCAGCCGTATCGACACATCCCGGGCAACGGCCTTCGGGCTCTCCGTCACCCGTGTCGGCACGGAGAGGGCATGCACGGCCGTAATCAAATCGCGCACCTCCGCCTTCCGGAAGGAAGTAATTTTGAAGGTGATGCCGACCAGTTTGCGCACCCCCATCAAGCCCGTAGTGGACCAGCGTCTGGCTAACACGGCTAACATCCCCCTAGCGGACGATCGCTGGTTCCGGCCGAGCACAAACAACTTAGTGTTGGGGGCTGATCTGTACTCAGAGATCATGCAGCCGGGACTGATTCCAAGTCAAGGCGGACCGTTGGTGCAAAACACCGTTTTCGGCTGGATGGTGTCCGGCGTATGCGCCCACCAATAATAATTGGTTCCGTGGCAAATTTCCGTTTTTTTGTTATCCTTGTTTGCAGGATACTGCAAGGGGGGCGGAATGTTTAGGCCTAAAAGTAGGCAGCGAACAAGCAAAGAGGAGCGAAGAGAGAAGAGCGAAGAGCGCAGCCGGCTCGATGGTTGTGCACCCTGGAAAATGTATCTCGAGTAGAATATGTAGGGATTCCTCACTAGAGTTAGTCCACGTACCATCCATTCTTTTGAGGTACCCCACCGAAGGGGTTGTTTTTGAGAGGATCTTACGGAGCCTTGTGGCGACCGACGTTTCCTCAATGTCAGAACAGAATTTTTGTCAAGAGACTCTTTTTGCTCTCCTAGTTTCCCTCTTATATAGGGCTAGCTTTCTCTTGTAGTTTGCCCAGTGTTCCTCATCGTTGTGGCTTTTTGCTCTATTGAAAAGAGTCCTGCAGCTATTACGTAGGATTTCTATTTGTTCTGACCATCAGGGGGGTTTCTTTTTCGCCCTGGGTTTGGTTGAGGGGCATGCTGTCGTAAATGCTTTTTTGCATGCTTCCGTGAAATTGGCCACTAGACGATTAAGATCATCTTGAGTGTTTGGTGCTAAGGGGGAAGTAGTTCCTCTATTTTTGAACTATATATATCCCAGTTGGCTTTCCTGGGGTTTATGTAGTCAGTGGGTGTAGGGTTTTCGAGAAATAGGACTGTCTCGATATACCTATGATCAGAGAAGGAGTGGTCCTCTAGGACTTTCCAACTCTTAATTATTTCTGACAGTTTGTCAGACACTAAAGTGAGGTCAATAACCTCCTGCCGGTTTTTTATAATGAAGGTGGGATCGCTCCCCGATTACAAACAACCAGATTCGAGTTTAGGATGAAGCTGAAAAGTGACTCACCCCTTACATTTGTGTCCGAGCTCCCCCATTGAGTGTGGTGTGCGTTGGCGTCGCAGCCTATTATGAGGCCTGTATTCGACCTCTCGCTGTCGCTGTCTAGCTTGCGAACGAGGTCTCTTGGAGGATCGATTTCCTCGTGGGCCATGTAGGACGACACCAGTCTTAGGTGTGTCCCTGTATTTCTAGGCTAGCCGCCGTGTTGTCGCCGTTGCTAAAATTGTGGAGCAGAAAGATATTTAGGTGTCTTTTTGCAAGTACTCGTATGCTACGAGTTTTACCTTCCGTTTGGGCTACGGTAGGCTTGTAGTCCTTCGCCACTAATCCACAGACCTTGCCTCCTACCACCCAAGGCTTCGGGATTAGGACTAGGTCGACTCCGCTTGAAAGACTAAGACTTCTCTAAGACTTCTGCAGATCAATCTCCAGCACTGTAAAGCAGCATCTGCTGCTCTCATACTCCGCTTGGTTTCAAGCTCAACATCGGGTGCTTCGATCTCCGAGGCCACCTCCTGCTCGACTGGCTTGTCGACAGGACGGGCCTCGGGCCCCGCTGCGTCCGACTTGTACACCTTGATGGTGACCGAGCTGAAGCCGAAGTTCAGCTCACCCTTAGCGGCCTCTATCGGGGCCAGCGACTCCTTGTTGAGGATGATCACCACTTGGTTGGTGGGGCCCTGCGTCGCCTCAACTTTCACTACCTTCCAGTCCTCGGTAGGAAGGTGTGGATTGCATCGCTGCAACATCTTAAGGATGCGCTCCGGCTCCTTTATTGAGGCGGGCACCCAGATTCTGGCCCTAGGTCTACTGGGCACTTCGCTCCAGTCTACCGCGACGAGCTTCGCCCCTGGGTAGACCTCTCCGACTTGCGCTACCGCTGCTTTGTACAGCTGTACGGAGCGCTCGTCTTCGCAGACTATTATCTTTGTATTTCCCTGAAACCATCCCATGTCCTTACAGGTTGGGGGTGGCCCAGGGTCCTTCTCCAGCAGCTCGAAGCAGCGGTCGGCCAATGCCGCTTCCACCCACTTCCACTGGTTTCTTGGAATCCTTCCATCTGCACTGCCTTTATCCAGGACACCAATAAGTGTCCTTTCTTTGGCGATCTGTGCGAAGGATATATTTGCTAGGACCCTTGAGCGTTTCGCCGCAGGTCAACTCCACCTTCTTCAGCCAGTCGGCCGACGACCTGGTCTCCGTGCTCGCATTCTGCCGACGGAGTATGTGGCCTGCACTCCTCTTTTCGGCATATGTGTATTTGGCTTGGGCACTGGTCGACGGCAAGTCGTCTCCCTCCACTTTACCAGAAGGTCGGGCAGCCGCAGTATTGCTTAGCTGCCTCTCCAAGGTTTCCGTTTTGGGTTTTGAAGTGCCACCCACCCCGGACTCGGGATGGGACCCCACCGAGCTCGTACCGGTACCTTCCACCGAGCAGGATTTACCTGCGACTGAGCGGGTTGGGCCAGGCCTTTGGGCCCCTGCTTGGAATTGCTCCCTGTTGGCATTTGGGGAGTGCCAGTCTCATTTTTTTTTTGTGTTTTTGTTGTTTTTGTTATTTTTTGTTGCTTGTTATCCATATTTTCCAACGAGATGCAGATAAGGGGAACGGTCAGCCCGGGCAGAGATCCACGTTGCCCAGGTAAGGCATCATTAGAACAGGGAGCTGCCAAGTCCCTGAGCTCTCCGTTCGCGACTGGGCTAGTTTTTATACCGGGCCCCCAGTCAAGCTGACTCTTCGCACGGGTCGAATGACACCTTAGGCCGGCCCGGTGTGAGGTGAGTGTTGGAGTTGGGATGTGGGTAGGTATTGTTTAGGGATGGAAGTGTGTGAGCTACTTAATAAGAGGCGGCACCACAAGCGTATCGTCAGTGTTGCTGCTTCGCGAACACCCGCTGGCTGTCCGGGACTGCTTATTTTCGGTACTCTCCCTCAGAGCTAACTTAGTTGCTTCTCTTTGGGAATCCCGCTTATTCACAGCTGACCTACCCACTAGGGTAGGCCGTTCGCTATCCGCAACCTGCGACCCGTCCGGTGGCCTCAGCTAGGCCCCCTCTGAGCCACCTCAGAGCCCAATAGGTTCATCGGACTCAGCAGAGTAAATCGAGTTAAACATTTTTAAGTAAACTGACTTTAAGAGGGGTTCTTTCAGTTTTGATAGCAAATGTAGTATTTGTGGTTTTTGATCCATCCGTAAACAGAAAGGTATGGTTATTTAATTGGTTTTTGATGTTAAGAAAGTGTTGTTTGGTATAAAGAAACGTTTGTATTATTTTTGTCAAGTTTAGTAAGTTCTGTATTTATGGCATAGTGTACCGGCGAGGTCGAGAGTGTCGTTCCGATGTTTTATAGCAAGCCAAATTTCCAATCCCAACGAATCCACCGCTCTTTTGGTTATTTTATACTTCTCTTAATTAAACTTTATTGCATATAAAAGTATGTATGGTGGAAAAAAGCGCAGCTTAAAAAATTTCGTGTTGTTCCCTTTCTCTTTCCGATGATCCTATTGGGCTTTGAAGTGGCTCAGAGGGGGCCTAGCTGAGGCCACCGGACGGGTCGCAGGTTGCGGATAGCGAACGGCCTACCCTAGTGGGTAGGTCAGCTGCGAATAAGCGGGCATCCTAAAGAGTATCAACTAAGTTGGCTCTGAGGGAGAGTACCGAAATAAGCAGTCCCGGACAGCCAGCGGGTGTTCGCGACGCAGCAACACTGACGATGCGCTTGTGGTGCCGCCTCTCATTAAGTAGCTCACACAATCCCATCCCTACACAACACCTACCCACATCCCAGCCCCAACACTCACCTCACACCGGGCCGGACTAAGGTGTCACTCGACCCGTGCCAAGAGTCAGCCTGGCTGGGGGCCCGGTATAAAAACTAGCCCAGTCGTGAACGGAGAGCTCAGGGACTTGGCAGCCCCTGTTCTAATTATGCCTTACCCGGGTAACGCAGAGCTCTGCCGGGTGGACCGTTCCCCTTCTCTGCAGCTCGTGGGAACTATATGGATAAAAACGAAAATATAAACAACAACAAAAACAAAAACGAGAGAGGCACTCCCCAAATGCCTGCAGGGAGAAATCCCAAGCGGGAGAAGGCAGCGGCCCAAAGGCCTGGCCCGATCCGCTCAGACGCAGGAAAGACCTGCACGGTGAAGGACGCGGGTATGAATCCGGGTGGGTCCCATCCCAAACCTGGGATGGGTGGAAAGACAACACCCAAAACTGATACCATGGTAGGGCAGCTAAGCAATATTGCGGCTGCTCAACCTTCTGGTGAAGCGGCGGGTGATGGCTTGCCATCAACCAGCGTCCAAACCAAAAGATTCAGTTATGCCGAAAAGAGGAGTGCTGGGCACATACTCCGTCGGCAGAACGCAAGCCAGGAAGTCAGTCCAACAGCAGACTGGCTGAAGAAAGTGGAATGGGCCTCGGTGATGTTGCCCAACTTCAGGTATGGAGCCACAGAAGGTGGCCGCCCAACCGAAGAGGCAGCGCTCTCAAGAGACGCCCGGACCTGTCGCGAAGCGATCCAGGGTTGCACCAAATGTATCCTTCGCGCAGATTGCCAAGGAGAGGACGCTGATAGGCGTTCTCGACAAAGGCAGCGCGGAGGGGAAAATACCCAGAAGCCAGTGGAAGTGGGTGGAAGCGGCACTGGCCGACCGCTGCTTCGAGCTTCTCGAGAAGGATCCCGGGCCACCCCCAGTCTGCAAAGACATGGGATGGTTCCAGGGGAGCATCAAGGTAGTAGCCTGCGAGGATGAGCGCTCCGTAAAGCTATACAAAGCTGCGGTGGCGCAAATCGGTGAGGTCTACGCCGGGGCAAAGCTCGTCGCTGTGGACTGGAGCGAGGTGCCCAGTAGGCCAAGGGCCCGTATATGGGTACCGGCCACTTTCAAGGAGCCCGAGCGGATCCTCACGATGTTGCAGAGATGCAACCCCACACTGCCAACCTCAGACTGGAGGGTGCCAGGGCCCCACAAATCAGGCAGTGGTAGTCCTAAATAAGGAATCGCTAGCCCCGATCGAGGCAGCCAGGGGAGAGCTTAACTTCGGGTTCAGCTCGGTGACCATGAAGGTCTACAAGTCGGACGCAGCGACCGAGGCGCGTTCTGTCAACAACCCAGTTGAGCAGGACGTTGCCTTGGAGATCGAAGCACCCGAAGTAGACCCGGAGCCGGAGCCGGCCCTGGAGAGCTACTCCTCGGAGACGGAGCTGATGCTCGATTTTGAGGCGTTGTGTCGGGACGAGATACTCGACGACTCTGACGCCGACATAACAGTGGTGGAGAACGTTTCTAATGAAGTCTCTGAGGCTTCTGCAGATAAATCTCCACCACTGTAAAGCAGCATCCGCTGCCCTGATACTCCGCTTGGTCGCAAGCGGAGGGGATATAGTCCTAATCCAAGAGCCCTGGGTGGTAGGAGGCAGGGTCTGTGGATTAGCGACGAAGGACTACAAGCTGATTGTAGCCCAAACTGAAGGTAAAATTAGAACCTGCATATTAGCAAGGAAGCACCTAAATATCTTTCTGCTCCACAATTTTAGCAATGGCGACAATACGGCAGCTAGCCTAGAGCTACAAGGGACACGCCTAAACCTGGTGTCGTCCTACATGGCTCACGAGGAAAGCGATCCTCCCAGTGACCTCGTTCGCAAGATTGCCAGAGACAGCGAGAGGTCGGATACAAGCCTACTAATAGGCTGCGATGCCAACGCTCATCACACCCAATGGGGGAGCTCGGATACAAATGCAAGGGGTGAGTCACTTTTCAGCTTCATCCTGAACTCCAACCTAATTATCGGTAATCGGGGTAATGACCCCACTTTTATCATAAAAAACCGTCAAGAGGTTATTGACCTCACTCTATTGTCTCACAAACTGTCAGACATAATGAAAAGTTGGAGAGTCCTAGAGGACCACTCCTTCTCCGACCACAGGTACATCGAGACAATCCTATCGCTCGAAAGCACCATACCCACTAGCTATACTAACCCAAGGAAAGCCAACTGGGATATGTATAGTGCAAAAATGGAGGAATTACTCCCCCCCCTAGCCCCAAAATGCCCTGACACACAAGACGATCTTAATCGTCTTGTGGACAATTTCACGGAAGCTTGCAACAAGGCCTTCATGGCAGCTTGCTCCCCAACCAAACCAAGAGGGAAAAAGAAACCCCCCTGGTGGTCTAAACATATAGATACCCTCCGGAAAGACTGCAGGACTCTCTTTAACAGAGCCAAAAGCAGCAGCGAGGAAGCGCACTGGGAAAATTACAAAAGTAAGCTAACCCTATACAAAAAAGAAACAAGGAGAGCAAAAAGGGCCTCTTGGCACAAATTTTGCTCCGAAATTGAGGACACGTCAGAAGCCTCAAGGCTACGCAAGATCCTGTCAAAAACATCCCCCTCGGTGGGATACCTCAAGAGAACGGATGGTACGTGGACTAACTCTAGTGAGGACTCCCTACACATTCTACTCGATACTCATTTTCCTGGGTGTACGACCATCGAGCCGGCAGACACCCCAAGTGAAGGCCCGGAAACCTCGATGGGGCACATCCTCACAAAACGGAATATTAGCTGGGCAGTAAACAGCTTCAAATCCTACAAATCGCCTGGCCCGGACCAAGTCATTCCGGCTCAGTTGCAAAAAGCCGGGGATATGGCCATCAACTGGCTGCAAAGTATCTTCAGGAAGATACTGACAGTGGGAAAAATCCCCCGAGCTTGGTTAAAGACTAAAATAGTCTTTATCCCCAAAGCAGGGAAACCCTCACACACAACCCCAAAAGACTTCAGACCAATAAGTCTATCGTCCTTTCTTCTCAAAACCTTTGAGAGACTAGTCGGGCTGCAGCTGAGGACAACCATTAATCCTCAGTGGCTGTCAGGCGCTCAACATGCCTACCGAAAAGGAAAATCCACGGAAACGGCACTCCATGAAGTAATCTCGGCGGTAGAGAAATCTCTACAAGTCAACGAATACTCCTTAATCGCTTTCCTAGACATTGAGGGAGCTTTTAACAACGTCATACCGGGAGCCATCACAGAGGCCCTGACTGACCTGGGAGTGGATCGTCACTTGATGATGCTCATAGATCAATTGCTCACATGCAGGACAGTGACATCATCAATGGGATCGTCCACTCAGTCTAGGTATGTCAACAGAGGCACCCCGCAAGGTTGTGTCCTGTCTCCCCTTCTATGGAACATAGCAGTCAATAAGATACTGTGTGACCTGGAAGGGGGGGCTGCAAAGTGGTAGCATACGCGGACGACGTTGCCATTATTTTTCGGGAAAATTCCCTCAAACACTCTGCGATCTAATGACCGCAAAGCTCGCGCGACTCTCAGAATGGACAGAGTCGCGTGGACTGGGAATCAATCCCTCTAAAACGGAACTTGTATTGTTTACAACCAAATACAAAATCCCGTCCCTCAACCCCCCAATACTAAACGGATGTAGGCTCTCCTTCAGCGACAGTGCCAGTTACTTAGGGTTGGTAATTGACAAAAAACTTAGCTGGAACCTGAGCATCAAAGACAGAGTGAAGAAGGCTACGATAGCACTCTACACTTGCAAGAAAGCCATTGGGCTAAGATGGGGCATGAACCCAAGAATAGTCCAATGGATTTACCTGGCAATAGTCAGACCAATACTACTCTACGGAGTCGCAGTGTGGTGGCCAGCCCTATCGAAGGGGACCATCACTAAACAACTGGGCAAGGTGCAGCGCACTGCAGCCCTATGCATCAGTGGAGCTCTCAGCACAACACCAACGGATGCGCTAAATGCTATCCTATGCTTGCAGAGCCTTGACCTTGCAGGTAAGGAGCAGGCAGAAATGGCAGCAATCCGTCTTAGAGACTCTGACCAATGGGTGTCACATCACACCGGTCATGCGTCCATCCTAAATGGAAACAAAATCGTCCCCACAAAAACGGACTACTGCGTTCCGAGGGAGTATACAGATACCCCCTTCGAGACAATCATCCCTCACAGAAACATCTGGCTTGAGGGACCACCTGGTCCAAAGGGAGCCATTCGAATCTTTACTGATGGCTCAAAGCTGGACAACAAGGTCGGAGGAGGAATCTACTCCGAACAGCTGAACATAAGACAGTCCTTCAGGCTCCCGGATCACTGCAGTGTCTTCCAAGCAGAAGTCATAGCGATCAAGGAGGCTTTGAGCTGTCTTCAGGAAATAGCCCCTGCGGCAACTCATATAAATATCTATAGTGATAGCCAAGCTGCGATCAAATCGCTGAATGCGATAACATCAAGCTCGGCCACCGTGGCAAACTGTCGCAAATCTCTTCATGAGATGGCTTATCAGTTCGTCATCAGCCTAATATGGGTCCCGGGCCACCAGGACATTGAAGGCAACTGCATAGCGGACGAGCTGGCCAGAGCTGGTACAACAATCCCCCTTCTCCATGATAAGGAGGATATTCGTATGCCAATGGCCACCTGCAAGCTCAAAATAAAAGAACATTTTAAGCGATTAATAAATGACAGATGGCAAACCGTGTCACTATGTCGCATAACTCGGCAAACATGGCCTAACATTATTAGGAAGCGCACCGATGAGCTTTGCAAACTCAGTAGGAGTAGGTGCAGCTCAGTCATACGCTCCCTTACGGGACACTGGCTAATAGGCTCACATGCAAACAGGCTGGGTGCCCCATATAACGACTTCTGTCGAAGCTGTAGAGATGAGGACGAGGAGGAGACTGTGGAACACCTGTTCTGCTCCTGTCCGGCTCTCAGTAGAAGGAGACTGCAATACTTGGGCGCTCCTTTTCTAACTGACATTTCGGACATGTCTACAATCAGTCCCAGACGGATCGCAGGCTTCATAAGGGCATCCGGATGGGATAATGGATAACATAGGGTCTCACGAGGGAGAAGGGAACGTAATATGCGGTATCACAACGGGCCGAAACCGGCCTAGGTGTGTCGGGTCTCTGACAATCCCGACAGCCGCTTCAACCTAACCTAACCTAACCTTTCTCTTCTTATAACCCGATTGATCTATGTCTATTGGTTATCGATAGAAAATAATTTAGACTGACCGTATTTTAGGGAAAAGTATTTTAAAGATATTTTAAAGTTGCTTAATAGCCTTTCCTACACAGCACATCTATGAGAAGCGTTGGGAATTTTTGAGAGATGTGAAACTCCAATTCCCTCCATCCAACATCCATGGAAAACAGCTGATGACAACATTGTAATCTTGATTGTGAATTTATAATAATTTAATATGGATTACTTGACAATTTTTTTAGCCGTGGTTCAACAACAAAACCTGTTGTTGCAAAAATTGTTAGTGGCGTTGGACAGAAAGCAAAGCAATGTAGATGAATTCGAGGAGGAAGAGTTCATTGCAATACTAAATTTATTTAATACAAAAATGTCAAGAAGGGTATGGATGGTTGTAGGTAATAATTGTAATCCAATCCTAAATTGTATGTACAAGTATATTTTGTATGTGACTTATGGTATGGGACTTTTTGGGAGAAGGATGTTCTGGATAACAACGACGAGCTCTTCAGAATGGAGAAGCCACTTTCTATTTATCAAAATGCTGCCATCCCGATGGACCACCCCAACTTGGTCCAATTCTAATTTTGAATTTTGATGAAAATTAGTACTCTTGACAATTTTTTGTTTTCAATATAAATAAATATTTACATACTTGTATTTTTTCATCAAATTTTGTATCTTGCTTCGAACTTCCGGCCACTCCATGTCGAGCCCAGCCTCCTTCATAGATTGGGCCATCTCCATATACATATATATATGGGAATTTTTAAACGGTCCCCGAATATTGTCTATGTTCTCCTGCCAGAGATCTATAAGCAGGTTCTCCATCTCGTCAGACCACTTCAACCTGCCACCAGCTGTTCTTTTTATACCCGTACTCAAAAAAGAGTTAAGGGGTATATTAGATTTGTGGGAAAAGTGGATGTGTGTAACGCAGAGAAGGAAACGTTTCCGACCCCATAAAGTATATATATTCTTCATCAGCATCAATAGCCGAGTCGATATAGCCATGTCTGTCTGTCCGTCTGTCTGTCTGTCTGTCTGTCTGTCTGTCTGTCTGTCTGTCTGTCTGTCTGTCTGTCTCGATGAGCGCCTAGATCTCAGAGACTATAAGAGCTAGGGCAACCAAATTTGGTTTCCAGACTCATGTGATATCCCACTGTTACAAGTGTATTTCAAAATTTCGCCCCGCCCCCTTCCGCCCCCACAAATGACGAAAATCTGTGGCAGGCACATTTTTAAAGATACGATAAAACTAAAAACGCAGTATCGTAGAGAATGCCCATATCTACCAGATTGCCGAATCTAAATCAGATCGGATCATAATTATAGCCAGAATGAAGAAATTAATTTTCAGTTGCTTCCCCTGTCCCCCCTCACGCAAACGACAATGCAACTCATTTTCCTTCTCGCTCGCACACTCTGCCGCGTTCAGTGCGCTAGAAACCCCTAGCGGAGGAGATGTAGAATATGAATGGTACATCTATAATCTACATGTTAGATGTAGAATAGACATTGTATATGTAGATGTAGATATCATATGTAGCAAAAAAATGTAATATGTAAATTTTTTTTTTTTTTCTAAAATTCTAAAAAATCATAAGCTGTATATACTGACTGAGTACGGGTATAAGTAGAGTCGAGTCCCCAGAAGCGACTCGCACGTTCCTTCTCGTTTTTGCTGCATTGTTGCGTAGTATTAATGGTATTGTTATAAATTAAAAGGAACAAATTAAAATTAAATTAGGAACATCCCAGATGGATGGTGGAAGCACTGGAAAAATTTTCGGAACGGCAAAACCTCAAGGCATCCCCGAAATGAATGGTGAACAATTTATAGGTGATTAGTAAATATTGTCGGCAACAGTATTGGATGGAAATTACCCGAAAGGTAGCTTGGTTTTTATTTCAGCTCTGGATAAAAGACTTATGTTTTGCATATCACAATGTTGTTATGAGTAATTTATGCTTGGGGGCATTTTATTTTTAAAATGTGGTTTATTTCGGAGAGATTTGGAGATATTGTAGGAATTCGCGTCGTTCTGAAACAGTATTTATATTAGCTTCCATCAAGAGACTTGCAATCGGGGTTGTTCTTAATGCTCCTAAGGCTATCCTTAAAGAACAGTTTAGCATGGTTTGAATTTTATTAAGGCAAGTTCTTGAAGAATTTCCGTACAATACTAGTAAGTAGTCAATTTTAGAGACTATTATAGCCTTTTCACACTGGGGACCATCCACCATCCACCATCCATTTCTGGGATGGTCCGTAAGGTTTTGCCGTTCCGAAAATTTCCCAGTTATTCCACCATCCATCTGGGATGTTCCTAATTCTCACGTTTCAGTGCGGTATTTTTTCGATAATTGTCAAATGCAACCATATTTCACAACAAAAAATCGGAGATCACTACGAAAATGTAAACAATGACAGACAGGAAAATATAAAAATAAAACCAAATAACCCCATCAGATCTCACAGAGCACGCAAAAAATAAAAAATATCAAATATCAGCTGCAGGTGGTTTTATTTCGATGTGACATCCATCTAACATAAAAATTAAGTAATGAAATTAATTTACATATATGTATATACATATATTATGGATGATTTTATTGCATTATTACCAATTGCACCAGGCACTGAGGAAACCCAATTTCTTCAAATGCTCGGACACACTCGTCAATTTTCTCTGAAGTGAGATAGTTTTTGGACATGTATTCCTCTGAGAATTCGTTGATGAAATCTCTGCAAAACTCATGCAGGATATTGCAGACGCTGTTGGCTGACACTCCGAAAAACACTCTTTTCAGAAGAAGATTCCGAAGTATAAAAAGATATGGCGATACGCTTCTCCAGAGGAATTGCAGCTCGGCAGTTTGTGTCCTTCTTCCGTAGCACTTCTAAGCGAGTAACCAACAGAGAAAAGCAGGATCTCTCCATCCTAAAACTTTCCTTAAAAAACGCCTCGTTGTTTTCGGGTACATCCTTCTCCCAAAATGTACCGAACCGCTTCTGAAAAACATAACATATATATTTGTACTTTAAACATTGGTTGCATTTATTAGAAGCACTCACAAATGACCACAACCTTCCGGGCTTCAGTGTTTTCAAAACAGATATCCATTCTATTATCTCCTCCTCGTCAAAGTTATCTTCATCATCATCGTCCATGTCCAACAACATGATTAGCTTGTGCAAGAATATGTTTTGCTGCTGAATCACATTCACGACCATTGAAATGTTATTTATATTCATTTTAATTAAAGTAAACAAATTTTCACCTCACGCAATTGTGAGCAACAGCTGTTTCTCATGGATGGTGGATGGTGTCAATGTGAATCGGTGTTTCACATCTTTCAAAAATTCCCACCGTTCCCCCAGGATGGACTCAGTGTGCAGAGAGTATTAATAATGTATGTGTATTGCAGTTAAACTTAGTATTTGAGAGACATTTTAAAATGCTATTATTTTTTAGAGAGAATTTGTAATGTCCATCTACATATATCTTGAGTCAAAAGTAAGTCCTAGTATTTTCATGTTGTCTACTTTTGCTATGTTTAGGATTTGCGTTGAGATTGGACAGTTACAGATATGTTTACGGCATATATGCAAGTTCTTGCATTTAGCAAGTGAGTTATTAATAGGCTGTTTACATTGGGACTGCGTCATGCTTCTTTGCGTCTTGGCGAAGACGCAGTTTTTTTTACATAGGTTAAGCATAGGGCCCTAGTGGTGGCAAAAAGTTGCGTCGGTCTCTGATTCATGTGCGTCTATTCGATATATTGGACTGCTTTTGCGCTTAACTGCCCATTTTTACACTTTTCTGCTTATCAGCGCAACTATCACCTCTAAGAACAACAAAAACTTGTAGTTAAAAACATTGTCTATTTCGTGAGTCTGTTAATTTGTTTGATTTCCAGACGGCTTAGATTACAGTTTTTGTGTTTAAACCAGGGGTCGGCACACAGACTCACACATTTTTTTGGTGCGTTTGTGTGCGAAGACATCAGACACGAAGTCAAATACGTTACTTATTTCGCTGCCGCTGTGAAATCCGAGGAATTGTGCATAGGGCTTCTCTGCCGCTGAGGCAAGCGAGCAGAATATGAAGCCGTTTGTGCATAGCCTGCTCTGCCGCTACGTCATCAGGCAGAATAACGAAACCACACGAAGTATTTACGCTGTACGTGTGCCGACTGCGCTGCCCGAAATTTGTTCCCATGCACAGTGCATACGACGCTGCCGGCCTCTGCTTTAAACCATGGTTTGTCCCGTATATAAGGAAATAAATTTGTGTAACCTTTATTTCTTTCCGTGGCGTAAGTAATATATTCTCTTTCCCAATCTTCTTTAATTTTATTATAAACTAGCTGACCCGGCAAACTTCGTACCGCCTAACAGTCAATGAATGTCGTGTTACTTTTTAGCTGAACTAATTTAGGCTTTATTTTCATTCAAGCACTTTGTGGTAAACGGCATTCTTTGTTTTTTGATTAGGCGCAAAAACAAATAAAGCGGATGGTTTGCCGACACGTGAGCATGCCTCGTACAATTGACCATGAGAAAAACATGCATTTTCTAGATTGAGGCCACAAATAGTCAAGGATTGGCCCTGTGATTTGTTGATCGTCATGGCGAGGGCACTACGAATTGGGAATTGAATTCGTTTAAACTCAAAGGGCATATCCGTTGGGATCATCGGAATCCTTGGAATAAGAACTTCCTCATCTTTAAATTTTCCTTTAAGTATCGACGCGTGAATAACATTGCTCATCAGTTTTCTTATCACCAAACGCGTTCCATTACACAGTTTTGGTTTGTTTAAATATCTAAGCATGATGACTACCGAGCCAACTTTAAGTTTAAAATTGTGCGGTGGTAAACCAGGCACATCCAAGGAGTTTAAAATTTCAGTTGGATAATTAGTGGCTTCTTCTTCGTTTGTTACACAGTCGATAGATTTGAATGAATACAGAGTACCTACGATTTGATTTTGAATTATAATATTGAGGTCATCTACATCTTTATTTTTAGCGGCCAAAATTGCTCGCTCACTTAACCATTTAGTATTTTTGTGGTTATGGCAATTTAACTTTACCACTAAGGCAGCACAAACCAGGCGTTTCACCAGCAAACTTAAATGCTCCACAATGCTGGCAAACAACGTCCATTGGACCAATGCAAACTAAACGATGCAAGCTGTAGTCGATGGTGCAATCATACAGAAACGCTGCTCGATTCAAATCAATACTTGAACCATTTCTTCTTGCACTGCGAAGATTGTTCCTCTGTTCATCTGTACGATAAGCTCGACGATTTCTCCTTTCTAACCTAGCCGTCATTACGGCTTCGCTGGGAAAGATTAGATCTTCTAGGACGCGGCATTGTTATTAAAATGTGCACTCGCATAAAACCACCAAACTGATTTTTTATTCCCTAAATTCCGTTCCTTTCCGATGATTTTATGTAGAATACTGTAGAATAAATCTTAGGTATTATTTTCGGGAATTTGACTATTTGACAGGATTGGACAACAAATGTTTGACATGGAGAAAGAAAATCAATGAAAACTCGATATTTGTAATAAAAAAATCAAAATCTATTGAAATGCATCTATTCATTGCGCATATCGAGTTTTTAAGATGTATTCTGCTATTCGGGACGGAAACAAATCCAACAAATCAAAAACCATGGCAATCGATCCAGCCGTTCTCGAGTTATAAGTGTTGTAACAGACACGACTTTCTTTTATATATATAAGATAGATTTTTTTGTTGTTATAAGCTACAAAATTAGGTGCTATTACAAATTCTGTTTTATTTATGGGTAATGGTAGTATTCTTTTCAGTAAATACGTTTCGTTATTAAAAATTGGTAGGCTTATTGAAAATATTATGTCAGTACCATTCACTATAGCCTTTAGTTCTAAAAATTCATACATGTGTTCCTCTGATGATATCTGAACTCTTTGGTCCTCTAAATTTTGTGTAATTCTTCTTTATTCAATATGAACTTAGGAATTATTCCTACCCTTGCTAATAGTAAGCTTTCCGTTACTTCGTTAAGATTCAATGCTATCATGTCTATCGTGATTGAAATTCTGTAAATGTATTCTATCCTATAAATTCTCCTATCTTCTTCCACAAATGTTTTACTTATCCCGTTTTTATAGTTGTTAATAAAAGAGTTTACCCTGACCTCTTCTTCGTTAATATGTTGAGTTAAGTTTTTAAACATTATAATGAACCTATTGTCAATGTTCTGCTGTGTACTTATTTCTTCATTCAACTTTCTCTCCTCCTCCTGTACCTTTCTGATCTCCTGTTCTAATTTTTCCGCATCTTCTGCATCTACATTTCCTGTGATTGCCTTTACTACTGACCCTAATCCGTTAATCAACCCCCTCTTACTTCTCTTCTTGGGAGTTATCGTTTCTATTTTTCCTTTTACCAGGTCCAATTTGTGTTGAAGTGCCCTAACTAAATCCTTTGTTTCACTATCTTCTTGTATAGTCCTGAGCGTTTGCTCCAAATGGCCAACGCTCTTTACATATTCCTCTAGTCGGACTATATGTATGAAGGTTTTATATGTTTGTATTATCCTGGTTGATCCTAATGTAATTTGTGCAATAGGCTCGTCCTTTTTAAACTCCCTGATTTTAAACGTTCCTTTCGTCTCCATCACTGCAACCCAGCTGAAATTATTATTGATCATTAGTGTTCGTCACTTTCCGAATTTTCTCTTTGTGAATTTGTGGTTTTGTTGTATTTATCGTTAAATTATTGTCTGTTGCTACTTTATGTGTGGTGAACCTAGGTGTCAACTTGTCCCGCCTATTTTCTTTCCTAAAAACCGTGTCGTTGGGGTTTACCTCTATTGGATCCTGCCTATCCTCGTTCGCTGCTTTTATTCTCTTAATCTTTTGTTCTTCTACCCTTTTTTTTACTCTTGGGTATATTTCTGCCTGGAATGCATTAATTTTTTGGAGATGTGCTCGCTACTGAACGCCGCGCTACCCATAAAATTGTGCATTCTTCCAGTGAACAGCTCGTGTGGCGTAAACTTTGTAGCCAAATGAATCGAGTTGTTGTATGTAATAAATGCTTCCTTCACTATATCTTCGTGTTTTATCTCTAACTTCTTTTCCTTTTTCTCCTCTATTATTATCCTGTAAATTTCTGTTATTGTTGAATGCAGTCTTTCGACTGTTGCATTACTCGAGGACTGTTGAAAGGATGTTGTCTGCAATTCTATCTCGTATTGCTTACAAAAATCCTTAAACAGATTGGAAGAAAATTCGACCCCTTGATCGCAAACTATTTTACTAGGGATCCCAAAAATCGCCATAAAGTCCATCAATGATGCGACTACGTTTATGCTATCCCTAGCTGGAATTGTGTATCCCCACGCATACCTGGAGAATTTATCGATGACCGGTAAGACATACTTTTTGTTTACAAAGTATAAATCTATATGCACTATTTGCATTGGTTTGGCCGCGGTTTCTGTTACATTATATTTTATTTTCTGAGGTTTTCTATCGTATTTAATTTTCTGACATCGGTCGCAGTTGTTAATCGTCTGTGCTATTATTGGCTATTGGCTATTATGTGGGAAGTATAAGATACTTACACTAAGCATTCTTTATAACTATAACCAGCTCGTCTGGTATAAAAATTGCCACCGTTCTATTGGGCTTCAGAATCTCTTTAAGCCTGCGTCCTATTGTCTCTTCTTCAAAGTTATCCTCGGTCCATGTTATCCTACTCTTGTTCCTAAAGGGAACTTCCTTCACTATTCTAGCTGGGGCTCCCTTTTTTACTACTATTTGAATATTATAATCATTTAATGGTTTCTCCGATACAGGAAATCCGAGGTGTAAGTCTTCGTCTGCAGAATGTATGGTTTCCCCGTTAGTCGCTACTTCTGACATGTTTTCCAGCATGTTAATCTCTGGCTGTATCCTACTTAAGGCATCTGCCACTACATTGAGGGATCCTTTCTTGTACAGGATTTCATAATCGTATTCTAGCAATTGCAGTTTCCACCTAACCAACTTTGAATCTGGTTCTTTTATACTCATTAACCAAGTCAGCGGTCTGTGGTCCGTGACTATTTTAAATCTCTGTCCGAATAGATAGTGTCTGAAGTGCTTTATTGCCCAAATAATAGCAAGCATCTCCTTTTCTAACGTTGCGTAGTTTATTTCCGCGTCTGACAATGTTCTACTAGCATATGCCAACGTTCCCAAGGACACTTGGGACAGGACAGCTCCTACGGCATAATTGCTAGCATCTGTTGTAAGAATAAATGGTCCGGAAACTGCAAAATGGGGTCGTTACACAGTAATGTTTTACATGTTTCGAATGTTTCTGTGAATTCTGAGTCGAGTTGTACTGGTTTTTTTCCTTTAAGCTGCCTAGTTAGCGGTTTTGTTATGGCCGCGAAATCCTTTACAAACTTCCTGTAATATCCTAAAGGTCCCAAGAATGATTTTATTTGTTTCCTTGTCTTTGGGATTGGAAACTTTTTAATTGCTTCTATCTTCTTGGGATTCGGTTTAACTCCCTCTAAGGTTACTACATGACCTAAGTATTCTACCTCCTTCCTCAAATATTCTGTCTTGTCTAATTGCAGTTTGAAGTTAGTGTTCTCTAATTTTGCGAACACCCTGTTCAAGTCGCTAATGTGCTCTTGTAAGGATGCGGAGTACACCATGATGTCATCCATATATACAAGGCAACATTTCCCTAACAAGTCCCCGAAAAGGTTATTCATTAATCTTTCGAACGTCGCTGGGGCATTACTTAGCCCGAAAGGCATCCTCACATATTCAAAGTGACCTCCTTCCGCGGAGAATGCTGTCTTCGGTATATCCTTTTCCTCTACCTCGATCTGATGATACCCGCTCGCCAAGTCTAGCGTCGAAAAATATTTTGCTCTTCCTAAACCATCCAATACATCATTTATTATTGGCATGGGGTACCTGTCCTTAATCAATTTTTCGTTCAGTTTCCTACAATCGACTACCA
Source organism: Drosophila obscura (assembly GCF_018151105.1). NCBI lineage: Eukaryota > Metazoa > Arthropoda > Insecta > Diptera > Drosophilidae > Drosophila > Drosophila obscura. Next base: position 2,515,106 of record NW_024542848.1, on the reverse strand, counting down.
TTCTCCATTTGTTCTGCCCTGACGCGTCTTTCTTCTTGGCTACCAGCCACACTGGGGCACTCCATGGGGAGTGACTGTGTCTAATGTTCTTTTGTTCTAGCAAGTTTTCTATGTCTTTTCACCTCCTGTCTTTCCGTGAATGCATATCTATATGGCCTTGAGTACACCGGAATGTCATCCGTTGTCCTCACCTGATGCTTGACGACGTTTGTGAACGACAAATCTTCTACCTCCATATAAAATGCCAACGGGTATTTTTTAAATAGTCTTTTTAATTCAGTGATTTCTTCCTCATTTAGATGATCCGTTCTTATCTTATGAAACGGAATTTCTTTCTTTCCTATATCTTTTCTGCTTTCTATGTTATTTATTTCTATATGCTCTTCAGCTTTGAATTCCGAAACCACTAGTGGTTCCTCTAGAAACAATTCCTGGTCCTCTTCCGAATAGTTGGTTATTTCTAACAGACTCTGTCCTGCTGTTGCCTTATACAGGCCTTCTGATATTTCCATATTAGGTTTTACCTTCGTTTTGTTAATTATGAACTCCCCATCCTGTAACTGTACCGGCACCTGTATAACCCTTTTTGTGCCCGCTTCTACCGTATATACCTCCGTTGCTCTGTATTGCGTCTGCCATATCTGTGTTTCTGTCGTCGATGTATGCAGTTGTCGTTTGTCTACATCAATTACTGCTCCTATTTGTTGCAATATGTCTATTCCTACCAGTCCATCGAAAAACTGGTGAAACTTAAAGAGGAGAAACCTCATCTTTCCTACTCCTCCTAGCTCTCTGAACATGGCTAAGACTGTTTCTTTATGTACTTCGTGGGATTGTACGATTGTTTTTATTTTTATTGTTTCTTTTAATCTTCTAGTGTGTTCTGCAGGTATTAATTCCAGTCTTATGAATGAAAATGTGGATCCTGTGTCTATAAGCATTTTAATATTTTTGTCTGCCGCTAGCCTAACCACTATATAGGGTGGGGTCGACTGATCCTTCTTTCCTCCTAAGTACCCTGTGCTTTGTTCGAGGCTGTCTGGAGAAAATTTCCTCAACTCTAGTTGGGGTACTAGGCGTCTGCTGTGCGGCATACGACTGTCTGGAATTATTCGAGTTATATGACTGCCCTGTGTTATATGTCATTCTAGACATCCTCGATTGTCCACTTCTCCCTGCGTGTTGTGGTGCCTGGATCGCTAATTGCTCTTGGCGATTGTTCTGGCCCCAACGCCTTCAATTGTTTTGTTGGTCATAGCCCCATCTGGGGTTCCCATTCTGCTGGTTTCGATATGGGCCCCTAGTGTACCCTGCTTGTTCGTTCTGCATAAAGGGAGTTCCCCTTAAGGGGTTTCCTCCCATTGGGTAGACGAACCCAAAACCTGGCCATCCGCTCCCATCAGTCACTGGGAACGGCATACCGAACGGTGATTGTCCGTTCCCTCCCCATTGGTACTGTGGCCAACTTGACGTTTCCCGGTGCGCCCCTGGCGTCTGAGTTTCCTTCCTGTCGTGCTCTTGCGCCAGAGGTTCTTTAGTTTCCTTAATCTGGCTCTCTGTCATCGGGTGCTTTTTCACCTCCTGTTCCGGCTCGTCTAGAGTATGGACATTCTTTTCTCTACAGGCTACCCGTATGCCTTTGAAATGTCATCTACATGGATATTCCTAATTGTTAGCCTTATCGGCCCTTTTATTGCCGAAAGGAAAGCGTTTAGTGCTATGTCTTCGTACCACTTGGTTCTTTCCTTCCTTAGCAACGAGTTTGGTTCTTTCACCTTACCCAAGCTGACGGGGGCCTTTCTTAACTCCAATAACTCTTGATATAGGCTCTAAATCCAACTTTTTCTCCTTTATGTGTGTAAGCTCCATGATTAAATCCTGCTCAGATCTGTTATCCCTAAAATGAGACACCAATGCCTTCTTAATGTTGTCCCAATTCATATCTACCTCATTCAGCTCCAATGCCTTATCTGCCGCTCCTATTACCTTGCTTCTTATAGCCCTAAGGGCTATAACCCTTACCGATGACCTTTCCTCTTCTTTTATAAGGTCTAATATCTGCTCGACCGCTGATATAAATCCATCTAACTTCTCTACACCTCCTTCATACTTTGGTATAATCTCTACTAACTCTATGACTCGAATCGCTTTGATTAATTTTGTGTTGCTAGGTTGGGTCATTTCTAATTGTCCCTGGTTCTCGTTACTAGCTGCTAAAGCCTCCGTGTCTAACGGAATAACCCTTTGGCTACTGCTTTCCTTTGACATATAGTCTATTTCGATTATTTTTTCTTATTTTACGTATTTTGTAGTGTATGTGTGTATGGTGATTTGTGTAAGGTGTGTATCGTATCTTAATTATAATGTGTGCTTGTGTAATTCTATAATGTGTGTTACTTAAGTACTTATACTAGATCGAGTTTGTCCTTGTGTTCGTGAAATGGAGTCTGCAATTGATTAAAATGAGTATCTTTCGATCGTACTTTTCTAATAATATGGTGTGCCGAGAAATGGTTTATTCTTCGTTTATGGTTATTCGATCGCCTTATATGCGTCGTTTTATTTACTTTGTGGCTTTACCTTACACGCTGAAGCTAGTCACGATACTGTGCGTTACAGTATTCGTAACCAATCGCGGACAGTCGTGTCTCCCTGGTAGCGTTTCTTTGTTCCATTTCCCTGTCGCCCCTATGCTAGGCATCCGCCCTGTGCGTTACAGTACTTTGCCCTACGCATGTGAGTGACTGGAACTTGTAATTGACTCTTCACTTTTATCAGTTATTTTTTTTATTCTTTTCCCTTAGCCACCCCTATGCTAGGCGTCCGCACTGTGCGTTACAGTACTTTGCCTTGACTTGGATTGCGTATCCTTTAATTTGTATCACCTCCTTCACGGAGTCTTGCCCATCACCATTTTCGGTGTTTTATTATTTTGTCTTTTGCGCCCTCTATCTTTCCGTGCCGGCCCTGTCTTTATAATGTGTGTGTGTGTGTGGTTTCTCATCTTCGACCGTTCGATGCTCGACTCGACCCGACGGAGTGTTAGCGTTGCCTCCGTCGAACCAAACCGTCGCTGCTGCAGTCCCAGCCAACAGCCCGATCGTCAGCACGATTACTCGTACGCTCGATTCTATGATCGTATCGGCCTCTCGGCCTGACGTCGAACCGACCGCAACTCCCCGACTCACAGTCGAACCACCGCCGCTCGACTACAACCGATCGAGCCGCATCCGCTCGAACCGCACCCGGTCGAACCGCAGCCGATCGAACCGCAGCCGATCGAACCGCAGCCGATCGAACCACCGCCGCTCGAACCGCGCACAATCGAACCGCTCGAGCAGCCGTCCGCCGTTCGAACATTTTTCCACGACACTTTTGCACTATTTTCTCCTCACTCCCTTCTGACAATTTATTTGCAATAATTATGCTCGTTTTGGCCCAAATAACTCGAGTCTCTACTGCCCTGGCCAACGTGCCATATCATCTCTCTCTTAATTATGGTCCATTTCACTGCACACCATTGTATTCACATAGTTTCCATTCTCACGATTTGACAATTTATTACATTTTATTTCTTTATTCTTCATTTTCTCCTCCATTTCACGTCACTCTACTCACAAGTACATATATTCAGATATCTTTCCTTACAGGATTGTTAGTGCCGCTATTTTCCAAGACATCTCCTGCGTGGTTCTCTCTCGCTGTCTCGGTCTTCTAGGGTCCTACTTCCTCCAGATTTCCGTCCGTTAACGAGAGTGTCAGACTGCGCCAGTTATGATCTTTGGTGACTCGGGTAAGATCACTGATCTTGGGATATTCGTCGTATGAGGTGGTTTGCGAATAAATTACACCCGGAGTGTTTGAGTTTCGATTGTATTCTGATTCTATATTTCATTCTTAGGTCTTAAGCTTAGTTACAATTTGCTGGCCTTGCTCTTTTGGCTGGGAAAGAATCTGCTTACTCTTCGTTATTCAATCGGAACGGATGTTTGGTTGCTGAGGTCTGGTCTTGTTTGTGCAATTGGAGCCGGTGCAACTTTGTTGCATAATTGACGTAGTTGATGTTTGCCTAACTATGCTAGCCGAAGTGATTTCGGCGGGGCGAGGGTGAGGATAGGTGCTGAGGTTGCGCTGAAACCATAATCGGAATCGACACCCTGGACATCCACGCTCAACTGACTGCAGGAAAGGCGGCACAACGCTTAGTAGCATCAGGAAACATGTCTCTACAATGATTCGGGCACAGTTCAATTGGCCGAGACATGACCAGTAAATCTGACTACATGATCCCTGCCTGAATGCCTGGATGTAAAAACAACCTCATTTATGGGACCCGACGACTGGAAAAGGGGTCGGGATCAGACTCAACACCTCAACATCTACACCAGGGCACACAGACTCACACATTTTTTTGGTGCGTTTGTGTGCGAAAACAACAGACACGAAGTCAAATACGTTACTTATTTCTCTGCCGCTGCGAAAGCCGAAGAATTGTGCATAGGGCACACGAATGCTTCTCTGCCGCTGAGGCAAGCGGGCAGAATATGAAGCCGTTTGTGCATAGCCCGAAGCATGTTTCTCTGCAGCGACGTCAGCAGAGCATATTTTTCTCTGCCGCTACGTCATCAGGCAGAATAACGAAACCACACGAAGTCTTTACGCTGTACGTGTGCCGACTGCGCTGCCCGAAATTTTTTCCTATGAACAGTGCATACGACGCTGCCGACCTCTGATCTACACCGACGGCTCCAAGATGGAAGGAGGAGTAGGAGCGGGCATATACTGTACAGACCCTGAGATAAGGCTGTGCTATAAGCCACCGGGCCAATGCAGCATATTCCAGGCAGAAGTCTACGCCATAGGGAAAGCGGCGGAGGTAGCTCAGTCCATCGATCGTTCACACGGCGTGGTAAACCTGTTCGTGGACAGCCAGGCGGCGATAAGATCCATGCAGTCAGCAGTCAGTTCCAGAAACGTCCTGCCGAGCAGGGAGGCATGAGAGCACGACAAAGTCAGTGCGGATCTATTGGGTTCCCAGCCACCAGGGCATCGAAGGTAACGAGACAGCGAATGTACTGGCTAAGGAAGGCATCGGGCTGCCCATTGACAGAACCGAGAACGTGCCTGTCTCCCTTAGAACGCTACAAAGCGCTCTAGAGAAACGAGCGGACACGAAGTCCAGAAGCCGGTGGAAGAGTACCACCACCTGCAGAACCTCGAAAACCATGTGCCAGGAGCGCAATGGTAAACTTAGCCACTACTTACTGCACCTGCCACGGAAGGACTGCAGAATGTTAGTGGGAATACTCACAGGTCACTGTCTGACTGCAGCACACTCAGTTAAACTAGGCATCACCAACAGTGGTAACTGCAGGAAATGCGATGAAGAAGGGGCTATCGAAACCCTGGAACACCTCATGTTCAGCTGCCCGGCGATATCAAGGGCAAGGAGAAAATACCTGGGTACCCCGGTGATGCCATCACTGGAAGAGGCCTCTAGAAGGACACCAGAGGAACTGCTTGCCTTCGCGAAAAACACCTCGATCCTCAAGGACTTAAGCTTAGGCTTAGGCATAGCACTCAGATCCAAAAACTGTTTGCCAGCAAACAAATGTCATATATTCTTCGAGCGGCGAGTGGTGTGACCAGAGGTGTGCACTGCATTCCGAACGGTTACACTGCTCAGACAGCTGCTTGGTTTTGTTTCAAGTTAATAAAATGCACGTCTTCGGCTGGGGCCGCTCTTCCCCAGGCATATCCTGGGCTCCCCAATATTTTATTGGAAAGGTAATGTGTCTGACTATCAGCAGCAGCAGATGGCCTCCCCAACGCCTCCCGTGCCGACCACCGTGAAGAAAAAATGTTTTGAAAACAATATTTGTTTATTATAATATCCATATAATTTTCCTTCATATTTGTCTTTGTCTTCATTATTTAAATATTTCATTTGGTTTTTTGTTCTCATATTGCAATGTTTGCTGCGTATTTGCTGGCAAAATATATCAAATTGATATAACTTTCGAGGGGGTCGAAACATACCAGCAATACAAGCAAATACTTCGGATACTTTTTCAGTATACACCGACCTTTTTTTGTTGATCTGAGTACTGCCTTCCATACAGAGCCTAGAAAACAGTTTTTGCCGGAAAAAATTTCTTATCGGTTTCATACGAATATCTGTTCACGAGGTGTTTTTTCGAATCTGAGTAATAGGCTTTAAACGAAAAATTCCTGCCACATTCCTGCCACTCAAAAAAAGTTAAGGGGTATATTGTATTTGTGGTAAAAGTGGATTTGTGCAACGCAGAGAAGGAAACGTTTCCGACCCCATAAAATATATATATTCTTGATCAGCATCAATAGCTGAGTCGATAAAGCCATGTGCGTCTGTCCGTCTGTCTCTCCGTCTTGATGAGCGCCTAGATCTCATAGACTATAAGAGCTAATGAAACCAAAATTTGGTTTCCAGTGTATTTTAAAAGTTCGCTCAAAAATGTATATACTGACTGAGTACGGGTATGAGTAGAGTCGCGTCCCCAGAAGCGACTCACACGTTCCTTCTCGTTTTATATGAAGTTTAACAGGTATTTTCGATTCCGCGGTGCTGGATACTAAGGGGAATTGAAGTTGTTTGAAGTTTCAAAAGTTTGGTACGTTCGGCCCATCCTAAAGTACATACAGAGGAAGATGATATTTCCTTTAATTCAATTTTCCGAACTGCAAAGCCTCCCCAATTACATTATACATTGTTATATGGAAAACAATACAATAGTTCCCAAAAAAAGAAACATTAAATATATATAGACAACAATTTGGTTTCTATTGCATGCTGTTGAATTTTTATTTTCTGTATATATGTAGATGTAATTAAGTTAAATTAACTTGATGTTATTAAGTTCAATTAACTTTTTTGTTTGATAGCTGGTTAATTAATGCAATGCTTGCAATCGAAATATAGCAAGGCTGTAAATCAAAGAAAAGCAACATCGTAATAGTTCTTACGATGACCCTCTTAAAAGCACAGAACAATGGCGATTCCATTTAAAAAACATTGTTGGTTGACTATATGTCGTCTATATCAATTTCATCCCCCTCCTCATCCTCTTGGACTTTCTTACTAGACACAACGCCAAGGCCACGTTCCATGGCTACGGCCACCTTCAATGGTTCAATGCGGGCCCGATCATCGTACTCAATCTCCACATCAGAATCGCCAGCAGCATCGTCATCGTCTCCAGAAGAGGAATCTTCTTCCTCGGCATCTTTGAGCCACTGTACAAACGGCTTTACCTTCTCATGAATCTCGGTGGCAATTTTCTTGGAAACATGTCGTTTGCTCACTTTCTGTGCCCAGTCCAGAATGACCTTTTCATCGAGTATGTCCAAATCGTAAAAGATTTTGAATATCCCGGCGACCTTGCTCATTAACGTGTTCGTATGAAGCTCGACAGTCTGCTCGATGCCGCCAATTAAATAGCGCTGTGCTTTTGGATTATTATGAGTAAAGCGAAGTAACAAGATGCGGTTTTTGCGAACGTCATTAATAATGTTCTCAGTAAACAAAAGCTCAGCGAGAACTAGCGGGGATTTGTTAACTATATCCAATCGTTCTGCTTCGATCAGCAGCTCTTTGTGTATAGCAACATCGTCCAGCTGTCTTTTGTCACGCTTGTTTTTTACCAATTCATAGAAGATATCAATGCGTTCCTTTTCGGTCTTGTCGTAGTCCTCCGAAATTGTCATGCCCTTAGCACCATCAGTTAGATCTTGTAATCGCGCCCGTATGGCCTCCTATATGGGTAAATTAATTATAATATATGGATTATTTAGTGGCAGCATTAGTTTGGTTAGAAACAATTATTATTGATTACCTTAGATACGTCGACGCTCCAGCCATCATCATCGTCCTCAGTTATATTTTTTTCTGGAATGGCCGCGCTTATTTCAGCCTCTGTTTGGCTGGCCTGGTTGGGGCCATTGCCGCCATCTGACTCTCCGCCAGAGTTGTTGGCTATTGAGTTGTTACACATTGATCCATCAGAGTTTTCGTTCTTCTGTTTCTGTTTTCTTGAGCGTTTCCCCTCAGTGAGCGAAGAGCCCTGAGCGGCTGGATTAAGTGATGGTGGATTTTTCACAATAAATGTGTTCACTTTGTGGTTCACCTTAAGCAGACCATGGAAGCCGCATGCCTTGCAAGACTGCGAGATTGTCTGGTTCTTAGCTGATACGGTCAGATTAGTTTCTGGGTTATCGCATTCGGGGCACAAAACAAACTTTCGAATGAAGCCATCCAACAAATCCTGAAGCTTGTTCACGTCATGCGATCCATTAACAATAAACCGTTCATTCTATAAAAAACAGATTATTATTAGTCATATTTAGAAATATACAGTCCACTAAAAATACTAAGTAATGTATATTTCAGTCATAACATCTTGCAAAGAATATTGCAACACGCCTGTTGCCGCCATTATGTACTAATCACCTATAAATTGTATTAGGCTACTTTACGTTTCCCTTAAATACGGTCCGTCTAAAATATTTTCTATCGATAACCAATAGACATACTTACTACTACTGACTACTTATATAAAAATAGGCGCCATAGCAATTGCGTGAAAACACTTACGTAAATAATAAATCGAAAAAAAAACTAAAAGGAACGTGTAAGTCGCTTCTTTGGACGCGACTCTACTTTTATACCCGTACTCAGTCAGTAAATTTGTGAGCTTATGATTTATGTAGAATTTTAAAAAATTTTCTATTTTACATTTTTTTGGTATATCTGTTATCTAAATTTACAATGTCGATTCCACATCTTAAATGCAGATGTTGAGTGCGTTTGAGTCGACGAGAGCATTGCACATCCTCTCCGCAAAGAAAATAAGTAGCGGGTCTCTTGCTGTAGGAGGCGGGGGAAGAAACTGAAAATTAATTTCTTCGTTCTGGCCATAATTATGATTCGATCTGATTCAGATTCGGCAATCTGGATGATCAGCGTTTTTAGTTTTATCGTTTTCTTAAAATTGTGCCTGCCATCGTCCTATGTGGGGGCGGGGCGAAATTTTAAAATACACTGGAAACCAAATTTGGTTTCTGTAGCTCTTATATTCTATGAGATCTAGACGCTCATCAAGACGGAGAGACGGACAGACAGACCCATGTCCGTCTGTCCGTCCGTCTCTCCGTCTCCTATATCGACTCAGCTATTGTTGCTGATCAAGAATATTTTATGGGGTCGGAAACGTTTCCTGCTCTGCGTTGCACAAATCCACTTTTACCACAAATAAAATATACCCCTTAACTCTTTTTTGAGTACGGGTATAAAAAACTGTGGCAGGAATTTTTCGTTTAAAGCCTAGTACTCAGTAATACCTTGCCAATAAAATATTGGGGAGCCCAGGATATGCCTGGGGAAGAGGCGACCCCAGCCGAAGAAGTTAATTTTATTAACTTTAAACAAAACCAAGCAGCTGTCTGAGCAGTGTAACCGTACGGAATGCAGTGCACACCTTTGGTAACACCACTGGTCGCTAGAAGAATATATGACATTTGTTTGCTAGCAAACAGTTTTTGGATCTGAGTACTAGGCTTAAACCTTCATTCAATTTTTTCATGTACGAAAACGTTTGATATCGATTAAATATAAATCAAAGATTCATCTCAGGCAAAAATTTAAATTTACACATGAAAACGTCTTTGTCATAATTTTCTACCATATTTGAGATGGATTTTTAAGCCAAAAATGCCTAGATGACCTTAGTTCAACTTTTATTGATGAAGCACCATGCATTGCCAATTTAAAAGCTCGTAACACGAACTCAATCGTGGAAGTCCTTCGTTGGAGGACGAATTTTGTGAAGGTCGCTTAAAATTAATTTTTGTGCCTCAAACTATCGATGCTATGCGCAAAAAGATTGAGCAAGATCGTCATGACATAGAGGCATTCTTGCACATATTGACGTCCATCAATATTGATTTGTCATGATCACCTGGGTGTAAAAAAGGTGTATTCCCGTTGGATCCGTTGGAAAATTGGTTCATTCGAGTGCAACATCGTATTAATCATCAAGGAGAATATTTTGAGTTTTATTGTTTTTGCGCGCTCTTTTCTTGATTGTCATTATTTTAATTCAATCTTGTTCTTTTACCCCATACTGGGCATAAGGTGCGATCCCTAGACACGTGTTCCTTGCTATTGCATAGTAAGGAAGAGGGTCCGGTTGTGGAAATAGTTTTGTTTTTCCTCATAACCTTAGGTATTAGCGAACTATCGCAATGCTTGCAAGTTAAGTTACTTGCACGCATATAAAAGCACTTCATATGCACCAGACGATTACATTTATTACATTCTTCTTGCACATTCTAGCAGACAGATGATGCAAAAATCCTAATCATCGTCCAAATGAGCCTTGTTTCGCTTAGCTGCTGGTTTGGCTAATGATGCCTTCCGCCCACGCTTTTTCTGGCAAACAGATGCCTGCATATTTTCATAGCTTCAAATCTTTCTTAGCTGCTTTTTCCTTCAAAGAAACAATGCATTCAGGAGAAGTAAGCACGGAGCTTTCCAACGGCTTTCTACCACCTACATGGTGCTATGGTGGCCCTTTGCAGAGGACCAATTTCTTCCAAAAGTGAGCTCGTTGAAGATGCACAGTGGTCTAAATATTGTTTACTTGTACTACATTACCATTAACAACGATATTATGCAGTTTCTCAACCAAATACACGCATTAAATAAAAAACGAGAAGGAACGTGTGAGTAGCTTCTGGGGACGCTTCTGAGCTTTAATTTTTAGAATTTACATTTTTTATTTTATTGATACATCTGTTATCTACATCTACAATGTATATTCTAAATCTAACATGTAGATTATACATGTACTATTTTGATTCTACATCTCCTCCGCTAGAGGGCGCTCGCGTACATAGCGCGCAGAGTGTGCGAGCGAGAAAGGGAATGAGTAACGGGGGTCTTTCTGTAGGAGGCAAGGGAAGCATCTGAAAATGTATTCATTCTGGCCATAATTATGATCCGATCTGATTCAGATTCGGCAGAGTGGTAGAATGGTCATTCGCTACGATACTGCGTTTTTTGTTTTATCGTTTCTTTAAAATTGTGCCTGCCACAGATTTTCGTTCTTTGTGGTGGTGGAAGTGGGCGGGGCGAAATTTTGAAATACACTTGTAGCAGTGTGATATCAAATGAGTGTGGAAACCAAATTTGGTTGCCTTATAGCTCTTATAGTCTCTGAGATCTAGCCACTCAAAAAGACGGACGGATGGACGGACAGACAGACAGACATGGCTCTATCGACTCGGCTATTGGGGTCGGAAATGTTTCCTTCTCTGCGTTACACATATCTACTTTTGCCACAAATCTAATATATACCTAACTCTTTTTGAGTAAGGGTAAAAAAAATACAGGGTGTCCACAAAAGTTTTAATGGCGTGTCATAACCGGGTAAAACATATAACCGGCTCACATATTTTGGTTAAAAACGAAATAAATTCACAAACTAAAATGACCACACTAAAAGAAAAACTAAACATAAAATTTTTGGACAAAATTTCCATCCAATTTTTTTACTTCAAAAATAATAAAATTTACTTTTAAGTTTTTTTTCCCCCAGCTGTTTGTTTCGGTGTTAGCACAAAAACTGCGTATTGTTAATGAATACGAATAACTCCCAATACTCGTATCAGTAGCATCTGCTTGCTATCCAAGTTTTTGGGGGGGGTGGATCACAACTAGTACCTGGTCCACAACAAGGCCATCTCCCTATACGTTTTAATTCTCTAAATTCCACATACACATAACATAGGCCATTTTGTATGAGCTGGTACTAACGCGTAGGTATAACAGCAGTATATTTTGCGCTTAACAGTACAGGGAGTAAATAAATCGACATTTGTGGATTCTAGAGAGCCTTGAAATGAAAAGTATGACTTTTTGCTGAAAAGTAAAGCGCAAAGTGAATGTGAAAGCCGGAGTCTGCCTAAGTGTGTCACTTTCAATGCACACACTGCAAACAGAATTGTTATTGTTGTTTAATTGTTTTAGTCGTTTCTAAAATTATTTCTCCTTTTTCCTCATTGTCATTACCTCTCTTTTTTCCTCCATTGTCTCAATACTTTTTATCTCTATATCAGTACATATATTCAACTTTAATACTTCCTCTGAGAAATAGTTTCTTGGGACGAATGCATCAAAAATTTCTTTAAATCTTCGTTAGAGCTGCTCATAAAGACACAATGTTTTTAAAACCATCCTTAAAAATTTGTTTGTCAAAATAATAAATAAACAATAATAAACTTATTTCTTCCAAGACTGTATATGATCAAGATACACGCACGCTATAAATAGGACTTAAATAATCTTTTGCTTACCTTATGATCGAAAAGCGTTTGGGCGCCCAGCTCACAGCCAAAGTACTTTGTCGGATAGGTGGCCGGACGGCCAATAGCGCGTGCAACTTCAGCCATATTAACCAAAACAGTTTTGATGCCGTTGCCTTTTCCTTCTACTTTTGCTTGAAGGCGCGGCATTTTATAACGATAGAAGATATCTGTCACACTACGGTTAACGTTGACGGTGGCCATTTTCGAAATTTTTTGGAAAAATATGTAAAGGCTGATGTTGACAAAATACTTCGTACGATAGTATCCTTTTTTTTAAGCTTATAATTGCTTATATGTTATATGCGCACCGTGAAGGCAATTTGTTGTCATTTACTTTTGACTGTATGGTGATTTCTTTGCTTTTCGTTTATAAAATTCGCATTTCTTTGTTTTAGTTACGTGGCCGAGCACGTAAATACTCAACTAGGACTGAGTTGAGATCGTTATAGTCCCTGACCCATTTAGCTATTTGTGCCGTTTCTTGTGGCGCTTTCCTTTTTTTGCTTTTTAAAGACTTGAAATGGAACATAAAGTCCTAGAGAGCTAAGGCTTCTCTTGTTTTAAATTGAAGATTAAGAATCAGCTTTCTGCACCAGCAATGCTTTTGAGATGTATATATTGTTATTTTATTTTTTTTTATTTCGGTATATTCTCGTATTAAATATATATATACTATACTTATTTTAGTATATATGTATATATATATATATTTAATTATTTTATATTTTTATTTTTTTTTTATATTAATTGGGGTTTTGAAATTTGTATAATTATCAGAAGTCTTTTGCAACGGCACAGTATTCGGCTCACGTGTACCTGAACGGCTGTAGCTTCCGATGTCTGTTACTTGAAGTCCTGTTGAGACAAAGAATCAAATCAGAATGGTTGGTTAACTATATCATCGAACTGGGTAAGAACGGGCGGGACATTGTGCGGACCTTGTCGCGGCTACAGATGGTGTGGTAAGATTTTGAAACAAACTTGATTCAGTGTGATATTACAAGAATCTGGACACAACATTTGTTTGCTCTAGCTCTTATAGTCTCTGACATCTAGGCGCTCATCGGGATGGGCAGACGGCTATTGATGCTGATCAAGTATATATATACTTTATGAGGTCGGAAACGTTACCTTCTGTGCGTCTGTCCTTCCGTCCGTCCGTCCGTCCATCCGTCTTGTTGAGCGCCTAGGTCTCAGAGACTATAAGAGCTATAAGGCAACCAAATTTGGTTTCCAGACTCATTTGATATCACACTGCTACAAGTGTATTTCAAAATTTCGCCCCGCCCACTTCCACCACCACAAAGAACGAAAATCTGTGGCAGGCACATTTTTAAGGATACGATAAAACTTATCGTAGAGAATGCCCATATCTACCAGACTGCCGAATCTGAATCAGATTGGATCATAATTATAGCCAAAATGAAGAAATTAATTTTCTGTTGCTTCCTCCGCCTCCCCCTGCCAAAAACACGTTAGTGTTTGTGTGCGAGAAACCCCTAGCGGAGGAGATGTAGAATATGAATGGTACATCTATAATCTACATGTTAGATGTAGAATATACATTGTATATGTATATGTAGATATCAGATGTAGCAAAAAAAATGTAAAATGTAAAATTTTTTTTTTTTCTAAAATTCTAAAAAATCATAAGCTCAACAATGTATATACTGACTGAGTACGGGTATAAGAAGAGTCGCGTCCCCAGAAGCTACTCACACGTTCCTTCTCGTTAGTTTTATCGTTTCCTTAAAATGGTGCCTGCCACAAATTTTCGTCCTATGTGGGGGCGGGGCGAAATTTAAAAATACACTGGAAACCAAATTTTGGTTTCTCTAGCTCTTATAGTCTATGAGATCTAGGCGCTCATCAAGACGGAGAGACGGACGGACAGACGCACATGGCTTTATCGACTCAGCTATTGATGCTGATCAAGAATATATATATTTTATGGGGTCGGAAACGTTTTCTTCTCTGCGTTGCACAAATCCACTTTTACCACAAATACAATATACCCCTTAACTCTTTTTTGAGTACGGGTATAAAAAACTGTGGCAGGAATTTTTCGTTTAAAGCTTAAAATAATGAAGACAAAGACAAATATGAAGGACAATTAATTATATGGATATTATAATATATTATTTTTATTAATTTTCATAAATATAAAACAAATATTGTTTTCAAAACATTTTTTCTTCACGGTGGTCGGCACGGGAGGCGTCGGGAGGCCATCTGCTGCTGCTGATAGTCAGACACATTACCTTTCCAATAAAATATTGGGGAGCCCAGGATACGTGCATTTTATTAACTTTAAACAAAACCAAGCAGCTGTCTGAGCAGTGTAACCGTTCGGAATGCAGTGCACACCTCTGGTCACACCACTCGCCGCTCGAAGAATATATGACATTTGTTTGCTTGGATCTGAGTACTAGGCTTAAACCTTCATTCAATTTTTTCATGTACGACCACGTTTGATATCGATTAACTATAAATTAAATCGTCATGTCATATACCGTGAGATAGAGGCATTCTTGCACATATTGACGTCCATCAATATTGATTTATCTTGATCACCTGGGTGTAAAATCCCGTTGGATCCGTTTGAAAATTGGTTCATTCGAGTGCAACAGCGTATTAATCATCAAGTAGAATATTTTCAGTTTAATTGTTTTTGCGCGCTCTTTTCTTGATTGTCATTATTTTAATTCAATCTTGTTCTTTTATACTGGGCATAAGGTGCGATCCCTAGACACGTGTTCCTTGCTATTGCATAGTAAGGAAGAGGGTCCGGTTGTGGAAATAGTTTTGTTTTTCCTCATAGCCTTAGGTATTAGCTAACTATCAATGAATAACTAAATTGATTCCTTCATCCAGAAAAATTGTATCAAGTATCTAGTGAAGTAACCTTTTTCGAGAAAAAAATATAATCCTAGTTGTGGACCACCCTGAAAAATCCACTTAAAATTACAAAATATGAAAGAAAATCACAAAAAATAACGAGAAATCGAGCCTACTCGCATAAAGAAATAGAAGGATGACACTTTTTAACATCAATCATCGGAATAGGAGTCGCAATGCTTGCAAGTTAAGTTACTTGCACGCATATAAAAGCACTTCATATGCACCAGACGATTACATTTATTACATTCTTCTTGCACATTCTAGCAGACAGATGATGCAAAAATCCTAATCATCGTCCAAAAGAGCCTTGTTTCGCTTAGCTGCTGGTTTGGCTAATGATGCCTGCCGCCCACGCTTTTTCTGGCAGAAACAGATGCCTGCATATTTTTATAGCTTCAAATCTTTCTTAGCTGCTTTTTCCTTCAAAGAAACAATGCATTCAGGAGAATTAAGCACGAAGCTTTCCAACGGCTTTCTACCACCTACATGGTGGTATGGGTATGGTGGCCCTTTGCAGAGGACCAATTTCTTCCAAAAGTGATAGGCAGCTCGTTGAAGATGCACAGTGGTCTAAATATTGTTTACTTGTACTACATTACCATTAACAACGATATTATGCAGTTTCTCAACCAAATACACGCATTAAATAAAAAACGAGAAGGAACGTGTGAGTCGCTTCTGGGGAAGCCAGAGAACTGCATCAAGCCACCGGCACTTAAGGTGCACCGGGTAAATGTAAGGTGATTTTGACACCCGGTATTTCTAACCACCGGACAACTGAGTGTACAATATAATAATGCATGAGTGTTTGGATACACAAGTAACAAAAGTGAATAGGTAGCTGTGTGCATGAGTGTGTGTGGCATACGTTGACGCATCGGAGTCGAAAGAAGGATGGGGTGAAAAGGGAAGCACAAAATGTATAGAGTGTTTTGGGTGTTAGGTGTTTTTTTGCAAGCCTTCGCTTTGTTGCTTTTTTTAGTACCTGCTGCTGGAAAAACGTCGCTTAGTCGAAATATGAAAATTTCGACAAGCACGAAGAATTAACTTTATTTTCCAAGATGAAAACATAATGCGAAATTTTGAAATACACTTGTAGCAGTGTGATATCAAATGAGTTTGGTTCCCTAGCTTTTATAGTCTCTGAGATCCAGGCGCTCATCAAGACGAACAGACAGACACACAGACAGACATGGCTCTATCGACTCGGCTATTGATGCTAATCAAGAATATATGTACTTTATGGGGTCGGAAACGTTGCCTTCTCTGCGTTGCACACATCAACTTTTACCACAAATACAATATACCCCTTAACTCTATTTTGAGTACGGGTATAAACACACTTTCGAAGTTAATACAGTAATGCCACCTTTTTTAAGTCGAATTCAGAGCAGTATATTTAATATTAATTATATTGAAAGCGTTCTGTTTTTCTTTAAATGAGCATTACAAAAAATAGCTCATTGTAGTAAAACTTCCTTTACGTCAAACGTGTGCATACTTTTTGTGCAAATTGTGAAAACATTTGTAGTCATTTGTAGTTATACCAGGTGGCATCGCTTCAAAATGCCAAAACAAAACTAACAAACCATGTCAAAAACCCCTGTTCGGCTAAGTGCAGACCCATGGCAGCACAAATAGAAGCATAGCGATCATTATACCAAAAACTGGTAATTGTAATGAACTAAATTAGCAGTAGTTTGAGAAGACAATCACAAAAACCACATACGTATCGTTTGAACGTGAAAACGAGTCCGATGCGCATCTGAGAATCCTGCGCTGCAAGGTTTGTATTCTAATATGTTGCCTCCGTAGTTCTTCGATGGCCAACAGTCTCGGTAAAAGCATTTACTTTAAGTTTACCTTAAAATTCAGATGTGTTCTTTTTGAACAGCTGATTGCTGCCATTCACGGAGAGTTGCCAGACAACTGCTAGAGTTGCCGAGTACATTGTTTTGTTTGACTCGCTCGAAAAATAAATTATTTTATATCATAAAAGAAAAAAATAAAAACCAATTGTTTTGATATGATAAAATCAATAAAACTGCAAAATGAACTCTATTCGAATTGAATCTTGAAAGATGTCAACCCTAGCCTTAGTTCGAATTTGGTTTGTGACAATGCTAAGAAAAATGAAATCGCTTGGAATTCTGTGGCACGGCGGAAATTTTGAAGCGGAAATCCTCTGCGCGGTTTCCCATTACACTAGTGATTTCTGTGGCACCCCTGTATGTGTTTTGAATTATACCAAAGACTATACCATACCAAGATGCTGCATGAGCGACCAAAAAGCTGTTCTATGGCGAGGCTTACCGGTGCGCCCCATGGACAGAAGGAGCGCGCGGGGTTTTAATTCTCTTTTCGGCTATGCTTCGTCTCTGACCGCGAGCCCGCTGCCCGACAGCTTCGTCTGTTCGTAAGAAACGAGCCGAGCGAGCTCGATACCGCTCAGCAGATGCGCACAGTGGGCCCAGATTGATATATTATAAACTGAGCGAGAAGGAACGTGCGAGTCGCTTCTGGGGACGCGACTCTACTTATACCCGTACTCAGTCAGTATATACATTTTTGAGCATATGATTTTTTAGAATTTAAGAATAAAAAAAAAAATTTTACATTTTACATGTTACATGTTACCGTCAACCGTCAACGACTTCAGACGTATTTTTGTATCGCTCGCCGTGAAAATCAATTAATCGCGATTAATCATAAATTAATTCGCGAAAAAGCGCTTGGGATAGTCATGGGTACTAGTGATCGTGCTGCCCATGAATACCATCCAATCGTGTATTAAAGATTAATAGAAATAATAGCACGCTCTCTCTCCCCTGCATTGCAAATTGGGTCATGGAGTGCTCAGTGCCCATCTCCCGACCCGTACTGCCTAACCAGCGATTTGCTAATATCGACAACCACTAGTACAATGCCCTCGCTCAAAACTGTGTCTTCGACCACAACAACGACAACAACCACAACAACAACCACTGCAATTGCTCAGCGCCCGATACTGTCGACCCACTGCGACAAGCCCCACCTCTCCCAGACTGGGCTCGATCCCTATGTGCAAATCAAAAGAAAATTGAGCCCACAAAATGTGAAGAACAATAGCGCAGCAAAATAAATAAAATAACCGAGAACACTGTGCCACACAAGGCACTAGCAACCAATAGATTTGCGATACTAAGTGTCCCAAATGAAGATGAGATCGCCCAAACACCCAAGGCCAATAAATTAAGACCGCCACCTATTTATGTTCGACAGGCAAATTGTGCTGAACTGGTCAAAAAAATAAGTGATACAATTGGCGCAACTACATTCTATGTCACGTCCATAAAAAGGGGTAACATAAATGAAACAAAAATACAAGTCAATGAACGAACAAAACTATCGATCAGTTGCGAAATACCTCGAAAATGAAAAAATTAATTACTACACCTATTAACTTACAAGTAGCAAAGGATTACAAGTGGTTATCAAAGGAATCGAACCAACAGTCCCAATCAATGAGATAATAGATGGACTTAACGATAAGGGCTTCGAAGTCAAAATGGCCATGAACATAATAGAAATAAAATTCACCAGCCAATGTTCAAAGTAGAACTGACACCTGAAAGTATGCATATAAGTAAAAATGAAGTTTACCCAATATACAAGCTTCAATATCTACTGCAACGTAGGATCACCGTTGAGGAACCACACAAACGAAATGGACCGGTCTAATGCACAAATTGCCAGGAATATGAACACACGAAAACCTATTGCACTCTACGGGCAGTCTGCGTTGCCTGTGGTGATGTTCATCTCACTGAGGCCTGCCCCGTAAATAAGGAGGACCCATCTGCCAAAAAATGTAGCAACTGTGGGGGAAACCATACTACTAACTATAGAGGTTGTCCTGTCTATAAAGAATTGAAAAATCTGCTAAACCAACAAATAACTGCAGCTCGAAACCCGGTCGTCCGAAAAACTTACCATATATAGCATCAACTACAACTCCAGGAGTTTCTTTTGCCCAGGCGTTAAGCTACAACAACGGGTCGTACGCCTCAGTCTCTAAGCCGACACTTCAACCAACCACAGCTGGAATAATGCAGCATCAGGCATCAAATCAGATCCCAGAAATCTCTGCCCAACATACCCCTGCTAATCCATCCCAATTTCCTAGTAGAATTGAGTCAATGCTGGTAACTATAACAAACACAATGGTAGCAATACAACAAACTATGCAGGAGCTTATGCGCAACCAAAATCTCCTCCTGGAGCTCCTAATCAAACAGAAATCTGTTTAAATGGCCTGTCTGAATATATGTTTCTGGAATGCAAATGGCATTTCGCAGCACAAATGCGAGCTCTTACAGTTCCCCGCTCAACACGACATTGACATGGCGTCTCATATCAGAGACTCACCTAACAAATAAAAACTATTTTCACCTCGATGGCTATAACTTCTATGCAACAAAGCATCCCGATGGTAAGGTACATGGAGGTACTAGCGTTCTGATCAAGAATCGCATTAGGCATTATCCATTGCCTTCATTTGCTACACCTTATCTACAGGCAACAGCAATTCATATTGAAATTCAGAGCGGCTACCTAAACCTAGCCGCAGTATACTGCCCACCACGTTTCTGCATTTCCGAAACAGAATTTTTAACATTCTTCGACCTACTAGGTGACCGATTTATAGCAGCTGGTGACTACAATGCCCAGCACACCCATTGGGGATCTAGACTTACCAACCCGAAAGGAAGACAACTATATAACGCTATAATAACCCCACGAAACAAGCTAGACTTTATCTCTCCGGGCAAGCCCACATATTGGCCCACAGATCCAAACAAGCAACCCGACTTGATTGATTTTGTAGTTACACGAAGGGTTCTGAAAGCTCAGATTAATGTAGATCACTTAACAGATCTATCATCGGATCACTCGCCCATTCTACTTCACCTTTACGACCATCCACAGCTTTCAGAACGCCCACACTTTCTAACTTCTAGCAAAACAGATTGGCTCAAATACAGGAAGTACATAAGCTCTCATATTGATAGCTGCCCAAACATTAATTGTAAAGATGACATTGATAGGTCAGTCGAAGCATTGGTATCGTCAATGTCACTGGCGGCAAAACACTCAACACCAATTTTAGCATCTAATAAACTTTCCAACAGCAGTCGTACTAAGGCACATTGAAGTTCTGCTTCGCGATAAAAGAAGGCTTCGCCGAGAGTGGCAAGCACACAGATCACCTGCCTCGAAAGAGCGGCTAAAAATAGCCAATCACCTACTACGCAGAGCCCTAGAAGATGAAAAAAACCGAGCTCAAATATCCTATATGGAGCAACTCTCCCCAACTAGCAAACGATTCCCACTGTGGAAAGCAAAATCAGGCGTATGCCCACCAATCGAGTGTGAATCACCTTTGCGTACACAAACAGGAGAGTGGGCTCGCAGCAACAAAGAGAAGGCAAATACATCTGCCGTCCATCTAGAAAACGTTTTCAAACCACACCCAGCAACAAATAGCTTTGTGCTCCCACCAACCAACAATCCCGAAGCTACTCCACCTATCATATTCCAATCAGGAGAAGTCACAAGGGTCATTAAAGACCAAGTCTCAAAGCAAAAGAAAGGTCCGGCCCATGATTTCATCTCCCCTAAAATGATCATAGAATTGCCGAGCTGTGCAGTGTATTTCCTTACTGTGATATTCAACAGCATGATGAAATGGGGCTATTATCCTCAAGAATGGAGGAAATCAGTCATCACAATGATCAATAAAGCCGGAAAAGACAAGTCCAAGCCATCATCATATAGACCTATCAGCCTACTGCCTTGCCTATCAAAGATATTTGAGAAGCTGCTCCTGAATCATATCAAGCAACACCTACACATCAACGGTGCCATCCCGACTCACCAATTTGGATTTCGCGAAAAACACGGAACCATTGAAAAAGTAAACCGTATAACCTCTGGGATACGAAATGCATTTGAAAGACGGGAGTATTGCTCCGCTGTTTTTCTAGAGGTCGCCCAGGCTTTCGACCGCAATTGGTTAGATGGCTTAATCTACAAAATCAAAATATTACTTCCACAGAACAACCATGGAATATTGGCGTCATACCTACAGCAAAGAAGTTTCGCAGTACGATGCAAAGATTTCCTCTCTGAATATCATTCAATTGAAGCTGGTGTACCGCAAGGCAGCGTGCTTGGGCCGACACTGTATATCATATACACAGCAGATCTACCGACAAACAGTCTAACAACAACTTCAACATTTGCTAATGATACTGCCATATTAAGTCACTCCAAGTGCCCAAGAAGGGCCACGGATCACTTATCTCATCTGGTGGCCTTAGAAAAATGGCTAGCAGACTGGCGGATACATGTAAATGAGCAAAAGTGCAAGTATGTCACCTTCACGTTAAACAGACAAACTTGCCCTCCATTATGTCTGAACAATATCAACATTCCACAAACCATCGAAGTAACATACCTTGGTGTTCATCTGGATAGAAGGCTTACTTGGCGTAAACACATCGAAGCGAAGAGAAATCTACTTAAATTTAAAGCTAGTAATCTAAATTGGCTAATAAACACCCGTTCACCACTAAAACTGGAGTACAAAGTACTTTTGTACAATGCAGTTTTCAAACCCATCTGGACATACGGCTCCGAGCTATGGGGAAATGCTTGCGTTAGTAATTTAGAAATAATCCAGAGAGCTCAATAAAGATACTATAACTGGGGCACCATGGTACAAAAGGAATGAAAATATCCATAAAGACTTAAATGTAGGATCAGTTAAAGATGAAACTGCCAAAGTGAAAGCAAAGTACCAGGCCAAGCTTCAAGCCCATCCTAATAGACTTGCGCAGTCTTTAACTGGCACACTAGCCATACACGACTCCGGCGAAGAGACCTTACCACCCAGCAATAATACTTAGCTAGGGACGTACTCTAAGTAATTAAGTGTAATTAATTAAATAAATATTTTAGGCTAAGATTTGTATACTTGTCGTAAGTCTCTAATAGGGAAGTTCGATAAATAAAATCCCGTAATAATAAAAAAAAAAATTGTACATTTGTTTGCTACATCTGATATCTACATCTACAATGTATATTCTACATCTAACATGTAGATTGTACATGTTCCATTTATATTCTACATCTCCTCCGCTAGGGGTTGCTCGCGCACTGAACGCGGCAGAGTGTGCGAGCGAGAAAGAGATAGGTAGCGGGTCTCTGGCAGGAGGAGGCGGAAGAACCAATAGAAAATTAGTTTCTTAATTCTGGCCTATGATCCGATCTAATTCAGATCATTCTCTACGATACAGCGTTTTTAGTTTTATCGTATCTTTAAAAATGTGCCTGCCACAGATTTTCGTCCTTTGTGGGGGCGGAAGGGGGCGGGGCGAAATTTTGAAATACACTTGTAGCAGTGTGATATTACATGAGTCTGGAAACCAAAATTTGGTTGCCCTAGCTCTTATAGTCTCTGGTATCTAGTCGACAAACAAAACGGACGGACGAACAGACGGACAGACAGACATGGCTCTATCTCTTAACTCTTCACACTTTTTTGAGCACGGGTATAAAAACTATAGTGATTAATAATGATTAAAAAATACTCGCCTCATATAATTTCATTCCAGGAAACCCATCTACAGCCCCATCACCTCTTTTCTACTCCTGTGAACTACACAATTAACACGAGCATACCCCAAAACAGATTCGGCGGGGTAGCCTTGCTTATCCACAAATCTGTTCAGTCCAAGGCAATACCATTCGACAATGAATTCGAAGTTACCGGCTCTGAAATAAACTCAGAAATAAACTTTTCTCTGCTATGTATGTATATTCCTCCACACAAAACCTTCAATATTAAAACTCTGAAAAATAATATTAACTCGAACACCTCAACAATCCATACTGGAGATTTTAAAAGCTGGCATCCTTCATGAGGGTATACCAGTCACAAAAAAAGAGGAACAATACTACACAAATACATAACGAAAAATTACCTCATCCTGCTCAATGACAAATCACCAACACACAACACTTTCACTCACATTGACTTATCACTTTGTACACCAAGCTTTATATCCTATTCTACCTGGAAAGGTACTGACGACCTCTGCGGGCGTCACCACTTCCCGATTATTTTGTCCTTTTTTCAAAAACCCTAACATCTCACACCCCCTAGAAGCCGCTTCATAATAAGGAAAGCCAACTGGGAAATGTATGAGAGATTAATGCAAACTATCAACAATAAAACAGCAACAGCACCAGAAGTCAACAAAGAAGCGGCTAACTTAAATCAAATAATTCTACAATGTACGCATAGAGCAATCCCAAAAACATCTCTACGGCAAACTCCCCGAACGGTTTCCTGGTGGAATAGCTCTCTAAAAAAACTAAAAAGAGAGAAAAATAAACAGACTTATAACTCTAGAAAACATAATAGACTTCAGAAAGAAGAATGCGTTATTCACACTATATATTAGAGAATCTAAAGAGGTAGCAATAGGTGAACTCACATACCATTTTAATCCAAAAACACCAAGTGCGAAAATCTGGTCTAACATACGTTTCTTCTGTGGCTGAAATCCCACAAAGTAGATCCACGCCATATACAACCCCCACTCCACGACGACTACTACAAATACTAACATTATTGCTAACACGTTTTCCCAATTTTGGTCAGATTTCTACCTTTCCTTCATCACCCACAAATCAAATATACAAAGACTAACGATAAAGCATGCACTCCCAACACTAAAACACCGAATAACCCGACACTTCAATAATATTTTCAACTTATACATACCGCAACAATATAAAGCAAGCTTAGTCATTCCATTCAATAAACCCAACTCAGACAAAACTAAACCTGACTCTTGTCGTCCCATATCTCTGAATCAATGAATTTCCAAAGTAATGGATCTTATCATCGCTAAGCGATTATAGTGGTTTGTTGAAAATAAAAACCTAATTTCAAAGAACCAATTTTGCTTTAAAAGAAACAAATCTGTAACTGATTGTCTTCTATATGTAGACCACCTGATTACAAATTCCCTCAACAAAAGAAGACACACATCCATCGTCTCTCTAGACTTCTCTAAGGCTTTTGATCACACGCCGTCACAGAGCAGTTAGTAGAATAAGATGTTGGTCCAAAAATTATGAACTACGTTAAAAATTTCATGACTAACAGGAAAATTATAGTAAAAGCCAATGCACAACTCTCAGCTACTTTCGCTATCGATAATCGAGTGCCGCAAGGTTCCTCTTTATTGTGATCGTCTTTCTCATTGCATACAATAGACTATCGAAAATAATAGAAAATCAATAAGACATATCATTCTGCAGCTACGCTGATGACTTTCAGTTAATCATATACTTCAATAAAAAAAAAAACACTACAAAACACATCGATGCTCTCTACCAAAATATCAAAACTTGGGGCGATTAATTTGGTTCAAATCTATCATTTGATAAATGTAAACACACCCACATATGCAATAAACAAACCTGTAAATGGACTATCTCCTCAAACAACACCCTAATTCTCCCCGTCAGATCTCTGAATATTCTAGGTATCACATTTAATAGCAAATACAAATGGAACGATCACATAACATAACTTACGACATCACTATCTAAAAAACTTAACATTATAAAATTTCTTTCCAGACCAAAGTGCAAAAGCGACACTGCTATGCTAATACAAATTGGAAAATTCTGTATGGTAAAGCTCTTAAGTCCACCATTAATAAAATTAATTCAATAGTAAACTTGGCGCTCAGAGCCGCCTTTGGCGCTTACCGTACATCACCCTCCAAAAACCTCTTGTCTGAAGCGAATATCGCCCCCCTCGACCTACGTTACACGTTCTCAAAAACCAAACTTGCAATATAGGTAGAGTACTCAAATATTCTACTGTCTTTTCTGCAGAGATCATAGCAATTGTAGAAGCAATTGGACTAGCTAGAACTATGCCAATAATCTTCATCCTCATCCTCATCCAATCTACAACTGATCTTGTCTTTTCTCAAATATGCTGACATTTACCATAAAGTGTAATGTAAGCATATATAGGACAATAATACTATAAACACTATAAGATAATTGTAAACCCTCTCTCCTTTATCTTAAGCCTATCTAAAGTAAATACAGTCGCTCATTAACAATTCTAATTAATACATATTATAAAATATAATATAGTAAGTAGCCAAAGGCCAGAGCAGCCAAAGCTACATCTTCCTAGTACGGGTCCTAAGCTATGCTTATAACTCTGTACAGTTGCGAAAAAAAAATAATAGCGCCACTACAATACATTTTGTTCTTAAAAAAAAATTCGATTACTCTTGCGATTTTTTTTAATTTAAATTTTTTTTTATATTGCTTGGTAATTCTCATAAACAAAAACAGTGCTACCGCTCTTCAAATTTCTGTTTATATATTTTTTTTTGGGATTTAAAAAAAGCACCCAAAAGTACCGAAAAAAAACTACTACCATTAGCCACATTTTTTGGTGAGTCCCCTGTATTTCGTGGAATCGCCATTGCAGAATGCACGTGCTCATTAATTTTGACTAAGAATTCATTGTTTCTATCATAAAAGTTAAAAATAATATTTACAATGGGACGTGGAAAGCACTGCACTGCGGAGAAGCGCGATCTTATCTAAAAATTGATATTGGATGGAAAAACTTACAGAGAAGTTGGTCGATTGGTAGGATGCTCCAATAAAATGATTAAAACGCCTTAAACTATGAAAAAAGACTGAAACACGCGGACGAATACGATCTATGACCCCTCTTCTTGTCAAAAGACTGACTCGTCAGAGCAAGTAGGATCCCTTCAAGCCTGCTACTGAGCTTAAAAAAGAGCTTAAAATAAATGCGACGGACCAAACAGTTCGCACATATCTTGGGCAACATAACCTTAAAGCCTGCAGCCCAAGAAAGGTACCACTTTTAAACGCAACACATATAACTAAGCGCATATAACTCATACAAATTGGACATCCCAAAAATGGAGAAATATTTTATGGTCAGATGAGTCCAAAGTGGTTATGTTTGGTGGAAAGGGATCTCGATCATACGTTAGACGTCCAAAGAATACTGAATACAAACCCCAGTATACCACAAAAACTATTAAGCATGGAGGGTGTAGTATAATGGTATGGGCCTGCTTCTCCTACTATGGAGCAGATCCAATACATTGGATAAAAAGCATCATGGATCAGCACGTGTACGTGAATATAATGGAGACAGTAATGCTACCCTTTGCAGAATATGAAATGCCGCTCGTATGGGTCTTTAAACAGGACAATGACCCCAAACACCCCAGCAAGAAAGCAAAGGAATGGTTCAGGGCAAACTCTGTGAATGATTTGGAGTGGCCAGCTCAGTTACCTGACCT
The DNA here is from genome assembly GCF_018151105.1 of Drosophila obscura. Lineage (NCBI taxonomy): Eukaryota > Metazoa > Arthropoda > Insecta > Diptera > Drosophilidae > Drosophila > Drosophila obscura. The sequence continues at coordinate 2,488,371 of NW_024542848.1, read as the reverse complement.
GAATCCTATCGAATCCTATCTGAAGGCAGCTGCTGCTTCCAAGCCAACCACTATCGGATTACGTTGGGAAGAAATTTAAGAGTCCTGGTCCAAAATTCCCCTAAAACGATGCCAGGACTTAGTTCATTCCATGCCAAGACGCTTCGCAGCTGTTATTGCCAATAAAGGACACTGTACTATATATTAAATTATGCATATAGACTTAGTATTAATAGTTCAAAATGGTTAACAATGAATTAGTTACATATTGCTTATTTTTTATATTTCAAATCCGTTTTTGAAAAGTGGTGCTATTTTTTTTCCGCCTAGTTTTATGACGAGACTCTACTTATACCCATACTCAGTCAGTATATACATATTTGAGCTTATGATTTTTAAAAATTTTAGAATAACAAAAATTTACGTTTTTTTGCTACATCTTGTTATCTACATCTACTATGTACATTCTACATCTAACATGTAGATTATTCATGAACCATTTAGATTCTACATCTCCTCCGCTAGGGGTTGCTCGCGCACTGAACGATTTTTATTTTTATTGTATTCCCAGATTTTTTAAAGTCTCCCATTTCCAAAAATGTGCTTGAAGTTTCCTTAAAGCTAAAAATGTGAGTTTGGCAATTATTTAAAAATTGCTTCTGGTGGTGGTGCTATTATTTTTATCATAGCTGTATATATTAATAAATAAATAAATACTGAAACATCTTAGTTCACCAAACGGAAGTCATAGGGTTATTAATTGAACGTGATACTCCAGTGATCATCTTTCGTTTAGGGCACAGCGAATATTGGTGATCGGGTCTCCAGCAATTGAAACATGCCCCATCTGGTCTCTTCGACTGCAGTCATTCATTATGTATCAAAATTGCCGACAATTGTAGCACCGCATTGCGCCATCCCCTTGCTGCTAACCGGCAGCCATACTCACATTTACTCTTCCCTTTGTCATACCATCGCTTTGATTCGCAGCACGCAGCTCCTGTAGTGTGCTGCAATATAACATGATGCCGCCATGCCCGTCTTATCCTGCAGTTCCTCTACGATGATTTTGACCACATTGCTCGTGGCCATGTCTGCTTGCGCCGCACATCGCCACGAAGTATTGCAGTGCGCTTTCATTACTTGCAATTTTTCGCACCACCAGTCACTTTCCAATGTCCCACGGCGTCACTTTCTGCTCTAAGACGTTGAGCAATTCTACTCGCATCATTGCATCCCATTGCAGTGGAGCCACATGATCGATATGGCGATCCGCTTAGCAACCGCTACGCCAATATCCAAAGTTTTGACTCGGATACACCATGAAAATTCATAATGTCGTCAAAGTTGTTGATCCGACTGGATACAGCATGGTCGTCATATCCAGAAAATGGCCGCACCGACGCTTCAATGTGTGACAAGTCGATTTAATCGCTCGAAGTTTCCAACTCAGCAGAATCGATCTCCGTTTTCAATAGGCTTAATTTGAAATCAGCTACGCGCTTGCGAGAAATTTATAATTGTTCCAACTGCTGCAAGCGGAGCGACTCCTCTTCATTTTCATCTAATCGCATGGTCAATATTGGGAAAGCATTGTTTTGTCGCGGCTAAGCTGTTTATCAAACCTTCTCTGCAATTTCATCATCTTTTTTCAGCGCCGCCTCAACTGCGTGTTGTACACTACGGTTGTCTCTCTCTGTCTTGGGCACAAAAGGGTCTTCGTGAATTTCGACCTGCGTGACATCGTCTGCGTTTGGCGCCGTGTTTTCTAGTTTATGTATATTTTCCATGATTTTGTTCACTGCCGTACGTAATATACCGCAGCCTCTTGATCCAAATATACGTTCTGCTCCCGCAATATGTCGCTAAGTTCACTTTTTGTTTTTTTTTTTGTTTTTTTTTTCTTATTTCAGCATATATGCAGTTCCGCCAAAAGGTCCACCAGGCCAAAAATAATAAAAAGTCAATAAAAACCGATTTCTATATAATTTTTTCCGGATATTTTTTTCTAAATTTATTGAAAGGTAACTAATTTAAATTTACTTTATTCACATATAATTTCATTAACTTTCATCCTAAAACCTATGAAAATAAGTAAAAATTCACGTTTTTGGTATTTTCTGGTATTTTTATAGACATGTTTTCTTTTACTATTATCTCCTAGGAAGAAGATGATTCTTGATAAAAGTTTCTCCTTAAAGTCTTTCTAATATATTAAACTACCTAAACCCATTATCAGAACGTTGGTCGAACCTTGGCTAACAGTATATTTTTAGGCTTTTATAATCGCGGAATTTGGTAACGTAACGCCAGTAACGTTCGCCAGATGCCTCCGCGGATTTTTAACAAAAAAACAGGAAAAGTTTTTACATTTAATAAGTTTGAAAATTAACTCTCAATACTTCATTTATTAGCACAAAAAATGTTATTCAGATAGCCCTATCCAATTCGCAGAGTTTTGCCATTTTGTACCCCAACCTCGAAAACCACTTCTGTTTTATGTAACGCACTTTTAGGTCATACTTTGGCTTATATCTTTAAAACCGTACGCTCGATTATTGCCATTTTTCTGGTGAATATAGGTCTAACCAAATTATATTCAACGAGGATAATCTTTTTTCCAAATTTCAGTTTTTTGACTATTTTTTTCAACATTTTGTCATACGAATGTAACGTAACGCCAGATAGGAACTGCCCATATTCCATCACAGAATTTTAGGTTAAACCCCAAACCTGATATTTAAAATATAAATCCACGTTTTTAATCAGCGTCTTCTCCTTTCAATCGTCAATCTAATAATAATTGTTCGCTGGTCTACAACAAGTATTGATATATCATATACAAAAGAGTTTTTTTTACAATACTATCGACAAATGACTCATTATCTTACAAAAGTTAAAAGGTTTATTTTTATACCCGTACTTAAAAAGAGTTAAGGGGTATATTCGATTTGTGGTAAAAGTGGATGTGTGTAACGCAAAGAAGGAAACGTTTCCGACTCCATAAAGTATATATATTCTTGATCAGCATCAATAGCCGAGTCCATATAGCCATATCTGTCTGTCCGTTTTGTTGAGCGCCTAGATCTCAGAGACTTAAGAGCTAGAGCAACAAAATTTTGTTTCCCGACTCATGTGATATATGTATGTGATGTGATATTGTAGCAGTGTGACTTCAAGTTTATTTCAAAATTTCGCCCCGCCCCCACAAAGGACGAAAATCTGTGGCAGCCACAATTTTAAGGATACGATAAAACTAACGCAGTATCGTAAAGACTGACCGTTTCTACCGGATTGCCGCATCTGAATCAGATCGGATCATAATTTGTCATATATATGTATATATAGCCAGAATGAAGAAATTCATTTTCAGTTGCTTCCCCCGCCTCCGCCAGCAGAGACCGCGCTACTCACTCTCTTTCTCGCTCGCACACTCTGCCTCGTTATGTACGCGAGCGCCCTGTAGCGGAGGAGATGTTGAATCTAAATGGTACATTTAGAATCTTCATGTTAGATGTAGAATATACATTGTAGATGTAGATAACAGATGTAGCAAAAAATTGTAAAATGTAAAATTTTTTTTTAATTCTAAAATTCTAAAAAATCATAAGCTCAAAAATGTCTGAATACGGTTCCCCAGAAGCGACTCACACGTTCCTTCTCGTTTTAACCTATGTATACTCAAAAACAAAACAAAAAGTCAATAGATCGCGAGTTATGCAAAATTTACGCGCAAAAACAATTTGTCGGTAGGATATGGTTCTTGTTTAAGGGAATTTAAAAATTTCAATTTTGTCGTATTTGGAAAGTTTAAAATTATCTGCTTTTTTTTAATTTTTATTACAGTCTTCTGCATTAAACATATGGGCATTTCTCTGAAGTCGAAAGGGACAGTCGCAACGCATTGCATGTGATAGAAAGGTCAAAATAAGATGGATTTTAAAAATTTGTTTACCTTTATTATACACCTCTTGACTGACCCTATAAGTGGTGCTATGATCGATTCTGGGCAACTATTCGTTTTCAAGATTTTGTAAAGAAAAACCGATCCATTCGTACGGGACATACATATATGGAAGTGGTTTTCGCGGCAATCAATTTAAACTCAGATTTCAGCGAAAGTTGAGGCACTATGATCATGCAAATTTCTGTACAAGTTTTGCATTGATGTCTCTTAAAATGGTTATAATTATACGCAAATATGATTCATTTTTTTTTTTTTATTTAATTAAGACCATATTGCACGGGACAAAAATTTCTAGGTTAATAACATCTAAAAATATACCATTAGCCGGGACTAAAGCATTTTTCTCGTATTGTTTTAAAAAAGTCCAATACGTTAGAAAGATTATCGGGAAAAACTTTTCCCAAGAATGCACTTTTTTATATGAGATAATAGTAATAGAAAATATGGCTAAATTGCTAAATTTGTTTATTTGAGTAGGCTTTCACATCAAAGTTATAAGTTTTCGTTCATTAAATTTAGACTATAATATCGCAACATAATTATATGAAAATGTGTTTTTATAGACATTACATTTTTTGGTCTCGGTGGACCTCGTCAGAGAAATGCCCATATGAAAATAATTTTTCCATAGCTTGGCCAAAAGCGAATATTTTGACCTTGATGCGCAAGGTCAAACTGGTTAACGTTTGACCAAGCCGACTTAAGTTTCAAACATTTTGGACTTTCGTCCCACTCTAGTGTACAATAATTTACAACATTCCACATTTTTTTATTAGGCTCACAGCTTCTACACTAATTTCTTTCGTTATCAGCACGGAAACTGTGTATTGCACGTGGGGGTAGTTACGTACATATAGCCTGGAGTCATTACCAAACATATTTGGTTTTGTTTTGTCGCTCCATAATATATTATTTCACTTTTAAGACCCATCTGGCCCAGAGCATGCAAAATTTGTTTCGCCTAATTGTTGCCTCATCTTCAAAATTTTTCTCCTAGTAAGGAACTTTTCGGGCTATACATCCTGGTAAGTCTGACGTCTACTAGGAACGGTCTGAGATGATATTTCATTGCAAATTCGAGCGGAAATTGATAATTTTTTCCAATACTAACGATGGGGGTGTCCGTTGTTTGTGAAGATTTCTTCTTCCGTCTTCGATTTTCAGTAAGAAATTATAAATTTACGGCATTCTGATCCAAATATACCGAGCGTCCAAGACTTTTCGCAATTTCGCGAAGACTTTTTTTTTTTTAATTAAGGCAATCTTCATTTCTTCAGCAGAACAATGCTTTTTTGGCCCATATAAGGAAATATTTTTTTCTCTTATGTACTTTAAATTGCAAGGAGTCAATAAAAACCAACAATCCTTTAAGCAAATCCTAATTAAATCCTTAAAAATTTATAAATACCTCCAGTGTACTTATTATTTTAACCACACTAAAAATGGCCATCCAGCACAAATTTAAGCTTAGAATTAAATTAAGGGTGCTCCCAACTTTCATTTTTGATTTAAATGTTTGGCAAAACTGTAATCTTTAAAAATATAAACAATTGACAGTCATACATTCAAAAACATTCGAGATATTTCATAACAAATCAGCATGATGCCTCTGTACTTATTATTTTGACCAGTAGTGTACATATGTACGTAAAAACCGCTTTGCAGGCTGTGAAGTCGCGGTCCATCGAGGGTATTTTTTCGCGATTTTAACAGAATAGGCCTATTGATCGAACAATTACCAAAACATTAATATAAATAATAATAATCACTATTTTTTCAGCTCCTATTTTATCAGAAATTTTAAATAAAAAGTTTCCTTAAGGAAATATAAATCGAGGGAAAAAGAGAATGGTTCGAAAATTGAACATATACCAAAAAATTTGTCTAAATTGTTAAAAAGATAATATATTGACTTCGATGACCGAGAGTCAAACGTTATTTTTGCCCTCGATTTCTATTCCCTTAATGCAACATTCTATCAATGGGCTGATTGAAGTTTTTAAAAATTTGGTACTTTCGGCCCACCCATTGGTTACTCAACGATGTCAAAGTTATGATCTTGGAACCATGCATTGACCTGACGTCCCCATGAAACAGTTGCCGTTTCCAACAAATTCCAGCTAAGTCAAACTATTATGCCATTAATTTGATGTATCCAATATATATATATGTACCTTGACAAACTCCAGCTCCCTACCATTGTGCTGCAACCTACGTACCCCACGGATATTTATACCCAGTACTCTAATTTTACAGCGGTATACAAAAAACGTGTAGAAGTAACAGCCAAAACTAATTTAAATTACATATTGTATTTTTTTTAACAGCATCCATAGGTATTCCGATGTAACTTTGTTTGCCGCCCAGTTCTCAGAGATTATTCGAGCTAGTGTAATCGTATTTTGTGTCGAAAATCTTTGACAACTCAATTCATTTAATCATATAAAACGCGAATAATCATTTAAATGGAAGTTTTGACTTAGAAAATTTGTATAAGCCCTGGAAAGTGCTCTGTCAAATATTCAAAGCGCTCGCTCACTTAGAAAGTCACATTTGCCACCTCTTTTCGACTGAGTCACCGCTGTGCGACGGTTAAATTTCAAGAGGTGGAAGGCATAGCTGGTATCTGTACTATATGGATGGATGGAAAGCCTTAATTAGTTCTAACATCCACCATCAATTGAGCGTAGATATTAAGATTATAAAAGCTAGTGCAACCAGATTTTTTGTGACATCACAGTTATAAAAAATATGTTTTTGCACTTATGCAAAGACTAATGCAGACATAAACGTTCGTCCAAACTAACATGGTAGTATAACTTCATCGTAGATGTTGCAACTAAAAGATAGAGCTTCTGCGATCTACATAAATTTGTGCATTCTAGCAGACATTTAATCCTGATTGTGCCTGAATCAGGCAGGCTCCGGTTTTTACTTACTTTTGAGTTTTACTTTTTCAGCCAAAAGTCATACTTTTAGTTTTGACGCGTTTTGGTATCCGCAGAAGTGTGTTCACGCATAAGTGTGTCCTGTACTGTTAAGATACCCACTAAGTAGTGCCAATTCCCTATTTGATGTTGCACAGACCAATTCTTTCAGGAATTTTTTTGTTTTGCGAGCGCGGGAGCGCCTTACTTTTCGTTTTAAAAAATAAATTGGAAATTTTTTGTGAATGTGAAAACCGGAGACTGCCTGATAATGTGGAATATAAAAGCGAAACTTTATATGCTGTTGAAAAGTTTACTTACCGGTGACTTATAGTTCGCCTCTGGTTTTTCATACACAGCTCGAAACTTTTATTCCGCTTTTGTGGAATTGGAGGTGCGCTTTTTTTCGCAGGTTTTTCTAAAAGAATAATAACACATTAAAAGGTAAAAGACAGATCGTTCATAACCGAACTGAAGACAGAACTAACACAGTTCTGTTTCATCAAAGCTAACCTATAACACTACTCGACAAAATTAAACTTTTTTTTTCCTCAAGGATCCAAACCTACTTTTTCTGATAGATATGAGGATTTAAAATTTTTCAAAGAATTATGGTTTTTTTTTTCTATGGCAGAACTTTTTTTTGAAGAATTTTTGAAGTCTGGTATTTTTTTTAAAGTTTTTTTCAGAGGTAGCGCTTGTATTTTTCACATAACTTAAAACAGCTAGAAGATAAGCCCAACCACTTTGTGATTACAGCTTATCGTCTGGGAAATATAAAGCATTGAAATGCAAAAATTATGATTTTTGTGCGGTATTTTTTTGTGTTAGGTGCGTTAATTTGGCGTCGTTTAAGGTATCGCTAATTAAAATCTATGGAGAGACTTTGGAGCTAAAATTCGTTAACCAAACCTAAAATATGGAAAAAATGAACAAAAAATACATTTTTGAAGGCGGCGGGCCCAACTGCCAATTGGGAACAAAGCAAATGAACAAGGGTTGTACATTTGGTACCTGATCGCGTTCCTTTGCTCCCAATTGGCAGTTGGGCCCACAACCTTCCAACAGGTATTTTTGTTCATTTTTTAAGTTTGGTTAACGAATTTTAGCTCCAAAGTTTCTGGAGCAACTGAAAATTAATTTCTTCGTTCTGGCTATAATTATGATCCGATCTGATTCAGATTCGGCAATCTGGTAGATATGGGCATTCTCTACGATACTGCGTTTTTAGTTTATCTTTAGATTATCTTTGTATCTTTAAAATTGTGCATACCACAGATTTTCGTCCTTTGTGTGGGCGGAAGGGACGGGGTGAAATTTTGAAATACACTTGTAGCAGTGTGATATCACATGAGTGTGGAAACCAAATAGCAAAGTTCTTTACAACCAGACGTAAGATACTAGAGCTATGTGAAAAAAACAAGCGCTACCTCTGAAAAAAGCTTAAAAAAAATACCAAATTTCAAAATTCTTCAAAAAAAAGTTCTGCCATAAAAAAAAAAAATATCATCAAACCATTTCTAAGCCCCAAATCTTTAAGAAAAAGTTGGTTTTGTCCCTTGAGGAAAAATCGTGTCGGGTAGTGTAATTAGACACAAATACTACAAATCATAATTTGTATGACCTAGAGCAGCGATGCCCAAAGTCAGCTTACGGCAGGGAACTCACCAAAACTCACAAACAAAAACACAAATACCAATAAGGGAACAGTGCAAATTCGAAGAAAAGATAACAACAAAATCATAAGAAAAGTCGGGTTAACACCAATCAGAGAAGAGACAAACCCGGTTTTTGCTGGACGGATCGCATACACACAAAGATGTTTGCATGTGTTGGGCTTTCGGTATGCTGGCACACTGCACAAACTGTGTATGCATACAAGAATTGGTTTCCTATGCTGAAGGCAATTACAAAAACAAAAGGGCTCAGAGGGCAATGGGCCTGGGCATCGCTGACCTTTTATTCCTTTCCAATACCGCCCTGCAAAATTGAATAAAAAATTATACGTATGGATGGATTCCGCAGCTGCACTTGGTGTATTTTTACTTGAAAAATCTTTTTATACCCGTACTCAAAAAGAGTTAAGGGGTATATTAGATTTGTGGTAAAAGTGGATGTGTGTAACGCAGAGAAGGAAACGTTTCCGACCCCATAAAGTATATATATTCTTGATCAGCATCAATAGCCGAGTCGATAGAGCCATGTCTGTCTGTCCGTCTTGTTTGACGCCTGGATCTCAGAGACTAAAAGAGCTAGGGCAACCAAATTTGGTTCCCAGACTCATGTGATATCATACTGCTGCAAGTGTATTTCAAAATTTCGCCCCGCCCCCACAAAGGACGAAAATCTGTGGCAAGCACATTTTTAAAGATGCGATGAAACTAAACGCAGTATTGTAGAGAATGACCATATCTACCAGATTGCCGAAGATCGGATCATAATTATAGCCAGAATGAAGAAATTAATTTTCAGTTGCTTCCCCTGCCCCCTCCTGCCAACGACCCATCAACTCATTTTCCTTCTCGCTCGCACACTCTGCCGCGTTCAGTGCGCGAGCAACCTCTAGAGGAGGAGATGTAGAATCTAATTGGAACATGTACAATCTACATGTTAGATGTAGAATATACATTGTATATGTAGATGTAGATAGCAGATGTAGCAAAAAGATGTACTTTTTTTCTAAAATTTTAAAAAATCATAATCTCAAAAATGTATATACTGACTGAGTACGGGTATAAGTAGAGTCGCGTCCCCAGAAGCGACTCACACGTTCCTTCTCGTTTTATCTTCGATTTCAAAGAAAATTAAGATTAGGTCAGTCTTATTTCTAATGATCTACACATATGATCATAATAGGTACACGTTGAAAATTTTCAATTAAATCAGATTTATCGTACTTTATGAGTTGACAAAAAATTTGTTGTTGGTATTTTTTGTTTGTCAATATGTGGCAACTTCTTGACAAAAAAAATTAAATAGGTGAACCCCCTGATAACAGAGCTTTTATCGAGAATGTGAGTTGACCACACATTTTGGATGATCAATATAATAGGTACAGTATTAGTAATTCTTCAATTCTTCAAGTAAATAATTTAGAAATTCTTGCTTGTTTTGCCGTTTAGGTTAAATTTCATCTACTTAAGTCAAAACAAAAACAAATCATTTTTTGTTCCTTACAAGAATGGATCGAAATTCTCATTGTAAAGAGGAGGAAGCCCGATTGGCTCTTAGTTTGAGAAAAGAAGAAGAAATCTCTTCGGGCTATTGAAAAATTAATGAAAAGATCTCATAATTTTGTTAAAAATACATTAAAAAGGAAACCTAGTCAGGAAACTCGCGGAAGACCACAGAAATCAAGAAATACACTTGACCACTACATTATATCTCTGAGCAAAAACGACCCATTTAAGTCGTCAAAGGCGTTTGCAGCAGAAATCGGACAAGAAGTTAGTGCTCCAACGATCCGTAGACGGCTACAACAAGCCAATCTTCCGGGAAAAATAGCAAGAAAGGTTATGCGCCAAAAAAATATAGCCATGAGGCTAACTGTTGCTAAAATTCATAAAGACTGGGCAGGATGTGACGGAGAGAAAAAGTGAAGAAACATTTTGTGGAGCGACGAAACAAAAATAAATTTATTTGGGAATGGAATGTACGACGCCCTAAAGGAAAGGAATTTGATCCACGTTTCAGCAAAAAAAACTGTCAAACATGAAGGTGGCAATATAATGATATGGGGCTGCTTCTCCTGGTACGGCGTAGGTCCTCTTTTCCAGACAACGAACAAAATGAACGCTGAGGTATACAAATTCATATTGGAGAGTGCTATGTTACCTTATGCTGAAGAAAATATGCTTTGCGTTGGGTGTTTCAACAAGATAACGACCCAAAGCATACATCAAGGCTTTTGACCAACTTTTTTGAGGAACAAAAAATTGACGTTTTAAAGTGGCCAAGTCAATCTCCCGACTTAAATAACAGCGGCATTTTCTTTTCGAGTATACATGTTTTTTCTATTATTCTTCGTGATGTTTTGTCATGCATTTATTTCTTATCAGCTTTTCATCTCTAGTACCGTTAGCATTGAGAAGAATGAAAAATGAGAATTTCAACGAAAGTGGATATTTGTGCAAACTTACTCATTTACTTTTTGAGTGGGACACGCTAAGGATCTCGCGGAAAAAACCTATTAAGTAGCTTGTCTAATTTAGGGAAAACGTATTTACTGTGTAATCGTTGTGCACAGTTAAGATTTTAATTCAATTTAAATTACTATTCATTTAAAATGCCCCGCGGAAACGAACTTTCGAAGGAAGAGCAGGTTAAAATCAAAACGATGGCTGATTGTGGGGTCAAAGTTTGTGATATTGCTAAAACAATAAAGCGTCATCGAAGTACAGTAACAAACTTTTTAAAGTGTCCGCAAAAATATGCTCAAAACAACCGTTTGAAACTGGTAGAACAACATAAAGTAAATACTATATTCTATTAAAAATAAAAATAACGAGAAGGAATGTCTGAGTCGCTTCTGGGGACGCGACTCTACTTATACCCGTACTCAGTCAGTATATATATTTTTGAGATTATGATTTCTTAGAATTTAAGAATTTAAAAAAAAATTAATATTTTTTTGCTACATCTGTTATCCACATCTACAATGTATATTACATATTACATCTAATATTTAGGTACAGGTACCATTCAGATTCTACATCTTCTCCGCTAGAGGGCGCTCGCGCACTGAACGCGGAAGAGTGTACGAGCGAGAAATAGAATGAGCCGCGGGTCTCTGGATGAAGTAGGCGGGGGAAGAAACTGAAAATTAATTTCTTCATTCTGGCTATATTTATGATCCGATCTGATTTAGGTTCGGCAATCTGATAGACATATTCATTCTCTTCGATACTGCGTTTTTAGTTTTATCGTATCTTTAAAATTGTTTCTGCCACAGATTTTAGTCGTTTGTGGGGGCGGAAGAGAGCGGGGCGAAATTTTGAAATACACTTGTAGCAGTGTGATATCAGATGAGTCTGGAAACCAAATTTGGTTGCCCTAGCTCTTATAGTCTCTAGGCGCTCATCGAGACAGACAGACAGACAGGCGGACAGATAGACGTGGCTCTATCGACTCGTCTATTGATGCTGATCAAGAATATATATACTTTATGGAGTCGGAAACGTTTCCTTCTCTGCGTTACACACATCCACTTTTACCACAAATCTAATATACCCCTTAACTCTTTTTGAGTACGGGTATAAAATGCCAAAGTTGAAGAAACATGAAAACAGGTAAAAACTTCAACTTTGAGTCGCTATATCTTCAGATATACGAGGGCGGATCAATAAGTCCCTGACATTTTGAACTTCCCGCCACTTAATTGATATGGTAATAATTTGTCTGTCCAAAAGCAATTATTAGCTGATTCCTGTCTAAATTGGAAGAAGCTGCCCCAGTTTTTTTTTGTGATTTAAAGCCATTGATACCAAGCTTCCCCGTGCGTTGTTGAAAAAATGGAAAAAAGTTTATTTCGTGTGCTTATTTTTTGCAGAAAAGAAACCACAACTGAAACCAAGGAAAAGCTTGATATTCACGATATGGTGTTTGCCGATCGGAGATTTAATTTGCAAGATATTCTGGAAGCCATATGCAACAAATGGCTAAGTGGTTTTAATTTTCAATGATCACTTGGGTATGAGAAAGCTTTCCGCAAAATGGCTGCCGCGTTTGCTCACAATCGACCACAATCGAACTCGTGAGACAACTTCGAAGGAGTGTTTGGCTTTGTTTAACCACAATAACGACGAGTTTTTTCGCCGTTTCGTAAACGTGACTAAACCGTGGATCCACCAAAACACACAAAAAATCAAAGCAGTCAAAACAGTAGGTTTCACAGGGTCATCTAGGCAAAAAAAGGCCAAAATGGGTTTTTATACCCGTACTCAAAGAGTTAAGGGGTATACTAGATTTTTGGTAAAATTGGATGTATGTAACACAGAGAAGGAAACGACGTTTCCAACCCCATTGTAGCAGACACAATTTTAAAGATACGATAAAACTAAAAACGCAGCATCGTAGAAAATTACCATATCTATCAAAATGCTGAATCTGATTAAGACTGGATCAATTTTATAGCCAGAATGAAGAAATTACGAGTACGGGTATAAAAGTAAAGTCGCGTCCAAAGAAGCGAAAACAAATTTAATTCATTAATTAAATTCCTTCTCGTTTGGAATGCTCTCGGTATTAACCACATTGATTCTCTTCAGAAAGGGTAAAAGAGACAATCGCGAATATTATGAAAAAATATTGGATCGATTTAATGCGAGGATTTGAAAAAGAAAAGACAGCACTTGGCCAAGAAAAAAGCTATTTTATTTATCCATGATTTGGGCTACGAATTTCTCCTTCACAAACCCCATTCTCTTGATTTAGTACCTAGTGACTATCTTTTGTTTCCAAACCTGAAAAAATTACTCGGCGGAAAGGAATTTGAGTCCAATGATGATGTCATCTCTCAAAAAATTTCTATTTTAAGAACCTCGACAAATCTTTTTTTTTTTGGAAATGATACAAAAATTGGAGATGTTGAAAAATAAAATGTTTGTTTATCCAATAATCTGTTTTTAAACCAAAAGTTCACGGACTTATTGATCCGCCCTCGTATGTATATCTATTCTATCACCACGAATCAAATATCCTGTGAAAGGTGGTAACATTTTCTTAACCTATTATTTTTTGTGGATATCTGCGCTGCAGAGTCTGAGTAAAAATTATGAAATGGCCCGCGACGTTAGGGCAGCAACGCTCCAAACGCTAAAATTCGATTTTTTGTAGGGTTGGTCAACCAAGTTTAGCCCAGCCGATTAGCTATAGATATTTATGAACAATGCATTAAACGACGACTAATTAATGCACCAATACACAAAAAATATAAGGGCACAGGATATATATTTTTTCGACTATTCAGGAGTTTTTAATAACCGAAAATTTTCAGAGAAACTTCGCACAATAATGATCATTTTTGCATTTGAACGCTTAATATCAGCTTTTTATAATGTTCATTACAACCAGATGGAAAATACTTAAGTTACACTTATGAACAAAAAAATAGGTGTCCTTTTTTTTTCAACTTTTAATTTCTAGTTCATATCTTCTCTAATCTCAACAAATCAAAGTTTTTTCAAATCTTATATTAATTTTTATTAATTATTAATTATATTAAGAACGAGAAGGAACGTGCGAGTCGCTTCTGGGGACGCGACTCTACGTACTCAGTCAGCATATACATTTTTGAGCATATGATTTTTCAGAACTTTAAAATTAAAAAAAAAAATTTTACATTTTTTTGCTACATCTGTTATCTACATCTACATCTACATATATTATGTATATTCTACATCTAACATGTAGATTATACATGTACCATTTATATTCTACATCTCCTCCGCTAGGGGTTGCTCGTGCACTGAACGCGGCAGAGTGTGCGAGCGAGAAGGAAAATTAGTTGCCTGGTAGCACTAGTCAACACGATTTTTCCTCAAGGAACAAAACGAAATTTTTCTTAAAGATTTGGGGCTTAGAAATGGTTTGATGATATTTTTTTTTTTCTATGGCAGAACTTTTTTTTGAAGAATTTTTGAAAACTGGTATTTTTTTTTAAAGCTTTTTTCAGAGGTAGCGCTTGTTTTTTTCACATAGCTCTAGTATCTTACGTCTGGTTGTAAAGAACTTTGCTATTTTGAAAAGATAACACTAGTCAACACGATTTTTCCTCAAGGAACAAAACCAACTTTTTATTAAAGATTTGGGGCTTAGAAATTTTTTTTTTTTTTTATGGCAGAACTTTTTTTTGAAAAATTTTTGAAAACTGGTATTTTTTTTATTTTAGCTTTTTTTCAGAGGTAGCGATAGTTTTTTTCCCATTGCACGCGCTTTAAGTTGTCTTCACGTTGAATTTTTAGCTCCAAAGTCTCTCCATAGATTTTAATGAGCGATACCTTAAAGGACGCCAAATTAACGCACCTATACACAAAAAAATAGAGAACACAAGATATAATTTTTTTCGACTTTTCCTGAGTTTTTAAAGTCAAAATTTCGTAAAAAATACCGCACAAAAATCATCATTTTTGCATTTCAATGCTTTATATTTCCCAGACGGTAAGCTGAAATCGCAAAGTATTTAGGCTCAACTTCTAGCTGTTTTAATTACCTTTTCAAAATAGCAAAGTTCTGTACAACCAGACGTAAGATATTAAAGTTATGTGAAAAAAACTATCGCTACGTCTGAAAAAAGCTTAAAAAAAAAATACCAGACTTCAAAAATTCTTCAAAAAAAAGTTCTGCCATAGAAAAAAAACCATAATTCTTTAAAAAATTTTAAAGCCCCATATCTATCAGAAAAAGTCGGTTTGGATCCTTGAGGAAAAAAAAAGTTCGGTTTTGTCGAGTAGTGTAGTTGGTAGGAGGGGGCAGGGGAAGCAACTGAAAATTAATTTCTTTATTCTGGCTATAATTATGATCAGATCTGATTCAGATTCGGCAGTCTGGTAGATATGGGCATTCTCTACGATACTGCGTTTTTTAGTTTCATCGCATCTTTAAAAATGTGCTTGACACAGATTTTCGTCCTTTGTGGGGGCGGAAGGGGGCGGGGCGGAATTTTGAAATACACGTGTAGCAGTGGGATATCACATGAGTCTGGAAACCAAATTTGGTTGCCCTAGCTCATCGAGACAGACAGACAGACAGACGGACAGACAGACAT
Source organism: Drosophila obscura (assembly GCF_018151105.1). Classification (NCBI taxonomy): domain Eukaryota; kingdom Metazoa; phylum Arthropoda; class Insecta; order Diptera; family Drosophilidae; genus Drosophila; species Drosophila obscura. The sequence goes on along the minus strand of NW_024542848.1, from coordinate 2,472,734 downwards.
GGCTATATCGACTCGGCTATTGATGCTGATCAAGAATATCTATACTTTATGGGGTCGGAAACGTTTCCTTCTCTGCGTTACACACATCCACTTCTACCACAAATCTAATATACCCCTTAACTCTTTTTTGAGTACGGGTATAAAAAGTAAAAACAGTTTCACAAACCCTTTAATTTACAAGAAATTTAAATATTTCCCTAAATCGGTAAATTTTGGCAGGACACAATAATAGGTGTATGACGCAACCTGTAGCTTATTAAGATAACTATTTGGTTGCAGAAGGTAAAGTATTAGGAAAATATAACTAAATATTGACTTAGCAACCATTAAAATTGTATAAGATAGGCCGTGGTCGTCACTGCAGTGTGGAGGAGAGAAGGCTCATTCGACGACTCCGAAATGAGGGTAAAACTTATAAATCCATTGCCAGGTTAATGAAACGATCTCAAAACGTAACCAATGCCATAAAATCGAAAAAAATAGGTGAAACTAGGGGAGCACCCAGAAAATCATTATCTAAACCCGACGATCGCATGGTTCAGTTGGTTAAATGCGACCCGTTCAAGTCCTCCAGGACGATTGCCAACGAAATTGGGAATATTGTGTCATCACGGACCGTTCGGCGACGATTGGCAATAGCAAACCTACCAGGTAGGATTGCTCGCAGGGTTCCTTTGCTTTGTTCGGCAAAATTACAGATGGAGAAAAAATTTGCACTAGATCGTATAGCCTGGTGCGGACCGGAGGGTGAGAAAAAATAGCTTAATATCCTCTGGAGCGACGAAACCAAGATCAATTTATTTGGAAATGATGCGAAAAGGAATGTTCGTCGTCCAAAAGGCAAAGAATTTGATCCCAGGTACACATGTAAAACTTTGAAATATGAAGGTGGTAGCCTAATGGTATGAGGCTGCTTTTCATGGTATGGTGTTGGTCCAATTCATCGTATTGACGGAATATGGGACAGATTCGTATACAAAGATCTATTGGATACGGTGATGCTACCATATGCCGAGAATAATATGCCACTTTTATGGAAGTTCCAGCAGGATAATGACCCGAAGCACGCCTCTCGAGTAGTAAAGGATTGGTTCCGAGAGCAAAGTGTGGATGTTCTTGGGTGGCCAAGTCAATCCCCGGACCTAAATCTAATCGAGAATCTCTGGAGTGAACTCAAAAGAGAGGTCGGAAAGACTTTTTGACAAAATAAAAATCAACTTTGGGATATTGTCCAAAGAGGAGGTACAACATTCCAATTAGAACTTGTCGCAAGTTAATATCCTCCATGCCAAGACGAATGGAGAAATCCCTGCAAAATAATGGCGGATATACCGGGTATTAGCTGCCAGACACTCAATTTAATATAAAACAGGACCTAAAATATAATTTAAACATTTAAACATGTCCAGCCAAAATTGACGGATTTAAGGAGATATTTAATTTTCTTGTAAATTAAAGGGTTTGTGAAACTGTTTTTACTTTTTCTTTAAAGACAATTAATATAAGATTTGAAAACACTTTGATTTGTTGAGATTAGAGAAGATATGAACTAGAAATTAAAAGTTGAAAAAGAAAAAAAAGCACACCTATTATTTTGTCCATAAGTGTATGTGATAAAAAGAAGCGCTACCTCTGAAAGCATTGAAATAAAATACAGTGGAAGCTCGGAAATTAGAACCACTTTGTTCCTAAGGTGATTATGATATCTGAAAATATTTTTTTTGCACACAAAATGATAAAAGCTAGTTACGCAAGAATTATTTTAACATAAAACTATTTTTGATTTTTTTTTTTAATTTTTAATTTTAGTTTTTTAATTTTCGCTTTGACCTTTGATCACTTTGACCACCAACTAACACAAGTTTCTACAAGCGAATAAAATTACATATGCACATGACCGAATTGTACACACCACGAATAACTCGGCGACTACCATTTTTATTTTTAAGTCAACCGAAGAGGCAAAACAGTGCATGTATTAAGGAAATTCTTCCAGAAATTAGAACGAGAGGTTCTAATTTCAGATTCGTCAATGCAATAAAATTTCCGGTTCTTATTTCCGAACCTCCCATAGAAAAAAACCATAGTTCTTTAAAACAAAATTAAAGAAAAAGTCATCAGAAAAAGTCGGCTTTATTTGAAGCGTAAATAAAAAGTTCGATTTTGTCAAGTAGTGAAATCAACGCGAATATACAAGTGTTAATATTTTAAAGCGGTCGTTACTCGTGGGTTATTAAAATTCGAATATAAAATAAAATTGGTAACAAGTCCAAGTACCATGTCATTTATAGTGTATTTACCATAAAATCAAAAAATCAATCGAACACATTCTTCAATTCACTTTAAAACTTACCACTTAATCGTTCAAAAGTCATATAAGATATTGTCTTTCCCCTCCTTGGGGTGCGGAATGCCAGCTCACGAATAAAACACGTAAGTAATTGAGCTCGATATCCCTTTAGAAAGTCACTTGCAGGATGACTTGGTATACATAAGTACAAATCAATGTCAAACCAATCGCAGTTATTTAATGTTTCTATTAAGTGCTGAAATATATTTAGTTATTGTGATTTGCCACAAAGAATTCTGAAGAAATTTATTTGTGGTAGTATTTCAGTGTTTAAGCATTTGAAATAGTAAACGTGGAAACGTTTGTACTTTTCCGTTGGTTATGCAAAAATTCTGTAAGAGAGAAAAATTAAGTGTTAAATATATAATAATATTCAATTTAATTAAAAACGAGTGGGGAACATTGTGTCACTGCTGTTGCCGCGACTCTACTTTTATAACCGTACTCATTCAGTATATCAGTGAGCTTATGATTTTTGCTGAATTCTTAAATTTTCTATCTGCTTATATGCTATATATTGCTTTATAATAGAACTGCCAAAAGCGTTGGCGAAAATATACCAATTTTGGTCAAAAGATTTCTATATATTTATTTTTTTATATTATATATATTAGGCTGGGCCAAAATTTGACCAACAAATTTACCAGCTTTTGTTCGCCTTCGCTATCGTTCTCTTCATCTATGCTGCTCTCTCGCATTCTTTCTCTCTATCTATCGCTCGTACTCGGCTCAGCAGCAGCCCGAGCTTCTATCGCTTCTTTTGCTCTCTCTCTCGCTTGCATTAGGGCACGGGCAATTCGGCCAGCCTGCCCTTCGTCAGTCTTTAATTGATCGTCATCATTATCGCACTCTACCGTCTTGATCTATCACTCACTTTTCTCGCATATTGAACAGACCCTGCGTCATCAATTCATCGCTTTGATTTGATCAACCGGTACATCTCGATTTTACTTTCGCTACACCTGCACACCACATATTTCGCCTACTTAACAAGAAAAACTGTACACACATTAAGTATATTGAGTCGCTCGACTTCTTAATTTAATCTAAATTCAACAGCTAGTGAAAAAGCTCGCTAGCTCAAAATATACATTAAAAAAAATTTAATTCGTCGGTTTTTTCAAATAATATTGAAACTTAGAAACTATTTCATATTGATAATAAGATTTTTTTTTTTTTAGTTAAAAAAAATATGCTAAAAAATTAACGATTGGCGAAAATCAAGAAGTTCAGCTGAGGATGATATATTTAGTTAACTTGTTCGCAAAAACTTGAACAGGTTTTTTACCGCCAAAAACTGATTAGTGACGATATGAATGGTATTAATGCAATAGATTTCACCAATTATCCAACTCATTCAACAAAAAAATGTTGTTTGAATTTTCTTGATTACAATTTTTTGTTAAATATATACATATATGTAATATATAACAATATATATATATATAATATAATATATACTATATAATAATATATATATATAATATATATGTATATTAGGCTGGGACAAACATTTTTTTTCCAAATCCAAAAGGATTTCCACCCCCTAGTTTTGTTACCTTGGATTCGTTTATACGTGCTCCGGTATTCGTAAGAGTAAGAGTAAGTACTAGCCACCTAGTACCTAATACACTGACGAGCAACACTGTAACACTAATTCAGTACTCTCGCTTCAACGATCTGTATCTTATCTTCTGTTTTAGGCATGCTAAAGATCTTGTTTTGTTGGTGAATCATTTAACTAGGTTTTTTGAAAATTTGAAGTTTTGATACGCCGAAAGAAATATGCCACTGCGGCTATATTTAAGGCAAATATTTTTATTAATAATTTTTTAATAATGTGTCCACAGCCCTTTTAATTGTTTTAGTTTTCCTATGCGATTTGCCATTTTGCGGATGTAGCGTTGCACCATTGCATGGGGAATAGCATACCATAAATCGTTTTCCTCTCCCACAACTCCATCATTGCACTTGGAGAGACCGCATATTTCCCCAGCTGCGATATTAGATGGCTCAATACATTTTTAAATAAGATTTGTATCGGGAGATTGTGGTGGATGCCATAGCATCCAATTTGTTGCAGAGTGCTTAAATATTGTTCCTTTCATACTACTCCATCAATTAACACCAAGGGACCAACTCCATTTTTATAAAAACACCCCCAAAACATAATTGAACCGTGACCGTGCGTGATGGTGACCTCAAGTTGGTTTGGTGACTGGTTTGTGGGATAACTTTATATGGTTCAGATAAAACAAAAATGAATCGTTTTGAGTGTAGACACTCCTGGTATTGGACTAGAGATCCCACTATCCAAGTCCCCAAGTACTGTGCGGCAAACCGTCAAGCAGGAACTCAGGAAAAGTCGAAAAAAAAATTATATCCTGTGTCCTCTTTCTTTGTTTATAGGTGCATTAATTAGGTATTGCTGATTAAAATATATGGAGAAACTTTCGAGCTAAAATTCATTAACCAAAACTAAAAAAAACCCAAAATATTATAAACACAAGAAGGAACGTATGATTCGCTTCAAAAGACGCGACTGTACTTATACCCGTACTCAGTCAGTATATACATTTTTGAGCATGATTTTTTAGAATTTTAGAATAAAAAAAAAATTTTATATATATTACATTTTTTTGCTACATCTGCTATCTACATCTACAGTGCATACATGTACATCTAACATGTAGATTCTACATGTAACATTTATATTCTACATCTTTTTCGCTAGAGGGCGCTCGCGCACTGAACGCGGCAGAGTGTGAAAGCGAGAAAGAGATTGGTAGCGGGTCTCTAACAGGAGGGGGCGGAAGAACAAACAGAAAATTAATTTCTTCATTCTGGCTATTATTATGATCCGATCTAATTCAGATTCGGCAATCTGTCAGATATGGTCATTCTCTACGATACTGCGCTTTAAATTTGATCGTATCTTTAAAATGGTGCATGCCACAGATTTTCGTCTTTTGTCGGGGCGGAAGGCGGCGGGGCAAAATTTTGAAATACACTTGTAGCAGTGTGATATCACATGAGTCTGGAAACAAAATTCGGTTCCTCTAGCTTTTATAGTCTCTAAGATCCAGGCGTCAAACAAGACGGACGGACGGACAGACGGACAGACAGACTCGACTCGGCTATTGATGCTGATCAAGAATATATATACTTTATGGGGTCGAAAACGTTTCCTTCTCTGCGGTACACACATCCACTTTTATCACAAATCTAATATACCCCTTAACTCTTTTTGAGTACGGGTATAAAAATTCTTGTTTTCGTGAAGATAATTAAGTCAATAGCTGAGTCGATATAGCCATGTTTGTCTGTCCATCTGTCCGTCTTGTTGGACGCCTAGATCTCGGACACTATAAGAGCTAAAGCAACCAAATTTTGTGTGCAAAGTCCTGTGACTTCACATTGAATCAAGTTTGTTTCAAACTGTGGTGTGAGAAGAGAGAAATATGCAAATGACAGATGTAGCAAAAAAAAAAATATTAACATAAAATAACCTCAACTCTAACTGACTACTGAGTACCTGGTATAAAAGTAGTGGCGAGGCTTTAGTCGCGGCTCACAATGTTCCCCCTCGTTTTTATACCCGTACTCAAAAAAGAGTTAAGGGGTAAATTAGATTTGTGGTAAAACGTGGAAGTGTGCAACGCAGAGAAGAGAACGTTTCCGACCCCATAAAGTATATATATTCTTGATCAGTATCAATAGCCGAGTCGATAGTGCCATGTCTGTCTGTCCGTCTTGTTTGTCGCCTGGATCTCAGAGACTATAAGAGCTAGGGCAACCAAACTTGGTTTCTAGGCTCATGTGATATCACACTGCTACAAGTCTATTTCAAAATTTCACCCCGCCACCTTCGACGCCACAAAGGACGAAAATCTGTAGCAGGCACACTTTTAAAGATACGATAAAACTAATAACGCAGTATCGTAGAGAATGACCATATCTACCAGACTGCCGAATCTGAATCAGATCGGATCATAATTATAGCCAGAATGAAGAAATTAATTTTCAGTTGCTTCCCCTCCCCCTGCCGCCCACGACAACGCAACTCATTTTCCTTCTCGCTCGCACACTGCCGCGTTCAGTGCGCGAGCAACCCCTAGCGGAGGAGATGTAGAATATGAATGGTACATGTAGAATATACATGTTAGATGTAGAATATACATAGTATATGTAGATGTAGATAACAGATGTAGCAAAAAAATGTAAAATGTCAAATGTTTTTTTTTTTTAATTCTAAATAATTATATGCTCAAAAATGTAAATGCTGACTGAGTACGGGTATAAGTAGAGTCGCGTCCCCAGAAGCGACTCACACGTTCCTTCTCGTTTTTATTTTGGGATAACAAAAATACAGTCTCTAGGATGCCGACTATCAGGAAAAGTCGGGAAACCCATTCGGTGCAAGCTGTTTCGAATATAACCTTTTTTTAACTTTTTTTCTATTTAATTATTTTAATATTACCAAATATGCAAATTTTCAGTTCTGTATCAATATATTTTTATACTCTGACAAACAAAAAATCCACTTCTCGGCCATATTGCACTGTGCGCAGTTAGAAGATGAAAACAGTCAAAAGGACTCACCAAGAATTCATACATACGAATGAACATATAACCAAATAAGGGCAAATAATGGTTCTTGCAAACTAAGCTAAGAAAGAAAGCAAAGTCGATGTAAGAGGTCACGGTCAGCGACGAGGAACTAAACACCCGCGCGCGCCCTCTATCTAAGGGGCGTCAAGACAAACCCCGCCATAGAACGGTTCTTTTGTGCCTCATCTTGGCAATGGTAGTCTTGGCTAGTACATACAGTTGTGTTCAATGACGCACCTCACTACTTTCAAAACTCTTATTGAGATATTTGAAAAGTAAGCATTATAAACATGAAGAAACTCCGTTACATTTGCATTCCATCTTGTTGTTTTTCATGACTTTAGACAACTACTCATGATATCTGCTGTTCAATGAAATAGTAGCGCTGGGTTAAATTTATTTAAAAAAATGCAAAATGCAAAGCAAAGTAATTTAAATAAGTCACCATCCGCAAGCTCAATTCAGATATCGAATAATTTGATGAAAGAAAGTTTTGGATATTGCGGTAATTTTGATTTTGAAGCGTTGAAGAAATCATTTCTCGGTCCAGAAGAGGAGACCTAAGAGTTAAACTAAAAACTTAAGGAAGGAGGTATAATGGGATTGAAAACTAAGCTGTATGCACTCTCACTATTTTATTTAACCCAATTAAATGTAAGAATTCGACTAAAAATCAATTTTGTATGCGAAAAACTTATTTTTTAGAGGATGGTCGGCGATTGTCGAAGGCAAGACCATGTCTGTCAATATCCTCAAAAAGTATGAACAACATTTTTAATCATTCTGTCAGTTATGAGACAGTTCGAAGACGGTTGATTAAACATTATTTGAGTGCAAGAAGTCCCATAAAGCTCCGCGTTTGGGTCTGAGAGTACATGGGTGCACGACTTCAGTTTGGAAACACGCTGTGGAATGTCCTGTGTCACAGTGACAAAAATACTTTTGACTGATGATAGTAAAGTTGTATTTTTTGGTAAGATAGACTCAAAAGAATATGTTTGGCATTCACAGAAATCCGATTACCACCTAAAATCATGAAAAATATAGCATTGGGCATGCTAGGCTGAGCCTTATGGGGCCCAGCTCATATGAGCTAGTACTTTTTAGCCTAGCATTTGAGTATAATATAGTATTGAGGAAAACTGTGTATGTAGGCATACTTTAGAATACATAACATTCATATTACAGTTGAAAAATTCCTGTTAAAAGGATCTTTTAACCGGATAATGACTTGAAACACCCAGAAAAGCTCGCTAGGAATTGATTTTTATCGGAAAAGATCGACGTTTTGCCATGGCCAACTGTCCAACTGGATATTAATCTCATCGAAATCTTATGCTGAAATACCAAATACATTGTTGCAACTGCAAATCCGTCAGCCAGAGCAAAATTTTAGCAAGTGGTTCAACGATTATTGGCTCAAATTCTATTGAAGCGTTGGCAAGAGATTAATGACCCATGTTCGGCCGGTGCAAGTTCGCAATGAAAACCAAATTGATAAAAAACTACATATTAAAGCTCAAGAAACATGAAGAACATGAGATATATGTTTTTATTTGAGTTTCGTTGTTTTTTTTAATTTTCTAAAAAACACTACTATTTCATTGAACAGCATATTTCATGGGAATTTGGGTTATGTCATGTAAAACAAGAAGATGGAACTCAAATGTATGGATATTTTTTTCTAATGTTTTCTAATGCTAACAGTCCAGTCTATTTAAAAAGGTATCGTTTGTTCAATTTGGATAACTGGAAGTGTCTCAAAAAGAGTTTTGAAAGTGATGAGGTGCGGCACTATTTCATTGAACACAATTGTATGTACTGCTTTCACTGGAGGAATGTGTACGACGATGTAATGATGACTGTAATCGAGGCTAAGCCATACAATTTTTCATACACTGTTTGGACGTACATACATACATATGTAAATGTATTCTTTTGTTTGTAGAAATGTGATATGCTTATATGTATACAAAGTCAGCATTAAATAAGGATATGCAAAATATTTATTAATTTAGTCAGATGCATTTATTAATTTACTCATAGGACTATGGCCCATCTCCATATAAAAATATACTTGAACACTTCCCAATATATTATGTACAAAACTTATTGAGAAAAATTAATCACAGAACTCACTTATAAACTCGACACATATATGTATGTGTATGTACAAAAATTTGTGTAAAAGCCACGCCACATTTTGAGGTTGTGTTTAATTTGAATTTATATGCTATATTGTTACCTTCTTTATTTCGTAAAATTTTTAGAATATAATACTCAAAGTGGTCAAAGCACATCAAGTGACTTGCATTAACTTAAGCGATTTGGGTAAATATTTCCATAAAAATGTTAAAACGAACGAAATTTTCTTTGTTCAGTATGACCGCAGTGCAAAAAAATACATATTTTATTTAAAAGGTGAAGACACAAAATAGCTACGGGTGTTCACGTCTTACCATAGCAATCTAACAAGATAATTTTTCATATATGTAATATGTACATATGGCGAGAAGTTATAGCCTATAGCCACACAGCACATCTATGAGGAACGGTGGGAATTTTTAAAATATATGAAACTCCGATTCCCACTGGCACCATTCACCATCCATGAAAAAAAACTGATGCAAACTATAATACAAATAATTATTAATTTTATTGCAATGGTTATGAATTTGATTCAGCACCAAAAAATGTATTTATTTATTCTTGCACAATCTAAGCATTTTGCTGGACATGGATGATGATAATAATGTGGTCAACATTGACGGGGAGAATTTATTGTTTCAGCCATAGCATTGTATACTTTGGGCTCTTTTTCTGAGTACAGAACAGTCGAAAGGCTGTCAGCCAACAGCGTGTGCAATATTCATAAAAGAATTCCCAGAGGATAGTCCACAAGTCCAATTTGATATATTTTGCCAGCAAAAACGAAGCAAATGAAATATATAACTAACTAACTATATAACTAACAAATAGAATCTAATTAATGCAGCATTATATGAAGGAGAATTATATGGATATTACAATATATACAGGGGTGCCACAGAAATCACTAGTGAAATGGGAAACCGCACAGAGGATTTCCGCTTCAAAAATTCCGCCGTGCCACAGAATTCCGAGCGATTTAATTTTTGTTAGCATTGTCACAAACCAAATTCGAACTAAGGCTAGTGCTGACACCTTTCACGATTCAATTCGAATAGGGTTAATTTCGCAGTTTTACTATTTAAATCATATCAAAACAATTGGTTTTTATTTTTTTCTTTTATGGTATAAAATAATTGATTTTTCAAAGCTGTACTTTTTAATTTCAAAGCAAAACAACATTCCATATCGAGTCAATTAAAACAATGTACTCGGCAACTCTAGCAGTTGTCTGGCAACTCTCCATGCATGGCAGCAATCAGCTGCTAAAAAATAACACACATGTGAATTTTAAGGTAAACTTAATTAAATGCTTTTACCGAGACTGTTGGCCATCGAAGAACTACGGAGGCAACATATTAGAATACAAACCTTGCAGGGAAGGCTTCTCAGATGCGCATCGGACTCGTTTTCACGTTCAGACGATACGTATGTGGTTTTTGTGATTGTCTTCTCAAACTACTGCTAATTTAGTTCATTACAGTTACCAGTTTTTGGTATAATGATCGCTAGGCTTCTATTTGAGCTGGCGTGGGTCTGCGCTTAGCCGAACAGGGGTTTTTGACATAAATGCAATGGCAATAATGTGAAGAAATTTTTTGTTAGTTTTGTTTTGGCATTTTGAAGCGATGCCATCTGGTAGAATTACAAATGACTACAAATGTTTTCATAGTTTGCTCAAAAAGTATGCACACGTTTGACGTAAAGGAAGTTTTGTCATGATCACCTGGGTGTAAAATCCGGTTGGATCCGTTGGAAAATTTGTTCTTTTACCCCATACTGGGCATAAGGTGCGATCCCTAGACACGTGTTCCTTGCTATTGCATAGTAAGAAAGAGGGTCCGGTTGTGGAAATAGTTTTGTTTTTCCTCATAACCTTTGACCAATTGCATATTATACAAACATATGTGTACCAATTTAAAGCTAGAGGTATTAGCTAACTATCAATGAATAACTAAATTGATTCCTTCATCCAGAAAAATTGTATCAAGTATTTAGTGAAGTAACCTTTTTCGAGAAAAAAAATATAATCCTAGTTGTGGACCACCCTGAAAAATCCACTAAAAATTACAAAATATGAAAGAAAAACACCAAAAATAACGAGAAATCGAGCCTACTGGCATAAAGAAATAGAAGGATGACCCTTTTTGACATCAATCATCGGAATTAGAGTCGCAATGCTTGCAAGTTAAGTTACTTGTACGCATATGAAAGCACTTCATATGCACCAGACGATTACATTTATTACATTCTTCTTGCACATTCTAGCAGACAGATGATGCAAAAATCCTAATCATCGTCCAAAAGAGCCTTGTTTCGCTTAGCTGCTGGTTTGGCTAATGATGCCTGCCGCCCACGCTTTTTCTGGCAGAAACAGATGCCTGCATATTTTTATAGCTTCAAATCTTTCTTTGCTGCTTTTTCCTTCAAAGAAACAATGCATTCAGGAGAAGTAAGCACGGAGCTTTCCAACGGCTTTCTACCACCTACATGGTGGTATGGTGGCCCTTTGCAGAGGACCAATTTCTTCCAAAAGTGATAGGCAGCTCGTTGAAGATGCACAGTGGTCTAAATATTGTTTACTTGTACTACATTACCATTAACAACGATATTATGCAGTTTCTCAACCAAATACACGCATTAAATAAAAAACGAGAAGGAACGTGTGAGTCGCTTCTGGGGACGCCTCTGAGCTTGATTTTTCAGAATTTTATAATTTACATTTTACATTATTTTGCTACATCTGTTATCTATGTACATCTACAATGTATATTCTACATCTAACATGTTGATTGTAATTGTACCATTTAGATTCTACATCTTTGTCGCTAGAGGGCGCTCACGCACTGAACGCGGCAGAGTGTGCGAGCGAGAAAGTGAATGAGTAGTGGGTCTCTACCTGGTGGAGGCGGGGGAAGCAACTGAAAATTAATTTCTTCATTCTGGCCATAATTATGATCCGTTCTGATTTGGCAATCTGGTAAATATGGGCATTCTCTACGATACTGCGTTTTAAGTTTTATCGTATCTTTAAAATTGTGCCTGCCACAGATTTTCGTCCTTTGTGGTGACGGAAAGGGGCGGGCGAAATACACTTGTATCACGTGAGTCTGGAAACCAAATTTGGTTTCTCTAGCTCTTATAGTCTCTTAGATCCAGGCGCTCATCAAGACGAACAGACAGACAGACAGACATGGCTCTATCGACTCGGCTATTGATGCTGATCAAGAATATATACATTTTATGGGGTCGGAAACGTTACCTTCTCTGCGTTGCATAAATCCACTTTTACCACAAATACAAATACAACTACCTTAACTCTTTTTTGAGTACGGGTATAAAAAACTGTGGCAGGAATTTTTCGTTTAAAGCTTAAAATAATGAAGACAAAGACAAATATGAAGGACAATTATATGGATATTATAATATATTATTTTTATTAATTTTCATAAATATAAAACAAATATTGTATTCAAAACTTTTTTTCTTCACGGTGGTCGGCACGTGAGGCGTCGCCATCTGCTGCTGCTGATAGTCAGACAGGTAATACCTTGCCAATAAAATATTGGGGAGCCCAGGATATGCCTGGGGAAGAGCGACCCCAACCGAAGAAGTGCATTTTATCAACTTTAAACAAAACCAAGCAGCTGTCGGAGCAGTGTAGCCGTACGGAATGCAGTGCACACCTCTGGTCACACCGCTGGCCGCTAAAAGAATATATGAAATTTGTTTGCTAGCAAACAGTTTAGAAAACAGTTTGGCTTTAAAGTAAACAAAGTTTATGAAATGTATTTCTTCCCCCGGACCCGCTCCTACCCAGGCATATCCTGGCTCGCCAATATTTGATTGCCAAAGGAATGTGCCTGGCTATCAGCAGCAGCAGATGGCGACGCCTCCCGTGCAACCCCGCATCATAGCGCGGAGAAAACATTTTTTGAAAACAATATTTGTTTTAAATTCATACTTAAATTGTACATTAAGTTATAATATCCATATAACTGTCCTTCATATAGCTGCCTTTATTAGATTCTATTTGTCTTCATTATTTAAATATTTATTTTTTTTATTTCTTTTCGATCATTTTCAAATGCAATCATAAATATTTGACATTCACAACGAAAAAATGGAAATGCTACGTAAATGTAAACAATGACAGACAGGAAAATGGGAAAAACAACTCCACACAGTCCATTAGCTGTTTCCGGTTTTTGTTTTCGAATAAATAATACTTGAAGAAAGAGAAACTTTTATATGTAATATGAATAAAGGATATATGCATTTTCTTCTTATTCCTATGCATTATAATTTAATAGCCTTTTTACACTGGGCGCGTCTGCTATCGATATCGGCAGAGACGCAATGAAGCACAAAAGGCGTTTACATTGGGAGACGTGCGTCTTGAATTTGGATTTGGTTGTTTGATGACAAGGAAAGATACACAAATTTTTGAAAATCAACAGAATTAAGCAAGACGTCAGGAAAATGGACGAAAAAGAATTGATTCTCATATTTAAATATTATTTTCAGACATTTCATTGTAGAGTTTGTGGGAGTTCTTCTTCAAATTATGAAAACCACCGAAGTTCGTCTCCAGCAGTGTCTTAATGGCATCAGGGGGTCAGAAAAATTTCATATGATAATAATACAATCAGTTTCAAGTATTTTATTTAATGACTTTATGTATATTTTCACCTTTTTGCACAATCATACATTTTTAGCGCCAAAATTTGATTTTTGATCTAAAATTTTTTGTTGTTATTAGTGGTGATAGTTGCGCTGATAGGCAGAAAATCCCAAAAATGAGCAAAAGCAATCGAATATATCGAATAGACGCACATGAATCAGAAACTGACGCAACTTTTCGCCACCACTAGGGTCCTATGCTTAACCTATGTAAAAAAACTGCGTCTCCGGCAAGACGCCAAGAAGCATGACGCAGCCCCAATGTAAACAGCCTATAAAAGCCATTAAAAAAACAGGCAGCCAGTTGAAGTGGTCTGCTGAAATGTAAAATATTTTAATTTATATTTGGCAGGAGAGTATCGAGGGTTTGCAGGGACCTCGGAAGAAATCCCATTTATATATATAGAGATACATATATATTTTAATGTTTGGGGGTTTCTACTACGAAAATAAAAAAAAACTTATTTGGTTAAATATACAATAAAAAAAAATTGGATTCGTCGGTCTTTTCAAATAATATTGAAACTTAATTGTCCCGTCCATGATAGCGGCTGGAATCGAACATATCATTCATTTACATATCTACGCCAGGCCTCGTCGAAATAATTAGTTTTCGACTCATGAAATCATTTGTAACAACATTATTAACTTGAGCAAAATAATATTATGGGGCTGTTGAACGACAGCCAACACAATTGCCAAAATATTATCCATTCTCTCTCAATAAACAATAATATTTTCCTCACAAATCTTAGTTATTTTATGCTCATCCAGCTGTTTTTCATGTATGGTGGATGGTGTCAGTGTGTATCGGTGCTTCACATCCCACCGTTCCCCAGGGAAGGGTTCAGTATGGAGAGGGTACTAGAGATAATTGTAATTGAAAACATAAAGAAAACAAAACAAAAAAAATGACCGAAAAAGCCAGCTTGTGATTAATTGAGTAGGTTTTCACATCAAAGTTAATGAAACTATATGTCAATTATATTTTTGTTCATTAAATTTAGATTATAAAATCGCAACACAATTATTTGGAGACGTCCTTCTATAAATAAATATATAATTTTTTGGTCTCGGTGGACCTCGTCAGAGAAATGCACATTTGCTGACGCTGCTTGAGAGCCCAGCGCCAATAAAAGGATGCCACGGAAGGGCGCCGAGAGGGGGAGAGAACCACGCGAGTTTTACGGCAGGCAGCGCTGCGATGCCCGAAGGAGAGCCCTCGTTCAATTGCGAGAAAAGAAGAGGAGTTAGTTGGTGTGAGAAACGGGAAGGAGTACGGAAGGAGCTGAAGTTACCGCAGCATATACGTGTGGAGATCTTTATCTTTGTGATGCGGGAATTTGGAGGATTATCCGGTGAGTGTACTCGCGTCGAAAGACATATAGTTTGCCTGCTAGAACTTCAAAAGTTGCTCTGACCAGCTCGCCACTACCGATTAGCAATTTTCGGCTGCACTTCTCTCATTCCATCGGCAAATGGATTCCCTCAAAAGGCGAACAGAAAAGTCGATCAGAGAATCGCCTGCTGTTGCTTGGGTCTCGACAAGATAAATTTTCTTGTGGACGGGATTATGGCGTAGACTGAGTTTAATTTCCCCAGCCAAAGCCAATTTACAAGGAGAAGAGAACCACAAGACCACACGTCAAACTATACCAGTCCAGAACCAGAATCACCTCACAGCTCGCTACTCGAGAACAAGCTAATAATGCAAAGCAGGCTTATGAAAATGCAAGAACAGATGTTCAAAAACTATCAGTCATCAACCTTCCAAAATGCTCTTCCGTGTAGGTATTTGGAATGCGTCGGCCATAGCCAACCAAAAGCCTAGAGCTTAACCCGTATAACAACAAAAAATATCGATATAATGCTCCTCTCAGAAACTCACTTTTGTAGCAAAACAACCCTTTAACCTTGGGATATGAGCTTCACACTGCAATCCACCCCTCCCCTCCTCCACCGACCAACAACCGTTTCTCATGGAAATACACTCCCCTTGTCGACTACCCCGCCAATATGAAGCTCCTGCATAGTCGAGCAAACATTGAGATGTTTCAAACTTATCTGGAAGATCACATTTGTCTAAACGTCAAAATTGAGTCACCAGAAGACATTGGCGCAGCAGTACACACGCTTAACAAACACACAGCTTTCTTCGCAGAGCCACCCACAACAGAGGCGCCCTCGGTCCGACCTTCTGCAACACGAGACCCTCTAATTGAAAACCTTGTGCGAATAAAGAGACGCAGAAAGCAGAAATTTAAACGAGAAGGAACGTGTGAGTCGCTTCTGGGGACGCGACTCTTCTTATACCCGTACTCAGTCAGCATATACATTTTTGAGCTTATGATTTTTTAGAATTTTAGAAAAAAAAAATTATTTACTTTTTACATTATTTTGCTACATCTGCTATCTACATCTACATATACAATATATATTCTACATCTAACATGTAGATTGTACAGGTTCCATTTAGATTCTACATCTCCTCCGCTAGGGGTTGCTCGCGCACTGAACGCGGCAGAGTGTGCGAGCGAGAAGGAAAATGAGTTGCGTTGTCGTTTGCTGGAGTGGGCAGGGGAAGCAACGGAAAATTAATGTCATTCTTCATTCTGGCTATAATTATGATCCGATCTGATTGAGATTCGGCAATCTGGTAGATATGGGCATTCTCTAAGATACTGCGTTTTTGGTTTAATCGTATCTTTAAAATTGTGGCTGCCACAGATTTTCGTCCTTTGTGGTGGCGGAAGGGGGCTGGGCGAAATTTTGAAATACACTTGTAGCAGTGTGATATCACATGAGTCTGGAAACCAAATTTTGTTACCCTAACTCTTATAGTCTTTGAGATCCAGGCGTCAAGCAAGACGGACAGACGGACAGACAGACATGGCTCTATCGACTCGGCTATTGATGCTGATCAAGAATATATATACTTTATGGGATCGGAAACGTTTCCTTCTCTGCGTTACACACATCCACTTTTACCACAAATCTAATATACCCTTTAACTCTTTTTTGAGTACGGGTATAAAAAGGCATACGTTGACAAAAGCAGTTAACAATTCGAATAAATGTTAGACAGTGCAGATTAGGCTGGGTCAAAATTTCATCAAATTTTTTTTTTTTTCAATCCTTTTTTCCCCCCTTTGTTGCTGTTTGTTAAAAAATAAAATTATAAAATGTTTTTCCAATGTTTAGTTTAATGTTTGGGGGTTTGTACCACGAAAATAAAATAAACGTTTTTGGTTAAATATACAATAAAAAAAAATTAGATTCGTCGGTCTTTTCAAATAATATTGAAACTTAATTGTCCCGTCCATGATAGCGGCTGGAATCGAACATATCATTCATGTACATATCTACGCCATGGCTCGTCGAAATAATTAGTTTTCGACTCATGAAATCATTTGTAACAACATTATTAACTTGAGCAAAATAATATTATGTGGCTGTTGAACGACAGCCAACACAATTGCCAAAATATTATCCATTCTCTCTCAATAAACAATAATATTTTCCTCACAAATCTTAGTTATTTTATGCTCATCCAGCTGTTTTTCATGTATGGTGGATGGTGTCAGTGTGTATCGGTGCTTCACATCCCACCGTTCCCCAGGGAAGGGTTCAGTATGGAGAGGGTACTAGAGATAATTGTAATTGAAAACACAATACTCTCTGCACACTGAGTCCATCCTGGGGGAACGGTGGGAATTTTTGAAATATGTGAAACACCGATTCACATTGACACCATCCACCATCCACCATCCATGAGAAACAGCTGTTGCTCACAATTGCGTGAGGTGAAAATTTGTTTACTTTAATTAAAATGAATATAAATAACATTTCAATGGTCGTGAATGTGATTCAGCAGCAAAACATATTCTTGCACAAGCTAATCATGTTGTTGGACATGGACGATGATGATGAAGATAACTTTGACGAGGAGGAGATAATAGAATGGATATCTGTTTTGAAAACACTGAAGCCCGGAAGGTTGTGGTCATTTGTGAGTGCTTCTAATAAATGCAACCAATGTTTAAAGTACAAATATATATGTTATGTTTTTCAGAAGCGGTTCGGTACATTTTGGGAGAAGGATGTACCCGAAAAACAACGAGGCGTTTTTTAAGGAAAGTTTTAGGATGGAGAGATCCTGCTTTTCTCTGTTGGTTACTCGCTTGGAAGTGCTACGGAAGAAGGACACAAACTGCCGAGCTGCAATTCCTCTGGAGAAGCGTATCGCCATATCTTTTTATACTTTGGGATCTTCTTCTGAAAAGAGTGTTTTTCGGAGTGTCAGCCAACAGCGTCTGCAATATCCTGCCTGAGTTTTGCAGAGCATTCATCAACGAATTCTCAGAGGAATACATGTCCAAAAACTATCTCACTTCAGAGAAAATTGACGAGTGTGTCCAAGCATTTGAAGAAATTGGATTTCCTCAGTGCCTGGTGCAATTGGTAATAATGCAATAAAATCATCCATAATATATGTATATACATATATGTAAATTAATTTCATCACTTAATTTTTATGTTAGATGGATGTCACATCGAAATAAAACCACCTGCAGCTGATATTTGATATTTTTTTATTTTTTGCGTGCTTTGTGAGATCTGATGGGGTTATTTTGTTTTATTTTTATATTTTCCTGTCTGTCATTGTTTACATTTTCGTAGTGATCTCCGATTTTTTGTTGTGAAATATGGTTGCATTTGACAATTATCGAAAAAATACCGCACTGAAACGTGAGAATTAGGAACATCCCAGATGGATGGTGGAATAACTGGGAAATTTTCGGAACGGCAAAACCTTACGGACCATCCCATAAATGGATGGTGGATGGTCCCCAGTGTGAAAAGGCTATAAGGGGTATATTAGATTTGTGGTAAAAGTGGATGTGTGTAACGCAGAGAAGTAAACGTTTCCGACCCCATAAAGTATATATATTCTTGATCAGCATCAATAGCCGAGTCGATATAGCCATGTCCGTCTGTCCGTCCGTCCGTCCGTCCGTCCGTCTGTCCTTCTTGATGAGCGCCTAGATCTCAGAGACTATAAGAGCTAGAGCAACCAAATTTTGTTTCCAGACTCATGTAATATCACACTGCTACAAGTGTATTTCAAAATTTCGCCCCGCCCCCTTCCGCCACCATAAAGGACGAAAATCTGTGGCAGGCACAATTTTAAAGATACGATAAAACTAAAAACGCAGTATCGTAGAAAATGACCATATCTACCAGATTGCCGAATCTGAGTCAGATCGGATCATAATTATAGCCAGAATGAAGAAATGAATTTTCTGTTGGTTCCCTCTCCTTCTCCAGCGCTGCTGACGCTACTGATTCTCTTTCTCGCTCGCACACTCTGCCGCGTTCAGTGCGCGAGCAACCCCTAGCGGAAGAGATGTAGAATATAAATGGTACATGTACAATCTACATGTTAGATGTGGAATATACATTGCAGATGTAGATGTAGATAACATATGTAGCAAAAAAATGTAATATGTAAAATGTTTTTTTTTTTTAATTCTAAAAAATCATTAGCTCAAAAATGTATATACAGACTGAGTACGGGTATAAGTAGAGTCGCGTCCCCAGAAGCGACTCACACGTTCCTTCTCGTTTTTTATCAATTTTTTAGGTAAGGAAGTGTATAGAATAACAAGAAGAAAATGATATGTGGAAGATTATATAAATAAAGCCTGAGTTCCTGCGGGTATGCCGCGAAGGTTTGCTTCGCAGAGACGGGCGGGTCGTCTTAGACCCCTCCTTCCATGCCGTTGCGACTCCGCTCCAGCTCTCTCAGCTTCCGCATAACTTCTGACGTGAATCCGTATACCATTGACCAGTACTGTTCACGCGAAACCATCCTGTTGAGCAGGTTCTCGGCGTTCAGCGTGTCCCCGCCAATGCCGCTGTGCTGATCTGCAAACCTTGCGCAGTTGAAAAGGATGTGCTCTGCGGTTTCTGCGACGCCACACGTCGGGCAGTTAGCGTTGCTGTCGTGCCCGAAACGATTGAGGAAGCTCCTAAAACAGCCGTGTCCACTTAGTAGCTGGGTTAGCCAAAAATTTACTTCTCCATGCTTCTGGTTTACCCACGTAGCGATGTCCGGTATAAGGCGGAATGTTCATGTGCCCTTCGCTGAGGTGGCCCATCATTCCTGCCATCTGTTTAAGCTCCTTTCCCTCGCTGCCGGCTTGATTCGTTTCCGTAGTGCCGGAGATCGGTTCTGTGGTGCTGCTTCGAGTTCTAAGGAGATTTCCTTTGCTTCCTTGGCGAGGTCCGCCACTGGGAGCATTCCTGCTATGACCAAGGCCGCGTCATCCGAAATAGTTCGGAAACCGCAGCAGACTCGCAGAGCTCCTAGTCGGTGAGTTGCGTCTAGCCCTCTCCTGTAGGACTTTGTCCTCGCCGCCTCTGCCCAGATTGGTGACAGACTGAAGCAGGAGTCCAACCCAAGCAAGGTCCCCTCGTTTTCAGCATCATGCGCGAGAGTGCTCTTCCTACGTCGGCTGCCTTTTTGCTGACTGCCTGGAGGTGCTCGCGAAATGAGAGGCGAGTATCCAACATTAAACCGAGATATCGGATTGCTCTTGCGGATATTATGTCGACTGAGCCGACACGGACGGTCACTACCTCGACTTTTTTTGCGGCTGGATATAAGCACTGCCTCCGTCTTTTGCTCATCCAGTTTAAGGCCCACTGAGTTCAGCCACTCCTGGATTGTGGCCACCGCTTGGTTACTTCGGGCCTCCACGTCGCCGAGGTGCTTGGCTACTACCACCAATGTGACGTCGTCTGCGAATCCTACTGTGCGGGCGTCTGTTGGTAGTTGGAGCTTAAGGATGGAGTCATACATAACGTTCCACAGGGTTGGTCCCAGGACCGAGCCTTGGGGAACGCCGCATGTCACCTGGTTCTGCATCGTACCGCTATTGGTGCTGTATAGCAGCTTCCGGCCTCTGAAGTAGTCCTCGATGATTGCTACCAAGTAGTCCGGGATTCCTAAGCCGGTTAGGGCCCTAAGGATGACGTCCCACCTCGCCGAGTTCAAAGCGTTCTTTACGTCGAGAGTGACCACGAGACAGTACTGCTTCCGTCCTCCAAGCCACCTGGCTCCCTCAATAGCTTTTACCGGTATGTCTTTAACTATGCGGATTGCGTCCGCCGTCGATCTTGCCTTCCTAAAGCCGAACTGCATCGGAGACAGGTCACCTGCCTCTACGACGGCTTTCTGAAGCTTCCTGCAAATGCATCGCTCCAGCGCTTTGCCCACGTTGTCTATCAGGCAGATGGGCCTGTAGAATGAAGGTTCTTCAGGAGGCTTGTGGGGTTTTGGCAACAGGACAAGCTTCTGCTGCTTCCATGGCTCTGGGAAGACTCCTTCGCAAAGGCACATGTTAAAGACATGCGCGAAAGATGCGCTGTCATTGCCAGCTTCACGGCGGTATCGGGGATACCATCTGGGCCTAGGGCCTTGCTGGTCGGGGTCTCTTCTGCCACATCCAGAATCTCTCTTGCCGTTATGTCGGTCCATCCGATGTCGCGATACGGTGCTCGCGCCGGGCTGACAGCTGGGGCGACAGCGGGAAAGAGGCATTCGACAATTTCTTTCATCCTGGCAGGATCGGCCGCGGTGAAGGGCTTTGCCGCGTTGAGCTTTTTTGCTATGACCTTGTATGCGTGACCCCAGGGGTCATTTTCGGCAGAATCACAAAGCTCTAGGAAGAAATTCCTCTTGCTTTGTCTGATAGACCTTTTGAGGACTCGGCGTTTCGCGGCGTATTCCTGGGACCTCGTATGGAAGGCTGGCGTTCCCTTCGCGCGTGTTTGGCGCCTCCTAACACGTATGCATTCGCTGCGAGCTTTGGCGATCTCCGTGGTCCACCAGAATACCGGCTCGCGGTGGCGCGGGTGGCTCCTTGTCTGCCTTGTGCTTGATCAGCTCCTCAAGAACAACCTCTGGCCTGAGGGTTCTGGCGTTAAAGGCCGTCGTTGGCTGGTGGGCTGAGCCTTGCCTGCGGGACTCGATACTGCATATAAATGCTTTGTGGTCACTGGCAGTGTATGTGGTGCTGAGCGTCCACATTTTACTCTCGAAAAGAGCGCTACTGAAGAAGAACAAGTCAATGACTGACCCTGTCACAGCACGAGAGAACGTGTCCTCTGATCCCATGCTGAGAAGGGTTATCTCCAGTGTGGCAAAGGCTTCTAGGAGGGTGTGACCTCTAGCGTTGGTAAATCTGGTCCCCATTCCTCTGACCAGGCGTTGAAGTCTCCTGTCAGGATTACATTTGGCCGTCCGATGTGCCCAAACTCTAGGCATTTGTAGCAGCGCCTCTGTCCTGATCGCTCTACGATCCTGCATCTTGTCTACCCGATCTTGAGTTTGCCAGCCTCTATAAGCCGCTTTGGCAGCGGGTCCGCAAGCCCGACAATAGCCACCTGGGAACCTCCATATCCCGGCCGTAGGGCCCTAGTGCATGCTGTTTCCACTTGGTGGTCCACCTGAGCAGACTATGCCATGGCGACCTCCTTTGGTGGCAAGGTCGTCCATGTCGCGGATCTCGATGTAAGTCTCGCTTACCAGTGCCCTGGTGCCTGCCAGCGTACCAAGCACTTGGCCTATCTCCTCCTTCAGCTGGGCAGTATTCTCCTTCTGCGCGCCGTTTAGTTCAAGTTTGAGTTTGCCAGCCTCTATAAGCGGCGGTCTCCCTTTGCTGTGCGTCTGACTCTGTCAACATTTTTGCCAACATCCTTCAGCTTCCCGTCGTCTCTCCTCATCACCATCCTCAGGATGTCGGTGTAGGAGGGGTTTCCATTTGTGGCAATTATGATTGCGTCATGCCTTTGTCGCCTGGGTGGGTGGGTCGTTGTCGCTTTGGGTCTCCTTTCTGGACCTTCAGGGGCGTTTAATGGTCGGCGTCTGGGCTTGAGGGTCGCAGTGGACCAAGCCTCTTCATGCGGGGCTTCCATGGTTTGTGACGATGACTCCGTCAGACTGTATGGGATCGGGGATGTCTGCTGGTCCATCGTCTCCATGTGTGTTTGTGTTTTTTTTTTTTTATTCCTTAGCTCATTTTTTTTTTTTAGTTACGCATATAGAGAGTATGAACTACTAGCTTAATAATTATTATATATTAGATTAT
Organism: Drosophila obscura; assembly: GCF_018151105.1. Classification (NCBI taxonomy): domain Eukaryota; kingdom Metazoa; phylum Arthropoda; class Insecta; order Diptera; family Drosophilidae; genus Drosophila; species Drosophila obscura. Next base: position 2,449,787 of record NW_024542848.1, on the reverse strand, counting down.
AGATTAGATTTCATTCGTCGCCAGGATACGTGGGGCGACAGAGGAAGTACCGTGTCCCTGCGGGACGGCCGCGAAGCATTGCTTCGCAGGGACGGTGGTTCTTCCTAACGGTCTCGCATCTCCGGAGCTCTTTCAACGCGGCGGCAGCAAAGTTGGTTACTGCTGTCCATACCGCCTCGTCTCCTATCATCGCTTCCACCAGGTTTGCTGGGTGACAGCCGCTGGCCGAAGCAGCCGTGTCCGCTGAGGAGTTGCGTCGTGTAGAAATTCACCGCACCGTGGCCCCTGTTCGTCCAGCTTCTCACATCTGGGATGAGACTGTAAGTCCACCGGCTGTTTTCGGAGCTGTCCCAGCGGCTTTGCCACACACTGAGGCTCTCCTCTCTTGCCTGCTCTCGCGCCGCCTTCCGTTCGGCTCCTGCCCGGATGGCCAGAGCTACGTTCTTCTCCTCAACTACTAACAGATCGATGGGGAGAACTCCTGCTATGACCAGCGCGGCGTCGTCTGATATGGTGCGGAAGCCGCAGCATATTCTCAGCGCGCAAAGCCGATGTATCGATTTGACGCCCCTCGCGTAGCTGGCGATTTTGATGGCGTCCGCCCCAACTGCTGCAGCGTATTTTATGGCTGAACGAACTACGCTGGTCAGCAATAGTCTTCTCTCCTGCTTCGGTGTGTTTGTGTGTGTGAGTTGGTATGCATACGGTACATAAACCGTTTACAATTTTGTCGTCGCATTTAGAACTTGAACAAGTTGGACTGCGAATAGGGTCTCCTACGGTGAGCAAATGAGGGTCAGAAGACACAAAAGGTACAGAAAGTTGTGACGCCCAGAGCCACCACAAAAAGCGCCGGCGCCACACTACATATTACAATACTTATTACACACATATTACACATAAATTACACTCATATTACGCTCATATTAGAATATACACATATATATTCATTACTATAATAGCCTATTCCCACAGGCCACCATCCACCATCCATTTCGGGGATGGTCCGTAAGGTTTTGCCGTTCCGAAAATTTCCCAGTTATTCCACCATCCATCTGGGATGTTCCTAATTCGCTCGTTTCTGTGCGGTATTTTTTCGATAAATGTCAAATGCAACCATAAATATTTGACATTCACATAAAAAAATCGGAATTTACTACGAAAATGTAAACAATGACAGACAGGAAAATGGTAAAAAAAAAAAAACAAAACCCATTCGCACCCGAGCAACCCGAGCAAGCAAACAAAAATTATTAATTAAAAATGGAAAAGGCAGAAAATGGCGGTGGTAAGTTTTATAGATTTATTTTTAGTTTATAACAATATCATTAATGCTACATAACAATGCAGCAAACAAAAGAACAGCTGGTGGCAGGTTGAAGTGGTCTGCCGAGATGGAGAACCTGCTTGTAGATGTTTGGCAGAAGAAGATCGACGATATTCGCGGACCACGGAAGAATTCCCATATATATATGGAGATGGCCCATTCCATGAAGGAGGCTGGGCTCGACATGGAGTGACCAATGACGGCTGACCAATAAACAGAAAGTGGGCTTCTCCATTCTGAAGCTTTCTTTGAAGAGCTCGTCGTTGTTATCCAGAACATCCTTCTCCCAAAAAGTCCCATACCGCTTCTAAAACACACAAGATATACTTGTACATACAATTTTGGATTGGATTACAATTATTACTTACAACCATCCACACCCTTCTTGACATTTTTGTATTAAACAAATTCAGCATTGTGTGAAGAGCTGTTAGTCAACAGAAGCGGTCCACTCTATGGGGGGGCTGTTATACGCACGATAGGCCCTAGCCATCGATAACAACAGAGGCGATACTTAGTTAAGAAGTCGAAGCGAACAAGATAACACACGTTCAAGAAAACCTTATTTTCAATTAATTCAGTCTACATATATTGTTCAACTTATTATATCCAATAAACACTACTATGCTACTCAAAAGCCATCCCTTCACAGTTCAGAAGTGGGATTAGTAGAGTTGTTATGTGTAGAGCGTAAAAGTTTTAAGAGAAACTCAAGAAAAGCGGCAAGAATCGTCGGCGTGGGAAGTTTGCAATGGGATATGTTCCCTAAGGTCTGTGTGACAAAGAAAATTGCAAATTACGGAGGTGTTCCTTTTCTACGCGGCAGACGGATTCAACGTTCAGCGATCAGGAATCTTAGTGAACCTGGACAGAAAGAAATTGCGTCAGGAATCTGTGTGAGCCTGTCAATATACATTAATTCATACAAAAGGCTTGTGTGTGTATGTAGCGTCGTTGTGAAATTCACAAGTGGAAGCCCAACGTTGTGAAATACAGTCATATCAGTTGTCTCGCTTGCACCAAACTGATTGTGCGTGCAAGTTAAAAGAGGGGCGACTATATCAGCGAAAATGGTCAAAATTGCGGATCCTAAGGTGGACCAGTTACGGTTCCTGTTAAGAGAGCGGAACTTGGCAGTTTCGGGCTCCAGAGCCGAATTAGTACAACGACTAATTGAGTTTGAGAAAACCGAAGACGTAGAGATGCCACAAGCAACTGGAAACATAAGTCAACATGAGGAGGAGACGCTGACGTCACATGCGGCGGCAATTTCACACATGCAAAATGAAATGACTGAGCTGAAGAATATGATGGTTCAGTTGGTCATCATGCAACGACAAAACGCGGAAGCAACAGCATCAGGTGAAACAGCACAAGCGGCAGCAGCAACAACAAACCAGCAGCAGATCAGAGAAGAAAAAATAGGCTACCAATTACGTAAGGCAAGCGTCGGTCAAGGAAATAGCAAATACCTTGCCGGACTATGACCCCAGCGACGATAACGCCATCTCCGTAGCCCAGTTCATCGATCGTGTCAACAGGGTAGTTGAGGCTTACCAATGGGACGAGAAGTTTCGTTTGCTCGCCATTTATACGCGGCTTAAGGGTCCCGCTAAGATGTGGCTCGACTCGTCGCCGGTTCTACACACCACATGGAGTGACTTCGCTGCAGCTATAAGAGACGAGTTTGGATCTAACCCAGATGAGGCAGAAGTTCACTTCAATATGGCCAATGCAACCAGACGATCAAAGGAGACAGTAAAGGAGTACTGTTTCCGGATGTCCGTCCTTGGCGTGCGGTACAAGCTTAGTGAAGCAGCTGTTGTAAGATATGTTAGATCAGGTATACAGCATTGAGAATTGCAAAATAGTATTGCCGCAATTCAGTTTTCGTCAATGAAGCAGTTTCGTGATGCAGCCGAATCGTATTTTGTAAATAGAGGTCGACCAATCGCAAACAAAAAGGAGTTCGTACCAAAAGGCAGCAACTTTGAGACAAAGCAGGATTACGACGTAAAGCCAACAAAGCCAAAGGAGGCTCAGAAGTGCTACAATTGTGGAGAATTGGGGCACTTCGCTAGTTCATGCCAACAAGAAAAAAAGAAGTCGCGTTGTACCAACTGCAATAAGTTTCATGCACGCAATGAGAAATGCCAACCGGCAGATATGATGCGTTTGGGTGCCGCGAATCTCGAAAAGCTATTCACCAGGAAAATCTACATAAAGTCGTACATCTATAGCGCCTTCATTGATACTGGAAGTCAGGCTAGTATCATGCGCCAATCAGTTGCCAAACAAATCAACGCTGATCGCCACAAGTGCTCTATGAAGATTCGAGGCATTTGTGGGGGTTCCTGTATCCTGACTGAAGCAATGGTTGTGGATATGGACATCGATGGAAAAATGATTACTGCCAAAGTATACGTAGCAGACGACGACCTGCTGAAAGAGGACTTTCTGTTAGGACAAGACGTCATCATTAGCGGACAGCTATCGCTGAAGTTTGAGCCAGGCGACACTGAAGTGAAACGTGCAGTTCATCAACCGGTAGCCTTTGTAAGCAACAACCTAACTACAAAACTTCTTGTCAATCTACAGAAACATCAGGAAAGAAGTAAAATGGGCGGTTTGCTAGAGAAGTTCAACCATGTTTTCTCAACAGGACTGCAAGGCATAGGCAAAACCAACATCTTTCAAGCCAACATTAGCGTTGAGAGTGGCCAAGTGGTTTCGCAAGTGCCATACCGAGTATCCGAGCCAAAAAAGGAATTTGTAAGCAGTGTGGTCGAAGAGCTGTTGGAGCAGGATATTATCATACCATCCACGTCAGAGTACGCCAGCCCAGTGGTGCTCATCAAGAAGCCAAACGGTAGTGATCGACTCTGTGTTGATTACCGCCGTCTCAATAAACTGATCAAGAAGGAAAATTTTCCTGTACCGAACATCGAGGAGCGTCTGCAGGAGGCGAAGCGATTTAAATACTTTTCTTCTCTGAACCTCAACAGCGGTTATTATCAGATAGAAGTAGCACCGGAAAGTAGAAAGTTTACTGCATTCATCACTACGGATGGACTGTATGAGTTCAAGCGGCTTCCTTTTGGACTAAAAACTGCACCTGCTGTATTCAATCGACTCATGGCAGAATTACAGAAGCGAGTGCAGAAAGGCGACATGATACATTACATGGACGACATCTTAATTGCTAGTCAGACGTTTGACGAGATGTATGAGAAGCTTGAGCGAATCCTCCAAGTATTGCAAGAGTGCGGACTAACGCTAAATCTGGATAAATGTGAATTGTTCAAGCAAACAATTACATTCCTGGGTCATCAGATACACGCAGACGGCATCAGTCCTGGAGAGGTTAAGACGAACGCTATTGCAATGTTCTCGTGGCCGAGCAATGTGACTGAAGTACGGCAGTTCTTGGGTCTCAGCGGTTACTTCCGGAAATTTGTTGCCGAATATGCCCCTGCGTGCCCTGTTGCGCAAAGACCAGACGTTTAAGTGGGAACAGCCACAACAGGATGCATTTGACGAGTTAAAGAGACGCCTAATATCGAAGCCCGTTGTCACCAGTTACCGACTCGATGCTGAGCATGAGCTACATACGGATGCCAGTGCCGTTGGCTTAGCCGGAGTATTGCTGCAGAAGGATGAGATGAAGCCAATTGCTTATTATAGCCGAGCAACGTCCAAAGCAGAGAAGAACTACCACAGTTACGAACTAGAAGCTCTAGCCGTCGTCGAGTCGTTGGAGCGATTTAAATATTACATCTATGGTAAGCGTATTAAAGTCGTTACCGATTGTAATGCCCTGAAAACATCAATGGAGAAACGAGAGCTTATACCCCGAATTGCAAGATGGTGGCTACGTATACAAGAATTTGACATAGACATTGTTCATCGAGCTGGAACCCAGATGAATCATGTTGACGCGCTAAGTCGAGCTCCATTTGAGGATGCACATGAGATGGACACAGCATCCCTGCAAATTTCGAAGACCATCATCGACGAGGCTGATTGGTTGTTTGCCATACAATTGCAAGATGAGAAAATCCAGAAGATTGTCGCTGAGATTAACATTGATAAGAAATCTGAGAATGACGAGTATGTGATCGAGCAAGATCGCCTGTTTCGCAAATATGACGGCAAGCTACTATGGGTTGTGCCGAAGCAGCTAAGATTCCATATTTTACATGAATGTCACGACAAGGCTGGACACATGGGCACAGAGAAAACCATTAATCGGATTCTAAATTTTTTTTGGTTTCCCCGAATGCGCAACTACGTTAAAAGCTACATAAAGTCATGTGTGGGCTGTGCGCTGTATAAGATACCAGGTGGACGTCAGGAAGGACAATACCATTATGATGACATCCATCCGATCCCTTTTTCGACCGTACATATGGATCACCTGGGACCCTTCCCAAAGAGTTCAAAACGGAATGAGCACATTCTTGTGATTGTCGACGCATTCACTAAATTTACCATAGTGCGAGCTGTAAAAAGTACAGCCACGAAACACGTTATTGATATCCTGCAGGAGGTAACCAGCTACTTAGGAATGCCAGATCGAATCATTACCGATCGCGGTACAGCTTTTACTGCAAAGGATTTTGAAGTATTGTAAGTCGAATAATGTAAAGCACATACTCAATGCTGTAAAGACACCGAGAGCAAACGGACATGCAGAGCGAACCAACCGGATTATTTTGTCAATGTTATTGCCTTCAAATGAAAATGAAAAACGATGGGACGACCAGATACGCTCAATTCAATGGAGCATCAACACCATGGTAAATAGTACGACTAAATGTTCCCCATTTCAGCTATTGTATGGTTATGAGCCACGAGATATCCTCAAGAACACAGTGACAAATGCGATCCAAGGCCCGGATCTGAAGATGCTGACGAGTTGGAAAAGCTACGAGCAGATGCTGCGACTACAGTCAACGATCATAGGGCTGCTGCGAAGAAACGTTACGATGCTAGACATTCCAAGCCAACGGTATATACCCTTGGTGATCTTGTGTTAGTCGAGAATGAGCCGTTTAGCACAGGAACATCACGCAAATTGGAGCCTCGCTACAAAGGTCCATTTATTATCAGCAAGGTGCTGCCAAACGACCGATATCTAGTAGAAGATATCCCTCATGCCCAACGAAAGCAAAGGCACTATAAGTCGGTGTATTATTCTGACAGAATGAATTGCTGGTGCGAACTCCCACCCGATGAACCAGATGAAGATGACGACATGGAAGGCGACTCACCCTTCGAATCTCGCGAGGACGCTGCGATTTTTCAGGAAAGGCCGACTGTGAAGAGCTGTTAGTCAACAGAAGCGGTCCACTCTATGGGGGGGCTGTTATTCGCACGATAGGCCCTAGCCATCGATAACAACAGAGGCGATACTTAGTTAAGAAGTCGAAGCGAACAAGATAAAACACGTTCAAGAAAACCTTATTTTCAATTAATTCAGTCTACATATATTGTTCAACTTATTATATCCAATAAACACCACTATGCTACTCAAAAGCCATCCCTTCACAATTGCAATGAACTCTTCCTCCTCGAATTCATCTATATTGCTTTGCTTTCTATCCAACGCCACTAACAATTTTCTGCAACAACATGTTCTGTTGTTGAGCCACGGCTTAAACAATTGTCAAATAGTCCATTTTAAATTATTATAAAGTCACAATCGACAGCACAATGTAGTCATCAGCTGTTTTCCATGGATGGTGGATGGTGCCAGTGGGAATCGGAGTTTCACATTTGTCAAAAATTCCCACCGTTCCTCATAGATGTACTGTGTGCGAAAAGGCTATAAGCGACTAAACAACTGAAGTTCCTTAAATAAATAATAAATAATTACTAATAAATAAATTAACATTCAATATTCAAATTCAAACAAGGAACGCGTTCGCTAAAGACCAGTTTCACCAACACTCACAGACTCACGGTCACATTAACAGCTGGGCCAGGACGCGTTATGACAAACCAAAAACGCGTTATGCCCTTAACGAGGCACAAAACAGCTGGCAGCCGGCAATAAAAGAAGGATCGCCAGATAAAATCGGGGCAGTCCAACTCGGAAAGCCCTGGCCTATCAAACCAGAATTTTTAAGCGGTCCTTGTGCCAAACGTAAAATTTACCTTTCCATTCGTTCTGCTCGATACTATGCCTCTCCCTCCCAGAGTGTGACCAAACTCTAATCCTCACCAGGACGACCCACAAGCGAAGCCGAAAACTGCAAGGAAAAAAGCACTGTTTCCGAAACAGATAACATCGACAAAATTCGCAAATGGGACTTAAGATTTGCAGGAAAAGGACAACTGCTTAAATTCATAAGCAGGATGGAGGAATTAGCGGAAACCTACGGGATAGAACTAGATCACCTGGTTTTAGCGATGCCAGTCATTCTGGAGGAAAGTGCATTGGACTGGTGGCACATAAAGCCAGCCCCGGTCAGCACATAAGAAGAAGCAAAAGACAGACTGAAAGAAAACTTCATGCAACTACGGTACCAGGAGGATTTAGCAAAGCAGGTCTCAGATCGCAAACTGGCCAGAACAGAAACGGTGAGGGACTACGTTTAGGACTTAAGGAAACTAATGAGGGTCGGGACATAGGTTCCGCATACCTGCCGTATAAAGAAGAAGACCCACCCTCGGAGGATGTCAGGGCCCAGATCCACCAAGCGCGGAAGGAGGGACTCGACATTGTCTTTAGCTGTGATGCGAATGCCCATCACTCCTTCTGGGGAAGTACGGGCTCAAATTCTAGAGGAGAGTCGCTGTTCGAGTACATGCTGTTCACAAATCTTGTTGTGTGCAACCGGGGAGACAACCCCACCTTCAGCAACAGGAACCGTGCAGAGGTTACAGATATAACACTGGCCTCAAATAGCGACTCCCTTACCATCGATGACTGTCACGTGTCCAGTGAGTGTTCCTTTTCGGACTACTACAGGTTAGTGTTCAGCATCAAGTGAAAAAAGGAGAGGCCCAAGGCCTACCGCAATCCCTAGCGAAGAGACTGGAACCGCTTCTCTAAAGAAGGTGTTGCCCAACCCACCGGAGGGAGGCATTATTCAAACGGGAACACTAGAGGCAGCAGCACAGAACGTTACTAATGCTCTACAGATGGCGTTTTACAAATCCTTCCCGATCAGCCGACCCCCAAAGTCCAATCACAACCCGTAGTGGACACGGGAGCTGAGCGAAATCAGAAAGGAATCGCGGCAAGTCTTCAACAAACCAAAAGTGACAAATACACAGGAAAGCTGGGACGAATATCGCCAAAGTTTGAATACCTACAACATCACCTGTAGGAGGGCGAAAAGGGAGTCATGGGCAGCCTTCTGCGATGCCATAGATGGTACATCTGAGGCCTCAAGGCTTCGACGTGTACTGTCGAAGGCACCTACCAGGGAGGTGATAGTGGTGTTCCTCCCCAAGGCCGGGAAGATATACCACATCTTCCCAAAGGACTACAGACCCATCAGTGTGTCCTCTTTTTTGCTAAAAACAATGGGACGACTAATGGATCTATATATAAGAACCGAGCTAGACAAACAAGTGTTCAGCGGAGCTCATGACGCCTACCTCAAAGGTAGATCAATTGAGACCGCACCACAGGAAGTTGTTGGGAATATCGAAAAGACTCTTAGCGAAAGGAATATGCCTTAACGTACTTCAGGATCGAGTAAATAACGGCCGCACTGGACAAGATTCGCACACACGCGACTGCGTTCTCAGGAGCAGAACGATAAGCGCCAATCTAGGCCCCTCCTCGTCAAGAAAGACGCTTACAGGAGGCACTCCGCACGGAGGAGTTATATCCCCTCTCCTGAGGAACCTTGTCCTCAACGACCTTCTTCTTCAGCTGGGGAGGAGCGGGTATAAGGCCACGGCCTATACGGATGATCTAGTAATACTGATAACAGGTAAATTCCTGCACACAATCTTTGACCTTCTGGAATCTGCACTGGGCACTACCGCCAGCTGGGCTCGCCAGAACGGTTTGGGGGTCAATCCTCAAAAAACAGAACTAGTGCTGTTCTCACGAAGATATAAATTACCGAGATTAAAACTACCAACAATTGGTGGAACGACACTCGAGCTATCAAGCGAAGCCAAGTATCTTGGTGTCATCTTTGACTCCAAACTCTCCTGGAAGAGAAACACGAAGGAAAGGAAGAAAAGGGCAATGGCAGCTTTCTACACCTGTAGGAAGACTTTTGGACGAACATGGGTCTTACAGCCGCACATCATCCACTGGATGTATACAGCGGTAATAAGACCCATCCTGACATACGGTGGCATGGTATGGGGAAGCGGTTAACACCAAATCCCACCTGGAGAACCTCCGTAGAGTCCAACGGACTTGGGTGCAGTTGGACCTTGGGGTCGCCGGATCTCTCAAGTCCACCCCACAGGCAGCTCTGGACACCATGCTAGGCCTGGAACCGATAGACCTCCATCTTTAGTGCAAGGCTGAGATAAGTGCAGCTATGCTACTAGCCGCGCAGTTCTTCAAGCCATCGCCTTATGGTCACGTCACTATACTCCGTGAGGAGGAAGGTGGAACGGCCGGGGGGAGTGACTACTGTGTTTCAGAGTTCTCATGGAAAAGAAGGAAAGGAAACATACCGGACAAGGAGAAATAGAAGAGTAACGCGGCCCTGGGGCAGAACGAGCTCTCCATTTTCACTGACGGGTCAAAGACGGCCGAAGGGACAGGAGCTGGAATCTTCTCTGAGGAACTAGCAACCAACACATCCCTAAGACTACCAGACTGGTGCAGTGTATTCCAGGCGGAGATATATGCAGTATGGCAAGCGGCTAAGTTGGTATACACCTTGGAGATACCTCCGAGGAACATAGCAATCTGCGTCGACAGTCAGGCTGCCATCAAAGCCTTGGTATCCTGCAAGACCACAAGCAGACTCGTACGTGACACGGTTAACGCGCTAAACCAGATAAGCGCGCACTCAATCACACTCACGTGTGTTCTGGGTCATACCGACATAGCGGGCAACGAGAGTGTGGACGAGTGTGACAGAGCTGGATCGGCCAAGCCAATGGCGGACGCAGTCAGCGACATACGGAGGCCACTAAGATCATCATCTCGCAGATGATGGGCCGAGCAAGAACGAGATCGGACGGGCGGTGGAACACCACACCCAACTGTGAGATCTCTCGCTCGCTTTGGCCCCACTATGACCCTAAACGCACCAAGACTCTCCTAAGCTTCAGGAAGAGTCGGGTGCGAACACTGACGGGAGTCATAACGGGGCACTGTGTCATTGGCCGCATGGTCACAAGGTACGGACTACCCCACCATGACTTCTGCCGCAGCTGCAGGGACGAGGAGGAAATAGAGAGCATCCAGCACCTTCTCTGCAACTGTCCTGCACTTATGGGTAGGCGTCACCGAACACTCGGCGGCGCCTTCTACGAAGACCTGGACAGCCTGGCAAACATGCCTCCAGTGAAACTTGTGCTCTTTATAGAGGCCTCGGGATGGTTCGCGAAACCTCCCTAGGCACCGGACATTATCCCGTGACGAGTGTGGGTGAAATATAGCAAGGCTGTAAATCAAAGGAAAGAAACATCTTAATAGTTCTTACGGTTCTTAATAACCTCATTAGTGATTTTGATTGGTCCGCTCTGTATTTGTGCACTGACGTACTTGTACTTGACACATTTTTTGATTCTTGTGTCCCACTTTCTTGTCCGGTTAGATCTGGAAAGCCTCCTTAGTTTACCAAAGAGTTATCCAGTCTAACAAACTTAAAAGCAAGACTTTATAAAAAATTTCGAGAAGTTGGTTCTCCCTCTTTCTCACTATGTAATAGCTCGGTCAAATTTCTCCGTTCTTAACGCTCAATGCTATAAAAACTACCTATCTCGATGCAGGATACGATTTTAACAGGACCCTAAACAGTTTTACAGCTTCGTAAATAGTAAGCGTAGAACGTCCGCACATCCATCCTCGCTATCATTTCTCAATATGTCAGCAAACAATGATCAGGCAATTGCCGATCTTTTTGCCAAATTTTTCCAAACAACCTATTCTCATGAAAGCTACTCTGGTCAGCCGTATCCATACAGTTTACCAAGGTCAAATGGCATCTTCAGCCCCTTGTTAAATGAAAGCTCACTTCTGCATGATCTTCGACTAGTTTAGCCGGTGTTTTCACCAGGTCCCGACGGAGTTCCCGGCTGTGTACTTAGGTACTGTGCCGCTCTGTGTGGACCCTTGTTTAAACTATTCAATCTATCCATTAACTCTTCATGCTTCCCCACCATCTGGAAGGAATCTTTTATTATTCCGCTCCATAAGAAAGGTAGCAAGTCTGTGGCAAATAATTATAGAGGTATATCTAAGTTATGCGCTATTCCTAAAATGTTTGAAAAAATTTTAGCTCTGCATTTGCAACATCTCTGCAGATCACTTATATCTCCGTCCTAGCACGGATTTATAAGGCGACGATCAACAACTACAAATTTATTAGAGCTTACCTGATCTGCCTTCAGTATTAACAAACTCTCGACTACTCATGTATGCGGATGATGTTAAACTTTGTGTCCAGTATAAGGACATTTCATTTCACTCTCGCTTGCAATCCGATCTCAATAACATTCAGTCATGGTGTTGTGCAAATATGTTACACCTAAATGCCTCGAAATGCAAAATAATGACATTTCATCGATCCAGCCCCCTTTTGGCTCCTTATAGCCTTTGCTGTGGTTATCTTGAGAGAATTATCTTGGTTGATGATCTTGGTGTTAAATTAGGCCCAAAGTGAAAGTTTTCTGAACATGGTAAATAAGGCCATGGGTGTGCTTGGGTTTATAAAGAGGTGGTCAAAGGAATTTGACGACCCCTATATAACGAAGACTCTCTATATCTCGCTTGTTCGTCCGATTTTAGATTATGGTGTATGTGTATGGTGTATGGTGCCCCCAGTACAAAGTACACCAGGACCGTAGAGAATCAGTCCAGAAAAACTTTTTACTTTTTGCCCTGCGTGGCATTAACTGGGATGCAGGTTTGAGACTGCCATCTTACCCTCGTAGATTGCTTTTAATAAACCTTTCAACCTTAGTTAGTCGTAGAAAAATGGTTGGTGTGATTTTTATGCACAACCTGATCAAGGGTGACGTAGATAGCCCTGACTTGTTGAGATGCATAAACTTTACGATTCCTATTAGATCTACTAGAAACTTCATTCCTTTGTTCCTTTCGCTTTGTAGATCGAATTATTCCTTGCACGAACCATTTAGGGTACTTTGCTCGGACTTCAATTCCCTCTACCACATAATATCAACTACTAATTCCCTTCCTCTCCTTAAATCACTAATACTTACATACCTTTCCCGTAATTAGTACTATTTCTTAGCTATATTTGCATGTTTGGCCCATTGAGTTGTGTTTAACTCTAATTTTCCTCGAATTTTAGTCTAACACCTATCTTTCCTGCATGCTCGCGATCGGTTCGGTAGCACGCGTCGCGCGTCATGCGGCAGCGCCCCTCGGTCGGTTGGGCGGGAGGAGGTCTGCGTTTCTGCCTGGGTTCCGCGCATAACAGGCTTCGGCTTGGTGTCGCATGGGCCACATGATGGTGTAGTCATTGCATATCAACGTCCAGACATGACTTTCTTAAAAGCACAGGACAATGGCGATTCCATTTCCAAAAACATTGTTCGTTGATAGTTTTTGGTTGACTATATGTCGACTATATCAATTTCATCCGCCTCCTCATCCTTTTGGACTTTCTTACTAGACGTAAGAACGCCAAGGCCACGTTCCATGGCTAGGGCCAGCTTCAATGGTTCAATGCGGGCCCGAGCATCGCCAGCAGCATCGCCAGCAGCACCGTCATCGTCTCCAGAGGAGGAATCTTCTTCCTCGGCATCTTTGAGCCACTGTACAAATGGCTTTACCTTCTCATAAATCTCGGTGGCAATTTTCTTGGAAGCATGTCGTTTGCTTACTTTCTGTGCCCAGTCCAGAATGACCTTTTCATCGAGTATGTCCAAATCGTAAAAGATTTTGAATATCCCGGTGACCCTGCTCATTAACGTGTTCGTATAAAGCTCGACAGTCTGCTCGATGCCGCCAAATAAATAGCGCTGTGCTTTTGGATTATTATGAGTAAAGTGAAGTAACAAGAAGCGGTTTTTGCGAACGTCATTAATAAAGTTCTCAGTAAATAAAAGCTTAGCGAGAAACAGCGGGGATTTGTTAACTATATCCAATCGTTCTGCTTTGATTAGAAGCTCTTTGTGTATAGCAACATCGTCCAGCTGTCTTTTGTCACGCTTGTTTTTTACCAATTCATAGAAGATATCAATGCGTTACTTTTTGGCCTTGTCGTAGTCTTCCGAAATTATCATGCCCTTAAAAAAAACAAATTATAAATTAACTAGCAGACCCGCGCGCTTCGCTGCTTACAAAATGCATTGAATGTTTAGGAATTAATCGAAATTAAACAATGATTACACTACTCAACGAAATTGAACTTTTTCTTTAGGCTGTGGACCAAAATGACTTTTTCTGATCGATTTCGGGACTTAAAAATATTTTTAGTACTTAATTTTTTTTATGGTGTGATTTTTTTTAAAGAATTTTTAAAATCTGGTATTTTTTTCATGCCTTAAACAACTCCTAATTAATGCGTCTATCTAAAACTAAAAATACATGCCAAGAATACGTTTGGAGCATTTCCCTTCAACCATACAGGGTGAATTCAAATTCAACGCACCACATGGACCGTGAATCATATTTTTGGTGACCACTTCAAACAATTCAGGATCCACTGTCGGATCTGGAATTTCTGCCGAAATCACATCGTTAATTTGATTCGGCCTTATTTTTTCAATCAGCCAAATTAAAATATGCGCATGAGGCAAACCTCGTTTCTGCCATTCAATTGAACACATCCAACATTGAACAGACCCAAATGCACCGTGTTTGACAATTAAATCCATGAGTGATTTCAATTTTTGTCTAAAAACATGTGCTAAAATATCATGGCGATCTTTCAATGTTTGGCCAACAAATAATAATTCCAAGATTTCTTCCCATTGCGGATTACACACGAAGGTGATGAAGAGGTCTGGTCGACCGTAACGGCGAACGTATGACATCGCATCTTGCGCGTACTCAAACATATGACGTGGACTTCCAACATACGATGATGGTAATATTATCATAGTTCCAACGTTTTGTGCATTACCATCGTTGTTAATGGCATCACGCAAATGAACATACTCTTCGGAACGTAATTTGGCTTGGTTGAATCGAAGAAAATTTAACCGCTCCGATTCAATTTTTGCATACATGTCAACAATATACTGGTGGAAAAGTGCTCTACACCTCAATATGTATGCGTAATAATTCATAGCACTAACTTTCTTTGTTCCTTCTCGACCGTTTACTGGATTTATCATTTTAATGTTGAAATTATAGCCATCTTGTCCGCTCCAAAACAATATGGGATATTGTAGTGCATCATAACAGCGATGAGTCTCGGATAAACGTTCAAGTTGTTCATTTCTACGGTGAAGCACAATATCACGATTATTAAATTGCTCACCAACTATGACTATTGCCACTTCGTCAACTGTTTTTTCATTGAAACGCCTTGCATGTTCGCCAACCGGTGTTTTATCAGCTCGAATAACAATTTTATGATCGTCAGATGGCATTCGATCAAGCGATGTTTTGAAAACCTGAACCAATTCGTTGTGCTCATGGAACATATTTTGCAAATCGAAAATAATTTGTCTTCGCGTGTTGGTAATTATGGCACACCGACGATCAGCTTCGTCTTCCGCGTTCCCGATAAAATATAATTGCAAAAATTGGTGGTCTGCGTTGTCGAAAGGTAACAAAGAGCCAGCTCGATGATATATTTGACCTTGAATCTGAATAAAATATATGATTGAATGAGAACAAACGTACAATTTGCATAAAAAAAACTATTTAATTACCTTGAATGTTTGCATGAAGTTGTCTCTTATAATATTTGTGGCGCCAAAAGATGTCATTTGAAAACTCGAATTATACTTTCGTATATTGTTCAAAAAATGATTAGACTCAGGTGTCAATCCATTAAGTAATGTGCTCAATGGTTGTGTTGGGCTGCCTAATTCAGGCAATTTCACTTTACCACTCGCACAGCACATCCCATCTGCTTCACCTTTAAATTTTAATGCCTGACAATGGCGACAACGGTCGTTCATTGGACCAATTTTAATTTGCCTATGAGAAGCGTGATTGGTGATATTACTGTGAGCAAACGCAACACCTTGTAGATTTTGAATATCACGACGTTCATTTGCAGTTGTTGTTGCACCATTGTTCCGTTGATTTGAACGGGACCTTGTTGTGCGTAGACGATTATTTTTATTGCGATGTGTAATGTCTTGGCTACTTTCACGGCTCCTTGAAGCCACAACTTGAAACGAATTTCGCGTTCGCCGATCCAAATTTAATCGTCTCGACATTTAACTTTAAAAACCACACAGGTTGGTTTAAAACGCACACATTTTTAAAAGCAACAAATATACTTACACAAATTGCAATTTTTTCAGAAAACAAATTTTCACACAAAAAGTTATAAAAAACAAAATTTATCATCAAATGTTCTGTTCTACAGAATGACACAAAATGAAATGAAATAGGCGTTCCAACACACGTTTTTAGACCAAATTTGAGATTTTTTTTTTGATTAATTTTTAATTTTTGTGGAACTTATTTATAGAAAAGTGAAAACTGAAAAAAAAACGCATGCAATTTGGTGCACGCGTTGCGGAGAAATGAAATGAAATGAACCAGGCGTTCAAACACACACTTTTGGACCAAATTTAAGATTTTTTTTATTCATTTTTAATTCTTGAGCAACCTTTTTATAGAAAAGTACAAATTTGCTTGTGCAAACCAGGTCCCATTCTCTGGCTATCATTTAAAAAAAAACAGCATGCAATTTGGTGCACGCGCTGCGGAGAAAGCCGCTTACACACAGATTTTTTTCTACAAACTTATAGTGTAGATTAAATAAATTATGATATATAGATTTTTTAGTGGCAGCATTAGTTCGGTTAGAAACAATTAAAATTTATTACCTTAGATACGTCGACGCTGCAGCCGCGCTTATTTCAGCCTCTGTTTGGATGGCCTGGCTGGGGCCATTGCCGCCATCTTACCCATTGATCCTTAAGAGTTTTCTTTCTTCTTTTTCTGGTTCTTTGAGCGTTTCCCCTCAGTGAGCGAAGAGCCCTGAGCGGCTGGATTAAGTGATGGTGGATTTTTCACAATAAATGTGTTCACTTTGTGGTTCACCTTAAGCTGACCATGGAAGCCGCATGCCTTGCAAGACTGCGAGATTGTCTGGTTCTTAGCTGAAACGGTCAGATTAGTTTCCGGGCTATCGCATTCGTGGCATAAAGCAAACTTTCGAATGAAGCCATCCAACAAATTGTAAGATACCACCATACCAGGCCTGCTCCGCAGCCAGGACGGTACCTTCGCAGAGAGCACCCAAGAATCCTTGGAGCTCCTCATGAGTACTCACTTCCCGGGTTGCTCAGATGTCACCGGGGACGAATCCAACGCCACCAACAACACTGATGATCATCAAGGGGAGGAAATCGAGGAACTCATACGAGATATAATGGTACCAGACAAGATTATCTGGGCCATTAAATCATTCAGTCCCTACAAGTCACCGGGACCGGATGACATCCGACCAGCCATGCTGCAAGTAGCGTTCCTGCACCTACTACCATGGCTGAAGAAAATTTCCAAAGGATGCCACCGCACTGGGTACGTCGCCCGTGGGTGGAGGGAGGTGAGAGTGGTCTTCATCCCCAAGGCAGGGAAGACAAGCCACATCTCCCCAAAGGACTATAGACGCATCAGTCTGTCCTCATTTTTACTAAAAACGATGGAGCGACTAAATGATCTATATATTAGAACCAAGCTAGACAAACACGTGTTCAGTGGAGCTCAGCACGCCTACCTCAAAGGTAGATCAGTTGAGACCGCACTACACGAAGTTGTTGGGCATATCGAAAAGACTCTAAGCCATAAGGAATATGCCTTGGCGGCCTTCCTAGATATAGAATGGGCCTTCAACAACGTCAGGATCGAGTCAATAACGGCCGCAATGGCCAGGATTGGCACACACCCGACGGTAACCAGATGGCTAGACAGCGTTCTCAGGAGCAGAACGATAAGCGCCAACCTGGGCTCCTCCTCGTCAAGAAGGACGGTTACACTAGGCACTCCGCAGGGAGGAGTTATATCCCCTCTCCTGTGGAACCTTGTCCTCAACGACCTTCTTCTTCAGCTGGGGAGGAGCGGGTATAAGGCCACGGCCTATGCGGATGATCTAGTAGTACTGGTAACGGGTAAATTTCTGCCCACAATCAGTGACCTTCTAGAATCCGCACTGGGCACCACCGCCAGCTGGGCTCGGCAGAACGGTTTGGGGGTCAATCCTCAAAAAACAGAACTAGTGCTGTTCTCAAGAAGATATAAAGTACCGAGATTCCAACTACCAGCAATTGGTGGAACGACACTCGAGCTATCAAGCGAAGCCAAGTATCTTGGTGTCATCCTTGACTCCAAACTCTCCTGGAAGAGAAACATGAAGGAAAGGAAGAAAAAGGCAATGGCAGCTTTCTACACCTGTAGGAAGACTTTTGGACGAACATGGGTCTTACAGCCGCACATCATCCACTGGATGTATACAGCGATAATAAGACCCATCCTGACATACGGAGGCATGGTATGGGGAAGCGGTTAACACCAAATCCCACCTGGAGAACCTCCGTAGAGTCCAACGGACTTGGGTGCAGTTGGATCTTGGAGTCGCCGGATCTATCAAGTCCACCCCACAGGCAGCTCTGGACACCATGCTAGGCCTGGAACCGATAGACCTCCATCTTTAGTGGAAGGCTGAGATAAGTGCAGCTAGGCTACTAGCCGCGCAGTTCTTCAAGCCATCGCCTTATGGTAACGTCACTATACTCCGTGAGGAGGAAGGTGGAACGGCCGGGGGGAGTGACTACTGTGTTTCAGAGTTCTCATGGAAAAGAAGGAAAGGAAACATACCGGACAAGGAGAAATAGAAAAGTAACACGGCCCTGGGGCAGAACGAGCTCTCCATTTTCACTGACGGGTCAAAAACGGCCGAAGGGACAGGAGCTGGAATCTTCTCTGAGGAACTAGCAACCAACACATCCATAAGACTACCAGACTGGTGCAGTGTATTCCAGGCGGAGATATATGCAGTATGGCAAGCGGCTAAGTTGGTATACACCTTGGAGATACCTCCGAGGAACATAGCAATCTGCGTCGACAGTCAGGCTGCCATCAAAGCCTTGGTATCCTGCAAGACCACAAGCAGACTCGTACGTGACACGGTTAACGCGCTAAACCAGATAAGCGCGCACTCAATCACAATCACGTGTGTTCCGGGTCATACCGACATAGCGGGCAACGAGAGTGTGGACGAGTGTGACAGAGCTGGATCGGCCAAGCCAATGGCGGACGCAGTCAGCGACATACGGAGGCCACTAAGATCATCATCTCGCAGATGATGGGCCGAGCAAGAACGAGATCGGACGGGCGGTGGAACACCACACAAAACTGTGAGATCTCTCGCTCGCTTTGGCCCCACTACGACTTTAAACGCACCAAGACTCTCCTAAGCTTCAGGAAGAGTCGGGTGCGAACATTGACAGGAGTCATAACGGGGCACTGTGTCATTGGCCGCATGGTCACAAGGTACGGACTACCCCACCATGACTTCTGCCGCAGCTGCAGGGACGAGGAGGAAATAGAGAGCATCCAGCACCTTCTCTGCAACTGTCCTGCAGTATAGCAACATCGTCCAGCTGTCTTTTGTCACGCTTGTTTTTTACCAATGCATAGAAGATATCAATGCGTTACTTTTTGGCCTTGTCGTAGTCCTCCGAAATTATCATGCCCTTAAATAAATAAATTATAAATTAATTAAATGGATTATGAAATATATAGATTTTTTAGTGGCAGCATTAGTTCGGTTAGAAACAATTAAAATTGATTACCTTAGATACGTCGACGCTCCAGCCAGCTATATATTTTTTTCCGGAATGGCCGCGCCTCTCTTTGGATGGCCTGGTTGGGGCCATTGCCGCCATCTGACTCTCCGGCAGAGTTGTTGGCTATTAAGTTCTTACCCATTGATCCATCAGAGTTTTCGTTCTTCTGTTTCTGGTTCTTTGAGCGTTTCCCCTAGTGAGCGAAGAGCCCTGAGCGGCTGGATTAAGTGATGGTGGAATTATCACAATAAATGTGTTCACTTTGTGGTTCACCTTAAGCTGACCATGGAAGCCGCATGCCTTGCAAGACTGCGAGATTGTCTGGTTCTTAGCTGAAACGGTCAGATTAGTTTCCGGGTTATCGCATTCGTGGCACAAAGCAAACTTTCGAATGAAGCCATCCAACAAATTGTAAGATACCACCATACCAGGCCTGCTCCGCAGCCAGGACGGTACCTTCGCAGAGAGCAGCCAAGAATCCCTGGAGCTCCTCATGAGTACTCACTTCCCGGGTTGCTCAGATGTCACCGGGGACGAATCCAACGCCACCAACAACACTGATGATCATAAGCCATATCTCCCCAAAGGACTATAGACCCATCAGTCTGTCCTCATTTTTACTAAAAACGATGGAGCGACTAAATGATCTATATATTAGAACCAAGCTAGACAAACACGTGTTCAGTGGAGCTCAGCACGCCTACCTCAAAGGTAGATCAGTTGAGACCGCACTACACGAAGTTGTTGGGCATATCGAAAAGACTCTAAGCCATAAGGAATATGCCTTGGCGGCCTTCCTAGATATAGAATGGGCCTTCAACAACGTCAGGATCGAGTCAATAACGGCCGCAATGGCCAGGATTGGCACACACCAGACGGTAACCAGATGGCTAGACATACAGAAAGAGTAAACAGAGTAAACTTTTGTCCAACGGGCAAGACTAGTGAACTCGCTTTGCGCGCAGTCGCAAACGAGGGACAATAAAAACTTAGCTTTCTAAACAGAAAATAAACCTTGATGTTGGGCGATCTCAAATTTTAGCAAATAAACTTTGTGAATTGCCCAAAAATGGATGGAGACCCACCTGATCACCACTAGCCTAGCGATAAGCTGGCTGAGCAAGCGAAATTGAGAAAAATAGATGGACCAGCAGCTGCAGAACTGCGGGCCAGAATGGCCAAAGACATACAAAACACAACTCGACTCGAAAATTACGGTAGAGACTTGATGGCAATGTTAACAAGTACTACATCTACTAGCACATGAACATTTTCAAATAGAAGTCCAGTTACTCAATAGCAAATACCACAACTGGAAGAATATGCTCCATACCAAACGTCTCGAGTGCTGTAGATTCGAATTTAATCTTAGCTGAAAAACCTCCACAACCAAATAAATGCACATTTCAGATGTCGAACATCTCTCCTCATAAAAAGCTGAAAATTACGCACCCAATTTCCCAAAAAATTCACCCATACAAAGGTAATAAAAATAATACACCTGCTACCAACTTTTCGGTAGCACTTCAAAACAAGCGCTACGCAACGCTAGCTGAAGAAGCTGAATATTTAATGGAACTGGACGAAGAAGATCAAGATGAACAATTAGACCCAACCAACAAAATGTAGTTGGCTCTGAGCAGCAAAAAAGCATAATACCTAAGCCTCCAGCCATATACGTGCCGCAAGTAAACAAAAGGGTCAAACTCGAACTGGTACTCAATGCTGTAATCCCAGCTAATGAGTATGATATTCGCACATCCAGATTTGGAGTCTCGCGTATTTTTGCAAAAAACTCAAACGTGTTTCGAGCAGTAGTTAATATACATGTTTTACGTAAAGCATAGTATCCAGCACCGCGGAATCTAAAAATTCCTGTCAAACTTCATAAAAAAAACTGTGATAGGAATTTTTCGTTTACGTTTTCCTGGAGCGTGTATCCAGCAACATGACCGGAATCCACAGATTTAAATCGATAGTTGCCTATCGGGACCGTGTGTGGACTGAGAGAACAGCTGATACCCAGCACAGGAATATATGTTCAACAATTATTCCTGAAGTGAATGGTGCAAGATGCAGGCACAAACTGTGCGCAAAACAAAAAGAGAGAGATGCAAATTATTATTTTTTGTTGTGCAACAATATAACAGCCGCCACCACCACAATCACCAACCCTGTTTTAGCTATGTTTCACACCCTCACGGAATAACTCGTACATTCCTGGCAGGAATTTTCCGCGGTGCTGGAGACAGGCCCTAAACCTAAAGAAGACACCAAATATTGCACAGGCACTTAAAATAACTCAAATTGGAAGACACAGAGCAACGGTGATGAAGGCAAAGCACGGTAAAGAATTGGTGCAATGCTTTAGATGCCAAAACTTTGGGTACACGTGAAACTACTGCCTTAAAAGCCAGTTTGTGGCAAATGCTCTGGCGACCACGCTACTGGATCAAAGCCCTGTGAGCTAAGTCTTGGCGAAAAATCAATATGTGCCAATTGTGGTAATGACCACCCATCTAGCTTTAAAGGCTGTAAAGTTAGAATAGAGCTGAGTAAGAAACTTAAACCAGTGGCAAGAGTACCGGAAAATGGAATGCCAAGTAATTTCAAAAATAAAATTCGTCCAGTCAACACACAATTCATTTCAAATGCTACCGTTAGGAGTGGCTTTTCCTATGCAGATATGATAAGAGCACGTCAAGAGAAAAATAACAACGGGTCCACACAACACGACAGTTCCCGGTCGTACGAAGCAGAAGATCAACTGTTAAGTGGAAAATTTAATATATTGGAAAAAGCCATAAGTGACTTAAACTCCAGAATGGACCAAATGCTTAAACTTATGCAGGAATCAATCGAGGCAAACAAAGCATTTCGTGACTTGGTACAAATGACTCGATATGACTAATCCAATATTAAAAATCGGATTATGGAATGCACGAGGACTAGTCAAAAGCAATGAAGAGCTCAGAGTGCAGAGCAATAAACCAATATTATGCTAATCATCCCAGTGGAACCTTAAAAAGTGGATCAGTGGATCTTCTATTGCCCTCTATCAGAATGAACCTAAGACAAGCCGACTAATGGTGGATGCATCAAAATCGCTTCTATATATTTACCTCCCAACCAACCTTGGACCAAAACTCAATTTGAGCAGTTATTTATAAACTTCGAAGCCAAGTATCTTGGTGTCATCCTTGACTCCAAACTCTCCTGGAAGAGAAACACGGAGGAAAGGAAGAAAAAGGCAATGGCAGCTTTCTACACCTGTAGGAAGACTTTTGGACGAACATGGGGCTTACAGCCGCACATAGTCCATTGGATGTATACAGCGGTAATAAGACCCATCCTGACATACGGAGGCATGGTATGGTGGGAAGCGGTTAACACCAAATCCCACCTGGAGAACCTCCGTAAAGTCCAACGGACAGCATGCCTTGGGGTCACTGGATCTCTCAAATCCACCCCACAGGCAGCTCTGGACACCATGTTAGGCCTGGAACCGATAGACCTTCATCTTAAGTGCAAGGCTGAGACAAGTGCCGCTAGGCTATTAGCCGCGCAGTTCTTCAAGCCATCGCCTTATGGCCACGCCACTATACTCCGTATGGAAGATAGTGGAACGGCCAGGTGGAGTGACTACTGTGTCTCAGAGTTCTCATGGAAAAGAAACTTTAAAGGACACATACCGGATAGGGAGAAATGGAAGAGTAACACTGTCCTGGGGCAGAACGAGCTTTCCATTTTCACCGACGGGTCAAAGACGGCCGAAGGGACAGGAGCTGGAATCTTCTCCGAAGAACTAGCAACCAACATATCCCTAAGACGACCAGACTGGTGCAGTGTATTCCAGGCGGAGATATATGCAGTATGGCAAGCGGCAAAGTTGGTATACACCTTGGAGATACCTCCGAGGAACATAGCAATCTGCGTTGACAGTCAAGCTGCCATCAAAGCCCTGGTATCCTGCAAGACCACAAGCAGACTCGTACGTGACACGGTTAACGCGCTAAACCAGATAAGCGCGCACTCAATCACAATCACGTGTGTTCCGGGTCATACCGACATAGCGGGCAACGAGAGTGTGGACGAGTGTGACAGAGCTGGATCGGCCAAGCCAATGGCGGACGCAGTCAGCGACATAAGGAGACCACTACGAGACATCATCTCGCAGATGATGGGCCGAGCCAGAACGAGATCGGACAGGAGGTGGAACACCACACCCAACTGTGAGATCTCTCGCTCGCTCTGGCCCCACTACGACCTTAAACGCACCAAGACTCTCCTAAGCTTCAGGAAGAGTCGGGTGCGAACACTGACGGGAGTTATAACGGGGCACTGTGTCATCGGCCGCATGGCCACAAGGTACAGACTGCCCCACCATGACTTCTGCCGCAGCTGCAGGGACGAGGAGGAAATAGAGAGCATCCAGCACCTTCTCTGCAACTGTCCTGCACTCATGGGGAGGCGTCACCGAATACTCGGTGGCGCCTTCTACGAAGATCTGGACAGCCTGGCAAACATGCCTCTAGAGAAACTGGTGCTCTTTATAGAGGCCTCGGGATGGTTCGCGAAACCTCCCTAGGCACCGGACAATATCCCGTGACGAGTGTGGGCATCACAATGGGCAGACTTGCCTCCGAGTGACCTCGACTTCAGTCGAGCAGCCCTATAAACCTAACCTAACCTAACCTATAAACTTCGATGACAGATTCATTGCAGGCGGTGACTTTAACGAAAAACACCCATGGTGGGTGTCTTAAATCCAAGAAACAATACATTCTTCCACCTG
Source organism: Drosophila obscura (assembly GCF_018151105.1). NCBI lineage: Eukaryota > Metazoa > Arthropoda > Insecta > Diptera > Drosophilidae > Drosophila > Drosophila obscura. Next base: position 2,425,557 of record NW_024542848.1, on the reverse strand, counting down.
GCTTTTATGTTGAAGTTTTTAAAGCTGAACTGGATAAAAGAATAAAGAATACACGGTAATAAACATCCCAGAAGATATTGAAGATGCAATCTCAACATTCATGAGAAATATTTTACTGGCTGCTTTTATGCTACTCCAGTGACGCAATGTTTAACAAGCCAACATCGGCGAGCAGTAATACCTCCAATTGCGATTGCACTCTTACGGCTGAAAAGAAAAGTGAGAAGAGAATACGCAAGAATGGGTGATTCTCGTATCGCAAGATTGTCAAATCGAGTACAAAAGGTACTTGAAAAAATAGCGCAGGCCCGGACGTATCCTTTAGCCACACCCTTCCGAAACTTACAAGTCGCTTTAAATGAATCGCTGTCCCGAAGACTCCAATTAAAGATCCGACAGGTGGCTGGTGTTACTCCAGTGTGCAGAAGGCGGAAGCTTTTGCAGATAGCTTAGTGGAAAGATTTATACCATTTAGCTTAACGTCAACCGTTACGCGAAGGGCTGTCGAGTTACGATTGGAGCTCCCTTTTCAAATCAAGGCTCTAAAGGCCAAAAAATCGCCTGGTCAGGACCTTCTGGACCACAGAACACTAAAGCTACTGCCTAAAAGAGTCCTGATATTCTTAGTTCTGCTCCTTAACAGCATACTTAGGATAGGTCACTTCAAAAACAGCTGAAAAACTGCGTTAATTACAATGGTGCTAAAGCCAGAAAAAAAATCACACGGAAGTCGATGGATACAGGCCAATTAGTCTCCTCTCAGCGTTGGGGAAGATAACGGAACGGGACCGGATCTTAAAACTGAATCTGTGGGTCAAACAATTCCGAAATGGCAGTTCGGATTTCGACAAGGCCATGGTTTTCCGGAACGTTCTCGGTCCCACGATATACACACTATATACAGCCGATATGCCTACCTCAAGTGCAATCGGCGGATTGGAGGACGATGATGTGCTGGACCAGAAGTCCAAATATTAATATAGCTACCGAAGCCTTGCAGCAATACGTCACATTTACCAAAAGGACACAATCCTGCGGTGGCATAACGAGGCTGGGCTCTACCCTCTCGCACAAGAGGTCATATAAATATCTAGGTATCATATTGGATAGGGAACTTAACTTAAAAACCCATAAAACTATGGTTCAAAGGTCGGTTATGGCTAAGACAGAAAAGAGTGCGTGGCTGCTTGCCCCGAAGAACAAACTAACCCTACGTAGCAAAGCATCAATATATCAGTCCATACTAATCCTCATATGGAAATATGCACTCTAAGTATACAGAATTACTGCTAAAAGCAATCTAAGCAAAACGAGAAGGAACGTGTGAGTCGCTTCTAGCGACGCGACTCTACTTATACCCGTACTCAGTCAGCATATACATTTTTGAGCTTATGATTTTTTAGAATTGTAGAATTAAAAAAAAATTTTTTCATTTTACATTTTTTTGCTACATCTGTTATCTACATCTACATCTACAATGTATATTTTACATCTAACATGTAGATTATAGATGTACCATTCATAATCTACATCTCCTCCGCTAGGGGTTGCTCGCGCACTGAACGCGGCAGAGTGTGCGAGCGAGATGGAAAATGAGTTGCGTTGTCGTTGTCTGGAGGGGGCAGGGAAGCAACTGAAAATGAATTTCTTCATTCTGGCTATAATTATGATCCGATCTGATTCAGATTCAGCAGTCTGTTAGATATGGGCATTCTCTACGATACTGCGTTTTAGTTTTATCGTATCTTTAAAAATGTGCCTGCCACAGATTTTCGTCCTTTGTGTGGGCGGAAGGGTGCGGGGTGAAATTTTGAAATACACTTGTAGCAGTGTGATATCACATGAGTCTGAAAACCAAATTTGGTTGCTCTAGCTTTTATAGTCTCTGAGATCCAGGCGCTCATCAAGACGGACGGACGGACAGACGGACATCGCTATATCGACTCGGCTATTGATGCTGATCAAGAATATGTATACTTTATGGGGTCGGAAACGTTTCCTTCTCTGCGTTACACACATCCACTTTTACCACAAATCTTATATACCCCTTAACTCTTTTTTGAGTACGGGTATAATAAGAATTGTACAATGAAAAATTCTAAGGAAAATAGGTAATGCTCCCTGGTAAATTCGTAATAAGGACATTGAAAGGGATCTAAGGGTTCCTAAAGTGGGTGATGTAATGCAACAACACGCAAGAAAATATTTGCAACGCCTTCCTGATCATCCAAACGCTCTAGCCAGACGTGTTACTAATAAGCCAAGAAAGAGAAGACTTAAAAGGTGCCATCCACTGGATCTCCCTACCATAATCCTGTCATAATTAAATAAAAAATTTTCATTCCTAATATTGTACAGTTCAAATGTAATATGTACATATATGTATGTAATATGTAAGAAAATTTCCTGTATATATAATTTTCACACCGTGGAGATTTGTTTGTTTTGGCCCCACTATGACCCTAAACGCACCAAGACTCTCCTAAGCTTCAGGAAGAGTCGGGTGCGAACACTGACGGGAGTTATAACGGGGCATTATGTCATCGGCAGCATGACCACAAGGTACAGACTGCCCCACCATGACTTCTGCCGCAGCTGCAGGGACGAGGAGGAAATAGAGAGCATCCAGCACCTTCTCTGCAACTGTCCTGCACTGATGGGGAGGCGTCAACGAATAATCAGCGGAGCCTTCTACGAAGACTTGGACAGCCTGGCAATAAGACATTCAACATTCAAAATCAACAAGGAGCGCGTTCGCCAAAGACCAGTGTCACCAAAACTCACAGACTCACGGTCACATCAACAGCTGGGCCGGGATGCGTTATGTCAAACCAAAAACGCGTTATGCCCTTTACGAGGCACAAAACAGCTGGCAGCCGGTAATAAAAGGAGGATCGCCAGATCGAATCGGGGCAGTCTAACTCGAAAAGCCCTGGCCTAACAAACCAGAATTTTTATGCGGTCCTTGTGCCAAATAAAAGAGTGTGTCCAAACCTCTAATCCTCTTCAGAGTGTATCCAAACCTCTGAATCCTCTGCAGAGTGTGTCCAAACCTTTGAAGCCTCTCCTCGGAGTGTGTCCAAATCTCCGCACCACTGATCCTGACAGCTCCTACGCCGAGCCAGCCCAGCACGCAGCAAACAGCCACGTGCGGCCGAGTAAAACGGCTGAGTTTGCTAAGACAAGTTTTCTTGTCTAGTGCTGGCCACCAAACCACCACTCCGTACATCAGGTTTGGTCATATGATGGCGGTATATAGCCACCGGACTATATACGGGGTCATTTATATGGGGCATTTAATTCCGATGGTTTTTCTGCAGGTATAGAGGGCCACTGCCTTCTTTACCATATCATCTATGCTCAGTAGACTAGGCCAAAATGTGACCAACATTTTTTTTTTTTTCAAATGGACACCCCCCAATTCTTTTCTTTGTTATTCAATAAAATTATAACATTTTTTTCAAATTTTTAGTTTAATGTTTGGGGCTTGCTAACACGAAAAGAAAATACACTTTTTTGGTTAAATATACATTAAAAACGAAAAGGAACGTGCGAGTCGCTTCTGGGACGCGACTCTACTTATACCCGTACTCAGTCAGTATATATATATTTGAGCATATGATTTTTTCGAATTTTGGAATTTACAACAAAAATTTACATTTTACATTTTTTTGCTACATCTGCTATCTACATCTACAATGTATATTCTACATCTAACATGTAGATTGTACACGTTCCATTTCGATTCTACATCTCCTCCGCTAGGGGTTGCTCGCGCACTGAACGAGGCAGAGTGTGCGAGCGAGAAAGAGAATCAGTAGCGTGTTTCATGCAGGGGGAAACGGGGGAAGCAACTGAAAATGAATTTGTTCATTCTGGCTATAATTATGATTCGATCTGATTCAGATTCGGCAATCTGGTAGATAGCGCTAGTTGCGCTAGCTCTTATAGTCTCTGAAATCTAGGCGCTCAACCAGACGGACAGATGGCTATTGATGCTGATCAAGAATATATATACTTTATGGGGTCGGAAACGTTTCCTTCTCTGCGTTACACACATCCACTTTTACCACAAATCTAATATACCACTTAACTTGAGTACAAAGTTAGTTCGTCGGTTTTTTCAAATAATATTGAAACTTAGATACTATTTCATATTGATAAGGTATTTTTGTTTTTTTTTTTAGTTACTGTTAAAAAATTAACGATTGGAGAAAATCAAGAAGTTCAGCTGAGGTTGATATATTTATTTAACTTGTTCGCAAAAACTTGAGCTGGTTTTTTACTGCCAATAACTGATTAATGACGATATGAATGGTATCAATATATATGCAATAGATTTCACCAATTATCCAACTCATTCAGCAAAAAAAATTTGTTTGAATTTTCTTAATTAAAATTTTTCGTAAAATTCGGTAGCAACCAAGGTAAGGAAACTAGGGTGTGTCCTGTTTGAGTTTCGAAAAAAAAAATGTTTGGCCCAGGCTAATGCTCAGTTTTCAATCGAGCTTCCGTTCGAGAACTAGGCCAAGATACTTGGCATTATTGCTAAAAATTAGTGCTTCCCCACAGAGTTTTGGGGGAGGCAGTGTCGGAATCTTGTACATCCTGGTAAAGAGTACTAGTTCCGTTTTAGAGCCGTGATGGCGGTCGGAATGATGTTGTTAAAAGCGCCTTCTATGTTAAGGAATGCTACCAAGGTGTATTCCTTACAGTTAAGGGGCGTTTCAATGATCGATGTAGTCAATGATCGATGTAATCGCGTGTAGGGTCGTTTCGGTGGATCTTCCTTTCCGATAGGCGTGCTGAAAATCAGAGATTAGGTTGGGCGGAATACTCGCCCTGAGATGCAGCCCTAAAAGCCGTTCCATCGTCTTCAAAAGAAAGGAGGAAAGACTTATGGGTCTGAAATCTTTGGTGGCAGTGTGCGAAGCTCAGGGAGAATCCGGCCAAGGTGTTCTAATTAACGAGTACAGTTTGTCCGCCTGAGGTTTCGGAATTGGACTGGACTCGGTATGGAGAAAGCGAAGACAGTTTCCACGTACCTGTGGTCCGAGAAGGAGTGTTCACACGGTTTTATATAACCATCTGAGTGGTAAGTATAGAACTGAAAATGGACTCACCCCGTTCATTGGTGTAGGTGCTTCCCCATTGACTGTGCGTTGGCGTCGCAACCCACAGTTAGGCCGATGTCCTTGGCCTCGCAGTCTGAGAGCCCTTAGGGGCGCGTGTGGAGGGGGGTAAGGTTGGTCGTGTCCCATGTATGTGAAGCACATCCTCAGCGAGCTCTCCTGGCTTTCGAGGCTCATCGCTGTATGATATTCGTTGCTGAAATTTGGGAGCAAAAATAGGTGTAACTCTCTTTTTGCAAGAATGCAGGTACGGGTTTTACCTGTTGTGTCAGCTACGTATAGCTTATAGTCTTGAGTCCTCAGACCGGACACTCTGTTTCCTCTTCAATGAGGACTATATCGGCTCCACCCTTGGCTAGGCGGAGCAGTAGGACAGCGCATGCTGCCTTACAATGGTGGAGCTTTATCTGCAGGAGTGTCAGGGACATTCCTGAGACTCACCTCCTCCATTGTGTCGTCCGCATCGCTCTCGGAGGACTCCATGTCCTTTCCGACATCAATGCGTCCAAGACCCCTGGCTAGGTCGCTTGCATCCTACTCGTAGCGGTCCAAGATGTCGTCCGACATCTCCGACGCTACGTCCGACGCCACGGTTTGGCTTTCCGCTTCCGGGACCTCTCGCAGCTCAAGATCTGGCTGGATCTTTGCCTGCCTGCCCCTTATTTGTAGGGGGCTATGGTCACCTTTCTGTATCCATTGTCCACTACACCATCCGACTTTTCCAGGACCTCGAGCGACTCCTCATTAAGGACGAGTATTACTGGCGCCTCTGTCCAGTAACGTCGTCCACCTTGGCCATCTTCCAATCGGCTGTAGGAAGGTGGAGGTTGCAGAAATGCAGAACCTTTAGAGTCTTCTCCGGCTCTGCAGGTTTCTCCGAGGCCAACGCTCTGGTCCTCGGTCTGCTGGGAATTTCTTCCCTTTTGACGGTTTCCAGTTTGCTCCCTGGGTAGACCTCCTTGAGAGCCGCCACCGCCTTCATGTAGAGTGCCGCCGAGCGAGCAGTACTTCCGCCTGCCGAGGTTGACGGGGGTTCCCCGGTCACGGGGCGCTTGCCAGCCGTGATTACGCTCTACTTGGCAGTCACCCCGATAACCGGTTTGCCCCTCGACCTGGATGGGCCCGATTGGCTAATTTAAACTGAAGGTCGGCACGTATCCAGAGCTCGCATATACAGCACCGAGCTTCCCCTCGGCCACGCATCCCTGGCATGTCTTGTTTCACCGTGGATTGGGGTAATTTCACTACGAGAGTTTTCTTCTCTCCGCCCGGCTACAATTAGCCAGCATCCGTGGCAGAGACTTGACCGTACCTGTTTCCAGCTGCCCCTACGAGGAGAGTATAGTCGCACTTCCACCGGTGTGTACAGTTACGGCGGGTGACGGGTCCCCCCATATCCTAGAACCAGGAGCAAGGCCGCATCGGAACACCCGTGCCCCTAGTCCGAGGGTACAGTTATGGCGGACAGCCTTTCATCCGTTAGTGCCCCTGTATCACCCGCATGGCTGACGGCCATTCGTAAAATGGAATGGGAACTACTATTCAATTAATTTGGACTTAATATGATATTGTGTTATTGTGATAGACAGTAATTGCATCAGTGTTTTGGCCCTCCTAAGAGCGATCGCATCGTTGGCATAAGTCACTGCAGAAGCGGTTATTGTTGAATCAGCTACAATGCTTTTGTTTGGTTACGCAGCCAAATAATCAAAGATTATAGCCAGTGGTGCAGCAGTAGAGTAAATCCTTATTATTGTTCGTTGTTTGCACTGCCCACTATACTAAATTGTCATCTACCTACAAACTCATGCACGCATTCATGCTCCCGCACGGCAACAGCCTATGCAGCCGTTCTCTTTCGCCTCTTCATCTCGCGCCTTTCTTTCTTTCCTTTGCTTTGCTCTCTCGCTCTCTCGCTCGCATTAGGGCACGAGCAATTCGGCCGCCTGCCCTTTGATTCAGTCTGGACCTAGCAACCACTGCACATCGTCTTGGAATCGAGCTATTCAATCCGACACCGTCTTGTACCGACCCCTGCGTCTACAATCTTACCCCGTCTTAAATCCAGCTAACTCTCCAACCGACTCGTCATCAACCTAACTCGAACCTTTCGCTATCCCTTTGACTCTGTATCGCCTTCTATACTGTTTACAACAATAAACCATATTTAATCTAAATAACCATCGTCTCGTTAATAAACATATCGCAAAACTACCCTAGTGAAAAAGCTCGCTAGCTCAACAGCTTTTTCGTTTGTTATGATGTCTCCCGTTATACGAGTCGACCTGATTTATTCGATAAGTGTATATTACGTATATTTCATAATTCTGCGACTGAACATTCTCCCGGCCGTTGAACTGGTGTTCAACCAACTTCCAAGTCGACTGAAAAGCGGCGTGGAATGGGGATCGGGGTTGATTATCCGCGTGCCTCTGCTTGGTTGATTGTTGACGGCCTTGGGTTCCATGATTGATGGTTCTTTCGGAGAATGAACGCAATAATCAATAGCATTGATATTGCTAGGGCAGCATAAGTAGCGATTTGATGATGCTGTACTGTGTTGAGATGGTGTGGCAGCCTTTGTTGATTGATTGCCACTAATTGCAGGCATAAATCTTCCAATTCTTGAAGATAGTCTGATGTCTGGTGCTCCTATTGTACAGTTGCTGGCGAAGGGGGTGTCGTTGGTAAGCGTATGTCCCCAAATCGAGTGTAGGTTGATTTGACTTCACTGATTGTTGTGCTGAAGGTACTGATGCTTATTTCTGTATTGCGAGCAGTGCATCCAGGTGACAGTGAGAGCAAGCCAGTTCCTTCCAGTTGTATGGTTGACGGAGACCCGTTGCAAACTGCCTAAAGTGTCATTGTAGAGTGTGTTGCAAAAATCCATTTATTTGCTTGCTGAGTTTTGGACCACACCATGTCCGCCTTCGTGTGGGTCACTTCACATAAAGTTGCTGTTTTATTGTTAAACAACTGAAACTCACAGCGATTGTCGACATTGAAGACTGTTTGATGATCAAAGCAGATGTATTCTGCGTTGAGTAGTTTAAAGCAGCGTCGAAATTCTTCTGGAGTAAATCCCATGAATGGATCTCGGTGAGTGTTCACAGTGATTATGGTCGTTTTGAGATTGAATAAGCTCCAACTTGTTGAGTCCCAGACCGGAATCGGCATGATACTGAAAACTTCGAGCTGAACTGTTGAAACTAACGGTAGTGTCACCTTGAAAATGACGTGTGTGGCAGTCAGTGTTCCTTCGGCTCGCATGAGCCTGTATAATTGTATCACATTTTGTGTTGTGACAGGCAGCATTTGATCAGCTGGCAAGTGATCCCCTATTTGGTCTAGTTGCTCTTTTAATTGCACAGGGAGGTCTTATTTTCCGATGGTGAATGCCGATTAATACATCAGATATGTCGGACTGCATACGTTTGTAACGAAACATGGTTCTAGCCATGGCTCGTCACAAACGGCGGAGTGTCAGCGCATCCATGCTAGTCGGCAACAATAATAAAACTGATATATGTACATAGAGCCAACGAACCACGGGTTTCCACAAAAAGCGGTGCGTCAGCACATCCGGAAAATAAAATAGTCTTAAGCAACGCACGCAATTACTAAAATTAAGAACTCTCGATCAACAACTCTACCCACTCTTCATTATTTCGCAATCAGCGAAAAAAAACAGAACGAAATTCTTGGTCGCGGGGGTCGGTTCAAGACGGTGTCGAATTGAATATCTCGATTTCAAGACGATGTGCAGTGATTGCAAGATCAAGACTAAATCAAAGGGCAGGCAGAAAAAAAACAGCACGAAATTCTCGGTCACCCACTTCTTGGCGATATTGCGCAACCACTCGGCCTCGAAACATCGACCCAAATTCAGATATCACCTTCCGCGATGCGGAGGTAGCAAAAACCCAATTCCCAACTGCTGCCCGCACCTACTGCGATGCAGCCTCAGCTAAACACTCTCATCAAAACACACTGACCCACTTACAATTGTCAACGAAGCACCCAGCTTCGACTCACTTACCCCAATTATTGTCACCCAATAAGCATAATTTAGCAATAAGCAATTATTTCCGGGTCTCAGGTGCGATCGCCAGCTGCATAAAAGGGGAAAGATCGGCCGATAAAGCAGGCAGTCCATCAGCCCACACCCAATACCCTGCACTAGTTAGTCCATCAGCCCGAACACAAGACACTGCACTAGGCAGTCCATCAGCCCACACCCAAGACACTGCACTAGGCAGTGCCTCAGACTGAACACAAGAGGCCAAGAACACAAGACACTTCACTAGGCAGTCACAAACCCAAAACACCACACTACGCAGTCCACCAGCGCACCACATAATCAATCACAGACCAGAAAGTCTCAGAACGTAACCAATTAAGCGAATAAAGACAGTAAAGAATAAACCAACAGCCACAAAACTACCGCGTCGTCATTTTCTCCCCTTGCCTACTGCATTTCAAGGCCAGCCCGAAACCTGAAGTTCCCATACAATCTACTAATTTTCTTGTAGCGGACCCTGGACAGACTGATGCATATGCCAGCCTGAAATAGGAACCTTACACGTTGAAGACTCGTTGTCGACTCGTTGTCGAGTCCTGTATGCTGTGAGCCCTAGGTATGACTGAATTAGATGATCGATATGTTCCTCTTTTTCGGCTGATGGTTGCAACTAGCTGTTCAAATACTCTTAGGCGGTTTTCCATGGCTGACTTATCCTTCCTGATTATTTTCATTTTGGAGTCGACAAGTGACCTTTGATTTTGATGGTAGATGTAGCAGAAAGTCTAGGTTGGTTTGTACCTATTCGATTACTTCGGCCATTTTCTCAGCATATTTAGAGTCAAGTACATCGAAAAGATGGTGTGCCACGTTTCCTTCTATATCCAGCGGTTTTCTGCATTGTCGAGGGGCTTAAATTAGCATGATTCCTGTGCGCAGTTCTTTGTAAAAATGTTGGAAGTGTTGAAATATGAAGTTGCATCCTGGAACATGTGTCTTAGTTCGGACATTCCGGCTGACATGACTTGCATATCCTTCCAATATGGATCAAAGTCTCAGTATATAATCATGGAAGTGGCTCGGAAGTGGTTATTCTTGAGGGCCTAAGTTTCTCATAGAATATTCCAGACTTGTTTGCAAATTCAAATTCAATTCAACTCACATTTATTGACTGTGACGATAAGGCTGAGCCAAAAAAATGTTTTTAAGAAATTTAAATGGGACAGCCCTTAATTTTGTTATCTTGGGTTTGATAGTAATATTTTTTAATATTTTTTTTTATTTTTTTTTTTATTTACGGTATTTATACAAGTACTCAAAAAAGAGGTAAGGGGTATATTAGATTTTTGGTAAAAGTGGATGTGTGTAACGCAGAGAAGGAAACGTTTCCGACCCCATAAAGTATATATATTCTTGATCAGCATCAATAGCCGAGTCGATATAGCCATGTCCGTCTGTCTGTCTGTCTGTCCATCCGTCTTGTTGAGCGCCTAGATCTCAGAGACTATAAGAGCTAGGGCAACAAAATTTTGTTTCCAGACTCATGTGACATCACACTGCTACAAGTGTATTTCAAAATTTCGCCCCGCCCCCTACCGCCCACACAAAGGACAAAAATCTGTGGCGATAAAACTAATCGCAGTATCGTAGAGAATGACCATATCTACCAGATTGCCGAATCTGAATCAGATCGAATTATAGCCAGAATGAAGAAATTCATTTTCAGTTGCTTCCACTGCCCCCTCCTGCCAACGACAACGCAACTCATTTTCCTTCTCGCTCGCACACTCTGCCGCGGTCAGTGCGCGAGCAATCCCCCCTAGCGGAGGAGATGTAAAATCTAAAAGATACATATATAATCTACATGTTAGATGTAGAATATACATTGTAGATGTAGATGTGGATAACGGATGTAGCAAAAAAATATAAAAATGTAAATTAAATTTTAAATTCTAAAATTAAAAAAAATAATAATAAGCTCAGAAATGTATATACTTACTGAGTGCGGGTATAAGTAGAGTCCCGTCCCCAGAAGCGACTCACACGTTTCTTCTCGTTTATTAATTGAATCTTCCCTATTAGAGACTGACGACAAGTATGCAAATCTTAATCTAATATATTTATTTAATTAATTACACTTAATTACTTAGAGTACGTTCCTAGCTAAGTATTATTGCTGGGTGGGGAGGTCCCTTCGCCGGAGTCGTGTATGGCTAGTGTGCCAAGATAGAGACTGCGCAAGTCTTTTAGGATGGGATGAAGCTTGTCCTGCTACTTTTACCTTTGGCAGTTTCATCTTTAGTTAAAGATCCTACATTTAAGTCTGTATGGATATTTTCATGGTGCCCCAGTGATAGTTCTTAGTATTTTTTATTGAGCTCTCTGGATTATTTCTAAATTACTAACGCAAGCATTTCCCCATAGCTCGGAGCCGTTGTCCAGATGAGTTTGAGAACTGCATTGTACAAAAGTACTTTGTACTCCAGCTTTAGTGGTGAACGGATGTTTATTAGCCAATGTAGATTACTAGCTTTAAATTTAACTAGATTTCTCTTCGCTTCGATGTGTTTACGCCAAGTAAGCCTTCTATCCAAATGAACACCAAGGTATGCCAAGTAAGCCTTCTATCCAAATAAACACACCAAGGTATGCCAAGTAAGCCTTCTATCCAAATGAACACCAAAGTATACTTCGGTGGTTTGTTAAATGTTGATGGTGTTGAGATATAATATAATGCTTGCACTTTATCTCATTTACGTGTATGCGACAGTCTGCTAGCCAGTTTTCTAAGGCCACGAGATGAGATGATAAGTGTTCCGTTGCTCTTGTTGGGCACTTAGAGCGACTTAGTATGGCAGTATCATCAGCAAATGTCGAAGTTGTTGTTAGGCTGTTTGTCGGTAGATCTGCTGATCCAAGCACGCTGCCTTGTGTTAAACCAGCTTCAATTGGATGATATTGAGAGGAGAGAGGAAATCTTTGCATCTCACTGCGAAACTTCTTTGCTGTAGGTATGACTCCAATATTCCATGGATGTTCTGTGGAAGTAATATTTTCATTTTGTGGATTAAGCCAAGGTACGCAAAGGTGATTCAGTCTCGATTGGTGGGCATACACCTGATATAGCTTTCCACAGTGGGAATCGCTCGCTCGATCGGTTTTTTTTCATCTTCTAGAGCTCTGCGTAGTAAGTGGTTGGCTATTTTTAGTCGCTCTTTGGAGGCAGGTGGTCTGTGGGCTTGCCAATCTCGCCGAAGCCTTCTTTTATTGCGTAGCAGCACTGCAATGTGCCTGGAAATACGACTGTTGTTGGAAAATTTATAAGCTGCCAATATTGGTTTTGAGTGTTTTGCCGCCAGTGACATTGAGGATACTAACTTCGACTGACCTATCAATGTAATCTTTAAAATACGTTTTTGGGCAGCTATCAATATGGAAACTTATGTTTGTTTGTTTGTTTATTTTAATTATCCTAGTGCTACAAAGTTGTACCTTATGATGAGTGCACTAGTCACAAAAATTTCAATACGATTGATTATTAAATTGAATTGGATTAAATTGAATAGTTCCTATGTTATGTTTCTTGCTTAATTTTATACACATTTTTAATTCTAAATTTAAATTTAAATTTAAATATCTAGTCTGGGTTTAAGACATACCAAATTATTTTTGCTCCGTGATGCAGTAAACCTTGTAACGAACCATGGATCCCATGGTTCGTCACAAGCAGATGACGCAGTCAACGCTACTGCCAGGTGAAGCGATCAACACCCAGTAAAAATGCAAACTCAGCACACGCCAAAAGACAGGAGACCAGCACAAGGGGCTTACACAATAAATACCTAAAATAATATTAAATAAATAAATATTCCTAACAATATATATTCCCGAAGTGCCAACGAAATTCCTTTCCCACGGTACCGGTGCATACCGATCACCTTACCTGGGACATTGGACAGTTGTTGGCAGGCGATTGCTTAGGTAACCCTCGATTACCGGGCAGACCCCACACATGCGCAAGCCAGTCAGCAGTCTCCGACTCTCCTTACCGGGGATATTGGACACTGACTGCAGGGCTAATGATTAGGTAACCTTCTGTTACCGATCAGCCCGTCTGCACGCGCAGACTATAACTCGGCAATATATATTTATGTAAGAACCCTTCCCACATTCTGGAGTAGAAATAAGATATCTGTAAGACATTCATGGGAAAATGGAAGGCCGCCCGATCTATAAAAGGCACTGCCTTGCATGAAGAAAAAGGCAGTCCATCGGCCATCGAGAGAGAGTCCACCAGCCGTAGCAGTCAGGCAAATAACAAACACGCGAGTAAAACCACCATACGCGTCGTAGAACAATTAAACATAACATAACCGGGTAGAATAATAATACGGAAGAATAAAGAAACCCATTAAAATTAAAAGAACCAAAAAGTGTTGTGATTTCTGTTTCATATATGCTTCCTCCTTCTTTTATTAAACACATATCTTGCTATACTATTGAATACGACGTTCAGTTTTTGCTTAAAACTTCTACAACAGTTTGCAAATAGCTGTACGCCATAAAAAAAGTGTTGGTATCAATAGTGTTTTAGCAACTAGGTTAGGTAAGGTTAGGTTGAGGCGGTTGTCGGGATCGCCAGGAACCCGACACACTTGGGCCGGTTACGGCCCGTTGTGATACCGCGTGGATCATGTCCTCTTCCCTTGTGAGACACTATGTCAGCAGTTGTCCCATCTGGATGCCCTTATGAAGTTTGCGATCCTTCTTGGACTCATAGTAGACATGTCTGATACGTCGTTCATGAAAGGCATTCCCAGATATTGTAGCATCCTTCTACTGAGAGCCAGACAGGAGCAGAATAGGTGTTCCACCGTTTCTTCCTCGTCCTCATCTCTACAGCTACGACAGAAACCTGTTAGCATGGGCCTATTAGCCAATGTCCTGTGAGGGAGCGTATGACTGAGCTGCACCTTTTTCTACTGAGCTTGTAGAGCTCAGTGGTGCGCTTCCTTGTGATACTAGTTTGTCGAGTTATGCGACATTGCGGTACAGTTTTCCACCTATTGTCTGTTAGTAGCTTGAAGTGCTCTTTTATAATGTGCTTACAAGTGGCCATTGGCATACAAATGTCCTCCGTATGTTGGAGAAGGGGGATTATAGTACCAGTTCTGGCCAGCTCAGCTGCTATGCAGTTGCCTTCAATGTCCTGGTGGCCCGGGACCCATATTAGGCTAATAAAAAACTGATGAGTCATCTCGTGGAGAGATTTGCGACAGTTTTCCACGGTAGCAGAGCTCGATGTTATCGCATTTAGCGATTTGATCGCAGCTTGGCTGTCACTGTAGATTTTTAAATGAGTTGCCGTAGTGGCAATTTCACAAAGCCAACTCAAAGCTTCATTGATCCCTATGACTTCCACTTGGAAGACACTGCAGTGATCTGGGAGCCTGAAAGAGTGTCTTATGTTTAGCTGTTCGGAGTAGATTCCCCCTCCGACCTTATTGTCCAGTTTTGAGCCATCTGTGAAGATTTGTATGGCTCCGTCTGGGCAGGTGGTCCCTCGAGCCAGTTGTCTCTGTGGGGGATAATTATTTCAAAAGGAGTATCTACGTACTTCCTCGGAACACAGTAGTCCGTTTTTGTTGGGACGATCTCGTTTCCGTTTAGGATAGATGCGTAACCAGTGTGCTGTGACACCCATTGGTCGGAGTCTCTCAGACGAGTTGCTCCCTGCCTGCAAGGTCTATGCTCTGGAGGCATAGGATAGCATTTAGCGCGTCATTTGGCGTGGTGCGTAGGGCTCCAGTGATGCATGGGGCGGCAGTTCGTTGTACCTTGCCAAGTTGTTTAGTGATGGTCTTTTTTGATAGGGCAGGCCACCACACTTCGACTCCGTAGAGAAGTATTGGCCTAACATTGCTAGGTATATCCATTGGACTATGCTTGGGTTCACGCCCCATTTCAAGCCAATGGCCTTTTTGCAAGTGTAGAGGGCTATCGTGGCCTTCTTCACTCTGTCTTTGATATTCAGGTTCCAACATAGCTTCTTGTCAATTACCAACCCTAAGTATCTGGCATTGTCGCTGAAGGTGAGCCTGCCGTTTAGTATTGGGGGTTGAGAGGAGGAACTTTTTTTTTGGTTGTGAACAATAATAGTTCCGTTTTCGAGGGATTGACTCCCAGTCCTCGTGACTTTGTCTATTCAGACAGTCACGTGAGCTTTGCAGTCATTAGATCGCAAAGTGTTTGAGGGAATTTTCCCGAGAAGATGATGGCAACATCGTCCACGTATGCCACCACTTTACGAAAGCTATTTATTGCCCAGCTGATGTTCCTTTTTGTGAGGATGTGCGCCATCGATGTTGCCGGGCCTTCAATTGGGGGGGCCTGCCGGCTCGATGGTTGTGCACCCTGGAAAATGTATATCGAGTAGGATATGTAGAGAGTCCTCACTAGTGATAGTCCACGTACCATCCATTCTTTTGAGGTACCAGATCGAGGGTGTTGTTTTTGACGGCTTCCGACGTCTCCTCAATGTCAGAGCAGAATTTTTGCCAAGAGGCTTTTTTTGCTCTCCTAGTTTCCCTCTTATATAAGGCTAGCTTTCTCTTGTAGTTTGCCCAGTGTTCCTCTTCGTTTTGGCTTTTGGCTCTATTGAAAAGAGTCCTGCAGCTTTTACGTAGAATATCTATTTGTTTTAACCACCAGGGGGGTTTCTTTTTCCCCCTAGGTTTGGTTGAGGGGGATGCTGCCATGAAGGCCTTATTGCATGCTTTCGTGAAATTGTCCACTAGACGATTAAGATCATCTTGAGTGTCCGGGCATTTTGTAGCTAAAGGGGGGGAGTAGTTCCTCCATTTTTATACCCGTACTCAAAAAAGAGTTAAAGGGTATATTAGATTTGTGGTAAAAGTGGATGTGTGCAACGCAGAGAAGGAAACGTTTCCGACCCTATAAAGTATATAAATTCTTGATCAGCATCAATAGCCGAGTCGATATAGCTATGTCCGTCTGTCCGTCCGTCCGTCCGTCTGTCCGTCTTGATGAGCGCCTAGATCTCAGAGACTATAAGAGCTAGGGCAACAAAATTTGGTTTTCAGATTCATGTGATATCACACTGCTACAAGTGTATTTCAAAATTTCGCCCCGCCCCTTTCCGACCCCAAAAGAACGAAAATCTGTGGCAGGCACAATTATAAAGATACGATAAAACTAACGAGAATGAACGTGTGAGTCGCTTCTAAAGACGCGACTCTACTTATACCCGTACTCAGTCAGTATTTACATTTTTGAGCACATGATTTTTTAGAATTTTAGAATTAAAAAAAAAATGTTACATATTACATTTTTTTGCTACATCTGTTATCTACATCTACATATATAATGTATCTTCTACATCTAACATGTAGATTGTACATGTACCATTTAGATTCTTCATCTCCTCCGCTAGGGGTTGCTCGCGCACTGAACGCGGCAGAGTGTGCGAGCGAGAAGGAAAATGAGTTGCGCGGTCGTTGGCAGAAGGGGGCAGGGGAAGCAACTGTAAGTGAATTTCTTCATTCTGGCTATAATTATGAACCGATCTGTTTCAGATTCGACAATCTAGTAGATATGGTCAGTCTCTACGTTACTAGTTTTATCGTGTGATATCACATGAGTCTGAAAACCAAATTTTAATGCCCTAGCTCTTATAGTCTCTGAGATCTAGGCGCTCATAAAGACGGACAGACGAACGGACGGACGGACAGACGGACATAGCTATATCGACTCGGCTATTGATGCTGATCAAGAATTTATATACTTTATAGGGTCGGAAACGTTTCCTTCTCTACGTTGCACACATCCACTTTTACCAAAAATCTAATCTACCCCTTAACTCTTTTTTGAGTACGGGTATAAAAACGCAGTATCGTAGAGAATGGCCATATCTACCAGATTGCCGAATCTGAATCAGATCGGATCATAATTATAGCCAGAATGAAGAAATTCATTTTCAGTTGCTTCCCCTGCCCCCTTCTGCCACGACCGCGCAACTCATTTTCCTTCTCGCTCGCACACTCTGCCGCGTTCAGTGCGCGAGCAACCCCTAGCGGAGGAGATGTAGAATCTAAATGGTACATGTACAATCTACATGTTAGATGTAGAAGATACATAATATATGTAGATGTAGATAACAGATGTAGCAAAAAAATGTAATATGTAAAATTTTTTTTTTAATTCTAAAATTCTAAAAAATCATGTGCTCAAAAATGTAAATACTGACTGAGTACGGGTATAAGTAGAGTCGCGTCTTTAGAAGCGACTCACACGTTCCTTCTCGTTTAACTATATATATCCCAGTTGGCTTTCCTGGGGTTTATTTTGTCAGTGGGTTTGGGGTTTTTGGAGAGATAGGACTGTCTCGATATACCAATGACTACCTCTAGGACTTTCCAACTTTTAATTATGTCTGACAGTTGATGAGACACTAAAGTGAGGTCGATAACCTCCTGCCGGTTTTTTGTAATGAAGGTGGGATCGCTCCCCCGATTACAAATAACCAAATTCGAGCTTAGGATGAAGATGAAAAGTGACTCACCCCTTACATATGTGTCCCAGCTCCCCCATTGAATGTGGTGAGCGTTGGCATCGTAGCCTATTTTGAGGCCTGTATCCGAACTTTCGCTGTCGCTGGCTATCTTGCGAACGAGGTCACTTGGAGGATTGATTTCCTCGTGGGCCATGTAGGACGACACCAGTCTTAGGTGTGTTCCCTGTATCTCTAGGCTAGCCGCATGTTGTCGCCGTTGCTAAAATTATGGAGCAGAAAGATTTTTAGGTGTTTTTTTGCAAGTATGCAGGTACGAGTTTTACCTTCTCTTTGGGCTACGGTAAGCTTGTAGTCCTTCGTCGCAAATTCACAGACCTTGCCTCCTACCACCCAAGCCACCCAAGGTACCCAAGGATTAGGACTTCGTCGGCTCCGCTTGAAACCAAGCTCTCGACTTTCACCACCTTCCATTCATCGGTGGGAAGGTGTGAATTGCATCGCTGCAACATCTTGAGGATGCGCTCCGGCTCCTTCATTAAGGCGGGCACCCAAATTCTGACCCTCGGTCTACTGGGCACTTCGCTCCAGTCTACCGCGACGAGCTTCGCCCCTGGGTAGAGCTCTCCGACTTGCGCTACCGCTGCTTAATACAGCTGTATGGAGCGCTCGTCTTCGCAGGCTACAATCTTGGTGTTGCCCTGGAACCATCCCATGTCCTTACAGACTGGAGGTGGTCCAGAGTCCTTCTCCAGCAGCTCGAAGCAGCGGAAGGCCAATGCCGCTTCCACCCACTTCCACTGGTTTCTTGGGATCCTTCCATCTGCACTGCCCTTATCCAGGACACCAATAAGTGTCCTTTCTTTGGCAATTTGTGCGAAGAATATATTTGCCTGGACCCTTGACCGCTTCGCAGCAGGTCCTGGCGTCTCCTGGGAGCTTTGCCTCTTAGGCTGAGGAACTTCCCTTGGTGGCTTAATGCTGAAGTCTGGGAGCACCGCCGTGGCCCACTCCACCTTCTTCAGCCAGTCGGCCGACGGGCTGATCTCCGTACTCGCATTCTGCCGACGGAGTATGTGGCCTGCACTTGGCTTGGGCACTGGTCAACGGAAAGTCGTCTCCCTCCACCTTACCACAAGGTCGGGCAGCCGCAGTATTGCTTAGCTGCCTCTCCAAAATTTCTGTTTTGGGTTTTGAAGTGCCGCCCATCCCGGATTCGGGATGGGACCCCACCGAGTTCGTACCGGTACCTTCCACCGAGCAGGATTTGCCTGCGATTGAGCAGGTTAGGCCAGGCCTTTGGGCCACTGCCTTCCCCGGTTGGGATTGCTCCCTGTTGGCATTTTGGGAGTGCCAGTCTCATTTGTTTTTTTGTGTTTTGTGTTTTTGTTTTTTGTTGTTGTTTGTTGCTTGTTGTCCGTAATTTTTCCCACGAGATGCAGAGAAGGGGAACGGTCAGCCCGGGCAGAGATCCACGTTGCCCAGGTAAGGCATCATTAGAACAGGGGGCTGCCAAGTCCCTGAGCTCTCCGTTCGCGACTGGGCTAGTTTTTATATCGGAACCCCAGTCCAGCTGACTCTTGGCACGGGTCGAATGACACCTTAGGCCGGCCCGGTGAGATGTGAGTATTGGGGCTGGGATGTGGGTAGGTATTGTTTAGGGATGGGAGTGTGTGAGCTACTTAATAAGAGGCGGCACCACAAGCGCATCGTCAGTGTTGCTACTTCGTGAACACCCGCTAGCTGTCCGGGACTACTTATTTCGGTACTCTCCCTCACAGCCAACTTAGTTGCTTTTTTTTGGGATGCACTCTTATTTACAGCTGACCTACCCACCAGGGTAAGCCGTTCACTATCCGCAACCTGCGACCCGTCCGGTGGCCTCAGCTAGGCCCCCTCTGAGCCACCTCAAAGCCCAATAGGTTCATCGGATTTTAGCAACTAAGAGACGAATATTTTCTGGAAGGTAACGTTGTGTATTGTTTAAAGTTCTTAGCAAACCACGATCTTTCTTCTACCTACAACCTTTATAATGTGATCATTCCATGTAAGCATGCTATTAAAAACCAGGCCCAGATTACTTGCTGTTGTTGTGTAATGGTACTATGATTTATTTTTATTTTGCGTAGGTTAGTAAATTCGACTTTCTTCTTTGAGATTACTAGGCATTTAGATTTAGTTGGGTTTATTCCTAGTCCGTTATTGATTGCCCACCTGTTTATGTTTGTTTGTTCCCTTATGGTTATTATTGCACACACATTTATGTTATTTACGGGACGGCATACATACATTTGGACGTCAACAGCATATAAATGGACTTAACACTCAGACAGTACATTGGGAAGGTCATTTACATAACCAGTGTTTGATCGAGGAGCGTTTTCCTCAATATAGTTGTTCAAGGATGGGGGTGTGTCAATCTCCAGTGAGCTAATTACACTAGTCGACAAAATCGAACTTTTTTTTTCCTCAAGGATCCAAACCGACTTTTTCTGATAGATATGGAGATTTTAAATTTTTTAAAGAATTATGGTTTTTTTTCTATGGCAGAACTTTTTTTTGAAGAATTTTTGAAGTCTGGTATTTTTTTTTAAAGATTTTTTCAGAGGAAGCGCTTGTTTTTTTCACATAACTCTAGTATCTTACGTCTGGTTGTAAAGAACTTTGCTATTTTGAAAAGGTAATTAAAACAGCTAGAAGTAAAACCTAAGCACTTTGTGATTACAGCTTACCGTCTGGGAAATATAAAGCATTGAAATGCAAAAACGATGATTTTTGTGCGGTATTTTTTACGAAATTTTGACTTTAAAAACTCAGGAAAAGTCGAAAAAAAATTATATCTTGTGTCCTCTATTTTTTTGTGTATAGGTGCGTTAATTTGGCGTCGCTTAAGGTATCGCTCATTAAAATCTATGGAGAGACTTTGGAGCTAAAATTCGTTAACCAAACCTAAAATATGGAAAAAATGAACAAAAAATACCTTTTGGAAGGTTGCGAGCCCAACTGCCAATTGGGAACAAAGCAAACGAAAAAGGGTTGTACATTTGGTACCTGATCGCGATCCCAATTCCCAATGGGAATTGGGCTCGCAACCTTCGAAAAGGTATTTTTTGTTAATTTTTTCCATATTTTAGGTTTGGTTAACGAATTTTAGCTCCAAAGTCTCTCCATAGATTTTAATGAGCGATACCTTGAACGACGCCAAATTAATGCACCTATACACAAAAAAATAGAGGACATATGATATAATTTTTTTTTGCTTTTCCTGAGTTTTTAAAGTCAAAATTTCGTAAAAAATACCGCACAAAAATCATCATTTTTGCATTTCAATTCTTTATATTTCCCAGACGGTAAGCTGTAATCACAAAGTTTGTGGGCTTAACTTCTAGCTGTTTTAATTATCTTTTCAAAATAGCAAAGTTCTTTACAACCAGACGTAAGATAATAGAACTATGTGAAAAAAACAAGCGCTACCTCTGAAAAAAGCTTAAAAAAAAATACCAGTTTTCAAAAATTCTTCAAAAAAAAGTTCTGCCATAGAAAAAAAAAAATATCATCAAACCATTTGTAAGCCCCAAATCTTTAAGAAAAAGTTGGTTTTGTTCCTTGAGGAAAAATCGTGTTGACTAGTGTTATACTTGATGCGAAGAAATTTTCTGTAATCCAAGAATAATCCGAAAGTCGGGGGGGTTCAGTTGAGTACTAGCCAATAACTATTTATTCGGTTTCCAAGTGCATGAGCACTGAGCATAAGCGGGCTTCTAATGTGGTGAATTCAATTACAAATTTAATGCAAGAGCTTAAAAAAGAGAGTAAGAATGAGCGTAAGGTACTACAACGCGAGGGTCATTTAAGTGATTATTATATTATATTATGAAATTAAGAGTTGGACTGAATAAACAGTAAACAATAATGGTCCAAAGATAGATCCTTGCGGAACTCCTTTCGTAGGGGACAGAGATGACGAGTACCCGAATTTCGTGACTACAGATTGTAATCGATTTGTCAAGTATGAATGAATTAGTTCGGTTGCGGTGCTGTCCAGTCCATATAGTCTTTGAATTTTTGTACACAGAACCTCGTGATTGACGGTATCGAATGCTTTGCTATAGTCTAATAATGTCAAGAATGCCACTTGTCCTTCATCCATTTTTTTTACGGATGTCTTTAAGACTTTGACTTTAAGAATTACAGAAGTACTACTTCTGTTTTTCCTAAACCCCGATTGTTTTTCATTAAGCAGTTTATTACTTGCCATATAGTTACTAAGTTGGGTTGAGAGCAATCGTTCAAGAACTTTTGAAAGAAAAGGCAAAATGGCAATCGGTCCCTGAGACTGGGAATACTGCCGAAGTGGGTATCCAACTCAGCTATCCTGGCCTGTACTTCCTTGGAGTGGCCGCCACGTGAAATGAATCCCGCGATCCGGCTGCGGAGCTCATCCACTGTTCCGGTAGATTCGAGTCCGAATTCCTGGGCCAATCCTTGTAGCTCGCCCTTACGGCGGTACTGGGAAATCGATGGCTCTGGCACTAATGCACGGTACCGCACAGGGTCCTCGGTGATCTTAGCCCGGATACACGGGACTGCACCGGGGCTGGTGTCCTTAGCACGGATACGCGCGTTACCAATCGGTTGGTTCTGCGGAAAGTTGGGCGGCGCAATTATAGGCGAATGATACTGTGGAAGGATACTTGGCTGCGCACGGGGTACTTATGTTCCTTGGTAAGGATTCGCAGCGAAGTACGAAGTACTAAGTGAAGGATCCTGCGGAAGGATACCTGTGGTTTGGCACAAAGGATTACGAGGAGTGTAGTTGTTTCAAAGTGTTCCCGTTCGCGGATAGAATTTTCATGTGTCTATGATGGAGGCTGGAGCTTGATTGATCCCTTTTCGAGATTGGGCTCCGCCTTATATTGGCCGTCAGTCGGGTTTCGGGGCAGAGGGCTCTGCGACCCGCGCTGCTCCACCCGATTGTGGCTCTCTGCTGTGCTCGGCTCCCTCTGGTGTCGTTGTTGTCGCCGTGTAGCCGCTGCCCCCATTCGGGTTCTTGACGCTCTCTCCTTGTCACCGTGTCGCTGCTGCTGATATTTCGATTGCGGCTGTACGCCGCTGTTGCTCTGCTCCTGGGCGTCCGACGCTTCGGCCGCTCTTTTCTTGTCGTCGTGTCGCTGCTACTGATCTCGCGGTTGCGGCTGTACTTGTCGATGCTCCAAAAACGCGGTCACGTTTCTGCCGATTCCGGCGGCGTCACTTGCCGTCTCTTTCTATCCCAGGTACAAGCAAACACGTTGTTGCCGATTTTCAGGCACGTGGCCAGCACGGGGCGATGCGACGGAAAACAATGCGGAGGCGCGGGATGGCAGAACTTTTATTTTAAGAATTTTTGAATTCTGGTATTTTTTTGTAAAGCTTTTTTCGGAGGTAGGTTTTTGTTTTCACTAAACTCTAGTGTCTTACATCTGGTTGTAAAGAACTTTGCTATTTTGATAATTAAAACAGCTAAAAGTTGAGCCCAAACACTTGGTGATTTCAGCTTACCGTCTGGGAAATATAAAGCATTTAAATGCAAAAATTATGAATTTTGTGCTCTATTTTTGTAGTCCCTTAATTAGGCGTCGTTTAAGGTATTGCTCATTAAAATGGAGAAACTGTGGAACTAAAATTCCTTAACAAGACCTACAAAATTTAAAAAATGAACTAAAAATACCTTTTGGAAGGTTGCGGGCCCAACTGCCAATTGGGAACAAAGCAAACGAAAAAGGGTTGAGCATTTGGTACCTGATCGCGTTCCTTTGGTATGAAATACATAATGGAAACCAAAAGCCGTCTGTTCCTATTGCCTAACCTGTTAATATGAAGGAAACATATCAAACAATGGCTTAAAACATTTGTTAAAGCACTGGACAAGGAAGGCGAATCAATGCTTTACCTAAAAGCTGTTTTTCCACGTATATCGCTGGCAAAAGTGAAAGAAAGAGTATTTGATGGTCCCCAAATCAGAAAACGACTAAACTGATGGATTTCCAAATATTTTATCAAAGAATGAAAAAGAAGCTTGGCACTCATTCCGAATGGTAGTAACAAACTTTCTTGGAAACAGCAAGTCTGATGATTATGTAAATATCGTCCAAGAGCTAATTAAGAATTATACAAAAAAAGTCCACTTCCCCCACTTGGAATTTTTCCGACAAACCTAGGCGACGTAAGTGATGAACGCGAAGAGAGATTTCATCAAAAATTAAAATCTATGGAACAACGTTCCAAGGTGGTTTGAATGAGAACATGATGGACGACTATGTGTGGAATCTCATAAGAGAATCTGGTTCGAATGAAAAAGGAAGACAGCCAGAAAACTTTAATTATTTTTAAAAATGTTAACAAGCATTAGAAAACCAAATGTATCACTTATGTTTAAAAACTTGTAGCAATATAACACCAATTAAAAAAGTTTGTATATCCTTAGAATTGACTGAAAAGACTAAAAATGACTGATTTATGTATGGGTTAAGGAATGAAATCCCATATCTCAGGTATTTCTACTTTGGTTTTATTTAAATATGATTAGGTAGACGCGACAATATATAATTTGTGGGGACCTGCACTTGTGAGAATATAAAGGAAACATTTGACCTGAACAGGTATCCTACCTCAGGTTGGAGACAGCGAAAACAGTAACTGTCAACAAAATTGCATACCAAAGGAATGCGAACAGGTACCAGGCATAACTAGCAGACCCGCACGCTTTGCTGCTTCTTAAATGCATTTAATGTTTAGGAATTCATCGATATTAAATATTGATAACACTACCCGACGCGATTTTTCCTCAAGGAACAAAACCAACGTTCTCTTAAAGATTTGGGGCTTAGAAATGGTTTGATGATATGTGGTTTGATATTTTTGTTCTATAGCAAAACTTTTTTTAAAGAATTTTTGAAAACTGGTATTTTTTCAAAGCTTTTTTTTATACCCGCTTTTAAAAAAGAGTTAAGGGATATATTGTTTTTGTGGTAAAAGTGAATGTGTGTAACGCAGAGAAGGAAACGTTTCCGACCCCATAAAGTATATATGTATATTTTTAATCAGCATCAATAGCCGAGTGTAGTGAACCCATGCATGTACATATGTAACACTCTGTTATATATATATATATGAGCAGTGACATAAAGAACTTATGTTTATGTTACGCATTCCTTTTGCACAGCAACGATCTACGACTTGAACGCAGATCGGTCAGCTACCAAAACTTTTATTCGAAACTTTTATTCGAACTCAGACAGAACCCAAACGCCCTAACACTGAGGCGATGGGTCTCCCTCTCAAAAGCCCCTTAACGCTGTTCATGCATTTCCATTAGACTCAGGTAGAAACCACGCGCACTAATACTTATGCGGTGGTACTTTTTTCATATAATGCGTGGGAGCACTCTCGCTTTCCGTTATACATAAGAACGATTGTACCCTAGGATAAGAACCAAAAGATATTCAATAAACATTCTGAATTAAGCCACCAAGCTGAGCGGTATTGTTTCGCTAAGTATTTGTAACTTCGACACTGCTCGATCAAAACAAATTAATTATTTTAACATCTTAATCAAATCATATTAATGGCTGTGGCCATGCCAATGGAACAGTTAAATTGTGTGATTGCATCATTGTGTTCCGTGCTATGGTGTTACTACTGCATAAATACAATGATGAATAACTGGCCCCAAAATAATGGACCCACCAAACAATAAATTCAAAAGAGGAGAAAAAAAAGGAACGAGCACTGAACAACAAGGACAGCAACGGCAAAGAAATATCTGAAGCCATACCAAAACAACAAAAGAAGTGCCCTGGAGACTGCCAAGTTCCACTTTACAGCCCGACGTGCAACAACACTTGCATATGGGTGTTGCCAAAACGGAAAGAGTGTTACATTCGGCTTGCGGCTCGTGGGGCAACGCCGGCTAGCTCTCGACCCCAGGGATGGGTAGTTCCCCTTGCCCGCCAAATGTAAGCAAAGTTTGAGATTTCGACCTCTCGGGACATCAATTCAGACAATAAAACTACCATAGACTGCAAGAAAAACAAAAAGAACCAAACAAATAGACGGCTTTCAAGTGGGTGAAGTCTAGGTGTTTCCACTTCGCGCGCCCACCCTACCTGTGGTCAAATACAACGTTCATTTTGGCCACCCTCTGCTGGAACGGCTGCGGCTGGTCTAATCCATGGCTTACGCCACGCGTCCTCCCTCTAAATTAATTTAGGCCTTCATCCTTTCAATATTCCTTAGTTTAATATATAATATAATACGACAAATACATCTCCTAACTATAATTTTTCTTCCTAGATAATAAACAATAATAATTTAAATAAATAACATAATAACAAAAAAAATACCAACTCACTTAACGACAGCACTCAAATAAATACCAACTGGATTAGGAGAATATACCTATGTGCGTAATGGGCGTTTTTATGCAGAATTAAATTGGGAAATGATTTACATTTCTTTGGGCCCTCGCGAGACTAACCTACCAAGAGCTCTTGTTAAGGGTCATAGGGGCAGATATAAACAAGGCCATCGACAACAAAAATGACCAAACAATATTTCACCAAAACGGTGGGCTTGTGGGACCCCGCGCACTAGGGTTAATCCTACCATATGTTTCGTTTTGTGTCTATGTCGGGCAATGTTTGGCGTTTCACAAATCGGGTTTGTTTACGTTACGGTTCACTTAAACTATTAATAATAAATAACAATTAACACATATAATATGGACAACACGATGGACAATACTAATACTGTCGGGCACATATGTGTCCGTAGCGGCTTGCGAGTGAGAATAGTGATCCCAAGAAAATATATAAACGGTGGGCGATCGTGAGTGCAATGAACTTTGCGTGCAAATGTGAACGTGTAGTGTGTAAATGCGAGTGTAATCGTGAGTGCAAATCCTTAGGTGATCGTAGAGGTGGCTCCGGCAGAGTCCACAGGCTCGGACTACGTGCACCACTGCGTCTGCGGCACGGTCCTTGGTCACTCTACTGGGATCAGTTCCTTTGTCTGGTTATGCCAGCACCCCCCACAAATCTCGGCTCCATCCACGGTACACGCACAACAGACACGGAACGGACTCACAGTTAGATTTCGAAGGTTGGCTCGTCGGGCACACTGCGGTCGATCCTCTCCAGAATTTCTCTCCCTCAGGTAAAATCACTGACCCGGCTGCGCTGGGCAATCTTCCGGGCCAGGCTAGGGGAAACACACCGCGGGTTAATTTCCGTTTAAATGTAAAATTTTCACCACTCACTTTTTGAAAATTCCACTAATCGGGTTTAACCCCACTCGGCCTAGATTCTCGCTCTGCTATAAATAAGTGCCTCCGCTTCGGATGACCAGCAATTCTTATGTCCACGTTTTAGATTTTTTTCACTCCTATTTAATCCCTCTCACGCATGCCTGCCTTTACCAATACACCTAACTAATCTTATCCTCTTCCTTCTTTTCTTCAGTAACGGAATCTCGCTCTCACCGATACTGTCCTACACCATAGTCTCCTTGGAAAACCGATAGATGGCGCTTCGACTCAGCCCTGGACAATCTATCGCTGAGGTGGGACTGGAACACCACCACGAGTATGTCGACGGACCTTTGAAAGGACAACATACGCGTGGGCATGCCCACCGGATTAAGGATTACTCTCGACCACATGCCGGCGTGCCTTCTTCTGCAGCGCCCAACGTAGGCCACACCCACATCCAACTAGAGCCTCAAGTCTTTTGCGTGGTAGACTCCAATGGGACGACCGTTGAGATCCTCCAGAGCATATGCGTTCCCTCCTACTGGCTTCACTACACGGCATCGGACGAACTTGCGCGCGAACTTGGCATTGAAGCATTTACCGAAGTCGCTTAGGACAAAATTACGGCGGAATACCTCTTGTCCAGGCTTTGCATAAAACACCCGAGCTCTCTGGTTGTACCGCAAGCTACTACGTTCGTACGCGTGATGCAGACTATCTCGAATCCTCTCCTGAATGAGTTGTCGCTTGTCCTGACTCTCTAGCAGAGATATGCCATGCTCGCCGATGGAACGCAAACGTTTCGCCAGCTTATAGCATGACCCATGCAAATACATTTGCTGTCCGAAGACCGCAAAGAACGGAGTCACGCCTGTCGCCTCATGAACTGAGTTCCTTATGGCCAACTCTATCTCCGGAAGATGTACGTCCCAGTCCCGGTGATCGTCCTCCAAATACATACGAATCGCGCTGAGAACAGTACGATTCACACGTTCGGCTGCGTTGCTTTGTGGAGAATACACTGGCGTCCTCAAATGGGTCACTCCAAACGCTTCAATCATCTCCCTGAACGTTTTGGAGATGAACTGAGCCCCATTGTCTGAGTGAATAGTCTCCGGCACCCCAAACTTATAAAAGACTTCATGGACGAGAAACGTCACCACATCCTTCGCTGTGGCCGCTTTCATGGTCTTCAGGAAAGTGAATTTCGAGAAGTGGTCAACCACAATGAATATCCACGCTTGACCATTCTTTGAACGCGGATATTTCCCTAAGAAATCGATGTACAGCTTTTGGAATGGACGCTCCGTGATCACCTCCCTTCCAATCCCAACCTGCATCCGGTAATTCTGCGCTTTCGACTCCTTGCAAACGTCACAACGTCGGATGTAATCGCGCACTTCCACAGCCATTTTTGGCCAGTAAAATTGCCTACGCAGAAGGTGCAACGTTTTGGCAATACCACCGTGCGCCGTCTTTTCATCGAGATGCGCCTTGTCTATCAATGTGGCCGTCAGCGAACACGGAACCCACAATTTCCAGACAGATCCCTCCAGTTGGTCATCTAACCTTTCAAAGCGCATGCGCTTGAATATCATTCCATCTACAATCTGAAGATCAGGTAAGCGTTCTTGATTCTCTCTGACTTCTTTCTTTAACTCCTGATATTCCTCAGACTCGAACTCCACCGTTTCGAAACCCAGAACACAGCTCGGATCCACTTCCAACTCTTCGATATTGCGGGACAATGTATCTGCCACTACATTATCCACTCCTTTTCGGTGTTCTATGCCGAAATCGAAGGCTTGCAATTGAAGGGACCACCGAGCTAAACGACCATCCAAGTTCTTCATCGTCATGAGCCATTTGAGACTGGCGTGGTCAGTAATGACTGTGAATGGCATAAGCTCGACATACGGACGGAACTTCAGAATCGCCATGAGAGCTGCCAGACACTCTTTCTCTGTCACAGAGTAGTTTATCTGGTGACAATTTAGCTTCGCCGAGAAGAATGCAATCGGCCTCTCGTTCTGCTCATCATCGCGTTGGAAGAGTACGGCTCCTACCCCATAATGCGACGCGTCGCACTGGATGTAAAAGTGCCGCTTGAAATCTGCGTGTACGAGGACAGGTGCAGAGGTAAGTGCAGCTTTCAGCTCTCCCATTGCTCGCTTTGCCTCATCCGTCAATCTAAATCTACCTTTCCCCGACCTTTTCAAGGCATCTGTAAGTGGAACGGCTAACTCTGCAAAGTTCTTCATAAAACGCCGATACCAACCCGCAGTACCCAAGAAACTACGCAATTCTCGGACAGATCGTGGCTCGGGAATGCGTAAAATAGCCGATACACGATCTGGATCCATCTTGAGCGTTCCTCCTCCCACTATAAAACCGAGGTATTTAATGTTTTTAAAGCAAAAATGAGATTTCCCTAACCCTATCGTCAAATTTGCCTTCCTTAGTCGCTCTGCAACCTGTAGAAGGATCTTCACGTGCTGTTCGAAGCTCTCGGATATAATCAGCAAGTCGTCGAGGTATGCATATACATTTGAACGCATCTCTACCGGAATAACCTTATCCACTAATCTACATAGGCGTTGTGCAGCGTTGCAAAGACCGACGAGCCACTACAACACTACACTACGAATACTCTTGGGTCGTTTTTGCTACAGCGCTGTACTGAGGCAATCACCTGTCTCCTCACCGATCGTCTCTGCTTAAACCGGGATCTTGCCTTCTTTACCCGAACTGACAGTGCTCGCATCCCATCCACCTTTAAGTCGGAAAATATTCTATTACGGACTTCTAAGTAATTTCTTAACCGCTCTTCATACGGTAAGTTCCTTAACCTAGCATGCAAACTATGTCTATCTATTTCATTCTTCTTATGTTCTACTTCCAGTTCGCAGGCCCCATCTGTGAGCGTGTTTCGCCTGCTTGAATCGCGCTCTTCTTCGCGTTTCCCGCACAATTCGGACAGATCGGACAATATGCATCGGGCTTTCCACAGCGGTAGCAGAAGATTCGCCTCTCTGCTGCCATACAGTCCCGAAAACCATGATCCGTTTTCCCGCAGTTCCAGCAAGTCAACTTTACTGGACCCCACCTTGTCACTTGCGCCTCTTCACAGACTTCTGCCTCCTCATCGCTTCTCGACAGATCCTGCGCGACCTCACTGACGTTCGCTCCTCGGCCAAAGTTGGTGGCTTTTGGTGCTCCTCGCCACGAGGATCGGGACTTCCGCTTCAAGTGTGCCTCTATTTCCACACATTCATCGCGCAGTTGGTCTTAGGGAGGTACACTCGTAAGCCATACACAAAACTCGCTATCTCATCTGTGAGAGCCTTTTTCACAATCTTAATCATTTCGCTTTCAGGTGGTGGCGTCTCTACCCTCGAAGAAAGCTTCCTCATGGCATGAAAAAAATCTTCCACGCTCTCGTTTGGCCGTTGCATCCGTTCCCGCAGTTCTCTCATTCGGTCAAACTCGGAAGCTGTGCCTCGGAAACGTGCAACCAAATCATCCCTCAACTCCTGCCAGTTACCACCACGATGATCCCGTACGTATTGCCAATACCATTCCCGAGCGTTTCCCGTAAGCAGATGATGTAACCCCTTCATCACCTCATCCCAGGGACACCGCATTTGCGCTGCAGGAATTCGACTCGGAACACGAAATCCTCTACGGTCACCTTATTGGCGTCGCCATCGAAAGTCACGTCCCACTTCTCGACTCGGCCCCACCGAGGCCACGATCGGTAATGGGACGACTGTGGATGCTGCTCCTCACGTGGGCTGCTGGTTGTTCTCCCACCGGATCTTCTATTCCCGCTACGACCCGTACCTTGCTGTCTCGTTATCGGGTTTAGCCAATTTTGAGCCCGATGATCACCCCGTCGATGCTGGTCTGCAGATGCCGTCGCCCCTACTCCTGAAGACGGCTCCGGACCATTCCCATCGTGCCCCGACCGTGACAAACGTGGTTTTGGTGGCGGTATGGCCGCTTCAGTCGAACTCGACGGCTTCCTCTTCGGTATGGCTCCTCGCTGCCCTTGCTCGGTGTTGTCCTCTTCCCATTGCGGTACTGTCAGCTGTGATGGCTGCTGTCTCATCGGCTGGAGTATCTCATTGAGTTCACGCATCATCCCCATGAATCCCATGCGTAACTCCTCCTGCAACACCCGACTTATAGAATCAGCCTGCGCTGCTCTATTTGTCGCTCCCGCCTGAGCCATCGCTACATTCGCTGCTGATGCCAATTCAGAAGGAAGGAATGGTGTATTCGGCCAATCTTCTGCCCTGTGCCCACAGCTCCCAGATCACTACGATCTTGGTCGGCCATCGCCCCGGACACTTCTCCTAACGATCCCTGTCTTTCGTGTGCTCGAGATCGCGTCGGATATGGCCGACTTCCTACTGCTTTTGGCATTCCCACCAAAGGACCACAAAGACCACGATTATAACAATCTAAACGAAACTAACTATATATAACTAAATAAATAAATACCCAAATAAATAACAAGCAAAATAAATAACCCCTCTGACAACAAAAAAATCACGTAAATAAATAAATAATTACTTAATAAATATACCGCCAAATAGGCATATCCATTTACCCAATAAATACTTGAATAAATAAATAACTAGAATATATATCGATCGACACCTAACCAAAATTCAAAACATATATTCTCGAACAAACACACAACCCAACAAAATAACCTTCAATTCTTTTCTTCACAGAATAGTTATTTTTAGAGGAGGACACTTGACTAGCCGGGACCAACAACCGCTCCAGTTTCTGCGCTCCACTTGACAGTCGTCCTACGGATACACTACATTCACAAAACACCCCTTTTGTGCGACTTGTCGCCTACACTAGTCATCACTTTGAGTGATGGCCGATAAGCGAGAAGCCTCACGGTGCACCAGTTCAACTTTCTTGTGCCTTGTCCCCGCCATCCATCCTACCGATTTGCCGTGACAGCCGATGCATCGCGGACTGTCTTTACAACACCCGGGCCACCGACTCCTCACAACATCTCGGCGGACAGACAACCAAACCAAAACACGAAAGCGACTATCTACTAACAAACAGGTGAGAAACTAACTTGAACATTTACCTACATGACTTACTCTATCTTATCCCATATCACATTCTATCACAGATTTATTCGATATCACAACCACCAGGCAATGTGTCCGTCGCAAACTACCAGTTCCTTCGTGGAACAGCAGTGACTTACGTCCACTAGCGACATCGAACTGTGGCGAAACGCAACATGAAACTCGTAAGTCCTCTCACTACAGCTTTTCTACCTAACTACATCTATCTCTCCCTAGCTTTGGCCACTCCGCGCCATTAAGGGTCAGCTTTGCGCTCCCTTAAGCCTGCAGCAGCGACTTTTGCCGGGACAGCTAAACTGCATTTCGCGAGCCGTCGTCTTCTCTACAAAAAATTTTATTTTTATTTATTTTTTCCAATGCATTCCCCTCTACACGTCCAGGAGTCATTTGTTAGAATGACACCTGGAGTTGCGTCAGTCCAAATGCATTGGAACAATAAATCCATTGGGCGCCATTTGTTACATTCGGCTTGCGGCTCGTGGGGCAACGCCGGCTAGCTCTCGACCCCAGGGATGGGTAGTTCCCCTTGCCCGCCAAATGTAAGCAAAGTTTGAGATTTCGACTTCTCGGGACATCAATTCAGACAATAAAACTACCATAGACTGCAAGACAAACAAAAAGAACCAAACAAATAGACGGTTGTCAAGTGGGTGAAGTCTAGGTGTTTCCACTTCGCGCGCCCACCCTACCTGTGGTCAATTACAACGTTCATTTTGGCCACCCTCTGCTGGAACGGCTGCGGCTGGTCTAATCCATGGCTTACGCCACGCGTCCTCCCCTAAATTAATTTAGGCCTTCATCCTTTCAATATTCCTTAGTTTAATATATAATATAATACGACAAATACATCTCCTAACTATAATTTTTCTTCCTAGATAATAAACAATAATAATTTAAATAAATAACATAATAACAAAAAAAATACCAACTCACTTAACGACAGCACTCAAATAAATACCAACTGGATTAGGAGAATATACCTATGTGCGTAATGGGCGTTTTTATGCAGAATTAAATTGGGAAATGATTTACATTTCTTTGGGCCCTCCCGAGACTAACCTACCAAGAGCTCTTGTTAAGGGTCATAGGGGCAGATATAAACAAGGCCATCGACAACAAAAATGACCAAACAATATTTCACCAAAACGGTGGGCTTGTGGGACCCCGCGCCGCGCACTATGGTTAATCCTACCATATGTTTATACCCGTACTCAAAAAAGAGTTAAGGGGTATATTAGATTTGTGGTAAAAGTGGATGTGTGCAACGCAGAGAAGGAAACGTTTCCGACCCCATAAAGTATATATATTCTTGATCAGCATCAATAGCCGAGTCTATATAGCCATGTCCGTCTGTCCGTCCGTCTGTCCGTCTTGATGAGCGCCTGGATCTCAGAGACTATAAGAGCTAGAGAAACCAAATTTGGTTTCCAGACTCATGTGATATCACACTGCTACAAGTGTATTTCAAAATTACGCCCCGCCCCCTTCCGCCCACACAAAGGACGAAAATCTGTGGAAGGCACAGTTTTAAAGATACGATAAAACTAAAAACTAAAACTAAAACGATAAAACGCAGTATCGTAGAAAATGCCCATATCTACCAGATTGCCGAATCTGAATCAGATCGGATCATAATTACAGCCAGAATGAAGAAATTAATTTTCAGTTGGTTCCCCTCCCCCTCCCGCCAACGACAACGCATCTCATTTTCATTCTCGCTCGCACATTCTGCCGCGTTCAGTGCGCGAGCAACCCCTAGCGGAGGAGATGTAGAATCTAATTGGAACATGTAAAATCTACATGTTAGATGTAGAATATACATTGTATATGTAGATGTAGATATCATATGTAGCAAAAAAATGTAATATGTAAAATTTTTTTTTTTTTCTAAAATTCTTAAAAATCATAAGCTCAAAAATGTATATACTGACTGAGTACGGGTATAAGTAAAGTCGCGTCCCCAGAAGCGACTCACACGTTCCTTCTCGTTTGTTTTGTGTCTATGTCGGGCAATGTTTGGCGTTTCACAAATCGGGTTTGTTTACGTTACGGTTCACTTAAACTATTAATAATAAATAACAATTAACACATATAATATGGACAACACGATGGACAATACTAATACTGTCGGGCACATATGTGTCCGTAGCGGCTTGCGAGTGAGAATAGTGATCCCAAGAAAATATATAAACGGTGGGCGATCGTGAGTGCAATGAACTTTGCGTGCAAATGTGAACGTGTAGTGTGTAAATGCGAGTGTAATCGTGAGTGCAAATCCTTAGGTGATCGTAGAGGTGGCTCCGGCAGAGTCCACAGGCTCGGACTACGTGCACCACTGCGTCTGCGGCACGGTCCTTGGTCACTCTACTGGGATCAGTTCCTTTGTCTGGTTATGCCAGCACCCCCCACAAATCTCGGCTCCATCCACGGTACACGCACAACAGACACGGAACGGACTCACAGTTAGATTTCGAAGGTTGGCTCGTCGGGCACACTGCGGTCGATCCTCTCCAGAATTTCTCTCCCTTAGGTAAAATCACTGACCCGGCTGCGCTGGGCAATCTTCCGGGCCAGGCTAGGGGAAACACACCGCGGGCTAATTTCCGTTTAAATGTAAAATTTTCACCACTCACTTTTTGAAAATTCCACTAATCGGGTTTAAACCCACTCGGCCTAGATTCTCGCTCTGCTATAAATTAGTGCCTCCGCTTCGGATAACCAGCAATTCTTATGTCCACGTTTTAGATTTTTTTCACTCCTATTTAATCCCTCTCACGCATGCCTGCCTTTACCAATACACCTAACTAATCTTATCCTCTTCCTTCTTTTTTTTTTCAGTAACGGAATCTCGCTCTCACCGATACTGTCCTACACCATAGTCTCCTTGGAAAACCGATAGATGGCGCTTCGACTCAGCCCTGGACAATCTATCGCTGAGGTGGGACTGGAACAAGAGATGACCAGCGCCGACACCCCATCAGCCTGCGAGATGACCAGCTCCAGCACCCAATCCAACTAGCCTGTGCGAAGACACTACACCGGCACCGCCAGCGCAACAAGTTGGGCCACGGACCGAAAGCGTTACAGAGAACGCCCATCACAATAATATTAAATACTATTAAAACAATACAAATAAATTTAATTTTTGTAATACCCGACGACAATTGAGTCGACCGGCAAAATAGATTGGCCTGTAAAGCCATTCGCCTATTAGGTAGGAAACAAATGTAATTATAATTGATATAATAATATATCACATTTTAAAAACAATATTTGAATTACAAGAAAAACCCAAAAATTTAATAATCATAGAAAAAACAGAATCTAAGATTGAAAACTTCAATAAACTTGAAATAGTAGATCACACAGAAGACATAGGTTCACTGTGGACACTATTACTAATAATAATTATTTTGCTATCCACAATGCTTTTGCTAAAATTGTATGCAATGCACAATAAGATATTAAAGAAAAAGTACGCAACAACCACTTTATAAACACAAATATAGATAAAAAAAAAAAAATTAAATAAAATTATTTCAAAATATCCGAATGTCTATGGAAAATGATTGGATACCGATAACAAAAGCAATTGTAAGAATTAGAGCAGAATTTGATAGATCTTTTAAATGTTTAAATAAAAATGTGCATATCACAATACAAACTATAATAAAGCATACAGAAATACTTATTGCACAATATAATAAAATAGTACTTATCTATTAAAATTGCCAAGAAAGACTTTCAGATGTACATGAAACCCAAATTATAGAAGTATTAGCAAACCTACAAGATAAACTTATTAAAACAGTACAATACATTGTAATATAAGTGATTTTGTTGGTTTAGTCGGAATTGCCCGTATGGCCAGGCAACTGCGAAATGTTCTTTATTTGTATAGTAAACGTTATGTTCTTTATATATGTTCTTTTATATGCTCTTTATAGCTTAGTAGCTAAGGCTAGGGCTGCCCGAAAGGCCAGGCAGCTTCTGTCCCGGTCCATGAAGGGCATGGCCTTTTTATGCTAATTGGAATGGTCAGTGCTTCAGGTTTGACATCGCGTCATCATCTTCGGCTTGTCATAAGCACAGATATGCATACGTATATACGTATGCATGTGCACACATAGCGGCAGCGCAGCGCCGACGAAGCGACGACACTAACTTTGGCACGATCGGTCTATGCTTGCCGTTTATGTTTATACAAATGTTTTGTTAATCTATTTGGTAGTTCTTATGAGTGGCTGCTTATACTACACCTCCCTTTTTAAGAAGAATAATGTAATTATTCTTTAAGTCTGGGAATGTTATTCTTTTGTTTTATACATATATACATATATCTAAATTTATTTATTTAAAATATTTTATCTATTTTGGAATTTTTTTTTTTTTTTTTATATATATTTTTTTCTTAATCCTTATAGGCTAATTTTAATCGATTTTTGTGTACTATTATTTTCTGTTTGTTATTTTCTAATGTAAAATTATGTGTTTCGTCTATGTTTATTACTTTATAGGGCCCTTTATAAGTGTTGTCTAACTTATGTCCTGTTTCGTTTTTGACCAAAACTATATCTCCTAAGTTAATTTCAATACTATTTATATGTTTGTCATAGTTGTCTTTCTGTTTATCTTTTGCTTTTCTTATAAGCAAGTTTGCTCACTTATGGGCTATTTGAAGTCTATATCTAACCTCTTTGTCGTAAGCTTCATAATTATATAGCGGACTTACTATATTAGTTTGTAGAAATGTGTAGTTTGGTGAATTTTTTGCGAATACCAGTTCGAAAGGACAGTAACCATGCACTGTTGATGGAGTTGTATTATAACAATAATTGAAATATTTTAACCATGTGTCCCAGTCATCTTTTTCTGTTGATATGTATGTTCTAACGTATTCATTGAAGCTTCTATGTGACCTCTCTACTGCACCCACAGTTTGGTGATGATGGGGAGTGGATGTTTTATGGTTAATTTTTAGCAATTTGCATAGTTCTGTGAAAATACTATTTTTGTATTCCGTACCCATGTCCGTTATGAGCGTCCTCATTGGACCATAGATAAGAATACAATTTTCAAATATGGCTTTGGCTACAACTTTTGCGTGTTTGGACGGTATTGGTATTGCTATTAAATACTTTGTTAAGTCACAAACTACTGTTACCGCATATTCGTTTCCATTCTCTGATTTAGGTAATGGTCCAATTGTATCTATTTGTACGATTTCGAATGATTTTGTAGGGGTCTCTGTAATAATTAATGGTTCCTTGTTATGTCTGGTAGTTTTGTTTTTAATACAATGCGCGCAATGTTTAACATACTTTTTTATATCCTTGGTCATATTTTTCCAATGATAATTTTGTTTTATCTTGTTTGTTGTACGATTGATTCCTGGGTGGCCACCTTTAACAGGATCATCGTGAAAGTCTTTCAGGATTTTAGTGATCACTTTTTTGTCGTTTACATATATGGTTATTGGCGTTAACGCAATTTGAATGTCATTGAGGTGTTTATTTCCCATATGTTTAAATTCTTCTACCCGGGTATATTTAAACAGATTGTCGCCTAAGGACAATTGTAATTTCTTGATGGCCAAGTTACCGGCCGTCTTATTAAGCCTCGAAAATAATTGTTCTAAATCAATTTTCTCGGAAGTAACTAGGTGATTCAAGTTAATATAGCTCAAAATTTGTTTTCCCTTTTTTAAATAAAAAATTAGGGAAGTTAAAAATAAGCTCGACATGTCGTTTAACTTCACATTTATATAGCGCTTCGTAAACATTGGGAACCTCAAGACCGCCTTGGCTGTTATTTAGTTCTAGGTTATTATTAGTTTTCTTTGTCTTAGACCGTGTAATTATGTTGTAAATTTTACAAGCTTCATTTGTAAGTTTTTTAAAATCTGTGATTTCTATACGGGATAGAGCGTCCGCAGTATAATTTTCTTTTCCAGCAATATATTCCACCACAAAATCGAATTCCTCTAAGTCAAGTCTCATACGTGTTAATTTGGATGACGGGTTTTTTAAAGAAAACAAATATGTTAATGGTCTGTGGTCTGTTTTTTACAAGAAATTGCTTTCCATAAAGGTAAGGTCTAAAATAGTTTATTGCCCAGTGTATTGCAGCCAGCTCTTTTTCTATAGTTGCTTTTTTTGATTCGCCTTTGGTGAATGTTCTGGACGCATATGCTATTGGTAATTGTTTTTCTTCATATTCTTGACTTAACACAGCTCCACATGCAAAACCACTGGCATCTGTTGTGATGCAAAATTGTTTATTGAAATCTGGGTATTTTAAAATTGTTGGAGTTAGAAGACTATTTTTGAGAAATTCAAATGCTGTCATGCATTGATCTGTCCAAATGAAAGGTGTGTTTTTTCTACTTAGCCTTGTTAAAATACGCGAATACTCTGCAAAATTTGGAATAAATCTTTTATAATAATTACAAAACGCTACAAATCGCTTAGTGTCATCTGCTGATTTAGGGATCGGGTAATTTTTAATAGCACTATATTTGCTATCATCAGGTAAAATTCCATGATCTGTGCATTTATGACCTAAATATGTAACTTCATGACTAAAAAATGTGCATTTATCTGGATGTAGTTTAAGATTGAATTTTCTACAGATTTCAAATACATCTTGAAGGTTGGTAAGCATATGTTTTTCTGAGCATCCAAGGACCACTAAATCATCCATATACAAAAAGGCTTGAGCTGTCGTGAGACCTGCAAACGCTATGGTCATCATCCTTTGGAATGAATTAGGGGCTATTTTTAGTCCGTAAGGTAATCTTCTAAACCTATATGTACCATTATCTGCAGTGAAAGATGTAATATCTCTTGATTCAGGGCATAATTCAATCTGGTGAAAACCTGACATTAGGTCCAAGCAAGAGAAATACTTAGCTCTTCCAAGTTGGTCTAAAATATCATCTATTCTAGGCAATGGGAACTTGTCTGCAATAAGTTTTTTGTTGATACCTCTGTAATCAATAACCAATCTCCATCTTTTTTCGTCGCTATTAGGTAACGATTTTTTGGGAACCAATAACAATGGGCTGTTGTAAGGTGATACGGATGGTTCAATTATATAATTTTTGATTAATTTTTCGATTTCATTGTTTATTTCTTTCTTTTGGGTATGAGGTATTCGATAATTTTTTATATATACTGGGTCATCGTCTTTTATTCGTAGTGTTTGTTTGTAAAAGTTATTGCAAGATATTGACTCTTTTTCGGTTGCGAATATGTCTATATATTTAGAACAGAGGCTATGTAGTGTATTTGCTACAAATTTTGGGAAGTTCTTGCTTAATCTGTCTAATTTTTCTTGATCGTAATTGTTGTTCGGTAACTGTTTGTTATTAAGAAGAATATCATAGTTTTCTAGGTTCTCAAATGCAATGCTACTATGATTGATAGCTACGTTTTGGTTGGTTGGGTTCACTATTCGAATGTAAGCATTATTGCTTTTGCAAATTGAATTCGCTATGAAAATTCCAGTTTGTAACTCTTGTGCTGGGATGAAAATATCTTTGTATTTGGATTTAATTGCTATATTTCTTATTACTTCTGACCTTGCAGGTATTGTAATTATATGAATTTGGGGCGAACTACACATTGGAATTGCGATAGTCTGAAAATAGTCTACTGGCCTGAGAATAATCCAATCTTGATTGGGGCGATAGTCTAAAAGACAATTGTATTTTTTTATGAAGTCCTGCCCTAAAATCCCTGTACAATTTATTGGAAAGTCTCCCCGTACTATGTGAAATGTGTGTTCTATTAACAAATTTTCGCAAATTAAATCAGCATCTACCGTACCTAATGTGGTAATAGCTCCATTGCCAATACCGTTAAGGTTTGTTGTTTGTGAAGGGTCTGTTTTGTTATTAGAATTTATTTCATTTATTTTAAACACCGAGATGTCGGCACCTGTATCCACTAAAAATGTGCTTTTGCTATTATTTAAAGTTGTTTTTGTTGTTATGTAGCTGCTAAGATGGAGATTAAACGTATATATTGACATAGAATTTTTCTTTATTGCTGGTTTTGTGGTGGAGCATTTGGGTTTTTTGATGCTTCAGTATCTATAGTACGAATGCTACTGGTTCTTTTCTGGTTATTGTGGTTGCCGTCATTGTTGTTATTGTAATAATTTCTTCTGTAACTATTTCCTCTATTATAAAAACTACCACGCCCACGTCCCCGATTATTGTTAAAAGGGCGGTTTCCATATTTCCTTTGGTAAAATAATATGGTGTTTGTATGCCCTGTGTGTTGGGTGCAGGCATTTATAAATTTGGAAACTGCCTCGTCCATGGTATTAAATGAACCTGCTTCCATGATGAGTTTAACAGTATCGATGGAGCAGTTATTAGTTATGGATTTGACAGCCTGTTGCGTAGAATATTTGGTTGCTAATTCAAAAGAAAGGCCATCTGATATGTAAGCCGTTTCAAGCAATTTTGTAAGGGACTCTACTTCTTTTGTGTAGTCATTTGCTGTTTTCGTTTTTTGTTTTAAATTCATTAACTTGGCAGAGAGTACTTCTACCGACTCTCCCTTGACCGTTGTTTTTAATTTGCTGATAATTTGTTGAAGGGTAGTTTCATTGCCAACGAAGTTACGGGCTGTTCCCTTTAGTTTTGTTTTTACAATGGCGACGGCTTGAATGTCGTGTACTCCTTTAATGGAGTCGACTAGTGTTAGGGCGTCTAAGAAACTTTGCAAATTTTCTGCCTTTCCGTCCAATTCCGGAATTAATTTACAGGCAGTGTTTAAAAATTCTACCACTGACTGCGCCATTGTATTAGAGTTTTGGTGTTCTGTCTGAAGTTCTTGAATTGGTTCTTCTTCTAGCATAATGAAAATTATGGGCTTGTTAATGCAGTTCGGGACTGTTATATTTAATGAGTGTTTATCTATTAAACTTTTAAGTTTGGTCAAAATACGCTTATAAATGTCTACTATTTCATGTTTTTGTGAATTGTTATATATGGGTTCTCCTACATGGATTAATTGTTTTATATTGTTTAACGTTTCTACCAAAATAAATGAATGCTTATTTATTGTTGTATTTGAGATATATGTCGTCTTATTGAGACATTTATATGATTTCTCGAAATCCTCCTAGTACTGTAATATTTTTTCTATATTTAGTGACCATTCCATTACTACTATTCCATAATTTCTTATTTATTATTTATTATTTGTTCATTACCAATATCCCTACCTAATATTTTTGTGCAGGATGTGACTCCATTTGCACTCTAGAAAGTCCTGCAGTAAGGGTACCGCAGTGCTTTTACAATTAAATGAATGTATATATGATTTAATTATTTTTATTTTTATTTTTATTTTTTTTTTTTTAGTAATTGTGCACTTTGTTGCATTGTCGGGTTCCAGTTGTCATCCTTCTCTGTGATTCCAACGATGGTACAAGAGGCGGCCTATATGCCACTCGCACGTTCTTCAGGTTCAATCGATTTATTTGCAATGCATATAGTAATATTATTACTTTGTATTTGGTTTTGATTAGTATTTTTTTTTTTGGTGATTGGTGTTCGTGTTGCGTGGAATCTCTTTGTCGTCGTTTTTGTTCAAATTTTTCTTTTAATTGGTCCAATTCTTTTGTTAGAATATTAGCATTTTCCCATGTGGGCGGTGGTTGTTGTTGATAGAGGATGTATTTGAGGTAGCTTATTCTTTTCTTGTCTTTGTATAGTTGGCCTCCTCGTTTTCGGGGTACTTTTATTATCGGTATGCGGCACAATTCAGCATCTTTTCTTCGCGCTAGACGCGCTTTATATTCCTCACTGGTTAGCTTGGACATTCCCTTTTTTCTCTTTTTTTTTTTTGAAACAAAACTAATATTAACCACGAACACGCACCTTTTTTTTTTATACCCGTACTCAAAAAAGAGTTAAGGGGTATATTAGATTTGTGGTAAAAGTGGATGTGTGCAACGCAGAGAAGGAAACGTTTCCGACCCCATAAAGTATATATATTCTTGATCAGCATCAATAGCCGAGTCGATATAGCCATGTCCGTCTGTCCGTCCGTCCGTCTGTCCGTCTGTCCGTCTTGATGAGCGCCTAGATCTGAGAGACTATAAGAGCTAGAGAAACCAAATTTGGTTTCCAGACTCATGTGATATCACACTGCTACAAGTGTATTTCAAAATTTCGCCCCGCCCCCTTCCGCCCCCACAAAGGACGAAAATCTGTGGCAGGCACATTTTTAAAGATACGATAAAACTAAAAACGCAGTATCGTAGAGAATGCCCATATCTACCGGATTGCCGAATCTGAACGGATCATAATTATAGCCAGAATGAAGAAATTAATTTTCTGTTGGTTCCCTCTCCTTCTCCAGCGCTGCTGACGCTACTGATTCTCTTTCTCGCTCGCACACTCTGCCGCGTTCAGTGCGCGAGCAACCCCTAGCGGAGGAGATGTAGAATATGAATGGAACATGTACAATCTACATGTTAGATGTAGAATAGACATTGTATATGTAGATGCAGATAGCAGATGTAGCAAAAAAATGTAAAATGTAAAATTTTTTTTTTAATTTTTAAATTCTAAAAAATCATAAGCTCAAAAATGTATATACTGACTGAGTACGGGTATAAGTAGAGTCGCGTCCCCAGAAGCGACTCATACGTTCCTTCTCGTTTTTTTTTATATTCACGTATTTATAAATACATTAATATTTTTATTTTCTTTTAATATATGTATTTTTATTATTATTTAGTTATATATTATTTATTAAAATTTTTTTTTTTTTTCACTTATATATTTTTATATGTTTTGGGCTCCTGGCAGGATCGCCATTTAATAGAAGTGATTTTGTTGGTTTAGTCGGAATTGCCCGTATGGCCAGGCAACTGCGAAATGTTCTTTATTTGTATAGTAAACGTTATGTTCTTTATATATGTTCTTTTATATGCTCTTTATAGCTTAGTAGCTAAGGCTAGGGCTGCCCGAAAGGCCAGGCAGCTTCTGTCCCGGTCCATGAAGGGCATGGCCTTTTTATGCTAATTGGAATGGTCAGTGCTTCAGGTTTGACATTATATCGGCAGCAGAGCCGATCTGCTATCAGCGACGTCGCGTCATCATCTTCGGCTTGTCATAAGCACAGATATGCATACGTATATACGTATGCATGTGCACACATAGCGGCAGCGCAGCGCCGACGAAGCGACGACGCTAACTTTGGCACGATCGGTCTATGCTTGCCGTTTATGTTTATACAAATGTTTTGTTAATCTATTTGGTAGTTCTTATGAGTGGCTGCTTATACTACAACATAGCTTGCAACTTTCCTTACCAAACAATTACACCAGTCTAGCCAGCTTTAATAAATCATTTCTGCCCTGTTCAAACATGAACATGTCGATGTACGAGTACATTAAGAAAAGATTCTGTACACAATCTATATATTTCTAAATTTAAATGTAGTAGTACATAAAGTCGATAATTTACGACCGTTTGAAAGAAAGGGCAAAGATGTGTGGTAATAAATACGCGACAAGCAACACACAAGTGGAGATCCGACTGATCAAATGTAGAGCTAAGCATTAATGTTGTATGCAATGAGTTGCATGCACTCAAACAACCCCCACGGTAACTGTAGCCGTTCCATGGGTCTAGCGATAAGAATAGAATATCAATTGTACCACATACATTGTTTGTAAACTGATATAAGGCTCTGATTTTAAGAATAAAATTTAGTTTGAATTTACAACTCAACTCGCAAATGTCTAGACTTTTCTTAAGGTCTTAACAGCCCGATACAAGACATATAGCAGAACAAGTAATACTAGAAACTGACCAAGAAATAGAAACAACAATGGCACAAACAAATATAGAATTTCTCAACTCAGCCTCCAGCTTATACCAGATTTCGATGGTAAACACGAAAATCTGAGAAGTTTCCTAGACGCACTAGAAATAGTAGAATCCATTAAAGGAACTCATGAAGTTTAAGCTGTATACGTCCTTAAATCAAAAATTAAAGGACATGCCAGGAACTTAATAGAATCGGAAACAACAATAGCAGACGTCATCCGTAAGCTTAAAAATTACGTAAAAGGCGAGTCAGTTGAAGTACTGAACGCTAAAATGTTGAACGTCCAACAAAAAATAAAACTGCAAACATTTATACTCAGGAAATTCAACAATTGACAAAGGCTCTAGAAAGCGCCTATATTGCAGACGGAATTTTCCTTTCACTTGCCACTAAATATTCAACCCAACAAGCTGTAAAAGCTATGACAACGAATTGCTCCATCGAAAAAGTTAAACTTATCATGGAAGCGGGAAAGTTCGATAACATGAACGAAGCTGTCTCCAAGTTCGTAAACAGTTGCACAGATGCAACCGGTAAAACTGATACCACACTGTACTATAATCGGCAGAGTAATAACTCATATAGAGGAAACTCATACCGAGGCGGAAACCGAGGTGGATACCAAGGTAATTACCGAGGTAGCTACCAAAGTAGCCAAAGCCGAGGACGCGGGAATTTCAGAGGAAATTTTCGACGTTACAACA
This sequence comes from Drosophila obscura, assembly GCF_018151105.1. Lineage (NCBI taxonomy): Eukaryota > Metazoa > Arthropoda > Insecta > Diptera > Drosophilidae > Drosophila > Drosophila obscura. The sequence continues at coordinate 2,380,894 of NW_024542848.1, read as the reverse complement.
ATAGTAATAAAAACGAGAAGGAACGTGCGAGTCGCTTCTGGGGACGCGACTCTACTTATACCCGTACTCAGTCAGTATATACATTTTTGATCTTATGATTTTTTAGAATTATAGAAAAAAAAAAAAATTTTACATTTTTTTGCTACATCTGATATCTACATCTACATCTACAATGTATATTCTACATCTAACATGTAGATTGTACAATGTACATGTCCATTTAGATTCTACATCTCCTCCGCTAGGGGGTGCTCGCGCACTGAACGCGGCAGAGTGTGCGAGCGAGAAGGAAAATGAGTTTCGGAGTCGTCGTCGGGAGGGGGGACAGGGGAAGCAACTGAAAATTAATTTCTTCATTCTGGCTATAAATATGATCCGATCTGATTCAGATTCGGCAGTCTGGTAGGTATGGGCATTCTCTACGATACTGCGTTTTTAGTTTTATCGTATCTTTACAAATGTGCCTGCCACAGATTTTCGTCCTTTGTGGGGGCGGAAGGGGGCGGGGCGAAATTTTGAAATACACTTGTAGCAGTGTGATATCACATGAGTGTGGAAACCAAATTTGGTTGCCCTAGCTCTTATAGTCTCTGAGATCTAGGCGCTCAACAAGACGGACAGACAGACAGACGGACAGACGGACAGACAGACATGGCTCTATCGACTCGGCTATTGATGCTGATCAAGAATATATATACTTTATGGGGTCGGAAACGTTTCCTTCTCTGCGTTACACACATCCACTTTTACCACAAATCTAATATACCCCTTAACTCTTTTTTGAGTACGGGTATAACAACGAGAAGGAACGTGTGAGTCGCTTCTAAAGACGCGACTCTACTTATACCCGTACTCAGTCAGTATTTACATTTTTGAGCACATGATTTTTTTTTAGAATTTTAGAATTAAAAAAAAAATATTACATATTACATTTTTTTGCTACATCTGTTATCTACATCTACATATATTATGTATCTTCTACATCTAACATGTAGATTGTACATGTACCATTTAGATTCTTCATCTCCTCCGCTAGGGGTTGCTCGCGCACTGAACGCGGCAGAGTGTGCGAGCGAGAAGGAAAATGAGTTGCGCGGTCGTTGGCAGAATGGGGCAGGGGAAACAACTGTAAGTGAATTTCTTCCTTCTGGCTATAATTATGATCCGATCTGATTCAGATTCGACAATCTGGTAGATATGGTCAGTCTCTACGTTACTAGTTTTATCGTATCTTTAAAATACAGACACATTTCGTAACATAGATTACAAAAATATCACACAAATATCAGGTATTGGTGAAGGTTCAACCAATTCCAAAGGATTAGCATTCATAGATCTTCTCTCAGGAAAATATGCTATTCCACATAATTGTCATATAGTAGATTCAAACTTTCCCATTCCTTGCGATGGAATAATTGGTATAGATTTCATGAAAAAATTCAATTGTCAAATAGACTTAAAACCAGAAAATGATTGGCTCATCCTGGGACCAAATAATTTCAATTATCCCATCAATATTCCAATATATCATACACTAGAAAACAATTTATCAATTTTACCAGCACGATCCGAAGTTGTCCGAAAGACTGCTATAAATACAGCAACTGAATATATATTCATACCAAATCAAGAGATTCAAAATGGAGTATACATTGGAAACTCTATTTCAGACTCTCAAAACACCTTCGTCCGAATATTAAATACAACAAATACAAATGCAATCATTGAATTAAAAAAAAATAAAATTCGAACCATTAGATGATTACGACATAGTAAATACCAATCCTAATAATAACACTACTCGACAAAATCGAACTTTTTTTTTCCTCAAGGATCCAAACCGACTTTTTCTGATAGATATGGGGATTTAAAATTTTTTAAAGAATTATGGTTTTTTTTCTATGCCAGAACTTTTTTTTGAAGAATTTTGGAAAAAAGTGTTTTTTTAAATTTTTTTCAGGGGTGGCGCTTGTTTTTTCCATAGCTCTAGGCATATTACGTCTGGTTGTAAAGAACTTTGCTATTTTGAAAAGGTAATTAAAACAGCTAGAAGTTAAGCCCAAATACTTTGTGATTTCAGCTTACCGTCTGGGAAATAAAAAGCATTGAAATGCAAAAATGATGATTTTTGTGCGGTATTTGTTACGAAATTTTGACTTTAAAAACTCAGGAAAAGTCGAAAAAAAATTATATCTTGTGTCCTCTATTTTTTTGTGTATAGGTGCGTTAATTTGGCGTCGTTTAAGGTATCGCTCATTAAAATCTATGGAGAGACTTTGGAGCTAAAATTCGTTAACCAAACCTAAAATATGAAATAAATGAACAAAAAATACCTTTTGGAAGGTTGCGGGCATTTTTTTTTCGACTTTTCCTGAGTTTTTAAAGTCAAAATTTCGTAACAAATACCGCACAAAAATCATCATTTTTGCATTTCAATGCTTTTTATTTCCCAGACGGTAAGCTGAAATCACAAAGTATTTGGGCTTAACTTCTAGCTGTTTTAATTACCTTTTCAAAATAGCAAAGTTCTTTACAACCAGACGTAATATACTAGAGCTATGTGAAAAAAACAAGCGCTACCACTGAAAAAAGCTTAAAAAAAAAATACCAGTTTTAAAAAATTCTTCAAAAAAAAGTTCTGCCATAGAAAAAAAAAAATATCAAACCATTTCTAAGCCCCAAATCTTTAAGAAAAAGTTCGTTTTGTTCCTTGAGGAAAAATCGTGTTGACTAGTGTTATAGGGGCATAAACAAAAAACTTGTAGCCGATAAATTCCCACTACCAAGAATAGATGATATTTTGGATCAATTGGGAAGGTCAAAGTATTTCTCTTGTTTGGATTTAACATCAGGTTTCCACCAAATTGACTTAGAGAAACAATCAAGAAATGTCACATCTTTTACAGCAGACAACGGTACATATAGTGTCTAAGCCGCAAAGTAGGTAGCCATACAGCCAATGGGCTGCAAGCTTATGCTCTCGCAGCACGAAAGCCTGTGGAGCGGCCCCTTAACATCAAGGGAAATTCTGCCTCGTAGTTCTAAGCTTAATTATATGTAAACCAGTTGAAATAAAACCCTTGAAGACACAACGCCGCGCACGCGCACTAGTTTACGAAGATTTGTTCCGCTATTCTTGTTTTTGGGCACCGAAACCCACGATTCCAGAAAACTAAGCAAGGCAAGGATCTCCCACTACGAACATTGCTCCTTCGAGCCGGATATCATCTTTTTTGTGAGAATCTTCATGAAGATCAAGGAGAATCATCCCCCAAACCGCTCGCCCCAGCTAGCTCCTGAGAACCTAAGACAGCTAAGTACCGAAATCTTTCAAAAATTTCATTAACTTGGTCAGAGGTCTGTGTTGTGTGTAAAGAAAATTCCTAAAGAAAAAGAAAAGTGCAAGTAGATTCGGTTAAAAGAAAAGATTATATATCCGCCATTTTTTCTATACGCATATGTACATACATATGTATGTATAACCTCTCCGATTTTATTCCGCCAAAACCTCTGCGAGGGCAGCGAACCGAAAAATATACATATGTACATGCACGAACTCTACAATTTCTTCCCCTCCACGAACATACTACATCGAACATAGTGCATCGAACACCTTAGAGGGAACATAGTGCATCGAAAACCTTGGATCGAACATAGTGCATCGAACACCAACTTGCACTTAATACATACATACATACGTTCATATGTACTTGTCTTTTCTGCTCTTCTTTTTTTTCCTCTTGCTTTACACATATATTACTCACAGTTTATCAAAAACCAACACAGAAAAACATCCCCAATTAGTCAAGCTTACATTCCGTTTGTGTAATCCGTCTCTTCATATATACAGTTGTGTTCAATGAAATAGTAGTGCCGCACCTCATCACTTTCAAAACCCTTTTTGAGATATTTCTAGTCTTTCAAATTGAACAAGTGATACCTTTACGGAAAGCCTGGAATGTAAGCATTAGAAACTTGAGAAACCCCACTACATTTGCATTCTATCTTCTTGTTATTTATGACTTTAGACACTACCCATGTTATCTGCTGTTCAATGAAATAGTAGTGCTGGGTTAAATTAATTTTTAAAAATGAAAAAACAAAGCAAATTAATTTAAATAAGTCACCACCCGTAAGCTCAATTCAGATATCGAATAATTTGATGAAAGAAAGTTTTGGACATTGCGGTAATTTTGATTTTGAAGCGTTTAAGAAATCGTTGCTCGGTCCAGAAGAGGATACCTTAGAGTTAGACTAAAAACTTAAGGCAGGAGGTATAATGGGATTGAAAATTAAGTTTTATGCACTCTCACTATTGTATTTAACCCAATTAACTAAAAAAAAGTCGACTGGAAATCGATTTTGTATGCGAAAAACTTATTTTTTAGAGAATGGTCGGCGATGGTCGAAGGCAAGACCAGGTCTTCAATATCCTCAAAAATTATGAAAAAAATTTTTAATCGCTCTGTCAGTGATGTGTCAGTTCGTAAACGGTTGATTACACATTATTTGAATGCAAGAAGTCCCAGAAAGCTCCGCGTTTGGGCCTGAGAGTACATGGGTGCACGACTTCAGTTTGGAAAAACGCATGTGGAATGGCCTGTGTCACAGTGACAAAAATACTTTTGACTGATGATAGTAAAGTTGTATTATATGGTAAGATAAAATCAAAAGATTATGTTTGGCATTCACAGAAATCCGATTACCACCTAAAATCATGAAAAATATAGCATTGGACATGCTAGGCTGAGCCCTATGGGGCCCAGCTCATATAAGCTAGTACTTTCTAGCCTGGCGTTTGAGTTTATTATGGTTTTGAGCGAAACTGTGTATGTAGGTATACTTTAGAATACATTATATTAATATTACAGTTGAAAAATGCATGTTAAAAGGATTTTTTAACAGGATAATGACTTAAAATACCCAGAAAAGCTCGCTAGGAATTGATTTTTATCGGAAAAGATCGACGTTATTCCATGGCCAACTGTCCAACTGGATATAAATCTCATCGAAATCTTATGCTGGAATACCAAATACATTGTTGACACCCAAATCCGTGACTAGAGCCAAGTTTTAGCAAGTGGTTCATGGATTATCGGTTCAAATCCTATCGAAGCGTTGGCAGGATTATGACCCATATCCGGCCGGTGCAAGTTCGCAATGAAAACCAAATTGATTAAAAACTAAAAATTAAAGCTCAGAAACATGAAGAACATGAAATATATGTTTTTATTTGAGTTTCGTTGCTTTTTTTAATGTTCTAAAACACTACTATTTCATTGAACAGCATATTTCATGGGTATTCGGCTTATGTCATGTAAAACAAGAAGATGGAACTCAAATGTATGGATATTTCTTCGGTTTTCTATTGCTAACAGTCCGTTCTATTAAAGATTTGGATATCTGGAAGTGTCTCAAAGAGAGTTTTGAAAGTGATGAGGTGCGGCATTACTATTTCATTGAACACAACTGTATATTCCACTGAATATTTTGCATGCGCTAAAATTAGGAATTCAATAAAAAAAAAAAAAAACCTTATACAATAAATCTGGCGTATGCAGTGAAATCTGTAAGCTGAACTTAATAAAAAAGAAACAAAACACAAATTACACTACTCAACACTAGAATTAGGCTGTTGCCCAAAATAACTTTTTCTTATAGATTTCGGGGTTTAAAAATTTTTAACGAATTTTGGTTTTTTTATACCCGTTCTCGAAAAAGAGTTAAGGGGTATATTAGATTTGTGGTAAAAGTGGATGTGTGTAACGCAGAGAAGGAAACGTTTCCGACCCCATAAAGTATTCTTAATCAGCATCAATAGCCGAGTCGATATAGCCATGTCTGTCTGTCCGTCCGTCCGTCCGTCTGTCCGTCTGTCCGTCTTGATGAGCGCCTAGATCTCAGAGACTATAAGAGCTAGAGTAACCAAATTTTGTTTCCATACTCATGTAATATCACACTGCTACAAGTGTATTTCAAAATTTCGCCCCGCCCACTTCCGCCCCCATAAAGGACGAAAATCTGTGGCAGGCACATTTTTAAAGATACGATAAAACTAAAAACGCAGTATCGTAGAGAATGACTATATCTACCAGATTGCCGAATCTGAATCAGATCGGATCATAATTATAGCCAGAATGAAGAAATGAATTTTCTGTTGGTTCCCTCTCCTTCTCCAGCGCTGCTGACGCTACTGATTCTCTTTCTCGCTCGCACACTCTGCCGCGTTCAGTGCGCGAGCAACCCCTAGCGGAGGAGATGTAGAATATAAATGGTACATGTAAGTAATGTTTAAATACGACACGGGTATTTGATGTAAAGTATTATTTATTTCATGAATGTAATTAAACTTGCAAAAGAATACAATGAGAGATTAAGTACCCGCAAGGCGAGACGTTGATACGTGAATGCCACTCGGCCGGTAATTAACAACTAACTTAAAAACCTAAACTTCCCAGCTACGGGACCCTTGGTTGGCGGCCACGGCACTCGTCGCTGTCCAGCAAAAGTGCTGACCTTGCGCCTCGTGCGTGGTGTCCAGTAGCGGCCGGCATCCGGCGACCGCGACGACGGCGATCCCACGGTTGACGAAACTGCTTACCTTGCGATATCGCAGAATTCGTCCAACCCAATGGACAATCCAGTTAACTCTTGTTAACTCAGAATTCGTCCAACCCAATGGACAATTCAGTTAACTCTTGTTAACTACTCCCTCCTTCAAGACTTGACCGTCCTCGGTCAAGCCCATGCTCTTCAGCATCTGCTCAATCGCGACGGTGTTACCCTTCTGCTGCCTGCGCCGCATCCACCAGGAAACGCCAATTAAAGCAGCGCACACGGCCACGCCCATGACAGCGGCCAGTGCGGAACTGATCACAAGGTTTGTTCGGACTTCGGTCAGGTGCTGCAGATTTTCCTCATTCAGCTTGTGAAGATACGGCAGGCTCAACAGTGTTTGGTGGCGGGTGACATTAATCCTCGCCGAGGTAGCTACGCCCGGGACTCTCTTTGGCGCATTGCTGAAGTTGGTGTATTTTGTCCCGTTGACGTGCCCGACCTGGTCAAAGGTTACCAGGTATGTTCCCGTAACAGTTCGCTCGGGGCCGTCGTCGGTGGTCACAATGGCGGTGGCATCGTTGATTACCACAATACCCCCATCTATCTCCAAGATCGGGGGTAGGTTATTTGGCTGGGTGCCGCAGTGGGCCACGGCGCCAAAATGCAGTTCTTGAGCGCAGCTGTTCGCCGGTGCCTCCTTACAGAAGGCCAATGATGGGGGCCCTATGCATGATGAGACAGCGATGACCTTGCTGCCGCATTCTGCTATGGTGTCCTCGGGCAACCGGATCGTTACCCCTTTGTGTGCGACTGGGAAGATGGCTATTTTCTTACAAATGAGCTTAGGTCTAGGCATTTCAATTACAAAGATGATCAATTCCTTATTAGCTAGTGCCCTCACATTTGCAGCGCCCAAAAGTTGGGTTACACTGATATCTGTGGAACCTTTCTTCAGAATCGCCTCTAAGTCATTACTATCGATAATAGCTGGATTTACTATATTTATTTTAGCCAGAGTAGTGGCAATCATTAGGTTCTGCAATTCGAGCGTCAATATCCTGTTTCTAGTTAGGAGGGTTTCATATAGATGGGAAGTGTCAATTTCTTCCTGCTTATTTACTTTCAATAATTGATTAACCGTTTCGGTGAGGGCATTTATCTGTGTTTGAGTCCTTGAGTTTATGGTTATCTGTCTGTTGTTTGCGTTTATTAAATCATACTCGACCTGTCTCGTTTGTTGTAAGTCATAAAAGTCCGGGGTTCCTGCGACTACCTTCAGTGCAGACCCCAAGATATTCAAACTCCTCGCATGCCTGTGATGAACTCCCAAAGCCGCAGTCAACGTCAGTAGGTGTTTCGTGTCTGTTTCTACTATTTTCCTCATATGTGTCTGAGGGAACACGTCAGTCAAGTCTATTGTTTCCTGAATGTATCGGTCATACTCTGTCAAGTTCGTGGAGTGTTGTACGTAGAAGGTTTCGTTCCATATTACGGTCCGTCCGTCAATTATGGGAATGTAGTCCGCGTGCGTGTAGTCCGTCAGCTTTGAGTCGGTCATGGCTGTCAAGGCCAAGACTGTTAGGAGGCAGAGATACTCAACGGGTGACCTATAAGAAATGAGAGACACATCGGCTTATTAGCTATACCTTCTTTAATCCTACTATAATTTGTCCTAGTGGACCTGAACTTAGTGCTATGAATCCCGGTTTACTACACCTAATTCCTTACTTACCTCAAATTGTCTTTGTGGACCACCCTCCCTTTAATAAGAACGGTGGTTCCCAGGTCTGCCTCTACCTTTTGTTCAGCGCAGAGGGGAGTTAGCTTGTTCCCTAACCTCCTATTGGTTTTCATTAGGACCTGCTCGCCTACATCAAAGGTCCTATTTTGCCTGGTCGGGTTGTTTCTATCGAGCTGCTCTTGTTGGGCTTTTATTAGCTTTAACATAATTTCTTCCCCAAGGTCACAACTTGCGTGGACCACATCCATAGGTGTCCTGTTCGTGACGGAGTGGATGGTTCGATTATATTCGATGGTCGCTAGAATAACTAGTTCAACCGTATCGTCCACCTGGCGTTGCAATTTTAAGCACCTGGCTATTTCTAAGAGGGTGCTGTGGAAGCGTTCCACCTGTCCGTTTGATGTGCTGTGCAAAGGTGGGGCATTCGCTACATCAATGTCGAACTGGTTCTTTAATAAAGACCGAATGGTCTCCGAGTTGAAAGCTGCCTCATTGTCACAGTAGATGGTCCTAATAGCTGGGAAGATTTTTACCAATTGTAAAATTGGTATTTTCACGTCCGTGATCGTGCGTGAAGCAACCTGCTGCGTTATTGCAAACTTTGAAAATTTGTCAATCGCGGTAAGGAAGTACTTCCCTGCGGTGGAAAAGATGTCGATATGAATCAACTCGCCTACTCTTGCCGGAATTGGATTCACCCCTAACTCTTGCTTCCTAGGGTGCCGGTTATACTTGGCTTTCTGGCATATCCTGCAGTTTATCACCACTTCTGCTGTGATTTTCTCCATTTTCGGGAAATAATAATCTCGCAGTACCTGCTTCACATTCTCCTGGGCTGCCCTGTGCGCCCGATTGTGTTCGGCTGTCATTATCTCTCTTCGCTCCCCGTCGTTGGTGATGTCTGTAACCAAGGTTTTGCAAAATCGAAATTTTGTGTCCGGAAAGGCTTTTATCAGATCGTTTTGCACAAACGCCAAAGTTGGCAGAGTGCAATGGATGGCGTTAACGACTCCAGGCTTTACCGCTTCCTTGATGGGCGCAAGAAGTGTATCTCGACTGGCAAATTCGATCTTGTGACGGGTCTTTTCGGAGAAGAGGATGTGGAGCTGCTTGGAAGGAGTATTTGATTCTTCTAGGATTATCTGATTCCTGAAGCAGTTCACTGGTTTGTCTGCGGCTTCAATTACGTAAGTGAGCGGTGCTTCACTATGAATTGTTGCTGCGTCAGATCGACTCTGACTTTCTAACGCATTGATGTTCTGTCGCGACAGCGCATCTGCTACGTAATTGTCCCTGCCTGGTTTGTATAAGACCCTTGCGCCGCACTCATCAATTCTCGCCTTCCAACGCTTTATCTTGGAATTGGGGTTTCTATCTGAAACCGCGAAAATCAGTGGCTGATGGTCTGTGTTGATGTCACTCTTTCCATACAGGTAGTGACGGAGAGTGTCTAGGGCCCAGACTATGGCCAGAAGCTCCCTTTCATTGGTCGCATAGTTTAGTTCTCTGTCTTTTAGAGTCCTAGAAATCATGGTTATGGGTCTATTATTTTGTGACAGTACCGCCCCGATACCACTGGACGAGGCATCAGTGGTTAGGTCGAATGGTTGGTTGAAGTCTGGGTAGTGGAGGATGACGTCTTCTGACGCCAAAATGTTCCTAAGTTTATCAAAGGCCTGTTTCTGAACATCATCAAACTGTATGGGAATGGTTTTCGAGCGTTGTTTGTTGATCTTACCATTTTCTCCCTTCAGAATGCTAGAGATCGGTCTTGCTATCTGAGCGAAGTCCTTTATAAAACACCGGTAGTAGCTGGCAAGACCCAGGAATGATCTTACCGCAAACAGGGTGGAGGGTTGTCTAAACCCCTGAATAGCCTTGACTTTATCGGGGCTTGTTCTCGTGCCCTCGGTTGACACCACAAATCCAAGGAATTCCACTTGTCCCCTGAAGAACTGGGACTTTTCCTTTGACACCCTCATGTTCGCGTCGTGGAGGCTGCCAAGCACGGTGTCAATGTCTCTGACATGATCCGCCTCACTTTTTGAGAAAACGACGACGTCGTCAACATATACGTAACATATCTTACCAATATGCTCCCGTAATACGTCATCGATGGCCCGTTGAAAAATGCTTGATGCATTCCTGAGGCCAAATGGCAAACGGCAGAACTCATATTTGCCTCCGTTTACCGAAAATGAGGTCTTTTCACGATCGCGTTCAGCTAACATGATTTGATGGTACCCTGACTTTAGGTCAAGGGTAGTGAAGTATCTTGCCTTACCCAGATTTGAAAGTATCATGGAGATACAAGGCATTGGATACTTGTCTGGTATGGTCTTTGAGTTAAGCTTGCGGAAGTCTATGACTAGCCGCTTCTTGTTTGAGCCCGAGTCGTCAGTGCCTTTTTATCCAACAACCCATATGGGGTTGTTGTACGGAGACCTGGAAGGCCGAATGATTTTGTTCCGCAATAGGTCCTTCACCTCGTCATTGACGAAATCAGTGGCTCCTACAGGGAAGGGGTACATTTTCGAGTAGATTGGCTCCTCATCCTCGGTCCTAATTGTGGCTACTACGGCTGTGTTGAAGGGTAGCATTTCAGTCGGATCTGCAAATGCCTTTATACGGCTGGACATCATTCTGAGAAACTGGTCCCTTACTGTTGGCGGGACCTCAATGTCGTCTACTTTTGTGAAGTTAACGCTGGGGCATTTGTGGAATAGGATCTTTTCAGATTCCTGTCCAAAGTGGAGATTTTTTGTCCCCAGGTTTATATTGACGCCAGCTTTCGTTAGCGTGTCGAGCCTACGATGCCATCAAAGGTTGATAGCTCCGGCAAGATAAAAAACGGGCATTTTATGCCGAATATGGTTAGGAGACATTTTTGCTCTACTTTATTAAACCCGTGCAGGGATTTTACAACAAATGGGGCCTCTACAGGGACAATTCCCTTAAGTTCTTTTAAAGGTTTGATATAATTCTTCGCAGCCCCAGTGTCTATTAAAAGGTTAAGTGTCCTCCCTGCTACTGTTCGTTTGACGAACGGGAGCAGGGATGCTCCCCTAAAAAATTGACAGTATCACTGTCGTATCCTGCACTATTGTCTTCATCAATCTGCGCCACTGCTTCCGACGCTAACTGCTCGTACTGTTGCTCGTATTTGTCCGGGTTCACCTGAGCGAGGTGGTTGACCCTCTGCCTGCGCTGGTCGGAAAATCTCTGGGATCCAGCCGGTCTTTTATACGCACCATGTTGGTGCCCGTTATTAGGGTTTTCTGTAGCCGGTAGGCCTGGGTTGTGCCCCTGCTGCTTCTGAAAGCCAGTTGGCTGACGGAATTTAGAGGAAGATGGATCAACATCCATCATCTCTACTTTGTCTTGGCTACGGTGACCACCTGCTTGATGGTTCCTCTGGTTGTTCGTGCAGAACGGGTTCTTCGATTGTCTTTTGTAGTGATCGGGTTCATTCTGTCCGTCCTGCCTATACTTTGTTCGGTTCTGTGGCTTGCTTTCTAAAGCTCTTGCGTAATTCGTTGCAAGTCGTGCCTATCATGGTTGGCCTCGATTTCTTGTGCCAAGGCCAAGGCTGATGGCAAGTCCGCAGGCTGTGCCGCAAATAATGTATCCGTGAGGCCTCTTCTTAAACCTGAGACAAAGACACGGAGTGCGTCAGCCCTATACTTCTCGTTAATGTATTGCGCCTGTGCGGCGTCCTGTGACATGATCGTCTTATTTGTGAGAAGGGTGAGCTTCTTCTCGACCTCTTCGTAAAACTGAGTGATGGACAGTCCACCTTGCCGAAGTGTGGCAAGCTCTTGCTCTAGCAAGTGTATCGGACGCTCGTCCGAATATGTAAAATCGAGGCGATTAATGATCGCCTCAAAGTTCAACACTGTGTTGAACGACGCTAAGAGTGAGTCTAATCGTGTTCCTGATTATTAAAACCGCTTGGTAGTGCTTTGAACTTCCTACAAACCCCTCGTATAGCTTATAGGCAGCCTTTGCTGCCTGTCGCCGTTGAACTCTGGCAGCGTTTTTACCGCATCCAGAGCTTCATCACAACCTACCGCTCGGTCCAAGGTGACCGCCTCGTAGGCCTTGGCCTCGGGGGCCTGAACTCTCGCAGCGTGCAGCTGGTCAGATACAGCCTGCATATGCCGATTAAAGTCCGCTTTTTGTATTTCTAGCGCAGCGTTGACCGCCGCCTCTATAACAGCCTTGATCTGAACAGGGTCCATTTTTTCTACTCTTCCCTCGGGTTCTATTTCAAGGTCTACGCTGAGTCCGCCGAACAATCTGGCTAACTCCGAAATGGGCATAGACGGATTTTTTCTCGGTCGCCCCCTAACGTTTCGTTTGTCTTTGTCGTAGGTCAGGACCAGCTCTGCCGGGCCGTTGCTTCTGTTTATTTTCTTTAGGAATCAAATTCAAGCTCCCTCAAACACAGATCTCGTTGTTGTTGCCCGCCGACAACAATGTATTTATGGTGTGGTATAACGTTTCTTGCTTGCGTTTATCGCAACCAAAAAAAAAAAGGGGGGATTTTGTTTTTATTTTTTTCCTTTTTTTCTATTTTTTTATTTTCACTATAGGGCGATTATGAAGAAAGGTTTCACTTACATGTTCCTTCTTCTGGTGTATTGATTCTAGCTGGAAAGTTCTAGTTCTGAGTTGTTGTCTTCTCTCGTCGCCGCTGCCCAAAGCCGTCCGCTCTGGTGTAACAGTTTGGGGTTGATTAAATGCCTTTTATTTACACTCGAGGCTACGCGCTTTTGCGTGCAATTGATGTACGCGCCTTTCTTCACCGTGATTTTTGATTCCTGGTGGTGTGTTGCGGCGATCTATTTACCGATCTCCCGCGGGCGTGGCTTTTTGATAATAATCTTTGTGTTTTTGAGCGGGCGTTGTCTCCGCGCTCCACAGTTTCCACTTTTTTGCGATATCGCAGAATTCGTCCAACCCAATGGACAATCCAGTTAACTCTTGTTAACTCAGAATTCGTCCAACCCAATGGACAATTCAGTTAACTCTTGTTAACTTGTAGAATCTACATGTTAGATGTGGAATATACATTGTAGATGTAGATGTAGATAACAGATGTAGCAAAAAAATGTAAAACGTAAAATATATTTTTTTTTTAAATTCTAAAAAATCATTGGCTTAAAAATGTATATACAGACTGAGTACGGGTATAAGTAGAGTCGCGTCCCCAGAAGCGACTCACACGTTCCCTCTCGTTAAAGTCAAAGTTTAGAAAAAATTACCGCAAAAAATTATGAAATTTGAATTTGAAAGCTTAATATCTCCAGGCGTTAAGCTGCAGATACAAAGCTGTTTGGGTCGAATTTATAGCTGCGCTTGTCAGTTTTTCAGAACTGCAAAGTGCTATGCAACCAGATATAAGATACTAAAGTTATGTGAAAAATAGACGCACTACCTCAAAAAAAAACCATAAAAAAAAACCAGATTTTAAAAATTCTTTAAAAAAAATGACACCATAAAAAAAATAATAAAGTACTACAGCAATTTTAAAATCCCGAAATCTATCAGAAAAATTAATTTTGGTTCACAGCCTAAATCAAATGTTCAATTTTGACGAGTAGTGTTATCTGCAATCAAATACAGTGGCTCCATCGCATAATCGGACACTTGTTTACCCAGTACGAATGTGCGCAAAAAGTATAAAAAAAGTTAGCTGTTCTCGCTAGAATCTATAAGTTTTTGCTTATGATTTAGATAGTCAATGTTACAAAGTTATAATAAAAGTGAAAAAAAAACAATTTTATCGCATTTCTTTATACTTTTTTATTTGAATTGTGTTGTAGCATTGCCCAAATTTTTCCACACATCTCGTTCTCTTTCGTAGTGACCAGACGTGTTTTTGTTTTGCGCTCCGCATTTTCCTTTTGTTTAACTTTAACAGCCGGGATTTTTTTTAAATCTATAATTTAACTCTCTAACTAAGTTACATTAAAATCATACTTTTACCGCGGGTGCATGCCTGATAATTGTGTAAAAACACAACTTATTTAATACATTTTGTGCGTTGGTTAGTCGTGTGTTTGTGTTGTTGCTTTTCGTAAGTACGCCCTCTCATTACATTTAGCCGCTCTTTGTCGTAGTTATTGCCTTCTAGCACTCTCTCTATCACCTAACTCTCAATAACTGTTCTTTCGCTCTCGCTCTTGTAACTTTTTGTGCAGTAACGCTCTCACCTATAAGCTGTTGCTGCAACCACTCTCCTCTCTCATCTTTTACCGCTTTCGCTTCAAGCATTGCTCTAAGCATTTGCTCTGCACAGTGGTCTGATTGCTATTTGTTTTGAAATTTTTTTTCCCAAAGTAAAAAAAATAAGAGACATAAATATGGAATTTTCTGTCGTCTGTGCCAAAAAAAACCTGCAAGAAGCAGATCACCCATGACCAGCCCAATATCCCTTGCTGGCTTTGCGAAAGCGTAGTGCACGCAAAATGTGTAGGGATCTCGGGCCGTGTTGGAGACGCCATTTACCAAAACAACGGCCTGCATTATAGTTGTGAGGAATGCCGTGCTGTGGAAAACGACATGCGTTCATTCATGATGCAGACGCGAAGTGGCTTCAAAGAGCTGATCGTAGGCTTTAAACAGCAATATGATCGGCTCTTGGCCATAACACTCAGTTCAGCAGTTTACAGCTGCTGGCTGAGTCTCCGAGGCGCAAGAAGTCTACTCCGCGGGACTTGCAAGTGCCGACTGCCTCATGTCCGCCGGCATCTGAAAAACTTGCTCCAACCACTCCCTACGTTTGCTACTCCAAGGGCAACGATCGCTGCTGGTGATGCAGATTCGGGAGCCGAATGCTTCACTTCGGAGAGTATACAGTTAGAAATGTCTGTAGAGTCCGTGTCCATCGAGTCCGCACCCAACCCCTTAACTATCCCCTCAGTTTCGCTCCCACCAGCTAATATATGTCCAGGACCACCGGATACTGCCATCACAGGTACTATGCCTGTGGTGCCAAAACCACTGGTGGGAGTCCCACCAAAGCGACAAGTTTTTGTCTCGCGGCTAGCCCCTGACCTGACATCAAATGATGTGACCGCTTTTATACAAAGCAAAATAAAAGCCGTCGGCTTAAAGGTGGAAAAATTTAACTTTTCTTACGCCAGGGAGATATCTTCCTTCAAGATAAGCGTCTCCCCAACTAAATTTGAAACCATTTGTTCCGCTAAGTTTTGGCCGGAGCCTTTGGTGGTTAAGCTTAAGTTTAAAGTTTAAGGCTATGAAAATGGTCGGTACACAATTTTTAGAAATGACCGTTCGTCTCGACGTGAAGGTAGGGTCTTCATTGCAGTGGACTCAAACTTCACGTCGGAACATTTCGTGGTCCAGGCTCAACAAGACCTGGAATTCCTGTGCGTAAAACTGATTCCACCTTCCTTGGATATCTTAATATACGAGCATCACCTGTCCGCTTTAAACACTGTTTCTTCTTCGCTATCAGATAAAGACCATATGACAGTTCTTGGTGATTTCAATCTGCCCGGTACTGTTTGGTCTTCGGTAAATGAGTCTAATAACCTTGTGCCCATGTCACGACATGACTTTATCGACGGCTTGCTAGACCTATCCCTGTCTCAAGTCAACCATGTGAAAAATTCCTTGGGTCGATTGCTTGATCTCGGCTTTGTCTCGGATCCGACCATAGCGTTGTTAGCCCGAGCCCTTCCGCTCACTATACCAGAAGACTCCTACCATCCTACATTCGAAGTGTCAGTCGATATTGGCTCTACTGTATTGGATCGAATGGGTAGGATATCTGAACGTGTCCGCTGCTTTCGTAAAGCCGAGTTTACGAAGCTTAATAACCTCATTAGTGATTTTGATTGGTCCGCTCTGTATTTGTGCACTGACGTTACGAAAGGCACAAACATTTCTTACAATGTACTTGACACATTTTTTGATTCTTGTGTCCCACTTTCCTGTCCGGTTAGATCTGGAAAGCCTCCTTGGTTTACCAAAGAGGATAACTCTTAAGTCTAAAAAACTTAAAATCAAGACTTTATACAAAATTTCGAGAAGTTGGTTCTCCCTCTTCTCTTTCTCATTATGTAATAGCTCAGTCAAATTTTTCCGTTCTTAACGCCCTACCTATCTCGATGCAGGATGCGATTTTCACAGGACCCTAAACAGTTTTACAACTTCGTAAATAGTAAGCGTAGAACGTCCGCACATCCATCCTCGTTATCTTTTCTCAATATGTCAGCAAACAATGATCAGGCGCAATTGCCGATCTTTTTGCCAAATTTGTCCAAACAACCTATTCTTATGAAAGCTACTCTGGTCAGCCGTATCCATACAGTTTACCAAGGTCGAATGGCATCTTCAGACCCTTGTTAAATGAAAGCTAACTGCTTCATGATCTTCGACTAGTTAAGCCGGTGTTCAGTCGCATATTTATGCATTAATTAATATTACATAACATACACTTATCGAAGAAGTCAGGTCGACCCATGTAACGGGAGACATGATATCAAACGACAATGCATTGTAGCTGAGTCAACAATAACCGCTTCTGCAGCAATTTCTGCCAACGATGCGATCGCTCTTCAGAGGGCAAAAACACTGGTGCACTTGCTGACTATCAAAATTGCCCAATAACACAATATCATATTAAATCCAAATTAATTTAATATGAACTCCAATTCCCTTTTACCATATTCTTACTAGACTCAGCACTTTCTGTACCTTTTGTTACCTATAAATAGAATTTAAGTTTGTTAAATAAAATCAGTATCAGAAACAGTACCATCACTGCCTGTTCACTCATTCTCTACAACTGCAATCAACAGAGGCTGTCGCCGTGTCTTCAGACCCTCTCCGCAGTCCAACTGGTTCCAGTTATAGTTGCGACGACAAATTTGTAAACGGTTTATGTACCGTATGCACCAAATCACACAGACACACAAACACACATTAACATTTGGTGACCCCGACGCAGGAAAAGCTGCAGATCACACTGAAGAAGTCACCAGGACTTTTCAACACAAACTGGTAGCAAGCCACATACTTACGGTAGAATCTCCTACCAATAAGTAGAACAAATTGGCAGATCTGTCACTTTCAGATCCTCAGCCAACAAGATCAACGATTAATAATATCAAGATCACAAGTGCGTTTCACCAGCACAAAACCTCCATCCTTGTGTACGTCGTCTGTACTTATACTTTGACCAACATCGGTTGCGTATCCAGCTGCAAAGCGAATAAAATACTCCCAACGGGTCAAAGTATAAGTAAGAGGCGAAATGGATTCCCACAAGGAGGAACACGCTGCCGCCACAGAGGCATTAAATGAGCAGCAAGAAATTGGAGATGAAATTTCGATGATAATTAGGAACTTCAAAAAAGACTCTCCAGAAAGGAAGCAGAATATAACGTACTTCCAAACCAAAAAGGCGGCTCTCGAGGATGCATGGAATAGATTTAACGAAATCGACACCAAGATATCAAAGGCATATAAGACCGCCTTGCGTAAAACACTAAAAACGTACGTTGCGATGTTTACTGAAAGCATGGACAAGCTAAATCAGGCATCAAGTGCTCATGTGGGTCAAAATGTCGAACCACAATCGAATGATCGGAGCCAGCAACCAACGGAGGCTTACAGAAAATTGCCTTCACTATGTCGCCGACAAAAGGCCATAGTAGAGTCCATAAAACGCATTCTGAGACAATTCTCAGAGGCGGGAGGACGTACATCAAGTGATTTGATAAAATCACTATGGACTCAAGCACAATAAGTCCATTTTACTATCTGTTGAAGCAGCAGCAGCAAAATAGCATAACTTAGCATAGAATAGCATAGTATAAGAGTTAATGAATTGTTACGCTCAGTCGCTGTTACGCCATCTCCCAGCATGTTCGATCGGCTCCCTTCTGGAGTGGGCGAACGTTAGCATCGCTGGCTGCGACCAGTGCATTAAATGAATTTAAATTGAACGGCTGCGTTTTGGTTGAATCTTCGCTGACATCGTATACCACCGTTGTAGGAAAAAACCATCTAGAGCTGCTGGACCGGCGTCATCCCACATCATCGTTCCGGGAAAACCATTCCGGATTTTCATTGGCGCCCGAGCAGGGACATCAGCTATCAGCATTTCGTGGAAATTCGCAAGACAAAAACAGTTAACAGTGCACTTTCGTCGTCTCGGCACAAGTTACTGGTTTTTAGTCTTTGTGCGAATAAAACTCTAGCTGGCTGGTCTGCGACATCTGGTGAAGTATCGCATTAAGGAAAGTTCTTCGGAAAATTCAATGCCGAATCTACAGGTATTCTAGTGTCAAAAATTGAGTGCAATCAATCCACAAATTTGTGAGTCGTGTGTGCCTATTATAGCATCATAGCCGATGGCCTCATTTTCTGGCACTGCATGAATTGGAATACCAATTTAATAAAACATAACCCAAATAAAATCAACCGAAGTGAACTAGCCAGAAATATCAAATAATTATTTATGTGTGAAACTCAATAAAAAAGTGTACATCATGTTGAGGTCCGACTGTACTCGCTAATCAAAAGCAACGGAACGGTCATTGCCTCTATTGTCAATTCTCTTTTATCAAGTACCGCTTCTTGGTGGTCTGTTGGCTTCGGTAACGCTATAGTTGCGCCAAATTGTACATAGTGTGGCGGCGTTTGGTTGTGTGCGCTGAGAGCATAATTTTTCTCGTCTCTCTTGCTGTCGCAGCATTAACCCATTAAAGCCGATACATAGTCTTTAGACATTTCTGTTGTCGGTGTTGTTGTAATTAATTGTGGATAATAAACTCTGGCAGTTTCGGCTGTGTGCGTTAGCATCATAATTCTGCAACGCGGTAACGTTGCTAGCGCTGTTTTAACCCGCCAATAGAGAGTTTTGGGGAACTTCTTGTTGTTTGTTTTGGTGTTTGGTTAAAAACAGTTCGTTGAATACAGCTACTCACCCTCATATCAGCTTGTTTGAACAGTGCGAAAACCTGCGCATTAACCTTTGACTGTATTAATTTGAATAATCGTGTCAAAAATGAGTGAAAAAGAGAAGGAATTCGCGGCCAAGGAAGTAGGGTCCAAGCTCAGCCAAAAGTTACTGACCGCAATGCAGAAACACGACAAGGTGATGAACGACATTAGGCGACAGAAAACGGCTTTCGAGGAAAAAACAATTTCAAATTAATTGCAGGTTAGAACTGATCGAAAATTATTGCGACAAGTTAATGGACATTCAGGCAGATGTGGATTTGTTGAATCCCAGCAACGATTTAAGGTCAATGGTCGAGGATGTGTGTATTACTACGAGGGCTATGTATATGTCCGCAGTAAACGTACCTGAGAGTCAGCGAGCACATAGGAACGATCGCGGCGATCAGCGTCATTCGTCACACCTGCCAAAAATGAATTTGCCTAAGTTTAGTGGAAAACATTCCGAATTTAAAAACTTCATAAGCCTGTTTGAGAGTTTGGTGCATAGCGACCCATCATTAACGAACGTAGAAAAGTTTAACCACTTGCTGGCTTGTCTCACTGATGCTGCATTGGGCACAGTGAAGGCGTTCCAAATCTCTGAGAGCAATTATGAAAAGGCTCTGGAGAGCTTAAAGAATGTTTACGATAACAAGTGTTTAATCTTTTTCGACACCATCTCGCAGTTGTTCGACATTCCCCAAATAACAAGACCCTCTGCTTCATGCCTGAGATCCCTCATTGACACGGTATCTGCCCTCTACTCCTCTCTGCAGTCGTTAGGAAGTGAGAAGGACATAAATAGTGCAATGCTGATTCACATAGCAATGTCCAAAGTAGATCATACTACAAAATCGCGCTTCGAAGAGCACTTGGATTACGACAAATTGCCGTCGTGGTCCGATTGCGCATCCCAGTTGAATCGGCGCTATCAGCATTTGTCAGCTGAAGAGCCAACAAGGAGTAAGGGAAAAGGCAAATCAGAGATAGGCAAAGGACACACGACGTCTTCCTTTTCCTGTGCAAAGTCAAATCGGCGCGCCGAGTCGAAGTGTAGCTATTGTTCAGCGAGCAATCATATCATAAGCAGTTGTCAAGCGTTCAGTGCTCTTCCTGTTCTTCATCGTTTTAATATCACCAAGCAACTTCGCTTGTGTATAAATTGTTTGAAGCCAGGTCATACAGTTACGAAGTGCAAGACAGCAAAATGTCGAGTGTGCTCCAAGTCCCATAATACGCTGCTTCACCGATACGGGGTAGAGTCACAGCAAAGTATGTCTGGTTCGGCTCCTGTAGAGCAGCCCTCAGTTTCTGAAAACCCAACAGCCTACTCGAGTCATGTGGCGAGTACTGACCAAGTGATTCTCGCGACGGCAGTAGTAAAGGTGAAAGATCGGTTCGGACAGTTCCAATATGCTAGGGCGCTGCTGGATTCCGGCTCCCAGATAAATTTTATTTCCGAGGATCTCGCACAGCGCCTAAGAATGCACCGTGACGAGTCATGCATTAGTATCACAACTGTTGGAAAAAGTTCGTCCGTCGTACAGAACAAGGTTCACACGTCCGTCCAATCTCGTGTCAACGCTCATCATTTTTCAACCGATTTTTGGGTATTACGTTCAATCTCCACATACCAACCCGACCATGTCGTAAATTTCGCCCAGTCGAATATTCCAGCAAACCTTGAGCTGGCAGACCCACATTTTTTCAAGCCTGCTAAGGTCGACTTACTGCTAGGGGCAGAAACCTTCTTCGAATTGATATGTGTGGGCCAAATAAAGCCAAGTTCCGAACATCCATCAATCCAAAAAACGTTGTTGGGCTGGATTGTTTCGGGAAAATATACTGCATCAAAACAGGATGTTGTATGCAATAAGGCTGTTGGTAGCGATACGTGTTCTCTCGACTCTCTGGTGGAGCGCTTTTGGGAATTGGAACATGTCCCAGAGAAGTCGAAGGCTGTACATACAGCTGAACAGTTGGCTTGCGAACGCAACTTCAAGCAGACATCACGCAGGCTTGAGTCGGGTTGGTTCGAAGTAAAGTTGCCGTTTAAAATGAATCCCAAGGTTTTGGGTTCCTCTTTCGAGACGGCAAACGCCGCTTTCTGTCCCTGGAACGCAGAATCGCGAGTGATCAGTACCTGCATGACATGTATATGGAGTTTATGAAAGAGTATCTCAACCTTGCTCACATGTCATTGCTTCCAGGCACTCCTACAGGACACCATTACTATATTCCGCATCAATGTGTCCTGAGACCTAATAGTAGCACCACCAAGCTCCGCGTAGTGTTTGATGCATCGAGTAAAACTTCAACTTCAATCTCTTTAAACGAGACTTTGATGGTGGGAGCCACTATTCAGAGGGAGCTTTTTGCAACTCTTGCACGGTTTCGATTAAACCGTTTTGCCCTTACAGCGGATATCTCCAAGATGTATAGGCAAGTGCAGGTTGCTGAAGAAGATCGAAATTTCCAATTGATTCTTTGGAGGGAGAAAGCAAATATTGATGTGCAAACTTATCGCCTGAATACGGTGACGTATGGGACAGCTTCAGCTCCGTTTTTGGCCATCCGCTGTCTCGTTGAGCTAGCAAAAGTCTATGCTAAGTCCCATTCTGTGGCCTCGCAAGTCATAGCAAACGACTTTTACGTTGATGATATGCTGATAGGAGCAAATAGTCTGGAAGAACTGGGAAGAATTCGGCAGGAAGTGAGTGAGGTCCTGGAAGCGGGGGGTTTCATGTTGGCCAAATGGGCGTCAAATCATCCCCATCTGCTGTCCGATAGTGGCCAGGAAAAGGCTCTTCAGTTTGACCCTTCCGCTTCCATTAAAACACTCGGAATTCGTTGGAATCCGCAAACTGATTTGTTTCACTATCAGCTGGACAACTCCTTTGATTCATTACCCCCTACGAAGCGCAACATATTGTCAGTTGCGTCGCGATTGTTCGACCCATTAGGGTTACTATGTCCCTTAATTACCAGGGCAAAGATCTTGCTGCAGCATCTGTGGAGGCAAAAGTTGGATTGGGACGAGTCAGTTCCCATGAGTCTGCATACGAGTTGGAACAGGTTCAAGCAGAATTTATTCGACATGGACAAAATCTCTATACCTCGCTTTATCGGTCTTGCCAATAATTCCACTGTCCAAATCCACGGATTCGCTGACGCATCAGGTGATGCGTACGGATGCTGTATTTACGTCCGTACCGAGGACGCTAAAAATGTTTTATCCCGACTTCTTACAGCAAAGTCTGGAGTATCGCCTCTCAAAACGAAATCAATTCCACGACTCGAATTGTGTGCAGCGCTTCTTCTATCCACGCTATGGTCTCAAGTTCGACTGCTGCTAGACAAGTTTGTAATTGAAAGCGTGAACTTTTGGTCGGACTCCCAGGTCACCTTGTATTGGCTGGAAAGGGACCCAGCCACGCTAGCAACGTTTGTGGCCAATAGGGTTGCTGAAATCCAGGAGTTGTCCAGTGGTGTGATTTGGCGTCACGTTCCCACCGATCAAAACCCAGCAGACTTAGTGTCCCGTGGAACAGATGTAGATGGTGTAATGTGCTCATTGTGGACTAATGGGACGCATTTTCTTCTTAGTGGTCCTGAGAATTGGCCGCGTCTTCATCAGGTTGAGTTGTCGCCAGAAATGGAAATGTCAGAAGACAAGAAAAGTGTGGCAGCAGATTCTGTGGCAAAGGGTCAGACTAATGAGGTCATCGAGCTGATTGGAAGATGCTCGTCGTTTCAGAAGTTGCTTCGGATCATGGCGTATGTGAATCGGTTCATTCAAGGTGGCAATCGCAGTCGAGATGTGGTTGTATCAGCTAAGGAGCTGAAGGTCTCATTTCTTAGGCTGGTACAGGTAGTCCAAAGATGTGAGCTTGGATCAGAATTCCTCAAACTGGATAGGTCTGAAATTTTGTCTCCACATCTTCAACGACTCAGCCCGTTCATACACACGAGCGAACTCGGCGGAGTCACCTTCCGACTGATTCGTGTTGGGGGAAGATTGCTGCACGCAGAAATTCCATACTATGCGAAGTTTCCTCTACTGCTGCCGCAAAAGTCGCACTTCGTGACACTGTTTCTACGCCATTTGCATCGTGCTCATTATCATGCAGGTGAAAAAGTAATGGTTTCCCTTCTAAGGCAGCAGATTTGGCTATTGAACGCCCGAGAAGCATGCACAAGAATCGTGAGGAATTGTGTGCACTGTTTCCGATACAAGCCCATCCTTATGGGACAGATCATGGGAAACCTGCCAGCTGACCGAGTGCGAAGAGCTCGCCCCGTTCTGATTTGTGGGGTAGATTTCTGCGGTCCGTTTCAGGTGTCCCTCAAAATTCGAGGCAGGCCCCCCATTAAGACCTATGTAGCCGTGTTCGTGTGTTTCGCTTCAAAGGCTGTTCACCTCGAATTAGTAGTCGACCTATCAGCTGATAGTTTTTTGTGTGTTTTCAAAAGGCTCGTCGGCAGGAGAGGCCTTCCGGAGAAGGTCTACAGCGACAACGCCACCAACTTCGTGGGCGCGAGCCGAGTGATGGAAGAGCTTCACGCAGCATTTCAGAGGGATCAGGATCGGCTCAGGACGTACGCAGCACAGCACGGCGTCGAGTGGTGTTTCATACCACCGAGAGCACCGCACTTCGGAGGGCTTTGGGAGGTGGCAGTCAAGGCAGCCAAACAGCGGCTGATACGTGGAGTTGGCAACGCCAAGCTCACCGCGGACGAGCTCAGCACCCATCTGGTCGAGGTAGAGGCCATCCTCAACTCCCGGCCAATCGCTTCGCCAGGCAACGACCTCAGCGATGGAGAAGCCCTGACGCCAGGGCACCAGCGGCAGCAATGGTCTACCGAAGGACCGAACCTCGAGGCAGGATACCTAGTGCTCGTCCGCGAGGACAACACACCGCCTCAGAAGTGGACCACAGGGCGAGTGGTGGCAACGACGGCAGGAGAAGATGGGAGAGTGCGCGTGGCAGAGGTGCGAACTTCCGCAGGCGTTATTAAACGAGCAGTCCAAAAACTGGCAAAATTGCCAATGGATGGTTGAAGCGCCGGAGGCCTTCAACGGGGCCGGAATGTTGAAGCAGCAGCAGCAAAATAGCATAACTTAGCATAGAATAGCATAGTATAAGAGTTAATGAATTGTTACGCTCAGTTGCTGTTACGCCATCTCCCAGCATGTTCGATCGGCTCCCTTCTGGAGTGGGCGAACGTTAGCATCGCTGGCTGCGACCAGTGCATTAAATGAATTTAAATTGAACGGCTGCGTTTTGGTTGAATCTTCGCTGACATCGTATACCACCGTTGTAGGAAAAAACCATCTAGAGCTGCTGGACCGGCGTCATCCCACATCATCGTTCCGGGAAAACCATTCCGGATTTTCACTATCCACAAGGAATATGATAACCCAGAAGAAGGAGGATACAACATGGAAGCCTATCTGACCCTGGAAAAAGAGGTTCAAAGAGCATTGGCAAAACCAGCCACATCAAACAATAATGACGTGCAGCTTCCACGCATCAACATTCCCAAGTTTGATGGGGACATACTAAAATGGTCCCAGTTCTATGACCTGTTTTCATGTATTGTGAGGATCCTATTTCAATACTTCAAGAAAATCGTGGTTTGTGGTTTTGCTGGTGTTTATTATTTTGATCACTTAATTCTTTGTGGGTTTGTTTACGATGGATTACCCTCGGATCTTGTTACTTGGCCTTGGAGCCGGTGGACTGGGTGTGTCTTGTATTCGGGCTGATGGACTGCGTAGTGCAGTGTCTTGTGTTCGGGCTGATGGACTGCCTAGTGCAGTGCCTTGGGTGTGTGACTGAGGGACTGCGTAGTACAGTGTCTTGGGTGTGTGACTGAGGGACTGCGTAGTACAGTGTCTTGGGTGTGTGACTGAGGGACTGCCTTGTGCAGTGTCTTGTGTTTGGGCTGATGGACTGCCTACTCTTTCGGCCGATCTTGGCCCTTTTATGCAGCTGGTGGTCGCACCTGAGACCCGGAAATAATTAATTCTTGCTGACTTATGATTACGACAATAAATGTGGGGCTAGTAAGTGGGTCGAAGCTGGGTGCTTCGTTGACAATTGTTCGTGGGGCAGTGTGTTTTTGCTGAGGCTGCATCCCGGAAGGTGCAGTTGCAGTTGAGAAAGGTGATAATTTTATGCTAGCTTGATTTATTGTGAAATAACGCAAACCATGCGCACTGTCGATTGCGAAATGTCACAATTGTTGTGTGGACAAAAATGTGTAGAGTTGTTGGTCGAGAGTTCTTAATTAATTGTGAGCGTTGCTTAAGACTATTTTTATTTGCGGGGTGCTGACACACCGCTATTGGTGGAGAACCGTGGCTAGAGCCATGGTTCTTCTGTTCTGCATATCTTATTTGAATTTTGGTTGCTGCCTGTTTGTAACGAGCCATGGGTAGAACCATGGTTCGTTACAGTATGATACATGAAACAAACATGCCCACAGTTCGGAAGATGTGGTATCTAAAAACAACCGTAACTGGAGAGGCAGAAAGATTGATCCGACATATCGATCTAAAGGAAGAAAACTATTTGAGCGCCTGGGAAATTCTGATTGATACATACAACAATCCCAGAGACGTCGCTAGCACGGTATTGAACCGCTTCCTTAATTATAACACAGTTAATGACGACTCCAAGTCATTAAAAGAGTTGTACGTTACAAGTATCGAATCCCTGGCATCACTAAAGGGATTGGGCATCATTATATCCAATATTGATTGCCGTCATCAAAAATAAGCTGGAAGTCACTAACAGAGCCTTGTACGAGCAATCATTGGGAAGCTCAAAGGAAATACAGGCCTTGGACACAATGCTTCAGTTCCTAGAACAAAGAGTTCGAGTTCTAGGAACAGGCAAAAAGACACAAATGTCAAGGAAAGAGCCAAAAGGCACAACATGTGCAACAGTAAACACTGGAAAATCGAGACGCCTCTCTGCTCATTCTTCAAGAAGGCAAGCCATTGGCTCTACGGATGCGATGAGTTTCGCTCCAAATCACCATCAGAACGACTAAATTGGGTACAAAAGCAGAAATTGTGTGTTAACTGTTTTAAAACAAGCCACAAAACAAATGCATGCCCAGGTCGGACATGTTTCAAGTGCGACAAAAAACACAATACACTGCTGCACTTGGACATACCATAGGGCGTAAGTACAGAACCAAGAGCACCGACGGTTGGCGCAGCAAGTAACAATAATTACAACCTGTTAGCTACAGCAAAAGTAGCAGTAGAAGCAAACAATGGACACAAAGCCAATTTCAGAGCTTTTCTGGATTCAGGATCACAGATCAACCTGATCTCTGAACGAATGGCATCAATGTTTTCAGTAAAACTTAATGATACAACATTACACATCGAAGGAATTGGAGGTCAGTCAAAGACCAGCAGAGCACGAGTAAATGTTCTAATAAAATCCCTTCACGGCGGATTTGCGCAAAGAATTGAAGCATTCGTACTACCTCAGATAATTGCCGATCAACCAGCGCAGGCACTCGATGAAATGAACTTGAACATACCAAACAATTGCCCACTGGCAGATCCGGATTTCTATAAGCCGGGAAAAGTTGACATGCTCATCGGAGCAGAGCACTATTATTCGCTACTACTTCCAGATCAAAAACAACCAAATTCAGGAGGCCCGTTGCTGCAAAATACAAAATTGGGATGGATTGCGGCAGGAAAAATCAGGTCTGCACTCAGCTACTCATCCATTTGTGCAATTGGACTCAACGAGCTAATGGAAAAATTCTGGACTCTGGACAACTTAGAGACGGAAGAAAAACTACGCATGCTAATCGAAGCACATTGCGAAGCTCACTTTATAGAGAACTTACAAACCGCATCGGATGGCAGGTTGATAGTAAAACTCCCATTTTCCGAACACTCTTCAGCCCTGGGGGGGGTCTATGGAAACTGCAACGAAAAGATTCCTAGCACTAGAGCGACGGATTTCACCAGACACCTGGAAAGGCTATGTGGAATTCATGAATGAATATGAAGAACTTGGACACATGAAGATGGTCCCAGCAACTCAAGTGCCGGAGAGACACTACTTCACACCACACCACTGTGTACTCAAACCTGAGAGCACCAGCACAAAGTTACGGGTCGTGTTTGATGCATCATGTAAATCAACAAGTGGAAAGTCTCTAAACGACATTCTGCATGCCGGACCCACAGTTCAGAGTGAACTTATGTCCATTCTACTACGTTTTCGTATACATAAGTACGTATTCACAGCGGACATAGAGAAAATGTACCGACAAGTGTGGATAAATCCAGAGGATCAGTTTCATCAGATGTCTGGAGAAACAATCCATCTGAAGATATCAGGTACTATCGCTTAAAAACAGTCACATATGGGACCACATCTGATCCATTCCTGGCAACGAAATGTCTGAATCATTTGGCAACTCGGAGCCAAAACAGATTACCTATTGGATCTGCTGCATTGAAGAAGGATTTCTATGTGGACGACTGTCTTACTGGCGTGTATACCATTCAGGAAGCGATACAAGTTCAACAAGAACTTAATAAAATATTGCTACCGTTCGGCCTTAAACTTCGCAAATGGTGCTCCAACAACGACCAGCTCTTGCAAGGAATCCCTAAAGAGGACGTTGTCAACGACGTCAAACTAGGTGAAACATTAGAGCAATACAGCGTGAAAACTCTGGGTCTCATTTGGATGCCAAAACAAGACCAACTGCGAGGACGAACCACAAAAAGCAAAGCAACACGCATCACCAAAAGGGTCGTGTGCTCAGAATTGGCCGAAATCTTTGACCCACTGGGTCTCTTTGCCCCAGTGATAGTCAAGGCAAAAATATTTATGCAACAGCTGTGGGAGATTAAACTCGATTGGGACGATGAACTGACATTACAACTCCAAAACGAATGGATGGAGTACCGGGAGGACCTACAATCATTAAACTCAATGGAGATTCCCCGGCACGTATATGATGGAAAAGTGCCAGTGACCCTGGATCTACATACCTTTGTAGACGCATCGGAACGAGCCTATGGCGCGGCAGTGTACGTACGAGCCACCTACAAAAACAATCAGGTCTCTGTACGACTATTATGCTCAAAGTCTCGAGTAGCACCCACCGCCAAACAATCCCTACCACGTCTAGAACTGTGCGCTGCAGTTTTAGATGCCGAACTTACCAATCGAGTTAGAAGGGATCTCCATATGAATCTTGACACAGTATCAGGAAGCTTCTGGACTGATTCCACCGTTGTACTGTCCTGGATTAACGCATCGGCGTCGTGGCAAATCGAATCGCCAAAATCCAGGCATTGACTAACCAATTACAATGGCGTCATGTTTTATCAGCCACAACGCAGCAGATGTCCTTTCAAGAGGAATCCTAGCAAGCAAGCTAAGGGATCATAGTCTATGGCTATACGGACCATTATTCTTGCACGGATCAGGAGATAAATGGACAAAATCACCCATCATTGAGCCCAGCAATCTCGAGAGAAAGGCTAAGCATTTCAGCTTGCCAATCGCATCTAGCTCTCTCGGAGAAGAGTTATACACATGCAGACATAGCAATTCGTTCAACAAACTACCACGTATTGCAGCGTACATGTTTCGCTTCTGCTACAAAACTAATAGAGCACCTACAAAGACACTTTGCGCAGGAGAACTAAGGCGTGCTCGCACTATGATCCTACGAACGATTCAACAAGTTGAGTTCACAGCGGATTTAAAACAGTTAAAACGCTATAAAACAGTGGATAAAAAGAGTTCGATCATTTCGTTATCTCCCGTACTAGGAGATGATCAGCTCATCCGAGTTGGCGGAAGACTCGAAGAAGCTCAAATTCCGTTCAACGCAAAACATCCAATCCTGCTACCGTACAACGACCCAATAGTCAAAATGATTATGCGAGAGCTTCATGAGGAAAATCTGCATTGCGGTGCCCAAGCATTAAGGGCAATCGCAAGACAACAATATTGGATTATCAACGACAAGACGATGGCTAGAAGCATCATACATAGCTGTATTAGATGCACCAGAGCCAGACCAAAGCTGATGCACCAGATCATGGGCAATCTTCCAGCACAAAGAGTCACGCAAGCACGCCCATTCCTTAATGCAGGCGTTGACTACTGTTGACCAATTATGATCCACCATAAAATCCCAGGAAAACGGCCAGATAAGGCATACATTGCCGTATTCTGCTGCTTCTCCACAAAGGCTGTACATCTGGAGTTAGTAAGTGACTTAACCACAGATGCATTCTTGGCAGCACTCCGGCGATTCCTTAGCAGACGCGGGAAGTGTCAGACTATTCATTGCGACAACGCAACAAATTTCGTCGGCGCAAATAACAAGCTAAAGGAATTGAAAGAAGCAATATTTAGCGAAAAGGCATATGCTCTGATCACAAATCATTGCAACAACAAACAAGTGGATTTTAAATTCATTCCTCCTCGGGCCCCATCGCTTGGCGGCCTCTGGGAAGCTGCGGTAAAATCAGCGAAAAGGCTGTTAGTTACAACCACAGAAACAGCATCCTTGACGTTTGAGGAGCTGAACACAGTCATAATCGAAATTGAAGCAATTCTCAACTCCCGACCCATAACTCCAATGTCAAATGATCCAACGGATACAAGTGCGCTTACTCCAGGGCATTTCCTGATCGGTGAACCTTTGACCGCAGCACCTGACGTCAACACCGATCGTCAAGAGAAAACTCTGGTTAAGCGCTGGGAATTGGTTTCACGCTTAAAACATGCATTTTGGAAACAATGGTCTACGGAATACCTCCACGAACTACAAACTCGCCATAAATGGAAAACCACCGCTCCAAACGTGACCGAAGGATTATTAGTTTTGGTGAAGGAAGACAACCTTCCAGTAATGAAGTGGCCAATGGGTCGCATCATCAAAACTTATCCTGGGCAAGACAACCATGTACGAGTGGTTGATGTCAAAACATCGTCCGGCGTATACAAACGCCCCATCAGTCGTCTCGCCCCATTATTCTCAGAGGAGGTAGCAACAAAACGCTCCAAAAATGCTATTCAAGACATTGCGGAAATAGAGGAGCCACCAACACGGCGAAAAAGGTTATCATTACCTACACTAACATCCACATTGGTAGTGTTACTTCTCATGCTGCCATTAGCATTTTCACAATCAATAAATGTGACGCAATTTGCAAACAAGCCTGGAATATTCTATGAGAAACTTGGAACCTCAAGAATGACCACTTCCGAATGGACCATGATTGTATACTACGACTTGGATGCCTATTGGAAGGATATGCAAGTCATGTCAGCCGGAATGTCCGAACTAAGACACATGTGCCCTGAACTAAAAAATGTTCCAGCGTGCAACTCCATATTTCAACACTTTCAACATTTGTACAAAGAACTACAAACAGGAAATATGCTAATGAAGGCCTCTCGACAACGCAGATCACCGCTGGATATATTAGGAAATGTGGCACACCAGCTTTTCGGTGTACTTGACTCTACATACGCTGAGAAAATGGCCAAAGTAATCGAAAAGGTACAAACCAACGAAGACTTTCTGCTACATACTACGAAATCAAACGTCAATTGTCGACTCCACAATGAACGTGATCAGGAAGGATAAGTCAGCCATGGACAACCGCCTAAAGGTATTGGAACAACAAATGGCAACCATCAGCCGAGAAAGAGGAACATATCACGGCGATCATCTAATTCAGTCATACCTAGGGCTCACAGCACAACTAACTATGCTGACAACGAGTCTTCAACGTATGCAGTTTGACATATCTGATGTATTAATCGGCATTCACCATCGGACAATAAGCCCAACGCTAGTATCTCCTGAGCAATTAAGAGAGCAACTAGACCAAATCCGGAATCACTTGCCAGCTGATCAAATGCTGCCTGTCACAACACAAAATGTGATACAATTATACAGGCTAATGCGAGCCGAAGGAACACTGACTACCACACACGTCATTTTCAAGGTGACACTACCGTTAGTTTCAACATTTCAGCTCGAAGTTTTCAGTATCATGCCGATTCCGGTCTGGGACTCAACAAGTTGGAGCTTATTCAATCTCAAAACGACCATAATCACTGTGAACACTCACCGAGATCCATTCATGGGATTTACTCCAGAAGAATTTCGACGCTGCTTTAAACTACTCAACGCAGAATACATCTGCTTTGATCATCAAACAGTCTTCAATGTCGACAATCGCTGTGAGTTTCAGTTGTTTAACAATAAAACAGCAACTTTATGTGAAGTGACCCACACGAAGGCGGACATGGTGTGGTCCAAAACTCAGCAAGCAAATAAATGGATTTTTGCAACACACTCTACAATGACACTTTAGGCAGTTTGCAACGGGTCTCCGTCAACCATACAACTGGAAGGAACTGGCTTGCTCTCACTGTCACCTGGATGTACTGCTCGCAATACAGAAATAAGCATCAGTACCTTCAGCACAACAATCAGTGAAGTCAAATCAACCTACACTCGATTTGGGGAAATACGCTTACCAACGACACCCCCTTCGCCATCAACTGTACAATAGGAGCACCAGACATCAGACTATCTTCAAGAATTGGAAGATTTATGCCTGCAATTAGTGGCAATCAATCAACAAAGGCTGCCACACCATCTCAACACAGTACAGCATCATCAAATCGCTACTTATGCTGCCCTAGCAATATCAATGCTATTGATTATTGCGTTCATTCTCCGAAAGAAGTATCAATCATGGAACCCAAGGCCGTCAACAATCAACCAAGCAGAGGCACGCGGATAATCAACCCCGATCCCCATTCCACGCCGCTTTTCAGTCGACTTGGGCGATGGTTGAACACCAGTTCAACGGCCGGGAGAATGTTCAGTCGCATATTTATGCATTAATTAATATTACATAACATACACTTATCGAAGAAGTCAGGTCGACCCATGTAACGTGAGACATAATAACAAACGACAAAGCATTGTAGCTGAGTCAACAATAACCGCTTCTGCAGCAATTTCTGCCAACGATGCGATCGCTCTTCAGAGGGCAAAAACACTGGTGCAATTGCTGACTATCACAATTGCCCAATAACACAATATCATATTAAATTCAAATTAATTCAATATTAACTCCAATTCCCTTTTACCATATTCTTACTAGACTCAGCACTTTCTGTACCTTTTGTTACCTATAAATAGAATTTAAGTTTGTTAAATAAAATCAGTATCAGAAACAGTAGGGGAGAGGGCCCTGTTGTGGACCAGGTACTAGTTGTGACCCACCCCTCAAAAACTTGGACAGCAAGCAGATGCTTCTAAACTGAGTATTGGGAGTCATATTCGGTAACAATACGCAGTTTTTGTGCTAATACCGAAACAAATAGCTGCTTTGGTCTAGGTGCTGTGAGCATAATAATAAAAAATGGGGGAAAAAAAACTTCAAAGTAAATTTTATTATTTTTCAAGTGCGAAAAAATGTATGTAAATTTTGTCCAAAAATTATAGTATTTCGTTTTCCTTGTAGTGTGGTCATTGTAGTCTGTGAATTGTTTTCGTTTTTAACCAAAATATATGCACAACATTTTTTTTTGGT
The DNA here is from genome assembly GCF_018151105.1 of Drosophila obscura. Lineage (NCBI taxonomy): Eukaryota > Metazoa > Arthropoda > Insecta > Diptera > Drosophilidae > Drosophila > Drosophila obscura. The sequence goes on along the minus strand of NW_024542848.1, from coordinate 2,347,976 downwards.
TTTTTGGAAAAATTGTCTGTTTTGCCCGGTTATGACACACGCCAAGATACCTGTTGTAGACATCTTGTATTTTGTATTTAATGCGTGTATTTGGTTACGAAGCTGCATAATATTGTTGTTTAATGTAATTTAGTACAAATAAATAACATTTAGACCACAGTACATTAGTACACAGTACATTTGAGCTTTGAGCTTGATATCGAATTTAGACGATGCAGCGGCTGCATGGCAGCATGTGTACGTGTGACGTATACGATCTCATTTCACGCGTACAATACTGCACAGAATATCAAACTGTATTGCTTCCTTTTTTTTTTTTTTGTATTCAGTTCTTTATTTAGGCTACATTTAAATTTAATAGGGTCTCATACAGTATTTGGGGAATGAATAGACAAGGCTGCGCGGTACTGCCGCAAAGCATTGCTTCGCACACCCGTTCCGTCTCATTCCGCTCGCACTCTCCTTGCCCTCTCCGCCGCCCGAAGTTTCCGCAATATTGTTGCGGCAAACTTGGCCGTTGCTTCCCATGCCTTGGGATCCGCTACCATGTGTTGCACGAGGTGTTCGACGCTTGTGCTTGCACCTAGCTCCTCCTCTAGCAGGCGCCTCTCTTGCTCGAAGCGGTGGCACTCGAAGAAGACGTGGTGGGCGTCCTCCTCGATGCCACGGCCACAAGCCGGGCACCAATCCTCAGATTCGTGACCAAACTGCATTAGGTACGACCTGAAGCAGCCGTGTCCGCTCAGCAGCTGTGTGAGGTGGAAGTCCACCTGGCCGTGCTTCCGTTCCACCCAGACCTTAACATCCGGAATGAGTCTATGCGTCCAGCGTCCTTTAGTCGAGCAGTCCCATTGTCTCTGCCATCTCGCGATGCTCCCCAGCCTAGACGATGCCTTCGCTGCTCTCGTAGGAGTATTGCGGGTGCCCGTTTGGGCCCGCTCGTACAGCTCCACCTTTTCCCTTACTTGTTCCGCTATTGGGATGAGTCCCGCGATGACAAGTGCGGCGTCGTCGGATATCGTCCTGAACGCGCAGGCGATCCTAATCGCGCATAGGCGGTGTGTTGCCTCGACTCCTCGCATGTAGCTTGGCACCTTCGTCGCTTTGGACCACACTGGGGCAGCATACAGGATCTGAGAAGAAACAACGCTGGCGATTAGTTTCCTCCTTGCCTGTTTTGGTCCCCTGGTGTTTAGCAGAATTCTCGAGAGTGCTCGACATGTTTGAGAGGCCTTTGCGTTGGTGTGCTCCAGGTGTTCCCTGAACGACAGTCTGGTGTCCAGCATTACCCCTAGGTATTTTAGCGCCCTTTGGGATGTGACGTCATGTCCACCGACCGACACTTTGGCTGTCTCCACTTTCTTCCTACTACTGATCAGCACGGCATCAGTCTTGTGGGCCGCTAGCTGTAGTCCCGCTACGGCCAACCACGACTCGACGGCTTGTATTGCCTCGTTAGCAGCTGCTTCCGCCTCTTCCAGGTGTTTTGCCACCACTACGATGATCACGTCATCGGCGAAACCTATTATCGTCGTGTTCTCTGGCAGGTGTAGTCGGAGGACTCCGTCATACATCGTGTTCCATAGGAGCGGCCCAAGTACCGACCCCTGAGGAACTCCAGCAGTTATATCGTACGTTCTCGACCCCTCGCTCGTCTCGTACTTCAGCACCCTGTCGCTGAGGTAGCTGTCCACCGTTCTCAGTAGGTATTCTGGGATCCGGAGTGTGCGTAGAGCCTCCATGGTTTTTGTCCAGTCTGCCGTGTTGAAGGCGTTTTTTATGTCGAGGGTAACCAGTAGGCAGTACTGTTTGTTACCCCCTCTCCAACGTGTTCCGCTGATGGCCGTCTCCGCTATGGTTGTAACCTTTCCTATTGCGTCCAGCGTCGATCTTCCTTTACGGAATCCATACTGGTTGGTCGATAGGCCGCCGGCATCCTCTATGGCATCGCTTAGCCTGCGCGCAATGAGTTTTTCAAACGCCTTCCCCGAGTTGTCCAGAAGACAAATTGGTCTGTACGAAGATGGATCACCTGGTGGTTTCCCTGGCTTATTAAGCAGAAGCAGCTTTTGCATCTTCCACCGATTGGGGAACGTTCCTTCCTTGAGGCAGTTGTTGAAAACAGCTGCGAAGGCTGATGGCTGTAATGCGAGTGCCAGTTTTAGCGCTCTGTTCGGAACAGCATCGGGTCCTGGGGCTTTTTTGCTGGGCAGGCTCCTCCCAACCTCTAAGACCTCGGTTTCCGTGACTTCTTCGATGTTGGTTAGCGGCGCGTCGCTTCCTGGGGGCCTTCTGGCTCTTTGCGGGGCGCTTGGAAACAGAGTGCGGACTATCTCTTCGAGCTTTCCGGGTTCCGTTGGCGCCTTGCTTCCGGCGCTGAGTCGCTTCACTACAAGCTTGTAGGCCCTGCCCCAGGGATCTTCCTCCGCTGAGTCGCATAGCTTGAGAAAACACTCCCGCTTGCTATCTCGGATCGCGTTTTTTAGCGCTTTCCTGGCAGACCTATACTCCTCGTGGGATGTTACGAATCAATCTGTGCGCCTCGCTCTCTGCATCGCTCGTCTGGCCATCAGGCACTTTGTGCGAAGTTCTGCGATCTCTGCGTTCCACCAGACGATTGGCTCGTGATGCCGCGTGAACGGCTTGCGCCGTCTCATGCTTGCGTCGCAGGCCTCCTCCATTCTCGTGGCGAGCTGATTGGCCAACTCGTTGGCGCTTTCACCGCGGTAAGCCTCCCACCTTCCGAGGCTTTGCGCAAGTGCTCTAGGGCTGAGTGTGTCCTCCCTGTACGCCTTAACCTGCCTGTCTGGTCAACTGGATCTGGGATGCTCGCCAATGGTACATACGATCGCTTCGTGATCGCTTCCGGTGTACACGCCCCCTATTCACCACCTTGCATTGCGCAGGAGCGAAGGGCTCGCAAACGTAAGGTCGATAATCGACCCTGCTCCTGCCCTGCAAAAGGTCTGCTGGGAACCCTCGTTCAGCAGGGCTAGGTCGAGTGATGCGAAGGTTTCGAGCAGCGCTCGGCCCCTTGCGTTGGTGGCCTGGCTACCCCATTCGTGTGCCCAAGCGTTGAAGTCCCCTGCGATTAGGACGGGACCGCGACTCCTTGCATCGTTTGCAATGTCCTCGATGCTCCGGCTGTATGACTCAAGGGATAAACTGGGCACTAGGTAACAACTGTATACCCACAAGTTTCCAGCTCTCGCGTGCACGAATCCGTCTCCTGCCATCACGTTATGAAGTGTGAAGGTGGCACTTCCGCATGCCCACAATGCTGCTTTCCCTGTTGCGTCTGTCGCCCACTGCTCGTTGTCGCCAGTTTGGTACGGCTCGCTGAGGATAGCCAGGACTAGGTTGAGCTCTCTTACCGTTTGCATGAGCAGGTCCTGTGTCCTCTGCAGTGATTCAGATTGAGCTGAATCACTTCCATCATCGTTTCCTTGATACGACTTCATGCATGGCGAGGGGACACTGCCGGCTTCCCGCTTGGTGACCTCTATCCTCGCGGCCTTGGTCGGCGCAGACGAAGCATTTTGCCTTATTTAGGCAGTCCGCTATCTTGTGGCCTCTGTCGCCACAGCGTATGCAGCATCCCGTTCGGTCCGCTGCACTCTGGCATTTGGGCGCGATGTGCCCGATCTCCAGACACTTGTAGCACCTTGGCTTCGAGTCCCTTTCCTTGACTCTGCACATCGTCCACCCCACCTTCATCTTGCCTTTGCCCAGGACCATTTCGGCGTCCTTACTCGGCAGTCCAATTACGGCCGACTGGGTATCTCTGTAGGATGGGCGCAGGCTTCTCACGGTCACGGAGTTGGCATCTACAGAGAACTGGTCCGCAAGAGCCTTAGTGAGGTCCTCGGCACGCACAAGTGGGTCCAGGTCGCTGATCGATGTCATTCTCACCCTCGATTCTTCCGAGAGGGCTCGCACTGCCACTACTCCCTCCAGTACCTTGTCCAGTCGCTCCTTCAACGAGGCTGCACTTGAAACGTCGCCTCTGTTGAGCTCAAGAAGCAAGTTTCCATTTGCTGTGCGGCGTACCTTGTTGACGCTTTTGCTCAGGTCCTGCAGCTGGCTGTCGTCTCTACGGGTGACCAAAGATAGAACCTCGCTGTAGGTTCTACCATTGGCCTCGACAATCAGAGCATCTGGTCGGCGTGGTTTCCGATCTCGCTTCTTTGGTCCGGCCTTTGTCCAGCCTGCGTGCTCTACACTGCCTGGGATTGCGCGCTCTATGACGCGTTCCGCTGGGTTCGAACTGGTAGGCTGCACGTTGGTTGCTTTCTCCATGTTCTTCTTCTTCCTCCTGGGCTTGGTCGCCGCTTCCATATCGGAAACGGGGACCTCGCGGCTAAGCCGACGCCATGGGTCCGTTTGTGCGGCGCTGTCCCGTTTGGGGCAGGAGGAGGTCTGCAGCTTCGTATCCACTCCTTTTGCCTTCTTTCGCCCGCAGGAGGGGCACTCTGTGCGCTCCGCTGGCGTCCTCGGGAGAGTACCGCCGCTCGCGTTTTTCAGAGCAGCACACGCTCCTTCTTGAAGGGCCTTCATTTTGGTAAACATGTCCCTCATTATCATGTTTATGTGTCTCTTTTCCTTCGGGCGGTTGAGCAGCGTGTCGAGAAGGGTTCCCAACTCCGCTAGCATGTCGGCACAGGAGTTATCCGTGTCTGCCCTAGTTTTTTTTGCCGGGGTAGTCCTCTGCGCTTCTGTCGGACTGTTGGGGTCCCTTGCCCGCTTGGGCGTGTCCTGCCCGTCTTCCGGTGCTGCCTGAACCGCAACGCATTGATGGGAGGGCGCTGGGGTCGTGGCTGCGTTCAGTACTGGAGATCGTGCGATCCTTGAGCTGCTCCTGAACGCCGCTGAAGGCTCCGTCTCTTCTGTCCTGTCTGTCAGGATCGTGCTCGAACTTGGAGCATTCGCTGGCGAGGCGGCCAAGTTCGCCACCGTCTCGTCAGGTTTCTGTGGAATGGGATTTAGGGCCTCCAGAATCCGTGCCCTTGCCACGGGTTTCCCCGCGTGTGGATTTCCACTTGAGTGGTTGCCACCTGGAGTAATAATGTTGTTAATCGACATTCTTCCATGGGTGCATTTTATACCTTCTGCCAGGTTTTTTTACAATTTTGACCTAATTGTCAGGTTGCATTTTAAACCTCCTGCCAGGTTAGATTGCTGCCGGCCACTGTGGCTCAGTCGCAGACCACGTAGCCGCCCAATGTGGAACAGATGCTACGTGGATTTCCTTGGAGTTGATCCTGTGTGGTTTTTATGAACTGTGTGAATCCAACTTTAATTCCAACTCCTGGCCCGCCGTTGGAAGAGCAGCGGCACCTGGGTGTATGCTACAGTTTTCTGTTTTCCGGGCGATCGACCGTCGTAGCATGGAGCTTTTGTCACCGTGGGTTGCTTGGCACACGGGCGCCCTCTGGGCGGGGGCATCTAGGCTCGCAGCGCCGCCTGGCGGGGGGTCAGCCCGATGTGGGCTACCAGACCTTGCGGTTTGCACGTTAGCCAACACTGGTTTACAGCTGATTACGCGATCAGCTGGCGTGACCTGCACAATATAGTGGGGGCAGCCACATTTGGTCGCCGAGAGATTTTTTTGGACGCATAGTGACAGTAGAAGAGAAAAACCACACATACAACAATTTCTCCTCTCACCCCTGTCCACGGGCATCCAACCGGACCACTGGACCCAGAAGAGCCCGTCCCAGGGACACCCGGGCCGTCCCGCCTGGGTGAGTGATCCGCTTTTCCTTGTCGCACCATCCGTCTATAACTTTTTGTATCCTGCAGGTATCGCCGCAGCGCAGCAGCCGAGCTCCACTCGGAGAGCCGGCGCAGCACGTCCGCGCTCCACGCCTGTCAAACTCAACCTGTCTATTGCTTCCTTAAGGAAGCAGGCATCTGTTTCTGCCCAGAAAAAGCGTGGACGGAAGGCATCATTAGGCAAACCAGCAGCTAAGCGAAGCAAGGCTCTTTCCGAAGATGATAAGGATTTCTGCATCATCTGTCTGCACCTCCTGCCAAAGAAGTTGACCGCCGCAAACTCCATCGAATGCAATGAATGTAGTCGTCTGGTGCATTTAAAGTGCGCTAATATGCGTGCCAGCTACTTCACATGCAAACACTGCGACTCTGACTACGATGATTCATGTTAAAAAGTAGCATCCTTCTTTCTCTTTAAGCCAGTAGGCTCTTAAAATAAATAAACTTCCGATTTCTCGTTATTTGTGGTGATTTTATTTCATATTTTTTAATTTTAAGCGGATTTTTCAGGGTGGTCCACAACTAGGCCTATATTTTTTTTTCTCGAAAAAAGATTACTTCACTAAATTCTTGATAGAATTTTTCCGAATGAAGGAATCAATTTAGTTCTTCACTGATAGTTAGCTAACGCCTAACCACCGGGACCTCTCCCTTACCATCACTGCCTGTTCACTCATTCTCTACAACTGCAATCAACAGAGGCTGTCGCCGTGTCTTCAGACCCTCATTTGCTCGACGTAGGAAACCCTCTCCGCAGTCCAACTGGTTCAAGTTCTAGTTGCGACGACAAATTTGTAAACGGTTTATGTACCGTATGCATCCCAAATCACACACACAAACACACATTAACAGCCGGTGTTTTCACCAGGTCCCGACGGAGTTCCCGGCTGTGTACTTAGGTACTGTGCCGACGCTCTGTGTGGACCCTTGCTTAAACTATTCACCCTATCCATTAACTCTTCATGCTTCCCCCCCATCTGGAAGGAATCTTTTGTTATTCCGCTCCATAAGAAAGGTAGCAAGTCTGTTGCAAATAATTATAGAGGTATATCTAAGTTATCCGCTATTCCTAAAATGTTTGAAAAAATTGTAGCTCTGCATTTGCAACATCTCTGCAGATCACTTATATCTCCGTCGCAGCACGGATTTATAAGGCGACGATCAACAACCACAAATTTATTAGAGTTTACCTCTTTTATCATTAAAGGCTTTCAAGGTAACTTGCAGACGGATGTCATTTACACTGATTTTAGTAAAGCATTCGATTCTGTAAACCATTCCCTTTTAGCACAAAAACTTGACCTTTTAGGGTTTCCGCCTAATCTTTTGAGATGGATTTCTAGCTACCTTCGTTCTAGGTCTCAAAGAGTCCTCTTCAAAAACTCCTTCTCTTCACCTGTTAAGGTTACTTCTGGAGTACCACAGGGCAGCCATCTAGGCCCCCTACTATTAATACTCTTTATTAATGATCTGCCTTCAGTATTAACAAACTCTCGAGTACTCATGTATGCGAATGATGTTAAACTTTGTGTCCAGTATAAGGACATTTCATTTCACTCTCGCTTGCAATCCGATCTCAATAACTTTCAATCATGGTGATGTGCAAATATGTTACACCTAAATGCCTCGAAATGCAAAGTAATGACATTTCATCGCTCCAGCCCCCTTTTGGCTCCTTATAGCCTCTGCGGTGGTTCTCTTAAGAGAATTACCTTGGTTGATGATCTTGGTATTAAATTAGACCCAAAGTTAAAGTTTTCTGAACACATTTCTACCATGGCAAATAAGGCCATGGGAGTGCTTGGGTTTATAAAGAGGTGGTCAAAGGAATTTGACGACCCCTATATAACGAAGACTCTCTACATCTCGCTTGTTTGTCCGATTTTAGAGTACGGCTCTTGTGTATGGTGCCCCCAGTACAAAGTACACCAGGACCGTATAGAATCAGTCCAGAAAAACCTTTTACTTTTTGCTCTGCGTGGCCTTAACTGGGATGCAGCTGTGAGACTGCCATCTTATCCTCGTAGATTGCTTTTAATAAACCTTCCAACCTTAGTTAGTCGTAGAAAAATGCTTGGTGTGATTTTTATGCACAACCTGATCAAGGGTGACGTAGATAGCCCTGACTTGTTGAGCCGCATAAACTTTACGATTCCTATTAGATCTACTAGAAACTTCAAAGGAATTTTTGTTCCTTCCGCTTTGTAGATCGAATTATTCCTTGCACGAACCATTTAGGGTACTTTGCTCGGACTTCAATTCCCTCTACCACATAATATCCACTACTAATTCCCTTCCTCTTCTTAAATCACTAATACTAACATACCTTTCCAGTAATTAGTACTATTTCTTAGCTATCTTTTCATGTCTAGCTCTTTGAGTTGTGTTTAGCTTTAATTTTCCTCGAATTTTATTCTAACCCCTATCTTTCCTGCATGCTCGCGATCGGTTGGGTAACACGCGTCGCGCGTCATGCGGCAGCGCCCCTCGGTCGGTTGGCGGGAGGAGGGCTGCGTTTTTGTCTGGGTTCCGCGCATAACAGGCTTCCGCTTGGTGTCGCATGGGCCACTTGATGGTGCAGTCATTGCATATCAACGTCCAGACAAACGGTCATTCCATCATTCATACATTTCTTTAATTAAAAAAAATATATATATGTATATATTTACATTCACGGGGGTGCCAATTCGAATCGATCGAGCCCTGAAGCAAGAATTTCAGTTCTGTCGTTCCCCTCTCCAACACAGCTCTTGGAGAGCTTTTTATATCCAGTGATCGCGACGCTTAGAAACGTCTAACAGTTCCAAACTCTCGACCGTCGCCGAGTCCAAAAACTCCAGCGTCATCCGTCGAAAAGGTCCCTTCAGGTTCGACAAAGAAAGAAATCAAGCCTCTTCCGTCCTATTCAAAATCTCAAGATAATCCACAGTCGCGCGTTACTCGCAACGTAGGACAAAAAATGGCTGAGTCTAAGAAAACAGCGTTAGACGATTTTATCGCGGCATCGGACCGTCTCAGCAAATTCGAGGCCCGAATCAATACTCCATCCTTCGTGCAGGTTTCTCTGTTTTCGCTAAAGATCCGTCTGAACGAGGTGAAAACATTATGAGAAAAGGTGCGGCTAGAGTGTGAATTCTGCACCAAGGTTCTTAACCAAACTGAGCCCGACATTGAAGCGATGCAAGGCATGCAGGCAAAATACGAGCATTGCTATTCGGTGTACGAGAGATGCGTAACAAACTTACAAGAGCAAATCGAAAACACATCGACTCCCATTCCTTAAGCTGCCTCTAGCTCTCAGCAAGGTGGTCTCAGTCGTCGAAATCGAAACTTTCAATGGCGATTATCTAAAACGGCTCACATTCCGGGATCTATTTTCCGCCATTTATACCAATAATCCAAGGCTGACTAAGCTTGAGATATTGTATCACCTCTTCCACAAGACTCGCGGGGAGGTGCTATTCACATTGTTCCCATTGATAACCGCTTTGCTGATGGAGTGCTGGTATTCCTGGTGTCCTCAAAACTGCCTCAAGTGACCTTGTCGCTTTGGGAGCAATCTCTTCCCAGCAAAAGCGAAATTCCGTCATGGCCATGAATAAATTCCTCAGTGAGCGATACTTGTCACGCGAATACCCCCATGCAAGTGCTTTCCCGGCACGCTTCTGCACCGTGGTACTCCCAATCAAGAGCCCTCTGCAACAGTTCCTATCATTCCAAACCCAATTCAAGATATACAGTCCTCTTTATCATCCAATGTCCAAAGCTACTACACAGCGAACACACAGGGTGTTCTGCTAGGCACGGCTATGATAAACATATGCCACTTGGGCACCAGGTTTAAAGCACGTGTATTGATCGATTCTCGATCGGAAGCAACGTTCATTTCCGAACGTCTGTTCAGAATCATCAAGCTTTCCAACCAGTTGGGGTTCAAGTAACGGGCTTGAACCAAGCAATTTCAGGCAAGTCTCAGAAGATATGCCACTTCCAAATAGACTCACCATCGAAACCGAGGATCCACATAGAAACCTCGGCTTACGTACTCCCACATGTTGCAGGCACCTTACCCTCGTACCCAGTTCCTCAAGGTTTTGTAAAGGACCTGCCAAACATCCCTCTTGCTGACCCTTCTTTCTATAAGAGCTCGCAGATAGATGTGCTCTTAGGTGCAGATCTCCTTCCATCTATTTTGCTCGGCGGCTCCCAAACCAACATTTGCGGCTCGCTACTCGGTCAGGAGACCATATTTGGATGGATCCTCACAGGACCAGTAGCTGAGTCAACTCGCCCCTCAATTTCTTCCTTTGCACTATGGGAAATTTGACCACTTTTTGTGGCAATAATTAATAACTTCCAAACGAAACAATATTTTTTGGTTTAGTTTTTTGATATGAGTTTAGAATATCAAAATGAAGGTATTTTGAAAAAATGGGCGTGGCAACTCCTTTTTTTATAAAGAAATCCTATTTTTATTTTTTTGCTTAAAAAGTAAAATAATAAACATTTTGGGAACATGCTGAGAACATCTTATTTTATTCGAGTGGGCGTGGCACGCCTTAAAAAAAACTAAAAAAAAAAAGTGTTATTTTTGGTAGCTTTATCACAAAATTTTTAATCAGAAGACCTGAAATATAAAAGATATACAATTTTATTGTATTTAATAGTTTTCCTATCACAGCTTTTGTTAATCCCCATGGAGTTCGTTTTCGAGCTCCATCATCCACGAGAATTTGAGTTGATCTTCAGCCAGCTCATCGAAACTACTCTGCTCCGGTGGATCTCTGCCTGAACGATTGAACTCGCTTGATAAAAGACGGAACACCTGAGTTGGAAGGAGCTATTTTTTGCATTTTTATGCTGCTTTCAAAGTTAACAGATGAGATAATAGTATCTGAAGTACGGAACATGTCCGTGAAATTTTCTTTTAGGCCTCATTTTAAATATAAAATTGAATAAATTGTATTTCGACACTTGGCACCCTCTTCTGCAAAGTATCCCACAGGAAGAATCTTGTTTTTTTTTTTATATTGCTTGAATGTACTAGGATTTTTTGAACTGTCGCAGTCATTGACAACCAAGGATATCGGTCAATATCACTACTCGACAAAATCGAACTTTATTTGGTATTTTTTGTAATAATTTTTTCAGAGGTAGCTCTTTTATTTTTCACATTACTTAAGTATCTTACATTTGGTTGCAATGACGTTTGACATTCTGAAAAGCTGATAAATGCATCTATAAAGCAGAGCTGAGCGCCTTGTAGCTTCAGCTTACCGTCTGGGAAATATTAAGCTTTCAAATGCAAAATTGATCGGTTTTGCTCAGTACATTTTTTCAAAATTTTGATTTTAAAAACTCAAGAAAAGTCGAAAATAAATCGTACCCTTTGTTCTTATATTCTTTGTGTGTAGATGCATGAATTAGGCGTCGTTCAAAGTATTTTTCATACAAATCAATGGAGAAATGACGTCACTAAAATTGGTTGACCAATTCTCCAAAAATCACATTATACCGTTTCAAATGTTGCTTCAGTCCTTATGTTTTTGTCTAAAAGTAAAAATTGCATATTGTTGCGCAGCCCGGCGCAGATAACCATGATATACATTTGAACAAGAATTAAATTTTCTACAAGATGCATTAATACATATGTGGTCACGAGTCACAAATTTATACTTGTTAAAAAATGAGTATTTAAACATAATTATGAGGGTAATTTTTCAGTTCAAACTCATAAACATATATTACATACCTGTCTGAATCGAACCCATGGTAAAGAAAGCACTTAAATTGATGAATTTATAACTTTTTAGCCATTTTTACAAGATGAAAAGATAACTTTTTGCACCAACATTCGCCTAGCGATAGCAATAAGCTGACTTTAACAGCTGTTAATTTAAAAGTGGAGCTCACTGTTATCTTTTTTTTTGCGTAACATTAAAGATCAATGTTATTCGGATATATGAGGTCTACAAATATATTATTTTAACTACTTTTGAAAAATGGGTTTTGGCCAGAAAAAGTGGTCAAATTTCCCATAGTGCTTTGCGACAAGGGTAAAGGTCAGCACAGAGCAGCTCTTAGAAAAACTTCTAACTAAGTTTTGGGAGGTGGAGGATCTTCCAGCCGTGATGGCAGAAGAGTCTTCTGATTCCGTCTGTGAAGATAATTTTATTTAAACCCGTCGAGATTCCAGTGGCAGATATATGGTGTCATTACCTTTTCGAAATTCTGAACGTGTCGACTTGGGCCATTCAAGATCAGTTCCTCAAAAATGAAGGCCGTTTAAAATGGAACCCACCTTTAAAAGAGCAGTACGACAGTGTCCTCCAGTTTTTCGACTTTTCCCGAGTTTTTAAAGTCAAAATTTCGAAAAAAAAATACCGCAAAAAATTATGAAATTTGAATTTGAAAGCTTAATATCTCCAGGCGTTAAGCTGCAGATACAAGGTGTCTGGCAACGATTTATAGTTGCATTTATCAGCTTTTCAGAACTGCAAAGTTCTATCCAACCAGATATAAGATACTTAAGTTATGTGAAAAATAAAAGCACTAATTTCAGGTAAAATTAGTTTTGAGTCGTTTTGGTCAAACGGCTGCAAGTTGACCGTTTATCCATAGATTTTGATGAGCAATACCTTAGACGACGCCTAATTAATGCGTCTATCTATAACCAAAAATGTTGGCTAAGAATTATATTTTCGAAAAACAAATACCGCAAAAAATGATGAAATTTGAAAGCTTAATATCGTTTAGGCTTTCAGCTGCAAATACAAAAGGTCTGGGTCAGATTTATAGCTGCATTTGTCAGCTTTTCAGAACTGCAAAGTTTTATACAACCATATATAAGACACTTAAGTAATGTGAAAAATAGAAGCACTACCTCTGAAAAAACACATTAAAAAAATAACAGATTTTAAAAAATTCTTTAAAAAAAAATCGCAGACACAACTGGAGTGAAACATAATACGATCACCGAAGTTATTCCTCGAGCGACATAAATGTATCGTCACCATATTCCCATAGCTTGACGACACATACAGTCAACGCGCATGTGCGAGAGGCACAAAGAAGATAAGCTGAAATAATTTTAATTAACTAAGACAAATTTTATAATATTGAGCAATAATTTCGTTTCTCGATAAGAAGGTTGGCACAAAAGCCAACCATTAGGCCATTAGGTAGGAAACTGTAAAATCCTGAAATAAATTTAAAAAAAAAAATGAATAAAACCGTAATTAAAATATCCCATAAACAAATCTGTATTATTCAATTAATATGAATGAGGGATAATAAAAGTTGGGCAACGAAAATAATAATAAGCCATATATAAACGGCATACTTTTTTCTAAAAATACAAAAATTATAACTAACATGGGTCTAGTACAGTGTTCTGCAAACTTTTTGTGTTCACGGTACACCTATCAAATCCAGAAATTATGAAGGTACACCAAAGAAAAAAGAAATGTTTATTTAATTTTTATATATTTATAGAATCAATATAACAATACATATTTAATGTACATATATTATACATGTTCAGTGAGAAATGTGAGCCTGTTTAACGGAGCACAGGCGATCAAAATTTGGAGCAATCATAGATAGGGCTGCTCGCATCTCCTCATTTATCGTTCTCAGGCGTTCTCTTTTTTTTGATTTGATTGTAGTGAGAGTTGAAAATCCAAGTTCGCATAAGTACGTTGTGGCAAATGGTAATATAGTCGCAACAGCCCGTTTTGAAAGCAGTGGGTGCTGATTTTTTATATACAGCCAGAAATGTGCTAGCTCAATTTCAGAAAATTTTAATAATTCTTCCTGCTCCCTTATCGGTAAGTGTCCAAGGTTAGTGATATCCGAGAATGGATTTCATACCCAGTCGATAGGTTGCAGGTCAGACTTTGGAAAGTAACATTTAATTTTTTCAGCTAATACCTCCAAGTGCTTCACTATCAAAGCCTGCACTTTTTTTTCTGAATCGGCAGCCATGAAATTTTCTAAACATTTTATTATTTCCATTGACAGCGTGGCTGATCCATAGCACCAACTTAGCGCGAAAGCTTTCAATTTTGTCCGAAGACGTTAAAATATTGGAGTTTCTGCCGTGCATTTTTCTGTTCAGCTCATTTAAATGAGTGAATATGTCCGACAAATATGCAAGTTTGGCCAGCCATTCTTCTTTTTTAAACACAGAAACATAATCGGAACCCTGGGCCTCTAAAAACGCCTGGGTCTCATTTTTAAGCTCGTAAATCCGAGATAGAACTTTTCCCCGAGAAAGCCATCGTACTTCTGTATGAAAAAGAAGTGATCGATGATCTGTTTTTTTTCGATCTGAGTACTAGGCTTTAAATATTAAATAACAGCTTAAATACCAAAAGTATTTTCGGGCCCCAACCCTAGTTTCGGTAATCAAAATATCAGGCAGCTCGTTTGCTGAGCACATAGAAATACATGCATACTTATGCATGCTTGAATACGTATGTATTTCAAATATCATTACTTATTGATATGAATACCCTAATAAAAATTGTTCTTATTTAAAGTCATGTTCTTAATATAATTTGTATTCAAATTAACTGTTAGTTACTATTCGTACAAGAGTTGTGATTGACTGGTTGAATAATAAATTAACTATATTCTCTGTATTCCTATTTAATATTTTTTCCGCGGCACACCAGACGATGACCACGGTACACCAGTGTGCCGCGGCACACGCTTTGCGGAACACTGGTCTAGTAGACACTAAGACAGTGGACTCCACTGCCAACGTAATTAATAAAGTAGAATCAAAAGAAGTCGAAATAGGATTTACTAATACCCTGTTGATGATAACACTACTCAACAAAATTAAACTTTTTCTTTCGGCTGTGAACCAAAATGACTTTTTCTGATAGATTGCGGGATTTAAAAATTTGTATAGTACTTTATTATTTTGTTTATGTTTTAATTATACCCGTACTCAAAAAAGAGTTAAGGGGTATATTAGATTTGTGGTAAAAGTGGATGTGTGTAACGCAGAGAAGGAAACGTTTCCGACCCCATAAAGTGTATATATTCTTGATCAGCATCAATAGCCGAGTCGATATAGCTATGTCTGTCTGTCTGTCTCGATGAGCGCCTAGATCTCAGAGACTATAAGAGCTAGGGCAACTAAATTTGGTTTTCAGACTCATGTGATATCACACTGCTACACGTGTATTTCAAAATTTCGCCCCGCCCCCTTCCAACGCCACAAAGAACAAAAATCTGTGACAGGCACAATTTTAAAGATACGATAAAACTAAAAACGCATTATCGTAGAGAATGCCCATATCTACTAGACTGCCAAATTTGAATCAGATCGGATCATAATTATAGCCAGAATGAACAAAGTAATTTTCAGTTGCTTCTCCCCGCCACCTCCTGCCAACGACCGTGCAACTCATTTTCGATCTCGCTCGCACACTCTGCCGCGTTCAGTGCGCGAGCAACCCCTAGCGCAGGAGATGTAGAATCTAAATGGTACATGTACAATCTACATGTTAGATGTAGAAGATACATAATATATGTAGATGTAGATAACATATGTAGCTGTAGAACGTGCGAGTCGCTTCTGGGGACGCAACTCTACTTATACCCGTACTCAGTCATTATTTACATTTTTGAGCATGATTTTTTAGAATTTTAGAATTAAAAAAAAAAATTTTACATTTTACATTTTTTTCTTTCACATCTGTTATCTACATATACAATGTATATTCTACATCTAACATGTAGATTGTACATGTACCATTTAGATTCTACATCTCCTTCGCTGGGGGTTGGTCACGCACTGAACGCGGCAGAGTGGGCGAGCGAGAAAGAGATAGGTAGCGGGTCTTTGCAGGTAGGGGCGGAAGAACCAACAGAAAATTAATTTCATCATTCTGGCAATAATTATGATCCGATATGATTCAGATTCAGCAGCCTGCTAAATATGGTCTTTCTCTACGATACTAGTTTTATCGTATCTTTAAAATTGTGCCTGCCACAGATTTTCGTCCTTTGTTGGGGCGGAAAGGGGCGGGGCGAAATTTTGAAATACACTTGTAGCAGTGTGATATCACATGAGTCTGGAAACCAAATTTAGTTGCCCTAGCTCTTATAGTCTCTGAGATCTAGGCGCTATCGACTCGGATGTTGATGCTGATCAAGAATATATATACTTTATGGGGTCGGAAACGTTTCCTTCTCTGCGTTACACACATCCACTTTTACCACAAATCTAATATACCCTGTAACGAACCATGGTTCTAGCCATGGCTCGCCACAAACAGCGGAGTGTCAGCCCGTACCTACTGCGATGCAGTCTCAGCAAAACACTTTCCACAAACCCACTGACTCACTAACAATTGTCAACGAAGCACCAAGCTTCAACACACTTAGCACGCCTCAAAATTATTGTCACCCAATAATCATAACTTAGCAATAACACTAGTCAACATGATTTTTCCTCAAGGAACAAAACGAACTTTTTCTTAAAGATTTGGGGCTTAGAAATGGTTTGATGATATTTTTTTATACCCGTACTCAAAAAAGAGTTAAGGGGTATATTAGATTTGTGGTAAAAGTGGATGTGTGTAACGCAGAGAAGGAAACGTTTCCGACCCCATAAAGTGTATATATTCTTGATCAGCATCAATAGCCGAGTCGATATAGCTATGTCTGTCTGTCCGTCTGTCTGTCTGTCTGTCTGTCTGTCTGTCTGTCTCGATGAGCGCCTAGATCTCAGAGACTATAAGAGCTAGGGCAACCAAATTTGGTTTCCAGACTCATGTGATATCCCACTGCTACAAGTGTATTTCAAAATTTCGCCCCGCCCTCTTCCGCCCACAAAAAGGACGAAAATCTGTGGCAGCACATTTTTAAAGATACTATAAAACTAAAAACGCATTATCGTAGAGAATGCCCATATCTACTAGAATGCAAAATTTGAATCAGATCGGATCATAATTATAGCCAGAATGAACAAATTAATTTTCAGTTGCTTCATTCATTTTCATTTTCCTTCTCGCTTGCACACTCTGCCGCGTTCAGCGCGCGAGCAACCCCTAGCGGAGGAGATGTAGAATCTAAATGGTACATGTACAATCTACATGTTAGATGTAGAAAATACATAATATATGTAGATGTAGATAACAGATGTAGCAAAAAAATGTAAAATGTAAAATTTTTTTTTTTAATTCTAAAATTCTAAAAAATTATGCTCAAAAATGTAAATACTGACTGAGTACGGGTATAAGTAGAGTCGCGTCCCCAGAAGCGACTCGCACGTTCCTTCTCGTTTTTTTCTATGGCAGAACTTTTTTTTAAACAATTTTTGAAAACTGGTATTTTTTTAAGCTTTTTTCAGAGCTATCGCTTGTTTTTTTTACATAACTCTAGTATCTTACGTCTGGTTGTAAAGAACTTTGCTATTTTGAAAAAACAACTAAAACAGCTAGAAGTTTAGCACCAAACACTGTGATTTCAGCTTACCGTCTGGGAAATATAAAGCATTGAAATGCAAAAATTATGATTTTTGTGCGGTATTTTTTACAAAATTTTGACTTTAAAAACTCAGGAAAAGTCGGAAAAATTATATCCTGTGTCCTCTATTTTTTTGTGTATAGGTGCATTAATTTGGCGTCGTTTAAGGTATCGCTCATTAAAATCTATGGAGAGACTTTGGAGCTAAAATTCGTTAACCAAACCTAAAAAATGAAAAAATTTAACAAAAAATACCTTTTGGAAGGTTAAGGGCCAAACTGCCAAGACCGAGAGAATTCGTGCCCGAGAATTTCGTGCTGTGTATATCAGTTAGATTATTGTCTCCCGCCAGCGTGGATGCGCTGACCCTTCGCCGTTTGTGACGAGCCATGGCTAGAACCATGGTCCATTGTCCAGGCATTTTTGAATCGGCGGTGCTATGTCGGGTGGCCAAGGATCCGTCGGTAGTTCTGGGTCGTCTTCGGTGGGTTGGGTGGCTCCGGGGTCAAACGTTTGATTCGGGTCTTTCGGTAGGATGGGTCTGTCGAATGTAAATGCTTGGATCTGCGGGGCCAAGTCCGGCGGCCACGGCTCCGGGACTGGTTCGGGCTCATGTTCGGTTGGATCGGCGGCTTCGGAGTCAAATGGCTGGCTGGGGTCGTCGGGTCAAAATAGATGCGTTGATCTAATTGACATTTTTATTTGCTCCGTCCAAAATTGCTCTTTTAACCAGTCATGGTTTCTATAATTCGACTCCGACTGATCTCGCTTCTTTGCTCTCGGCTCTCTCAGAACCGAAGGCTACCTATGCAGACGACGCGAAGAAAAACCGTCCGCTTTTAGTCCAGTACCATACTGAGTACGCTTTATAGCTGCCAAGTCATTCTCCTTATACTAGCTATCTATCTTCTTGTTTGAGTCAAAACTCTTCCTATTCTCCTGCTGTATCCGTGCTATGTTCTCTAATATTTCTCTCTAATCTTTTCACGCTCTTTATTAAACTCTTCTATAAGAGATTGTTCTAATATTTATTTTTTTTTAGTTCGGATCAATAGGTATGTGCATGTCTAATCCAGTTAATATCTTAAATGGCGTTATCTTGGTACTTCGGGGTTCAACACTGTTGATCATCTGCTGTACCTTTCCTAGGTGCTTGTACCAACTCCCAGAACTACCCTGACACAATTTCGACAACATAGGAATCACTATCTTGTGCATCCTTTCAACTTGCCCTTTTACTCTTGGAACTCCTGTGTCAATTATTAAATGCTGAATTTTCTGCTCCTCACAGTACTGTGACAAATTGGAAGTAAATGTTGCACCCCTATCCGTTACTATTCTGTTCGGATTACGAAAGTTAGTTGCCTGAACTTCTAAAAACTTAACGACCTCTTTAACGCTGTACTACTGTCGGAGTGTCGTAGTACTGAACTACTACGGATCCTTAAACAAAATCTGATTCTGAATATAATAATCCTCATATTCTTTGCACCCTGCAGTTTCTCTAAAACTGTATCCATATGTGACATTGAAAAGTTATCGCGAATTATTTTCTCATTAAGCTTTCTGTAGTCACAGCATAACCTTTTGCTACCATTCTTTTTCCCTACCAACACTACTGGTGGTGCGTACTCCGATGTACTTGGCTTTATAATCTTCTGAGCCAACCACCTTTCCACTTGCTTATCTACGATTTCTTGCTCACACATCGCTAAGCGTCTTGGATGCTGAAAAACTGGCATCTCATCCGCTAATATGATTTTCATTTTGACAGGTGGATCAACATTTCTTTGAGGCTGGTACTCTTTGACCATACTCATAGCTGATCTGGCATCTGCCTCACTGAGATGCGAAACGTCCACAGAGAACTGCTTCTTAACTTCATCAATACTTGACATGCAAATGCCTCCAAATTCATCAAACAATTCCTCACTTGACGACGATTCTACCTTACTTGGTTTCTTATATTTTTCCTCAATACAAACTCTACGAACAAACTTTGTTCCTGCCTTAGAAACTTGCATATCAACATGATCAAGAATAGTCCTTCCTAAAATGGCTTCAAGACCAATATCCTCCTCAGGTATGACATGAAATTCTACCTCCATTTCTATCTCATCCATTTTCACTGGTATCGAAAAGCTACCGAAAGTTACAACTTGACTATCTCCAATACCGGTTAAACATTTCTCGCGGCCGATCAGTTTAATACACCGAATTTCAAGAATACACCTCTACGAATTAAACACAAATCTGCTCCAGTATCAAATAAACCTTGGAACACAAATGTAGCATACTTTACACTCTTTAATTCCAAACCTGATGGAGTGAAAATACCTGTCGGCTTAGCAACGACTTCCTTATCTCGAATAATGTTAACTTCACAATTAGCAGCACGGTGCCCTGGCCTACCACACTTAAAACAACAAAAATCATTTTTGGGACAATCTTTCCTTAAATGCGATTTTTCCCCACACTTAAAGTATTTCTTGAAATTCTCTGCTATCGAATTTTTCGTCGAACTCTCAATTTTGCTACCCCGCAACCAATTCTTACTCACTGGCTTGGATCCGCCTCTTGATTTCTGCTATACGTCAATCTGAAATTTAAGCTCTAGCTTTGTACAGCATTGCCTTATTTGTCCTTGCGTCTTGGATGCCATCCACAAAATATTCGATCAAGCTAGAATCATCTAGTTTAATTGGCTTGGCTATCTCCATTAACGCGTACAAAAACACATGCAACTCATAAGTTAGTAATAATTAATTATTTTCCGGTCGAAGACAGACCATAACCGTAACCAAAATCACGGTCTCAGGTGCGATCGCCAGCTGCATAAAAGGGCTAAGATCGGCCGAAGAAGCAGGCAGTCCATCAGCCCAAACCCAAGACACTGCACTAGGCAGTCCATCAGCCCGAAGAGAAGACACTGCACTAGGCAGTCTATCATCCCGAACACAAGACACTGCACTAGGCAGTCACGGACTCAAGACACTACACTACGCAGTCCACCAGCGCACAACACAAGCAGCGAGACCAGCAAGTCTCAAAACGTAAACAATTAAGCGTCATTCCGCGTTACCGCGTCATCATTCTTCCCACCTTGCCTACTGCTCTTGCGGACATTTCAAGGCCAGCCCCGAACCTGAAGTTCCAGTAGATCTACAAATTTCTTGTAGAGGAACCTGGACAGGCTGATGCATATCCCAGCCTGAAATAGGTAACTTACAAGTGGCGCCCGAACAGGGACTTTTGGGTAACTTTAAGGAAACTTGGAGAACACCTTAATACGGAGCTTTGTGGAGTAAAGACCCACGGCCACCGAAAGACACTAGGCTAGCGAGGACAAATACCCGTCAAGCAAAAACCCGCGCCCCCGCATAATCCGGTCGCGAACAAGTAGTGCCGCAGTGCCGAACCTACGAGTGTCGAACGAAAGTGCTACAGTACAGAAGTACCACAAACAACACGTAAGTCAGTGCCACTAACCACCGAAACAAACTATGGAAGCCCACGGAGACGGTCAACCCGACGAATTTTTCCCTGAGGGACACCATACTAATCCAGGGGTCCAGCTGGATCTACAAACTCCGTAGGGACGATCTGGAAGTCCTTGCCGAGGAATTCGGATTTGGCAACGAAGGAACAGTCGAGGAACGACTAAAGAGATTCGCCGCATTAGTCGCCGGAACACTCTCGCAGGACGCCTGGGTTCGACTAGGAGACCTTGAACGGCAATACGCCAAACCAGCAGGACGCTCTAGGTCACCCATGTCCACCACTCCTGGGACATCTGACCAGCGGAAAACAGACCCAAAAGCCGGGCTACAAGTCCCCACCGTGGCCGAATACAGCACACCCGGCCCACCACGCATTGTAACGCCAGCTGATTTGCCCAAACCTCCAGTTACGGAGACCTGCCGCTCGCACAAACAGAGGATCGTGCCAGCCATGGACCCTTCCATAGATGGAAGACACCAGAGCCACACCGCCCACATCGCGGAACAGATTCGGAAATGGGGAATCAGGTTCGACGGACAGGACGACCCACTTGCATTTCTGGAATTACTCGAAGAACGTGCGCTCTCATATGGGGTGGACACAAATCAGCTACCTCGGGCCATAACAGAGCTTCTCACCGATCGGGCCAGTCGCTGGTACCGCACCAGCCAACTACAAGGCAGCTCATGGGCATATTTCCGCCAAGAATTCTTGACGTTCTTCTTGCCGCCACGGTATTTTGAACAATTGGAAGACCAGATCAGGGCCCGCAAGCAAGCGGTAGGGGAATTGTTCAAGGACTACCTCATCGAGATACGGCTACTCATGCACCACGCAGGGTACGACGCAGCCAAGGAGCTGAACAGGATCTACGACAACGCCCTGCCAGCTTACCAGATGTATGTGCGGCGACACGAACTACAAAGCTTGGCACAGCTCACACTGTTGGCCACCGAGTTCGAGAGCATCTAAGAGCGGACCATCCCGACTACTCTCGCGGCCCCGCGAAACACACCAAGATACCCAAGGCCGGCTACAGAGCAAAAGAACGGCGACTCGCACCGGCCACCATTTCGGCGACCCCAATGGGAGTCGGCAGACTCACCAGGGAGACAGCCATCAAACCCAGCCAGTATGGCAAAGTGCGATGTAACACATCGCATGATCGCGACCCCCATCGCCAACCCACGCGCAGCCTGTCGCCGCTGTGGTGACGCAGGACATGCGGCATTCGACTCCTATTCTGCTGGGAATGTGGCAAACGTGGCACACGGAGCGTCAATTGCTGCCGCCAAAACACGTCGGTAAACGACTCGCGTCCCCAACTGACACGGGATCAGCCGGGAACGACGCCTCCTCCAACCCGCGTGGCGATAGTGTCCACAGGAGGACACGCAACGGAAGCCACAATCGACACCGGGGAATCCAGGAGCTTCATCAGCGCAAACCTCGCCCGACAACTAGACAACAACACCAACCTGCAAGATGCATGCGTCCGCATACGCCTGGCCGATGGCTCGGTCAGAGAGATCTCACAAGTTCTACTGGCGCACATCAAGCTGGATCAACGAGAGGTTCAAATCTGCTCCTGGTCCTGCCAAACATGTTGGGACAAAGTTTTGTCGGCATGAACTTCCTAGATGCCATCGAAACGACGATCCAATGCGGCACCACACTGCTACAGCTACGAGACCGTCGCCCCATGCCCACTGAACCCGTGCTTACTACCATCCACTTACAAGACGCCGAACCCCGATACCAGAAACCCCAACAAATCGCAACGAGCCCCCGTCCACGACCTACCACAACGCACACGATCCCCAATAGCGCATCGCAGCACTTGACAGCCAAACCAATCGCAACGAAAACAAAACGCCGGCCCACAACGGAGAACACGAATCCAAGGCCAATACCAGCAAACAGCAAGCAAGCAATCTGGATAACGAGTCCCACAGTCACTACGGAGCAACCGCGTCCTAGGCCAACAACAGGGAACACGCATCCCGAACAAACCACGAGGATCTCACACACGAGACAAACGCACTTGAACCCGGCGCTCGACACATGAAGCCCAGGTCCAAGACAAGTAACAGAGCAAGCACGTACAGAATCCGCAACGGAAGAATTGAACACACGGACACCCTCAAAGCCGACCACCGGCATCGAACAAGGACAATGGCAGCCACCATCCGACAGCCCAGCAACACGGGAAACAGACACGCTAACCCCACGCTGGTCTGGGCCAACAATCGAACAAATATCCACAGAGCCTCAACGAGGACCTGGAAACCAGGACGATGACCCCCCGATACACCGTCCACCGCCCTGTCGTACCCACGGCCGACACCACACAGATCTTCGCCAACCCATTGGAGTACCTTCCGCGTACCGACATGATTCTTAGCGCCATCGTCACTCACATAAGCGACTACCAACGGAGGATCGAAACGCCCAGCGCCTTCGACACAACCCTCCTACCAGAAGACCCCAGCCAGCCATTTGCCACCGATCCCACCGAAGACCAGCCAGAACTGCCCACGGATCCTTGGCCATCCGACATAGCACCGCAGATTCGAGAAAGCCTGGACATAGACCTACCCAAGTTTTCTAATCTCCACGGGACGTCAGACATCGCCGAGAAAACCATATTCATATGGGATAATCGACCCACCAAGCAGAATCCAACTATAAAGCACCCAGAACAGCAGAAAGAGCTCCACGATCACAGCAGCAGTAGAAAATATAACGTTATATAACGAACCTCATCATCCGCCAAGCAACGCCGCCGACGCCACTAATCTATCCATCACCCACCCGGAAAAAGGTCGGAGACAATAATCAAACTGATATACACAGAGCCAACGAACCATGGCTCTAGTCACGGTTCTCCACAAATAGCGGTGTGTCAGCACCTCCGGAAAATAAAATAGTCGTAAGCAACGCTCGCAATTACTAAAATTAAGAACTCTCGATCAACAACTTTACCCATTCTTGTCTACACATCAATTTAAAACAACCCACCTCTTGCATTATTTCGCAATCAGCGAAGACAGCACGAGATTCTCGGCCACCCACTTCTTTGCGATATTTCACAACCACTCGGCCTCAAATTATCGACCCAAATGCAGATATAACCTTCTGCGATGCAGAGTTAGCGAAACCTCATTTCTAAACCCAATTCCCAACTGCATCCCGCACCAACTGCGATGCAGTCTCAGCAAAACACTTTCCTCAAACCCACTGACCCACTAACAATTGTCAACGAAGCACGAAGCTTCGACCCACTTACCACGCCCCAAAATTATTGTCACCAAATATTCATAAGTTAGTAATAATTAATTCCCGGTCGAAGACAGACCATAACCGTAACCAAAATCACGGTCTCAGGTGCGATCGCCAGCTGCATAAAAGGGCCAAGATCGGCCGAAGAAGCAGGCAGTCCATCAGCCCAAACCCAAGACACTGCACTAGGCAGTCTATCAGCCCGAACACAAGACACTGCACTATGCAGTCACAAACGCAAGACACTACACTGAGCAGTCCACCAGCACACAGCACTTCTAGCAAGACCAGCAGTTCTCAAATTGTACACAAGTAAAACGAATAAAAGCATTTAAAAATAACCAAAACCAACATAAATTATCCTGAGTTTTTAAAGTAACGAGAAGGAACGTGTGAGTCGCTTCTTCAGATCAATTAAATCAAAATGAAAAATATATATACTGACTGAGTACGGGTATAAGTAGAGTCGCGTCCCCAGAAGCGACTCGCACGTTCCTTCTCGTTTTTGCTACATCTGTTATCTACATCTACATCTACAATGTATATTATACATCTAACATGTAGATTGTACATGTACCATATAGATTGTGTCTGCCACAGATTTTCGTTCTTTATGGATGCGGAAGGGGGCGGGGCGAAATTTTGAAATACACTTGTAGCAGTGTGATATTACATGAGTCTGGAAACAAAATTTGGTTGCTCCAGCTTTTATAGTCTCTGAGATCAGGCGCTCATCGAGACGGACAGACGGACATGGCTATATCGACTCGGCTATTGAAGCTGATCAAGAATATATATACTTTATGGGGTCGGAAACGTTTCCTTCTATGCGTTTCACACATCCACTTTTACCACAAATACAAATACCTCTTTTTAAGTACGGGTATAAAAAAATTACCAGTTTTCAAAAATTCGTCTGACATAGAAACAAACTATGGAAGCCCACGGAGACGGTCAACCCGACGAATTTTTCCCTGAGGGACACCATACTAATCCAGGGGTCACCACCAGCTGGATCTACAAACTCCGTAGGGACGATCTGGAAGTCCTTGCCGAGGAATTCGGATTTGGCAACGAAGGAACAGTCGAGGAACGACTAAAGAGATTCGCCGCATTAGTCGCCGGAACACTCTCGCAGGACGCCTGGGTTCGACTAGGAGACCTTGAACGGCAATACGCCAAACCAGCAGGACGCTCTAGGTCACCCATGTCCACCACTCCTGGGACATCTGACCAGCGGAAAACAGACCCAAAAGCCGGGCTACAAGTCCCCGCCGTGGCCGAATACAGCACACCCGGCCCACCACGCATTGTAACGCCAGCTGATTTGCCCAAACCTCCAGTTACGGAGACCTGCCGCTCGCACAAACAGAGGATCGTGCCAGCCATGGACCCTTCCATAGATGGAAGACACCAGAGCCACACCGCCCACATCGCGGAACAGATTCGGAAATGGGGAATCAGGTTCGACGGACAGGACGACCCACTTGCATTTCTGGAATTACTCGAAGAACGTGCGCTCTCATATGGGGTGGACACAAATCAGCTACCTCGGGCCATAACAGAGCTTCTCACCGATCGGGCCAGTCGCTGGTACCGCACCAGCCAACTACAAGGCAGCTCATGGGCATATTTCCGCCAAGAATTCTTGACGTTCTTCTTGCCGCCACGGTATTTTGAACAATTGGAAGACCAGATCAGGGCCCGCAAGCAAGCGGTAGGGGAATTGTTCAAGGACTACCTCATCGAGATACGGCTACTCATGCACCACGCAGGGTACGACGCAGCCAAGGAGCTGAACAGGATCTACGACAACGCCCTGCCAGCTTACCAGATGTATGTGCGGCGACACGAACTACAAAGCTTGGCACAGCTCACACTGTTGGCCACCGAGTTCGAGAGCATCCAAGAGCGGACCATCCCGACTACTCTCGCGGCCCCGCGAAACACACCAAGATACCCAAGGCCGGCTACAGAGCAAAAGAACGGCGACTCGCACCGGCCACCATTTCGGCGACCCCAATGGGAGTCGGCAGACTCACCAGGGAGACAGCCATCAAACCCAGCCAGTACGGCAAAGTGCGATGTAACACATCGCATGATCGCGACCCCCATCGCCAACCCACGCGCAGCCTGTCGCCGCTGTGGTGACGCAGGACATGCGGCATTCGACTCCTATTCTGCTGGGAATGTGGCAAACGTGGCACACGGAGCGTCAATTGCTGCCGCCAAAACACGTCGGTAAACGACTCGCGTCCCCAACTGACACGGGATCAGCCGGGAACGACGCCTCCTCCAACCCGCGTGGCGATAGTGTCCACAGGAGGACACGCAACGGAAGCCACAATCGACACCGGGGAATCCAGGAGCTTCATCAGCGCAAACCTCGCCCGACAACTGAGCAACAACACCAACCTGCAAGATGCATGCGTCCGCATACGCCTGGCCGATGGCTCGGTCAGAGAGATCTCACAAGTTCTACTGGCGCACATCAAGCTGGATCAACGAGAGGTTCAAATCTGCTCCTGGTCCTGCCAAACATGTTGGGACAAAGTTTTGTCGGCATGAACTTCCTAGATGCCATCGAAACGACGATCCAATGCGGCACCACACTGCTACAGCTACGAGACCGTCGCCCCATGCCCACTGAACCCGTGCTTACTACCATCCACTTACAAGACGCCGAACCCCGATACCAGAAACCCCAACAAATCGCAACGAGCCCCCGTCCACGACCTACCACAACGCACACGATCCCCAATAGCGCATCGCAGCACTTGACAGCCAAACCAATCGCAACGAAAACAAAACGCCGGCCCACAACGGAGAACACAAATCCAAGGCCAATACCAGCAAACAGCAAGCAAGCAATCTGGATAACGAGTCCCACAGTCACTACGGAGCAACCGCGTCCTAGGCCAACAACAGGAACACGCATCCCGAACAAACCACGAGGATCTCACACACGAGACAAACGCACTTGAACCCGGCGCTCGACACATGAAGCCCAGGTCCAAGACAAGTAACAGAGCAAGCACGTACAGAATCCGCAACGGAAGAATTGAACACACGGACACCCTCAAAGCCGACCACCGGCATCGAACAAGGACAATGGCAGCCACCATCCGACAGCCCAGCAACACGGGAAACAGACACGCTAACCCCACGCTGGTCTGGGCCAACAATCGAACAAATATCCACAGAGCCTCAACGAGGACCTGGAAACCAGGACGATGACCCCCCGATACACCGTCCACCGCCCTGTCGTACCCACGGCCGACACCACACAGATCTTCGCCAACCCATTGGAGTACCTTCCGCGTACCGACATGATTCTTAGCGCCATCGTCACTCACATAAGCGACTACCAACGGAGGATCGAAACGCCCAGCGCCTTCGACACAACCCTCCTACCAGAAGACCCCAGCCAGCCATTTGCCACCGATCCCACCGAAGACCAGCCAGAACTGCCCACGGATCCTTGGCCACCCGACATAGCACCGCAGATTCGAGAAAGCCTGGACATAGACCTACCAAGTTTTCTAATCTCCACGGGACGTCAGACATCGCCGAGAAAACCATATTCATATGGGATAATCGACCCACCAAGCAGAATCCAACTATAAAGCACCCAGAACAGCAGAAAGAGCTCCACGATCACAGCAGCAGTAGAAAATATAACGTTATATAACGAACCTCATCATCCGCCAAGCAACGCCGCCGACGCCACTAATCTATCCATCACCCACCCGGAAAAAGGTCGGAGACAATAATCAAACTGATATACACAGAGCCAACGAACCATGGCTCTCGTCACGGTTCTCCACAAATAGCGGTGTGTCAGCACCTCCGGAAAATAAAATAGTCGTAAGCAACGCTCGCAATTACTAAAATTAAGAACTCTCGATCAACAACTTTACCCATTCTTGTCTACACATCAATTTAAAACAACCCACCTCTTGCATTATTTCGCAATCAGCGAAGACAGCACGAAATTCTCGGCCACCCACTTCTTTGCGATATTTCACAACCACTCGGCCTCAAATATCGACCCAAATGCAGATATAACCTTCTGCGATGCAGAGTTAGCGAAACCTCATTTCTAAACCCAATTCCCAACTGCATCCCGCACCAACTGCGATGCAGTCTCAGCAAAACACTTTCCTCAAACCCACTGACCCACTAACAATTGTCAACGAAGCACGAAGCTTCGACCCACTTACCACGCCCCAAAATTATTGTCACCAAATATTCATAAGTTAGTAATAATTAATTCCCGGTCGAAGACAGACCATAACCGTAACCAAAATCACGGTCTCAGGTGCGATCGCCAGCTGCATAAAAGGGCCAAGATCGGCCGAAGAAGCAGGCAGTCCATCAGCCCAAACCCAAGACACTGCACTAGGCAGTCCATCAGCCCAAACCCAAGACACTGCACTAGGCAGTCTATCAGCCCGAACACAAGACACTGCACTATGCAGTCACAAACGCAAGACACTACACTGAGCAGTCCACCAGCACACAGCACTTCTAGCAAGACCAGCAGTTCTCAAATTGTACACAAGTAAAACGAATAAAAGCATTTAAAAATAACCAAAACCAACATAAATTATCCTGAGTTTTTAAAGTAACGAGAAGGAACGTGTGAGTCGCTTCTTCAGATCAATTAAATCAAAATGAAAAATATATATACTGACTGAGTACGGGTATAAGTAGAGTCGCGTCCCCAGAAGCGACTCGCACGTTCCTTCTCGTTTTTGCTACATCTGTTATCTACATCTACATCTACAATGTATATTATACATCTAACATGTAGATTGTACATGTACCATATAGATTGTGTCTGCCACAGATTTTCGTTCTTTATGGATGCGGAAGGGGGCGGGGCGAAATTTTGAAATACATTTGTAGCAGTGTGATATTACATGAGTCTGGAAACAAAATTTGGTTGCTCCAGCTTTTATAGTCTCTGAGATCAGGCGCTCATCGAGACGGACAGACGGACATGGCTATATCGACTCGGCTATTGAAGCTGATCAAGAATATATATACTTTATGGGGTCGGAAACGTTTCCTTCTATGCGTTTCACACATCCACTTTTACCACAAATACAATATACCCCTTAACTCTTTTTAAGTACGGGTATAAAAAAATTACCAGTTTTCAAAAATTCTTCTGACATAGAAAAAAAAATCATAAAACATTTGCTAAGCCCCAAATCTTTCAGAAAAAGTTGTTTTGGTTCCTTAAGACAAAATCATGTCGGGTAGTGTAATTTACCGGTTGCGCTAATATTGAGTT
Organism: Drosophila obscura; assembly: GCF_018151105.1. Lineage (NCBI taxonomy): Eukaryota > Metazoa > Arthropoda > Insecta > Diptera > Drosophilidae > Drosophila > Drosophila obscura. Next base: position 2,318,629 of record NW_024542848.1, on the reverse strand, counting down.
CTGATTTGCTGATCTGGTTAAAAGTCAAGATATTCGAAAATGGTTGATGAATGGTTGCATAGCAATCTAAACAACGCATCGTTCATTGAATCACCTGCCGTGTAGGCTATATATACATCCGCTTGCAACTGGCCAGTAATTGAAAGGGATCTGGAGCAGCGCTTACACTTGCAAAGTGGATAGGCCTGTCTTGCGCATGCCAAGTACAGCTAATTTAGCGTCAATAGATGCTGGAGCAAATATTTATACTTTGTTTTGTGTTGATTGACTGTTCCACTACGCGCTGCAGGCTGAAAAAGGCATCATTGTAAGAGTTAATGCTTGTGCCCTTTATCATTGTATAGTATTTAAGATACTCAAGCGGGAGGTGAAAACAAATATATATATATTTATATATAAACATCAAGCTCGCATTCGTAAGCTTAAGATCTGATTTTGAAATGCAAATTCTAAAAAAAACTTCTGGGTTTTTACCGGGTAATTTTTAAAGACCTTAAAATCATTGTCTGTCCATATATATTAGGCTAGGCCAACAATTTTTTTGCTGAATGAGTTGGATAATTGGTGAAATCTATTGCATATATATTGATACCATTCAATCGTCATTAATCAGTTTTTTGCGTTAAAAAACCTGCTCAAGTTTTTGCGAACAAGTTAACTAAATATATCAACCTCAGCTGAACTTCTTGATTTTCACCAATCGTTAATTTTTTAACAGTAACTACAAAAAAAAAATACATTATTATCAATATGAAATAGTTTCTAAGTCTTAACTTTATTTGAAAAAAACCGACGAATTCAATTAATTTTTTTAACGTATATTTAACCAAAAAAGTTTTTTTTTCTTTTTGTGGTAGCAACCCCCAAACATTAAATTAAAAATTTTAAAAAAGTTGCATAATTTTATTGAATAACAAAGTACAGAATTGGGGGGGTGTCTCCTTAAAAAAAACAAAAAAAAAATTGTTTGGTCAAATTTTGGCCCAGCCTAATATATACACATATACTAGCAGACCCGCGCGCTTCGCTGCTTATTAATTTAATGTTTAGGAATTCATCGAAATTAAACAATGACAATTTTGATTTAATAATATATTTTATTTATTGCAATGCTTTGTGATAAACAATATTTTTTGTTTTGCCGTCGGTACAATGAATAACACTACTCGACAAAGTCCATCTTTTTTCCCCTCAAGGATCCTAACGGACTTTTTCTGATAGATATGGGACTTTAAATTTTTTTTAAGAATTATTGTTTTTTTTTTCTATGGCAGAACATTTTTTTTTTAATTTTTAAATTCTGGTATTTTTTTAAGCTTTTTTCAGAGGTAACGCTTCTTTTTTTCACATAACTCTAATATCTTACGTTTTGTTGTAAAGAACTTTGCTATTTTAAAAAGATAACTAAAGCAGCTGAAAACGAGAAGGAACGTGTGAGTCGCTTCTAGCGTCGCGCCTCTACTTATACCCGTACTCAGTCAGCATATACATTTTTGAGCTTATGATTTTTTAGAATTTTAGAATAAAAAAAAATTTTACATTTTACATTTTTTTGCTACATCTGTTATCTACATCTATTATGTATCTTCTACATCTAACATGTAGATTGTACATGTACCATTCATATTCTACATCTCCTCCGCTAGGGGTTGCTCGCGCACTGAACGCGGCAGAGTGTGCGAGCGAGATGGAAAATGAGTTGCGTTGTCGTTGCCTGGAGGGGGCATGGGAAGCAACTGATAATTAATTTTGTCATTCTGGATTGTTGCTCTAGCTTTTATAGTCTCTGAGATCCAGGCGCTCATCAAGACGGACGGACGGACAGACGGACAGACGGACGGACAGACGGACATCGCTATATCGACTCGGCTATTGATATATACTTTATGGGGTCGGAAACGTTTCCTTCTCTGCGTTGCACACATCCACTTTTACCACAAATCTAATATACCCCTTTACTCTTTTTTGAGTACGGGTATAAAAATTAGCACAAAATACCTTTTTGAAGGTTGCGTGCCCAACTGCCAATGGGGAACAAAGCAAACGAAAAAGGGTTGTACATTTGGTACCTGTTCGCGAACCCAATTCCCAATTGGCAGTTGGGCCCGCAACCCTCAAAAAGGTATTTTTTGTTAATTTTTTTTAATTTTTTAGGTTTGATTAAAGAATTTTAGCTCCAAAGTTTCTCCATAGATTTCAATAAGCGATATCTTAAACGACGCACAATTAATTTGTTTACTTTTCCCGAGTTTTTAAAGTCAAAATTTCGTAAAAAATAGCGCATAAAAATCATCATTTTTGCATTTCAGTGCTTTATATTTCCCAGACGGTAAGCTGAAATCACAAAGTGGTTGGGGATTGACTTCTAGCTGCTTTAGTTATCTTTTTAAATTAGCAAAGTTCTTTACAACCAGACGTAAGATACTAGAGTTGTTTGAAAAAAAGAAGCGCTACCTCTGAAAAAAGTTAAAAAAAAAACAGTTTTCAAAAATTCTTAAAAAAAAAGTTCTGTCATAGAACAAAAAATATCATCAAACCATTTCTAAGCCCCAAATCTTTAAGAAAAAGTTGGTCCTTGAGGAAAACTCGTGTCGAGTAGTGTAATTAATGCCGAAGATTTGCCTACTCGTGAGCACGCTACATACAGTTGACCATGTAAAATACGCGATGCTCCAAATTTAAACCACAAATTTGCAACGACTGTTATTTATTAATAGTCATAGCAAAAGCAAGACGAATCGGAAATTGTAGTCGTTTGAAATCAAATGGCATGTCAGTCGGAATCATCGGAATTCTCGGAATTAAAACGTGTTCACCACAAAATTTCCTAGTCAAAATAGTTGCTTTAAGTAAATTAGTCATAACTTTTTTCACAGCAAGTCTTGTACCATTGCAAAGTCGTGGTGAATTATGATTCCGCAGCATAATTATGGTGACTCCAACTTTTACTTGTAAATAGTATGGCGGCAATCCAGGTAAGTCCAATGAATTTAGAAATTCGACTGGATAATTTACAACATCATCTTGATTGATAATGATATCAATCGACCTATACGCAACCATTTCTCCTGGTATGGAAATCAAAATAGATGCGTTGATCTAATTGACACCTTTATTTGCTCCGTCCAAAATTGCTCTTTTAACCAGTCATGGTTTCTATAATTCGACTCCGACTGATCTCGCTTCTTTGCTCTCGGCTCTCTCAGAACCGAAGGCTGCCTATGCAGACGACGCGAAGAAAAACCGTCCGCTTTTAGTCCAGTACCATACTGAGTACGCTTTATAGCTGCCAAGTCATTCTCCTTATACTAGCTATCTATCTTCTTGTTTGAGTCAAAACTCTTCTTATTCTCCTGCTGTATCCGTGCTATGTTCTCTAATATTTCTCTCTAATCTTTTCACGCTCTTTATTAAACTCTTCTATAAGAGATTGTTCTAATATTTATTTTTTTTTAGTTCGGATCAATAGGTATGTGCATGTCTAATCCAGTTAATATCTTAAATGGCGTTATCTTGGTACTTCGTGGTTCAACACTGTTGATCATCTGCTGTACCTTTCCTAGGTGCTTGTACCAACTCCCAGAACTACCCTGACACAATTTCGACAACATAGAAATCACTATCTTGTGCATCCTTTCAACTTGCCCTTTTACTCTTGGAACTCCTGTGTCAATTATTAAATGCTGAATTTTCTGCTCCTCACAGTACTCACGGAACAAATTGGAAGTAAATGTTGCACCCCTATCCGTTACTATTCTGTTCGGATTACGAAAGTTAGTTGCCTGAACTTCTAAAAACTTAACGACCTCTTTAACGCTGTACTACTGTCGGAGTGTCGTAGTACTGTACTACTACGGATCCTTAAACAAAATCTGATTCTGAATATAATAATCCTCATATTCTTTGCACCCTGCAGTTTCTCTAAAACTGTATCCATATGTGACATTGAAAAGTTATCGCGAATTATTTTTTCATTAAGCTTTCTGTAGTCACAGCATAACCTTTTGCTACCATTCTTTTTCCCTACCAACACTACTGGTGGTGCGTACTCCGATGTACTTGGCTTTATAATCTTCTGAGCCAACCACCTTTCCACTTGCTTATCTACGATTTCTTGCTCACACATCGCTAAGCGTCTTGGATGCTGAAAAACTGGCATCTCATCCGCTAATATGATTTTCATTTTGACAGGTGGATCAACATTTCTTTGAGGCTGGTACTCTTTGACCATACTCATAGCTGATCTGGCATCTGCCTCACTGAGATGCGAAACGTCCACAGAGAACTGCTTCTTAACTTCATCAATACTTGACATGCAAATGCCTCCAAATTCATCAAACAATTCCTCACGTGACGACGATTCTACCTTACTTGGTTTCTTATATTTTTCCTCAATACAAACTCTACGAACAAACTTTGTTCCTGCCTTAGAAACTTGCATATCAACATGATCAAGAATAGTCCTTCCTAAAATGGCTTCAAGACCAATATCCTCCTCAGGTATGACATGAAATTCTACCTCCAGTTCAATCTCATCCATTTTCACTGGTATCGAAAAGCTACCGAAAGTTACAACTTGACTATCTCCAATACCGGTTAAACATTTCTCGCGGCCGATCAGTTTAACATTTCCGAATTTCAAGAATACACCTCTACGAATTAAACACAAATCTGCTCCAGTATCAAATAAACCTTGGAACACAAATGTAGCATACTTTACATTCTTTAATTCCAAACCTGATGGAGTGAAAATACCTGTCGGCTTAGCAACGACTTCCTTATCTCGAATAATGTTAACTTCACAATTAGCAGCACGGTGCCCTGGCCTACCACACTTAAAACAACAAAAATCATTTTTGGGACAATCTTTCCTTAAATGCGATTTTTCCCCACACTTAAAGTATTTCTTGAAATTCTCTGCTATCGAATTTTTCGTCGAACTCTCAATTTTCCTACCCCGCAACCAATTCTTACTCACTGGCTTGGATCCGCCTCTTGATTTCTGCTATACGTCAATCTGAAATTTAAGCTCTAGCTTTGTACAGCATTGCCTTATTTGTCCTTGCGTCTTGGATGCCATCCACAAAATATTCGATCAAGCTAGAATCATCTAGTTTAATTGGCTTGGCTATCTCCATTAACGCGTACAAAAACACATGCAACTCATAAGTTAGTAATAATTAATTATTTCCCGGTCGAAGACAGACCATAACCGTAACCAAAATCGCGGTCTCAGGTGCGATCGCCAGCTGCATAAAAGGGCCAAGATCGGCCGAAGAAGCAGGCAGTCCATCAGCCCAAACCCAAGACACTGCACTAGGAAGTCCATCAGCCCGAAGAGAAGACACTGCACTAGGCAGTCTATCATCCCGAACACAAGACACTGCACTAGGCAGTCACGGACTCTAGTGTCTTGAGTCACTACGCAGTCCACCAGCGCACAACACAAGCAGCGAGACCAGCAAGTCTCAAAACGTAAACAATTAAGCGAATAAAGACAGTAAATAATAAACCAATGCCACGAAAGTTACCGCGTCATCATTCTTCCCACCTTGCCTACTGATCTTGCGGACATTTCCAGGTCAGACCCGAACCTGAAGTTCCAGTAGATCTACAAATTTCTTGTAGAGGAACCTGGACAGGCTGATGCATATCCCAGCCTGAACTAGGTAACTTACAAGTGGCGCCCGAACAGGGACTTTTGGGTAACTTTAAGGAAACTTGGAGAACACCTTAATACGGAGCTTTGTGGAGTAAAGACCCACGGCCACCGAAAGACACTAGGCTAGCGAGGACAAATACCCGTCAAGCACAAACCCGCGCCCCCGCAAAATCCGGTCGCGAACAAGTAGTGCCGCAGTGCCGAACCTACGAGTGTCGAACGAAAGTGCTACAGTACAGAAGTACCACAAACAACACGTAAGTCAGTGCCACTAACCACCGAAACAAACTATGGAAGCCCACGGAGACGGTCAACCCGACGAATTTTTCCCTGAGGGACACCATACTAATCCAGGGGTCACCAACAGCTGGATCTACAAACTCCGTAGGGACGATCTGGAAGTCCTTGCCGAGGAATTCGGATTTGGCAACGAAGAAACAGTCGAGGAACCACTAAAGAGATTCGCCGCATTAGTCGCCGGAACACTCTCGCAGGACGCCTGGGTTCGACTAGGAGACCTTGAACGGCAATACGCCAAACCAGCAGGACGCTCCAGGTCACCCATGTCCACCACTCCTGGGACATCTGACCAGCGGAAAACAGACCCAAAAGCCGGGCTACAAGTCCCCGCCGTGGCCGAATACAGCACACCCGGCCCACCACGCATTGTAACGCCAGCTGATTTGCCCAAAACTCCAGTTACGGAGACCTGCCGCACGCACAAACAGAGGATCGTGCCAGCCATGGACCCTTCCATAGATGGAAGACACCACAGCCACACCGCCCACATCGCGGAACAGATTCGGAAATGGGAAATCAGGTTCGACGGACAGGACGACCCACTTGCATTTCTGGAATTACTCGAAGAACGTGCGCTCTCATATGGGGTAGACACAAATCAGCTGCCTCGGCCCATGACAGAACTTCTCACCGATCGGGCCAGTCGCTTGTACCGCACCAGACAACTGCAAGGCAGCTCATGGGCATATTTCCGCCAAGAATTCTTGACGTTCTTCTTGCCGCCACGGTATTTTGAACAATTGGAAAACCAGATCAGGGCCCGCAAGCAAGCGGTAGGGGAATTGTGCAAGGATTACCTCATCGAGATACGGCTACTCATGCACCACGCAGGGTACGACGCAGCCAAGGAGCTGAACAGGATCTACGACAACGCCCTGCCAGCTTACCAGATGTATGTGCGGCGACACGAACTACAAAGCTTGGCACAGCTCACACTGTTGGCCACCGAGTTCGAGAGCATCCAAGAGCGGACCATCCCGACAACAACACCAACCTGCAAGATGCATGCGTCCGCATACGCCCGGCCGATGGCTCGGTCAGAGAGATCTCACAAGTTCTACTGGCGCACATCAAGCTGGATCAACGAGAGGTTCAAATCTGCTCCTGGTCCTGCCAAACATGTTGGGACAAAGTTTTGTCGGCATGAACTTCCTAGATGCCATCGAAACGACGATCCAATGCGGCACCACACTGCGTCCTAGGCCAACAACAGGGAACACGCATCCCGAACAAACCACGAGGATCTCACACACGAGACAAACGCACTTGAACCCGGCGCTCGACACATGAAGCCCAGGTCCAAGACAAGTAACAGAGAAAGCACGTACAGAATCCGCAACGGAAGAATTGAACACACGGACACCCTCAAAGCCGACCACCGGCATCGAACAAGGACAATGGCAGCCACCATCCGACAGCCCAGCAACACGGGAAACAGACACGCTAACCCCACGCTGGTCTGGGCCAACAATCGAACAAATATCCACAGAGCCTCAACGCGGACCTGGAAACCAGGACGATGACCCCCCGATACACCGTCCACCGCCCTGTCGTACCCACGGCCGACACCACACAGATCTTCGCCAACCCATTGGAGTACCTTCCGCGTACCGACATGATTCTTAGCGCCATCGTCACTCACATAAGCGACTACCAACGGAGGATCGAAACGCCCAGCGCCTTCGACACAACCCTCCTACCAGAAGACCCCAGCCAGCCATTTGACTCCGAAGCCACCGATCCCACCGAAGACGAGCCAGAACTGCCCACGGATCCTTGGCCACCCGACATAGCACCGCAGATTCGAGAAAGCCTGGACATAGACCTACCCAAGTTTTCTAATCTCCACGGGACGTCAGACATCGCCGAGAAAACCATATTCATATGGGATAATCGACCCACCAAGCAGAATCCAACTATAAAGCACCCAGAACAGCAGAAAGAGCTCCACGATCACAGCAGCAGTAGAAAATATAACGTTATATAACGAACCTCATCATCCGCCAAGCAACGCCGCCGACGCCACTAATCTATCCATCACCCACCCGGAAAAAGGTCGGAGACAATAATCAAACTGATATACACAGAGCCAACGAACCATGGCTCTAGTCACGGTTCTCCACAAATAGCGGTGTGTCAGCACCTCCGGAAAATAAAATAGTCTTAAGCAACGCTCGCAATTACTAAAATTAAGAACTCTCGATCAACAACTCTACCCATTCTTGTCTACACATCAATTTAAAACAACCCACCTCTTGCATTATTTCGCAATCAGCGAAGACAGCACGAAATTCTCGGCCACCCACTTCTTTGCGATATTTCACAACCACTCGGCCTCAAATTATCGACCCAAATGCAGATATAACCTTCTGCGATGCAGAGTTAGCGAAACCTCATTTCTAAACCCAATTCCCAACTGCATCCCGCACCAACTGCGATGCAGTCTCAGCAAAACACTTTCCTCAAACCCACTGACCCACTAACAATTGTCAACGAAGCACGAAGCTTCGACCCACTTACCACGCCCCAAAATTATTGTCACCAAATATTCATAAGTTAGTAATAATTAACTATTTCCCGGTCGAAGACAGACCATAACCGTAACCAAAATCACGGTCTCAGGTGCGATCGCCAGCTGCATAAAAGGGCCAAGATCGGCCGAAGAAGAAGGCAGTCCATCAGCCCAAACCCAAGACACTGCACTAGGCAGTCCATCAGCCCAAACCCAAGACACTGCACTGCAAGACACTACACTGAGCAGTCCACCAGCACACAGCACTTCTAGCAAGACCAGCAGTTCTCAAATTGTACACAAGTAAAACGAATAAAAGCATTTAAAAATAACCAAAACCAACATAAATTATCCTGAGTTTTTAAAGTAACGAGAAGGAACGTGTGAGTCGCTTCTTCAGATTCAATTAAATCAAAATGAAAAATATATATACTGACTGAGTACGGGTATAAGTAGAGTCGCGTCCCCAGAAGCGACTCGCACGTTCCTTCTCGTTTTTGCTACATCTGTTATCTACATCTACAATGTATATTATACATCTAACATGTAGATTGTACATGTACCATATAGATTGTGTCTGCCACAGATTTTCGTTCTTTATGGATGCGGAAGGGGGCGGGGCGAAATTTTGAAATACACTTGTAGCAGTGTGATATTACATGAGTCTGGAAACAAAATTTGGTTGCTCCAGCTTTTATAGTCTCTGAGATCAGGCGCTCATCGAGACGGACAGACGGACATGGCTATATCGACTCGGCTATTGAAGCTGATCAAGAATATATATACTTTATGGGGTCGGAAACGTTTCCTTCTATGCGTTTCACACATCCACTTTTACCACAAATACAATATACCCCTTAACTCTTTTTAAGTACGGGTATAAAAAAATTACCAGTTTTCAAAAATTCTTCTGACATAGAAAAAAAAATCATAAAACATTTGCTAAGCCCCAAATCTTTCAGAAAAAGTTGTTTTGGTTCCTTAAGACAAAATCGTGTCGGGTAGTGTAATTTACCGGTTGCGCTAATATTGAGTTCTGATTTTCTGATCTGGTTAAAAGTCAAGATATTCGAAAATGGTTGATGAATGGTTGCATAGCAATCTAAACAACGCATCGTTCATTGAATCACCTGCCGTGTAGGCTATATATACATCCGCTTGCAACTGGCCAGTAATTGAAAGGGATCTGGAGCAGCGCTTACACTTGCAAAGTGGATAGGCCTGTCTTGCGCATGCCAAGTACAGCTAATTTAGCGTCAATAGATGCTGGAGCAAATATTTATACCTTGTTTTGTGTTGATTGACTGTTCCACTACGCGCTGCAGGCTGAAAAAGGCATCATTGTAAGAGTTAATGCTTGTGCCCTTTATCATTGTATAGTATTTAAGATACTCAAGCGGGAGGTGAAAACAAATATATATATATTTATATATAAACATCAAGCTCGCATTCGTAAGCTTAAGATCTGATTTTGAAATGCAAATTCTAAAAAAGCCCTTCTGGGTTTTTACCGGGTAAGTTTTAACGACTGTAAAATCCTTATTTGTCCACATATATATATACATATATACATTTTTTTGTAAACTTTTTTTTTCTTGCAAACCAAAAATACAAAAAAAAAACTTGTTTCCTGTGGTTCTTACATCCAATATGTGAAGTCAACCATACGGCGAAACTAAACGAATCAATTTAATTCATGCTAACAAATTTGTGACAAAGTGTTTTCAGTCTCCAGTCGTACATTTTCATATACACTCAAATACTTCAATAAGTGGTTTCTTGTACGTATGTGTGGTGTGCGTAATAATTTAGCAAATTAAGCAAATTGTGCCATCTACTTTTTATGTACATATGTACATGCGGAAATCTAAGCACGCACAGACTTATAGCAATATAAATTGTACAAACATATGTAAGCTGAACGGAATTGGTAATGTATACATATTGTTATATATGTGTGTGGATAAAATAAAATAAGACATAATCCATTAAATTTGCAGGTCAACTCCACTGAATCTCGGCTTGATTAAGAATCACACACTTAGCTTAAAGAGCTTGATTCCGTAGGCTTATTCTTTTTTATATTATTATTATTATTATTATTATTATTATTATTATTATTATTATATATTATTATTATATATTATTATTGATTTTAAAAAATAGGCAAAAGGGATCCCAAACTAAGCAGGTTATTTGTTTTTTATTCTTAGTGAAGTCATATTTCACAAAATATAACCTTCGGCAGCCTCAGATATGTACATATTGTTAACATTGTCAGCATACAAAATAATGACTCCCTGCAAACATTGAAAAACTTTAATCACAAGGATGTACATTGGGCCGGACCGAAATTTGAACAACAAATTTTTTTAAACGGACACACACTTGTTATGATTTTTCTTTGTAAATAAAACAAGAAGGCACATGTGAGTCGCTTCTGGGGACGCGACTTTACCTTTGTACCCGTACTCAGTCAGTATATAAATTTATGAGCTTTTGATTTATGTAGAATTTAAAAAAAATTTACATTTAAAATTTGTTTGCTACATCTGTTATATAATCTTTTATGGTATCTTTAAAATTGTGCCTGCCACAGATTTTCGTCCTTTGTGGTGGCGGAAGGGGGCGGGGCGAAATTTTGAAATACACTTGTAGCAGTGTGATATCACATGAGTCAGGAAACAAAATTTGGTTGCTCTAACTCTTATAGTCTCTGAGATCTAGGCGCTCATCGAGACGGACAGACGGACGGAAGGACAGACGGACATGGCTATATCGACTCGGCTATTGAAGCTGATCAAGAATATATATACTTTATGGGGTCGGAAACGTTTCCTTCTATGCGTTTCACACATCCACTTTTACCACAAATACAATATACCCCTTAACTCTTTTTAAGTACGGGTATAAAAAAATGATCAGTTTTCAAAAATTCTTCTGACATAGAAAAAAAAATCATAAAACATTTGCTAAGCCCCAAATCTTTCAGAAAAAGTTGTTTTGGTTCCTTAAGACAAAATCGTGTCGGGTAGTGTAATTTACCGGTTGCGCTAATATTGAGTTCTGATTTGCTGATCTGGTTAAAAGTCAAGATATTCGAAAATGGTTGATGAATGGTTGCATAGCAATCTAAACAACGCATCGTTCATTGAATCACCTGCCGTGTAGGCTATATATACATCCGCTTGCAACTGGCCAGTAATTGAAAGGGATCTGGAGCAGCGCTTACACTTGCAAAGTGGATAGGCCTGTCTTGCGCATGCCAAGTACAGCTAATTTAGCGTCAATAGATGCTGGAGCAAATATTTATACCTTGTTTTGTGTTGATTGACTGTTCCACTACGCGCTGCAGGCTGAAAAAGGCATCATTGTAAGAGTTAATGCTTGTGCCCTGTATCATTGTATAGTATTTAAGATACTCAAGCGGGAGTAAGCTTAAGATCTGATTTTGAAATGCAAATTCTAAAAAAGCCCTTCTGGGTTTTTACCGGGTAATTTTTAAAGACCTTAAAATCATTGTCTGTCCATATATATTAGGCTAGGCCAACAATTTTTTTGCTGAATGAGTTAGATAATTGGTGAAATCTATTGCATATATATTGATACCATTCAATCGTCATTAATCAGTTTTTTGCGTTAAAAAACCTGCTCAAGTTTTTGCGAACAAGTTAACTAAATATATCAACCTCAGCTGAACTTCTTGATTTTCACCAATCGTTAATTTTTTAACAGTAACTAAAAAAAAAAATACATTATTATCAATATGAAATAGTTTCTAAGTCTTAACTTTATTTGAAAAAAACCGACGAATTCAATTAATTTTTTTAACGTATATTTAACCAAAAAAGTTTTTTTTTCTTTTTGTGGTAGCAACCCCAAAACATTAAATTAAAAATTTTAAAAAAGTTGCATAATTTTATTGAATAACAAAGTACAGAATTGGGGGGTGTCTCCTTAAAAAAAAAAAAAAAAAATTGTTTGGTCAAATTTTGGCCCAGCCTAATATATACACATATACTAGCAGACCCGCGCGCTTCGCTGCTTATTAATTTAATGTTTAGGAATTCATCGAAATTAAACAATGACAATTTTGATTTAATAATATATTTTATTTATTGCAATGCTTTGTGATAAACAATATTTTTTGTTTTGCCGTCGGTACAATGAATAACACTACTCGACAAAATCCAACTTTTTTCCCCTCAAGGATCCTAACGGACTTTTTCTGATAGATATGGGACTTTAAATTTTTTTTAAGAATTATTGTTTTTTTTTTCTATGGCAGAACATTTTTTTTTTACTTTTTAAATTCTGGTATTTTTTTAAGCTTTTTTCAGAGGTAACGCTTCTTTCTTTCACATAACTCTAATATCTTACGTTTTGTTGTAAAGAACTTTGCTATTTTAAAAAGATAACTAAAGCAGCTGAAAACGAGAAGGAACGTGTGAGTCGCTTCTAGCGACGCGACTCTACTTATACCCGTACTCAGTCAGCATATACATTTTTGAGCTTATGATTTTTTAGAATTTTAGAATAAAAAAAAATTTTACATTTTACATTTTTTTGCTACATCTGTTATCTACATCTACAATGTATATTTTACATCTAACATGTAGATTATAGATGTACCATTCATATTCTACATCTCCTCCGCTAGGGGTTGCTCGCGCACTGAACGCGGCAGAGTGTGCGAGCGAGATGGAAAATGAGTTGCGTTGTCGTTGCCTGGAGGGGGCATGGGAAGCAACTGATAATTAATTTTGTCATTCTGGATGGTTGCTCTAGCTTTTATAGTCTCTGAGATCCAGGCGCTCATCAAGACGGACGGACGGACAGACGGACAGACGGACGGACAGACGGACATCGCTATATCGACTCGGCTATTGATATATACTTTATGGGGTCGGAAACGTTTCCTTCTCTGCGTTGCACACATCCACTTTTACCACAAATCTAATATACCCCTTTACTCTTTTTTGAGTACGGGTATAAAAATTAGCACAAAATACCTTTTTGAAGGTTGCGTGCCCAACTGCCAATGGGTAACAAAGCAAACGAAAAAGGGTTGTACATTTGGTACCTGTTCGCGAACCCAATTCCCAATTGGCAGTTGGGCCCGCAACCCTCAAAAAGGTATTTTTTGTTAATTTTTTTTAATTTTTTAGGTTTGATTAAAGAATTTTAGCTCCAAAGTTTCTCCATAGATTTCAATAAGCGATATCTTAAACGACGCACAATTAATTTGTTTACTTTTCCCGAGTTTTTAAAGTCAAAATTTCGTAAAAAATAGCGCATAAAAATCATCATTTTTGCATTTCAGTGCTTTATATTTCCCAGACGGTAAGCTGAAATCACAAAGTGGTTGGGGATTGACTTCTAGCTGCTTTAGTTATCTTTTTAAATTAGCAAAGTTCTTTACAACCAGACGTAAGATACTAGAGTTGTGTGAAAAAAAGAAGCGCTACCTCTGAAAAAAGTTTAAAAAAAAAGAGTTTTCAAAAATTCTTAAAAAAAAAGTTCTGTCATAGAACAAAAAATATCATCAAACCATTTCTAAGCCCCAAATCTTTAAGAAAAAGTTGGTCCTTGAGGAAAACTCGTGTCGAGTAGTGTAATTAATGCCGAAGATTTGCCTACTCGTGAGCACGCTACATACAGTTGACCATGTAAAATACGCGATGCTCCAAATTTAAACCACAAATTTGCAACGACTGTTATTTATTAATAGTCATAGCAAAAGCAAGACGAATCGGAAATTGTAGTCGTTTGAAATCAAATGGCATGTCAGTCGGAATCATCGGAATTCTCGGAATTAAAACGTGTTCACCACAAAATTTCCTAGTCAAAATAGTTGCTTTAAGTAAATTAGTCATAACTTTTTTCACAGCAAGTCTTGTACCATTGCAAAGTCGTGGTGAATTATGATTCCGCAGCATAATTATGGTGACTCCAACTTTTACTTGTAAATAGTATGGCGGCAATCCAGGTAAGTCCAATGAATTTAGAAATTCGACTGGATAATTTACAACATCATCTTGATTGATAATGATATCAATCGACCTATACGCAACCATTTCTCCTGGTATGGAAATCAAAATAGATGCGTTGATCTAATTGACATCTTTATTTGCTCCGTCCAAAATTGCTCTTTTAACCAGTCATGGTTTCTATAATTCGACTCCGACTGATCTCGCTTCTTTGCTCTCGGCTCTCTCAGAACCGAAGGCTACCTATGCAGACGACGCGAAGAAAAACCGTCCGATTTTAGTCCAGTACCATACTGAGTACGCTTTATAGCTGCCAAGTCATTCTCCTTATACTAGCTATCTATCTTCTTGTTTGAGTCAAAACTCTTCTTATTCTCCTGCTGTATCCGTGCTATGTTCTCTAATATTTCTCTCTAATCTTTTCACGCTCTTTATTAAACTCTTCTATAAGAGATTGTTCTAATATTTATTTTTTTTTAGTTCGGATCAATAGGTATGTGCATGTCTAATCCAGTTAATATCTTAAATGGCGTTATCTTGGTACTTCGTGGTTCAACACTGTTGATCATCTGCTGTACCTTTCCTAGGTGCTTGTACCAACTCCCAGAACTACCCTGACACAATTTCGACAACATAGAAATCACTATCTTGTGCATCCTTTCAACTTGCCCTTTTACTCTTGGAACTCCTGTGTCAATTATTAAATGCTGAATTTTCTGCTCCTCACAGTACTCGCGGAACAAATTGGAAGTAAATGTTGCACCCCTATCCGTTACTATTCTGTTCGGATTACGAAAGTTAGTTGCCTGAACTTCTAAAAACTTAACGACCTCTTTAACGCTGTACTACTGTCGGAGTGTCGTAGTACTGTACTACTACGGATCCTTAAACAAAATCTGATTCTGAATATAATAATCCTCATATTCTTTGCACCCTGCAGTTTCTCTAAAACTGTATCCATATGTGACATTGAAAAGTTATCGCGAATTATTTTCTCATTAAGCTTTCTGTATTCACAGCATAACCTTTTTCTACCATTCTTTTTCCCTACCAACACTACTGGTGGTGCGTACTCCGATGTACTTGGCTTTATAATCTTCTGAGCCAACCACCTTTCCACTTGCTTATCTACGATTTCTTGCTCACACATCGCTAAGCGTCTTGGATGCTGAAAAACTGGCATCTCATCCGCTAATATGATTTTCATTTTGACAGGTGGATCAACATTTCTTTGAGGCTGGTACTCTTTGACCATACTCATAGCTGATCTGGCATCTGCCTCACTGAGATGCGAAACGTCCACAGAGAACTGCTTCTTAACTTCATCAATACTTGACATGCAAATGCCTCCAAATTCATCAAACAATTCCTCACGTGACGACGATTCTACCTTACTTGGTTTCTTATATTTTTCCTCAATACAAACTCTACGAACAAACTTTGTTCCTGCCTTAGAAACTTGCATATCAACATGATCAAGAATAGTCCTTCCTAAAATGGCTTCAAGACCAATATCCTCCTCAGGTATGACATGAAATTCTACCTCCATTTCAATCTCATCCATTTTCACTGGTATCGAAAAGCTACCGAAAGTTACAACTTGACTATCTCCAATACCGGTTAAACATTTCTCGCGGCCGATCAGTTTAACATTTCCGAATTTCAAGAATACACCTCTACGAATTAAACACAAATCTGCTCCAGTATCAAATAAACCTTGGAACACAAATGTAGCATACTTTACATTCTTTAATTCCAAACCTGATGGAGTGAAAATACCTGTCGGCTTAGCAACGACTTCCTTATCTCGAATAATGTTAACTTCACAATTAGCAGCACGGTGCCCTGGCCTACCACACTTAAAACAACAAAAATCATTTTTGGGACAATCTTTCCTTAAATGCGATTTTTCCCCACACTTAAAGTATTTCTTGAAATTCTCTGCTATCGAATTTTTCGTCGAACTCTCAATTTTCCTACCCCGCAACCAATTCTTACTCACTGGCTTGGATCCGCCTCTTGATTTCTGCTATACGTCAATCTGAAATTTAAGCTCTAGCTTTGTACAGCATTGCCTTATTTGTCCTTGCGTCTTGGATGCCATCCACAAAATATTCGATCAAGCTAGAATCATCTAGTTTAATTGGCTTGGCTATCTCCATTAACGCGTACAAAAACACATGCAACTCATAAGTTAGTAATAATTAATTATTTCCCGGTCGAAGACAGACCATAACCGTAACCAAAATCGCGGTCTCAGGTGCGATCGCCAGCTGCATAAAAGGGCCAAGATCGGCCGAAGAAGCAGGCAGTCCATCAGCCCAAACCCAAGACACTGCACTAGGAAGTCCATCAGCCCGAAGAGAAGACACTGCACTAGGCAGTCTATCATCCCGAACACAAGACACTGCACTAGGCAGTCACGGACTCAAGACACTACACTACGCAGTCCACCAGCGCACAACACAAGCAGCGAGACCAGCAAGTCTCAAAACGTAAACAATTAAGCGAATAAAGACAGTAAATAATAAACCAATGCCACGAAAGTTACCGCGTCATCATTCTTCCCACCTTGCCTACTGCTCTTGCGGACATTTCCAGGCCAGCCCCGAACCTGAAGTTCCAGTAGATCTACAAATTTCTTGTAGAGGAACCTGGACAGGCTGATGCATATCCCAGCCTGAAATAGGTAACTTACAAGTGGCGCCCGAACAGGGACTTTTGGGTAACTTTAAGGAAACTTGGAGAACACCTTAATACGGAGCTTTGTGGAGTAAAGACCCACGGCCACCGAAAGACACTAGGCTAGCGAGGACAAATACCCGTCAAGCACAAACCCGCGCCCCCGCAAAATCCGGTCGCGAACAAGTAGTGCCGCAGTGCCGAACCTACGAGTGTCGAACGAAAGTGCTACAGTACAGAAGTACCACAAACAACACGTAAGTCAGTGCCACTAACCACCGAAACAAACTATGGAAGCCCACGGAGACGGTCAACCCGACGAATTTTTCCCTGAGGGACACCATACTAATCCAGGGGTCACCACCAGCTGGATCTACAAACTCCGTAGGGACGATCTGGAAGTCCTTGCCGAGGAATTCGGATTTGGCAACGAAGAAACAGTCGAGGAACCACTAAAGAGATTCGCCGCATTAGTCGCCGGAACACTCTCGCAGGACGCCTGGGTTCGACTAGGAGACCTTGAACGGCAATACGCCAAACCAGCAGGACGCTCCAGGTCACCCATGTCCACCACTCCTGGGACATCTGACCAGCGGAAAACAGACCCAAAAGCCGGGCTACAAGTCCCCGCCGTGGCCGAATACAGCACACCCGGCCCACCACGCATTGTAACGCCAGCTGATTTGCCCAAAACTCCAGTTACGGAGACCTGCCGCTCGCACAAACAGAGGATCGTGCCAGCCATGGACCCTTCCATAAATGGAAGACACCAGAGCCACACCGCCCACATCGCGGAACAGATTCGGAAATGGGGAATCAGGTTCGACGGACAGGACGACCCACTTGCATTTCTGGAATTACTCGAAGAACGTGCGCTCTCATATGGGGTAGACACAAATCAGCTGCCTCGGCCCATGACAGAACTTCTCACCGATCGGGCCAGTCGCTTGTACCGCACCAGACAACTGCAAGGCAGCTCATGGGCATATTTCCGCCAAGAATTCTTGACGTTCTTCTTGCCGCCACGGTATTTTGAACAATTGGAAGACCAGATCAGGGCCCGCAAGCAAGCGGTAGGGGAATTGTTCAAGGATTACCTCATCGAGATACGGCTACTCATGCACCACGCAGGGTACGGCGCAGCCAAGGAGCTGAACAGGATCTACGACAACGCCCTGCCAGCTTACCAGATGTATGTGCGGCGACACGAACTACAAAGCTTGGCACAGCTCACACTGTTGGCCACCGAGTTCGAGAGCATCCAAGAGCGGACCATCCCGACAACAACACCAACCTGCAAGATGCATGCGTCCGCATACGCCCGGCCGATGGCTCGGTCAGAGAGACCTCACAAGTTCTACTGGCGCACATCAAGCTGGATCAACGAGAGGTTCAAATCTGCTCCTGGTCCTGCCAAACATGTTGGGACAAAGTTTTGTCGGCATGAACTTCCTAGATGCCATCGAAACGACGATCCAATGCGGCACCACACTGCGTCCTAGGCCAACAACAGGGAACACGCATCCCGAACAAACCACGAGGATCTCACACACGAGACAAACGCACTTGAACCCGGCGCTCGACACATGAAGCCCAGGTCCAAGACAAGTAACAGAGAAAGCACGTACAGAATCCGCAACGGAAGAATTGAACACACGGACACCCTCAAAGCCGACCACCGGCATCGAACAAGGACAATGGCAGCCACCATCCGACAGCCCAGCAACACTGGAAACAGACACGCTAACCCCACGCTGGTCTGGGCCAACAATCGAACAAATATCCACAGAGCCTCAACGCGGACCTGGAAACCAGGACGATGACCCCCCGATACACCGTCCACCGCCCTGTCGTAACCAACCGGCCGAAACGACACAGATCTTCGCCAACCCATTGGAGTACCTTCCGCGTACCGACATGATTCTTAGCGCCATCGTCACTCACATAAGCGACTACCAACGGAGGATCGAAACGCCCAGCGCCTTCGACACAACCCTCCTACCAGAAGACCCCAGCCAGCCATTTGACTCCGAAGCCACCGATCCCACCGAAGACGAGCCAGAACTGCCCACGGATCCTTGGCCACCCGACATAGCACCGCAGATTCGAGAAAGCCTGGACATAGACCTACCCAAGTTTTCTAATCTCCACGGGACGTCAGACATCGCCGAGAAAACCATATTCATCTGGGATAATCGACCCACCAAGCAGAATCCAACTATAAAGCACCCAGAACAGCAGAAAGAGCTCCACGATCACAGCAGCAGTAGAAAATATAACGTTATATAACGAACCTCATCATCCGCCAAGCAACGCCGCCGACGCCACTAATCTATCCATCACCCACCCGGAAAAAGGTCGGAGACAATAATCAAACTGATATACACAGAGCCAACGAACCATGGCTCTAGTCACGGTTCTCCACAAATAGCGGTGTGTCAGCACCTCCGGAAAATAAAATAGTCGTAAGCAACGCTCGCAATTACTAAAATTAAGAACTCTCGATCAACAACTTTACCCATTCTTGTCTACACATCAATTTAAAACAACCCACCTCTTGCATTATTTCGCAATCAGCGAAGACAGCACGAAATTCTCGGCCACCCACTTCTTTGCGATATTTCACAACCACTCGGCCTCAAATTATCGACCCAAATGCAGATATAACCTTCTGCGATGCAGAGTTAGCGAAACCTCATTTCTAAACCCAATTCCCAACTGCATCCCGCACCAACTGCGATGCAGTCTCAGCAAAACACTTTCCTCAAACCCACTGACCCACTAACAATTGTCAACGAAGCACGAAGCTTCGACCCACTTACCACGCCCCAAAATTATTGTCACCAAATATTCATAAGTTAGTAATAATTAATTCCCGGTCGAAGACAGACCATAACCGTAACCAAAATCACGGTCTCAGGTGCGATCGCCAGCTGCATAAAAGGGCCAAGATCGGCCGAAGAAGCAGGCAGTCCATCAGCCCAAACCCAAGACACTGCACTAGGCAGTCCATCAGCCCAAACCCAAGACACTGCACTAGGCAGTCTATCAGCCCGAACACAAGACACTGCACTATGCAGTCACAAACGCAAGACACTACACTGAGCAGTCCACCAGCACACAGCACTTCTAGCAAGACCAGCAGTTCTCAAATTGTACACAAGTAAAACGAATAAACGCATTTAAAAATAACCAAAACCAACATAAATTATCCTGAGTTTTTAAAGTAACGAGAAGGAACGTGTGAGTCGCTTCTTCAGATCAATTAAATCAAAATGAAAAATATATATACAGACTGAGTACGGGTATAAGTAGAGTCGCGTCCCCAGAAGCGACTCGCACTCCATAGATTTCAATAAGCGATATCTTAAACGACGCACAATTAATTTTTTTACTTTTCCTGAGTTTTTAAAGTCAAAATTTCGTAAAAAATAGCGCATAAAAATCATCATTTTTGCATTTCAGTGCTTTATATTTCCCAGACGGTAAGCTGAAATCACAAAGTGGTTGGGGATTGACTTCTAGCTGCTTTAGTTATCTTTTTAAATTAGCAAAGTTCTTTACAACCAGACGTAAGATACTAGAGTTGTGTGAAAAAAAGAAGCGCTACCTCTGAAAAAAGTTAAAAAAAAAAACAGTTTTCAAAAATTCTTTAAAAAAAGTTCTGCCATAGAACAAACGAGAAGGAACGTGTGAGTCGCTTCTGGGGACGCGACTCTACTTATACCCATACTCAGTCAGTATATACATTTTTGAGCATATGATTTTTTAGAATTTTAGAAAAAAAAAAAATGTTACATTTTACATTTTTTTGCTACATCTGCTATCTACATGTAAATATATTATGTATATTATACATCTAACATGTAGATTATACATGTACCATTTATATTCTACATCTCCTCCGGTTGCTCGCGCACTGAACGCGGCAGAGTGTGCGAGCGAGAAAGAAAATGAGTTGTTTTGACGTTGGCAGGAGGGGGCAGGGGAAGCAACTGAAAATTAATTTCTTCATTCTGGCTATAATTATGATCCGATCAGATTCGGCAATCTGGTAGATATGGTCATTCTCTACGATAATGCGTTTTTAGTTTTATCGTATCTTTAAAAATGTGCCTGCCACAGATTTTCGTCCTTTGTGCGGGCGGAAGGGGGCGGGGCGAAATTTTGAAATACACTTGTAGCAGTGTGATATCACATGAGTGTGGAAACCAAATTTGGTTGCCCTAGCTCTTATAGTCTCTGAGATCTAGGCGCTCAACAAGACGGACAGACAGACAGACGGACAGACAGACATGGCTATATCGACTCGGCTATTGATGCTGATCAAGAATATATATACTTTATGGGGTCGGAAACGTTTCCTTCTCTGCGTTACACACATCCACTTTTACCACAAATCTAATATACCCCTTAACTCTTTTTTGAGTACGGGTATAAAAATATCATCAAACCATTTCTAAGCCCCAAATCTTTAAGAAAAAGTTGGTCCTTGAGGAAAACTCGTGTCGAGTAGTGTAATGATATCAATCGACCTATACGCAACCATTTCTCCTGGTATGGAAATCAAAATAGATGCGTTGATCTAATTGACATCTTTATTTGCTCCGTCCAAAATTGCTCTTTTAACCAGTCATGGTTTCTATAATTCGACTCCGACTGATCTCGCTTCTTTGCTCTCGGCTCTCTCAGAACCGAAGGCTGCCTATGCAGACGACGCGAAGAAAAACCGTCCGCTTTTAATCCAGTACCATACTGAGTACGCTTTATAGCTGCCAAGTCATTCTCCTTATACTAGCTATCTATCTTCTTGTTTGAGTCAAAACTCTTCTTATTCTCCTGCTGTATCCGTGCTATGTTCTCTAATATTTCTCTCTAATCTTTTCACGCTCTTTATTAAACTCTTCTATAAGAGATTGTTCTAATATTTATTTTTTTTTAGTTCGGATCAATAGGTATGCGCATGTCTAATCCAGTTAATATCTTAAATGGCGTTATCTTGGTACTTCGTGGTTCAACACTGTTGATCATCTGCTGTACCTTTCCTAGGTGCTTGTACCAACTCCCAGAACTACCCTGACACAATTTCGACAACATAGGAATCACTATCTTGTGCATCCTTTCAACTTGCCCTTTACTCTTGGAACTCCTGTGTCAATTATTAAATGCTGAATTTTCTGCTCCTCACAGTACTCACGGAACAAATTGGAAGTAAATGTTGCACCCCTATCCGTTACTATTCTGTTCGGATTACGAAAGTTAGTTGCCTGAACTTCTAAAAACTTAACGACCTCTTTAACGCTGTACTACTGTCGGAGTGTCGTAGTACTGTACTACTACGGATCCTTAAATAAAATCTGATTCTGAATATAATAATCCTCATATTCTTTGCACCCTGCAGTTTCTCTAAAACTGTATCCATATGTGACATTGAAAAGTTATCGCGAATTATTTTCTCATTAAGCTTTCTGTAGTCACAGCATAACCTTTTGCTACCATTCTTTTTCCCTACCAACACTACTGGTGATGCGTACTCCGATGTACTTGGCTTTATAATCTTCTGAGCCAACCACCTTTCCACTTGCTTATCTACGATTTCTTGCTCACACATCGCTTGGATGCTGAAAAACTGGCATCTCATCCGCTAATATGATTTTCATTTTGACAGGTGGATCAACATTTCTTTGAGGCTGGTACTCTTTGACCATACTCATAGCTGATCTGGCATCTGCCTCACTGAGATGCGAAACGTCCACAGAGAACTGCTTCTTAACTTCATCAATACTTGACATGCAAATGCCTCCAAATTCATCAAACAATTCCTCACGTGACGACGATTCTACCTTACCTGGTTTCTTATATTTTTCCTCAGTACAAACTCTACGAACAAACTTTGTTCCTGCCTTAGAAACTTGCATATCAACATGATCAAGAATAGTCCTTCCTAAAATGGCTTCAAGACCAATATCCTCGTCAGGTATGACATGAAATTCTACCTCCATTTCAATCTCATCCACTTACACTGGTATCGAAAAGCTACCGAAAGTTACAACTTAACTATCTCCAATACCGGTTAAACATTTCTCGCGGCCGATCAGTTTAACATTTCCGAATTTCAAGAATACACCTCTACGAATTAAACACAAATCTGCTCCAGTATCAAATAAACCTTGGAACACAAATGTAGCATATGTTCGATCAAACTCTTAATGCCATAATATAATATAATAATCACTTAAATGACCCTCGCCTTGTAGTACCTTACGCTCATTTTTACTCTCTTTGTTACGCTCTTGCACTAAATTTGTAATTGAATTCACCACACAGAAGCCCGCTTATGCTCAGTGCTCATGCACTTAGAAACCAAATAAATAGTCATTGGCTAGCACTCAACTGAACCCCCTCGACTTTTCGATCGATCGCGGGTTCATCAACCTCTCACTGTGCTCTCGCCATTCTCGCTTAATTCTATCATTCGCTTATCACCCACATCGCATTTAACGGCGCTTGCGCTCTCGTTTCGTTTGCATTGCTGCTACCTGCTGTGGTCCATCGGTCAACGCAGTTATCTATCTCTTCGAATTTCTCTGCTTCACTTTCGCTTTCGTTGCCGTCGTTGGAATTTTTGCTCACTCTCTGGACTGGAATTGCGCTCAACCCTTTTTTTTTTGTCGCCGTCGCTCGCTTCTAAATTTGTTCTCTTGCTGCTGCTGATCTGGTGCCTGCTTGCTGTTGTTGCGTGCATTTGAATTTGGAATCTCTAGTTCTGTGTGCGTGTAATTTACACTACACAACAAAATGACGACGCTCGAAGATTTGAAACGCCAACGGAGCAATATAAAGCGCAATATTTCTCGTATCAAATCTGTGGTGGAAGGCAAATCGGAAAACCCAATTTGTAATGATGAGCTTCGCTATCGCTTGAGCATCTTGGAAACGTATTTCAAGAAAATTCTAAACGTTCAATCTCACATCGAGGATCTTAGTCCGAACGATGAAGGACGTGCGGACTTGGAAGATACCTACATAGCAATAAAGCTATCCATTATAAGAATTTCATAAATTCGTTCGATCAACTTATTGTGCGTGAGTCTGGACTGTCTAACATAGAAAGGTTTAATTATTTGCTGACCTGCCTAAAGGGGCCGGCGTTAGACACAGTTCAGGCATTCCAGGTTACCAGCGAAAACTATCCGAAGGCTCTTGAAAAACTCAAAGAACGTTATGATAATTCTACTCTTATTTTTCTAGAAGGAATCGAGTCATTGTTTGCACTACAACCTGTGGAAAGGGCTAACAGTCAGCAGCTTCGTAGTTTAGTGGATAAAGCCTCCGCTATCTTCAGCTCTTTGGAATCCATCGGCAAACCTGAGAATATTGCTCAAGCTATGCTCATATATATGTTATGGGTGGGCCACTCGTGTGGGGAGCTGACTACAGCCCCCGACCTGGCTAAAAGCACACAGTTGTGGACGCCACTGTCAGTTTCTCCATTCGTCTGGAACCTCGGCTGGTACTTCGTCGCAACGAAAGGCTGAAACCAATAAGTCCAATCGTCATTCAAATCACCATACAACCCCATTGTTTGCCATTACCAATTTGTCTTGTACCCTTTGTTCTAGTTCTGGTCATAAAATTTCGAACTGTTCGCAGTTCAAGGCTATGAACAGCAATCAACGGTTCGATAATGTGAAACGCCTCGGTCTCTGCATCAATTGTCTTGGAAACGGCCATAGAGTGGCACAATGCTCATCGACTCATCGTTGCCGTACCTGTAATCGGAATCATCATTCAACCTTGCATCACTCTCAGCCGCAACAAACACCACAATCGTCAGAAGGACAAACCTCAACTCCAGCACAAGAAACACAATCATCGCTACCCTCCTGGCCACCTACTGCTAGTCAGTCTCATCAAGCAGCGTCTCATTCACACATGGAAGTAGCAACAGAGGATCAGATACTGTTATCGACAGCGATGGTATTGGTCAAGGATGTCTCAGGTGAATACAAACTTGGTAGAGCATTGCTTGATTCGTGTTCGCAGGTTAATTTTGTAACCGAGAACTTCGCTCAAAAACTTCGCCTTCGTCGTGAAAAGCACCACATCGGAATCCGCAGTATCGGAGAGTCCCTTACTAACCTTAAGGCTCGTACGACGACTTCTATTAAGTCGCGCACATCTGGCTATCAGCTAACTCTCCAGTTCGGAATAACCTCTCACATTGCCTACCAGCCAGATAGTGAGATCGACATATCAAATTGGAACCTACCTGGCAATACTCCACTGGCAGATGAATCGTTCTTTAGGTCTAGGCGCATTGATTTGTTATTGGGAACCGAAGCCTTCTATGGAGCTCTTGCTGTTGGCCAGATTCGCATTGGTCCCAATCTTCCCACGTTGCAGAAGACTCTGTTCGGTTGGGTTATTGCTGGGAGGTACCAACGCCAGCAGAATATACAGCCATCGTTGTGGCTGGTGACTGTAGAAGAGGCGATCGACAAAAACTTACAGCAGTTATGGAAGGTTGACTTAATCAGCGATTCAAGAGCTAAAAGTCTCCCAACTTATCGTCGCTGTGAGGAACACTATAGGGATACAACACAAAAGACTGCCAGTGGGCGAATTGTCGTGCGCTTGCCATTCCAAGAAGACCCAAACTGTCTTGGAAATTAAGTCGATACAGCTCTTAATCGATTTTTTGCCATTGAGAGACGTCTTGCTCGTTTACCGGAGATTCGTTCGCAGTATCTATCGTTTATGCAGGAATATGAAAGTCTTGGTCACATGTCCATAGTACCGAAGCCAAACTTAGAGGAACCACATTATTACATTCCTCACCATTTCGTTCTCAAGCCAAGCAGCACCTCGACGAAGCTCAGAGTCGTATTAGACGCTTCTTGCCGTACAACATCGCAGAAGTCACTTAACGATATTCTGTTAGTCGGTCCGACCATTCAGGATGATTTGTACCTGCAATTGCTACGATTCCGAATGCATAGGTTCGGCATCACTGCTGACGTCACTAAGATGTATAGACAGGTGCTTGTGGGGGAGAAGGATAGAAAATTCCAGTATATTTTGTGGCGAACGTCCCCAAATGCCGAGCTTCAAACCTATCAACTCAATACCGTAACATATGGGACCGCGTCCATCCCATACCTCGCAACTCGTAGTTTGCATCACTTGGCGGATGATTGTAAGGATATGTGGCCCTTAGGAGCTGCGGCTGTTAAAAAGGCGTTTTATGTTGATGATCTTCTGGGAGGGGCTGATGAAATAGAAACTCTTCTCAAACTCAAAACAGAAATCACAGCTACCCTCGCTTATGGTCTGTTTCCCTTATGCAAATGGCATTCCAATCATCCAGGCGTGATGGAAGATGACTCTATTAAGAAACTAAACACATCAGAGAATGAGAGTAGTAGCACACTCGGCGTAACGTGGCATCAACAAATTGATGTATTTAGCTTTACCTTCACTCCCAAGGAAATCTTTGCCACCACCACAAAACGAACAATCTTATCCACTGCATCATTGCTATTCGATCCAATCGGTCTGCTGTCGCCGCTAGTCATCGTCGCTAAGATTATTCTTCAGGAGTTGTGGCTGTTAAAACTGGATTGGGACGAGTCTATTTCACAGACTCTAAGCAATGCATGGAGCAACTGTTTGGAGTCATTGAATTCACTCTCGTCGCTATCGGTACCGCGGTTTTGTTTGCAGCCCGAAGCCAGGACTATTCAACTGCATGGATTTTGCGATGCCTCGATTCGGGCATACGGCTGCTGTATTTATGTGCGCACTGAGAATTCGCTAGGACAGGTTGCAGTGAAATTGTTCACGTCTAAGTCGAGAGTAGCACCAGTGAAGAAACAGTCTCTTCCGATGCTTGAACTGTGCGGCGCACATTTGCTGTCTCAGCTGTTCTACAAAATCAAGGATATATTCTCTGAACACAAAATCACGTCATATTTTTGGAGCGACTCACAGCTCGTATTGCATTGGCTGCAACAACACTCAATCACGTTATCGACCTTTGTTGGGAATAGGGTTTCTGACATTCAGGAGATGACGTCTGGTGGGAAGTGGCGCTACGTCCCAACATATCAAAATCCAGCTGATCTTCTGTCGCGAGGCTGCAACGTTAGCGAGCTTATCAAATCGACATGGTTTTCTGGTCCCTTATTTCTGCTGGAAGATTCGTTGAAATGGCCCACCAGCAGTAAACAGCTTGTCATTGACATGGACGTGTTAAATCGGAGAAGCGGAAAAGCATGTTCCCCGCGGTACAGGAGAGAAATTATATCCTCGAGATAGTCGATAATGTCAGCTCGTACAGTCATAGTTTTCGTCTCATTGCCTGGATGGTAAGGTTCATAAAGAGATGTCGGAAGCAATCGACGCCTACCTTATCCTCACCGACACTAAATGAGCTTCGTTTTGCGTCGCACTGCCTTATTTGGAACATTCAACAAACTCATTTCACAGAAGATATTCGTTTACTTCAGAAGCAAAAACCATTGAATAGTAGCTTGAAGTTTCTTACTCCCTTTTTAGAACTCGTAAATGGATTCGAGCTCGTCAAGGTTGGTGGACGATTGGAATACTCAGACCTACCAGACGGTCAAAAACATCCGTTGCTGCTGCCTAGCCAGTCTAAACTTGTTTGGAATTATATTCGTCACTTGCATGTTCGCAACTATCACGCTGGACCTAAGGCCTTAGTCGCTCTCATTCGCTTGGAATACTGGATCGTTAACGCCAGAGACTTGACACGTCGAATTGTCCGCTCCTGTGTACACTGTGTTCGCTACAGACCAAAGCTGCTACACCAACTTATAGGCTCATTACCACCGTCTCGACTCTCTCCTGCCCGACCGTTTGAACGCTGTGGAGTGGATTTTTGTGGACCCATTAATACCTATCTACGGATTCGAGGAAAGGGGCCTACAAAATCGTACTTGGCCGTGTTCGTTTGCCTTCTCACCAAAGCCATTCACATTGAAGTAGTTTCGGACTTATCAACGAAGGCGTTCTTGAATGCATTGAAGCGGATGGGAGGTCGTCGAAAATTTCCGGCAGACATTTTCTGCGATAATGCCACTAATTTTGTCGGGGCATCAAATCAACTGCTTGAACTCAAAAGGTTTATGTTCAAAAAGGAGACCCAAGATGAAATTTATAGATTTTGCGCCACAGATTTTATTAATTTCCACTTTATTCCTCCCAGGGCACTTCACTTCGGAGGCCTTTGGGTAGCGGCCGTCAAGAGTGCGAAAGGGCTCTTGAATCGAACATTGGCAAACACAAGGTTTACGTTTGAAGAACTGAGCACCGTCGTAGTGGAGATAGAAGCCATCCTTAACTCGCACCCGATATCACCACTCTCGTCAGACCCGAACGACTTCAACGCTCTTACGGCTGGTCACCTCTTGGTTGGCGAATCATTGCGTTCGTTGCCTGAGAGATCCCTCGAAAACGTCAAGTTGTCGAATTTGGACCGCTACGACATGATCACCGCCGTCAAGCAACGGTTTTGGCAGCAATGGTCGATGGATTACGTCAACGAATTGCGATCTCGCACGAAATGGACAGCACCCTCAACGAATCTCACTGAGGGCACAATGGTCATCATTCATGAGGACAACCTGCTCCACTACGCTGGAAACTAGGCCGAGTGCAGTCTACAGTGCTCGGAAGGGATGGTCGTGTACGCGTGGTACACCTCCGCACCGCGAATGGAACTTGCTGCAGGCCAGTACACAAGTTGGCAATTCTTCCGGTAGTTTGAAAGCAATCCTTTCAACGGGGCCGGGATGTTCGATCAAACTCTTAATGCCATAATATAATATAATAATCACTTAAATGACCCTCGCCTTGAGTACCTTATGCTCATTTTTACTCTCTTTGTTACGCTCTTGCACTAAATTTGTAATTGAATTCACCACACAGAAGCCCGCTTATGCTCAGTGCTCATGCACTTAGAAACCAAATAAATAGTCATTGGCTAGCACTCAACTGAACACCCTCGACTTTTCGGATTATTATTGGATTCCAGCAAATTTTTTCTCATCGAGTTTAATTAGTTCACTTGGAGATTGACACACCCCCATCCTTGAACAACTATATTGAGGAAAACGCTCCTCGATCAAACATTCTTTAATTCCAAACCTGATGGAGTGAAAATACCTGTCGGCTTAGCAACGACTTCCTTATCTCGAATAATGTTAACTTCACAATTAGCAGCACGGTGCCCTGGCCTACCACACTTAAAACAACAAAAATCATTTTTGGGACAATCTTTCCTTAAATGCGATTTTTCCCCACACTTAAAGTATTTCTTGAAATTCTCTGCTATCGAATTTTTCGTCGAACTCTCAATTTTGCTACCCCGCAACCAATTCTTACTCATTGGCTTGGATCCGCCTCTTGATTTCTGCTATACGTCAATCTGAAATTTAAGCTCTAGCTTTGTACAGCATTGCCTTATTTGTCCTTGAGTCTTGGATGCCATCCACAAAATATTCGATCAAGCTAGAATCATCTAGTTTAATTGGCTTGGCTATCTCCATTAACGCGTACAAAAACTCATGCAACTCCCTTTTCTGATGACGATTCTGCAACATCCTATTTACTTCCAGTGACGATAGTTTTACACTAAACTCTTCCAACAAAGCTGCTTTCAACGAATTCCAATTCCGAATAACACGCAAACTATGAGAAAACGATTTTGCGGCAGCAGCCAACCACTGCCTGGCATATATAAATATTTGTAATTGACTCCACTGAACAGCAGATGCGCATTCCTCCAATTCTCCTATCCATTGATTGATGTCGGGGTTATTAGAACCAGAAAATTGTGACACGCTACCTTCCACGTCTTTCAGCGTTAACCATGATCTATTCTCTAACTGTCGTGCACCTCATTGGACTGCCACGATATCGTCGATTGCTGTAACTACAGACTCGTCATCTGACTCTTCATTTTCATCTTCCTCAACTTGGAAATCGAAATGAACTAACAGTCTATCTTGCAAATCGCGCTTCCGTCCCGTCATCTGTAACGCAAGCTCCCTCAACTTGTAACGAGCCATCCGCTCATCCAAACAGTACGGCGAATCCCGAAGTAGCCCATCACATGATCACGACCCCCATCATCAACCCACGCGCAGCCTGTCGCCGGTGTGGGGAAGCGGGGCATGCGGCATACGACTGCCATAGTCCCCCCCTCCCATTCTGCTGTGAATGTGGCAAACGCGGCACACGGACCGTAAATTGCTGCCGCCAAAATACGTCGGGAAACGACATGCGTCCCCAACTGACACGGGATCAGCCGAGAACGACGCCTCCTCCAACCCGC
Source organism: Drosophila obscura (assembly GCF_018151105.1). Lineage (NCBI taxonomy): Eukaryota > Metazoa > Arthropoda > Insecta > Diptera > Drosophilidae > Drosophila > Drosophila obscura. Next base: position 2,288,120 of record NW_024542848.1, on the reverse strand, counting down.
GACTAAATAACTCTCTACACGTAAGCAACGGCCGGATAGTGGCGATGGTGACCATAGGAGGACACGCAACGGAAGCCACAATCGACACCGGGGCATCCAGAAGCTTCATCAGCGCAAACTTCGCCCGACAACTAGACAACAACACCAACCTGCAAGATGCATGCGTCCGCATACGCCTGCCCGATGGCTCGGTCAGAGAGATCTCACAAGTTCTACTGGCGCACATCAAGCTGGATCAACGAGAGGTTCAAATCCCGCTCCTGGTCCTGCCAAACATGTTGGGACAAGTTATTGTCGGCATGGACTTCCTAGGTGCCATCGAAACGACGATCCAATGCGGCACCACGCTGCTACAGCTCCGAGACCGTCACCCCATGCCCATCGAACCCGTGCTTACTACCATCCACGTACAAGACGCCGAACCCCGATACCAGAAACCCCAACAAAGCGCAACGAACCAACGTTCACGACCTACCACAACGCACACGGCACCCAATAACGCAACGCAGAACTTGACACGCAAACCAATCGCAACGAATACGAAGCAACGGTACACTACGGAGAACACGAATCCAAGGTCAGCACTAGCAAACCGCAATCAAGCAATCGGGAAAACTAGTCCCACGGTCACTACGGAGCAACCGCGTCCTAGGCCAACCACAGGGGACACATACCCCAAACAAACCACGAGGATCTCGCACACGAGACAAACACACTTGAACCCGGTGCTCGACACAGGAAGCCCAGGAGACAATAACCAAACTGATATACACCGAGCTAACGAACCATGGCTCTAGCCACGGTTCTCCCCAAATAGCGGTGTGTCAGAACTCCGGAAGATAAAATAGTCTTAAGCAACGCACGCAATTACTAAAATTAAGAACTCTCGATCAATAACTCTACCCATTCTTGTCTACACATCAATTTAAAACAACCCACCTCTTGCATTATTTCGCAATCAGCGAAGACAGCACGAAATTCTCGGCCACCCACTTCTTTGCGATATTTCACAACCACTCGGCCTCAAATTATCGACCCAAATGCAGATATAACCTTCGCGATGCGGAGGTAGCAAAAACCCAATTCCCAACTGCAGCCCGCACCTACTGCGATGCAGCCTCAGCTAAAAACACTCTCATCAAAACACACTGACCCACTAAGCAATTGTCAAAGAAGCACCAAGCTTCGACCCACTTACCACGCCACCCAATAATCAAAAGTTAGCAATAAGCAATTATTTCCGGATCTCAGGTGCGATCGCCAGCTGCATAAAAGCGCCAAGATCGGCCGAAAGAGTAGGCAGTCCATCTGCCCAAACACAAGACACTGCACAAGGCAGTCCCTCAGTCACACACCCAAGACAGGACAGGAGAGTGCGTGTAAAACAGTGCGGTCGCGTTTTCCTGGTGCTCCCGGGTGGACGGCAAACTTGTCGAGAAGCCTGCAGGAAAAGTGCATAGATCGTTATAAATACAACACGGTAGACCGGTACATACCGAGCGAGCCTCCATATCATGGACGGCGCAGCCTAGTCAGCCCCAAGACGGTGAACAATCCGGAGCGCAGGATGATGGCCTTGGGGGAGGGGTGAGATTATCCTCCTTCATCTGCTCTCTCTCTCTGTCCTCTGTCACTTGTTACAGTTGGAATTTGTTGTTGTTTAATTATAATTGTCATTATTGTCTTTGACTGTGCCGTCTGGTTCTGCTCCCAAATTGTACTAGTCATGCCAGCTGATCTAGACGTTAGCTGTCGACCAATGCTCGGAAGCGGACCATAGAGCTATAGTAGAGCTCCGGCAGGTGGCGCACGCATTGATATGAAGACAAGTAGGCTAGGCGCCCACAGATGGCGCTAGCATTCTACGGCGACGATCTATACGGCAGATCTAAACACGGGGGTTCGGTGCCCCACCAACAGATGGCGCCAGATTGTGCTAGGGTAATGGAGTCTACCATTAGGCACAGCTACAGCGAGCCGCTGCTGGTCGCAAGAGGCGACAAAAACGGCATCAAGGCCTAGACCAGTATAGCCTTGATTAGGATACTGGACACTTCCATGGAATTCGACAACGCGGGACAGTCACATCATGTTGTAGGTTACCAACAGATATGGCAAGGGGATTTCTCTGCAAGGAAAGGTGCCTCTAGCAGGCGGAAAGACTCTGACTACCGCTAACTTGGTAGCGGTCAGGTCGATTCCTTTCTGACGCAGTAAATGCAACTCGTGACCTCCGGCAGCATGCCAGGTATCCTCGGGTAGACGCGACACATCTCGTTTGCAGACACGAGAAGGCGACCAGGGTCGAGACCAATAAGACCCTGGGGATTGGACACTGGACATATACATGGATCGACGTTATGGGCTGACGGCGTCAGTATTCTGGAACCTCAGTAAGCGGAGTGATATCCTGCCAAAATGGCTTCTGGGCTAATGCTGATGCCGCCCCCGTCCCGTTAAAAACGAGCAATTCTCCTGGGCACGCTTCCTTCTTCGTCGCCATTAAGATGGTGGTGCAGGCTCGGTTGAGCATGGCTCCCGACTAGCGCGGATCCGGCTCTGAACTCTTGACCCCGCGAAGGCAAGAGTCAACCCTAGCATGGCCTCACTGCTTGCAAAGATAACCATGGGATTAGCAACGCGACTGCACGAACGAAGAGGAACAACGACCCGGGAGTTGGGACCCAACAGAATGGATAAATTTCTAACACCACAAGCAGAGACGGAGGCAGAGAAGGCATTCGCGAAGAGTGCAAGACTGGCGAGATCACCGGATGAGGTGAGACCAGCAGCTACATTAGGTAGAGGAGCCCAGGAAAGGGTACAAACGGAGCGACCACACAAGGAGCAGAGCAGCACTGCGCTACGCGACCTTGGCCAGGAGATCGCAAATCTGGTGGAAATGCTGGAGGACGGAAAGAGGCGTTCCATACACCAACCGATGAGGGACGCTATAGAGAGCATCCGGGTGCTCTACGAGCTCGTGGCTATCCAGCTCCACGATGACAAGGCGAAGGCGGTAATACGCACACACCAGTCCTCCCAAACCTCGCCGTTGTTCCGGACAGCGGTGGAGACGAAGAGGAAGCAGACAAACGTGAATACTCCAGGCAATAAGAGAAGCTTTGCGCCGGATCGGAGTACCAGGGTACCTGCTGAGAATTATCTCCAGCTACCTCTCGAATAGGGTGCTAGGGTACGAGACGGAGGAAGGAGAGACAGAGTACGAGGTCACGACAGGAGTTCCGCAAGGATCGGTTCTTGGACCGCTCCTGTGGAACTTAATGTACGACGAGGTGCTTAGACTGCAGCTACCAGCGGGATGCCAGTTAATTGGCTTCGCCGACGACCTGGCACTAGTCGTTGTAGCCAAAGAGATCAAGTGAATCGAGGCCGCAGCCAACACAGCAATCGAAGCAATTGCCAGTTGGATGCGAGGCGCTGGTCTAGATTTGGCCAGTCATAAGACAGAAGCGATACTGATCACGAGCAGGAAGTCCCTGGAGTATGCCACAGTGCGAGTAGGAGCCGACCTAATAAAGTCTCAAGACGCGATCAAATATCTGGGAGTGATGCTGGACAACCGTCTAAACTTCCGCCCGCATGTGGAGTATGCCGCTCAAAAAGCAGCGAGGATGCAGGGAGCCCTTTCTCGTATCCTGCCCAACGTAGGTGGCCCCAAGCCTGGACGCAGCTTGCTCTTGCTCTACGCAGCACCAGTGTGGGCAGCAACAGTGGTCCACAACAAGAGCCTGAGGAAAAAGCTGGCTGCACCGTACAGGCTAGCAGCTCTTAGAGTTATATCCGGGTTTAGGACTGTATCCGAGGATGCGGCACTCGTACTGGCGGGAATGCTACCAGTGGACATACTGGCCAGGGAGATGCAAGACATATACGCAAGGCGCTCGGAGCAGGAAAGCGTAGGCGGCGCGGACGGTATCCGCGAGAGACAACGCTCCATCGAAACATGGCAGGACAGGTGAAACCAGAGCAGCAAAGGGAGATGGACGCACAGACTGATCGGCAACGTGAAGGAGGGGACCGACAGTAGCAGAGGCATGGTGGATTACCACACAACCCAGTTCCTTACAGGACATGGGGGTTATCTTGGATACCTCTTCAAATTCAAGCACGATACGAGCCCCTACTGCCCTACGTGCCCAACCGCAGTCGAAGACCTGGAGCATGTCCTCTACAGATGTAGTCGATATGCAGCATGGACGGGAAGTGTTCCCCCGCCGGAATCGCTGGTAGATTTCGCAACAGCATCGGAAGAAAACCAGGAGCATGTGTACAGCCTCATCAAGTGCATCCAGGATGACCTGAGAAGATGCGAAAAAGAGCGTCACGTAGCGGCCTAGAATAGGCCCCCCTCCCCGCGAAGCAATACCTAACGGTGATCCCGCGGGGGGAGAGGTGTGTTGTTGTGTGGGGGTGGTTTTAGTACGTAGGACTTGCCTTGAGCAAGGAATCGTGCATGCCAATGGCACGGGCCATTGGTATCTTCAGGAAGATTTCCATCCCCCAAGGCCATGGGAAAAAAAAAAAAAACACCCAAGACACTGCACTAGGCAGTCCATCAGCCCGAACACAAGACACTGCACAAGGCAGTCCCTCAGTCACACACCCAAGACACTGTACTACGCAGTCCCTCAGTCACACACCAAAGACACTGCACTAGGCAGTCCCTCAGTCACACACCCAAGACACTGCACTACGCAGTCCACCAGCGCACCATTCAACTACGAGTCAAAGTAGCAGAATTTAAGTGAATGAAGAAAACCGAATACTAAATAAAAACCAAGAAAAATCCAACAAACAAAAACCGTCGCATCATCATTTCTCGCTGCCTACTACATTCTTTTGCAAGCCAGCCCGACACCTGAAGTCACCTACAAACTACAAATTTTCTTGTAGCGGACCCTGGACAGACTGATGCATACCTCAGCCTGAAATAGGACCTCACAAACTTAACTCGCAAATCTGCGACTCTCATTGTCATAACCTCTTCAACTTGCATCGTGACGATTTAAATACAATTTGATTAATATTGGCTTATATCTAAGAAATTTAGTTAAATCAAACAATATAAATCAAACGATATAAATCAAAGAATATAAATGAAACAATTAAGGTCTTAACTTTGGCCTGTTAACAATCTTCTATGTTAACACAGCTTCTGATTTTGCCTTTACAGCCTCTGTTAACGATCGCTTCTCTGTTAACACTCACCTCCCCTTACTATGGCTCTACCCTTGTTTCGCTCGTAGAAATTTCCAGACTCCAAATACGACGCACACACACCACCACATCTAGATCTCGCTTGACTGTCGATATTGCTTTGGTCGTTCTCTCTTTGTTACCTTGCTTCTGATCACGAGTACAAGCGCGCTCAGATGGTCGTCTCTTTGCCGCTTGCCTTTCGTAGCTCTCGCCTCTTACAGACGCAATGCACAACAACAACCAATGTTGTTTGATTTTTGATGTGTCCTCTGCACAGATTGTCGTCTCTGTGCCGCTTGTCCCCTTGTAGCTCGAGCGTCCTCTGCCGTCTCTCGTCGCTTTGTCGCTTCGTTGGAAGGAACACGCTCAGATTCTCGTCTCTGTGCCGCTTGTCTCCCTGTAGCTCTAGCGTCGTCTGCTGTCACTCGTCGCTTCTGCTCTTGTTGGAACGAACGCGCTCAGATTCTCGTCCCTGTGCCGCTTGTCTCCCTGTAGCTCTAGCGTCCTCTGCTGTCTGTCATTATTCCGTCGTCGTTTCTCGTGCCCTTAAATATGCAGATATACACTCTTGCGTTTTCCTTTCCGACACTGTGGTGTTGTCTCTCTTGCACTTGTACGCCAGACTCCGCTTCAATTTCGCACAGCGACCGATTTCCAGTGCACACAGTCTCGTGTTCGCCGAATTGCTCCAAAAAACACTCTTGGGCTTATTTCTCGGACGATGGATATATCTAAGTATGGATGTTGAACTTGATATATATTTCTTAGCTCCAAGTACAATTTGTGATACAGTTACATTCTGTTAAGTAGTTTAAGTTTCATTTGTATTAACACAGTTGTAAGAATAGCCCTAATGGCACGAGAGCACCCCAAATAGCTATCGAGTAACATAATGTGAACTATCGATAGACTATCGCGGACCAGCGATCGATACCGGGATCGGGGCCGGCATTGTGAGAATTTGGAGGAACAGCGAGGAGTGAAAAATTAAGAACATTGTGTTTAAAGAATAAGAAGCCAACTAACACGCTATTAAATAAAGCATTTATTTATATAACCGCGTGCTTGTCCCTTATTTTATCGGAAGAACCCCATCACAACTTCAGAAGTGGGATAAAGGAAACATGCCTACAATTTAAAGGAATTTTTTTCACCACTCATACATTCAGCACATAAGACTCCGGTAGCAGAAGGGAGATAGCACTACATATGTACGTTTTGGCGTCTATTCGTCGCAGCTTAAGCAAATACATACAGAACATTTTTCTGTTTCTGGAACAGTCGGTACAGTTAGATTGCGGCGTGGCGTCGTATTTTCGGCAGAATATGGACAAACACGAGGTTTCAGAGTGGCTGATCGAAAATAACATTGAGTTTGATCAGGCTGCAACATTCAGACAGCTTCGGCAACTGGCAATGGCAAATGGCGCTAGCGTAGAGGAATTACCTGATGAAAGAATCGAGAATAAGGAAATAAAAGCAAACGTTCCAGAAATTTCGCCAGACGCACAAACTAAGAGGCTGGAAGCCGAACGCCTTATGATAGAAGCAGAGATATGTTTGCTCCAGAGGAAACAAGCCCTGGAAGAACTGCGCAAGGGGAGCGTGGACGAATTGGCCAACTTCAAGGAGATTATGCAGATTATGGAACCGTATGCAGGAAAAGTAAACAGCGCTCATGCTTGGATCGAAGATTTTGAGCTGAACTGCAAGGCGGACACGGACGCAGAATCGTTTCTGAAAGTAAACAAGGCTACGTCGTATGCTGCCTTTAAGAAAGATTTCCTGGACACATTCGGCAGGATTTCCTCAATGGTAGAGGTAATAAACACGAAGAACAAGCCGTCCAGTTCGTGATCGACGGGCTAAAGGATGATTCCGCTGACATTGCTATATTCTATCCGGCCAAAACTATTGGCGAACTTGTGAAGCTGTCACACCGTTACGAAGAGATGCGTAAAAAACGTTGGAGCGCATCGGGACTCTTGGGACACAAGAGCATTCCGGCCAAAGGAGGTACTGTACGTTGTTACAATTGTTCGGGCGTGGGACACATCGCCAAGGAGTGTACAGAGCCCAAGAGGATGAAGGGCTCCTGTTTCCGTTGCGGATCCATGGGCCATTCTATCAAGAACTGCAAGGCCCCACCACCTTCAGGGAATACAGCGGTGGCATTATCGGATCAATTCCGACAGGAAGAAACTACCAAGGAGTTAGACGATAACGAAGTGGCAGTAATAAACACGGTAAGAATCTCTTGCGACACTACAAATAGGCCAGATAGGATTTATAATCATTATACTTCTCTTTTTGATACGGGCAGCGCAATTAGTTTAATACGTCACTCCGCATTACCACTTCAATTAAGAGAAAACAGTTTGAAGGAAACGAACTTTAAAGGATTAGGAAGTTTTCGGTTATGTACATTTGGGAAGATCTGGATATTTATGTCATTTTCTGGTATTACGCACAGAATATTATGTTACGTTGTTCCAGATAACTACATTCCATATCCTATTTTATTTGGAAGAGATTTTTTAAGAAGATTTAACCTAAAATTAAAATTTTGTGAACCTATGGAAACGCCAAACATTGAACTAAAGGCAAATAAATATAATTTGGAAATTTCTGAAAAAATTCTGCACTGCATATTCAGTTCGGTGAAATCTGATAGGACTATTTTAAGTTGTAATCTCTGCAAAAATAAGTACATTTCAGCTTCCGAAAATCAAAACAATAAGGTAGAAGTGCAGGTTAGGCCCTCAGCTTCAGATCATTCAGCTTCTGTGTGTTCCGACTATTCAGATTCCGAACCTTTAGATTCCGACTATTCAAATCCCGATATGTTTATATACAGTATTAACGTTCAGAACGAGGAAGACTTTTCTATTAGTCCAAGTTTAAGCACTGATCAAATTAAATCCGTTAAGCAAACTATTAAAACAAACTACGTCGATAGCGCAAAGATACGTCCAGTAGAGCATAATTTTGAATTGAAAATTAAGTTGAAATATGACGTTCCGATAACATCAGCACCGCGTAGAGTTTCATACCACGAGCGTAAGATACTAGAAACATTAGTTAATGAACTGTTAGAAGCGGGCCACATACGGCCCAGTACATCACCATACTCTTCAGCAACCGTGCTAGTGAAAAAGAAAAGTGGAGAAAAAAGATTATGTGTAGATTTTAGGCAGTTGAATAAAATTATTGAAAGGGATGGTTATCCATTGGCGCGCATAGATGACTGCCTAGAGAAACTGGAGGGCAATCGTTTTTTCAGTATATTAGACTTAAAAAGTGGATTTCATCAGGTTAAGGTTGCCAAAGATTCCGTTAAGTACACGGCATTTGTGACACCAAATGGTCAGTACGAGTACGTGAAAATGCCGTTCGGATTAAAAATAGCACCCGCCTGTTTTAGACGGTTCACAGACTTTGTACTTCAGCCGTTGGTTAAGGAAGGCAATATTGCGGTTTATATGGATGATATTGCAATCGGCACCAAAACATTTGAAGAGCATTTAATTTTATTAGGACGAGTCTTAAGAAGGCTGACGGAATTCCGACTGGAACTAAAACTAAAGAAATGTCAGTTCTGCGCCACAGAGATAGACTTTTTGGGGTTCAGAGTTAGTAAAAAGGGAATAAGGCCTAATGAAGAGCATACAGTAGCAATTAAGCACCTCCCGGTTCCAAAGACTGTGTCCGAAGTCGAAAAGTGCTTGGGACTCTTTTCATATTTTAGACGGTTTATTCCGGCGTTTGCAACAATAGTTAAGCCAATTAAGAACCTGACAAGACCAGGTGTTACGTTTGAGTTTACAAACGAATGCCATAAAGTATTTCAGGATCTATGTTGTAGATTGTCTTCAAAGCCAATTCTTGCATTATATAATCCAGGTAGAGAGACCGAATTCATTGCGACGCAAGTATTCATGGGTACGGTGGTATTTTATTACAGAAACAAGACGATGGGAAATTCCACCCAATTGCGTTTTTTTCAAAGTCCGCAACTTCAGCCGAGTCGAGATACCATAGTTTCGAGCTGGAAACGTTAGCAATTGTGTACTCATTAAGAAAATTCCATATATATCTGGAAGGTATTCCGTTTAAAATCGTTACCGATTGTAACTCATTAGCCCTCACGCTTAATAAAAAAAGCGTCAATGCCAGAATTGCCAGATGGGCGTTAGAGTTCGAAAACTATGAATATGTTATTGTGCACCGAAGTGGGAAATTCATGTCGCATGTCGATGCGCTGAGCAGGTGTTTAGAATCTTCCGTAGACATTCAAAATATAAGTAAAGCAGATCAGATAATAGCAGTGCTAAACGAGGATGAGATAAATCTTCAGCTACAGATAACCCAAAGTAGAGATTCAGTAATAACCAAATTAAGAGATGAGTTGGAGTCTGGCCCAGTAAAGAATTTTAAACTGGAGGACGGATTAGTATACAGAAAAATAAAAGATGATATAATCTTGCTTTATGTCCCATCGGAAATGGAGGAGAATGTGATTCGCTCGGTACATGAGAAGCTATGCCACATGGGAGCTTTTAAGTGTATAGCGGACATAAGGAGGCACTATTGGTTTCCGAGCATGGAATCTAAGGTGGAACATTTTATTAAAAATTGTCTAAAATGTATTATGAATTCAGTACCTAGACACGCGAATAATCGTACACTACATAATATTGAAAAAAAACCGATTCCGTTCGACACAATTCATATAGACCATTTTGGGCCTTTGCCAGTCATTCTTTCAAAGAAAAAACACATATTAGTCATAGTGGACGCGTTCACAAAGTACGTTAAGCTCTATTCCGTGAATTCAACAAGCACGAAGGAAGTAAACTCCAGTTTGGGCAGATACTTTGAATATTATGGTAGACCAAGAAGAGTGATTAGTGATAGAGGAAGTTGTTTCACGTCAATGGAATTCAGCTCCTTCCTGGTGGAGAACAATATTGAACACGTTAAGGTAGCTACGGCATCTCCGCAAGCGAACGGTCAGGTCGAGCGAATAAATAGAATAATTAAGGCGATGTTAGCAAAAATTTCAGATCCCATTCAGCATTCCGATTGGTATAAATTGTTAGGTAAGGTCGAGTACGCAGTAAATAATTCAGAACATTCAACTACGGGACAGGCTCCCTCAGTATTGTTGTACGGCGTATATCAAAGAGGACTCGAAATTGATTCACTTAGTGAATATCTAGAGGATAAAGCGGATTTGGCTCGGAATCTAAATGCAGTACGGAAGACATCAGGTGAAAAAATTCGGAAGGTACAGAAAAAACAAAGGAGGTATTTAGGAAAAACCACAGAACACATATAGTACATAACATTGGGGATTTTGTGGTGGTGCGGAATGTCGATACTACAATAGGTTCAAATAAGAAATTCATACCAAAATTTAAAGGCCCATATATTGTGAAAAAAGCGCTACCAAACGACAGATATGTGATTACAGATATAGAAAATGGTCAAGTAACACAAATACCCTACGAAGGTATAATAGAAGCAAATAGATTAAGAAAATGGGCAGACTGGCGAAATGGTGTGTCGTAATTGATTCTGAAAATATACCGTAATAATATAGATATCTTAAACAGCTTATATATACTAATATAAGCAATCAAATTGATCGGGTCGATCAAAAGGTCAGAATGGCCTAGCTGTTAAGTAGTTTAAGTTTCATTTGTATTAACACAGTTGTAAGAATAGCCCTAATGGCACGAGAGCACCCCAAATAGCTATCGAGTAACATAATGTGAACTATCGATAGACTATCGCGGACCAGCGATCGATACCGGGATCGGGGCCGGCATTGTGAGAATTTGGAGGAACAGCGAGGAGTGAAAAATTAAGAACATTGTATTTAAAGAATAAGAAGCCAACTAACACGCTATTAAATAAAGCATTTATTTATATAACCGCGTGCTTGCCCCTTATTTCATCGGAAGAACCCCATCACAATTCTTAACTTATATGTGTGATTTTCGTACGATGCGTTGCTGAATTATGACTGACTGTCTCTGACTCTCGACTCCGACTGATCTCGCTTCTTTGCTCTCGGCTCTCTCAGAGCCGTAGGCTGCATATACAGACGACGCGACGAAAGGCAATGTTTGCCCGAAATCACCTGATAACAATATCAATGCACCACCAAAAAATCGGAATATCTCCACGAATATCTTTTAACGTACGATTAAGTACTTCCAGAGACTTCTTGTTGGCCATGGTACACTCATCCCATACAATAAGAGAGCAATGCTGTAGCTCTCTCGCCATTGCAGATTTTTTTGAAATGTTGCATGTAGGATTATCGTCAGCCTGCATATTCAAGGGCAACTCAAGGGCAGTGTGCGCCGTGCGACCACCATCCAATAATGTGGCAGCGATGCCAGACGAAGCCAAAGCCAATGCGATTCTACCTTGTGCTCGAATCGCAGCGAAAATAATCGAAATGACAAACTTTTTCCGGTACCTCCAGCTGAATCCAAAAAGAACAATCCACCATGTTGTTCTTCGATAGCTCGCAATATTTGGTCGTAAACCGATAGAATGAGAAAAAACTTTCAATTTGCATAAACAAAACTATTACTTTTATCTTTTAACTTTACTTTTAACGTTGACATGAAGTTGTCTTTTATGATATTTTTGGCTGTCATTCAATAAATGATTAGACTCAGGTGTCAATCCATTAAGTAATGTGCTCAATTGTTGTGGTGGGCTGCCCAATTCAGGCAATTTCACTTTACCACTCGCACAGTAGTATTCATTTGCAGTTGTTGTTGCATCATTGTTCCGTTGATTTGAACGGGACCTTGCTGTGCGTAGACGATAATTTTCATTGCGATGCGTAATGTCTGGCTACTTTCACGGCTCCTTGAAGCCACAACTTGTAACGACATTTAACTTTAAAAACCACACTGTTTGGTTTAAAACTCACACATTTTCAAAAGCAACAAATATACTTACAAAAATTGTAACTTTTTCAGAAAACAATTTTTCACACAAAAAGTCATAAAAAAACAAAATATATTTTATGATAGATATTTTATAAAATGTTCTGTTCTACAGAATAACACAAAATCAAATGAAATAGGCGTTCAAATACTCATTTTTAGACCAAATTTGAGATTTTTTGTTGATTAATTTTTAATTTTTTTGGAACCTATTTATAGAATAGTTAAAACTTTTGTATAGAAACTCTGGCTATCGTTTAAAAAAACCGCATGCAATTTTGCGTTTACACACAGATTTGCAAACCAAAACTACAAAAAAAAAATTGTTTCCTGCAGTTCTTACATCCTATCTCTATCAAGCTATGTAAAGTCAACCATACGGCGAATCTAAACGAATCAATTTAATTCATGCCTACAAATTTGCGAAAAAGACGATTTATTTTTTAATCCCTAGTCGTACAGTAACATATACACTCAAATACTTCAAAAACCCAGCCCAGTGGACCACAAGACGATAGTAAAGCGGAACTATCGCAAAATGTTTGTAAACGGACTAAGAAATGATAAAAATCCGTGAGCTACTACTGAAGCCTCGTTCAATGCAAGCAGACTTAAAAAAGAGCATTTAGCGGAAAAAACCTTAGGTCGTTTAACTATCAGAAAATTATTGCAAACGGACTTAAACATAAGTGAAAAATGTACAAGAAAGTAAAACATAACGGAGAAAATAGCTAGCTACCGGTAAACTCTGGCTAAATGTTCGCAGACGGACTTAGAAAAGAGCATTTATTGTACCAAAACCAAGCGTCGACTAAAGTCTCGCAAAATTAAAAACATTGAAAGTGCAAGCGAGAAAGAGAATGAGTAGCAGGTCTCTTGCTGGAAGAGTTGGGGGAAGAAACTGAAAATTAATTTCATCATTCTGGCTATAATTATGATCCGATAGCATTCAAAATAATGACTCCCTAAAAACATTGAAAGTGCAAGCGAGAAAGAGAATGAGTAGCAGGTCTCTTGCTGGAAGAGTTGGGGAAGAAACTGAAAATTAATTTCATCATTCTGGCTATAATTATGATCCGATCTGAGTCAGATTCAGCAATCCGGTAGATATGGTAATTCTCTACGATACTGCGTCATTTTCGATCTCTGTGTGGGCGGAAGGGGGCGGGCGAAATTTTGAAATACACTTGAACCAGTGTGATATCACATGAGTCTGGAAACCAAATTTTGGTCGCTTTGGCTTATATAGCCTCAAGATCTAGGCGCTTATCAAGACTGACAGATGGACGGACAGACGGACATGGCTATATCGACTCGGCTATTGATGCTGATCGAGAATATACTTTATGGGGTCGGAAACGTTTCCTTCTCTGCGTTAGCCAAATCCACTTTTACCCGTTAATTCTTTTTGAGTACGGGTATAATTATTTTTCGTTCAAAAATCACTATTAAACACTAGGGCGGTCTGAAAAGTAATCGGTCTTACAAAAAGAAAAAATTTCTAACCACACACTAATATTTTATTCGATTAGTGTTTTCTATAAACTGATTGCTGAAAAAGTTTCAGGCGGTTTTATCAACCGTGATAATTTTGACGGTAGTTTAAGTCACTGGTCACTGTTGCATTTGAAGCAAAAAAAGAGAGTAATTCCGTGTGTTGATTAAGCATTATTTTTTCGGGTAAGCCCCACCACTGAAACCAAGGAATAGCTGTTCTTAATATTATGGGATCTCTTCTCCATCGATTTCAATGGTTAAAAACTGGCTTACTATATTTTGTTGTGCCCGTACAAGCGCAAACGATGAAGCACATCCTGGTCGCCTAGTTTTGGGTAATACCCCAAGAAATTGAACAAATTCACGATATGGTGTTGGCGATCGGATATTGAGAAAGATTTCCGCAAGATGGCTGCCGCGTTTGCTCACAATCGACGAAAAACGAACCCATGAAACTTCAAACTATTGCTTGGCCTTAAGGTCGAGTGGTAAATGTTTGATATACAGGCCTATACTAAAAAAAAACCTTAAAAAAACCGATGACGGCCCGTGATTTATCAAGAATTTATGTGAAGAAACTATTTGGCGGTCGGACATGGTTCTTTTTTATTTAATTTCAAAGTTTCATGATTGGCCATACAAAATGTAAACATAATCAGGTATTATTCGTTGTGGTATTTATTTGTGACTAAATATGAAGAGCAAAAAGATGTCCGTCAAAGGCAGACGGAATACAAATCAAAAAGGGAAACGACCCTGCAGTTCCAAAAGTCTCTTTTCACGCGTCATTCATTCGGTGAATCACTCATGGCATGTCCTTTGCCACTTGTGACTCACTGGTGAAACTCCAGATGAAATTTGTATGGACATGTCCGCTTTTGTCACTCGTGAAACTTCATATGAAAAATCCACTGAATTTTCTAGTGATTTCACCGGTGGCTTATACGTATAAGCCAGGAGTGAAATCACTCGGGACATACCACGAGTGATTTCACTGGGGACATGCCACGAGTGATTTCATTCGGGAATATGTCCTATATGAAATCACTCGTGACTCTTTTGAAATGAAATCTATATGAAATCACCTGTGAGACTTCTCATTAAATTTAACGGAATTTCACGGATAATTTCATATGTGAAAGCCACCCAAAAATTTCTTTAAACACTTCATTCAAATAAAAGTAAATATATTTATTTTACACAGATTTTCTAGATTTTTCATTAATTTAATTATTCTTAATTATCTGTAGGGCCTTCCTCAACCGACTCGATCAGGTTAATAAGCACCAATGCTCCTGAAATGATATAAAAAAAAAAAAATATTTAGCCACGGAAGGTAATATTTTCTGAACTAACTTCTGAGTTATGTTCTCATTTTTATAAAGCAATACACATATGAAATTTGATGCATTTTAAACAATTACTCCTGGACTACTTTTTCGTCCAGCACATTTTTAAGGCAATGGGTCTTTCTCCAGCAACTTCAGAAATGTTTTGATCTGTAAATAAATAAGTCAATTTGTACATATATATTTATGAATTAAAAATGCTGTATTTGGTGTTACATGGGTTTCCTCGAGCAAAAACAAACACGCGCAGCGACGCACATGGTTAACGAGACCACACCGCTTGAATGTTCTAGAATCTAAACATATTTTTTCTTGCGAAACCCATGTACAAATTTAATTTAACTAACCACGCGCACTGTAATCACTGAATCCACTTACCTGACTTTAAAAACACTGAAAACCCACTTTTAAAAGGAATAAACATGTAAAAAGACGCTCAACTCAAAAAAATCAAAGCCGCTCGTAACAAAAGATTGCACCAAATAATCGGTTTTTCTCCCCTCAGAGTTAGGGTCGAATGCAGGTAGAGAAAACTAAAACTTCTCTTTCTTACGAGTCAGCTTCGATCTGCAGCAGTTGAAGCTGGTCAGAATTTCATGCTGACGTCGACGTCGCTGCATTTGTCGACGTCGAGCCCGAACAATTTTTCCTATGACACTTTCATGCCGTGACAGCCAGAACTGCAGGGGAGAGAACGCCGCTTCATTGCGACTCATACATACATGTTTACTTATGCTGGATAATGCATAACAGAAAGAAAAATAGAGAAGACACAGTGCGTTGTTTAAGTTTACATATTCAACACTCCTTCTCAACGCATTATGTTTGACTTTACAAATATCATTTCAAATTACAATCAGAATAATCCCATTAATTTTATACATTTCTCGTGCTTAACTTTAGACAAATTTTTGGTTAATACATCAGATATCATTTCTTCAGTGGGAACATATTCTATTTCAATTACATTTTTCTTAAACATTTCCCTAACATGATGATACTTAATATCTATATGTTTGCTTCGTGCGTGGAAGGTCGCATTCTTAACAAGATGTTGAGCGCTCTGATTATCGCTGAAGATCTTCACTGGACGGAGCTTTCCAACGCCAACACCCAATTCATCAACCAGCTTGATAATGTAGGCCGCTTCTTTAGACGCCATTGATAGTACAACGTATTCAGCCTCCGTACTGCTAAGGGCAACCACACTCTGCTTCTTGGATTCGAAAGAAAATGCAGCTCCTGCAGCAAAGAAGGCCCAACCGCTGTATGATTTGCGGTCCGTGTTATCGCTGGCCCAATCGGCGTCTACATAGCAACGATTTGCACGACCAGTACGATGGTAATGCAACTGCCGATCAGCCGTGCCTCTTAGATATCGAAGCACACGTTTGGCCGCAACTTCATGTTCAGTGTGGGGATCAGCATTCTGTTGCGCCAATTTCGCTACAGAATGGAGATTATCGGGACGCGTGGTGATAGCCGGATACATCAGAGACCCAATCAATGATTGATAGGCCACCTGATTCACACGTACGCAGCTCGGACTGTCGCATTTTACTTGATGTCCTGCCTCTAGTGGTGTAACATTTGGCTTGCAGCACTGCATAGAGTAATCTCTGAGTAGATCCTCTATATACTGCTTGTGGCCAACCCTCACGCTTCCGGTCTCGCCATCTCTCTCCACTTCCATGCCTAGGAAATGCTTTAGTTGGCCGCCATCGACCACTTTAAACTCGTCAGCAATGGCAGTCTTGACGCTTTCGAGATATCCTCTGTCGGAACTGGCTATTAGAAGATCATCTACGTATACAACAATAATACAAATATTAGTAGAAACTTTTCTAGAATACAAACACGGCTCGCTTGCACATGGTAGAAATCCAAGCTTGATGAGTGTAGAATTGAGTTTCTCGTTCCATTCCCTGCCGCTCTGCTTTAGACCATACAACGATTTGTGCAACTTTAGCACACGCTCAGGATATTGATGATCAATGAATGCCTCCGGCTGACGCATGTAGATGACATCATGTAACTCGCTATTAAGATACGCTGACGAAACGTCCATTTGGTGCATATACCACCCGTGTTCTGCAGCCAATGCCATGACCAGCCTGATCGTTGAGTATCTGGCAACTGGTGAAAAAGTCTCGGTGAAGTTTACTCCATATCGCTGAGCACAGCCCTTGGCAACAAGTCGGGCTTTGAAGCGCTCGACATTGCCATCATTGTCACGCTTTAGTGCGTACACCCACATACATCCGATAGGTTTTTCACCCTTTGGTAGATCGACTTGAGACCAAGTCTTATTTTTGAGAAGACTGTTCATTTCCGTTTTCATTGAAGCACGCCAGTCCGCTGCATGATTACTCGTTAACGCCTCATTTGCATTAGCAGGGACACTAATAGCTTCAGCCGATATGGTGTTCAGCATGTGATATTCCTTCGCTGGGCGTCCAGGCCGACCCGTATAAACCTTTTTCGGTCTCCCGCGACCCCTTCGTGCTCCTTCTGAAATCGGCTGTCCGACGACCGACTGTCTGTCATCGTCAACTCGATCTGAACCTTCTGGCTCCTCTGTGTTTCGCATATCGACCATTTCAACTAAGGATTCAACCTCACTAGCCACGTCCAGGGCCTCTTCGTCCGGAATAGAATGCTTCTGGAACTCTAAAAGCTGCGGCTGCACATATTCAGCAGCACTCGACGAAGGCATGCGATTCCTATACAGGGAGCTCTCGATAAAAATTACATCTCGTGCCTCAATCACTTTTTGTTTTTCGGGATTAAACAGCCTATATGCCTTTGCTGTTTCAGAATAGCCGACCAAATAATGCTCTTCGCCTTTTGGCGAAAATTTCTTATGTTGAGTTTTATTCAACACAATTGCCTTCGCACCAAAGATCCGCAAACGGCCGACACAGGGCTTCCTTCCTGTCCACACTTCAAACGGTGTCATGCCAGGTAAAGTTGAAGATTCTGCACGGTTACGCAAATATGCAGCAGTTTTGATTGCTTCTGCCCAGAATCGCTCGTCCAATCCTGCATGAAAGAGCATGCTGCGGGCCATTTCTACCAATGTACGATTGGCTCGTTCCGCGACACCATTCTGTTGGGGGGTATGAGGCACAGTTAATTGTCTTTTTACCCCGTTGTCAACAAGACATGACTCAAACGCGTCACTCAAGTATTCGCAACCGTTATCGCTTCTCAAGAGTATCAACTTCTTTCCCGACTGATTTTCTGCGAATGATTTAAATTGTTGGAACTTGACTAAGATTTCGTCTCTTGTCTTCAGAAAATCAACAAACACATAGCGCGATTTTTCATCGATGAATGTTACGAAGTACCGAGCTCCGCCTAAGGAGTTTTTATTCATTGGTCCGCAAATGTCAGTATGCACCAATCCAAGAACATTGTTTGCACGGCTTGCACTAGCTTTTGTGAATTGCTTTACACAAATTTTGCATTTTGCACAGGTTTCGCACACCTGGCCGTTCATGTCATTTAATGGACTTGTTTTAATACCGTTAACCATTTTTTCACACATCATCTTTTTTAGGCTTGCATAGTTTAAATGTCCGAAACGATCGTGCCACACGTTTACTGGGTTTGTTTGTACATTTAAGCATTTGTTTTCTTGATTTTGGAACAAGAACAAATCGTGCTGCTTTTTTGCAACCATTATGGCGACGCCTTTATTGTTTTTCACACGCGCTTCTGTCTTTGCAAATTCAACAGAGAAACCATTTTCGATGGCCTTGGACACCGACATAAAATTACATTGCAATTCCTTCACATACAAAACGTCGACAAGTTTTATGTGGTTATTTTCCCAAATCAAATCCACTGTGCCGCGCCCTTCAGCTTCTATGTAGCTATTGCCCGCTAAAGCAATTCGCTCTTTGTGCTCTTTTAGTTCGGTAAAACGAGATCGCTCACAACACAAGTCGACACACCACATACTCTTCGGAAAGAGAGTTTTAGACGCGCACGCAAAAACGGAATACGATTTCACTCTTTCGGTTTCGTTATTTCCTTTCGGTGTGTTTTCTTGATTGTTCTTTGCTCTACACTTAGACGCCTTGTGTCCGCGACGAACACACGACCAGCAAATTATCCCACTCGGGCCATTCGTTTTCTTCTGTCCGTTTTCGTTATTCGTCTTTTGCTTTGACGACGACCAATTTTTAACACCCGAACCGAACGCTCGCTGTTCACTTTTCTCTGCGCATTCTTGATTTGCCTTGCGCCTGTCTCCTTCTTCATGAAGCTTTACTTTCAGAGAGTTCAAATTTGGCAAACAATCACGTGTCTAAATTGCTACCACAAAATTTTCGTACGCCTCGGGCAGGCTCGATAGCAACAGAATAGACAAAATTTCTTCAGGAACTGTTAAGTCAATTTCTTTCAGTTTTTCTACGATCGCACAAAAATTATTTACGTGGTTCACTACCGATTCATTTTCGCTCATTTTTACGAACAACAACTGCTTTAACAGGCTTATGCGACGCGCGGGGCCTGATGGCATATGGATACCCGCTAGAACTTTCCATGCTTCTTTTGCAGATGTACAGTTTTTCACATAGTTTATCTGGAATGGCTTGATACACAGCATAATACTCGCAAGAGCCTTCTCGTCTTTTAAATCAAATTGTGCCTTCTGCGCATCATTATCTTCTTCATTTTTCACTTCTCGACCGCACACCACTGACCACAACTCAGAGTGTATTAGCACGCTTTTCATTTAGATTACCCACGCACTATAATTCTCATTGTCGAGCTTATCGATTGAATGGAAAGACGAACCCATTTTCGCAATCGATCGAGTCACAATTTCAGAAAGTCAGAAAAATCACTTTCAACCGCCGCAGACAGAAATTCTGGGCCCATAACCTATTCGTTGTGGTATTTATTTGTGACTAAATATGAAGAGCAAAAAGATGTCCGTCAAAGGCAGACGGAATACAAATCAAAAAGGGAAACGAGAGAACGCCGCTTTATTGCGACTCATACATATATGTTTACTTATGCTGGATAATGCATAACAGAAAGAAAAATAGAGAAGACACAGTGCATTGTTTAAGTTTACATATTCAACAGGTATGCTTTTGAATAATATGTCACAATTTGCACACTTTTTTATATGAGTTTTGACATTGAAGTCTAAGTTTCGTCGAAAGATGTTTATTTTGTTGTTATGAGAGGTTTCTCGGGTTGTAAAATGTCTGTTTTGCGGTTTTTACCGCTACACATCTCCTTTGTTTATACTTTTTTCAACGGTAGCGGTTGTTTTTATTCACATTACTTAAATATCTAACATCTGGTTATAAAAAACTTTGCCATTGTGAAAAGCTAATTGATGCAGCTAGAAACACGCACTTTTTGGTTTTAGCTTACCGTCTGGGATATATTCAGGGGTGCCACAGAAATCGCTCTGCACCTGCCGCTTCGGCTCTTGAATTGATCGGCCGTCGTGGCCCAAGTAGTTCTATGCTAATCTCTCGCCGCATAGGTTGCATACCGAACCCCCGCTTGTGCACATTTATCTGGCTGGCGAAAGAGCGAGCAATTGGCTTCAGATAGCGGCCTGTATAAATAAACATTATAACGTTGTAAATCGAAAGATTTCGATAGAATCGATTGATTTAAGATAGATATAGGTGCCAAAAAAGCTTGGCCTCTCAAACATTGGTGACCCCGACGTGATTTAACTACAATTTTTAATCCCGTTTCGTTTAAAAACTATAAAACTCGAATAAGATATTCGTTGCTGTGCGGTTTAACGAACACCAAATACATTTTTGCAAATAAGAACAGTTAAAGTGCAAGTTCAGTGAGACTGCAGCCGTCTAATATTCCGTTGCTTAATCGCCGAATCTCTCTTACTCTGCGTCGCTGCAGCCGCGGCCCTTGACTTTCCGTGTCTTCTATTCTCGCTCCCGTTCTGTTCGCCGTCGCTTAAGCGGTCTTACATTTTCTGTTTTTTCGTTGCATTACACCGGTTGGCATGCACAAAGAGTCGAATAAAGGCGCGGGCGGAAATATTGCGATGGAGGAGAAAAGGCTGAGGCTTTACAAGCGTAAAGTTCAGTCTCTGCATGATCGGCTGCACCGTCTAGGCGAGTCATTCTCGGGGAATAAACTCGACAAACTAAGTGCGTCTGAAATGATGTGCGCCTCGATATGTTGGCGGAAATGCGTGAGGAGCTCAACAAGTCCCATCATGAGTTGGAATCGCTGGAAGAAGACGAGATTGGAAGTGAGCTGCGGGAAACCTTCGATGCGCTGTTCATTTCTTTGAAAGCCGAGCTGCTGTCTGCTCTCGAGCTAGGTCATTTACGCGTAGCTGCTCATTCCACTAGCATGCCAAATTGCTCTGGAGGTCATACCATCATCATGGCTCACAAGCAGCGGCTTCCTGAGCTGAAGCTACCTAGCTTCTCCGGTGGCTATGTGGAATGTGCGGATTTTATTGCCATGTTCAATTCGGTCATCGAAGGGGATGCAGATCTCAGTGAAATCGAGAAGTTCCAACATCTTCGCTCATGTCTCTCGGATGCGGCCCTGGATTCGGTTCGATCGTTGGAGCTCTCCAGTGTCAATTATCGTGTGGCTCTGGACATACTTAGCAAACGTTTTAATAATAAACGACTTGTTTTCCAGGCACACATCAAGGAGATTCTTGGGCTCAAGAAGGTAGATTCGCCTTCTGCTAAAAGGCTTCGGGAGTTTTCGGACGCAGTCAACTTGCATAGGCGTGCCCTGCAGACATTAGGAAATGCTGAGAAGATATCGGGATGCATGATAATCCACATGCTGCTGCAAAAACTAGATGCGAAGACCCAAACCAAATGGGAAGAGGCTGCGTCAGCGGACAGGATACCCACAGCTGGGGAGTTCTACGATTTCCTGGAGAAGCGATGCCAGAAGATGGAGAACGTGCAGTACGCTATAGCGACACACGCTGGTAGCGCTCAGGTGGGAAAAAGCCAGTCTACACATCTAAAGAAAACCTTTGTTGCTTCTAACTCTTCCCCCGACCCGTTCGGATGCCCTTTCTGCCATTCAGCGGGCCACGGAATATACTCGTGCAGCATCTTTACAAATTTATCTCCTTTTCTGCGTCACAAGGAAGTGAAGAAGCTGTCACTTTGTTTTAACTGCTTAAAATCGGGTCATCGGACTCGTGCATGTACAGGTGGCCAGTGTAGAGTTTGCGGAAGGAGGCATCATACCTTATTGCACTTCGACTCATCCATAGCGCAAAGCTCCCCAGCTGTTTCTCCTCCAGAACGAGCAGTACAACCAGGAGCTATTACGCCGGTTCAGGATTCTGCTACCAGTGTGCCGTCTCATGCGTCTACCTCTCTTGCTGCCCAAGGTCTCCACTCCGATGTTGTGCTGTTGGCCACAGCTGTTGTTTTGGTTAAAAATCGATCTGGCGTTTTGGTTCCTTGTCGCGCCATTCTAGATTCAGGATCCCAGCTGCATCTCATTACAACCAGGTTCGCCCAGCAGCTTCAGCCTAAGAGAACTCAATCGTTTGCCCTTGTTTCTGGTCTGGGCGATACTAGCATGTCCACTGAAGGATCCACCGTCAGAATTTGCATGCAGTCTCTCACTTCGGACTATTCGACCACACTCACTGCTCTCATCGCACACACAATCACAGATAACCAACCAAGTATGGCAGTTAATGTAGCCGATTGGAACATTCAATCCAATATTCAGCTTTCCGATCCTGCATTCTTTAATCCTCAGCGAGTAGATCTCCTCATTGGCGAGAGCATATTCTATGACCTTCTCTGCGTAGGGCAAATCAAGCTCATAGATTGCCTCTTCTGCAGAAGACCCGGCTTGGGTGGATCGTATCTGGTTGTGGACAGAGGGTATCATGCTCGTCGCCTCTGGCAACCCAAAATTCTCCGGATTCGGAGGCTAGAATGAATGCAAGGTTGGATCGAACTCTTCGTATGTTTTGGAAAGTCGAGAATTGTGTGGAGGCTAGTTTGAGTACAAAGGAAGAAGTACATTGTGAGGCGCATTTCGTAAGCCACCTTTCACGTTTGCCATCAGGGAAGTACTCCGTTCGACTGCCTTTAAAGCATGATGCTGATCGCTTGGGAGAGTCCTATACTCAGGCGTATCGACGATTTCTCAGTTTGGAGTGAAAACTGGATCGTAATCCCACGCTCAAGGAGCGTTACTCAGGCTTTATGAAAGAGTATACTGATTTAAAGCATATGTCCAAAGTCCATCCTGACTCACGTAGCCTCTGCAAGTATTTTCTGCCTCATCACTGCGTTTTAAAGGAGGATAGTACCACGACAAAACTCCGTGTCGTTTTCGATGGCTCTGCAGCTATATCAACTGGATGCTCGTTAAATGATGTGATGATGACAGGTCCTGTTATTCAGCCTGCATTGTTTAACATACTGTTCCGGTTCCGCACATATCCCGTCGCTCTCACTGGTGACATTTGTAAAATGTACCGCTGCGTAAAGGTATCTCCACCCGAAAATTTTCTCCAGTGTATCCTATGGCGAGATTCCATCCAGTCCGAGGTTCAGGTCTACACATTAGACACCGTCACATACGGTACGAGGGCTGCATCGTTTTTAGCGGTCCGCGCAATGCACAAGCTGGCCATCGACGAGGGTAATCCCTACCCTCTTGGCTCAGCTGCTCTGCAACAGGAGTTCTATGTTGATGATCTCATCTCTGGCGGCAACTCGGTCGCAGCGGTCATGGAAAAGATGCGCCAAACTTCAAGTCTACTGTCTTGCGGTAACTTTAAGCTTAGAAAATGGTGCTCGAGTAACCAGGAGGTGCTTGATGGAATTCCAGAAGACGACGTGGAGAAATTTCTACGGTTTCATGATGGAAGCGACATAAACAAAACTCTTGGTTTAGCTTGGGACCCTGCGTCGGATCAGCTGTTGTTTGCCTTGTACGCGCTGGACACGAATTCAAGGCCCTCCAACCGGTCGGTTTTATCAACTATTGCGCGTTTCTACGACCCTCTTGGATTGATTAATCCTGTTATTGTCAGGTGCAAGATTTTTCTTTAGCAGCTTTGGAGTGAACATTTGGACTGGGATGAAAGCCTACCGACAGCGCTGCACTCAACTTGGATTGACCTGAGAAACAGTTTGGCAAGCATCTCTCGCATTTCCTTTCCTCGCGTTGTCCATCATTCCAGCACAATTGAGAGGTTCATGGATTTTGTGATGCCAGCATGGAAGCATATGGTGCTTGCATATATGTCGTGTCCAGGCAAGGGGAGTCGTCGAGCAATGTTTTGTGCTCAAAGTCTCGAGTGGCGCCACTAAAATCATTGCCGATTCCAAAGCTGGAATTGAGTGGAGACCATTTGCTTGCGAAGGTTATGCGCAACTTAAAGGAGACGGGCATTTTCCCAGGTCAGTTTTACTGCTGGTCGGATTCGTCTACGGCGTTATCTTGGATTCGGGATGAGCCAGCCAAATTTCAGGTTTTCGTGGCAAATCGAGTGGCAACAATTCAGGAGTTGACGCAAGGCATGGAATGGCGCTATGTTCAGACATTGTTGAATCCCGCTGATATCCTCTCCAGAGGCTCGCTTCCCAGCTACCTCATCCAGTCAGAGCTGTGGTTTCACGGCCCCTCGTTTTTGTTAGGTTCTAAGGATGAGTGGCCTGTATCTCCCGTTTCTAAAACTCCGACCATTGAGCTTGTGGTCGGACATAAAGGAGATAAGACGCAATGGGCAAGTCAGAAAGTCTAGCTCCATCAGTTCGCTATCTCCGTTCATCGATCCGTCTGGTTTACTTCGAGTTGGAGGTCGTCTCGGCAACTCATCGCAGCACTCGCTTATTTTGCCCGTAACGTCTGCAATGATAAGTTATTATCATCAACGGAACCTCCATGCCGGACCTCGTGCCTTGCTTGCTAAAATTCGATTAGAATATTGGCCTATTGGAGGAAGCAAAGCCGTCTCGAAAGCGGTTAGCAAGAGTTTGAGATGCTTCAGGACGAGACCACGCTTGTTAAAGATCTGACCACCGCATCGTTCCTAGGCGCATTGAAACGTTTCACGTCCACTCGAGGAAGGCCAAGTCAAATTTGGTCGGACAATGCGACAAATTTCATTGGCGCTAAGAATGAGCTTCTGGAGCTGAAGAAGCTTTTCCTGGGCGACTCGCACATGAAGGAAGTCCATGAATCCTGCTTGGCTGACACAATCGACTGGAATTTAATCCCCCCGCGCTCACCGCATTTTGGCGGATTGTGGGAAGCGGCCGTGAAGTCCGCAATATATCACTTGTACCGCTCAGTTGGGCCATCCGTCTTTAGCTTCGATGAGCTCCGTACCTTGATCTGCCAGATCGCGGCAATTGTTAATTCTCGCCCTTTGATCTCGCCTTCAGAAAATCCTGATGACTTGGATGTGTTGGATGTGCGCCTGCTCATCTGCTTTTGGGAGGCCCGCATCAGTCAATTCTCGAGCCTGACCTAACGAAGCTCAATTACAACCGTCTGGATTGTTAGCAGCGGGCCACTCAACTGCAGCAGACATTCTGGAGGCATTGGCGCGAAGAGTATCGGATTCTTTTGCAAGAGCGCTCGAAGTGGCGTACGCCTGGGCAAAACCTCTGCGTCAACGATGTCGTCTTGGTGAAGGACGAGAATCTTCCTCCAATGCGTTGGCCACTGGCTAGAGTAGTCGATGTCGTCAAAGGCAAGGATGGAGTATGCCGCGTGGCTGATTTGAAGACTGCTTCAGAAACCATCAGGAGGGCCGTTACTCGGCTCTGTTTGCTGCCCCTTGAGAAGTCAGTTGAAAGGCGAGCTTCCAACGGGGGGAGTATGTTCGGGCCAGCGGCTATTTAAGCTTCTATCATAATATTAAATGTAGCTGTAACTATTTGTATAAGAGTATCGAAACCTAAAATTATGTATTTTCGGCCAAAACAGAACTAATAAGCCATTTCTACACATTATTGCCATTTTCATTTATGTCAAAAACCCCTGTTCGGCTAAGCGCAGACCCATGGCAGTACAAATAGAAGCATAGATGCATAACTACATACGTATCGTCTGAACGCGAAAACGAGTCCGATGCGCATCTGAGAAGCCTGCGCTGCAAGGCCTTCATCCTCGACGGCCAACAGTCTCGGTAAAAGCATTTTAGTTAAGCTTACCGTAAAATTCAGATGTGTGTTTTTTTTGAACAGCTAGAGTTGCCGAGTATATTGTTTTCTTTGACTCGCACGATATGGGATGTTTTTTTGCTTTGAAATTGTGAGGTCCTATTTCAGGCTGAGTTAAGCTTCAGTCTGTCCAGGGTCCGCTACAAGACAATTTGTAGTTCGTAGGTGACTTCAGGTGTCGGGCTGGCTCGTAAAAGAATGTAGTAGGCAGCGAGAAATGATGAGGCGACGGTTTTTGTTGGATTGTTCTTGGGTTTTTTATTTAATATTCTGTTTTTCTCTTCATTCACTTTCTTCATTCACTTAAATTCTGCTGCTTCAACTCGTGGTTGAATGGTGCGCTGGTGGACTGCGTACTGCTTTGGCGGGTCTTGGCCTTTTTAAGCAGCTGGCACCTGGGGTTCTGACCCGGAAATAATTGCTTACTGCTAACTTATGATTATTGGGTAATAATAATTGTAGGGTGCGGTAACTAGGTCGAAGCTTGGTGCATCGTTGACAAATGTTAGTGGGGCAGTGGGGTTTTGTTGAGGCTGCATCCCGGAAGGTGCGGGCTGCAGTTGAGAAAGGTGATATATAGTTCAAATAATTTTCTTATTGTTAACTTATGATTATTGGTGACAATCATTGTGAAATTGTGCTAATGATATCTCTTATTGCGAAATTGTGTCGGCTTGCCGATTTCACAATTGTCTCAAGAGGTGGGGTGTTGTTGATCGAGAGTTCTTGATTAATTGTGTGCTTAAGACTATTTTATTTCCGAGGTGCTGACACACCGCTATTTGTGGGGGACCGTGGCTAGAGCCATGGTTCGCTAGCTCTGTGTATATCAGTTAAATTATTGTCTCCCGCCAGCGTGGATGCGCTGCCCTCCATCGTTTGTGACGAGCCATGGCTAGAACCATGGTTCTTTCTTCTGGGTGGGTGATGGAGAGATAAGTGGCGTCGCTTGGCGGGTGCTGAGGTTCGCCTTTTTCTTGTCCTTTGGCTTGTGTCGAGTCTCCGGATTCGTCGCTTTTAATCTCGTCACTTTAGTGTGGCGTTGGTAACGTTATATTTTCTACTGCTGCAGTGATCGGGGCCTTTCTGCTGTGTTTCCAGCTTACCTCCCATGTTTGAAAAGTATTGGGGTGTGACGAGCAAGATTGAGGGTCTTTATATTTTTGACTAACAAAGTCCGTACGTGGACCGTGGTGGTTCTGACCCCCCATGGGATCAGCACCCGAGTTATCGTCGTCTTGTCCTCGGTTACTTGATGACTCAAGGTTTCGTTGTTGTCTGGTTCTCTGCTCGAATCTGCCCAGGCGTCCTCGTTGTTTTGGTAAATTCCTCGGCCTTGCCGGGGGTCCCGCCGAGGAGTGGTCTGCTCGGGATCGGAGCTCGTCCCTTCCGTGGCGTAGGCGTGTCGCTGCCGGACGTTGTTGCTGAGCTGGAATCCTCTGGTTGGCTGTCGCTGTCGTAGATGCGGATGGGGGAGGCCTCGTCGATCTGGTTCATTTTGAGTGCTACCTTGTTTGTTTGCTTTGTTAGGGAATCGATGTTCTTCTGGTTGGTTGTCGCCTGGCGCTTATATTTATATGTGCCGACTTCGCGGGTCCACAGTGGTTGTAGGTTGGCGCCGTGGACAGAGGTCGTGGTCAGCTTTATTTTATTTTTGCGGAGTTGGCGGTTAGTGTTCCCGGGCTAGGCGAGGGCCCAGGCGGGTGTGACAACTAGTGTTGATTCGGCTTGGCAGTGGATGCGTAGCCGTTGCTGGTTGGTTGTGCACCGTCAGCGTTTGGTTGGTGCCGCTGGTTGTTGCTGGGGCTCCGGGTGGTGTTTCTGGTGCCGCTGCTTCACAATC
Source organism: Drosophila obscura (assembly GCF_018151105.1). NCBI lineage: Eukaryota > Metazoa > Arthropoda > Insecta > Diptera > Drosophilidae > Drosophila > Drosophila obscura. The sequence goes on along the minus strand of NW_024542848.1, from coordinate 2,260,039 downwards.
CGTTGCGTCGTTGTTGGTAGCCCGGTTGTAGAGTCGCCAGCGTAAGCACCATATGCTTACGCAGAGTATCACGGCGACGACCCAGGTGAGGAGGTGTGAGGTGGCGCTATGGATCGTCAGCATTTCAATGTTCCTCAAGTTCTCCATGCTCAGCTCTCTCAGGAACGGCAGACTTAGTTTGTCATGGTGCCCCGTGACGTTTACTGTTGTCATCGAGGCGACCATTGCCTTCTTCTGAGATCCCCCCAAGGGGTTCACATACCACGTCCCGTTGATGGAGACTCGGCTGGTGTATGCCACGAGGTATGTGCCGGAGACGTTTCTAGGTTCGCCTGTGTTGTCCCTCACGGTCACGACGGCGTCATTTAGGATCAGTGTGCCATGATCCACTATGGTGACTGCGTCCAGGTGGCCGGGTAGTGTAGTGTAGTGGGCGGTGGTCCCGCCACTAGTTGCTGAGCGCAGGTGGGTTCTTTTCGTTCTTTACAGAACGTGGCGACGATGGCGGTCTCGCACGTTCCCAGGCTGATGGTTTGACTTCCACATTCCGCGACGGCGTTTCCCTCGCTGAAGTCCAGGATCTTGCGCTTGTGTTGCACCGGGAAGATCGTCAACTTCCGGCAGATCCGCTTCGGTTGGGGGAACTTGATCAGGAATGTTAGTAAGTCCGGGCTCTGGAAAACGCTGATGTTGGAAACTCCCAGTAGCTCGACCAGCCTGATATTGGTTGGCTGTTGCTCCTCAAATTCTCGTAGGTCAGCTCCGTCCAGTAGCGTCGGGCTGATGATGTTTTCTTTGGCCAGTGTCAGGCCCAGGATTAAGTTCTGTAGGTCATTTATGATGACGCGATTCTTTGCCAGTATGGTCTCCGTGAGCTGGGTTCGTCCTGTTGTTTCCGCTTGCACTAGGCTGTTCATGTAGCCGGTCAGCTCGTTGCGCCGGTTTTGTAGTTTCGAGTTGACCCTCCGTTGCTCTGTCTCGGATTCGATCAGCTGGCCTTGCTTGAATCGAATTTTCTCCCAGTCGTCAAAGTCCGGGGTTCCGGCGACGACTTTTAGAGCGGTTCCGAGGAGGTTCAGGCTTCTGGTTCCCCGGTGGTGGGTTTTCAGCGTCCCCACGAGGGTCCTGATGTGCTCGAGGTCGGCCGTGAGGATAGTGGCGATCCGGATTCCAGGAAACAATGCTGCAGACTCCTCCGCCTGCGCCAGGTATGCCTCGTAGGAGGTTATATTGGTTACATGGTGAATGTATCCATACTCCTCCCACAGGACGGCGTCTCCATCCACCACGGGTACGTAGTCGGCGTTGGTGTAGTCGTTGATTTTTACCGTTGCCTGGGTGGTGGTGGTGAGGATCAGGACTATCAGGAGTGGTGACATCGTGGTGTTAGCTCTTTGGGTGAATACTTGGTGGTGCGTTAGCTTGCTGACCGGTGCGTCGGTGGTTAGTGAAGATGTGTTGTTTGGCTATCGTCATGGTCCAGCTATATATAGTGCATCTTATGCGGTGGTTTTTAGGTAATTTTTCTTCCGGGATGGTTTGTGCGGAGCTTGCATTTTAGGGGTCGGTGTATCTCGATGTGCGGGTTTTTTTTCTAGGTCATTTTTCTTCCGGGATGGTTTGTCCGCGCGTGGCGTGCGGAGCTTGCATTTTAGGGGTCGGTGCCCTTTCGATGTGGGTCCGCCGATCGTTTGGGCTCCGTCAGCCATATTTTGTGACGGGTCATGCCCCACTGACCGCTCTGTTTGTTTATAGGTCAGCCGTGGTGTCTGCTTCGTTCGCAGTTTCTCCCGGGTCGTGTTCGTGGTATTCTTTCAGATCATTTATGTTAGCGATTTTCTGCTTCCGGGTTCTGAGGTGTTGTAATTTTATGATGTTGGCTGACCTAAATTTTCGAATTTTGTAGGGCCCGTCATATTTCGGGGCCAGTTTTGCCGCGAAGCCGTCAACGGCGTTGGACAGATGATGTTGTCGCATCAGTACCAATGTGCCCACCGTGGGGTGCCATTGTCTTCGACGGAGATTATAGTGTCTTGCCTAATCGTGGCTGGCTCGCTGGATGTTATTTTTCACTATCGCGAATACATCCTTGAGTCGCGCTGTTTTCTGGAGCGCGGTGTCTGGCGGGCTTCCTGTGCCAGGTGTAACTTCATCATACAGGGCTCCAGGTAAGCGTGGCTCTCTCCCGTATAGTAGAAAGGCTGGGCTAAATCCGGTTGTCTCCGAGACACTGGAGTTCACGGCGAGTGAGATTTCTGGAATTAGCTCGTCCCAAGTATTCTGGTGCTCTCCCACAAACTGAGAAATCATGGTTTTGACCGTTCTGTTTGCTCGTTCCGTATGGTTTTCCTGGGGACAGTACGGGGCGGTGTGTTGCAACTCTATCCCTGCCGTTTGCAAAAAAGTCTGGAACGACCGGCTCGTAAACTGGGTACCGTTGTCACACACGAATTGTTTCGGGACGCCGTAGTGGCTGAGTATCCGCTCACGGAAAGCTAGCTCCAAGGTGGCGGCGGTGGCTTTCCTGAGCGGCACCAGTTCTACCCATTTGGTGAAGGTGTCGTGGAATACGAGCAGCATGGTGTTCCCTTTCTTGGATCTGGGTAGTGGTCCAACGAAGTCGGCACATAGTGTTGCCAATGGTTCCTCTGCTTTCCGAGTGAGCATCTGGCCTACCGGCTTGCGTTGCTGGGCTTTAAACTTCTGGCAGCTGGTGCAGCTGCTGACGTATTTCCTTACGTCCCGGTAAAGTCCTGGCCAATAGTACCGTTGACAGACTCGGGTTATGTTCTTACGGATTCCTAGATGGCCGGCCGTGGGTTGGTCGTGGCATTCTTGGAGGACTCTTGCGCGACGATCCTTTGGTACGCAAAGTTTCCATGATATGTCCTCATTGTCCTCGGTGCTGCGGCCCAGGTGTCGATATAACTCCCCGTTCTCGTGAGTGTAACCTTTTTTTTTTTTAGTTAGCCAACAAAAGGTTTGAGTGTAATCAGGGTATTTCTCGGGTTCGTCCTGAACTTGTTGTATCCGGCGTTTGAGCCAGGGGCAGGTTACCTTTACTTCCTCGACCCGTGCGAGGGTTCCGCGGGGTTGTCGGGATAGTGCATCTGGCACTACGTTCTGCTTACCTGCCCGGTAATGTACGTCATACTGGTATTGTTGGAGTTCCAGTGCCCACCTTGCTATTCTACCGTAGGGACTTTCCAGTGTGTTCAGCCATTTGAGGGCGAGATGGTCGGTGATCACGTCGAACCGATATCCCTCCAGGTAACACCGGAGTTTCCGGATGGACCATATGACTGCCAAGCATTCCTTGTCGGTCGCGGAGTAGTTTTCTTCTGCCGCGTTGAGTCGTCGGCTGACGTATGCGATAACTCGCTTCTTGCCTTCGATTTCCTGTGTAAGGACCGCGCCCACGCCGAGGTTGCTCGCGTCCGTTTGTAGCGAGAATTTCACCGAAAAATCGGGGCAAGCAAGAACTGGTGCTGTCGTGAGGAGCTCTTTTAGGTGATCGAAAGCAGCCTGCTGGGCTTCGGTCCATACCCATGGTTGGTCCTTCTTGAGTAGGCGAGACATCGGTTGGACGACCGTCGCGAAGTTTGGTACAAATCTTCGGTACCAGGACGCCATCCCGATGCATTGACGAAGCTCTTTTAGGTTGGTGGGCGGCCGGAGTTCTTTGACGGCGGCAATTTTGTCGGGGTCAGTGTGGATACCCTCATGGCTGATCATATGGCCGAGATACTTGATTTGGGTTTGAAAGAACGCGCATTTTTCCGCATTTATTCTTAGGTTCGCTTTCCGGAGTCGGGACAACACCACTGTCAAGTTGCGTAGATGTTCGTTGAAATCCCGCCCAACTACGACAATGTTGTCCAAGTACGCGAAGGCATATGGTTCCATATCGGTCCCAATCACAGTGTCGAGCGCCCGCTGAAATGTCGCCGGTGCCGAGTGTAGTCCAAAGGGCATCACTTTCCATTGGTAGAGACCTCGGCCCGGTACTGTGAAAGCTGTTGCTTCCCTACTTTCGTCGGCCATGGGGATCTGCCAGTATCCATTTTTCAGGTTGAGGGTGGTGATGAATCGCGCGTTTTGAAGCCGTTCCAAAATATAGTTGATCCTAGGTAGCGGGTATGCGTCGGGGATGGAATGCGTGTTGAGTTGCCGGTAGTCCACGCACATGCGCCATTTCCCATTCTTTTTACGGACGAGTACAATTGGGGCGCTGTGGGGGCTCCGGGAGGGCTCGATGAGGCCTTCCGAAATCAATTGGTCTACTTGTTCATTGATTATTCGCATCATCGCTGGATTCTTCGGATAGTACCGCTGTTTAATGGGCCGGTTATCCCTCATGACAATAGTGTGCTTGGCGATGTCCGATGTCCCGTGGAGGCCATCAAATTTTGGTAGCTCTTCATCTAGAAATGCCTGGATCTGCGGGGCCAAGTCTGGCGGCCACGGCTCCGGGACTGGTTCGGGCTCATGTTCGGTCGGATCGGCGGTTTCGGAGTCAGGTGGCTGGCTGGGGTCTTCGGGTAAGAGGGTTGTATCGAAGGCGCTGGGCGGTTCGATCCTCCGTTGGTAGTCGCTTATGTGGGCGACGATGGGTATGGTGTCGACCGTGGGTAGATATGTTTCATATCTCTGATGTAATACGTGGGTGGTACTGGTGGTCGTTTGGCGCATGAACAGGTGAGTCTCGGTGATGCCTCTTGTGTCGCAGCGACGACTTGCGTGGGCGATGAAGATCTCGGACATGGCTCTAGGCATGGCTCGTTGCATGGCGCTAGGAATCATGTCGGTACGCGGAAGGTACTCCATTGTGTTGGCGAGGATCGGTGTGGCGTCGGCCGTGGGGAGGACAGGGCGGCGGTCGGTGCATCGTGGGGGCATCGTGCCGGTTTCCGGGCCCTCGTTGAGGGGCTCTGTGGAGATCAGTTCGAGTATGGGCCCCGTGGGGTTAGCGTGGCTGTTTCCCGTGTGGCTGGGCTATCGGATGGTGGTGGCCGTTGTCCTTTTTCGCTGCTGGCGGTCGGTTTTGAGGGTGTCCGTGCGTTCCCTGCTTCCGATGCGGTTTCTCTGCGTGCTTGCTCTGTTGCTTGTCTTGGACCTGGGCTTCCTGTGTCGAGCGCTGGTTTCAAGTGTGTTTGTCTCGTGTGTGAGATCCTCGTGGTTTGTTTGGGGTGTGTGTCCCCTGTGGTTGGCCTAGGACGCGGTTGCTCCGTAGTGACCGTGGGACTCGTTTTCCCGATTGCTTGATTGTGGTTGGCTTGTGTTGGCCTCGGATTCGTGTTCTCCGTTGTGGGCCGGCGTTTCGTTTTCGTTGTCATTGGTTTGGGTGTCGAGTGCTGCGTTGCATTATTGGGTGTCGTGAGCGTTGGGGTAGGTTGGGTACGTGGTGGCGTTGTGGTTGGCCTAGGTTTCTGGCTTCTGGGCGCGGTGTCTGGTATGTGATTGGTCGGATCTTCGGGTGCGGTTGGCGTGGCCGACTGATTGCTTAGTTGCAGTTGTGTGCTGCCGCATTTGATCGTGGCTTCGATGGCGCATAGGAAATCCATGCCGACAATGACGTGCTCCAACATGTTAGGCAAAACTAGGAGCGGTATTTGTATCTGGTCCAGCTTGATGGGCTCCCGTAGAACTTGGGTGATCTCTCTGACCGATCCGTCGGCCAGGCGTATGCGGGTGCTGGCATCTTGCAAGTTGGTGCGGTTGTCTAGTTGTCGGGCGAGGTGGGTGTTGATAAAGCTTTTGGAGGCCCCGGTGACTATGGTCGCCTCCATTGCGTGTCCACCTATTGTCACCATTGCCACTTTCCGACCGTTGTTCACATGAAGTGGTTTTTTAGTCGCGGGTCGGAGGAAGCGTTGTGTCCGGCTGATCTTGTGTCAGTTGGGGACGCGTGTCGTTTTCCGACGTGTTCTTGCGGCAGCAATTTACAGTCCGTGTTGCCACATTCCCAGCAGAATAGGATCGAAGGGTTTTGGCAGCCGTATGCCGCATGTCCGGCTTCACCACACCGGCGACAGGCTGCGCGTGGGTTGATGATGGGGGTCGTGATCATGTGATGGGCTACTTCGGGATTCGCCGTACTGTTTGGATGAGCGGGTGGTCTCCCTGGTGTGTCTGTCGATTCCCAATAGGCACTCAGAAATGGCGTCTGGTGCGAGTCGCGATTCCTCTGCTCTGAAGCCGTCCTTGCGTATCTTGGAGTGTTCCGCAGGGGTGCGAAAGTGGTAGGTATGGTCCGCTCTTGGATGCTCTCGAACTCGGTGGCCAACAGTGTGAGCTGTGCTAAGCTTTGTAGTTCGTGTCGCCGCACATACATCTGGTATGCTGGCAGGGCGTTGTCGTAGATCCTGTTCAACTCCTTGGCGGCGTCGTACCCGGCGTGGTGCATGAGTAGCCGTATCTTGATGAGGTAATTCTTGAACAATTCTCCTCTCGCTTGCTTGCGGGCTCGGATCCGGTCCTCCAATTGCTCGAAGTACCGTGGCGGCAAGAAGAAAGTCAAGAATTCTTGGCGGAAATAGGCCCATGAGCTGCCTTGTAGTTGGCTGGTGCGGTACCAGCGACTGGCCCGATCGGTGTCATGGCCCGGGGCAGCTGATTCGCGTCCACCCCATATGAGAGAGCACGTTCCTCGAGTAGTTCCAGAAACGCGAGTGGATCGTCCTGTCCGTCGAACCTGATCCCCCATTTCCGAATCTGTTCCGCGATGTGGGCGGTGGAAGAGTCCATGGCTGGCACGATCCTCTGGGTGGGCGAGCGGCTGGTCTCCGTAACTGGAGGTCTGGGCAGATCGGCTGGCGTTACGATGCGTGGTGGGCAGGGTGTGCTGTATTCGGCCGCGGTGGGGACTTTAACCCGGCTTTTGGGTCGGTTTTCCGCTGGTCAGACGGCCCAGGAGTGGTGGGCATGGGCGACTTGGAGCGTCCTGCTGGTCTGGCGTATTGCCGTTCGAGGTCGGCCAGTCGAACCCAGGCATCCTGCGAGAGTGTTCCGGCGACTAGTGCGGCGAATCTCTTTCTTCGTTCCTCGACTGTTCCGTCGTTTCCGAATCCGAATTCCTCGGCCAGGACTTCCAGCTCATCCCGCCGGAGTTTGTAGATCCAGCCGGTGGTGACTCCTGGATTGGTATGGTGTCCCTCCGGGCAAAATTCGTCGGGTTGACCGGCTCCGTGGGCTTCCATGGTGTGTTTCTGTGGTTAGTAGCACTGACTTACGTGTTGTTGGTGGTATTTCTGCTTGCGACCGGATTTTGCGTTTTGTGCTTGACGGTTATTGATCCTTGCCAGCCTAGTCTCTTTCAGTGGCCGTGGGTCTTTACTCCACAAAGCTCCGTATTAAGGTGTTAGTCTCCTTAAAGTCACCAAAAAGTCCCTGCTCGGGCGCCACTTGTGAGGTCCTATTTCAGGCTGAGGTAAGCTTCAGTCTGTCCAGGGTCCGCTACAAGACAATTTGTAGTTCGTAGGTGACTTCAGGTGTCGGGCTGGCTCGTAAAAGAATGTAGTAGGCAGCGAGAAATGATGAGGCGACGGTTTTTGTTGGATTGTTCTTGGGTTTTTTATTTAATATTCTGTTTTTCTCTTCATTCACTTTCTTCATTCACTTAAATTCTGCTGCTTCAACTCGTGGTTGAATGGTGCGCTGGTGGACTGCGTACTGCTTTGGCGGGTCTTGGCCTTTTTAAGCAGCTGGCACCTGGGGTTCTGACCCGGAAATAATTGCTTACTGCTAACTTATGATTATTGGGTAATAATAATTGTAGGGTGCGGTAACTAGGTCGAAGCTTGGTGCATCGTTGACAAATGTTAGTGGGGCAGTGGGGTTTTGTTGAGGCTGCATCCCGGAAGGTGCGGGCTGCAGTTGAGAAAGGTGATATCTAGCTCAAATAATTTTCTTATTGTTAACTTATGATTATTGGTGACAATCATTGTGAAATTGTGCTAATGATATCTCTTATTGCGAAATTGTGTCGGCTTGCCGATTTCACAATTGTCTCAAGAGGTGGGGTGTTGTTGATCGAGAGTTCTTGATTAATTGTGTGCTTAAGACTATTTTATTTCCGAGGTGCTGACACACCGCTATTTGTGGGGGACCGTGGCTAGAGCCATGGTTCGCTAGCTCTGTGTATATCAGTTAAATTATTGTCTCCCGCCAGCGTGGATGCGCTGCCCTCCATCGTTTGTGACGAGCCATGGCTAGAACCATGGTTCGTTACAAAATTATAAAAGTAAAGCTTTGAAAAATCAATTATTTTATTTCATAAAAGAAAAAAAGAAAAATTAATTGTTTTGATATGATAAAATCAATAAAACTGCAAAATGAGCCCTATTCGAAATGAATCTTGAAAGGTGTCAACCTTACCCTTAGTTCGAATTTGGTTTGTGACAATGCTAAGAAAAATGAAATCGCTCGGAATTCTGTGGCACGGCGGAAATTTTTAAGCGGAATTCCTCTGCGCGGTTTCCCATTTCACTAGTGATTTCTGTGGCACCCCTGATTAAGTTTTCAAATTATGATTATGATTTTTGTGCGGTATTTTTTTTCTCAAAATCTTTACCTCTTGTTTGGTTGTTTTCAGACATGAACTTTTTAGCGGCATCTATTCTTAACAAAATAAGCTACTAAGGAATAAAATGGTCCAAAGAATGCCAAAGGCACGATTTTTTTAGTAGGTTAGGTTTATAGGGCTGCTCGACAGAATTCTAAGGCACTCGGAGGCAATTTTGCCATTGTGATGCCCACACTCGTCACGGGATATTGTCCGGTGCCTAGGGAGGTTTCGCAAACCATCCCGAGGCCTCTATAAAGAGCACCAGTTTTTCTAGAGGCATGTTTGGCAGGCCGTCCAGGTCTTCTTCGCCTCCCCATGAGTGCAGGACAGTTGCAGAGAAGGTGCTGGATGCTCTCTATTTCCTGCTCGTCCCTGCAGCTGCGGAAGAAGTCATGGGTGGGCAGTCTGTACCTTGTGGCCATGCGGCCATTGACACAGTGCCCCGTTATAATTCCACTCAGTGTTCGTACCCGACTATTCCTGAAGCTTAGGAGAGTCTTGGCACTTTACTTTGCCCGGAACCCAGGGCAGCGCCAGGGCAGTGTTACTCTTCCATTTCTCCCTGTCCGGTATGTATCTTTTAAAGTTTCTTTTCCTTGAGAACTCTGAAACACATTAGTCACTCCACCTGGCTGTTCCACTTTCATCCTTACGGAGTATGGTGGCGGGACCATAAGGCGATGGCTTGAAGAACTGCATGGCTAACAGCTAAGCGGAATTTGTCTCAGCCTTGCCCTTCAGATGGAGGTCTATCGATTCCAGAGCTGCCTGTGGGGTGGATTTGAGAGATCCGGTGACCCCAAGGCATGCTGTCCGTTGGGCTTTACGGAGGTTCTCCAGGTGGTATTTGGTGTTAACCGCTTCCCACCATACCATGCCTCCGTATGTCAGAGTGGGTCTTATTACCGCTGTATATCGTTCGTTCTCTTTCGTAGTGACCAGACGTGTTTTTGTTTTGCGCTCCGCATTTTCCTTTTGTTTAACTTAAACAGCCGGTGTTTTTTATCTATAATTTAACTCTCTTACTAACATACATTAAAATCATTCTTTTACCGCGGGTGCATGCCTGTTAATTGTGTAAAAACACAACTTATTTAATAAATTTTGTGCGTCGGTTAGTCGTGTGTTTGTGTTGTTGCTTTTCGTAAGTACGCCCTCTCATTACATTTAGCCGCTCTTTGTCGTAGTTATTGCCTTCTATCACTCTCTCTATCACCTAACTCTCAATAACTGTTCTTTCGCTCTCGCTCTTGTAACCTTTTGTGCAGTAACGCTCTCACTTATAAGCTGTTGCTGCAACCACTCTCCTCTCTCTCTTTTTTTTCCGATTTCGCTTTAAGCATTGCTCTAAGCATTTGCTCTGCACAGTGGTCTGATTGCTATTTGTTTTGAACTTTTTTTTTCCCGAAGTAAAAAAAAATAAAAGACATAAATATGGAATTTTCTGTCGTCTGTGCCAAAAAAACCTGCAAGAAGCAGATCACCCATGACCAGCCCAATATCCCCTGCTGGCTTTGCGAAAGCGTAGTGCACGCAAAATGTGTAGGGATCTCGGGCCGTGTAGGAGACGCCATTTCCCAAAACAACGGCCTACATTATAGTTGTGAGGAATGCCGTGCTGTGGAAAACGACATGCGTTCGTTCATGAGGCAGACACGGAGTGGCTTCAAAGAGCTGATCGTAGGCTTTAAACAGCAGTACGATCGGCTCTTGGCCATGAACACTCAGTTCAGCAGTTTACAGCTGCTGGCTGAGTCTCCGAGGCGCAAGAAGTCTACTCCGCGGGACTTGCAAGTGCCGACTGCCTCATGTCCGCCGGCATCCGAAAAACTTACTCCGACCACTCCCTTAGTGCAGCAGTTGATTACGTTTGCTACTCCAAGGGCAACGATCGCTGCTGGTGATGCAGATTCGGGAGCCGAATGCGTCACTTCGGAGAGTATGCAGTTAGAAATGTCTGTAGAGTCCGTGTCCGTCGAGTCCGCACCCAACCCCTTAACTATCCCCTCAGTTTTGCTCCCACCAGCTAATAGATGTCCAGGACCACCGGATACTGCCATCACAGGTACTAGGCCTGTGGTGCCAAAACCACTGGTGGGAGTCCCACCAAAGCGACAAGTTTTTGTCTCGCGGCTAGCCCCTGACCTCACATCCAATGATGTGACCGCTTTTATACAAAGCAAAATAAAAGCCGTCGGCTTAAAGGTGGAAAAATTTAACTTTTCTTACGCCAGGGAGATATCTTCCTTCAAGATAAGCGTCTCCCCAACTCAATTTGAAACCATTTGTTCCGCCAAGTTTTGGCCAGAGCATTTGGTGGTTAAAGAGTTTAAGGCTAAGAAAAAGAATAGGCCCCCCATTACTCTTCCTAGCATTCAGACCAGTGCTCCATCTCTATCCTCATCTTCCACCTCTACTTCCACCCATCCAAAAAACTAACTTCCTCTCTTGTAGTTACCTACCAGAATGCTAGAGGCTTGCGTAGTAAGCTCAGCACTCTTTTCCTTGAGAGTCTCGCATTCTCATCCCACGTTATTGTGTTCACCGAGACCTGGTTAAAGCCGGACATCCTTAGTTCCGAAGTTTTGGCAGGTCGGTACACAATTTTTAGAAATGACCGTTCGTCTCGACGTGGAGGTGGGGTCCTTATTGCAGTGGACTCAAATTTCACGTCGGAACATTTCATGGTCCAGGTTCAACAAGACCTGGAATTCCTGTGCGTAAAACTGATTCTCCCAGGCTTTTCCATTTTCATTACTTGCTCGTATATTCCACCTTCCTCGGATATCTTAATATACGAGCATCACCTGACCGCTTTAAAAACTGTTTCTTCCTCGCTATCAGATAAAGACCATATGATAGTTCTTGGTGATTTTAATTTGCCAGGTGCTGTTTGGTCTTCGGTAAACGAGTCTAATAACCTTGTGCCCATGTCACGACATGACTTTATCGACGGCTTGCTAGACCTATCCCTGTCTCAAGTCAACCATGTGAAAAATTCCTTGGGTCGATTGCTTGATCTGTGCTTTGTCTCGGATCCGACCATAGCGTTGTTAACCCGAGCCCTTCCGCTCAGTATACCTGAAGACTCCTACCATCCTACATTCGAAGTGTCAGTCGATATTGGCCCTACTGTATTGGATCGAATGAGTAGGCTATCCGAACGTGTCCGCTGCTTTCGTAAAGCCGAGTTTACGAAGCTTAATAACCTTATTAGGGATTTTGATTGGTCCGCTCTGTACTTGTGCACTGACGTTATGAAAGGCACACACATTTTTTACAATGTACTTGACACATTTTTTGATTCTTGTGTCCCACTTTCTTGTCCGGTTAGATCTGGAAAACCTCCTTGGTTTACCAAGGAGTTATCCAGTCTAAAAAATTTAAAATCAAGACTTTATAAAAAATTTCGAGAAGTTGGTTCTCCCTCTTCTCTTTCTCACTATGTAATAGCTCGGTCAAATTTCTCCGTTCTTAACGCTCAATGCTATAAGAACTACCTATCTCGATGCAGGATACGATTTTCACAGGACCCTAAACAGTTTTACAGCTTCGTAAATAGTAAGCGTAGAACGTCCGTACATCCATCCTCGTTATCTTTTCTCAATATGTCAGCAAACAATGATCAGGCAATTGCCGATCTTTTTGCCAAATTTTTCCAAACAACCTATTCTCATGAAAGCTACTCTGGTCAGCCGTATCCATACAGTTTACCAAGGTCGAATGGCATCTTCAGCCCCTTGTTAAATGAAAGCTCACTGCTTCATGATCTTCGACTAGTTAAGCCGGTGTTTTCACCAGGTCCCGACGGAGTTCCCGGCTGTGTACTCAGGTACTGTTCCGACGCTCTGTGTGGACCCTTGCTTAAACTATTCACCCTATCTATTAACTCTTCATGCTTCCCCCCCATCTGGAAGGAATCTTTTATTATTCCGCTCCATAAGAAAGGTAGCAAGTCTGATGCAAATAATTATAGGGGTATATCTAAGTTATCCGCTATTCCTAAAATGTTTGAAAAAATTTTAACTCCGCACTTGCAACATCTCTGCAAATCACTTATATCTCCGTCCCAGCACGGATTTATAAGGCGACGATCAACAACCACAAATTTATTAGAGTTTACCTCTTTTATCATTAAAGGCTTTCAAGGTAACTTGCAGACGGATGTCATTTACACTGATTTTAGTAAAGCATTTGATTCTGTAAACCATTCCCTTTTAGCACAAAAACTTGACCTTTTAGGGTTTCCGCCTAATCTTTTGAGATGGATTTCTAGCTACCTTTGTTCTAGGTCTCAAAGAGTCCTCTTCAAAAACTCCTTCTCTTCACCTGTTAAGGTTACTTCTGGAGTACCACAGGGCAGCCATCTAGGCCCCCTACTATTCACACTCTTTATTAATGACCTGCCTTTAGTATTAACAAACTCTCGAGTACTCATGTATGCGGATGATGTTAAACTTTGTGTCCAGTATAAGGACATTTCATTTCACTCTCGCTTGCAATCCGATCTCAATAACTTTCAATCATGGTGTTGTGCAAATATGTTACACCTAAATGCCTCGAAATGCAAAGTAATGACATTTCATCGCTCCAGCCCCCTATTGGCTCCTTATAGCCTCTGCGGTGGTTCTCTTGAGAGAATTACCTTGGTTGATGATCTTGGTGTTAAATTAGACCCAAAGTTGAAGTTTTCTGAACACATTTCTACCATGGTAAATAAGGCCATGGGTGTGCTTGGGTTTATAAAGAGGTGGTCAAAGGAATTTGACGACCCCTATATAACGAAGACTCTCTATATCTCGCTTGTTCGTCCGATTTTAGAATACGGCTCTTGTGTATGGTGCCCCCAGTACAAAGTACACCAGGACCGTATAGAATCAGTCCAGAAAAACTTTTTACTTTTTGCTCTGCGTGGCCTTAACTGGGATGCAGGTGTGAGACTGACATCTTATCCTCGTAGATTGCTTTTAATAAACCTTCCAACCTTAGTTAGTCGTAGAAAAATGCTTGGTGTGATTTTTATGCACAACCTGATCAAGGGTGATGTAGATAGCCCTGACTTGTTGAGGCGCATAAACTTTACGATTCCTATTAGATCTACTAGAAACTTCATTCCTCTTTTCCTTCCGCTTTGTAGATCGAATTATTCCTTGCACGAACCATTTAGGGTACTTTGCTCGGACTTCAATTCCCTTTACCACATAATATCAACTACTAATTCCCTTCCTCTTCTTAAATCACTAATACTAACATACCTTTCCCGTAATTAGTTATATTTTTTAGCTATCTTTGCATGCTTAGCTCTTTGAGTTGTGTTTAGCTCTAATTTTCCTCGAATTTTAGTCTAACACCTATCTTTCCAGCATGCTCGCGATCGGTTCGGTAACACGCGTCGCGCGTCATGCGGCAGCGCCCCTCGGTCGGTTGGGCGGGAGGAGGGCTGCGTTTCTGCCTGGGTTCCGCGCGTAACAGGCTTCGGCTTGGTGTCGCATGGGCCACTTGATGGTGCAGTCATTGCATATCAACGTCCAGATAAAATAAAATAAAAAATACATCCAATGGATGATGTGCTGCTGTAAGCCCCATATTAGTCCAAAAGTCATCCTACAGGTGTAGAAAGCTGCCACTGCCTTTTGCTTCCTTTCCTCCGTGTTTCTCTTCCAGGGGAGTTTGGAGTCAAGGATGACACCAAGATACTTGGCTTCGCTCGAAAGTGAATGAATGAGTGAAGCAAAAGTGTAAGAATCAAATGTAATTTTAAAAGCATAATTATACAATACTTTTGCATTTTCTTTGTGTAGAATCTGAGTGTGTTGGTAATCCTGTAGGAAGGGAGTAGAGTGGACATGTTTTTGCAGTTGAAAGGTTTTCACATTTATTTTTTTTAGGAAAAATAACTCATGGCGAAAATAACACTAGTCAACACTAGAATTAGGCTGTGGGCCAAATTTAAATTCTTATAGATTTCGGGGCTTAAACACTTTTAACAAATTATGGCTTTTTTTTATGGTGTAGTTTTTTTTTTAAGAATTTTTATGCCCGTACTCAAAAAAGAGTTAAGGGGTATATTAGATTTGTGGTAAAAGTGGATGTGTGCAACGCAGAGAAGGAAACGTTTCCGACCCCATAAAGTATATATATTCTTGATCAGCATCAATAGCCGAGTCGATATAGCCATGTCTGTCTGTCCGTCTGTCTGTCTGTCTGTCTGTCTGTCCGTCTTGTTGAGCGCCTAGATCTGAGAGACTATAAAAGCTAGGGCAACCAAATTTGGTTTCCACACTCATGTGATATCACACTGCTACAAGTGTATTTCAAAATTTCGCCCCGCCCCCTTCCGCCCGCACAAAGGACGAAAATCTGTGGCAGGCACATTTTTAAAGATACGATAAAACTAAAAACGCATTATCGTAGAGAATGACCATATCTACCAGATTGCCGAATCTGAATTAGATCGGAGCATAATTATAGCCAGAATGAAGAAATTAATTTTCAGTTGCTTCCCCTGCCCCCTCCCGCAAACGAAAACGCAACTCATTTTCCTTCTCGCTCGCACACTCTGCCGCGTTCAGTGCGCGAGCAACCCCTAGCGGAGGAGATGTAGAATATGAATGGAACATGTACAATCTACATGTTAGATGTAGAATAGACATTGTATATGTAGATGTAGATAGCAGATGTAGCAAAAAAATGTAAAATGTAAAATTTTTTTTTTTTCTAAAATTCTAAAAAAACATAAGCTGTATATACTGACTGAGTACGGGTATAAGTAGAGTCGCGTCCCCAGAAGCGACTCACACGTTCCTTCTCGTTTTATTATTATTTCGTTAGATTATTCAAATAAAATGAAAAGCTGAATGACAAACCTTCCAATATTCAAGGGGATTAATCTCTGGAACAGCGTGGGGTTTTTCCAAGTATTGGCGAAGCGCTATAATGGCGTCAGATTTTGGGGTCCTAGCTTTGCTAGCAATCGTTTCTTCATAAAAGAAAAGAGTGCTGGCTGCTGTTGGGAATCATGTGTCGGCTCTTTCGAGTCCGGAGTAGAAGTCATTTTTTTGCAGTGTCCAGCGATTTCTTTTTGAAGGATCTCAACGGCCATGTCTGCTGTACTATGGCTGCGGAAACCTTATTTTTTGACACGTGAATCCAATATCATTGCAATCCTAGGAACGGTTCTGGTTTCGTAGACAAAAAGCCGGCGGTTAATTCCATCCAGCAGATGGTGACAAGTTGCTATACCTTCCGAAGTTTTCATTGAGAGCTCCTTTGAAAAACGTGACGATACGCTTGCATTTGGACACTTTTTAATTAAAACGAGAAGGAACGTGTGAGTCGCTTCTGGGGACGCGACTCTACTTATACCCGTACTCAGTCAGTATATACATTTTTGATCTTATGATTTTTAAGAATTTTAGAAAAAAAAAAAAATTTACATTTTACATTTTTTTGCTACATATGATATCTACATCTACATATATTATGTATATTCTACATCTAACATGTAGATTGTACATGTTCCAATTAGATTCTACATCTCCTCCGCTAGGGGTTGCTCGCGCACTCAACGCGGCAGAGTGTGCGAGCGAGATGGAAAATGGGTTGAGTTGTCGTTGGCTGGAGGGGGGGCAGGGAAAGCAACAGAAAATTATTTCTTCATTCTGGCTATAATTATGATCCGATCTGATTCAGATTTGGCAATCTGGTAGATATGGGCATTCTCTACGATACTGCGTTTTTAGTTTTATCGTATCTTTAAAATTGTGCCTGCCACAGATTTTCGTCCTTTGTGGGGGCGGAAGGAGGCGGGGCGAAATTTTGAAATACACTTGTAGCAGTGTGATATCACATGAGTCTGGAAACTAAATTTGGTTACCCTAACTCTTATAGTCTCTGAGATCCAGGCGCTCAACAAGACGGACGGACGGACGGACGGACGGACGGACGGACGGACAGACAGACATGGCTATATCGACTCGGCTATTGATGCTGATCAAGAATATATATACTTTATGGGGTCGGAAAATTTTCCTTCTCTGCGTTACACACATCCACTTTTACCACAAATCTAATATACCCCTTAACTCTTTTTTGAGTACGGGTATAAAAATAGCTTTTTATGAAATGTCATGTAACCGTCAATTAATGGTCATTAGCTCGAGAAGTCCAGCCATCTGCTGTCAGAGCACAGTGCTTTACATCGTCCAGTATTTCTTTGAGCTTTGCTTCCATTTCATCATACATTTTTTTCAAGAGAACATTGCATAACGTTTTTCTACTTGGCAATATTTTTTTTTGGGTCCAAGCAGCAGACAAAATAACGAAAGCCAAAGTCTTCAACGATTCGAAAGGACATTAATGCATATCATTCGAATTAGCGCTTTTTATACCCGTACTCAAAAAAGAGTTAAGGGGTATATTAGATTTGTGGTAAAAGTGGATGTGTGTAACGCAGAGAAGGAAAATTTTCCGACCCCATAAAGTATATATATTCTTGATCAGCATCAATAGCCGAGTCGATATAGCCATGTCTGTCTGTCCGTCCGTCCGTTCGTCCGTCCGTCTTGTTGAGCGCCTGGATCTCAGAGACTATAAAAGTTAGGGTAACCAAGTTTGGTTTCCAGACTCATGTGATATCACACTGCTACAAGTGTATTTCAAAGGACGAAAATCTGTGGCAGGCACATTTTTAAAGATACGATAAAACTAAAAACGCATTATCGTAGAGAATGACCATATCTACCAGAATCTGAATTAGATCGGAGCATAATTATAGCCAGAATGAAGAAATTAATTTTCAGTTGCTTCCCCTGCACCCTCCCGCAAACGAAAACGCAACTCATTTTCCTTCTCGCTCGCACACTCTGCCGCACTCAGTGCGCGAGCAAACCCCTAGCGGAGGAGATGTAGAATCTAAATGGTACATGCATAATCTACATGTTAGATGTAGAATATACATAATATATGTAGATGTAGATAACAGATGTAGCAAAGAAATGTAAAATTTTTTTTTTATTCTTAAATTCTAAAAATTCATATGCTCAAAAATGTATATGCTGACAGAGTACGGGTATAAGTAGAGTCGCGTCCCCAGAAGCGACTCGCACGTTCCTTCTCGTTTTCACATAACTTAAGTAGCTTATCACTGGTTGCATAGAACTGTTTAGTTCTTAAAAGCTGACAAATGCAGCTATAAATCGTACCCAGACATTTTGTATCTGCAGCTTAACGCCTGGAAGATATTAAGCTTTCAAATTCAAATTTCATCATTTTTTTCGGTATTTTTTTTCCAAATGTTGACTTTATAAACTCGGGAAAAGTCGAAAAAAAAAATTCTTGGCCAACATTTTTGGTTTTAGATAGACGCATTAATTGGGCGTCGTTTGAGGCTCATTAGAATCTATGGATAAACGGTCAATTTGGAGCCGTTTGACCAAAAATACTCAAAAATAATTTTACCTGAAATTAATGCTTCTATTTTTCACATAACTTAAGTAGCTTTTATCTGGTTGCATAGAACTGTGTAGTTCTAAAAAGGTGCCCAATGCAACTATTAATCGTACCCAGAAACTTTGTATCTGAAGCTTAACGCCTGGAATATATTTAGCTTTCAAATTCAAATTTCATCATTTTTTTGCGGTATTTTTCCCAAAATTTTGGTTACAAAATTTGTCTATTTTTTCACTTTTGAGGTTTGGTTAACGAATCATAGCTTTACCGTTTCTCCATAGATTTTAATGAACAATACCTTAAACGACGACTAATTAATGCGTCTATCTAAAACTAAAAGTGCATGCCAAGAAATTTTCCCGATTTTTTAAAGTCAAAAGCTTTTAAAGTTAAGCTGCAGATACAAAGTGTCTGGGTACGATTTATAGATGCATTTGTCAGCTTTTTAGAACTACACAGTTCTATGCAACCAGATACAAGCTACTTAAGTTATGTAAAAAATAGAAGCACTACCTCTGAAAAAAAAAATACCAAATTTTAAAAATTCTTTAAAAGAAAATTACACCATAAAAAAATTAATAAAGCACTACAAAAAATTTTAAATTCCGAAATCTATCAGAAAAAGTCATTTTGGTTCACAGCCTAAATCAAAAGTTAAATTTTGTCGAGTAGTGTAATTAGTCCGATTCGCAAGAGGATGACGAGCCATCGAGGTAATAGCACTGTGGTAGGTAAACCGTGTGGAACTATTTTAAGCGCTTGCAAGGCGGAAACGAAAAATGTAAGGAATGCGCTGGAATATATAATTAATGTGGGAATACAATGCTCAAGCGTGTGTTAATGATAAAATAAATTCTCGAAAAATTAAGCTTAAACGAGAAGGAACGTGTGAGTCGTTTCTGGGGACGCGACTCTACTTATACCCGTACTCAGTCAGCATATACATTTTTGAGCATATAATTATTTAGAATTAAAAAAAAAATAGATATTACATTTTACATTTATTTGCTACATCTGTTATCTACATCTACATATATTATGTATATTATACATCTAACATGTATATTATACATGTACCATTTAGATTCTACATCGCCTCCGCTAGGGGTTGCTCGCGCACTGAACGCGGCAGAGTGTGCGAGCGAGAAGGAAAATGAGTTTCGTTTTCGTTTGCGGGAGGGGGCAGGGGAAGCAACAGAAAATTAATTTCTTCATTCTGGCTATAATTATGATCCGATCTGATTCAGATTTGGCAATCTGGTAGATATAGGCATTCTCTACGATACTGCGTTTTTAGTTTTATCGTATCTTTAAAAATGTGCCTGCCACAGATTTTCGTCCTTTGTGCGGGCGGAAGGGGGCGGGGCGAAATTTTGAAATACACTTGTAGCAGTGTGATATCACATGAGTGTGGAAACCAAATTTGGTTGCCCTAGCTTTTATAGTCTCTCAGATCTAGGCGCTCAACAAGACGGACGGACGAACGGACGGACGGACAGACAGACATGGCTATATCGACT
This sequence comes from Drosophila obscura, assembly GCF_018151105.1. NCBI lineage: Eukaryota > Metazoa > Arthropoda > Insecta > Diptera > Drosophilidae > Drosophila > Drosophila obscura. Next base: position 2,240,503 of record NW_024542848.1, on the reverse strand, counting down.
CGGCTATTGATGCTGATCAAGAATATATATACTTTATGGGGTCGGAAACGTTTCCTTCTCTGCGTTACACACATCCACTTTTACCACAAATCTAATATACCCCTTAACTCTTTTTTGAGTACGGGTATAAAAAATGTATTTATATATTAATTTTAGAAACACGCAATTGAAATGGAAATATGAAAAGACTGTGCCTTACAATATTTTTGCATTTCATCATGTTGAACGGAGTCTGAGAGGATGTTCAGCCGCGCTGGGATACTCATATCAGATAGACGAGCCTCCTTAAAGGCTAGAAACGTAAATAAATTGTTATTTGCCGGCAGGAACCAGTGGGTTCTGGAGCAATAAAAGAAATAATGTATCTCTAAACAAAAAATTGTGTTTTTTTTCGATTTAATCGAATAAATCAATGTTTTTGGCTAAAGATCGAAAAAAATCGATGCAGCAAAATTGATTTTTTCCCAGCTATATTGAATATCGGTATTTTATATCTTCATGAGAACAGCACCAGTTCTGTTTTTTGAGGATTGACCCCCAAACCGTTCTAGTGTGCCCAGCTGGCGGTTGTGCCCAGTGCAGATTCCAGGTCACTGATTGTGGGCAGGAATTTACCCGTTACCAGTATTACTAGATCATCCGCATAGGCCGTAACCTTATATCCACTCCTCCCCAGCTGAAGAAGAAAGTCGTACAGGACCAGGTTCCACAAGAAATGGGATATAAATCCACCCTGCGGAGGGCCTTATGTAACCGTCTTTCTTGACGAGGAGGATCCTAGATTGACGCTTATTGTTCTGCTTCTAGAAGCTCTGTCTAGCCATCTGGTTACCGTCGGGTGTGTGCCAATCTTGGCCAGTGCTGCCGTTATTGACTCGATCCTGACGTTGTTGAATGCCCCCTCTATATTTATGAAGGCCGCCAAGGCATATTCCTTATGGCTTTGAGTCTTTTCGATATGCCCAAAAACTTCGTGTAGTGCGGTCTTAACTGATCTACCTTTGAGGTAGGCGTGCTGAGCTCCACTGAACATTTGTTTGTCTAGCTTGGTTCTAATATATAGATCCATTAGTCGGTTTAGTAAAAATGAGGACAGACTGATGGGTCTGTAGTCCTTTGGGGAGATGTGGTTTATCTTCCCTGCCTTGGGGATGAAGATCACTCTCACCTCTCTACACCCACGGGGGACGTACTCAGTGAGGAGGCATCCTTTGATGCCTTGCAGCATGGCTGGTCGGATGTCATCCGGTCCCGGAGACTTGTAGGGACTGAATGATTTAATGGCCCAGATAATCTTGTCTGGTGCCATTATATCTCGTATGAGTTCCTTGATTTCCTCTCCTTGATGATCATCAGTGTCGTTGGAGGCGTTGGATTCGTCACCGGTGACATTTGAGCAACCTGGGAAGTCAGTACCCATGAGGGGCTCCAGGGAGCCTTGGCTGCTCTCTGCGAAGGTACCGTCCTGGCTGCGGAGCAGGCCTGGTGTGGTGGGTGCCTTCGATATTACACGTCGAAGCCTTGAGGCCTCAATGGTACCATCTATGGCATCGCAGAATGCTGCCCATGACTCCCTCTTCGCCTTCCTACAGGTGTTCTTGCTTTGTGTTCTTGTTGCAGGTTCTTGCAGGTGTTACAGCTTGCCTGCGTGTTTGTCACTTTTGCTTTGTTGAAGAGTCTCCTCGATTCCTTTCTGACTTCGCTCAGCTTCCGTGTCCACCACGGGTTGTGATTGGACTTTGGGGGTAGGCTGATCGGGCAGGATCTGAGAAACGCCTTCTGTAAAGCATTGGGTACGTTCTGCGTAGCTTCTTCTAGTGCTCCCGTTTGAAGTATGTCCCCTTCCGGTGGGTTGGGCAGCACCTTCTGTACGGTTGCGGGGAAGCGGTTCCAGTCTGTCCGCCTGGGATTGCGGTAGGCCTTGGGCCTCACTAGACACGTGCCAGTCATCAATGGTGAGGGAGTCGCTATTCGAGGCCAGTGTTATATCTATAACCTCTGCACGGTTCCTGTTGCGGAAGATGGGGTGGTCTCCCCGGTTGCACACAACAAGATTTGTGGATAGAACGTACTCGAACAACGACTCTCCTCTCGAATTTGTGCCCGTACTTTCCCAGGGGGAGTGATGGCAATTTCGAGGCCCTCCCTCCGCGCTTGGTGAGAAGGCGGTATCCGCAACCGTTCAGTCCCCGAACCCTTTCACTAACGATCCAGGGCTCTTGGATGAGGGCCACGTCCACTGCCTTCTCCTCCATAAACCGCAGCAATCCGCCGATGGTACACTTGAGTGATGCAGATTAATCTGCACCACCTTCATGCTATTCAGCGGACCTTGGATGTCGCAGTACTCCTACCGCCAGGGTGCCCATACCGAAAGATATGTGGCAGTCCGTTGCAAGGATTTTGGCAAGGCTTCCTGACCAATACTGATCCAGAGTTCCTTGCCGGTCCCCTTTTCTAGAGCTATCGCATTTGTGATGGTCCAGTCAGATGTCTCCAGGATCCGGTTCTGTGCCTTGATCAGAACGAGTGTGTCCTCATCCGGCTTAATAGGGGGAGGAATCCACACCTTAATGATCGTTCTCCTGGGAATCTGATCCGTGGGGACCACGCAGAGTGCCGCTCCTATCCAAAGTTCACCAAATCCTTGGACCGTGGTTTTGAGAAACTCAAGAGTTTCTGCATTACCACAGGCCACTGCTTTGGCTCGCATATACGCCTTTATACCCAGGAACGAGCAGACAAACGGGTTATCTGCGCGTACAATGGCATCCTTCATGGCGGTCAGGATCTCCAATTCTGCCTTCAGCCAATAGACGTCCGATATCTTCCCCTTTGGGTGACTTCGGTCGATGATGGCTACCAGCAGCTCAGGCGGAGATCCTAGGCTGGTCAGAATGTCCTCTTGTTTCGCCTTCTTCGGCTCGGAAGCATTTGTGGAGTCATCCGTCCTCTGCCGCTTGAACCTTGGCTTTCGACCAGTCGGTTCCACCGGTCCCTTCTGTACAGAGGGCGTTGGTGGTGCCTTGGCACTCGCCGTTTTCTGCATCGGAGGTGTGGTCTTCCCCCTCTGCTTTCCGAACACCTTTATCCCCTTTCTCCCTCGCGCGTTTGCAGACGGTGACGTTGAGGGTTGGTCCACCTTCGTCTTCGTGCCAGCTGATGCTGACGCTGAAGTCGACGGTTTAGGGTCCTCTGTCACCGCCGCGTGTGCGCTTTGGGGGTGCTTCTTCTTAAGGCTTCTTTCCCTCGCGGTCATCGTATCGTGGGGTCGTTGGCTAATACCACGAAAGTATTCTGCCCGACAGTTGCTTGCGTAAAGTCTCAGTCTCCGTTCCTTCCCATCCGTCACAGGTAGTGGACCCGAGTCGACCTGGCTGTTGGGAGCCGTGACTTGTGGCTCGGTCTTCTGCTGCTTCTCGTTGTACCCAAGGCGAGAGAAAGCCGTAGAAAACTCTGCCTCCGACACTGAGAGACCAGTGAAGACGAAGCTTTCCTTTGTGTTTCCCGGTTCCGGATTCTCTAACTTCCCTCTCTGCCTGCAGATCCTTCTGTTGCTTGTGGCATTACACGATATGGCAGCCAAGCACTCCACTGCCATCTCGGGATTCCTGCAGTCGCAAGATATCGACGCCGGGGGGCCTGCGCTCGCAACCCCAATCACCGCCGGTACTGGGTCTCCGACTCCCTGCAACTTAACTGTATTTACGCTATCGGACATTCCCCCAGGGTGAACTACTTTTAGCTTCGGAGCTCCCCCATGACCTGCCCGGCCTGGGTGGCTCTTCTGGCAGCATATGCTACCGCGGGTATAGCTCTTGGGTTCCTTATGCTTACTAAGCCCCCTCATCGCGGCAAGATGGTAGTTTTCCGAGAGTGATTTTTGTAGTAAATTTACCCCGTTTAATATATCACCAAGCAATGCTTCTTTACTTGGTATGTAATTTGCTACATGTAAAATTAAAAAATGTTAAAACAAGCATTGATGGGTGGACCAGCCGTTTCTTTAAAGATTTTTATGAGCAATACATTGAGCGACGTCTTATTAATGCACCTATTTACAAATATAAAGACACAAGATATAATATTTTTTCAACATTGAGCTTTTGAAAAAAAGTCAAATTTTGAAAAAAAAAAAACCGCACAAAAATCAAAACTTTTGAATTTGAAAGCTTAATATTTTTCAGACGGTAAGTTGGTATCAGAAAGTTCTTGAATCCAATTTATAGATGCATTTATCAGTTTTAAAAAATAGCAAAGTTCATTATAAACAGATGTACGATACTTAAGTTGTATGAAAAATAAAAGCGCCACCTTTGAAAAAATCATTAAAAAAATATCTATTGTTAAAAATTCATTCCTAAAAAATTTCTGTAAAAGAAATTCTACTCAACAATTCCAAAGCAGCAAATCTATCAGAAAATTTAGAAATTTCTAAAACAAAACAACAAATACTGTGGGTGGCGTAAAGATTTATTTAAATGCGGACAAAATAAACTTATTGTGCGCTCGATAAATCCAATCAACGATTATATTCTATAATTCATACATATTCTTTATAAGCCTAGCTAACCTACCCCGGCAAAGCGGTGAGCGTTCGCCTTGAGCGAAAGAGAGAGCTTTTATTGCTCTCCCACCTTTCCCTAACCTACTTACACAAGACTTCAAAACACTTCACTTCATTTGACTACGGCGCCAACTTGTGGATGGCCCGCCGAAAAACTAGGGTCGACGACCCTGACCATGCCGTCCTCTCCGGCGTGCGTGGCGATGATTTTCCTGTGGAGCCACTCCTGTGATGGCATGATGTCCTCGGCTACGAGGACGAGGTCTCCTTCTTGACGTTGGGCTTCCGCTGGTGCCACTTGCCCAAAAATTTGCAGCCCCAGGACATATTCTCGGCACAATCGCCGCCAGAAAGTTTGCCTGACTGACAAGCAAGTCGCCATCGCCGCAAGCAGCTGAGACTCTCCTGGTCCGGAGTCCACCGTCATGGGGGGGCGATGAGCGACCCCTCTGTCAGCAGGTGCCGGGGCGTGAGTGCCTCGCCGTCGCTGGGGTCCTGGCTGAGGGCTCCCAGCGGATACACGATCGAACTGACTGACTGCAGACCTTCTGAGCGTTTACGATCCAAACACTCTGTCGAAGTATGCTCACAAGTGCTCGTGGGCTTACATGAATATTTGTATGGTGCAGATGACGAACATGGCTCCGCACGAATTGCGAGAGCTTCGTCAAAAGCAACGGAAACTTGGCGTCGTATGATATATTGGAGCTTTAGCTAGTCGCCTCCCTACTCTCAACAACGAAAAAGTTCACCAAGTTCCAGTGTCTTCATGGATGAATGGGTTCAACCGCTGAAGACTAGGACCAACTCTAGACCCTTTCCGAACTTTCTCGATTTCTTCACGATACTCGTGATGTTGGATGATTTCAACAATTTTGCGAAAGGCTTCATCATACTCGGTCAGTGAGACCGTTTTTTTTTAAACATTATGCTCGGGTTCTTACATTTTATTATAAAGCGGAACATATAACAAAACACTCTAAGCAGCTTGAAGTGTGACGAGAATCCCTCGATGACATCTACCAAATCCGAAACTTTCACAGCAGCGGTCAGCCCGACCGCGTTCTTCCTCTTCTCCAGCTCAACCTCTTGTGAACCCTCGAAATGAGGGTTTTTAGGCCAGTTCTCTTCTTCATCCTTCAGACGTCCTTCGCCACGTAGCTTCATCTGACCACTCCTGAAACTCAGCCACCCTATTCGAAACGAACGTCGACAACGAAGATGGATGCGACCGAATCCAGTGAAGAGTTACTTCAGAGTCTGACCAATAAACAGCTGTCAGTTTTAAACTGGAAGGCATCTTCCTTAGACAACCATGAAATTCCTAACGCCTTAGTCGATTCTGTATCCGAGATCGTTATGGGCTTTGCTGTGCTCTCAGATGCGGTGATCTCAGGTGAGTTCGAAAACCATTTCGCTAACTCAAACCCTGCGGTCTGAAGAACCTGAGATACTTCGGACTTAATTGCCCTTAGCTCGTCTACGCATGCAGCACCAGTCAACATGTCATCAACGTAAGAGTCGGACCCAATAACGTGAGCAGCTTTAGGGAATGATAGTTTCACAGACTCACTCAACCTTTTTAAACACCGGATAGCCAAAAAGGGGGCTGGTCCAGTCCCATACGTTACGGTGTTAAGCTTGTATAATCTTATGGACTCAGATGGGTCTCTTCTCCACACTATCATCTGAAACTGCCAATCCGCTTCATTCACCATCACTTAGCGATACGTCTTTTTCACATCGGCAGTCAGGGCGAACCTGTGCAGACGGAAGCGGAGCAGTGTTGAGTATAATTCCTCTTGAATGATCGGTCCGACCATCAGAATCTCATTCAAGGCCACCTGAGAGGACGTCTTCGACGACGCATCGAACACGACGCAAAGCTTGGTGGACGTACTTTGAGGCCGAAGGACACACTGATGTGGAATTACGTAGTGTGGAGTAGAAGGAACCGTATTGTCAGTCGGCGACATATGACCTAAGGTGTTGAGGCACTGGCGTTGAATATTTCGAAGCAATAAAGGGTAAACAAATTTATATAGCATTCCAATTTATTTTGTGAGTTTAATAATAATAATAAGAGAGAGCTTTAAAAAACTTTGTGTTCTTGCTTCGCTGGTTTATCCTCAATTGTCTCTGTTTTAGAGTTGCCGAATGGTGGTGCTTATGAATGGTAGCGTTGCCGTATGCGCCTACGTGGCTGTTATGGTTTAAATTTAAATTTCTTCGGCAACATAAGGAGAGGTACTCTTCCATGAATTCCAAGTACATTTTCTTCAACTCAGGGTCACGAGACAATCTTCTTTCGAGCGACAAAAACCGCCGTTTAGCAACCTCAAAGGAGTTGCCCAAACAATTTGGATCTGATTTAAACGGCAGCCTTACTTCAAACCGACCTGATGGCAATACCTGAGTCGCCTTCGGAAAGTGATTTTCAGTGAAAAACTTAAAACTTTAAATACATACCAAATATGTAGAAAAAAGAAAGAAAGAACTACTACTACTACAAACCAAATAGGAAGGGCCCACAATAATATACATGTGGGCCCTTCCACTATCGATGGTTGTGAAAGTACTATCGTCGATTATCGATGGCGCCGACTATCGATAGTTCTCCACCTCTTATTTTCACATATCGTGTGCTTAGGATCCGAAAATCAAAGGAAAACTCACTACCATTTAAGCGCGACATCACCACTGTGTGTATTTCATTCTTAACTTGAGAATTGGATTCACCAATACCAAGCAAGTTAATACACGACTCCTCTCTACGGATCTGTAAGCGGTGGGCAATAGTGATGAATCTAGAGAATCTAAAGTCAGGGAGAGTGGTCGGAGCAGCAGCCGTTAATAGTTCCTAAGAAATTGATATCACATAGTCACACATCATCTCTTATACTGAAAATCGCTCTCTCAGTAAGTTCCCGTACCCACACACATATATCATTACTGCTTATAGTGCATTGCTTCGCCCTGTTCTCGTAGCAGTCCAAAATATTTGTCGAACGCATCGAATCCGTAGTTCACGGCCACGCCCTCAACCCTTGTAGCCCATCGAGAAATAAAAACCTTTGTAAAATTAACCAATGGATTAAATTATTTGCAAATGTGGAGTCAGAGTTGCCGAAAAAGCTCGGTAGCTTCCAACATTTTGGTGACCCCGACGTGATCGCCGTGTACTTACAGTCCGTTAAAAGTGTTTAAACCATTCAATTAATCCAATTTTGAAGGTTTCACGTGACATTTGTGAAAAAAGTAGCGAACCAAAAGTTGTTGTGACCGACCGTAGCAGTTCTAGCGGCCCGCCATTCGTTTTCGTTTTCTCTTTCACCGTCTGCTTCAGCCTGCGCAGCGCACTGTCGAGACTGTCTGCATTGAGTTTTAAGCGTGATCCGTTAGTTTTCTTCGCCTCCTCTTTGGTCGTTTGCTTCAGTCAGCTCTTGTGAGCGGCTGCACTAATATCTCTCTGGAATTCGAATTCGAAAGCAGAGTGCATCTCGAACGTTCTCTCTTTTGCATAATTGTTGGTTTTTCGGTCGTCGCTTCATTGCTTTTACCGGTGCATACATATCGCATATAACAAGTGCCAAGAAAGTGAACGCAAAGGCGTTTGAACTCGTCTGAACTCGCGTGTTGCATTATTATATTTAATTGTGATCGACTAGCACCCTCCGCGTCAGCCGCTTTCTATAACCGAAAACATGGGCAAGAGAAAGAATAGTAGAAAGAGTGGATCGTTTGCTATGGGCAATGAAAGTTATTCTGTGACATTTGGCGCTGCTCCATCTGGTGAAAGTTTTAGTTCGAACGCAGCCAGCACCCAAGTCCCTGTTCCGGTATCTCGTATTTCCTTTATGAGACTGAAGGCTAGAGCTATTTTCGATCGGCTAGAGTCAATACGCACAGAGATGGATAGTGAAAAGTTGCGCCAAGTGGATGAATACGACTTGCGAGGGCTGTTGGAATCATTGACGGAGCTTAAATCAAATTTTGTTGTGGCACACACCAGTTTGGAGGAAGTGGATGTTGAGTCAATGTCTAGTGAAATTCCTGCCAAATTCGACTGTCACTGAGGAGCATTCTTCAGCGCGAGCTTGGAAGTCGCTCGAGTAATAAGCATTGTTCCACATTCAACTCCAACTCTAGTGAGTCGCAGTCAATCGTCGTAATGTCCAATCGATCTCGGCTACCTCATCTGGAGCTGCCCAAATTCAGTGGAATTTATACGGAGTGGGCCAATTTCTTCTCAATGCTCACCGCGATTATTGACAAGGAGCATGAGCTGAGCTGAGCTGAGCCCTATCGAAAAGCTGCAGCACCTGCTTGAGTGGCGCAGCCCTGAGTACCATAAGCTCATTGGAAATAAATGAAGCTAATTATTTCGTAGCATTAGACATTCTGAAGCGACGCTTTGACAATAAACGTTTTATTTTGCAGGCACACATCAGAGGGATATTTGGATTGGAGAAGGCTGACGCATCGGTGGGCAGGTTGAGGGAACTGACCGACAGAGTTACCTCGCATATTCGTGCTATGGAGTCGCTTGCAAGCAAGGAGGAAGTGGCTGATTGTATTCTCGTGCAGACTGTTCTTCAGAAGCTGGACAAAGCCTCTCAAAATAGATGGGAGGAGTCTTTGTCGAATCAAGAGCTGCCAACTTGGGAGTAATTATCTGGATTCTTGGAAAAAATATGTCGAACGCTTGAAAATGCGGATCAATCCATGCAAGGACAAGATGGTCATGTTGGCAAGTCATGATTCGTCCAACAGAGGCTGCCTAATCTGTTCCTACAATTGAAGCCTCACCAGCACAACCAAGTCTTAACGCCATGGTTGCAGTATCGCCCTCCTTGCCTCAAGCTTTTACGTCCACCAGTCCATCTGATGCTGTGGTTTTAGCCACCGCCGTCGATCTAGTAAAAAACAGCGTTAGAACTTTCGTGCCATGTCGCGCATTTTTGGATTCGGGATCGCAATTGAATTTCATAACTAGTCGCCTAGCTAATCAGCTAAAACTTCGAACAACCAAGTCGCTTACCGATGTCTCTGGCAGAGGAGATGCTAGCTTCCAAACAGAAGGTATCTCGGTGGATCTCGTTCTGAAATCGCGGATTTCAGAGTTCACCACTAGCATCACTGCCGTCGTTGCCCAGAAGATCACGGACCATCAACCTAGCATCACAGTTAGCACTGCTAATTGGCCTATACCTTCGAATATCCAGCTTGCTGACCCTTCGTTCCATAAGCCGCATCGGATTGACCTGCTCATCGGAGCCGGACTTTTCTTCGAGTTGCTGTGTGTGGGGCAAATTCAGCTGGCGCCTGGACTACCGTTGCTGCAGAAGACACATCTAGGATTTATTCTTTCTGGTGGCGGACACTCGGCCCTCAATAGCTCGTCGTTCATCGCAACCCAATCTTTGGATGACATCAATCACAGCACTCGGCTCGATGAGTTGGTTCGTCAATTTTGGGAAGTGGAGCACATCTTTGAGCCAATCGCTAGGGCAACAAAGGAGGAGCTGCACTGCGAGGACCACTTTGTCAACCATCACACTCGATTACCCTCAGGGGAATATTCCGTTAGCTTGCCCATGAAGCGAAGTCTGGAGTCCTTGGGCGATTCCTACTTGCAAGCAAAGCGACGGCTGGAAAATTTTGAGCGCAAGTTCGTGCGTAATCCAGATCTATATTCGAAATATTCGGCGTCTCTGGTGCCTCTGGTGCCAAATGAAGATAGTGTAGTGAACCCATGCATGTACATATGTAACACTCTGTTATATATATAAATACATATATACATATGAGCAGTGACATAAACAACTTATGTTTATGTTACACATTCCTTTTGCACAGCAACGATCTAAGACTTGAACGCAGATCGGACAGCTACCAAAACTGCTGAGCAGGCATTTACCCGAACTCAGGCAGAACCCAAACGCCCTAACACATAGGCGATGGGTCTCACTCTCAAAAGCCCCTTAATGCTGATCATGCATTTCCATTAGACTCAGGCAGAGACCACGCGCACTAATACTTATGCGGTGGTACTCTTTTCATATAATGCATGGGAGAACTCTCGCTCTCCGTTATACATAAGAACGATTGTACCCTAAGGATAAGAACAAAAAGATATTCAATAAACATTCTGAATTAAGCCACCAACCGATGCGGTATGACTTCGCTGAGCTTCAACATAACATGGCGACCGTGACAAATTCGACACTGCTCGATTAAAACAACTTAATCAAATCATATTAAAAGCTGTGGCCATGCCAAAGGAACAGTTAAATTGTGTGATTGCATTATTGTGTTCCGTGCTATGGTGTTACTGCTGCATAAATACAATGATGAACAACTGGAACAACTGGAACAACAAGGATAGTGATGAACAACTGGCCCAACTGGAATAATAAGGACAGAAACAGCAAAGAAATATCTGAGTGAGTACAGGGATGAGCACGCAAATTAAACTTAAGCCCAGAAGAAGTGGTTTAAAAGAACGGATCAGAAAGAGAAAGTCTGATATCGTTAAACTTCTGTATAAAAACGACAATCCCCCGAAGTGGGAAGTCGCAGTGAAGTTACAGAGCGAACTCGAACACCTCGAGTCGCTATTAAAAAGTAAAAGCTCACCCTGTGCCACAACACAAAAACAAAATAGACAACTTGTTAATCACCGTCCTGCCCCCAGAGCCATACCAAAACAACAAAAAAAGTGCCCTGGAGACTGCCAAGGACCACTCTACAGCCCGACGTGCAACTTGCAAGTGTAGTTGCACGTCGGGCTGTAGAGTATGGGTGTTGCCGAAACGGAAAGAGATGACCAGCGCCGGCACCCCATCAGCCTGCGAGATGACCAGCTCCAGCACCCAATCCAACTAGCCTGTGCGAAGACACAGCACCGGCACCGCCAGCGCGACAAGCTGCGCCACGGACCGATAGCGTTACAGAGAACGCCCATCAAAATAATATTAAATACTATTAAAACAATATAAATAAATTTAATTTTTGTAATACCCGACGACAATTGAGTCGACCGGTAAAATAGATTGGCCTGTAAAGCCATTCGCCTATTAGGTAGGACACAAATGTAATGATAATTGGTATAATAATATATCAAATTTTAAAAATAATTTTTGAGATAAAAGAAAAACCCAATAATTCAATCATGGGTAAAACAGAATCAAATCAAACTTGAAATAGTAGATCACACAGAAGACATAGGTTCACAGTGGACACTATTACTAATAATAATTATTTTGCTATCCACAATGCTTTTGCTAAAATTGTATGCAATGCACAATAAGATATTAAAGAAAAAGTACGCAACAACCACTTTATAAACACAAATATATATATACAAAAAAAAAATGTATTAAATAAAATTATTTCAAAATATCCGATTATCTATGGACAATGGTTGGATACCGATAACAAAAGCAATTGTAAGAATTAGAGCAGAATTTGATAGATCTTTTAAATGTTTAAATAAAAATGTGCATATCACAATACAAACTATAACAAAGCATACAGAAATACTTATTGCACAATATAATAAAATAGTACTTATCTATCAAAATTGCCAAGAAAGACTTTCAGATTTACATGAAACCCAAATTATAGAAGTATTAGCAAACCTACAAGAAAAACTCCTTAAAATCAGTACAATACATAGCTTGCAACTTTCCTTACCAAACAATTACACCAGTCTAGCCAGCTTTAATAAATCATTACTGCCCGATACAATACATATAGCAGAACAAGTAATACTAGAAACTGACCTAGAAACAGACCAAGAAATAGAAACAACAATGGCACAAACAAATATAGAATTTCTCAGCTCAGCCTCCAGGCTTATACCAGATTTCGATGGTAAACACGAAAATCTGAGAAGTTTCCTAGACGCACTAGAAATAGTAGATTCCATTAAAGGAACTCATGAAGTTTTAGCAGTATCCGTCCTTAAATCAAAACTTAAAGGACATGCCAGGAACTTAATAGAATCAGAAACAACAATAGCAGACGTCATTCGTAAGCTTAAAAATGACGTAAAAGGCGAGTCAGTTGAAGTACTAAACGCTAAAATGTTGAACGTCCAACAGAAAAATAAAACTGCAAACGTCCATACTCAAGAAATTCAACAATTGACAAAGGCTCTAGAAAGCGCCTATATTGCAGACGGAATTTCTCTTTCCCTTGCCACTAAATATTCAACCCAACAAGCTGTAAAAGCTATGACAAAGAATTGCTCCATCGAAAAAGTTAAACTTATCATGGTAGCGGGACAGTTCGATAACACGAACGAAGCTGTCTCCAAGTTCGTAAACAGTTGCACAGATGCAACCGGTAAAACTGATACCGTACTGTACTATAATCGGCAGAGTAATAACTTATATAGAGGAAACTCATACCGAGGCGGAAGCCGAGGTGGATACCAAGGTAATTACCGAGGTAGTTACCAAAGTAACCAAAGCCGAGGACGCGGAAATTTCAAAGGAAATTTTCGACGTTACAACAATAGTAATAACAACAATACAAACTATAGAGGAAACAACCGTCAGAACGGTGGATTCTATAGTGGTAATAATGCCAACTCCAACAGGCAAAATAATAATGTCCGACAGGTGCAAACCACACCGGAAAACCAGTAAGCCCCCTTAAGAAAACAAAAACAGTAACGGTTCACACTATCAATCTTAATTTCAACCTTTTTGTTTCATTACAAAATGAAAAAACACACAACATGTATACATTATTGGTAGATACAGGTGCGGACATATCTTTAATAAAAGAAAATACAGACACATTTCGTAACATAGATTACAAAAATATCACACAAATATCAGGTATTGGTGAAGGTTCAACCAATTCCAAAGGATTAGCATTCATAGAACTTCTCTCAGGAAAATATGCTATTCCACATAATTTTCATATAGTAGATTCAAACTTTCCCATTCCTTGCGATGGAATAATTGGTATAGATTTCATGAAAAAATTCAATTGTCAAATAGATTTAAAACCAGAAAATGATTGGCTCATCCTGAGACCAAATAATTTCAATTATCCCATCAATATTCCAATATATCATACACTAGAAAACAATTTAACAATTTTACCAGCACGATCCGAAGTTGTCCGAAAAGATTGCTATAAATACAGCAACTGAATATATATTCATACCAAATCAAGAGATTCAAAATGGAGTATACATTGGAAACTCTATTTCAGACTCTCAAAACACCTTCGTCCGAATATTAAATACAACAAATAAAAATGCAATCATTGAATTAAATACTATAAAATTCGAACCATTAGATGATTATGACATAGTAAATACCAATTCTAATAATAATCACACCGAAATTTTAGACAAGTTAGATAAAAACTTCCCTATTCAATTCAAAACCATTCTTACAGAATTATGCACCAAATACTGTGATATATTCGGAACAGAAACCGAATCGATATCAACTAATAATTTTTATAAACAAAAGATAAGGATGAAAGATGATGAACCGATATATATAAAAAACTACAGAATTCCCCACAGTCAAAAAGAGGAAGTAACAAAGCAAGTAGAAAAGCTAATAAAAGACAAAATAGATGAACCCTCAGTCTCTGAATACAACAGTCCATTATTAATTGTCCCGAAAAAATCATTACCGAATTCAGATAGTAAGAGATGGCGCCTAGTGATTGACTACCGCCAAATAAACAAAAAAGTTTTATCAGACAAATTTCCACTTCCCAGAATAGATGATATTCTTGATCAATTAGGTAGAGCTAAATACTTTTCATGCCTAGATCTGTTGTCAGGTTTTCATCAAATAGAACTTGAAGAAAGTTCAAGAAATATAACTTCATTTTCAACGAGCAATGGCTCCTATCGCTTCACGCGATTACCATATGGTTTAAAAATAGCGCCCAATTCTTTTCAAAGAATGATGACAATTGCATTTTCAGGTATATGGATGACCTAATTGTCATCGGTTGTTCCGAAAAACACATGATTAAAAACCTCACCAGCGTTTTTGATATGTGTAGAAAACACAACCTTAAATTGCACCCTGAAAAGTGCTCATTCTTCAGACACGAAGTAACCTTTCTAGGTCATAAGTGTACTGATAAAGGTATTTTACCAGACGACAAGAAATATGACGTTATAGAAAAAATCCCCAGTCCCAACGGACGCAGATAGCGCTAGAAGATTCGTTGCATTTTGCAATTATTATAAAATTATTTCATTAAAAATTTTTCCGATTATTCATGTCACATAACAAGATTATGTAAAAAGAATGTTAACTTCGAATGGACAGATAAATGTCAGAAAGCATTCGAATATTTAAAAGTACAATTGATGAAACCAACCAATATCCAGCCAATATGCAATATCCAGATTTTAGCAAAAAAATTTTGTATAACAACGGATGCAAGTAAACAAGCATGTGGTGCTGTTCTAACACAAAATTATAATGGAACTCAGCTACCAGTAGCGTATGCATCAAGATCATTTACAAAGGGAGAAAGTAATAAAAACACAACAGAACAAGAATTAGCTGCAATACATTGGGCAATAAATCATTTTCGACCATACATTTATGGCAAACATTTCACTGTCAAAACTGACCATAGGCCACTTACCTATTTATTTTCTATGATTAACCCCAGCTCAAAATTAACACGTATGAGACTAGATTTGGAGGAATATGATTTTACTGTGGAGTATCTTAAGGGAAAGGACAACCATATAGCAGATGCGTTATCAAGAATAACCATTACAGACTTAAAAAATATACAAACAACCAATACAGTATTAAAAGTCACTACAAGAAATCAAAGTAGACAAAAAACCTGAGCAGGTTCAAACACAGAATTGCAAAAGCAATCGATCTCTTCAAAGCCCAATATATACAACGTCATACAAAATGATGATGTTAAAAAAGTAGTGACCTTACATTTATCTTCGACTAAATGTTTCTTTAAACATGGGAAAAAGATATTTGTGAGAATTAAAGTTAGCGACCTTTATACTAATGGAACCTTCGACTTAGGTCAATTTTTCCAAAGGCTTGAAAAAGAAGCCGGTATAAATAACATCGGCCAACTTAAAATGGCACCGAGCGAAGAAATCTTTGAGAACATTTCAATAGATTCTTTTAAGAACAAGGGCAATAAAATATTAAAGAATTTAAGAGTAGCGCTACTCAAGCCGGTGACCACAATAAAAGAAAATAAAGAAAAAGAAAATAAAAAATCCAATCCAAGGAGGTCACACAGGTATAGCTAAAACATTAGCGAAAATAAGAAGGCATTATTATTGGAATAACATGACACGTCGAATTACAAATTATGTGAGAAAGTGTCCCAAATGCCAAAAGTCCAAAACGACTAAACATACCAAGACCCCATTGACTATAACTGAAACACCACAAATGGCGTTTGATAGGGTAATTGTGGATACGATCGGTCCACTTCCTAAATCAGAACAAGGAAACGAATATGCAGTCACTTTAATCTGTGACTTGACAAAATACCGTGTAGCCATACCAATCAAGAACAAAAGTGCAAAAACAGTAGCTAAAGCTATATTTGAAGATTTTATTCTAAAGTACGGTCCAATGAATTCAATAATTGAAGATTTATGTAAAAACTTAAATATTCAAAACATAACATCCACTGCACATCAACACCAGACTGTAGGAACCGTGGAGCGAAGCCACAGAACTTTTAATGAGTTCATACGCTCATACATCTCAACTGACAAAACAGATTGGGATGTATGGCTACAATACTTCGTATATTGCTTCAACACAACCCCCTCTATGGAACATGATTATTGCCCATATGAATTAGTTTTCGGTAAGACTTCGAACTTACCAACACATTTTAATAGCATAGATAGAATAGATCCACTTTATAATATAGATGATTACGCTAAAGAATCTAAATTTAGACTAGAACAAGCTTTTAAAAGAGCAAAATTAATGGTAGAATCGAATAAACAGAAACAAAAAATTAATTATGATAAAAACTGTTTAGATTTCAAATTAAAAACAGGAGATCAGGTTGTATTGAAATATGAAACAGGTCATAAGTTAGATTTTAAATATACTGGACCATATAAGGTAGATAGTATAGGAGAAAATGATAAAATAACAATTTCAAATATAAAAGACAAAAAACAAAAAGTACATAAGGATAGATTAAAACTTTTCATTTCATAATAATTTCATTTTATCCTGTCATGGCCATGATTTAGGTAACCATGACTTAGGTAGGCATACGTAAAATAGCCATGATTTAGGTAACCATGACTTAAGTAAGCACACGTATATAACCATGATACATAGTTCATCGGAAATAAAAAAAAAAAATAAAAAAATAATAATAAAAACAATAAATATATAAATAAATAAAAAAAAAAAAAAAAAATATTTTTATATACATAAACATACATGTTAGTTCACAAAATTCAAATATTGTTTTAAATAACTTCATATATTCGTTATTTTTTTAAAAAGGGAGGTGTAGTGAACCCATGCATGTACATATGTAACACTCTGTTATATATATAAATACATATATACATATGAGCAGTGACATAAACAACTTATGTTTATGTTACACATTCCTTTTGCACAGCAACGATCTAAGACTTGAACGCAGATCGGACAGCTACCAAAACTGCTGAGCAGGCATTTACCCGAACTCAGGCAGAACCCAAACGCCCTAACACATAGGCGATGGGTCTCACTCTCAAAAGCCCCTTAATGCTGATCATGCATTTCCATTAGACTCAGGCAGAGACCACGCGCACTAATACTTATGCGGTGGTACTCTTTTCATATAATGCATGGGAGAACTCTCGCTCTCCGTTATACATAAGAACGATTGTACCCTAGGATAAGAACAAAAAGATATTCAATAAACATTCTGAATTAAGCCACCAACCGATGCGGTATGACTTCGCTGAGCTTCAACATAACAATAGACACAAGTGCAGACATTTCTTGCCGCATCATTAAGTCATTAAAGAGGACATCTCCACGACAAAGCTGAGAGTCGTATTCGGCGGCTCTGCAGTTACCACATCTGGTCTCACGTTGAATGATCTGCTTATGTCAGGTCCCACCATTCAAGCCAAGCTTTTTCACACTCTCCTTCGATTTCGTACATTTTCCATTGCTCTTACAGGCGATATCGGTAAAATGTATAGGTGCGTGCGTGTCTCAATGCCCGACACCATGCTTCAATGCATCTTGTGGAGGGACTCTGTTGACGACGATATACAGATCTTCAAGCTAAACACTGTCACCTATGGGACTAAGCCTGCATCGTTTTTGGCTATTCGAGCTATGCATCAGCTGGTCATGGATGAGTCATCTTAGTATCCATTGGGTTCGGAAACCATTCTACAGGACTTCTACGAAGACGATATGATTTCTGGAGGAAATCATCCGTCAAACTACGGATCTTCATGCTTGTGGCAATTTTCAGTTAAGGAAATGTGGTGTTCCAACTCTCCTGATGTTCTTCGTGAAGTCCCTGAGGCAGAAAGGGAAAGTTTTCTAAAGCTCGATGATGGCAGCGTAGACCAAGGCGCTTGGACTCATCTGGGAACCCCATTGGGACAAGTTCTTGTTTACTTTTGCACCTCAAATCGGTGTTGGCAAGCACACTAAGCGTTCGGTTTTGTCAACCATTGCACGGTGTTATGATCCTATGGGATTGATTGTACCCACATTGACAAGAGCGAAAATCATCATGCAGCACATGTGGAGAGACAAGCTGCATTGGGATGAAAGTCTTCCTCAGCCACTGGAATCGGCTTGGGCTGAGTTTTGCAAGGACTTCGCTACTGTGGGTCACGCTACATTTCCGCGTTACATACTTCAACCTAAGGCAAGGTTTGAATAGCATGCCTTTTGTGATGCCAGCGTCCAGGCCTATGCGGCTTGTATCTATGCTCGTTCGTTTAAGGATACCGCCGATGAGGTACATTTTCTTTGCTCGAAGACTAGAGTTGCACCATTGAAAACCCTCACGGTGCCTAAGCTTGAGCTATGTGCAGCATTCCTATTAGCCAATTTACTTTGCGAAATTATAAAAATGGATACCTTCGACTGCCCGATCCAGTGCTGGTCGGATTCAACTGTGGTACTGTCTTGGTTGAGAGAGGAACCATCCAAATTCAACGTGTTTGTGTCTAACAAGATTTCTGCAATACAGAAACTTACAGCAACAGCATGGATTGGCGCTATGTCCCAACTGAAATGAACCCGGCTGACATTCTGTCAAAGGGAGCAGCGCCTCAAAAGCTCTTGCAGTCTAGTTTGTGGATGAATGGACCTTCCTTCTTGCAAGGCAAAAGAAGTAGTTGGCCAGAACGTTGTTCGCCCGAACTCAATCTTCCGGAAATTAGACATCGAGTATTGCTATCGTCTGAGCGTGTCGACATCTCGCTTTCGTTTAAGCACACTAACTCATTCGGAGTCATGATGCGCATTTTTGGATACGTTCATCAGTAAGGAAAAGTAACCATATCTCTCGTCTGAAAACCTTCGCAAAGGATCGCATTTGTTGTGTCGCATCGTTCAACGGGCCCACCTGTATCCTGAGTAACGTGCTCTGCAGAAGGGGAACTGTGTTGAGTCCTCCAGCAGCATTATATCTCTCTCGCCTTTCATAGATGACGTTGGTTTGATTCGTGTTGGTGGTCGCTTGAGGCACTCAACTCTTGGCTTCGATGAACGCCACCCAATCATTTTGCCCAGGGATCATCCATTGACGTTCGCCATCATCATGCACTTTCATCGGAAGAATCACCATACTGGTCCGCTGTCGCTATTGGGATCGATTCGCTTGCAGTTCTGGCCCATCAGCGGCATGAAAACTGTTGCTTGAGCGTTGTGGAAATGCAGCATCTGCTGCAGGTCCAGACCTCGTCTTGTGGAGCACATAATGGCTGACCTACCGAAGGATCGAATGCAGGATTCGCCTGCATTCAGCGTCAGTGGAATCGACTACTGCGGTCGTTTCTATTACAAGCCAGATGGGCGCAGTCGAACGCCTACAAAATGCTACATCAGCGTCTTGATCTGTTTTGCAACAAAGGCCGTTTGGTTGGAATTAGTGAAGGACCTCACAACTGCTGGATTTTTGAGTGCCCTCAAATGCTTCGTTGCCACGCGCGGCATACCCCGATGCATTTGGTCGCCACCAGTTCATAATCATTGGCTTCAATTGGATGTTTTTCCCGCCTCGCTCGCCCCCCTTTGGGGCCTTATGGGAGGCAGCAGTGAAGATGACCAAGCAGCATTTATATCGTTCCCTGGGATCGTCACTCTTTGGCTTTGACGAGCTTCGGACATTGGTCTGCCAAATCCAGGCTGTAATAAATTCTCGTCCTCTTCTCGCAATTTCAGAAAATCCTGAAGATCTTGGCGTCCTTACACCAGGACATTTTCTAATTGGTCGTCCGCTGATGGAGCTTCCCGAGCCAGACGTTACGAATCCAAACTTTAACAGACTAGATTGCTGGCAACGAGTCGCCTGTGCTCAGCAGATCTTTTGGAAGCGTTGGAGTGAGGAGTATTTGACTCTGCTCCAAGAACGTGCCATCTGGAACCACTCGTCGAGCTGTCAACAAGCTGTGCGTCCTACCCGTTGGGGATCCTGTTAAAAGCCCTGGTCTTTCAACGGGGCGGAGTATGTTCGGAGCAGCAGCCGTTAAAAGTTCCTAAGAAATTGATATCACATAGTCACACATCATCTCTTATACTGAAAATCGCTCTCTCAGTACGTTCCCGTACCTACACACATATATCATTACTGCTTATAGTGTATTGCTTCGCTTCGTAGGTGATCCTGATTTAAGGGAGGAGAAGAATTCTCTGGGGGTGGCGGCAACCCGAGACTATTATTAGTCACGGTGTATCTATGCAACAATGTGTGATGTAAGCGGGCACAAACTCGACATTTGGCGACCTTACATCTTACAACAGTGTCCCAGTGACCCTTTTGTAGAAAATTAATACATAAGGATGCAGACTTTGTGAACACTAAACCTTTGCATAACCGAGAGAGGTGAAAATGTCGTGCAGAGTGAACAAGCAAATGCTCTGCGATTGTGCGACTTTCTTGGCATGACTTAGTCGTGCCTTGTCTTTGTCGACTCTTCCGCAGACGATTTAAAACTTTTTCAAGGTCGGACCAAAGCGGTAACTTTTCGAAGTCAAGCTGTTCCTCCCGATAAAAGAAGGCTTCGCCTAAAGTTGCAAGCACACAGATCACCTGCTTCGAAAGAGCGGCTAAAAATAGCCAACTACCTACTACGCAGAGCCCTAGAAGATGAAAAAAACCGAGCTCAAATATCCTATATGGAGCAACTCTCCCCAACTAGCAAGCGATTCCGCGAAAATATAGCAAAATATATCTACAGCAAAGAAGTTTCGCAGTACGATGCAAAAATTTCCTCTCTGAATATCATCCAATTGAAGCTGGTGTACCGCAAGGCAGCGTGCTTGGATCGACACTGTATATCATATTCACAGCAGATCTACTGACAAACAGCCTAACAACAGCTTCGACATTTTCTGATGATACTGCCATATTAAGTCGCTCCAAGTGCCCAAGAAGGGCCACGGAACACTTATCATATAGCAGACTGGCGGATACATGCAAATCAGCAAAAGTGCAAGCATGTCAACTTTACGTTAAACAGACAAACTTGCCCTCCATTATGCCTGAACAATATAAACATTCCACAAACCACCGAAGTAACATACCTTGGTGTTCATCTGGATAGAAGGCTTACTTGGCGTAAACACATCGAAGCGAAGAGAAATCAACTTAAATTTAAAGCTAGTAATCTACATTGGCTAATAAACACCCGTTTACCACTAAAACTGGAGTACAAAGTACTTTTTTTCAATGCAGTTCTCAAACCCATCTGGACATACGGCTCCGAGCTATGGGGAAATGCTTGCGTTAGTAATTTAGAAATAATCCAGAGAGCTCAATCGAAGCAATAATACTTAGCTAGGGACGTACTCTAAGTAATTAAGTGTAACTAATTAAATAAATATATTAGGTTAAGATTTGCATACTTTTCGTCAGTCTCTAATAGGAAAGATTCGATAAATAACGAGAAGGAACGTGTGAGTCGTACTTATACCCGTACTCAGTCAGTATATACATTTTTGAGCATATGATTTATATGCTATATGGACCATTTAGATTCTACATCTCCTCCGCTGGAGGGCGCTCGCGCACTGAACGCGGCAGAGTGTGCGAGCGAGAAAAAGAATCAGTAGCATGTCTCATGCAGGGAGAGACGGGGGAAGCAACTGTAAATGAATTATTTTAAAATTGTGCCTGGCACAGATTTTCGTCCTTTGTGGTGGCGTAAGGGGGCGGGACGAAATTTAGAAATACACTTGTAGCAGTGTGATATCACATGAGTCTGAAACCCAATTTGGTTGTCCTAGCTCTTATAGTCTCTGAGATCTAGGCACTCAACAAGACGGACAGACAGACATGACTATATCGACACGGTTATTGTTGCTGATCAAGAATATATAAACTTAATCGGGTCGGAAACGTTTCCTTCTCTGCGTTACACACATACACTTTTACCAAAAATCTAATATACCCCTTAATACTTTTTTGAGTACGAGTAGAAAAAACGAAACGTTGAACATTTAAAAAAAAAAACCATAACCAGTTAGTTCTTGCACGTACATTTTATAATTAACCTATTAGCCTTTTTATACCCGTACTCAAAAAAGAGTTAAGGGGTATATTAGATTTGTGGTAAAAGTGGATGTGTGTAACGCAGAGAAGGAAACGTTTCCGACCCCATAAAGTATATATATTCTTGATCAGCATCAATAGCCGAGTCGATAGAGGCATGTCTGTCTGTCCGTCTGTCCGTCTGACCGTCTGTCCGTCTGTCTGTCTTGTTGAGCGCCTAGATCTCAGAGACTATAAGAGCTAGGGCAACCAAATTTGGTTTCCAGACTCATGTGATATCCCACTGCTACAAGTGTATTTCAAAATTTCGCCCCGCCCCCTTCCGCCCCCACAAAGAACGAAAATCTGTGGCAGGCACAATTTTAAAGATACGATAAAACTAAACGCAGTATCGTAGAGAATGCCCATATCTACCAGATTGCCAAATCTGAATCAGATCAGATCATAAATTTAGCCAGAATGAAGAAATTAATTTTCTGTTGCTTTCCCTGCCCCTTCCTACCGACGACAACGCAACTCATTTTCCTTCTCGCTCGCACACTCTGCCGCGTTCAGTAAGCGAGCAACCCCTAGCGGAGGAGATGTAGAATCTAATTGGAACATGTACAATCTACATGTTAGATGTAGAATATACATTGTATATGTAGATGTAGATATCATATGTAGCAAAAAAATGTAAAATGTAAAAAATTTTTTTTTAATGCTGAAATTCTAGAAAATCATATGTTCAAAAATGTAAATACTGACTGAGTACGGGTATAAGTAGAGTCGCGTCTTTAGAAGCGCC
This sequence comes from Drosophila obscura, assembly GCF_018151105.1. Taxonomy (NCBI): domain Eukaryota; kingdom Metazoa; phylum Arthropoda; class Insecta; order Diptera; family Drosophilidae; genus Drosophila; species Drosophila obscura. The sequence continues at coordinate 2,217,389 of NW_024542848.1, read as the reverse complement.
TCACACGTTCCTTCTCGTTTGTTTTGGGTATGGGCTTTTGAACTATACATATACCCAAATTTTGCGTAACTTGGCCAAAAGCGAATATTTTGACGTCGATGCGAGAGGGTCAAACGCAAACAGCTTTCAAAAATTTCTTCCCTCGTTTAAGAATCCATGGTTTTTTGAATACACTGATATGATATGATACAATCTTCTTACAGATTTTCAATTTACATAAGTATACTGGAATGGCATTGCAGCCATAGTATACCGACTCAAAAAGAATCAAATGTGCTTTCAATCGTTCCATTAATCAAATCTGAGGTACTAGGAAAAATACCCAGAATAACAACTGAGTTAAAAGCCAGCAGAATATACGAGTCTTATCATGTAAAACAGATTCCACCAACAACGGTTATATTTGATAAACAGCGAAGGCAACCTCATGAAATTGCCAAAAACGAATCACAATTTACAAATCAAAATAGAGTGGCGCGCTTGGTGTCTACAGACATTCTCAGCCGCAATATTTCTAACATTTTGGAAAACCTTCTTAAACGCTATGAACAGTCACAACTTCCCACACATGGACAGGGGATGCCTACAGTGGTGCAAACCAATATACTTATACGAAGCATGGGCCCGGTGTCCGAACTTGACATGGAATATTCGATGGATTGCTATTTTAGACAGTATTGGCGAGATGAGCGGCTAAGTTTTAAGGGACCAATTAAAAGTTTATCCTTGAGCATTAAGATGCTAGACAAAATCTGGCGACCAGACACCTACTTTTATAATGGAAAGCATTCTCATATACACACAATCACTGTGCCAAACAAATTACTTAGACTTGATCAAGACGGCGGAATTCTTTATTCGATGAGGTAAGTTACGTTTTAAAGGTAATACCTCGAGTCCATGTTTCCGGACTGCTTTTTTCAGATTAACCATTAAAGCCACATGTCCCATGGAGCTGAAAAACTTTCCAATGGATAGACAGTCGTGTCCCCTTATAATTGGAAGCTGTAAGTATATATTTCCAGTTCTCCATATCTTGTTTAATGCCTTATTAAGACATTAAATATGTCAGATGGCTATACGAACCAACAGCTAGTGTACGAGTGGAAAAATCAAGATGATGCAGTTTCATTTGTGCCCGGAATGACTCTTAACCAATTTGATCTCATTAGCATGATGCACCGCAATTTTACATCAACACGACGGGAGGGTGACTTTTCAGTATTGCATGTAGCATTCAACCTCAAACGTCACACAGGATACTTTCTTATCCAAGTTAGTATTTTTACCTGTTTATATACTATTTAAATATATACAGTAACAAGAAAATCTTTTAAGGTTTATGTGCCCTGCATTTTGATCGTGGTATTGTCTTGGGTTTCATTTTGGATACATCGTGAGGCCACTAGCGACCGTGTCGGTCTCTGTGTGACAGCAGTTTTAACGCTATCCACCATAAGTTTGGACTCTAGGACTGACTTGCCCAAGGTCAAGTATGCCACTGCACTGGACTGGTTCCTTCTGATGAGTTTCCTCTATTGCATAGCCACATTGCTAGAATTTGCTGGTGTTCATTATTTTACTAAGCTTGGTAGTGGCGAAATACCACGTCTGGAAGAGCACTTGGAAAATATCAGGAAAACTAACATTCTACCAGCACATGTCATTGAAGCCAACGAAGAAGTAAGTGACGAAGATATAGAAGATGATGGCAGCGATGAGATCAGTGAGCAACTGAATTCAGAGAATGATATTTGCGTTTGTTCTGAACATGAAACTCTTCGATTCGAATCTGCAGAATCATTACCAGTAGCACTAGATGACACCGGTTTTCATAAACGCAAGGCCCTCACTTGTCCTATCTTCAACGTAAGTACATTTATTTATATCAATATATACATATGTATGTATATATGAATAAATTAAAATACCGTTCTGTAACTGCACTCTGTTTATGAATAGGCTCCAACATTACTCTTTCCCAAGACTTCCTCGCGTACAACCACCATGGAACGAACGACGCAAACGGAACCGCCAGTCGTTTCGCGTATGCGTCAGATATGGCTCTGCCTAAAGAGCGACGAAAAGTTCCGAAAACAGCGTGAACGCGACGCAGCTGCAGAAAAGACTGAACAAGGTCGCAACGTGAGCTATGTAAACAGCGTTTCGCTAATCGACCGCATCGCGCGCATTGCTTTTCCCATGTCATTTGCGATTTTTAATCTTTTATACTGGTTGGCCTACGGAATGTATAAAAAAGAGTTTTCATGGTCCACTATAAAGACATAGCTTTCTTCGATTTCGCTGTAGTATTTTGAAGATTGCTTTTGCATTGGGTTCAATAATGTATGTTAACAATTTTATTATTCGACGAACAATGCTGGTGAGGGACACTGCAAATACAGAGTGGCTTAGAAAAGCTGTAAGATTAAATAAACTCAAATACAGTTTGAATACTATTTTGATATTATTTTGATAAAGGGCATACAACAGATCAAGCCCGAGTGCATAGCGTTGAGCGGACTGAGTGATTTTCATTGCTATTGAAAGCGGGGGAGTCCAAAACATGAGAGCAAACGGAACGGACTAATATAGTTCAACAGCCCTGGAAAAGTAGATATATGATCAGTAACCCATCGCTCAAAAACAAACGGATTGAATTTTTCGCTTGTCGAGAATAAAGCCAAGTTTGTTAGGTTTAAGCGATTTCGCGTTCTGACTTTCTGTTTTTGGAATTTTTTCAAGCGGTCGGAAAAGCCCGACAGCTCACAACACCGATCGTTCTTTACTTCTTCGAAACTTTTTTAACATTAATTATAATTGAAAATTCTATTTCATACGAAGGCAGTCCCATAAGTAGCCGACCTAACCACTAAAACAGAGAAATTTTGATATTTTTGATGAATGTTGAATTCCTTTAACTCTTTATTGGCCAAATGCTGTCGTTTATTTTTCAAGTCCTCATTAAATCGATCCAATTATAATTAGTTCGCCATTGCCTGTTTTACCCATTCTGAAAGTAATCAATGTGGGTATGCGTTCATTCCAAAAAATGGGCGCCATGGCTTTATTGGCTGAAAACACCACTTTGGTATTCCTTGTAACAGAATCTCCCTGAGAAACCTACTTTTTTTACTGCATTGGTCTCTTGTGCGTTGCGGCCGATCTTCAGCTTATCCACGGTTACGAAACGGCACAAAAACTCGTCCTTATTGTGGTTAAACAACGCCAAAGACTTCTTTGAAGTTGTAACACAAGTGCGTTGTTAGCCGATTGCACTACTCGACCAAATTTAACTTTTTCTTCCTGCTGTAGACCAAAATGACTTTTTCTGATAGATTTCAGGATTTACAAAATTTTAAATATTATGTTTTTTTTTATGGTTTAGTTTTATTTTTTAAGAATTTTTGAAATTCGGTATTTTTTTATGTTTTTTATGCGGTTTCAGGTTCAGATGGTATAAATTAAATAGAACGGACAGATTTTGTCAGATTCAACAGCAGTCGAAGTCGAGCGGGAGTTGCTTGTGGTGTTGTTGCAACTCGTAATACTTCCTTGATCACACTGGTCCTAAATACGCGGATATGTTGGTCGTACTCTAATTAAGCTAGCTAATGTAATCTCGGCGTCACATGATCCTTAAATACGGCACAATTAACTTGAGTTCATCATAAACTGTTTATTTAATTATGATTCCTAAAAGCTTTCATAGCTGCTAATGTTTCCTAGGTATTTACTACTACAATGATCAAAATGATTGTAAGAGGCTGGGTCACACACACAAGCGCAGACCTCCACGAGAGAGCTGAGAGCAGAGAGAGCAAAGGGGAGATCGCAAGATCGAGAGTCAAGAGGCGTCAGCCGACGCCGCTCAGAGGTCTCTCGTCTCCATTCCGTTGTCAGTCGTCATTTTCGTCAGTCGTAGTTAACATCAGTCGTATTTTTACCAGTTGTCAGTCGCTTTGAAACATATCTTAACAAAGAATATAATTACATATTCACCGAATCTGTATCCATCACCAATATATCTAGTCAATAAAAATACATTTAAACATAAACTTTTACATATATATGAGTGCAAATAAGCTGAAATGTAATGATATAATAATATGAAGATGTGAGTAACAATATACTGGTTAAAGGCTTATACTAGGGTAATGAACAAAGATAATGAAATTAGCGTATGGAGTAATCATAATCATAATCGAATTAATCATAATGAGTTAAGACACTAGAAAAACTATTCGGAAGATGGTTCCGATGAAATACAAAAAAAAACTTCGGGAGCGCTGTGCCTCGTTTACGTGCACATTAATTGTCTGTTGGGTATTCACCCATATGTTCGCTTGTCGAGATGGACAACAGGAACGTAAATTACCTCGGCTTGCGAAAGAGCAGAGCAAAAGAAATAATCGAATGTCAGCATTACAGTACTGCCAATAAATTTACGGTCGACGCCAAGTTAAACGTTAATACCGTTTCGATTCGCGATTCAATGTATTCAGTGTATTGGCTCTCTCCAGCCATTCTTTACCAAATTATCTTTCCTTACTTAATGCACAAACAAAAGAAAACATATCACTTAAAACCATTAGAGACGGCTTATCCAACGTCACAGAAATCAATTAACGCTGTCTAGGCATATGCACTTTAGTTTCTTTCAAAAGAAGTCACTAACAAAACAATACTGCCTAGTTGTCCGACTAAACGGAAGATTCACTGGCAGCCGGTGATCGGCACAGCTCTGCCACGGTAATCGCTCTCCCCTTTTCCGGCTACTGTTCGTGAGCGTGGGTGTGAAGACGAATGTAGATATGGCTCGGCCAGACAATTTTCTGCATGGTATTCGCGACGGCGTAGAGTAGTAGAAGCAAAAGCTGTATATAAATATGTATACCTAGACTGCTGCTGCATCGTTCGTATGTCAAGCTAGGCGTGCCGGTGTAGGTGCGAGCGCGGTACACCTTGGGTACTTTGGGTACAGCTACCCGTAGCGGTATGCGCACGGCGTGTGGAAGCTCAAGTCCACAGCACTATACAACGAACATATGTGGCGCTGCAATGCAACCTGGCAGTAGCTACGGTACTTCGTACGGTACTAGCAAAGACAATATAAGTATAAGATGCGTAACGCTCATACATTTCAATTGCCATATGCAAGCCAAATTTTCGTCATGCGACGATATTCGCGCCATCTCGCTCGCACAAATTTGAGAGCGTACGAATCTAAAAATAGAATCCGCTTGCATGTGTGAGTACACACAGAACCAGCAAGTGCGTATGCGTGCGTACTTGTGCGAAGCGGACGATTTTCGAGACGAATACCTTTTTATAAGTTGAGAAACGAATTTATTTACCGTCGTTGAATACGTCGCACGCGGAATACCCTAATGACAATTACTCGAATGTGAAGTGTGAGGAATGGAGTTTCCTCACAAGGGAACCAAGTAAGGGTTAAGACGAGAATTCACGGCGAATTCACAAGAGAGTGAGAGCCGGCCGGGAGCCGGGGTCCGTTAGAGTGGCAGGGGTCCAGCGCATGACCATATATGGGCATGAGATCATGCCTCCGGTACGAGCCCGTGGAGGGAGTCGGGAATGGAGGAGCCCGCAAGGAGCGGCGCTCACGTCAGGCTAGGAACGGCGGGAGCGGGCCGGCAGCGGTCCAGCGCATGTCCATGAGATCGCGCCACCAGCCCGGTCCCGTTAAGAACGTGAGGGAATCAAGCGAAGAGGCCGATGGCAGCGGTCCAGCGCATGTCCATGTATGGACATGAGATCACGCCACCAGCCCGGTCCCGTTAAGAAAGTGAGGGAATCAAGCGAAGAGGCCGATGGAAAATTACCAGCGGCGCACGGATTTACCGCTGTTGCTAGGCAGAGGCGCGGACGCTAGCGTCGAAGCGAGGGTATAAGAGGAGCCCGGCAACAGTGAAGGAGGACAGTCAGTGGAGGGCGAGCAACGAGGAAAAAGCGTGAACACAAGCGAGTGCGAGAGGACAACTGACAAGGAAAGTCAACGTGAGAGTCGAAGGAAGAACCAAAGTGACCCATCCAACAGGCAGCAGTACGACCCGGCAAGGGGAACAAGGTCTACGAGGTGCCAAAGGAGGGACGACAGGTACCGCTTCCGCAAAGGCGATCAAAAGCGACTCAGTGGGTGCGGAGTTGTGTGTGTAGATCAGGCGGGAGCCAGGTCGGACGCATAGCCACAGCACCAGCGAGGAGCCTGAGGCGAGAGCGAGAGAGCGTATAGAACTGAAGAACGATCCATTGTTGTATAGAACGTAAGATCCCATAAGTATAAGATACCAATAAAACACCCACAGCAAGTAATTAAACCCACCCGTGCATTCTTTCGTGTCTGTGAGGCAACATACAAATTTTTTGCAACGAACCGTCGGCCGCTGAGCCAGCCTCGCTGATTTAGACGGACAGAAACAGTTCGTTACAACTGGCGCCCAACGTGGGGCCTCACGACAAGCAAGGAAAGGAGTGCATCGGGAAGGGCGGTACTGAGCGAGGGATCTATACACCATGAGGGGCCGACAATGGATCCATTCCCTGAGGAAGGAAGAACTGATCCGGTGTGCCCTAGAGTTTGGGCTGGAACTGGAAGGCACCGTGTCCGAAATGCGGAGACAATTTAAGGACTGGGTGGAGAAGCACGAGGCGGACCCAGAGTGCGCAGATATGCTGGAGGCCTGGGAGCTCCGGGCAGGTAGAGCTTCACCCTTGCCAGCGGAAGATAGGCCCGACGCGTACGAGCGTCTGCCATTGCCGGGAGGTGCGGGCGCGTCATCGGTGTGGAAAATGCCGGCAGAGGACCTCATAGCAAGCCTGGCGATAGGAGCAGACAGGAGCCGCTCCCCGAGGCCGTCCGTCAGTAGACCACGGCCAAAGAGTGTGGATGCAGCGGAGGCCCGGAACACCACGACGCGGGAACCATCGAGGAGCCGCAACGAAGAGGGGCGGGAAGTTCCCGAGGCGCAGGCCGGGAAGCAGTCGCGCATATTATACGCGAACGTAGCCAAACAGGTGAGGGAATGGTCGTTCCGTTTCGATGGGACGGCGAAGCCCCTGGAGTTTCTGGAGCAGGTCGAATGGTCGGCACGGTCTGGACGTGAATCTGATTCCCAGAGCGATGCCAGAATTGCTGAAGGGCCGGGCGTTGATGTGGTTCATCGCCAATAATCGGCAGTGGCAAACGCAACAAGCTTCCAGGCCTACTTCTTGCCGAGGGAGTACTTCGAGAAGTTGCTCCAAGAGGTACGACAAAGGAAGCAAAAATGGGGAGAGCCATTCAAGGACTACATGGTGGACATGCAGACCCTCATGAGACCCCTCAAATGTACTCCCGAGGAGCAGATGGAGCTCATCCGCGAGAATAGCATGCCAGACCTGCGTATATTCATCAGGCCACATAGGTGCAAGGACCTGGACCACATGATGATGCTAGCGGATGAGTTCGAGGCTCTGGAGAGGGATCGCGTAGAGTTCCAGAAGGAGAGTCCAGCGGGAAGAGCGAAGGCAACAAATCCCTTCTCGAAGTTGGCCGTGACTGAAATATGCCGGAGGTGCAAGGACGAGCCGGCCGCCGTAGCGGGACAAACAAAAGCGAAAGTGGTGGCACCGGCGACGGAGGACCAGACACATTCCAATATAGAGGGGGGATACGTTAAGAATCCCGCCCAAGCATGCCGACGATGCGGAAGCGACGAGCACTGGTCACAGGCATGTCAAGGGCGCCCGTTGACATTCTGCTGGAGGTGTGGAAAGGTCGGCGTCACGACATGGCAGTGCTGCAAAAAGTCGGGAAACGCCCCGCGACTCAAGTCGAGGAGGGCCGTGCCGGGGTCGCAAGCTGCAGCCCCCGAAACCTAATCAGTGAACTCACCGTGGAGGATGTGCAGCTGTCAGCCGTGGGGGACATCGCAGGGAGGAAATGGAAGGCCACGGTCGACACAGGGGCCACTAGCAGCTTTGTCAGCTGTGAGCTGGCGGAACAGCTGCGAGGGGAGGGGCGCGAGGAGAAAACCGACAAGCAGGTGCGTTTGGCCGATGGACGCCGTCGAACCATCGATACAAAAATCGAAGTGGAACTGGCGTTCGGAGACAAAGTGGTCTCAATGGCGCTTCTGGTGCTGCCAGGAGTCATCGATGCGCTGGTACTAGGCTGGGATTTCATTGCCGCAGTCGGAGCAGAGGTGACCTGTGCGGGGCACAGGGTCGTGATCCCTGCGAGAGGCCGACGGAAAGGGCGGTTGGAAGAAAGGCTGTCGGTGGCAGTAGTGGAGGCCAATGAGGAGTCCCCGGAACGAATGGCGGATGAGGAGTCCGAGGCCGAGTATCCCACGGGAAGCAGGCGCCGCGACAGTGCAGAGGAAGGCCCGTTCGAAGAATTTCTTGCCAAGGAATTGGAGGAATTCAAGAGGATGAAAGGGGTATCGAACGTGGCGGTGCATACGATCACAATGAGCGATGCGATACCGGTTAAGCAGCGATACTACCCTAAGAACCCAAAGATGCAGGCGGAGATCAACCAAAAGGTAGACAAGCTGCTGGAAATGGGGTGTATCGAGCCATCGAAGAGCCCTTATAGTTCCCCCATCGTAATGGTTAAAAAGAAAACTGGTCAGTGGAGGTTGTGCGTGGACTTCCGACAAATCAATGCAAAGTCTATCAAGGACACATACCCAATGCCGCGGATTGACTACATTTTAGATCAGCTGAGGGAAGCACGGTTCATCAGTAGCTTGGATTTGAAGGACGGGTATTGGCAAATACCACTGGAAAAGGATAGCCGGAAGTTCACAGCCTTCACGGTGCCAGGCAAGGGATTGTTCCAATGGAAAGTGATGCCGTTCGGGCTACATTCGGCCTCGGCCACGTTTCAGAGGGCGTTGGACCAGGTTATTGGTCCGGAAATGATGCCGCATGCTTTCGCATACCGAGACGATATCATCGTTATAGGCCGAACGAAAGAGGAGCACCAACGTAATCTGGAGGAGGTTTTCCGACTCTTAAAAAGGGCCAACTTAAGGTTGAATGTGGAAAAATGCCAGTTCGGCCGAAGGGAGCTGCGGTACCTGGGTCATTTGGTGACGGGAGAAGGCATCTGCACTGATCCGGAAAAGGTGGCCGCCATTGCAGAGCTGAAGCCACCGGCGAACGTGAAAGAGCTTCGCCAGTACCTGGGCGTCGCCTCATGGTATCGACGATTCGTGCCAGGGTTCGCCACCATGGTACAGCCGCTCAGCACATTGCTGAAGAAAAAGGTGAAGTGGGAATGGGCATCAGAGCAACAACAGGCATTTGAGTCCGTGAAGGGTCGGCTGGTAGCTGATCCGGTACTAACCTGCCCGGATTTCTCGAAGAAGTTTGTGGTACAGACGGACGCCAGCGACTATGGATTGGGAGCGATTCTCACCCAAGAAACAGAGAAGGGCGAAAGGGTGATCTCATACGCCAGCCGGACGCTGAACAGTGCGGAGAAGAATTACTCGGCTACAGAGAAGGAATGCCTGGCAATTGTGTGGGCCATCAGGAAGCTCAAACCCTATTTGGAAGGGTATCACTTCAAGGTGGTCACCGACCACATGGCATTGAAATGGCTCAACACTATAGAGAGCCCGACGGGGGTATCGCCAGATGGGCGCTAGAGTTGCAGCAATACGACTTCGAAATAGCGTATAGGAAGGGGCAGCAGAACGTAGTGGCTGTTGCGCTATCTCGACAGCCCATGGAAGAGCGATGTATGCGAGCGGAGGACGTTGGACAGGAGCCCGAAGAGCAATGCTCATGGATAAAAAAGGTCAAGGAGAAGATGAGAAAGGAGCCGGCCAAGTTCCCGGATTATGTGGAGGAGGCAGGTGGAGTGTACCGGCATATCCCGCACCCGGCCGGCGACGAAGAAGTAGTAGCTTGGAAGCTTTGCGTGCCGAAGGATCGACGGGAGCGGGTCATGAGGGAGAACCACGATATCCCGGAGGCGGGTCACGCCGGCGGCAGGAAGATGATGGCAAGGATAGCTGCCAGGTACTACTGGCCGGGGATGCACCGAGACGTGAGGACGTATGTCAGGAAATGTGACACCTGCATGCGTTTCAAACCAAGTCAGGCACAGGCGGCCGGGAAGATGCTGACACAAGTACCAGAGGAACCATGGGCGACGGTGTGCGCGGATTTTGTGGGACCATTGCCCAGATCAAAACACGGCAACGCCATGCTATTGGTGCTGGTGGACCGGTTTTCAAAATGGACCGAGCTGGTGCCACTGAGAAAGGCCACGGCAGAAGCCCTGATAAAAGCTTTCAGAGAAAGAATATTGGCCCGGTTCGGCGTACCCAAGGTGATGATCACAGACAATGGGGTACAATTCACCAGTCGGGCGTTTAAAAAGTTTCTGGATCAGATGGGACTTCGACACCAGCTTACGGCACCGTACACGCCGCAAGAAAACCCGACGGAACGCACCAACAGAACGGTGAAAACCATGATCGCGCAGTTCACCGAAGGGGACCAGAGATGCTGGGACGAGAAGTGGCCCGAGTTAATGCTGGCCGTGAACTCTGGGGTCACTGAGTCCACTGGATTCGCACCAGCATTCATAGTGCAAGGGAGAGAGCCCAGGCTGCCGAAGGCGTTGTACGATGAGGAAACACTCGGCACGGGTCAGGAGACAAACACTCCAGACGAACACGCGGTAAAGCTGAAAGAACTTTTTCAGCTGGTGAGGCGGAATTTGGAAAGAGCAGCCCAGGATCAGGCAAGATATTACAACTTGCGAAAGAGAGCTTGGAAGCCCAAGGTCGGTGAAAAGGTGTGGGTTAAACAGCACCACCTGTCTAACGCAGCCGAGGGGTTCGCAGCAAAATTGGCCCCAAGGTATGCCGGTCCCTACCAGATCACTGATTTCGTATCACCGGTGATATGCAAGCTGCGTAGAGACAGCGATAGGCATACACGGACGGCACATATTGGGGATCTGAAGCCACAGGCAAACGACGAAGGAAAATAAGGAATCAGAAACGGGCGGAGAGATCCAGAAGCCAAAGGCGTTCGGCTGACCGAGACCCGGGCGGAGAGATACCCTCGGAGGTCCAGTGAAGTGGGAGTGATAATCCGGGTCCTGGGGTCCAGTGTGCCTGGGTCATCTACAACCGTCGGGCTTGGCCGGGCAGAAGACACTACCCACGCGTTGCTGACGGGCGAGGAGTCGGATGATCCTCGGGTCCGAAGCAGCTGCATGGGGCAGAGGTCACGCCAAAGGCCAAACCGAAGGCGGCAATGAGGTGACGAGCCAGGGCCGATCGTCATATTGCAGCCGGGCGAAAGGTCGGAGGACCTGTTAGTCAGGGGCAGGTATGACGATTGGCATCACGGATCAAGGATGCAAGATGGGCTGGAAAAGAAGCCAGAGTCATTAAAGGATAGCGCACATTCACAGTACTCACATGGGCCGAAGGGGGGTCGATCAGTTCGGGGGAGAGGGGAAGCCGGGCGGCAAGGCCTAAGAAAAAAAAAAGGAAAAAAAGAATATAATAAATGTGAAAAGGAAAATATATATATTTAAAGTTTCTTCAAACAAAAGGGGGTGGGATCAGGTATGATCGGGTGCGAGCAGACCCCCACCGGCCGCGGAAGGGTTAACGCGGCGAAGAGCCCCAGTGCTGAGAGGCAGGAACCTTCGAGAGAGCGGGAGAAGGAATGAGCAACTACCGTACGACGGAACGACGGGAAAAACAGCAAGGGCTCGACGGCGGCAGAGGCTGGAGCTGTCGATCAGTCACGAGCCAGAGGTAGACACAGACGCAAGCGCGGATTTAAAAAGAGAGGAGGAAAAAAAAAAGAAGAAAAATCGCCATGTTGGAATTTTACTTGGAGGAACAAGCCAGAAGTGTGGGGAGCCGCAATCCCGAGATCCAGCGCCAGCGACGGGCGGAGCCCTCGCGAGGTGAGCGGTGCGATCGGCGGAGCGAGACTCCAGAGTTGGAGCTCATGGCGTCCCCATTCACAAGCCCCATGGCATCCCCAAGGAGCGAGTGGTCCACGTGGGCGTCTCCTCGAAGCAGACGGGAGCCGGAAGTGTCGCCAGGAGCAACGGAGGAGGAGGACAGCGACGTGGTGGTGGGCTCCGTCGAGCCGGCTGCGAGGAGAGCCAACGACGAGGAGAAACGGGCACGGGAGCAGGAGCTGCGACGCGACGCAGCGTTCCTCGGCATCGCCATCCGATCGGCGGAGCGCTATTTGCGTGAGCAGAAGCGCGAAGCTGCAGGGCAACGGGAGCCGAAGCAGCCGATGAAAACCATGCCGCCAGCGACGCCATCGCAGCCGACGTCAAGGCCAGCAGCATCGCAGCAGAGACGGACGGCAGAGGTACCGTTGCAACGGAGAGCGCAGGCCTCAGCACACCCGACAGCGAGGCCAGCAGAGCAGCCAATGGCGACGACAGCAGCGCAGCCGCCAGCGACGCCAGCAGCACAGCCGGCAGCGACACCAGCAGCGCGGCCACCAGCCGAGACCGTGCGGAGGAGCCAGATGGAGCAGCAGCGCAACCGGCGAGCAGCAGCAGAGGCGCGACGCGAAGAGGGGCGGCGACGCGAGGAGGAGCGACGACGCGAGGAAGAGCGGCGACGCGAGGAGGAGCGACGACGCGAGGAAGAGCGGCGACGCGAGGAGGAGCGACGACGCGAGGAAGAGCGGCGACGCGAGGAGGAGCGACGACGCGAGGAAGAGCGGCGACATGAGGAGGAGGCCCGAAGCAAGGCAGCGGAGAAGGCGCAAAGGGAGGCGGCGCTGAACAAGGCCATAATGCGGGAAGCACAGGCCGCCCTGCAACGGCAGATGGAGGCCGCGCGGCGGGAAGCCGAAGCTCACGAGAGGAACGAGGAGCAGGCTCCGCCTCCTCCGAGGTTCCTCAAGGTGAAGACGGGTCTGTTTAGCAGACCGGCGGGGCAGCAGCAACCCCAACAGGGTGAGGAGGCACGCTTATGGGAACGCCGGCATCCCGAGCCACCGCCGCAGCCACAGAGCACACAACATCCAACGCCCCCGCAGTCACCGCCACCAAAATCGCCAACGCCGAACGCACCGCCACAACAGTCGTCGTCACGACAGGAGGAGGCACCGAAGGAGCCGCCACAGGAAGAGGCCCAGCAGCCCCAGTGGGGTGGTCCGGAGACCGCGGTGTGCGGGCCATTTGTGTCGCAAAACGTGCACACGGCGGTAAGGAATGGCATGATATGGCACCACCAAGCTATCCACATAACGTGGGCGTCGGGACCCGCACCATCGGAAGCGCATGAAGAACGGAAGGTATGGGAGGAGAAACCAGCCCCGCGAAGCAACGCGCGTGATCCACGACAGCACCGGAGGCAGGCAGAGGCCAGGATGGCAGAGGAGACGGCGTCGGAGGCGTGGGAGCCAGCGGCAGCGGCAGCGGGAGCACACGCAGCAGCGAAGGCACCGGCTGCGACGGCGACAGAGGCACTGACAGCGGCAGCGACGGAAGAGGCGGCAGCGCCAGCGACGGCGACGGCGACGGATTTACCGGCAGCGGCGACGTAGGTACCGGCAGCGACGGTGACGGAGGAACCGGCAGCGCCAGCAACGGCGCCGAAAGAACCGGCAGCGGACACGGAAGGTGAGAGGTGGCAGCGCGGTCCGTGGGTGTGGCCCTCACCTGCGAAAGACAAGGCAAGGCCTGTCCTAGTGCGGCAATCGTCGTGCCCGGATCCCAGGGCTGAGGTCGCCCGGCCGCAGCTGCAGAGACAGCAGTCGGTGGAGGATCCGACGGGGGAGAACGTCCGCTGGCGACATGTGGATGTTGAAGAATGGCCGGAGGCAGTGGCTCGGGCGGTGGAAGGCACACGCCGGATCGGTCGACGCGTAAAGCGTCTCGTGCGCGGGGTGCGGTACCGGGTATCGGCATCGGCAAACCAGGTCGAGGTCTCCGTCGAGGTATGAAAGGGGGGAGGGAAAATTTGTGAATGAAATTAAAATGAATAAAGAATGAAGTACAACTTACCCCGGGGCATGGCAGCTTGATGTCGGGATAGTCGTGGGGTTAACACGCGAGGTACACAGAGCCCACGAGGGCAGTAACATAAAACTTACGCGAAAACGCGGCCGGCCAGCGTATACAATAGATACCGCAAGCGGAAGAAACACGTGAAAAGGGGAGTGATCCGGCAACACGTGAAGAGGGTCTGGCAGCACGATCAGAGGCGCACATATCGTTCACACGATGCGCGCACATATCGTGCACACAAAGCGCGCACCTATCGTGGACAGCGCAGCCTCGTCAACCCCAAGACGGTGAACAATCCGGAGCGCAGGACGATGGCCAGGGGGGAGGGGTGAGATTATCATCCTTTATTTGGTCTCTCTCTCTCTGTCCTCTGTCACTTGTTGCAGTTGTAATTTGTTGTTGTTTAATTATAATTGTCATTATTGTCTTTGACTGTGCCGTCTGGTTCTGCTCCCAAATTGTACTAGTCATGCCAGCTGATCTAGACGTTAGCTGTCGACCAATGCTCGGAAGCGGACCATAGAGCTATAGTAGAGCTCCGGCAGGTGGCGCACGCCTAGATCTATATGTAGACAAGTAGGCTAGGGGACCACAGATGGCGCTAGCATGTTACGGCGACGATCTACATAGCAGATCTACACGCGGGGGGTATGTGCCCCACCAACAGATGGCGCCAGATTGTGCTAGGGTAATGGAGTCTACCATTAGGCACAGCTACAGCGAGCCGCTGCTGGTCGCAAGAGGCGACAAAAACGGCATCAAGGCCGAGACCAGTATAGCCTTGATTAGGATACTGGACACTTCCATGGAATTCGACAACGCGGGACAGTCACATAATGTTGTAGATTACGAACAGATATGGCAAGGGGATTTCTCTGCAAGGAAAGGTGCCTCTAGCAGGCGGAAAGACTCTGACTACCGCTAACTTGGTAGCGGTCAGGTCGATTCCTTTCTGACGCAGTAAATGCAACTCGTGACCTCCGGCAGTATGCCAGGTATCCTCGGGTAGACGCGACACATCTCGTTTGCAGACACGAGAAGGCGACCAGGGTTGAGACCAATAAGACCCTGGGGATTGGGCACTGGACATATACATGGATCGACGTTTTGGGCTGACGGCGTCAGTATTCTGGAACCTCAGTAAGCGGAGTGACATCCTGCCAAAATGGCTTCTGGGCTAATGCTGATGACGCCCCGTCCCGTTAAAAACGAGCAATTCTCCTAGACACGCTTCCTTCTTCGTTGGTGGTTCAGGCTCGGTTGAGCATGGCTCCCGACTAGCGCGGATCCGGCTCTGAACTCTTGACCCCGTGAGGGCAAGAGTCAACCCTAGCATGGCCTCACTGCTTGCAAAGATAACCTGGGATCAGCAACGCGACTGCACAAACGAAGAGGAACGACGACCCGGGAGTTGGGACCCAACAGAATGGAACAATTTTTAACAAAACAAGCAGAGACGGAGGCAGAAAAGGCATTCGCGAAGAGTGCAAGACTGGCGAGATCACCGGACGAGGTGAGACCAGCAGCTACATTAGGTAGAGGAGCCCAGGAAAGGACTCAAATGGAGCGACCACAAAAGGAGCAGAGCAGCACGGAGCTACGCGATCTTGGCCAGGAGATCGCAAATCTGATGGAAATGCTATAACAGTCCTCCCAAACCTCGCCGTTGTTCCGAACAGCGACTGAGACGAAGAGGAAGCAGATTAATGCGAACACTCCAGGCAACAAGAGGAGCAAAGGGGCTGTTACACAGACGGCAACCTGCTCTGCCGGAGTAGAAACAAAGACACCCGAAGCAGCCAACATGGAGACTCCAACGGCACCTCCAGCGAGCACGGAGTGGAAAAAGGTGACGACAAAGACGAGGTCAAGAAAGCCTAAGCCTACTCGTGTGCTGACCAAAAGGGCACGCCCTGATGCCATCATCATAGAGGCGAAAGACCCGAGTAGCTACGCAGATATTCTGCGAAAGCTCAATCTGGACGAGAAGCTCCAGGGGCTAAGCGAAGCCGTGGCAAGAATTCGCCGTACCCAGAAGGGGGAACTCCTTCTCCAGCTAAACAAGTCTGGAGCGGAAACCTCGTCCTTCCAGAACTTGGTCGGCGAGTCACTGGGAGAGGTAGCAGGTGTCCGCACGATCCAGCAGTGAGTCACCGTCGAATGCAGCGACTTGGAGGAGGTAACCAGAGTTTGTACATATATTACATATATCACATATTCACATACATCAAACCATCTTGGACGCAGAACATATATACATGTCGCATATTAACTTTTTAATTTAAATAAAGAAAATGATTTATAAATGTAACTTCCGTGTTTGGTGTGTCTTTAACCACGGTACTGTTTGTTTGTTCCTCTGCTACTTTCGTGGACTGGCAGTTCTTGTCTGACGTAGCCTGGCGTGGGCATGAAAGAGAGTACATCTGCAGTAAAGCAGATTAAGAAGGAGAGCAAAAAGAAGTACACTCAAGGCTTGAGTGTGTGTTGGCAAAATTCTTGCATGTGTGAGTGATGACTGGAAAAGAGAAGATCGCAATTAGAAAAGAACTGCGGAGGCAGTCAGTTTTTGGAGTGTGAAGCGAGAAGTCATGCCACGCGCCAGGAAACGTTTTGTCGACGAGGTGGCAGAAGGAGAGGATGAGGAAAACAATGTAGAGTATTATTGTAAAAATGACTCTACGACATCAGAAGTGGGATGGACTACTCCTCAGGCCGGTTCTGACGAAAACCTCCGAATGCTGTTGGAGTCGCAAAATCGCCATTTTATGGAGCTCATTAAAACCGTGCAGCGTACGCAATCAAACGACGCAATAGTCGTCGTACTACCGCAAATTCAATCCTGATCGTGCAGGCGCGGACGCACTCTCTTGGTGTTCAACTGTCGACTACATTCTCTCTGAAAACCCGTTGGAGGGCAGCGCTCTTGTAATGTCTCTTAGCCAGTCGCTAGAGGGAACCACGTCACATTGGCTGTCGCAAACTTGCTTTGCGGGCATAACATGGACACAATTCCGAGAATTATTTTTGCAACATTTTACTGGTACGGAGACCTTGGCGGCAACCGTTATGAATCTGCTAAATGGGCGCCCAAATGCTGGAGAATGCCTTTCGTTGTATGGAAGCAGAATGGTCACTTCGCTCATGTCCAGATGGAAATCATTGACCGTGGAACAAATAGCCGTTTCTGTTGTTTTGGCGCATACCGCTGGAGTTGACAAGAGACTGCAGCGTTTAGTGTTTACAACGGACATTAAGACGCGCAACGAGCTGCATCAAGAATTGAAGGCGTTTTCATTTGACGTACGACAGGGTCAGTGTTCTACTGATAATTCATCTGCTCCGCCAGCAAAAAGGGTCAAGCAATTTCCATACATCAAGTGTCACAATTGTGGGAAACTTGGTCATAAGATGGCCGACTGTCGTTTTAAGAGAGAAGCAGCTCGGCACCAACCAATTCACAATCAGCACGTTTCCAGCACAGGAGATAAGAATCGGTCAGCTCTGACCTGCTACAAGTGCGGAAAAGTTGGGCATGTATCTACAGTTTGCCCAGAGCGTGGCACACCTTCCAACAACATTAACGTTAAGCACGTTAACGTGTGTACTGTCGTCGAGCCCATGGGAGCGCTGATGCAATTTGGTGAGTCGTTTCCATTTTGTTTTGATTCCGGAGCCGAATGCTCGCTCATCAAGGAAGCTGCGTCACAGAGACTTTCCGGAACTAGAGTAAACAATGTAGTTGTACTAAGGGGTATTGGTAATAATACAGTATGTAGCACTTTACAAATACTTGCAAATGTTATGATAAGCGAATATTCTTTTGAGATTCTGTTTCACGTGGTTCTAAACAACTACATGAATTACGAAGTAATGATTGGTCGAGAGATTTTGAGCCAGGGAATCGGTGTAACAATTACCTCTAAATCGCTTGTTATATTTAAGGAAAAATCTATATATCCTGTGTTGGTTCCCGAAAGCACTCCTGACCTGGCAAGCGTTGATACCGATTTGGTAGGATCTGATAGAGATCAGTTGATAACAATTTTAATAGACTATTCTAAATCATTTATAAATGGAGTTCCACAGAGCCGCGTGACTACTGGACAATTGGAAATACGTCTGATTGATCCTAACAAGACAGTACAGAGACGCCCCTTTAGGTTGAGTGTTGAAGAAAAAGAACAAGTAAGACGAATAGTGGATGAATTGTTAAAGGCAAATATTATACGCCCTAGTTGTTCTCCGTTTGCGAGCCCGATGATACTTGTCCGAAAGAAAAATGGTTCGGACCGCCTGTGTGTAGACTATAGAGAGTTGAACGCAAACACTGTGTCTGATAAATATCATTTGCCACTGATTTCTGATCAGATTTCCCGATTGTGTGGAGCTAAATATTTTACCTGCATAGATATGGCAAGTGGGTTTCATCAAATTCCAATTCATCCCAACTCAATCGAGCGCACCGCTTTTGTGACACCAGAAGGACAATTCGAGTTTTTGGCTATGCCTATGGGGCTTAAGAATGCCCCATCGGTATTTCAAAGGGCCGTTAACAAGACATTAGGTGAACTTACTCATTCATATGTCGTTGTTTATATGGACGACATTATGATAGTCGCGGGCAATAAAAATGAAGCCCTGGATAGGTTACGAGTAGTTTTGCAAACGCTTACCAAAGCTGGCTTCTCTTTTAATGTTGCAAAATGTTCTTTTCTTAAGTCCAGCGTTGAATATTTGGGATTCGAAGTTAGAGAGGGTGAAATCCGACCAAATCCGCGAAAGATACGTGCCTTGGTGAATTTGATTCCTCCGCAGTCGGTGCACCAATTAAGGCAGTTTATTGGATTGGTTTCGTATTTTCGGCAGTTTGTGCCTAAATTTTCGCAGATGTTAAAACCACTTTATGCTTTGACTTCGAAAAATGTTTCTTTTCATTGGGACCTAGAGCACGAGCAAATACGGCAGAAAGTTATTTCTATTCTGACCAATGAACCTGTTCTCACTATCTTCGATCAGCAATTTCCCATAGAGCTGCACACTGATGCGAGTGCAGATGGCTATGGTGCAATTTTGTTGCACAAAATTGACAATAAGCCTAGGGTAATCGAGTACTACAGCAAACGAACATCACCTGCTGAATCTCGATACCATTCATATGAGTTAGAGACCCTCGCTGTTTACAATTCAATTAGACATTTTCGCCATTACATACATGGCCGCAAATTTGTAGTTTTCACAGATTGCAATTCGCGTAAGGCCTCCCGCACCAAGATCGAACTGACTCCCAGAGTACATCGTTGGTGGTCGTATATGCAGTCGTTCGAATTCGAAATAGAATATAGACCTGGTGAGCGAATGGCTCATGTAGATTTCCTTTCTCGAAACCCACTACCAGACAATCATGTAGTGTTACCTAGTACAGTCGAACATCACATCAATTTAACTGAGATCACAGATAATTGGCTGTTGGCTGAACAGCAGAGAGATAAGGAAACGTCGTCAATTGTTACCAAGTTGCGTGACAATGAGTTATCTGAGGATATGGCCAAGACGTATGAGTTGCGAGCTGGAACACTCTATAGGAAAATTCAGAGAAATGGAAAAACCCGTTGTCTGCCTGTTATCCCAAAGCCGTTTAGGTGGTCCGTAGTTAATAATGTTCACGAGGCAATTATGCATCTTGGTTGGGAGAAAACACTGGAAACAATGTATGAATTTTATTGGTTTGAAAAAATGTCTAAATATGTCCGCAAATTTGTAGATAACTGCATTACCTGCAGATTGTCCAAACCACCATCTGGAAAAATACAGGCCGAATTGCATCCCATCCAGAAGATTGATATTCCGTGGCATACTGTTCATATCGACATTACTGGAAAGCTTAGTGGTAAAAACGACCAAAAGGAGTATGTTATTGTCCAAATAGACGGATTTACCAAATTTGTCCACTTGTGCCATACAGTAAGGCTGGATAGTGAAAACTGTATTAAAGCTGTGAAGGCATCAATATCGTTGTTTGGTGTCCCTTCTCGCTTGATCGCAGATCAGGGTCGTAGTTTTTCTAGTTCAGTGTTTCGTGATTTCTGCTCTGCGCAAAAGATAGATTTGCATTTAATTGCAACTGGGGCTAGTCGAGCCAACGGCCAGGTGGAGCGAGTAATGAGTACTCTAAAGTCAATGCTAACTGCTGTTGAAACGAGCCAGCGATCCTGGCAAGATGCTTTACAAGAGGTACAATTGGCTCTGAATTGCACGTCCAACAGAGTGACCAAAGTTAGTCCATTAGAATTACTTATTGGAAAAGAAGCAAGGCCATTTGGTCTAACGCCTGTTGCTGATAATGAAAATACTGTTGAAGTTCAAAAAGTTAGAGAAATGGCAAAGTATAATCTGGAAAAGAATGCCAATTACGAAAAAAATAGATTTGATAAAAATAAGGCAGCAATTGTAAAACACAAGGTCGGAGACTATGTGCTGCTTAAGAATGAAGAAAGGCACCAAACCAAATTAGATCCTAAGTATAGAGGTCCGTTTTTAGTGACCGAAGTTTTGGATGGGGATCGGTATAAGCTTAAGTCGATAAATTCTAATCGAACGTATAAATACTCGCACGAATTTTTGCGAAGTATGCCCAAGGAGGGGATTACCACAGAGTTGGATATTGGAAGTGATGAGGAAAATGTCGAAGGTAAAGCCGGTGAGAGCTTGGATGTTACTGAGTATGATGATCGAAATGATGAAAATGAGGCCTTTGAGGGCTGTGATGATGTTGACCTGATGTGATGATGTAAGAAGTATATGAGTTTATGTGATTTAAGATGCTATAGATGGCCAGTTTAATGTGATTTAAGCTGCGTGCTATTGTTGTATGATGGTCAGTAAAATTTGATTTAAGCTGTGAACTTTGACTGTTTGGCCGGTTTAATGTGGTGTAAACTGTGAGATATGGTAACGAAGATAATGCTGTTTGGCCGGTTTATTGTGATATAAACTGAGAGCTATTGTACGTTCAATAAATTTTGGCTATATTAATTTGTGGTAACCCGTATCTTGGGGCGGTAAAATTAAATCAATTTAAAAAGAAAGTAAGCTCTGAGGAAAGCATTTCTATATAAAGGAGTAATTATTTGTTTATGATTTATATTTCGAAAACATGTGAAAGAAAAACAAAGATTAAATGAAAGAAAAGAAATTTGTATTTGCAAACACACGAGGACGTGTGTAGGTCAGGAAGGCCGTGTCGCATATTAACTTTTTAATTTAAATAAAGAAAATGATTTATAAATGTAACTTCCGTGTTTGGTGTGTCTTTAACCACGGTACTGTTTGTTTGTTCCTCTGCTACTTTCGTGGACTGGCAGTTCTTGTCTGACGTAGCCTGGCGTGGGCATGAAAGAGAGTACATCTGCAGTAAAGCAGATTAAGAAGGAGAGCAAAAAGAAGTACACTCAAGGCTTGAGTGTGTGTTGGCAAAATTCTTGCATGTGTGAGTGATGACTGGAAAAGAGAAGATCGCAATTAGAAAAGAACTGCGGAGGCAGTCAGTTTTTGGAGTGTGAAGCGAGAAGTCATGCCACGCGCCAGGAAACGTTTTTTCGACGAGGTGGCAGAAGGAGAGGATGAGGAAAACAATGAAGAGTATTATTGTAAAAATGACTCTACGACATACATATAATTTATAATGCAATCACTGTCTCCCCTTCCCCCTTTCTCGTTTTCGTTGCGCAAATATATAGTTGGGTCATGGCCAAGCGCACACATACCAACATAGCAGCTGCAGCGGTGAATTTTCGTTCTCGCTTTTGCTCGTCACCGTTGCTGACCGTCGTTGTTGTTGGTGTGTTCTTTTCGTTTGGCGTTTTCGTTTGAGTCAAACCGTTCGCCAAGCAACGCTCTTCCCTGTAATCGTCGGGTATATAGTTTCGGTGGCAAGGATCCGACTATCAATTTGTCAAAGTGTGCCTCGCAATTCAATTGGGTGTATATCGGTCGGTCAGCCAGGCCCAGCATACATTTAAGTACATTTATGTACCACGGTACCTCAGTGATAGTTCTTAGTATCTTCGATTGAGCTCTCAGAAATATTTCTAAATTACTAACGCAAGCATTTCCCCATAGCTCAGAGCCGTATGTCCAGATGGGGTTGAGAACTGCATTGTACAAAAGTACTTTGTACTCCAGTTTTAGTGGTGTGTATGTGATGTGTAGGTGTTGATTGATACGATTCAGGAGCAGCATTTCAAACTTCTCAACTTCTCCTGACTGGAATATGATAGGCGGAGTAGCTTCGGGATTGTTGGTTGGTGGGAGCACAAAGCACAAAGCTGCTGGGTGTGATTTGAAAACGTTTTCTAGATGGATGGCAAATGTATTTGCCTTCTCTTCGTTGCTGCGAGTCCACTCTCCTGTTTGTGTACGCAAAGGTGATTCAGTCTCGATTGGTGGGCATACACCTGATTTAGCTTTCCACAGTGGGAATCGTTTGCTAGATTGGTTTTTTCATCTTCTAGGGCTCTGCGTAGTAGGTGGTTGGCTATTTTTAGACGCTCTTTCGAGGCAGGTGATCTGTGGGCTTGCCACTCTCGCCGAAGCCTTTTTTTATTGCGTAGCAGCACTGCAATGTGCCTGGAAATACGACTGTTGTTGGAAAGTTTATAAGCTGCTAATATTGGTTTTGGTGTCTTGCCGCTAGTGACATTGAGGATACTAACGCTTCGACTAACCTATCAATGTCATCTTTAAAATACGTTTTTGGGCAGCTATCAATATGGAAACTTATGTTTGTTTGTTTATTTTAATTTTCCTAGTGCTACAAAGTTGTACCTTATGATTAGTGCACTAGTCACAAAAATTTCAAAACGATTGATTACACTACTCGACAAAATCGAACTTTTTTTTTCCTCAAGGATCCAAACCGACTTTTTCTGATAGATATGGGGATTTAAAATTTTTTTAAAGAATTATGGTTTTTTTTCTATGGCAGAACTTTTTTTTTGAAGAATTTTTGAAGTCTGGTATTTTTTTGTTAAGCTTTTTTCAGAGGTAGCGCTTGTTTTTTCACATAGCTCTAGTATCTTACGTCTGGTTGTAAAGAACTTTGCTATTTTAAAAAGATAATTAAAACAGCTAGAAGTTTAGCCTAAACACTTTGTGATTACAGCTTACTGTTTGGGAAATATAAAGCATTGAAATGCAAAAATTATGATTTTTGTGCGGTATTTTTTACGAAATTTTGACTTTAAAAACTCAGGAAAAGTCGAAATAAAATTATATCCTGTGTCTTCAATTTTTTTTTGTATATGTAGGTGCGTTAATTTGGCGTCGTTCAAGGTATCGCTCATTAAAATCTATGTAGAGACTTTGGAGCTAAAATTCGTTAACTAAACCTAAAAAATGAACAAAATTTAGACTTTTCCTGAGTTTTTAAAATCAAAATTTCGTAAAAAATACCGCACAAAAATCATAATTTTTGCATTTCAATGCTTTATATTGTTGCATTCGAAGGAGATCGATAGGCAAAATACCGGATTTGGCAG
The DNA here is from genome assembly GCF_018151105.1 of Drosophila obscura. Classification (NCBI taxonomy): domain Eukaryota; kingdom Metazoa; phylum Arthropoda; class Insecta; order Diptera; family Drosophilidae; genus Drosophila; species Drosophila obscura. Next base: position 2,193,818 of record NW_024542848.1, on the reverse strand, counting down.
TATTTTTTTTTGGAGGTTGGCAGGGCGATAATTGAAGGGGCAAGGCGAGCAACGGTGCCGGTGAGAGAGAGAGGGGATAATTTAAGAGAGGCTCGAATAATATTGCACACCATCAAGAATGCCATGCCATGCCCTTGAACTTGGTTGAAGGGCAATAGAAGAGATGTGATCAGCAGCGAGGAGACTGCATAGGGCAGCTACGCTGACAATGCAGGGAGTTGAAAATTAAACATCGACAGTGTCAGACCGTGGGAAAAAAATCGGGAAACAAAGCTAGAAGAGAAACAGACCGGCGGGCAATTTAGAGGACTTATTTTTTTGAATATAAATAAAACGAGAAGGAACGTGTGAGTCGCTTTTAAAGACGCGACTCTACTTATACCCGTACTCAGTCAGTATTTACATTTTTGAGCATATGATTTTTTAGAATTTTAGAATTAAAAAAAAATTTTACATTTTACATTTTTTTGCTACATCAGTTATCTACATCTACATCTACAATGTATATTTTACATCTAACATGTAGATTATAGATGTACCATTCAGATTCTACATCTTCTCCGCTAGGGGTTGCTCGCGCACTGAACGCGGCAGAGTGTGCGAGCGAAAAGGAAAATGAGTTGTGTTGTCGTTTGCGGGAGGAGGGGCAGGGGAAGCAACTGAAAATTAATTTCTTCATTCTGGCTATAATTATGATCCGATCTAATTCAGATTCGGCATCTGAATTCTGATCTGGTAGATATGGGCATTCTCTACGATAATGCGTCTTTAATTTTATCGTATCTTTAAAAATGTGCCTGCCACAGATTTTCGTCCTTTGTGTGGGCGGAAGGGGGCGGGGCAAAATTTTGAAATACACTTGTAACAGTGGGATATCACATGAGTCTGGAAACCAAATTTGGTTGCCCTAGCTCTTATAGTCTCTGAGATCTAGGCGCTCAACAAGACGGACAGACAGACAGACAGACAGACAGACAGACGGACAGACGGACAGACAGACATGGCTATATCGACTCGGCTATTGATGCTGATCAAGAATATATATACTTTATGGGGTCGGAAACGTTTCCTTCTCTGCGTTACACACATCCACTTTTACCACAAATCTAATATACCCCTTAACTCTTTTTTGAGTACGGGTATAAAAAGGATTACTTGAACCTGTTGGCCTCCCGCATATGGGCAAAAACTCCATCCACCCGGCCGCGAATCCAGGTAACAGCGCCGCCAAGAACAGATAATTAATAAATAAAATTACAATACACCCACATAACCCCACTATGTATATGTATTAATTTTTCGCACCGAGCGGGAGTGAGGGATTTGTAGTTGTTTTGAAGTGATTATACGTTTGACTGATGAGGTGATTATCCGTGAGGTGGGGGGGGGGCCGCGGCGGAAAAAGGAGATCGGCCGCTGCACTTGGGGAAAAGAGGAGAATTGTAGTGTTCTGCGTTGGAGAGATGATTATCCGTGAGGTTTAGAATCAGTCGTTGGTTTGTTTTGAATCGTCGTTTTGTTATCATATTTGATCCCGAACAGCTGGTTTGTTGTGCGACCTGGGGGCCTGGGAAACACCTATCCCTGAGATGACTGGCTAGCCGGTCTTGCCCCACCACCAAAACAGGTTCGTAACAATAATGGCGCCCAATCTAAGACAAATTTGTGAGTCGCAGTCCGTTCTCGAACACGAAAGTGGGTGAGTACGGCTGCGAATCACAAAAGTCGAGGAGGTTATAAATGTCCAGCCGAGAGGAACGATCTCGAGTGGTAGTCTGCAGTAAGGGTCCGTCTGTGTTCCGGTGGCCTGTGAGGAGCTGTGAAGGTTGGCTCGCAGATGCACGGCACTGAGGGATCTGAAAATGTAGGAATCCACAAAGTAAATTGTTTTTTTTGTAGTTTGTGTTTAAACTTATCTGACAGAGGGAAGCCGGAGCTCTCAAGGGGGTGAGGTTGGCACTGACTGAGGAGAATCCTCAAGCCAGTTAGCAACCGACCCGTTGCCTGGGGGACGAAAGAGAGCCTGGAAAGAGAAAATACCCAAAGTTAGTTAAGGTCGAGTAGTTTTTGTTTGTGCTGCTTACCCTACTTACCGCTGGAGGAGGCCGGGAAGGTAGTATCTCGTAGAGATTTTTGCTGTAGGTGGCCCGTAGGGACATTTAGTCGGCCACGCGATGCACCTGGAGCAGCTACAGGATCCCGAGGATATCCTTCAGTAGATTAGTGGGACAGAAGCAGCTAGGTAGAAGAGTGAGCGCCCTTGACTTTTAATCTTCTGTAGAAGATGAGAAGTCAACAGCGCTCGCGACTAAGAAGGTAGACGTTGGACAAGCAAAGACGTAGGGAACCAAGTGCAGATGGCTCCAGTAGCAGTTGTGGTTACTTTCCCCTCTTGTGGTTGATCTTGCAGTTTTTTTTTATTTTCCGTGTTGAGTTTTGTTGGAGTTAGGTAGTTGTCTGTGAAGGAAAGGAAAGTTAGGTAGTTAGAAAAAGTTTATGAGCAGCTACAACTTACGGTCAAAAGGGAAAATGACTCGCAGGACTCCTCCGCCAGGAAACCTGCCTGAACAGATGCGAGGAGGAGATAGTCAGGGCGCGGAAGGAGGCGAGAACGACAGCTGGAACCTGCCGAAGACCCCAAAAGAATTGCCGTCGGAAATTCTTTCGGGCATAAACGTCGCCACAGCACAAGCGCAGGAGACGCAGAGAGGTGCTATGGCGGACACCATCAGCAGGACGCTGCAAGAGGAGATCCGTCGTGGATTTATGGAGCTGATGGGTGCCATAACGGAGGCAATGACGCCCCGGCGCCAGAAGGGAGAATTGATCCATGATCTGGGCTGGGAGAATGGTCCAAATGGCAGAGAAGGCGGTCCGGTGGCTCCAGAATGGCGAAGACAGAGTACCGGCACCAGACCCAAAGGTTCCGTGGAACAACAGGAGCATATTCCACAAGCGCCTCCAAGGAAGCCGGAGAGACGGAGCCAAAGTTGGTCCCGCATGGTAGAAGATGGCGGTCTGGAAACGAGACCGATGGTACTGGAACGGGAACCAGCAGGAGACGGCGGAGCTCGGCGATTCACGACGCCCTACGAGAGGCGAGACGAGTGGAGAGAGCCGAGATGGGGACGCGTCGACAAGTGGGACATCCAATTCGATGGCGACCCAGACCCAGCCAAACTGACGGTGGAGGATTTTGTCTTTCGGGTCGAATTTCTCCAGAGGCAGAGTCGACGCTCGTGGGACGAAGTCCTGAATAATTTTCACCATCTGGTGAGAGGACGGGCTGCCGAGTGGTACTGGCAGTTTGTCCGAGAGAGGCCTCCAGAAGTCTGGGAGGACTTAAAGCGGGAAGCGAGTCGAGGAGATAGAGCCAGATTCGGAGCTGTTGGAAGGAGAGGAAGAGGTGATGGTTGAGGAAACCCACCTGACAGCGAAGCCGAGGCTGGGTTGCTGGAATTGCGGAGAAGTTGACCACGGGTTCCGAGAGTATTCTGCTACCTCTGCGGAAAGCCCGAAACGTACACGCCGAAGTGTCCCAACTGCTCGGGAAACGCAAGAACGGGCATGATAAAGGCGGGACATCAGAGCTCGGGACGGAGGCCCGCGAGAAAGTGAAGGATGCGCTGTTGGAGTTTGTAAAAATTAAGCATATTAACCCCAAGTAGTGCAGAAAAATATAGTTTAAAATTCTTACCGGCCGAAGAGAGGATGAGGAGATATACACAAGTCCGAAATCGGATCTTTGACGGACATCAGCTGAGTGGAATGCGAGGTGTCAGCCGTAGACTCCAGAAGGCCCGGGCACGCTTCCGGCAAAGGAGACAGACTCGCAAGGAGGTGGCTGAAGCAGTCAGGCGTGGAGCAGGACGTGACCCAAGGGTTTTTGCCAAGGTGCAAATCCTAGGACGGAAGATTTCCGGACTCCTGGATACTGGGGCATCCGTAAGTGTCCTCGGAAAGGGCAGTCGTGAGCTACTAGACGACCTCGGGGTGGAGATGGACAACTATATCTCGATCGTCAAAACCGCCGCAGGAGAGGACCGGACCATAATCGGCAAGGCGAGAATCCCTGTGGAGTACAAAGGAATCAACAAGGACATTCTCTTTTACATCTGTCCATACCTGGAGCAAGTCATGTACTTGGGTGTCGATTTTTGGAGGTCGTTCGCGTTGGCACCCACTGTCCTCGGAGCTTATCCAAGTTCGCCCAGCGATGCCAAGATATCCGAAGTCCAGATGTCACAAATCAGCCAATATGCCGAAGACCACCAGGAGAACGTACATGTGGACGCGTGGGACCTGGAAGAGAAAGAAGCTGAAGAACTGGAGGAGGTGAAGAAGGAGTTCCTAACTTACGAAGATGCCGGATTAGGGTCAACGACGGTAGAGGAGCATCGGATCCAGTTGGTAGAGGGCGCGGAGCATTTTAAAGATCGACACTACCCTCAATCCCCAGCGATGCAGGAAGTGGTCTGGACCGAAGTGGACAAGATGCTGGAACTGGGAGTGATAGAGGTTAGCGATAGTCCGTGGAGCAACAGGACGACGGTAGTGCGGAAACCTAACAAAAACAGATTTTGTTTGGACGCGCGAAAGCTGAACCAACTCACCGTCAAAGACGCATACCCTCTTCCTAGCATCGAGGGAATACTGTCCAGGATCGACCAGACGCACTACATTTCCAGTGTAGACCTCAAATTTGCGTTCTGGCAAATCAAGCTGGATCCAGAAAGCAGGAAGTGTACAGCGTTCACCGTTCGTCTAAAAAACGTTTTCGTCTATCTGGATGATCTCTTGGTGATAGCTCCCGATTTCCAGACACATCTCCGGTACCTTCGGTTGGTGGCCCAGTGCCTGCGAAAAGCAAATTTAACAATAGGCTTACAAAAATAAAAATTTTGCTTTAGGTCACTGAAATACCTGGGATTTATCATCGGAGGTGGCACGTTGCAGATGGATCCTGAGAGAGTTTTGGCCATTCAAAGGATTCCCAATACGAGTTCAGTGAAGGAACTAAGAAGCTTCCTAGGAACCGCAGGATGGTACAGGCGCTTCATCAAGGATTACGCTTCCATTGCAGTGCCGCTGACAGACGCGCTGAAGAAGCATCCGCGTGGAAAGTTTTCCCTGTCCACGGAGGATGAAACGGCTTTGGGATCGAACACCGGAAAGGAGTCGATAACGTCGTGGCGGATACACTCTCACGCTGCATCGACGAAGTGGTGATAGATCCAATGGAGATTCTCGGGTTCCAGACGACAGAGTTTGAGTCTTCAGAATATCAGGAGCTGAAAGGAGAAATCGGCAAGAATCAAGACATGTTGCCCGACTTACGAGTGGAAGGGGATTTGATATTCAAGCGAATGGCCTTCACGCAAATGGACGACCAAGTGGAAGGGTCCATTTGGAAATTATGGATTCCCGCGTCACTGACGGAAACTCTCATCTCCAAGGCCCACGAAGACCACACAGCTGGACACGGCGGACTTAAGAAGGCATCGGCATCGGCTTAGAAGGCAATTCTACTGGCCAGCGATGACGACACAAGTGCGGGAGTATGTCCGGAATTGCGATGCATGTAAGGAGTCCAAAGCACCCAATTATCGAAGCCAGGTAGGGATCGGTCAGGAAGTCGTAACGGAGAGGCCGTTCCAGAAATTATACATCGATTTTCTGGGAAAGTATCCCCGGTCGAAAAGGGGACAAGCCTGGATTTTTGTCGTCGTTGACCACTTCTCTAAATTCACCTTCCTGAAAACGATGAGAGAGGCGACCGCGGTGAACGTAGTTCAATTCCTAGTACAGGAAGTGTTCTACAAGTTTGGGGTGCCCGAGTTGATCCACTCCGACAACGGAAAACAGTTCCTGTCGAAGATCTTCCAGGACATGATCAGCACCTTTGGCGTCCGACATCTGCGCACAGCAGTCTACTCACCACAGAGCAATGCCGCCGAGAGGGTGAACCGGACAATATTAGCTGCAATCAGGACGTATTTAGAGAAGGATCATCGAGACTGGGATACGGCGTGACGCCGTTTTTTGCAGTTTTTGGACAGCAAATGTTCCTTGATGGGAACTGCTATAAGTTGGCGAGGAAGCTGCAGTCGCTGACGGAGCATGAGGTGCACGCATTGGACCCTGCGAATAAATGCCACATCATCCGGGAACGTATTAAGGCCAACCTTCACCAAGCGTATGAGCGCAGCAGCCAGCGCTACAACAAACGGGCCCGAATATTCTTCGCCAAACCTGGGCAAGAAGTATACAGGCGCAACTTCACCCTCAGTGACTTTGGGAAGAGCTACAACGCTAAGTTCGCCCGGAAGTTCCTGAAGTGCCGAGTCGTACGCCCGGTTGGAAATAATGCCTATGAACTTGAAGACCTGGCGGGGAATCCGGTGGGGATTTTTCACGCCAAAGACCTGAAATTGTAGTGCTTTAAGAGAAGGGAAGAAGAATAGGACACTCATGTACAAACCGAGTGGGTGTGAGCCTACGTTGGGCGCTGCAAGATCTTAGGGTAAAGCCGTTAGATTTCAATTTCCTTCGAGTGTTTGCGAATAATTCTTCCGTCCAGGTACGCCTGAATTTTCGCGAGGTGTTGCATTCGAAGGAGATCGATAGGCAAAATACCGGATTTGCCAGTATTTTTTTTTTAGGTTGGCAGGGCGATAATTGAAGGGGCAAGGCGAGCAACGGTGCCGGTGAGAGAGAGAGGGGATAATTTAAGAGAGGCTCGAATAATATTGCACACCATCAAGAATGCCATGCCATGCCCTTGAACTTGGTTGAAGGGCAATAGAAGAGATGTGATCAGCAGCGAGGAGACTGCATAGGGCAGCTACGCTGACAATGCAGGGAGTTGAAAATTAAACATCGACAGTGTCAGACCGTGGGAAAAAAATCGGGAAACAAAGCTAGAAGAGAAACAGACCGGCGGGCAATTTAGAGGACTTATTTTTTTGAATATAAATAAAAAAAGGATTACTTGAACCTGTTGGCCTCCCGCATATGGGCAAAAACTCCATCCACCCGGCCGCGAATCCAGGTAACGCGAATCCAGGGGACCACAGCGGCGAAATGGAGATCGGCCGCTGCACTTGGGGAAAAGAGGAGATTTGTAGTTGTTCTGCGTCGGAGAGATGATTATCCGTGAGGTTTAGAGTAAAGTCCGTTGGTTTGTTTTGAATCGTCGTTTTGTTATCATATTTGTTCGAGATGCCCGAACAGCTGGTTTGTTGTGCGACCTGGGGGCCTGGAAAACACCTATCCCTGAGATGACTGGCTAGCCGGTCTTGCCCCACCACCAAAACAGGTTCGTAACAATATTTCCCAGACGGTAAGCTGAAATCACAAAGTGTTTGGGCTTAACTTCTAGCTGTTTTAATTATCTTTTCAAAATAGCAAAGTTCTTTACAACCAGACGTAAGATACTAGAGCTATGTGAAAAAAACAAGCGCTACCTCTGAAAAAAGGTTAAAAAAAAATACCAGTTTTCAAAAATTCTTAAAAAAAAAGTTCTGCCATAGAAAAAAAATAAAAATATCATCAAACCATTTCTAAGCCCCAAATCTTTTAGAAAATGTTCGTTTTGTTCCTTGAGGAAAAATCGTGTTGACTAGTGTTATTAAATTAAATTGGAATAGATTGAATAGTTCCTATAGCTAATATGCTTATGTTATGTTTCTTGCTTAATTTTATACACATTTTTAATTCTAAATTTAAATTTAAATATCTCCTAAACATAATACATTCTTAATTTTATTTTGAGTTATGTTATTCTTTTAATTTAGAGTTTTCAGATGTAGAGTCAAATTTGTCTTGAATTTTAATGCGTCTACAGTTGTTTTTAAGCTATTTGGGAATTGGTTCCATAGGCGAACAGTTTCAATGAAAAAGTGTCTTTCAGAGCTAGCTAGTCTGTGTTTAAGACATACTATATTATTTGTTCTCCATGATGCAGTAAACCTTAGTATGTCTGATAGATATAGTGGTTCTTTCTTGGCTATAATTTTATGTAAAAATATTAATGCTCGCGAGTCAATCCATTTTGTTAAACCTATACCAAAAATTCTGCCTGCATGAGTATATGCTCCCTCCTTCTTTTATTAAACATATATCTTGCTATACTATTGAATACGACATTCAGTTTTTGCTTGCAACTACTATCACAGTTTGCAAATAGCTCTACGCCATAAAAAAAAGTGTTGGTATCAATAGAGTTTTAGCAACTAAGAGACGAATATTTTCTGTGTTGTGTCATGTTTAAAGTTCTTAGCAAACCATAGGTTCTACCTACGACCTTTATGATGTGATCATTCCATGTACGCATGCTATTAAAAACCAGGCCCAGATTATTTGCCGTTGTTGTGTATGTAATGGTATTATGATTTATTTTTATTTTGCGTAGGTTAGTAAATTCGACTTTCTTCTTTGAGATTACTAGGCATTTAGATTTAGTTGGGTTTATTCACAGTCCGTTATTGATTTCCCAACTGTTTATGTTTGTTACTTACCTATTGATTATTATTGCACACTAATTTATGTTATTTACGGGACGGCATAAATACATTTGGACGTCATCAGCATATAAATGGACTTCACACTCAGACAGTACATTGGGAAGGTCATTTACATAAACAGAAAACAATAATGGTCCAAAGATCCATCCTTGCGGAACTCCTTTCGTAGGGGACAGAGATGACGGGTACCCAAATTTCGTGACTACAGATATAGCTTCGCTATAGTCTAATAATATCAAGGATGCCACATGTCCTTCATCCATTTTTTTACGGATGTCTTCAGTGACTTTAAGAATTGCAGAAGTACTACTTCTGTTTTTCCTAAACCCCGATTGTTATACCCGTACTCAAAAAAGAGTTAAGGGGTATATTAGATTTGTGGTAAAAGTGGATGTGTGTAACGCAGAGAAGGAAACGTTTCCGACCCCATAAAGTATATATATTCTTGATCAGCATCAATAGCCGAGTCGATATAGCCATGTCTGTCTGTTCGTCTGTCCGTCTGTCTGTCTGTCTGTCTGTCTGTCCGTCTTGTTGAGCGCCTAGATCTCAGAGACTATATGCGCTAGGGCAACCAAATTTGGTTTCCAGACTCATGTGATATCACACTGCTACAAGTGTATTTCAAAATTTCGCCCCGCCCCCTTCCGCCCACACAAAGGACGAAAATCTGTGGCAGGCACATTTTTAAAGATACGATAAAACTAAAAACGCAGTATCGTAGAGAATGACCATATCTACCAGACTGCCGAATCTAAATCAGATCAGATCATAATTATAGCCAGAATGAAGAAATTAATTTTCTGTTGCTTCCCCTGCCCCCTCCTGCCAACGACCCATCAACTCATTTTCCTTCTCGCTCGCACACTCTGCCGCGTTCAGTGCGCGAGCAACCCCTAGCGGAGGAGATGTAGAATATGAATGGAACATGTACAATCTACATGTTAGATGTGGAATAGACATTGTATATGTAGATGCAGATAGCAGATGTAGCAAAAAAATGTAAAATGTAAAATTTTTTTTTTTTCTAAAATTCTAAAAAAGCTCTATGCTCAAAAATGTATATACTGACTGAGTACGGGTATAAGTAGAGTCGCGTCCCCAGAAGCGACTCACACGTTCCTTCTCGTTTTTCATTAAGCAGTTTATTACTTGCCATATAGTTACTAATTTGGGTTGAGAGCAATCGTTCAAGAACTTTTGAAAGAAAAGGCAAAATGGCAATCGGTCTAAAGTGATTATTTGACTTCAGTATTTGGATTATTTTGGCTGCTTTCCAGGCCTTTGGAAATAACGAGCTCATTATTGCACTATTAAAGACATGTGTTATATACATATAGTATTATCTTTGGTAGCAGTGGCTTAACAATTTTGGGATTTATATGATCTGGTCCTGTTGCATTAGATTTAATTTTAAGAATCGACTCTACAACATCACATTGGAACACACATTCAAAGCTAAATCTACTATCACAGTAAATATCACAGTCAAGATATACGTTATTTATTACAGTAGGTACGGTAGATTGCACAAATTTTCTGTTAAAATCATCAAGGTCGATATCCACCTGTGGTGATTTCGGCATCTGTTTGCCGATACCGAGTGACTTTAATTCATGCCATTTTTGGCTAGTTGAAATGATTTCATGAAATTTGGTCGTGTAATAGTTAGTTTTAGTATTCTTAATGCTATTCTGCACTTTGTGGCTCGCTTCCTTAAACATGACGTAGTGATGGCTTGTCTTGTATCGTTTCCATCGCTCATAAGCAACATTTCGAGCATTTATTAGCAATATTATATTTTCAGAAAACCAAAGCTTTAAAGACGGCCTAATAGTGTTTGATTTAGTTGGTACACATTTGTTGTAAAGCTACAGTATGTTATTATGAAGTAATGAAACTTGTTCGTCCACTGAGGTTGTAGCAAGTTTATAGCGAAACATAGTCAATATTTTTAAAGTCCCTGTAATATATATTTTCGGCAGTGTTTTCGAAGTAAACATCATACGTCAGAAATATTAAGTCATGTCTAGAGAATACTGGCACAGAAATTTGGTCATATAATAAAATACTTTGACGATCACTAACAAAAAATACTTCAAGCAGGGTGTCAGTACTTTGTGAGAAGTGAGTTGGGTAGTCAGAGTTTGCAGCATGCAGATTGTTTGTTTAGCTGGTGTTTTTTGTTTTTGTTTTTTAACTGGTGCTTTCTGTATTTAAGCCAATTTGTTTTGCTAGATGTTAGAATGTGTGGGCGTTTTGAAAGCTGTGGATAATCGTAAAGGTGAAGAAGAATGGGCGAGTGATCCGATGATAGATCTCTTAAGTGATCTACATGAATCTGAGCTTGCAGCACTCTTCGTGTAGGTCGAATAGGTCGAAAAATTTTACAAATTCTTCTTCGGAAATGCAGAAGCGTGGTAGGCAGTATACTGCGGCTAGGTTTAGGTAGCCGCTCTGAATTTCCATATTAATCGATGTTGCCTTTAGATAAGGTGTAGCAAATAATGGCAACGAATAATGCCTGATGCGATGCTTGATCAGAACGCCAGTACCTCCATGTGCCTTACTATCTGGATGATTTGTCGCATTGAAGTTATAGCCATCGACGTGAAAATATTTTTTATTTGTTAGGTGAGTATCTGATATGAGCATGGCGTCAATTTCGTGTTGCGCGAGGAACTGTAAGAGCTCGAATTTCTGCTGCGAAACGCCATTTGCATTCCAGAAAGATATATTTATATATGTTTGCTACTTTTGAAGTTAGTAGGTGAAGTAATTAATTTTTTCCTTTTCGAGGTATTTCGCAACTGATCGATAGTTTTGTTCATCATTGACTTGTATTTTTGTTTCATTTATGCTATGTTATACTATCTATAACCTAGCTGAACGTAAATTCTACTATACGAAAAAACAATACAGAAAAACGCACAAAAACAATATTTTTTAAATACATTTGGAAACCAGGAAATCCAATCCTGAAGAGAAGGATGTCAAAAACTATTCGTGGTAGATTAAGAAAACTCGTGGCCACATAAAGACTACGACGGTGCTTTTCAGCCGCCAATCAATGAAAGTTTAGCGACAGCGGAAAAAAAGGAAAAATTAAATTGATTGCCCATGCTTAGAACCATACCTTAGCGCAGCTGTTATCGTTCCAAGAACGAACAATGGCACGAAGAATCGCACCAGCATAGAGCACCTGGTTCCTGAAGCGATTACCTGCAGTATTGATCACGGCACCAATGGAGCAACTACTAGAAAGGGGTGAAGGGACAGATATACATTAATAATCCCGTCTCGAATTGAGCGGCAACTAAAGGGTTTACTCCTTTTAGCGGTTGAGGAAAATATTTTATTAATAAATTATAACTTCTTCTATAGAGCTAACAATGTAAATGTATTGTTTAAATAATAAGGTGTTAACAAGGGTCGCTGAATATGGGATAGAAACATGGTATATATTTGAGATATGTATATTGGACTATTTTAATTTTCTACAGCGGTGTCCGGCAACAACTGAAACCATGTACCTGTTAATTTCCATGGGATACTCGCGAATTAATTCACTAAAATGCTTCTGGTTAACGGTAGGCCGTAGCATTTTTACTCCAAGTATGAACATGTATCCAGCCAATCTACATATACATCCTTTGGGGTTTCAATGCTATGTTATGCTATGTTAGTGCTCGGCAATACAGCTATATTGAAGCTACTATCGATTCCAGAACAGCTAACCATCGCACTGGGGATAATATTAAGATGCGGCCTTAAGGTTATTTGAAACCAGTAAGCATCCAGCATCAAAGTATCCAAACCCAGGACAAAAAGGAAAGGATTAAGCCTTAAGCCTTTGCATGACAATGCATGGCTTTTAGATGTTAGGGGCTTCAGAAATGTTCTAAGTCAAGGTCAAGATTGGCTATAGCAACCTAATCACAGTCTAAGTCACTCCTTGGTGTAACGCTAATCAGCTTACATCTTCGCTGACTCGGACCATCGGGACGTTTTGGGGCCTCACGTTGCGCGCTAAATAAAATAATAATTACTGTAACGGTTAACGAAGAGAATCTTCGGGCAATGAAGCGGATGGTGGACTAACTAGGAAGAAGTATGCGCTTGCTCTTACGGCTCGTTTACATATTCATCGCTTGTCGTATGTTTTCGTCAGGTTTAATTTTTCAAAATTCAACGGTTTATTTTTAAATACCGCCTGAAGATAGGGCGTATGAACTTTCATCGAGATTTTTGGCGAAACAGATGTTTTGATAACACTACTCGACATGAGTTTCCTCAAGGAACAAAACCATCTTTTTCTTAAAGATTTAGGGCCTAGAATTGGTTTAATGATAATTTTTTTTTTCTACTGCAGAATAATTATATCCTGTGACCTTTATTACGAGCCCCGACCACCATTAATTCGTACGGCAAGCTTTTTTAGCCATATGCCATGTTTAACAGACGATATTTTCAATACTAATATAGATAACACATGCGAACATATTTTTCTCTGAAAGATCATTTTATTCTCTTAACATTAGAAACAAAAAGTTTTGTTGTACTTCAACAACAACAATAATAACAAACATTTCTTTGAATGCTTTGCTTAACTGATAAGAAAAATTTGACCACTAATTATTCGTACGGTGCGTTCAATATTAGCTGTTTTGATTAAAAAAATAATTTTTTTTAATATTAATATTGTATTACATCTCCTTTGGCCTCTACAACGCATTTACAACGCTTTGGCATAGATTTTAATAAATTCTGGCATTGTTCTTTTGAAATAGAGTCCCACATCTCTTGCAGTTTTATTTTTATACCCGTACTCAAAAAAGAGTTAAGGGGTATATTAGATTTGTGGTAAAAGTGGATGTGTGCAACGCAGAGAAGGAAACGTTTCCGACCCCATAAAGTATATATATTCTTGATCAGCATCAATAGCCGAGTCTATAAAGCCATGTCTGTCTGTCCGTCTGTCTGTCTGTCTGTCTGTCTGTCTGTCCGTCTTGTTGAGCGCCTAGATCTCAGAGACTATAAGAGCTAGAGAAACCAAATTTGGTTTCCAGACTCATGTGATATCACACTGCTACAAGTGTATTTCAAAAATTCGCCCCGCCCCTTTCCGCCCACACAAAAGACAAAAATCTGTGGTAGACACAATATCGTAGAGAATGCCCATATCTACCAGATTGCCGAATCTGAATCAGATCGGATCATAATTATAGCCAGAATGAAGAAATTAATTTTCAGTTGCTTCCCCTCCCCCTCCCGCCAACGACATCACAACTCATTTTCCTTCTCGATCGCACACTCTGCCGCGTTCAGTGCGCGAGCAACCCCTAGCGGAGGAGATGTAGAATCTAAATGGTACATGTTAGATGTAGAATATACATAATATATGTAGATGTAGATAACAGATGTAGCAAAAAAATGTAAAATGTAAATTTTTTTTTTTGTAATTCTTAAATTCTAAAAAATCATATGCTCAATAATGTATATACTGACTGAGTGCGGGTATAAGTAGAGTCGCATCCCCAGAAGCGACTCGCACGTTCCTTCTCGTTTTTTTGTTGCATAGGTGCATTAATCAGGCGTCGTTAGGCATTGTCTATTAAAATCTATGGAGAAACTTTGGAGCTAAAATTCGTTAACCAAACCTTAAAAATTCAAAAAATTAACAAAAAATACCTTTTCGAAGGTTGCAGGCCCAACTGCCAATTGGGAACAAAGCAAACGAAAAAGGGTTGTACATTTGGTACCTGATCGGGATCCAAAGTATAAGGCAACAAAAGTACTCAAAGCACCATTTTGTCCCGGGAGTCTATCTCTTCTCCTCGTGACCGTCAAAGTGTAAAATAGTGTTCTGTATATTAGCTGAACATTAACCCTACATACAACCAACTCCCGCGCGAATTGATTGTTTGTTCGTCAGTTATAAATAAGTTGTGCCAAACAATTATAATCTGCCCATATCCGTGAGTATGATCCAGGAAGGTCAATGCCCAGTGTTCTGATCAAGTGCATTTTAAACGAACTTTTCGATATAACTCGAGGGTGAACATAACCCCAAGACCTCGGCAGAACCTGTGCGCCCTACGTTGGTAGCACCCACCCGGAGAAAGGAGATCCAAAGAAATTTCTAAAGTTTTATTAATTACAGTGGTTCAAATTCCCACTGGGGTAAATATCCATCGAGCTAATTCTCAGTATAGGGTTCTTCTGAAGTGTGAATTTCTATATATAGGATAAACAGCACTAGTATTGACTTAGTATAACCCATCTACAAGCGTGTATAATCTGACTTAGGGCTTACCGCGATGGATTAAGTGGACCCTTTTTAGGGACCCAAATTTTGTTAAAATATACAATATTAAAAAATAAAATGATAAAATATCTAGAATACCTCGAACGTTTTAGTTAACCATCGAGAGTAGAAAATAAAATTTTTAAATTATTCAATTAGAAAATAATGTTTTTAGATTGGAGTTTTGAAGAGAACGATCAATACGACAATTCCGATATTATCTGCTGTATATGCGTCCAAGGGTAGAATATCAAACACGGGTTCTAAGAACTAGTTGTAACCACGTATAAGAGGTAACAAGACAGTGTTTCCTTGCAATGAGCCCCTTCAATCAGCCGGTCCTAGCTGAGGAATGAGCAGTAAACCCTTGGGGATCACAACAGATTACCGGACTATGACCCGGGCAATCGTCTGTGTCGGTAGAAGATTTTATATATCGCATAGAAGCGCTAACCAAGCAGACCTTAGAAGGATTTCTTGACCTTGTTGCACGAAATGCTATTTACCTCTTTGAAGGTAGTGCTAGCGATTGGGTTTGGCGCTACCGCAGAAGCGTTCTCTCCGTGAACTGGCCACAGTTAATTACCGCCTTAAATACCCGTTTTATTGATGGGCGCACGGATTAAGAAGTTCGTACGGCCATAGTGCAACGGAAACAGAAGGCTAACGAATTGTTTGACGTATTTTACGAAGCCATCTTAGCATTGGCAGACAAATTAGGCAACCCCATGTCCGATATGGAATTGTTAGAAGTGCTGAAAGCGAATCTATTGGCAGATACCCAACATGAAATGTTATATATTCCGGTTCATGCAGTCTTTGGTAAGCCCGGTTTTAGATTGGAACCAAAACATGTTCCTATAAGACGACAGGTGCAGACAGAGCAGGAAGATGAGCCTGATGGCGATGAAACAGATCCGTTAGATATTGCGGCAGTTACCCTTTCCTGTTGGAACTGTGGTGAGCAGTGCTATTGTTATCACGACTACGTTGGTGATCGAACAGTATTTTGCTACGGATGTGGCAAACGGATTACTTACAAACCGTCGTGCCCTAGGCGTAAGGATTCAAAAAACTTCTGGAGTCGTGCACAGTCGACAAGTGCATAAAAACCAGTCAGTTCGAAAGCCACGAGTACAAACTAATAGACGTTTCAACGGATCCTTTACTCTTTGAAGTATCCAAACTCACAGACATTCCTTCACATACTCGGATACAGTAAAAATCGATGTTTGTATAGGTGGAACGTTTGCTAGCGGAACTAGCTTGAAGCTCGGATACGACCCAGTTCAAACCCGTAAGAGCAGCAGTATGTACGGTAGATAGTCAGAGCCAACTAATCATTGGCAAAGTCACGACGGAAGTCTGCTTCCAAGGGCGTAGTAAACCATTAAAACTTTTCATAGTCCCATCCTTGGCGCAAGACTTATATCTGGGCATAGATTTTTGGTCCATTTTTGAATTGCTGTCGGCGTTTCTAGCCTATAAGTCATCCAGTCCAGAGATTTTCTCGGTATCG
The DNA here is from genome assembly GCF_018151105.1 of Drosophila obscura. Classification (NCBI taxonomy): domain Eukaryota; kingdom Metazoa; phylum Arthropoda; class Insecta; order Diptera; family Drosophilidae; genus Drosophila; species Drosophila obscura. Next base: position 2,177,467 of record NW_024542848.1, on the reverse strand, counting down.
TTTGAAAGCCCGAACATGTGCAATGGTAGCAAGATAAGTTGGCAGAAACGGTCAATTTGTTTCCCCCCTTTGCGAAGCAAGGTCTTGGAAAAACAAACTGTTGTCTCACGAGATTGACGTGGTCAGCGCTAAGGCCATAAAGCAGCGACATTACGCTATATCTCCAGCCGTAGAAAAGCTGATGTATCTAAAAATAGACCGAATTTTATCTCTTGCGGTAATCGAAGAGTCAGATAGCGCGTGGTCATCACCCGTGGTCCTAGTTCGTAAGCCTGGAAAGGTACGATTGTGTATCGACAGTAGGAAACTTATCGAAGTCACGGTAAAGAACGCGTATCCAATGCCACTGATTGATGGTATTCGATAGTCGATTCTCTCGAGCTGAGTTCATTTCAAGTATTGACTTGAAGATGCGTATTGGCAAATTCCTCTGGAATGACCAGACGTGATTTTGTTTTGGGCTCCGCCTTTTCCTTTTATTTCGCTTAAACAGCCGGTATTTTTAAATTTTTTTTTCTTTAAATTAACTATCTTACTAACCAACATTAAAATCAATCTTTACCGCGGGTGCATGCCTAATAATTGTGTAAAAACACAACTTATTTGATTAATTTTGTGCGTCGGTTAGTCGTGTGTTTGTGTTGTTGCTTTTCGTAAGTACGCCCTCTCATTAGATTAAGCCGCTCTTTGTCGTAGTTTTTGCTGTCTATCACTCTCTCTCTATCACCTAACTCTCAAATCACCTAACCAAATCAACCGTCAACGACTACAGACGTATTTTTTAATCGCTCCGCGGTGAAAATTCAATAAAGTCAATTAATCGCGATTAAATTCGCGAAAAAAAAAAAAAAGCGCTCGGGGTAGGCATGGGTACTAGCGATCGTGCTGCCCATGAATACCATCAAATCGAGTAATAAAGACTAATAGAAATAATAGAAAAGAACAAGTGTCAACGTTTAAGAGCACCAGCTCGGTAAGGAACACAACACTGTAAGCAAAGCCAAAATGAGCCAAGCCCGGCAACAACAACAACGAGCGTCGGCTCTCGCAAGCAAAAGCAACGCGTACTTCTCTATACGCTCGCCAAAGGCAGCAGTACCAACAAAAACTGCATCATTGCAAGTGAACGAGGGAGAGCACGCTCTCTCTCCCCTGCATGCAAAGTGGGTCATGGAGTGCTCAGTGCCCATCCCCAACTCGTACTGCCTAACCAGCGATTTGCTAATATCGACAACAACTAGTACAATGCCCTCGCTCAAAACTGTGTCTTCGACCACAACAACGACAACAACCACAACAACAACCACTGCAATTGCCCAGCACCCGATACTGTCGACCCACTGCGACAAGCCCCAACTCTCCCAACCAATAAGTTCAAAAAATGCTAACGGAGCGTTAATTCAGACTGGGCTCGATCGCTATGTGCAAATCAAAAGAAAATTGAGCCCACAAAATGTGAAGAACAACAATGCAGCCAAAATAACTAAAATAACCGAGAACACTGTCCACATAAGGCACTAGCAAACAATAGATTTGCGATACTAAGTGTCCCAAACGAAGATGAGATCACCCAAACACCCAAGGCCAAAATATTAAGACCGCCACCTATTTATGTTCGACAGGCAAATTGTGCTGAACTGGTCAAAAAAATAACTGATACAATTGGCGCAAACACATTCCATGTCACGTACATAAAAAGGGGTAATATAAATGAAACAAAAATACAAGTCAATGACGAACAAAACTATCGATCAGTTGCGAAATATCTCGAAAATGAAAAAATGAATTACTACACCTACCAACTTAAAAGTAGCAAAGGATTACAAGTGGTTATCAAAGGAATCGAACCAACAGTCCCAATCAATGAGATAATAGATGGACTTAACGATAAGGGCTTCGAAGTCAAAATGGCAATGAACATAATAAATAGAAACAAAATTCCTCAGCCAATGTTCAAAGTAGAACTGACACCTGAAAGTATGCATATAAGGAAAAATGAAGTTCACCCAATATACAAGCTTCAATACCTACTGCACCGTAGGATCACCGTTGAGGAACCACACAAACGAAATGGACCGGTCCAATGCACAAATTGCCAGGAATATGGACATACGAAAACCTATTGCACTCTACGGGCAGTCTGCGTTGCCTGTGGTGATGTTCATCTCACTGAGGCCTGCCCCGTAAATAAGGAGGACCCATCTGCCAAAAATGTAGCAACTGTGGGGGAAACCATACTGCCAACTATAGAGGTTGTCCTGTCTATAAAGAATTGAAAAATCGCCTAAACCAACAAATAACTGCAGCTCGTAACCCGGTCGTCCGACAAAACTTAACATATATACCATCAACTACGACTCCAGGAGTTTCTTTTGCTCAGGCGTTAAGTTACAACAACGGGTCGTACGCCTCAGTCTCTAAGCCGACACTTCAACCAACCACAGCTGGAATAATGCAGAATCAGGCATCAAATCAGATCCCAGAAATCTCTGCCCAACATACCCCTGCTAATCCATCCCAATTGCCTAGTGGAATTGAGTCAATGCTGGTAACTATAACAAATACAATGGTAGCAATACAACAAACGATGCAGGAGCTTATGCGCAACCAAAATCTCCTCCTGGAGCTCCTAATCAAACAGAAATCTGTTTAAATGTCCTGTCTAAATATATGTTTCTGGAATGCAAATGGCATTTCTCAGCACAAATGCGAGCTCTTACAGTTCCTCGCTCAACACGACATTGACGCCATGCTCATATCAGAGACTCACCTAACAAATAAAAACTATTTTCACCTCAATGGCTATAACTTCTATGCGACAAATCATCCCGATGGTAAGGCACATGGAGGTACTGGCGTTCTGATCAAGAATCGCATTAGGCATTATCCATTGCCTTCATTTGCTACACCTTATCTACAGGCAACAGCAATTCATATTGAAATTCAGAGCGGCTACCTAAACCTAGCCGCAGTATACTGCCCACCACGTTTCTGCATTTCCGAAACAGAATTTGTAACATTCTTCGACCTACTAGGTTACCGATTTATAGCAGCTGGTGACTACAATGCCAAGCACACCCATTGGGGATCTAGACTTACCAACCCAAAGGAAGACAACTATATAACGCTATAATAACCCCACGAAACAAGCTAGACTTTATCTCTCCGGGCAAGCCCACATATTGGCCCACAGATCCAAACAAGCAACCCGACTTGATTGATTTTGCAGTTACACGAAGGGTGCTGCAAGCTCAGATTAATGTAGATCACTTAACAGATCTATCATCGGATCACTCGCCCATTCTACTTCACCTTTACGACCATCCACAGCATTCGGAACGCCCACACTTTCTAACTTCTAGCAAAACAGATTGGCTCAAATACAGGAAGTACATAAGCTCTCATATTGATAGCTGCCCAAACATTAATTGTAAAGATGACATTGATAGGTCAGTCGAAGCATTGGTCTCCTCAATGTCACTGGCGGCAAAACACTCAACACCAATATTAGCATCTAATAAACATTCCAACAGCAGTCGTATTTCTAGGCACATTGAAGTGCTGCTACGCGATAAAAGAAGGCTTCGCCGAGAGTGGCAAGCACACAGATCACCTGCATCGAAAGAGCTGCTAAAAATAGCCAACCACCTACTACGCAGAGCCCTAGAAGATGAAAAAAACCGAGCTCAAATATCCTATATGGAGCAACTCTCCCCAACTAGCAAACGATTCCCACTGTGGAAAGCAAAATCAGGCGTATGCCCACCAATGAGAGTGAATCACCTTTGCGTACACAAACAGGAGAGTGGGCTCGCAGCAACAAAGAAAGGCAAATACATTTGCCGTCCATCTAGAAAAGGTCTTCAAACCGCACCCAGCAACGAATAGCTTTGTGCTCCCACCAACCAACAATCCCGAAGCTACTCCGCCTATCATATTCCAAACAGGAGAAGTCACAAGGGTCATTAAAGACCAAATCTCAAAGCAAAAGAAAGCTCCGGGCCACGATTTCATCTCTCCTAAAATGATCATAGAATTGCCGAGCTGTGCAGTGTATTTTCTTACTATGATATTCAACAGCATGATGAAATGGGGCTATTATCCTCAAGAATGGAGGAAATCAGTCATCACAATGATCCATAAAGCCGGAAAAGACAAGTCCAAGCCATCATCATATAGACCTATCAGCCTACTGCCTTGCCTATCAAAGATATTTGAAAAGCTGCTCCTGAATCGTATCAAACAACACCTACACATCAACGGTGCCATCCCGACTCACCAATTTGGATTTCGCGAAAAACACGGAACCATTGAACAAGTAAACCGTATAACCTCTGAGATACGAAATGCATTTGAAAGACGGGAGTATTGCTCCGCTGTTTTTCTGGATGTCGCACAGGCTTTCGACCGCGTTTGGTTAGATGGCTTAATCCACAAAATCAAAATATTACTTCCACAGAACATCCATGGAATAATGGAGTCATACCTACAGCAAAGAAGTTTCGCAGTACGATGCAAAGATTTCCTCTCTGAATATCATCCAATTGAAGCTGGTGTACCGCAAGGCAGCGTGCTTGGACCGACACTGTATATCATATTCACAGCAGATCTACCCAACAAACAGCCTAACAACAACTTCGACATTTGCTGATGATACTGCCATATTAAGTCGCTCCAAGTGCCCAAGAAGGGCCACGGATCACTTATCATCTCATCTCGTGGCCTTAGAAAAATGGCTAGCAGACTGGCGGATACATGTAAACGAGCAAAAGTGCAAGCATGTCACCTTCACGTTAAACAGACAAACTTGCCCTCCATTATGTCTGAACAATATCAACATTCCACAAACCACCGAAGTAACATACCTTGGTGTTCATCTGGATAGAAGGCTTACTTGGCGTAAGCACATCGAAGCGAAGAGAAATCTACTTAAATTTAAAGCTAGTAATCTACATTGGCTAATAAACACCCGTTCACCACTAAAACTGGAGTACAAAGTACTTTTGTACAATGCAGTTCTCAAACCTATCTGGACATACGGCTCCGAGCTATGGGGAAATGCTTGCGTTAGTAATTTAGAAATAATCCAGAGAGCTCAATCGAAGATACTAAGAACTATTACTGGGGCACCATGGTACATACGGAATGAACATATCCATAAAGACTTAAATGTAGGATCAGTTAAAGATGAAATTGCCAAAGTGAAAGCAAAGTACCAGGCCAAGCTTCAAGCCCATCCTAATAGACTTGCGCAGTCTTTAACTTGGCACACTAGCCATACACGACTCCGGCGAAGAGACCTTCCCACCCAGCAATAATACTTAGCTAGGGACGTACTCTAAGTAATTAAGTGTAAATAATTAAATAAATATATTAGGCTAAGATTTGTATACTTGTCGTAAGTCTCTAATAGGGAAGATTCGATAAATAAAATCCCGTAATAAAAAAAAAAAAAACCTAACTCTCAATAACTGCAAAATGTGTATGGATCTCGGGCCGTGTAGGAGATGCCATTTCCCAAAATAACGGCCTGCATTAAAGTTGTGAGGAATGCTGTGCTGTGGAAAACGACATGCGTTCGTTTATGAGGCAGACGTGAAGTGGCTTCAAAGAGCTGATCGTAGGCTTTAAACAGCAATATGATCGGCTCTTGGCCATGGACTGGCTGAATCTCCGAGGCGCAAGAAGTCTACTCCGCGGGACTTGCAAGTGCCGACTGCCTCATGTCCGCCGGCATCTGAAAAACTTACTCCGACCACTCCCTTAGTGCAGCAGTTGATTACGTTTGCTACTCCAAGGTCAACGATCGCTGCTGGTGATGCAGATTCGGGAGCCGAATGCGTCACTTCGGAGAGTATGCTGTTAGAAAGGTCTGTGGCGTCCGTGTCCGTCTCCTTAACTATCCCATCAGTTTCGCTCCCACCATCTAATAGACGTCCAGGACCACCGGATACTGCCATCATAGGTACTAGGCCAGAGGTGCCAAAACAACTGGTAGGAATCCCACCCCTGACCACACATCCAATGATGTAATGTATACAAAGCAAAATAAAAGCCGTCGGCTTAAAGTTGGAAAAATTTAACTTTTCATACGATAGGGTGATATCTTCCTTCAAGATAAGAGTCTCCGCAACTCAATTTGAAAACATTTGTTCCACCAAGTTTTGGCCGGAGCATTTGGTGGTTAAAGAGTTTAAGGCTAAGAAAAAGAATAGACCCCCACATTGCTCTTCCTAGAACTCAGACCAGCTCCATCTCCACCCTGATCTTCCAACTCTACTTCTACCCATCTAAAAAACTAACTTTCTCTCTTTTAGTTACCTACCAGATTACTAGAGGCTTGCATAGCAAGCACAGCGCTCTTTTTCTTGACAGTCTTACATTCCCGTCCCATGTTATTGTGTTTACCGAGACCTTGTTAAAACTGGACATCCTTAGTTCCGAAGTTTTGGCAGGTCGGAAGAATTGAACGTTCGTCTCGACGTGGAGGTGGGGACCTCTTTTCAGTCGACGCAAACTTCACGTCGGAACATTTCATAGTCCAGGTTCAACAAGACCTGGAATTCCTGTGCGTCAGATTGATTCTCCCAGCCTTTTTATACCCGTACTCAAAAAAGAGTTAAGGGGTATATTAGATTTGTGGTAAAAGTGGATGTGTGTAACGCAGAGAAGGAAACGTTTCCGACCCCATAAAGTATATATATTCTTGATCAGCATCAATAGGCGAGTCGATATAGCCATGTCTGTCTGTCCGTCTGTCCGTCTGTCTGTCTGTCTGTCCGTCTTGTTGAGCGCCTAGATCTCAGAGACTATAAGAGCTAGGGCAACCAAATTTGGTTTCCACACTCATGTGATATCACACTGCTACAAGTGTATTTCAAAATTTCGGCCCGCCCCCTTCCGCCCACACAAAGGACGAAAATAAAACTAAAAACGCATTATCGTAGAGAATGACCATATCTACCAGACTGCCGAATCTGAACTAGATCGGATCATAATTATAGCCAGAATGAAGAAATTAATTTTCTGTTGGTTCCCTCTTCTTCTCCAGCGCTGCTGACGCTACTGATTCTGTTTCTCGCTCGCACACTCTGCCGCGTTCAGTGCGCGAGCAACCCCTAGCGGAGGAGATGTAGAATATAAATGGTACATGTAGAATCTACATGTTAGATGTAAAATATACATTGTAGATGTAGATAACAGATGTAGCAAAAAAATGTAAAATTTTTTTTTTTTAATTCTAAAATTCTATATAATCATAAGCTCAAAAATGTATATACTGACTGAGTACGGGTATAAGTAGAGTCGCGTCCCCAGAAGCGACTCACACGTTCCTTCTCGTTCATTTTCATTACTTGGTCGGATATTCCTTCCTCGGATATCTTAATATAAGAGTACCACCTGTCCGCTTTAAAAACTGTTTCTCCCTCGCTATCAGATAAAGACCACATGATAGTTCTTGGTGATTTTAATTTGCCAGGTACTGTTTGGTTTACGGTAAACGAGTCTAGTAATCTTGCGCCCATGTCACGACATGACTTTATCGACGGCTTGCTAGACCTATCCCTGTCTCAAGTCAACCATGTGCAAAATTCCTTGGATCGATTGCTTGATCTGTGCTTTGTTTCGGATCCGACCATAGCGTTTCTAACCCGCTCACTAAGCCTGAAGACTCCTACCATTCTACATTCGAAGTGTTGGTTGATATTGGGCCTATTGTATTGGATCGAACGGGTAGGCTATCTGAACGTGTCCGCTGCTTTCGTAAAGCCAAGTTTACGAAGATTAATAACCTCATTAATTACTTTGATTGGTCCGCTCTGTACTTGTGCACTGACGTTATGAAAGGCACAAGCATTTTTTACAATGTACTTGACACATTTTTTTAATTCCCACTTTCTTGTCCGGTTAGATCTGGTAAACCTTCTTGGTTTACCAAAGAGTTATCCAGTCTAAAAAACTTGAAATCAAGACTTTATAAATTATTTCAAGAAGTTGGTTCTCCCTCTTCCCTTTCTCGCTATGTAATAGCTCGGTCAAATTTCTCCGTTCTTAATAGCCTTTTCACACTGACGACCATGCACCATCCATCATCAAATGGATGATGGGATGGTCCGTAAGGTTTTGCCGTTCCGAAAATTTCACTGTAATTCCACCATCCATCTTGGATGTTCTTAAATCGCACGTTTCTGTGCGGTATTTTTTCGATAATTGTCAAATGCAACCAAAAGCAGCTAAGCATGCAAAGATAGCTAAAAAATATAACTAATTACGGGAAAGGTATGTTAGTATTAGTGATTTAAGAAGAGGAAGGGAATTAGTAGTTGATATTATGTGGTAGAGGGAATGGAAGTCCGAGCAAAGTACCCTAAATGGTTCGTGCAAGGAATAATTCGATCTACAAAGCGGAAGAAACAAAGGAATGAAGTTTCTAGTAGATCTAATAGGAATCGTAAAGTTTATGCGGCTCGACAAGTCCGGGCTATCTACGTCACCCTTGATCAGGTTGTGCATAAAAATCACACCAAGCATTTTTCAACGACTAACTAAGGTTGGAAGGTTTATTAAAAGCAATCTACGAGGATAAGATGGCAGTCTCACACCTGCATCCCAGTTAAGGCCACGCAGAGCAAAAAGTAAAAGGTTTTTCTGGACTGATTCTATACGGTCCTGGTGTACTTTGTACTGGGGGCACCATACACAAGAGCCGTACTCTAAAATCGGACAAACAAGCGAGATGTAGAGAGTCTTCGTTATATAGGGGTCGTCAAATTCCTTTGACCACCTCTTTATAAACCCAAGCACTCCCATGGCCTTATTTGCCATGGTAGAAATGTGTTCAGAAAACTTTAACTTTGGGTCTAATTTAATACCAAGATCATCAACCAAGGTAATTCTCTTAAGAAAACCACCGCAGAGGCTATAAGGAGCCAAAAGGGGGCTGGAGCGATGAAATGTCATTACTTTGCATTTCGAGGCATTTAGGTGTAACATATTTGCACAACACCATGATTGAAAGTTATTCAGATCGGATTGCAAGCGAGAGTGAAATGAAATGTCCTTATACTGGACACAAAGTTTAACATCATCCGCATACATGAGTACTCGAGAGTTTGTTAATACTGAAGGCAGATCATTAATAAAGAGTATGAATAGTAGGGGGCCTAGACGGCTGCCCTGTGGTACTCCAGAAGTAACCTTAACAGGTGAAGAGAAGGAGTTTTTGAAGAGGACTCTTTGAGACCTAGAACGAAGGTAGCTAGAAATCCATCTCAAAAGATTAGGCGGAAACCCTAAAAGGTCAAGTTTTTGTGCTAAAAGGGAATGGTTTACAGAATCGAATGCTTTACTAAAATCAGTGTAAATGACATCCGTCTGCAAGTTACCTTGAAAGCCTTTAATGATAAAAGAGGTAAACTCTAATAAATTTGTGGTTGTTGATCGTCGCCTTATAAATCCGTGCTGCGACGGAGATATAAGTGATTTGCAGAGATGTTGCAAATGCGGAGTTAACATTTTTTCAAACATTTTAGGAATAGCGGATAACTTAGATATACCTCTATAAATTTTTGCAACAGACTTGCTACCTTTCTTATGGAGCGGAATAACAAAAGATTCCTTCCAGATGGGGGGGAAGCATGAAGAGTTAATGGATAGGGTGAATAGTTTAAGCAAGGGTCCACACAGAGCGTCGGCACAGTACCTAAGTACACAGCCGGGAACTCCGTCGGGACCTGGTGAAAACACCGGCTTAATTAGTCGAAGATCATGAAGCAGTGAGCTTTCATTTAACAAAGGGCTGAAGATGCCATTCGACCTTGGTAAACTGTATAGATACGGCTGACCAGAGTAGCTTTCATGAGAATAGGTTGTTTGGAAAAATTTTGCAAAAAGATCGGCAATTGCCTGATCATTGTTTGCTGATATATTGAGAAAAGATAACGAGGATGGATGTACGGACGTTCTACGCTTACTATTTACGAAGCTGTAAAACTGTTTAGGGTCCTGTGAAAATCGTATCCTGCATCGCGATAGGTAGTTTTTATAGCATTGAGCGTTAAGAACGGAGAAATTTGACTGAGCTATTACATAGTGAGAAAGAGAAGAGGGAGAACCAACTTCTCGAAATTTTTTATAAAGTCTTGATTTAAAATTTTTTAGACTGGATAACTCTTTGGTAAACCAAGGAGGCTTTCCAGATCTAACCGGACAAGAAAGTACATTGTAAAAAATGTCTGTGCCTTTCATAACGTCAGTGCACAAGTACAGGGCGGACCAATCAAAATCCCTAATAAGGTTATTAAGCTTCGTAAACTCGGCTTAACGAAAGCAGCGGACACGTTCAGATAGCCTATCCATTCGTTCCAATACAGTAGGGCCAATATCGACTGACACTTCGAGTGTAGGATGGTAGGAGTCTTCAGGTATACTGAGCGGAAGGGCTCGGGTTAACAACGCTATGGTCGGATCCGAGACAAAGCACAGATCAAGCAATCGACCCAAGGAATTTTGCACATGGTTGACTTGAGACAGGGATAGGTCTAGCAAGCCGTCGATAAAGTCATGTCGTGACATGGGCACAAGGTTATTAGACTCGTTTACCGAAGACCAAACAGCACCTGGCAAATTAAAATCACCAAGAACTATCATATGGTCTTTATCTGATAGCGAGGAAGAAACAGTTTTTAAAGCGGTCAGGTGATGCTCGTATATTAAGATATCCGAGGAAGGTGGAATATACGAGCAAGTAATGAAAATGGAAAAGCCTGGGAGAATCAGTTTTACGCACAGGAATTCCAGGTCTTGTTGAACCTGGACCATGAAATGTTCCGACGTGAAATTTGAGTCCACTGCAATAAGGACCCCACCTCCACGTCGAGACGAACGGTCATTTCTAAAAATTGTGTACCGACCTGCCAAAACTTCGGAACTAAGGATGTCCGGCTTTAACCAGGTCTCGGTGAACACAATAACGTGGGATGAGAATGCGAGACTCTCAAGGAAAAGAGTGCTGAGCTTACTACGCAAGCCTCTAGCATTCTGGTAGGTAACTACAAGAGAGGAAGTTAGTTTTTTGGATGGGTGGAAGTAGAGGTGGAAGATGAGGATGGAGATGGAGCACTGGTCTGAATGCTAGGAAGAGTAATGGGGGGCCTATTCTTTATCTTAGCCTTAAACTTTTTAACCACCAAATGCTCCGGCCAAAACTTGGCGGAACAAATGGTTTCAAACTTAGTTGGGGAGACGCTTATCTTGAAGGAAGATATCTCCCTGGCGTAGGAAAAGTTAAATTTTTCCACCTTTAAGCCGACGGCTTTTATTTTGCTTTGTATAAAAGCGGTCACATCATTGGATGTGAGGTCAGGGCTAGCCGCGAGACAAAAACTTGTCGCTTTGGTGGGACTCCCACCAGTGGTTTTGGCACCACAGGCATAGTACCTGTGATGGCAGTATCCGGTGGTCCTGGACATATATTAGCTGGTGGGAGCGAAACTGAGGGGATAGTTAAGGGGTTGGGTGCGGACTCGATGGACACCGACTCTACTGACATTTCTAACTGCATACTCTCCGAAGTGACGCGTTCGGCTCCCGAATCTGCATCACCAGCAGCGATCGTTGCCCTTGGAGTAGCAAACGTAATCAACTGCTGCACTACGGGAGTGGTCGGAGTAAGTTTTTCAGATGCCGGCGGACATGAGGCAGTCGGCACTTGCAAGTCCCGCGGAGTAGACTTCTTGCGCCTCGGAGACTTAGCCAGCAGCTGTAAACTGCTGAACTGAGTGTTCATGGCCAAGAGCCGATCATATTGCTGTTTAAAGCCTACGATCGGCTCTTTGAAGCCACTCCGCGTCTGCCTCATGAACGAACGCATGTCGTTTTCCACAGCACGGCATTCCTCACAACTATAATGTAGGCCGTTGTTTTTGAAAATGGCGTCTCCTACACGGCCCGAGATCCCTACATATTTTGCGTGCACTACGCTTTCGCAAAGCCAGCAGGGGATATTGGGCTGGTCATGGGTGATCTGCTCCTTGCAGGTTTTTTTGGCACAGACGACAGAAAATTCCATATTTATGTCTTTTATTTTTTTTACTTCGGGAAAAAAAGTTCAAAACAAATAGCAATCAGACCACTGTGCAGAGCAAATGCTTAGAGCAATGCTTAAAGCGCAATCGGTAAAAGATGAGAGAGAAAAGTGGTTGCAGCAACAGCTTATAGGTGAGAGCGTTACTGCACAAAAAGTTACAAGAGCGAGAGCGAAAGAACAGTTATTGAGAGTTAGGTGATAGAGAGAGTGATAGACGGCAATAACTACGACAAAGAGCTGCTAAATGTAATGAGAAAAGCAACAGCACAAACACACGACTAACCGACGCACAAAATTTATTAAATAAGTTGTGTTTTTACACAATTATCAGGCATGCACCCGCGGTAAAAGTATGATTTTAATGTAAGTTAGTTAGAGAGTTAAATTATAGATAAAAACACCGGCTGCTTAAGTTAAACAAAGGGAAAATGCGGAGCGCAAAACAAAAACACGTCTGGTCACTACGAAAGAGAACGAACGTATGTTACACTCTTGTATTAAATTTGTAATTGAATTCACCACATTAGAAGCCCGCTTATGCTCAGTGCTCATGCACTTAGAAACCGAATAAATAGTTATTGGCTAGTACTCAACAGAACCCCCTCGACTTTCGGATTATTCTTGGATTACAGCAAATTTCTTCGCATCGATTATAATTAGCTCACTGGAGATTAACACACCCATCCTTGAACAACTATATTGAGGAAAACGCTCCTCGATAAAACATTTTGGCGCCCAACGTGGGGCTCGTGTGTTAATTCTGTGAATAATTAAATTACTCGCATTTATGTATATTCCATCAAACAGTTTCGTCGGTACATAGTTTGCAAGTGCAACAACTTCACTTTCGTTTCGTCTCGCAGTCGCCATCGAAATTGTTGAAAATCATATCAGAAGCTAGCTGATCGATCGCGGGTTCATTAACCTCTCGCTGTGCTCTCACCATTCTCGCTTAATTCTATCATTCGCTTATCACCCACATCGCATTTAACGGCGCTTGAGCTCTCGTTTCGTTTGCATTGCTGCTACCTGCTTTGGTCCATCGGTCAACGCAGTTATCTATCTCTTCGAATTTCTCCGCTTCACTTTCGCTTTCGTTGCCGTCGTTGGAATTTTTGCTCACTCTCTGGACTGGAATTGCGCTCAACCCTGTTTTTTGCCGCCGTCGCTCGCTTCTAAATTTGTTCTCTTGCTGCTGCTGCTGCTGCTGATTTCAAGAAAATTCTAAACGTTCAATCTGACATTGAGGATCTTAGTCCGAACGATGAAGGACGTGCGGACTTGGAAGATACCTACATAGCAATAAAGCTATCCATAAAGGAAAAACTAGGAGGAGATCTGAACGCTAGCATATTGACGCCGGATCACCACCCGCCACCAGTGCGGTCATCGTTGCCGAGGTTGTCGCTGCCTACGTTTGACGGCACTTATGCGAATTATAAGAATTTCATAAATTCGTTCGATCAACTTATTGTGCGTGAGTCTGGACTGTCTAACATAGAAAGGTTTAATTATTTGCTGACCTGCCTAAAGGGGCCGGCGTTAGACACAGTTCAGGCATTCCAGGTTACCAGCGAAAACTATCCGAAGGCTCTTGAAAAACTCAAAGAACGTTATGACAATTCTACTCTTATTTTTCTAGAAGGAATCGAATCATTGTTTGCACTACAACCTGTGGAAAGGGCTAACAGTCAGCAGCTTCGTAGTTTAGTGGATAAAGCCTCCGCTATCTTCAGCTCTTTGGAATCCATCGGCAAACCTGAGAATATTGCTCAAGCTATGCTCATATATATAGTTATGGAGAAGTGTGATCAGCCAACTCGGATTAAGTGGAAGGAATCGCTGGACTACAAGACTCTGCCGACCTGGCTAAAATGCACACAGTTGTTGGAACGCCACTGTCAGTTTCTCCATTCGTCTGGAACCTCGGCTGGTACTTCGTCGCAACGAAAGGCGTAAACCAATAAGTCTAATCGTCATTCAAATCACCATACAACCTCAACGTTTGCCATTACTAATTCGTCTTGTACCCTTTGTTCCAGTTATGGTCATAAAATTACGAACTGTTCGCAGTTCAAGGCTATGAACAGCAATCAACGGTTCGATAATGTGTAACGCCTCGATCTCTGCATCAATTGTCTTGGAAACGGCCATAGAATGGCACAATGCTCATCGACTCATCGTTGCCGTACCTGTAATCGGACTCATCATTCAACATTGCATCACTCTCAGCCGCAACAAACACCACAATCGTCAAGGACAAACCTCAACACCAGCACAAGAAACAAAATCATCACTACCCTCCTGTCCACCTACTGCTAGTCATTCTCATCAAGCAGCGTCTCATTCGCACATGGAAGTAGCAGCAGAGGATCAGATACTGTTAGCCACAGCGATGGTATTGGTCCAGGATGCCTCAGGTGAATACAAACCTGGTAGAGCATTGCTTGATTCATGCTCTCAGGTTAATTTTTTAACCGAGAACTTCGCTCAAAAACTTCGCCTTCGTCGTGAAAAACACAACATCGGAATCCGCAGTATCGGAGAGTCCCTTACTAACCTTAAGGCTCGTACGATGACTTCTATAAAGTCGCGCACATCTGGCTATCAGCTAACTCTCCAGTTCGGAATAACCTCTCACATTACCTACCAGCCAGATAGTGAGATCGACATATCAAATCATTCTTTAGGTCTAAGCGCATTGATTTTTTATTGGGAACCGAAGCCTTCTATGGAGCTCTTGCTGTTGGCCAGATTCGCATTGGTCCCAATCTTCCCACGTTGCAGAAGACTCTGTTTGGTTGGGTTGTTGCTGGGAGGTACCAACGCCAACAGAATACACAGCCATCGTTGTGCTTGGTGACTGTAGAAGAGCCGATCGACAAATACTTTCAGCAGTTATGGAAGGTTGACTCAATCGGCGATTCAAGAGCTAAAATTCTCCCAACTCATCGTCGCTATGAGGAACACTATAGGGATACAACACAAAAGACTGCCAGTGGGCGAATTGTCGTGCGCTTGCCATTCCAAGAAGACCAAAACTGTCTTGGAAATTCAGTCGATACAGCTCGTAATCGATTTTTTGCCATTGAGAGACGTCTTGCTCGTTTACCGGAGATTCGCTCGCAGTATCTATCGTTTATGCAGGAATATGAAAGTCTTGGTCACATCTCCATAGTACCGAAGCCAAACTTGGAGGAACCACATTATTACATTCCTCACCATTTCGTTCTCAAGCCAAGCAGCACCTCGACGAAGCTCAGAGTCGTATTTGACGCTTCTTGCCGTACAACATCGCAGAAGTCACTTAACGATCTTCTTTTAGTTAGTCCGACCATTCAGGATGAGTTGTACCTGCAATTGCTACGATTCCGCATGCATAGGTTCGGCATCACTGCTGACGTCACTAAGATCTATAGACAGGTGCTTGTGGTGGAGAAGGATAGAAAATTCCAGTATATTTTGTGGCGAGCGTCCCCAAATGCCGAGCTTCAAACCTATCAACTAAATACCGTAACATATGGGACCGCGTCCGCCCCATACCTCGCAACTCGTAGTTTGCATCACTTAACGAATGATTGTAAGGATATGTGGCCCTTAGGAGCTGCGGCTGTTAAAAAGGCGTTTTATGTTGTTGATCTTCTGGGAGGGGCTGATGAAATAGAAACTCTTCTCAAACTCAAAACAGAAATCACAGCTACCCTCGCTTATGGTCAGTTTCCCTTATGCAAATGGCATTCCAATCATCCAGGCGTGATGGAAGATGACTCTATTAAAGAACTAAACACATCAAAGAATGAGAGAAGTAGCACACTCGGAGTAACGTGGCATTAAAAAATTGATGTGTTTAGCTTTACCTTCACTTCCAAGGAAATCTTTGCCACCACCACAAAAATAACACTCTTATCCACTGCATCATCGTTATTCGATCCAATCGGTCGCCTCTAGTCATCGTCAGAAGTTGTGGCTGTTAAAACTAGATTGGGACGAGTCAATTCCGCAGACTCTAAGCAATGCATGGAGCAACTGTTTGGAGTCATTAAATTCACTCTCGTTACTATCGGTACCGCGGTTTTGTTTTCAGCCCGAAGCCAGGACTATTCAACTGCATGGATTTTGCGACGCCTCGATTCGGGCATACGGCTGCTGTATTTATGTGCGCACTGAGAATTCGCTAGGACAGGTTGCAGTGAAATTGTTCACGTCTAAGTCGAGAGTAGCACCAGTGAAGAAACAGTCTCTTCCGATGCTTGAACTGTGCGGCGCACATTTGCTGTCTCAGCTTTTCCACAAAATCAAGCATATAGTCTCTGAACACAACATCACGTCATATTTTTGGAGCGACTCACAGCTCGTATTGCATTGGCTGCAACAACACTCAATCACTTTATCGACCTATGTTGGGAATAGGGTTTCTGACATTCAGGAGATGTCGTCTGGTGGGAAATGGCGCTACGTACCAACATATCAAAATCCAGCTAATCTTCTGTCGCGAGGCTGCAA
Organism: Drosophila obscura; assembly: GCF_018151105.1. Taxonomy (NCBI): domain Eukaryota; kingdom Metazoa; phylum Arthropoda; class Insecta; order Diptera; family Drosophilidae; genus Drosophila; species Drosophila obscura. The sequence goes on along the minus strand of NW_024542848.1, from coordinate 2,160,876 downwards.
CGTTAGCGAGCTTATCAAATCGACAGGGTTTTCTGGTCCCTTATTTCTGCTGGAAGATTCGTTGAAATGGCCCACCAGCAGTAAACAGCTTGTCATTGACATGGACGTGGTCAATTTGGAGAAGCGGAAAAGTATGTTCACCACGGTACAGGGGAAAAATTATATCCTCGAGATAGTCGATAATGTCAGCTCGTACAGTCATAGTCTTCGTCTCATTGCCTGGATGGTAAGGTTCATAAGGAGATGTCAGAGGCAATCGACGCCTACCACATCCTCACCGACACCAGATGAGCTTCGTTTTGCTTCGCACTGCCTTATTTGGAACATCCAACAAACTCATTTCACAGAAGATATTCGTTTACTTCAGAAGCAAAAACCATTGAAGAGTAGCTTGAAGTTTCTTACTCCCTTTTTAGAACTCGTAAATGGATTCGAGCTCGTCAAGGTTGGTGGACGATTGGAATACTCAGACCTACCAGACGGTCAAAAACATCCGTTGCTGCTGCCTAGCCAGTCTAAACTTTTTTGGAATTATATTCGTCACTTGCATGTTCGCAACTATCACGCTGGACCTAAGGCCTTTGTCGCTCTCATTCGCTTGGAATACTGGATCGTTAACGCCAGAGACTTGACACGTCGAATTGTCCGCTCCTGTGTACACTGTATTCGCTACAGACCAAAGCTGCTACACCAACTTATAGGCTCATTACCACCGTCTCGACTCTCTCCTGCCCGACCGTTTGAACGCTGTGGAGTGGATTTTTGTGGACCCATTAATACCTATCTACGGATTCGAGGAAAGGGGCCTACAAAATCGTACTTGGCCGTGTTCGTTTGCCTTCTCACCAAAGCCATTCACATTGAAGTAGTTTCGGACTTATCAACGAAGGCGTTCTTGAATGCATTGAAGCGGTTGGGAGGTCGTCGCAAGATTCCGGCAGACATTTTCTGCGATAATGCCACTAATTTTGTCGGGGCATCAAATCAAGAGTGCGAAGGGACTCTTGAATCGAACATTGGCAAACACAAGGTTTAATTTGAAGAACTGAGCACCGTCGTAGTGGAGATAGAAGCGATCCTTAACTTGCACCCGATATCGCCACTCTCGTCAGACCCGAACGACTTCAACGCTCTTACGGCTGGTCACCTCTTGGGTGTCGAATCATTGCGTTCGTTGCCTGAGAGGTCCCTCGATAACGTCAAGTTGTCAAATTTGGACCGCTACAAAATGATCACCGCCGTTAAGCAATGGTTTTGGCACAATGGTCATCATTCATGAGGACAACCTGCCCCTACGCTGGAAACTAGGCAGAGTGCAGTCTACAGTGCTCGGAAGGGATGGTCGTGTACGCGTGGTGCACCTCCACCGCGAATGGAACTTGCTGCAGGCCAGTACACAAGTTGGCAATAATTTTTCCAAACAACCTATTCTCATGAAAACTAACTCTGGTCAGCCGTATCCATACAGTTTACCAAGGTCGAATGGCATTTTAAACCCCTTGTTAAATGAAAACTCACTACTTCTTGATCTTTGACTAGTTAAGCCGGTGTTTTCACCAGACCCTGACGGAGTTCCCAGCTGTAGACTCAGGTACTGTGCCGACGCTCTTTGTGGACCACTGCTTAAACTATTCACCCTATCCATTAACTCTTCATGCTTCCCCCCCATCTCAAAGGAATCTTTTCATAATTCGCTCCATAAGAAAGGTAGCAAGTCTGATGCTTATAATTATAGAGGTATATATAGGTTATCCGCTATTCCTAAAATGTTTGACAAAATGTTTGACAAAATGTTAACTCCGCACTTGCAACATCTCTGCAAATCACTTATATCATGATCACGGACGATCAACAACCAAAAATTTATTAGAGTTTACCTCTTTTATCATTAAAGGCTTTCAAGGTAACTTGCAGACGTATGTTATTTACACTGATTTCAGTAAAGCATTCGGTTTTGTAAACCATTCCCTTGAAGCACAAAAACTTGACCTTTTAGGGTTTCCGCCTAATTTTTTTAGATGGATTTCTAGCTACCTTCGTTCTAGGTCTCAAAGAGTCCTCTTCAAAAACTCCTTCTCTTCACCTGTTAAGGTTTCTTCTGGAGTACCACAGGGCAGCCATCTAGGCCCCCTACTATTCACACTCCTTATTAATGATCTGCCTTCAGTATTAACAAACTCTCGACTAATCATGTATGTGGATGATGTTAAGCTCTGTGTCCAGTATAAGGACAATTTATTTCACTTTCGCTTGCAATCCGATCTCAATAACTTTCAGTCATGGTGTTGTGCAAATATGTTACACCTAAATGCCTCGAAATGCAAAGTAATGACATTTCATCGCTCCAGCCCCTTTTTGGCTCCTTATAGCCTCTGCGGTGGTTCTCTTGAGAGAATTACCTTGGTTGATGATCTTGGTGTTAAACTAGACTCAAAGTTATAGTTTTCTGAACACATGATAAATAAGGCCATGGGCGTGCTTGGGTTTATAAAGAGGTGGTCAAAGGAATTTGACGATCCCTATATAACGAAGACTGTCTATATCTCGTTTGCTTATCCGATTTTAGAGTACGGCTCTTTTGTATGGTGTACTCAGTACAAAGTACACCAGGACCGTATAGCATCAGTCCAGAAAAACTTTTTACTTTTTGCTCTGCGTGGCGTTATTGGGATGCAGGTGTGAGACTGCCATCTTACCCTTGCTTCCAACCTTCCAACATTAGTTAGTCGTAGGAAAATGCTTGGGGTAATTTGTATGCACAGCCTGATCAAGGGTGACGTAGATAGCCCTAACTTGTTCAGCCGCATGAGCCTTACGATTCTAAAAGACCTACTAGAAACTTTATTCCTTCCAATGTGTAGATTAAATTATTCCTTTCGCGAACCATTTAGGGTCCTATGCTCGGACTTCAACTCCTTCTACAATATAATATTTACCACTCATTCCCTTCCTCTTCTTAAATCACTAATACTAACATTCCTTTCCCGTAATTGGTACTATTTCTTAGCTATCTTTGCATGTTTAGCTCTTTGCGTTGTGTTTAGCTCTAATTTTCCTTGACTTTTAGTCTAACACCTATTTTTCCTGCATGCTCGCGATCGGTTCGGTAACCCGCGTTATGCGGCAGCGCCCCTCGGTCGGTTGGGCGGGAGAAGGGGCTTGTTGTCGAAAGGGTCACTTGATGGTGCAGTCATTGCATATCAACATCCAGCCAAAAAAAAATAAGCGCGCGTGAAAAAACGGCGTTTAGTATCCCAGGGCGTCCGTTGTATCAGTACGCGGTAATGCCCTTTGGGTTATGCAATGCACAAAACTATGGGGGATTCGCGGTCCCGATATCAGATACGCTTAAGAGCAAGCGAAAATTTGATTGGACAGAAGAAGCCCAAAACGATTTCGGTTCCTTAAAGAAAAAGATGTGTAACGCTCCCGTGTTAGATAGCCCCGATTTTATCATCCCGTTTTCCATCTATTGTGATGCCAGTCATATCGGTGTTGGTGACGTCTTGATGCAAATGGATGACACTGGCAATGAGGTACCCATCGCCTTTATGTCGCGCAAATTGAACCAATGTCAACGAAATTATTCTGTGTCAGAAAAAGAGTGTTTGGCAGCGGTAATGTGCGTAGAGAAATTTAATACCTATGTGCAAGGGCATCAGTTTTCCATAATTACCGATCATGCATCGCTTAAACGGGTGATGTCGCAGGCCGATTTAAACTCGAGGCTTGCTCGATCGGCCCTTAAATTGCAGGGATTCTCATTTACAATTTTGCATAGAATAGGAAGTCAGTATATAGTTCCGGATGAATTGTCTCATTTATTGGCATCGATAGTTTATTGGACCTTAAATCTGACGCGTTTAAGTCGACCGAGTATCAAGAACTCATTGCGATCGTTTACCCGACGTAAAAGTTAAGGATAACTTTTTTACGCGGAACACTCCGCTGGCGATTAAATTAGCGATGACATGTGCTGGTAACTTTAGGTTCCCAACGATTTGGTGACAGAGGTGCTTAAGCAAGGTCATGAACATCTATTAGCGTCTCACAGTGGAATCAATAAGAGGTTAGAACGTATTCGACGCTTCTATTATTCGCCAAACTTAGTGGGCGATGTAGAGGACTTTATAAATAAGTGCGAGCTGTGCAAATGCTGTAAGAATCCCAATCTTTCCCATCGTCCTCGAATGGGCAAAGCATGAGTTACCGGCCGTTTATTCCAAAAACTTTGTGTGCCCGTATCCACGAAGTCGATCGGGAAATATCGGCATATTTGTAGTCCTGGATAACTTTTCTAAATTCCCTTTCCTCAAAGTGGCAAAGAAATTTACTGCGGAAGCAATAATTCCGTTTATGGAGAAAGACCTTTTTCATTCTTTTAGAAGTGGTAGTTTCAGATAATTGTGGCCTGTAGTTTTTGATCGGAACGACTCGTTTGAGTTAATTCGTAAAACAACTGCGGAATAAATGCAAAAGCAGCATGTTCGAAACGAATACACATACAATCTCTGAAGTCGAGAAGGTAACTTCCAAGTGGGTCAAGAAGACGAAATTTTGAACAGAGTAGTTTTTTTAAAGGTTTCAATGCGAAACTGGCCCCTACTTTTCGGAAGGCCCGAATAAAGAGTAGACTCGGAAACAGCTATTATCAAGGTCGTTTTATTGGCAAACATCACGCTAAAGATATAAAACAGTGAATATTTGCTCCAAGCGTGATCACGCTTTGGTAGGTTAAATCCCAAAATGAAAATTATTCTTTTTTGTTTTGCAACAATATATGCCGCCACCAACACAATCACTTCATCATCAGAGTGCATTTTTTTCCTTTTTTAATTTTAGCAGAATTTTACAGTTGCCTCTGTTTACAAAACACAGCTGATTCATAGCCCTGTTTTAGCTATGTTCCACACCCTCACGGAATAACTAACAAATTCTTTGCCGCTATTTTCTGTGGTGCTGGAGACAGGCCTTAAAGCAAGAAAAGTACTCTACTGGAAAGGAAATAATGTAGTCTGATGCACCATTTTGTCCCGAGAGTCTGTCTTTTCTTCTCGTGACCGTCAAAGTCTGCAGTAGTGTTCTGTATAATAGCTAGGGTTAAGGTTCACCCTACATACGGCCGTCAGCCATTCGGGTGATACGGGGCGACTAACGGATGAAGGGCTGTCTCGTCACAACTGTACCCTCGGACTAGGGCATGCCCTGACCCGATGCGGCCTTGGTCCTGGTTATATGATATGGGGGGGATCACGAGCGAACCGTCATTCGCCGTAACTGTACACACCGGTGGAAGGGGGCGGCTGGTAACCGGTCCTGGTATGGTCAAGTCTCTGCCACGGATACAAGCTAATTCTAGTCGGGCGGAGAGAAGAAAACTCTCTGTGAAATTACCCCAATCCACGGTGAAACAGGATATGCTATGGATGGGGCCGAGGGGGAGCTCGGTGTGGAATATGCGGACTCTGGATACCTGCCGACCTCCACTTTTAATCAAGCTTCCCGGGGCAAGTGGGCTATGCCTCCCCTTTCCGCCAACTCGTGTGACCAACTATGCCAAATCAAACCAACAAAACAAAAGAAGGAAGATCTGAAAAAGGTCTTTACTTACTCTTCTTAAAGTACCCGAGGGACATGACCATCCCTCTACTTCCGCACATGGGAAACCAGTGCAAGACAAGACGGGGAAAGAGGCTGAAGCAGTCCACCGTCTGGAGGCAGCAGGCGTTGCGAGGGTGGGCCCGAAAAGATACTGGCCAACAATGATATAGGATTTATATCGTTAAAGGTAGGGATCGAGCAGACAAAAACTAAAAAATGAAAAAAAACTAACAAAAAATACCTTTTGCAAGGTTGCGGGCCCAACTGACAATTGGGAACAAAGGAACGTGATCAGGTACCAAATGTACAACCCTTTTTCGTTTGCTTTGTTCCCCGGCTCGCAACCTTCCAAAAAGTATTTTTTGTCTATTTTTTCATGTTTTAAGTTTGGTTAACGAATTTTAGCTCCACCGTCTCTCCATAGATTTTGATGAACAAAACCTTAAACGACTCCCAATAAACGCGTCTATCTAAAACTAAAAATGCATGCCAAGGACTATTTTTTTTCGACTTTTCCTGAGTTTCCTGAGCGTCTGGGGACGCGACTCTACTTATACACGTACTCAGTCAGTATATACATTTATGTTTTTGGTTTGATTTTTTTTAATTAAAAAAAAAAAATGTTACATATTACATTTTTTTGTTACATCTATTATCTAAATCTACAATGTATATTACACATCTAACATGTAGATTCTATATGTACCATTTAGTTTCTTCATCTCCTCCGGTAGAGGGCTTTCGCGTACATAACGCAGCAGAGTGTGCGAGCGAGAAAGAGAATAAGCAGCGTGACTCTGGCTAGTTGGAGGCGGGGGAAGCAACTTAGAATTAAATTCTCTCATTCTGGCTATAATTATGATTCGATCTGATTCAGATTCGGCAATCTGGTAGATATGGTCATTCTCTACGATACTGCGTTTTTATTTTTATCGTATCTTTAAAAATGTGCCTGCCACAGATTTTCATCTTTTGTGGAGGCGGAAGAGGGAGGGGCGAAATTTTGAAATACACTTGTAGCAGTGTGATATCACATGCGTCTGGAAACCAAATTTGGTTACTCTAGCTTTTATAGTCTATGAGATCTGGGCGCTTCTCAAGACAGACAGACATCCACTTTTACCACAAAAACAATATACCCCTTAACTCTTTTTGAGTACGGGTATAAAAACAGAATGTTCCTTTCGTATGGACAGATGAATGCCAAAGAGCATTCGAACATCTTAAAAGACAGTTAATACATCCCACTCCATTACAATACCCAGATTTCAGCAAATAATTTTGCATAATAACTGTTGCAAGTAAGCAAGCATGTGGAGCGGTTTTAACTCAAAACCAAGGTGGACTCCAACTTCCAGTTGCATACACATTCAGATCATTCACAAAAGGTGAAAGTAATAAGAGTAAAACAGAGCAAAAATTAGCAGCTATTCACTGGGCAATAACACATTTTCGACCATATGTCTATGGCAAGCATTTTTTTTTGTTAAAACTGATCACAGACCACTAACTTATCTTTTCCCAATGGTTAATCCAAGCTCAAAACTAACAAGAATGGGATTGGAATTGGAGGAGTATGATTTTACCGTAGAGTATCTGAAGGGAAAAGACAATTTCGTGGCAGATGCACTGTCACGAATAACTTGTAGCAGTGGGATATCACATGAGTCTGGAAACCAAATTTGGTTGCCCTAGCTCTTATAGTCTCTGAGATCTAGGCGCTCATCGAAAGAGACAGATATACAGACAGACGGATGGACAGACAGACATGACTATATCGACTCGGCTATTGATGCTGATCAAGAATATATATACTTTATGGGGTCGGAAACGTTTCCTTCTCTGCGTTACACACATCCACTTTTACCACAAATCTAATATACCCCTTAACTCTTTTTGAGTACGGGTATACAAAATTTAGTTCTAGTTCATATTGATAATAAGGTATTTTTTTTTTTAGCTACTGTTAAATAATTAACGATTGGTGAAAATCAAGAAGTTTAGCTGAGGTTGATATATTTGGTTAACTAGTTAGCAAAAACTTGTGCAGGTTTTTTACTGCCAATAACTGATTAATGACGATATGAATGGTATCAATATATATGCAATAGATTTCACCAATTACACTACTCGACAAAATCGAACTTTTTTTTTCCTTAAGAATTCAAACCGATTTTTTCTGATAGATATGGGGCTTTAAAATTTTTTAAAGAATTATGGTTTTTTTTCTACGGCAGAACTTTTTTTTGAAGAATTTTTGAAGTCTGGTATTTGTTTTAAAGCTTTTTTCAGTGGTAGCGCTTTTTTTTCACATAACTCTAGTATCTTACGTCTGGTTGTAAAAAACTTTGCTATTTTGAAAATATAATTAAAACAGCTAGAAGTTAAGCCTAAACGTTTTGTGATTTCAGCTTACCGTCTGGGAAATATAAAGCATTGAAATGCAAAAATGTTGATTTTTGTGCGGTATTTTTTACGAAATTTTGACTTTAAAAACTCAGGAAAAGTCGAAAAAAAAATGATATCCTGTGTCCTCAATTTTTTTGTGTATAGGTGCATTAATTTGGCGTCGTTTAAGGGGAATTGGGATCGCGATCAGGTACCAAATGTACAACCCTTTTTCGTTTGCTTTGTTCCCAATTGGCAGTTGGGCCCGCAACATTCCAACAGGTATTTTTTGTTAAATTTTTTCATTTTTTAGGTTTGGTTAACGAATTTTAGCTCCAAAGTCTCTCCATAGATTTTAATGAGCGATACCTTAAACGACGCCAAATTAATGCACCTATAAAAGAAAAAGTTTTTTGGCACAGCCTAATACAAATATACATATACATCTTCCCTCGCGCTCTCGCTGTCAGCAGCGCTGGGCATATACACATACAATACATAAACATATATTGCGGCCGCTCCGCTGCCGGCGTCTCGGGCAGCGCAGCTGCGCTGCCATAGGATAAAGAGACTTCAACAATTTTTTCAAAAATTATTAAATAAAGAGACGAAGACAAGAACGGATGTTCTTTTCTCATTATTACAAACAAATCGGAGTGACTTCACATGTCTGAGGATCCAACTCATCCGCTGGCTTTAAGCCCAGGTCACCTCCTGAATGGTGGTCCGCTTCTCTCCGTGGCGGAACCCGAAATAAAAGCGAGCGCCTCCTCCATCCTAAGCCCCTGGCAACATCTTAAGGCTCTCAACCAGCAATTCTGCTCGCACTGGAAGACAGAGTACCTGCAAGAGTTGCACAAGCGTAACAAATGGCAGCATCCGACAAGAGACCTAGAGGTTGGAGACCTCGTCGTGATTAAGAAAGATAACATCCCCTCTCAGGAATGGCGTCTCGGGCGGGCACAACAAGCGTATCCTAGACCCGATGATAAGGTCCGTGTGGTAGACCTACCCACGGCCCGCGGCCTTATCAAACGACCTATCACGAAGGTGGTCCTGTTGCCCATGGAATCGGAGGTCCATTCCACCTACTCTCGCATAGGCTCTGATCCATAAAAATATGTCGTTCCGTTTTTTAGGCTTAAGCCCAGCTTAGTTCCACGTATCTCCGAAGTAATTCCAGGATCATCACAGTTGGAGTAGTTGACAACCCGTGCCAGCGCTGTACTAATGCTTCCTTTCTTTCATCCTAGCATTTTCCGGAATCCACACATCACGAGTTACGACCTTATATCAATACCGATTGTGCTCAGGCTCCCATCCCTTGACTAATTGCCGAAAATTCATCCACTGGGGCGTTGAAAAGAGGCTCCAGGCCCTACTCCATCACAAAATATTGCTCGGGCAAAGACTGTCGGAGTGGGGACCTGTGCAAGTTGTGCAACCGAAACCACCACACGCTACTCCACCTGCCCGGCTCTCGGCGCTCAGCTGGCCCCTCTTCGGCACCATCGCCTTCACCTCCAGCATCCCGCGCCGAACGGCACCCTCGTCCCACAGTGAGCCGCCCCGAGGCCAAATCCTCAGCATCCCGTGTTGAACAGCGCCCTCGTCTTCCTGTGAGCCGCCCCGTCGTAGGAATCCCGACTCCAACAACAAACTCCTTGCTCCAACACCAGAGTATCAACGTCTTTCCGACGGCACAGGTAGTCCTCGCAGTGCACCAAAGAAGATGTTCATAGTGGGGTGAGCGCCAGCGGGGCAACCGCTCTGTGGGCATTCCAGCCACATTTCTCTGTTAGCGTTCCAGCTACGCAAGCGGTTGCCCTGGCTCTCGCGCTTATGAGCATTTTGCCCCACGGCGACGCGCTCTCGCGCGTACAATTCACCTCGCTCACGCTTACGCTCCCGCTCTCGCTGCCGACAGCCACCGGAAGTTTCTGAGCGCAGCCCTCGAGGCACTTCGCTTTTACACTCATATGCAAAACGGCCTTTTTGCACGCGATCCTACTTATACGAATAAACACACAATTGAAGAACTTGGACTTGCACTGTAGGGCTGCAAAAACATCGATGTTAACATCGATGTCATCGATGTTTTTATAATTGTCCAATGCACGATGGTTTTTTTTTTATCATCGACGTTTCACTGCATTCACTGACATAAGGCATTTGTTTTGTTTTTCTCAATTTGGTTAGTGGTTCCTTCGGTTAAAATGGACAAGTTTTTGCGCATATCAAGTTAGTAATGAAATACAATTTGGTTCTCTTGCGCAATGCGCAAATAAATATTTATCAGTTCCAGCCACCTCGACAGAGTCGGTGCGAGCCTTCAGCAAAGCTGGGGAAATTGTTAATGAAAAACGTGCAGCACTGAAGCCAAAGGCAGTAAATATATTGTTGTTTTTATCAAAGAACCAATGGCTAAATGACGAATAGATCTCAAACAAAAATTAATAGTTTTAAGAAATGAGTTAGTATTATTTTTTTTTTTAAAGAAATTGATTTTTTGTTTTTGCTAATTACACTAGTCAACACGATTTTTCCTCAAGGAACAAAACGAACTTTTTCTTAAAGATTTGGGGCTTAGAAATGGTTTGATGATATTTTTTTTTTTCTATGGCAGAACTTTTTTTTAAAGAATTTTTGAAAACTGGTATTTTTTTTAAAGCTTTTTTCAGAGGTAACGCTTGTTTTTTTCACATAACTCTAGTATCTTACGTCTGGTTGTAAAGAACTTTGCTATTTTGAAAAGATAATTGACGCAGCTAGAAGTTGATGCCAAACACTTTGTGATTTCAGCTTACCGTCTGAGAAATATAAAGCATTGAAATGCAAAAATGATGATTTTTGTGGGGTATTTTTAACGAAATTTTGACTTTAAAAACTCAGGAAAAGTCGAAAAAAAATTATATCTTGTGTCCTCTATTTTTATACCCGTACTCAAAAAAGAGTTAAGGGGTATATTAGATTTGTGGTAAAAGTGGTTGTGTGTAACGCAGAGAAGGAAAATTTTCCGACCCCATAAAGTATATATATTCTTGATCAGCATCAATAGCCGAGTCGATATAGCCATGTCTGTCTGTCCGTCCGTCTGTCCGTCCGTCCGTCCGTCCGTCCGTCCGTCTGTCCGTCTGTCCGTCTCGATGAGCGCCTGGATCTCAGAGACTATAAGAGCTAGCGAAACCAAATTTGGTTTCCAGACTTATGTGATATCACACTGCTACAAGTGTATTTCAGAATTTCGCCCCGCCCCCTTCCGCCCACACAAAGGACGAAAATCTGTGGCAGGCACAATTTTAAAGATACGATAAAACTAAAAACGCAGTATCGTAGAGAATGCCCATATCTACCAGATTGCCAAATCTGAACTAGATCGGATCATAATTATAGCCAGAATGAAGAAATTAATTTTCTGTTCCTTCCCCTCCCCATCACGACGGAGACAACACAACTCATTTTCCTTCTCGCTCGCACACTCTGCCGCGTTCAGTGCGCGAGCAACCCCTAGCGGAGGAGATGTAGAATCTAAATGGTACATGTATAATATACATGTTAGATGTATAATATAAATAGTATATGTAGATGTAGATAACAGATGTAGCAAAAAAATGTAAAATGTAAAATTTCTTTTTTTTTAAGTTCTAAATAATTATATGCTTAAAAATGTATATGCTGACTGAGTACGGGTATAAGTAGAGTCGCGTCCCCAGAAGCGACTCACACGTTCCTTCTCGTTTTTTTTTGATTTAAAAACTCTTCGGCAATAGACTTATAAAATATAGTTTGATTATCTGCAGTGGTAATAGAAATGATCCAATTCGGATGAGGTTTCTTTGGCACATTAGGTAGTGGAGGCAGGCAAATGGGTCGCAGTGATGCCGAAAATATGAAGGGATTAACCAAATGCAGACGCGTTTGTATTTGGCTGCAAATTTTTTTGATTAGTGTTAATGATTCAAGTATATTTTTATTGATTAATGGCATATGTACATACCTTTTTGAAATTCTGGCCAAGTTGTGCAGCGCATAGGGATGTTCCTCATTTTTCCTAAAGCTGGTTACCTGATCTCCCTCGGCAATGGCATAGTGCATCACATCCTCCCCATCGATCCAGTATTTGTCAACGATAACCATCCATGGACTGATGATTGTGCCAAAGCATTGGAAAGTATAGTTCGACAGTGTTATGTCACTTTTAAATATGCTAACCAGCCATGGATCACTCTTAACGGTTGGTAGTATTTTGCCGCATTCTGGAACGCACTTTAATTGATGATTTTTATTCATTTGTTTTTTCCAGAACGGGATTTCAGACTGGCCATTCCTCTGGCATGAGCGGATTTCTGAAGTTATAGCATTATTCCGCGGTTTGTAGCTGGGAGCACAGGTTACAGTGGCCTCGGTGCCAATGAATAGCTTGGTGTCCTGGCTCTTGCAGCTCTTGATCTTACCCTTGTAGCTGCAGACGGCCCGAATGGAGAGATCTGTGTGGAATGACTTATCACTGCAGGTGCGAACGCACTCGCATCGACTATGATTGTCTCTGGAAGCACACACAATTAATTAGACACTCTTATGGTAATCAATACACCTTTCTTTACGGGCATGTCGACGTGATAACAGTCTCCATGGGCTCTGGCTCTGCCATTTGCTCTTTGTTGCAAAGTAGTGGTTGCTCATCCGTCTTATCCCAGCAGTCAGGGGTGCCATCACACAGCTGCCGCTCCTTAAAGCAGGCCCCATACGAGCACTTATGCTCTGCGCAGCTTGCATTGTGGCATTCGGCAAAGGTTTCATCACTGCCATCAGGACAGTCTATTCGGGCATCGCATCTCTGGCTAAACGCAATGAAATCTTGTCCATTTTTACATCTCCAGTTTGCTTGTAGACCAACTTTAAATGAAATAAATATTTGGTTATGCAATTATTTTCTTTAAACTTTTTTACGCACCGAAAAAAACACAAAGAATTGATACTAAAAATTCACGCCGAAACATTTTGTAAGATTTCGCTGCGAGCTGCTCTGCTCAACGATGCCAAGAAGAATGAAATACGAATGGATCGTATGGAATGGTTTTTATTTACGAAATCTGCACGCAAAGAGAGCGCGAGAGTAGTACAGAGAGTCATCTCCGTTCTCTTTTTGTTGATTGCTGATTGATTTGTATGCATATGCGGTATGACTATGCTCTCCGGTTTCTTTTTGTCAATTGCTGATTTATTTGTATTTTCTTATGATTCATGACAGAAATTGCACATCAAAGATTTTAATAATGGATAAGTAAACAATTCTTGGAAAGATACGAAAGTGTATTTACTTGTTCTCTTGGGATTTAAATAAATTTCAGAGCGTGCAAATAAACAAAACCAAAACAAAATTCTGCGACAGCTTTTAACCCACTGAGTGCTTTTTAAATGCAAAAAAAATATATATATAGCGAGAAGGAACGTTGGGAGTCGTTTCTGTGGACTCTACAGTATAAACAGTCAGTATATAAATATGTGAGATTATGATATATATAGAATTCTAAAATATTTTACATTTTTTTGCTACATCTGTCATACATTTTCTTAAATGTATATTATACATCCACAATGTAGATTATTCATCTGCAATGTAGATTCTACATCTTCTCCGCAAAGGTCGTGTATTGCCCAGAGCAGAGTGTGTGCGAGCGAGAAAGAGAATGAGTAGCATCTGCTGCTCTGAGGGGCATGGGGTAAGCAACTGAAAATAAATTTCTTCATTCTGGCTATAATTATGATCCGATCTGATTAAGATTAGGGAATCTGGTAGATATGGTTATTCTCTACGATACTGCGTAGATTTTCGACTTTTAAGGGGGCGGATATCACATGAGCCTGGAAACAAAATTTGGTTGTTCTAGCTCTTATAGTCTCTGAGAACAAGGCGGCCATCGGGACGGACGGACGGACAGACATGGCTATATCTTCCTTCTCTGCGTTTACACACATTCACTTTTACCACAAATACAATACACCCCTTAACTCGTCGAGTACGGGTATAAAAGTGTAGTTAATCAGAATGAAATATTAGCTGAAAGAGTCATTTACAGCCAGAGGCAAATGGTTACTTTGCCCCCCGCTCCAACACAACACAAAAAGCCCCATTGAGTCGCTGGATAACCGAATAGCTTAATCGGCTTACATCGCCTGTGCTGTTGATTTTAGAGTGCATATTGATGAAACTCTTTGACGACATGTTGGAGTGTTATAAATTAAAATCCCAACAGCATTGGCGTCCGACGTTTGATGTGCCAAATGGATAGAAAGGGAGCAGCAAGCAAGAACAGGCAATGGTATTGTTCCGTGTTTCGTGCTCTAACAAAATGGCAGGCAACATCGACAAATGCAAAGACAGCTACGAGCTGCATTCGGGGCAGGTGGCAGTTGGGCATGCCCAAAGGGGCAAGTACGTTATCTGGACTGACATGAATGAACGGCAACGTAGCACACCAATACCAGTGCATTGACAAATGAGCACAAGTCGTACTGTCATTCTGTCGATGTTTCTTTATACTTGATTCCTTCTATCCCTTGCTTTTGTTGTGTGTATTTGTTATCGGAAGCGGCTTCAAGGGAGATGGATTGGGGAAATGGTTGCGTATTTGCATTAAAGTTGCTTTGATTGGAGATTCTTTTGTGTTGCTTTCATTGTGAGATTATAAGCAGTATCTTTTAGTGCGTATATGAGCCACTGAGCCAAAATTTAAGAACCACATTTTTTTGTCCCTTATTCTGTTCTTTGTTAGGAAATAAAATTAAATAATTTTTTCAAATTTTTAGTTTGATGTTTAAGAGTTGCTACCAGAAAATTAAATTAATTTTTGTTGTTTAAATATAAATTTTTCAAAAATTTATTCGTCGGTTTTTTCAAATAAAATTGAAACAATAATATATTTAAAAACTTTTATTCTTTTTACTGTTAATGAACTAACAAAGTAAAATTCGGTAGCATCCTCTAAAACAATTTTTAAATAAAAATAAAAACAATAACAAAACAAAATAATAACAAAAAATATAACAAAATTAAGGGGTGTATCATTTAAATATCAGAAACAAATTTTTGTTATTTTAATCACTTTAAAATTCGAAGGCCTTTGGGTATTTCCGATACAAAACAATTCCAACAAAGCATGAGCCTTATCAAATTTGTTTGACGTCATACATATTTATCAGACCAAAGCAAAGTCCCTACATTCAGTTGCGGAGGAAATAATAGCACTGTTTGGTACCACAGTCTTTATTGTTTCAAAATATGATCTCTAACCAACCAAGAACATATTTCAATTAGGCTTACATATCTCCTCTCTCAGAGAAGTATGCTTACTCTGAAATTCCTAAAGGTTCTTATTATTTTACTTTACTCAATTAAAAAAAAAAATATAAGCAAAAGAGGTCGGCAACAAAAATAGCACTAAAATTTGTTTTTTATAAGAACTTGTACTTTTCCGAGCTTTTTGATGTTTTATGTTCTTGATTAAATTAATAATCGGTGGCTTAAGTCGATTGTAGCAAGAGCGTTACAAAATATTTATTCCAAAGCCGAGACGCTGAGCCTCTGTTGTTGCTGCCAAAGGCTTTAAAACAAAATATTAACCTTTGAATACAACTAAAGTAACTTATTTTAAGGCAGAATTTGTAAAACTTTTTTGTAATTTGTATTTTTTGTAATTTTTTTGATATCAGTGCTATTTTTGTTGCCGCCTCAATTCCTGAATAATTCTTTCGGATACGTTAAATTACAACCTAAAGTATATATACTAGTTCTAAGACCGTTCAATAATACTACTGTCTAAACATAATCCTTCAATACAGAAAATTGAGTGTCAGGTGCTATTATTTATGCCACAGCTGTATATATGGCAATATGCCACTCAGCGGCGATACAGCACAATCGAGCGAGCTAAATTTGCGGCCCACATTTGAGGCTGTGGAATAGCAAGATAATCAGGAGAAATTACTTAGGCTTCCCCAAAGAAAATAATCACAGTCTTATGAGATCCATTCCACCGCACACCAGCGAAACACCAGGAAAAATGGTGTCTAAACTTTTGGGTTCTGGATAACTTTATGGGCAAGTGGGTTTGGGGCGAATGGCGAAGTGCAAAGTTCCGCAAAGCGGGGCTCTTATCCAATTAAGTCATAACTCAATATGTGCTGAGAGATATGCACTTGGCCATTACTTAGGCAAAAGGCAAAAATTTGCTCTAATAACTTTTGAGTTTGCGCTTTTCTTCCGTCTTCTTTTGCCGGCTTGCCAAGGAGGTAATTTTCACACCAGAGCCATGTAATTTGCTCTGCTCCTCTTTTGCTGCTGGAATGCTGGATAGAGAGAGAGAGTGGTAGAGTGTAGAGAGGGGGTTTTCGGTGAAAAAGATTTTAGTTTATGCAGAGCAACAGCTTCCCGTTTGCCTTCCCGTTTCTGCCTTGTTCCCTTTTATGGCACCAGCGAGACGTTGCCACAACTCATTTGGCATTGACCAGGATTGGACGTTGCCGCAGTCCTTCGTGACTGTGTCTATGGGTGGCAGGAGTCTGCAGTGGCTCCCATTACCCATCTTCCCCATGCTCTCATTCTCTCATTCTCATCCATATCCCACATCCATCTGCCGTTGAGAGAGCGCGCATAAATTATTCATTTGTAATGTGCAGCCTCAGTCTCTGTCTGGGTTTCAGAGTCTCGACTCGACTCGGTCCGGGTACGGGTCCGCGTTGGCTCGGTCTTGGCTCTCGGTTATGGGTGGCCTGGCCTGGGGTCTGAAGTTCTCTGTGTGCACTTTTGGCACAGGATATGACACTGACACTCAGCGCCGGCGCTCGTCCTGCGTCAACAACTTCCTTGGCTGCTCTTGGCGTTTACTTTGGTTTGGTTTGTAATTTCCTTCTGGAGTTTGTGCCGTGGCTAAAAGAAAAACAACAAGGAGTCCCACAAAAAAAAAAAAACCCACCAAACCCCAAGAAATACATATTCCTTACTGTGGAACGGAACAGAACAGAACAGAACAGTAGTATTCCAATTGCAGCTGGACCTGCTACTGCTCCTGCTACTGCTCTGCTCCTCCTTCTCCTGGTTTACCACTTTACTGCTGCCCTGCTGCTGCTGCTGCCCTGCTGCAATTGCAAACTTTAATATTTGCTCTCCTATTTGTATCTGTGTCTGGAATGTGTGTTTCAAAAGTTTCATTTGTGAATTGAAAAATTATTTTTCGTTTCATATGCAGAGTGTGTCACTTACAGGAGGTCCATGCCACTAACTCAAACTCTAACTCTGACTCTAAGTCCGCAGTCGCAGCTGCAGCTCATTGACAAAATAGAAAGTTGTTGACTCAGTTTCCAGTTTCTTTGGGTCTGTGCTTCGGCTGAGCATAAGTTTTCGTCTCGGACGAAATACGCTTTTTAATTACGCTCAGGTTTTATTTTTAATACTTTGTCTGTCTGCTGTTTCAGCCTTCTAAGTCGTAAACTGTGCCGCAGCCCACACACACACACACATATGTAGTCGTATGAAGACATTAATTAATTAAAAACCGCAATGGGAAAACTTAATGAAGCCTTGGGCTTAGGCTAAAAAGTGAGCCAGCAAAATAAATGGCCAGCCTCATAAAGTTGTAGCTTGACAGAGAGAGATAGAGAGAAATTGCAGTTTGCTAGCGGAGACATTTCTCTGGTAAGTTAAATGCGACAAAATTGCACCTTATAATGAAGTTTAATGTTTTATAATTTTGTTTAAAGTGATTTTACATTCAAACATTATTTTTTGAATGGAGAGTGCTTTGTGCAGTCCAAACACGTTGGTGGGCAACTTTGGGAGTACAATTTGTGGACGTAAAATTAAATAAATCAGTTTTTTGCAGAGCAAGAAATTTCTATTATTTCTCCCTACCACTCACAGACGGTTAAATATTTTCTCCCCTGGCATCAAATATACACATCTTTCGTGGCAATTTGGTGCCACTGTGTGGCTGTTGACTCCACTTGACCACAAAATTATCAACAGTCACCCACAATACCTCACACAGCCATGCAAAACTCATGGCCAAAAGCCGCAGACGACACGCACTCGCCATGCAAAAGGCGGAAACGGAAACGGCAATGGCCACGCGGTCCCACTGGTGACCTGTCTGTGTGTATTTGCATGTATTCGTTTGGGTTGCTCCTACTATATTGACGTTTGCACAGTCTTTGACAATTATTTAGTTGCAGTTTTGTATGCTTGTGTGAACGTCAAACGGATGCAAAAGTTTTCTGTACTTTAAATAACGGAACAACTATACAGGAAAGCTCAACTTTTCGAATTACACAACCTTTTAATAATAGAAAAATTAATTAAAGCTTAGAGAAAATATTTATTAAAATTTATTTTAATTTAAAACTCTATTTTATATGCAGAATTCTGAGAGAAAACTACTCCTACTATTCCTCAGAATTTCAAGCAAATAAATGTGCACTAAATCTATGCCTGTAGCTTAACTTATCTGCGCTGGCCATCAATTGCGGCGGTACCCATTAAGGGGGTCAACCAAATAGCAAAGCGATTTCGTTCGCACTTTGTTTGACTGGACAAACAGTTGACCGGAAACACCCGTCAAATCACGGTCTCTATGTCTATCTCAACAACCCATAACCAGAGCCAGTGTCAGAGCTTGCTTTTGACAGGACATTGCCTAATTAAAATGGCAAATCGTCAGCCACAACAAGTACTTTGGCAACACTGGTCAACTAGCAGCACATCAACAGGAGGCGCGGGGCAG
This sequence comes from Drosophila obscura, assembly GCF_018151105.1. Classification (NCBI taxonomy): domain Eukaryota; kingdom Metazoa; phylum Arthropoda; class Insecta; order Diptera; family Drosophilidae; genus Drosophila; species Drosophila obscura. The sequence goes on along the minus strand of NW_024542848.1, from coordinate 2,142,109 downwards.
CAGCAGCAGAGGCAACAGCCAATCGAGATGCAAATTTATGCGCCGCCTGCTCTACAAAAACAAAGGAAAAATGGCCAAAAAACCTCTGCGAAATGTACCATCAAAATTATGCGCACACGCATACACAGTTATACACATGGACACATTTAGATACAGATACAGATAAAGTGGATGCCGAATTTTACACTGGCTCTTCGATGATAAATTCGCTGCAGTTTGCGGGCAAAATACGAAATAAATTTTAATTTGATTAACGATTTTTTGGTCCATTTGGAGCATTTCCATTTGTCGCAGACGAAAATGGATTGGTTGGCTTCCCCTTAACTTTTTTTTTTCTCGGTGCGTTTAACTTTCGGTGCTGCGGCGAAAACTTTTTTGAACTAGTTTGGTAATTAATTTTCATATGGTGCAAGTGGGTTACGATTCATTAACTTCGGCCAGGGGCCGACTGAATTTTGGGCGGTAGTTGGGAGTTTGCAGCTTCTTTTGTCGGCGTCAGGTTGTTTGCTTTCCATTCCGCTAACAGGTCAGCACCAGTAGAGCCCTTGCAAACCTTGTCACGTTTTGTGGAGTGGACCAAAACGCGTTGCACCCTGATTATCGGGCGGCTGTTGCTGCTGTACCGCTTGTTTACTGGGTCAACATTTCGCTTGAATGGAGTGGAATGCCTCCTTGCAGGTAAATGCACAAGCAACCAGTCCAAAACTCACATCAAACCTAATCAGTAGAGCGCCGCCCCCTTGCTGTGATGATGGGAATGCCAAATCCTGTCGGTTGGTTTTGGCCTGCCAAATTGATTATAGTCAATATCGGCGCGTGTTTGCGCTCCGAATGCATGAATTGGGTAATTGATATGCGATAATCGCTGTCAGTGCACTGTTATGTATCTTAAAGTGCAATGTGTAATGCTCGTAGAGATCCCTAAAAGTAACCAGCTCTGTAAAGGAACCTCTAAAGTGGAATGCCTCACACACTTAAGCGGCTTTTGCACCCACATGGACGACATTGACTAAAGGGCCATTCATGGCTCGTTGGCAGGGTGTCAGTGGCCATGCCTCTATCAAGGGTCCTGGTTGTTCTCGGTGTCCTGCTTCCTGTTTATAGCTGGCCAACACTTGTCATGCGGTGGCATGTAAAAATGGATGTGATGGGTCTCGTCTCTCCAGTCTGGCACGACCAACGTACGATGCGACGCGACGCGACGTTGCAGTGCATTTTTAAAGAGAACTTTTAGCTGTTTTTGGCCACAGAATACATCAATTTAAGTGCAGTTGTAGGAGCTACAGGGCACATGTCATACACATAGATCATGTCCTGTGCGAGGCGAGGCACTGCCTGTGGGTTCAAGATACGACTAGGTTTTCAACTCCTAATAGAGTCATTCTGTGGTTTGGCAATTAAGTCAATGCTAACGAAGCTGCTGCCCACACACAACACCACACACAGATGGGCATTCAAACAGACAGTCCGCAGTCCGCAGTCCGCAGTCCGACAGAGAGGCACATTCATTCTGTGGGGCACAAAAATTACGCAGACAGCAATAATTAATTAGATACACAATAAATTACTCATATGCCAGTGGCAGCCCACAAGTAAAATGAAGACAAAATGAATTTATGTGTGTGTCGGCCTGTGGGTAAAAATGACATGGAGCACACATCTGCCCACATATAAAATAAAGAGAACCATTTTGTGACTTTACTTCACATTTATGTAGAGTTTTTTTTAAACTGAACGTAATCATTTCAATGTTAATTCATTCTTTGCAGACACTCATATATGAGAAATCAAGTGCAAAAAGGAGAATTAAAAGCATTCTGTGCTGTCCCTGTGTAGCCACAACTATTAAATACACAAAAGCAAAAGAACAATGAGGGTAAAAAGCTGAGAAATCACAGAGCGAGCGACAAGGAGGAGGGAATAAAAACGAGGGCAAAGATTGCAGACCAAAGCAGAGAGCAACAAGAACTATAATTTCCTAAAGGACTTAATTATTTTATAATAAGCACATAACACAAGCGAGCAGTCCAACGACTGGGGACTGTGGACTGGACAGAGAGAGAGAGAGAGAGTACGAGTACGAGGCATTAGCTGTACAGACGATTCGGTCTCAGGATGCTGCACAAATGCTACGGCAAAAGTTGCAAAAGTTTTTCCACGACTCCACGACAATCGGTCAAAAGAATGGAAAGCGGAAAAGTAGTCAAGCGGCGAGTGAAAACCCCAAGCAGCATAAATTGTGAAAATATTACAGATTGCTGTTTTCTCTTGCTGCTTGCTCTCTGCTCAATTTTCCGCTTGCTTTTTTTACTTTTTTTTTCTTATTAATAAATTGATGCTTGAGTGAATTCCAGCAATTAATATTGATTTTCTCAAAGTTGTTGTGGCTATTTGGTCAGAATTTTGTTTGGGGCTTAAGCAGAAAATTCTCTCATTGGAATGCCACATTTTGCTGCTGTCTATTAGCAGCAAATTAAAGTTGACTTTGTCTTCAATAATTAGCACTTATATCAAAGTTCTCGCTGCTCAAAGCTTTATTTGCATAAACTTCAATCTGTTGGCATTGAAGTGAGGAAATTGCCATTGGAGTATTTCTCTCTTTCTTCTGCATATATTTCCATCCATTCCAGGCAGCCCAGCCTCAGCCTTAGCACCAACCCAGCCCCGCATTAACATTAAGCCTGCATAAATTCGCATTACGCATATGCCCCGCATACGGCAGGCGCTGTAACAAACATGGACAAACATTTAAACACTTCAAAAACAATATAAATTCATTCAGAGAGTGCGGGCGGGCCACTATCCCCACTATAACCATAAGCAATAAAATACACAGACCACCATGCAGACATCGGATAGGCCACCAGAATAGGAGAGGACATGGCCATGGACATACAACAACGATGGCAAGCCAACAACAATGCATAAATAAAGACCAATGCCAAACAATTGATACTTCGACCAAAGGAACAGAGCAAACGGCCATCGAACGATTTGTACGAATTTATATAACCAAAGCGGAAGTGTGGTAGGGCGACAGCCAGACCTATACAGACAGACAAACACACAATACACACACACACACACACACAACTAAACATTGAAACAAACATGCCAAAATGTGCGAGGGGGAATGGAGCGGAGTGAGCGGTTTGGTTTGTTGAGAGTCCCAGTGTCAGACCCAGTCCCAGAGCAAAACCCCCTACGGATCCGAAGCAAATTCATTTGAATTGCAAAACAAACACAGGCGAAGACCCCAACGTTGACGACATTGAAGGCCTACTACACGGAGTTTGGACGGGAGTCCGGCTAAACGAGCTTAATCATGTTGTAAATTTGCATAATTTGACATGTGTATGTGAGTGGGGGGAGTGTCCTTATATGTGTGTGTGGTATCCAATTGATATATAATATATATGTTGCTCTATATATTTTTAGACTTATAACAAAAGAAAATTAGTTCTAAACTTATATTTAATTTGAATAATTAGCACTACTACAGCACGTAAAGAGCTAAAAGCTATCCCCCAATGGAGGAGAGACTCCTTATAATCAACCGATTTATAAAAGTCTTATACGCTCACGAACTGTGCTGCAATTGCTGAACCAGTCATGACTGCACAATCTCATTCTAAACTACACCCATATAGATGTGATTATATTGCAGTGGGAGTCCACCGTCTCATGGTCCCCTAACCGTGGTCCCTTGTCCATTGTCCGTGCCCTGTCAGACATTATGACAACTTAATTGAAGGTTATGCGTGACCACAGTCAGATGGAAGCTTCTCATGCATCGCTCGTCTCATGGTTAGCGCTGGGGCAGGGACTACGACAACGATAACGACAACGACAACGCATTCAATTGCAATAAATGTGATTACTTTACAATTAGGTTTGTGATTACTGCTACAATTTGCTGACGTATTTATTAAGATATTGCAATAGCATGAGAGTGGAACACAATGGGCATTCACAGATCTTATAGCTATAAATACTAGGAACAACTCTCAACCAGTAGCAGCAGCAGAGGCAGTGAACAGGCACCCCTCTACTTGTTAGCGCTTGAAAATTCAGGGGCTTTCCCCTCCCCACAACCCTTAAAAGCTTGTCAGTTAATAGAAAACAAGTGACATTTTCCTCCAGCACTTTTCCGCCTGCACCATGCTAGGGTCCTTCATAATTAAGTCTAAATGAAGAGCTCGCTTCGTGTAGACAACTTGGCTTGACCCCCACCCCATACCAAAGGGAAATGGGTGAAAGAAAAAGGGTAATGGGAATGGTGGTGGTGGCGGGAGAGTACATGCAAGTGTTTGCAGTTTAATGGAATTTTTAATTTCTGCGCTGTTCTGCGTTGCGGAGCAGCAGCAATGGGAATAGCTGCAAGTACCCGAAGCTGACATTATTACAAATTTTTTATTATTATTAAAAATGCAGAAAACATTAAAAGCGACACACAAATTTGTAGCCGAATGTCGTGCTAGGACAAGTCTCCTCCTGCAAGCCTGATTACTTAAATGGACATCGCGCCCACACCCATCTTAACGTGGCCGGAAGGCAGCCAGCCAGGAGAGCAGCAGCTCCAGCAGAAACACCAATGCACTGGCCATCATGGCCAGCACTAGGGCAAAGAGAGCCGGTGCAAAGTGCTCCAGATCCACCTCCACCTGGGAGGCCTTGAAGAGGCTACAGTCCGGCTTGTTCACCGACCACAAGCGGTCATTGTACTGCATCAGGCCAGTGGCCCGCAGATGAAGGATGGCATGGGCTAGGTGTTCGCGCCAGGGCGAGCCCTTGGCCATCACGGAGGCGGACGCATAGGGGGGATTGAACATAATTTCCTGGAGCTCGCAGAACTCGCGCTCCTCTATGCGCAGCTCGAGGAGCAGCCTATAAAGACGATCGATGGCCGTATGAAATGCAAAACGACCCTTTATTATCCGCTCGGCTCCCTGCTCCAAGCTGATAATATTTTTCTGGCCAGATCGACAGATCTTCTTGGTGTACATCTCTAACCAGCGGCCCACTGGTGTTACCGAAAACCGCAAAATTATAGGTGATATTCTCCATGCCATGTCCAGATTGCTCTCGTACAACGCCCGCAGATTGACATGCTCCTGGGGTTGTCTGAGAGCAGGGAACCCACAATGAAGGCGCCATAGAACTGCAGCAACATGTAGCTGAAGATGCAGCTGGAGCTGATCAGCACACGGGTCGACAACAGTCGGAAGAGCTCGGTGGCCGGACCCTGCTGCAGATACGTCTCCAGCATGCTGAACCACACAAAGGCCACTCGTCGCTCCACAAGATTTCCATGCTGGCGCCCCTCATGGCGGATGTGAAGCAACAGCAATAGAGTGCTGAATGTAATCAGGCACAGGACGCACCACCACACCTGAGTGCTTAGTGGCTCAAAGAATATGTTCCGGATGTGACTGTGTCGCGGATGGCGAAACAAAAAGTGAATGCTGCAAGAAAAGAGAGTTGGAGCACTGCTGGTGCCCAAGTAATCGAAGGATAGCAAGTATCTGCTCACGGCTGGATATGGAGAACGGGTGAGTACAGCACGTAGTGCTGTCTGTCCGGGACAAAGCGAATGGGACACACGGCAAAATCGGCCTCCCCGTTGGTTATCTGACCCATCACACCCGACCAGCTGCCGTTGGCCAGCTGCTGGCCCCAGTTATCCGTGAAGCTTATGGCCAAACTGCAAGTTGGCTTATTAGCGCGTACTCGGATACCACTCTGCCCCCACTCCCACCTGAGATTGTACATCCGCTGGACGAGTCGGAACAATTGATAAGTCTTTCGCTGCATGGGATCCAGTTGCAGCAGCTGCTTATCGTCGGCCAGGTACTCCATGTCGTCATAGTCCAAAGGTTTCTCTGTCAGCTGGATGAATTTGGTGGAAAGATGAGAGAATCCGCCACCCAAAAGGGTGCATGCGTACCGCTGTGCTGCCTCGCAGGGTGACATTGAGAAAGTTGCGCCTCCGAATTATCCAGCTGCTACGAAAGGTGTCCATCAGCTTGTAACCCTGCGACGGAGACCACTCTCCCTTTCTCTGCACAATCAGGGGGGCACTTGGCACTTGCTGATTAATCTTGTACACATCATAAAGCCGCCACGAGGTGCTGCAAGTTATCCGAAATATTAGCTGCATGCCCATAAAGTTACCTCGTTAATCGCCCAACTTATCTCTGGCCTTCATAGCCACAGTGATATCCGCATCAATTCCCATCTTGTAGCCACCTAAATGCTGCACAATTTGTGCCTCATCTGGTTGGGATACCCGACTGGTGCCCAGCATAAACCATGCCAGCGAATTGTTAAAGTATCCCGCCTCAGAGGCCACCGCGTAGACCCACTGCTTGACAAGACGGTGCTCGAATTTTAGCACCAGAACCGCTGTACGCGGTGCCCCATAGTACATGAGATCCTCGAAATTGTGGGAAATTCCTGGCTGATAAAATTGCACACGATAGTTGGCCAACAATTTCTGGTGGCATTCAATTTGCCAGTCGCCATCCCAGTCCCCGTCGCCATCGCCATCGCCAACGCCATCTCCTTTCATACGGACGACAAGCGACTGCTGCAAGTGCTGCGACCGCAGAAAGTCCTCGAAGGCTGCCAGCTCAAGGAAATTGGTATTTATGCTTTCAATTTGTGGCGTGCATAAAAATCCTGTTAAAATTATAAAAACCCATGAAATAACTTTCACTTGCAACTTAATCATTTTATATGGCCACTTTCACTTTGACTCGAAGCTCAGTTCTGCTTCCTTCCACTCTGCGGATTGTGTTTGCTTTCGCGTCTGCCGTTTTTATAGGGTTTCATACTCCTTCTGCATGTGCATAATTTATGCACATTTATCATATCAGCGATACATGTACTATATCCGGGACGCACGCAAATTGTGCGGTTGACAAGAAAAGTGCGCAGAAAGGAATGGCGAAAATGGCTGGAATTATTGCTAAATGTGCGTAATAAAAGATTGGTCTTGTAATACAAAGGATTTCGAATAAAATGAGAGACATGACTTTGTCAGAGAGGGAGAGATGGAGAGAAAGAGGGCTAGCAGAGCTCGAGAGATAGGTATAAATTAATCTTTAACCCTTTAATCGAACACCAAAAGTATGAAACAACAATATTAGTCAAACTTTTGCCAATTTCTATGATCTTGCAATTTTCAACTGGTTCTAGCCACACAAACCAGAGAAAGTAGCTGTTTTCCGTAATTTATTTATTTTATTTTAATTAAAATTTTATTTTTACTGGTATTTTAAATATTTTTTTGATATTTTTTTATTTTATTTTTGAAATAAATTTATTTATCAATGTTGTATGTTTTTATATTATTGAAAAATGATTAGCGTCACGAAAAATTACAAGTGCAGCCAGTTAAAGAGGCATGTGAAATCAGCAGCGCGATAAAAGTGAAAGAAAAAGAGAGTTATCTTAACAGAGAAAGACCAAATTCTCTTGTGTCGTTAAAGCGGCATGTTCATTTTTTTGCGACAGTGAAAGAGTTATAGAGAGAGAGCGAGAGACCCCTTGGCCTACATTCTTAATCTCTTGTCAACTATACATATACATTACGCTCTTGCTTGATCGAAAATAACCTTTCCTGTTGTATTTAAGCGAAAATGAGAGTTATCTTAACAGAGAAAGAACAAATTATCTTGTGTCGTTAAAGCGGCATGTTCATTTTTTTGCGACAGCGAAAGAGTTATAGAGAGAGAGCGAGAGACCCCTTGACCTACATTCTTAATCTCTTGTCAACTATACATATACATTACGATCTTGCTTGATCGAAAATAAACTTTCCTGTTGTATATAAGCTGCTAGTTAACGACAATTTTGATTGCTTGAGAATACAAAAATTTGGGAAATACTCAAGCTAATCCTCCTAAAAACGAGAAGGAACGTTTTGAGTCGCTTCTGTGGACGCGACTCTACTTTTATACCCGTGCTCAGCTTATGAGCTTATGATTTATGCAGGATTTTAAAATATTTTACATTTTAGACATCTAAGATAGTCTTGAAATACGCTTGTAGCTGTGTGATATCGCGTTAGTCTGGAAACATAATTTGGTTGCTCTAGCTCTTATAGTCTCTGAGAACTAGGCGGTCATCAAGACGGACGGACAGACAGACAGACGGAGGCTTTTGATCAATCATGCTGATCAAAAATATATATACTTTATGGGGTCGGAAACGTTTCCTTATTTGCGTTGCATACATCCACTTTTACCAAAAGTACAATATACCCTTTAACTCTCTGAGTAAGTAATTGTATAAAAAGTATTAAAAATCATTGAAATACAAAATAATCAAGAATATTGTTTACATATTCCGTGACTTCGTGTCCATTTCAAACGACTTTTGATAAATTTCACTGCTGTGCCGTTCATTTACCATCCACCTAGAACACTAAAGTGAGCGTACAGCCGAAATCCAATAACTAGACGCAACATTAAGCAGGACAAAGCTGCTGGCATTAGCGTGACATTATCCGACTGCAGCCAAGAAGTTACAAGAAACGGCAAAAACGCGTGTTAGCATCCACGAAACGAAGCCAAGGACCTTAGCGTGTGTCCCTTGTGCAACTGTGTATGTATTCGTACCTCTGTGTGTGTGTGTGTGTGTGAGTGTGAGCACGGAAAATTTTGTGAAACTTGAAAGCAAATCCTGCAGCTTGCAACTTAATTTCATGGCACGCGGCTGCTCTGCCGCGTTGCATGCGGCAACTTCATTCGGGCAATTTGCTTCACGACAGCTTGCCACGTGCTACACACAGAGAGAGAAAGAGAGAGGGAGACACGAAGAAGGCGGAACGAAAATGCAGAAAATGGCAGCGAGATAGAGTCCTGCAAGGACTTTAAGACTGCTTTGAAATTAAAAGGAATTACATTCAATTTGTTGACATTTTTGCGGATGCGGATGCAGCTGCAGCCTTTATCACTCCCCGCCCCTTTGTTTTTTGGGCTCTCTCTTTTGTGCTGGTGGGGGCGTGGTAATGACAAAGAAACATTTTCCACAAGGCCAAATGCAAATGAGCAGCAGGAGCAGCAGAAGCAGCATCAGCTACAGCACATACAACTAGTCCTCTCAAATGTATTCATTGCAAAGCGGAAAGTTTTCCCAACATTTTATCGCAAGATTTTCTCATCGAATACGCGAGCTGCATGCGGAAGACAGCCAGCGATTCACTTTCTCTCTATCTCTTGAGCGGACAATTGTGCCATTAAAGCGATGCCCACACACTCTGGCACACACTCAAACTCAGGCGAACAAACGAACAAAAAAATGCCACAGAAAATTGCGCATACGCCATGTTGCACGCTTAAATATTTCGCTTTTAAATTTTGTGCTGCTTTTTCTACGGCTTGCCGTTTCCTTCCTTTCGTTTCTTGACATTTTCTCACACATGCCAGACATTTGCACATTTGTATGCGCGAAAAGTTTTATTTAATTTCTCATATGAAAATATTATTTGTCGCTGCCATCCATCGGGGGAGGAGTTTCTTCGTTCCTTCACATCAGGGGCATACACATACACACACACAGAGGCCACAGGTGAAATTTATCTTTAATGTTTTTCCTAGAAACGTGCATTTTGATGTCTGATTTGCCGGCTGACGTGGCATGTTTTGACAGTTAATAAATGTTCAACACTGAGAGTAAAAAGGGAGCGCGAGAAACAATTAAATTAAAGGAAGAAAAGGTTTTTATAATGTGTTTATTACAGCGAAATGTTGAGAAATATTTTGCATTTTAATTTAAATTCAAGTCACCAAACAAATATAAAGCTTTATTCGTTTTTTTTTTTTAAATACAAAACATATTTTCTCCATTCCCGAAAATGTAGTTGTAAAGACGCAGCAGAGAATAAACAGCGGAAAATTTTTAATTAATTTCACTCCCAAAATGGAGGATATTATTGTTATTATTGTATAAGATTCGTTCTCAACAAAAACAATATACAAAAAATCTCCATTTTTGCATTTCACGTTGTACTCGTATTTTTCTTGATAATTATTTTTACATTCCAACTGCGAGGGATTTTAATTGTAGGTAAGTATGCTTCCAACCGACAAAACTTGTCCATGGGCCAAAAACAAAAGAAATAAACAAAAACAACAACAACAAAAAAGGAATGAAAAGGAAAGCGGAAAATCCCCTGCAGCCATGGGACGAAGCTCGAATTAAATCCCTCAGAATGGGACGACAATATGCGACTTTCGCTGCTCGCTGGGCAAAAACAAGGAGCGGGTGTATTGAGGAATAAAATTTAGTTTAGTTTAATTAAATAATTTTGGCAAACTTTTAAATTATATATTTTCCATTTTCCATTACCAACCTCTGTGTTATTTCCCAACTTGAAGTTTTCCCTTCGTTAGCTTCCACACTTCATAGTTGCTTAATGTTGGCGTGAACAGTTTTATTTGCCAACAGCAATGGGCGAAAATTTCCATCTGCATCTGGCACTGGGACAACGTTTGCGCCTGGGACTCGGTCTGGTCCTGGTCTCTCGGCCAGCATAAAGTCAACTCATTATGAAATTACTGCTAAAAACTAAGCTTTTCCCGAACGGAAAGGAAAGTACGGTACGAAGGAAGTGCAAAAAAAAGAGGAGACGATGACGATGACTGGCAGCGCTGGAGAAAACCGGCAAGGAAAACAAATTAAATTTAATCGATTTGTGAAAAGCTGCCAGACAACAACTGCAAGTAGTGCTTGGGCTGTGTGGATGGGTTGCATGGTAAATTAAGTGAGGTCGTGTCCGGAGTGGGGACTTGGCCAGAAGCACTTGGCCACTTGGCGTGGCCTGCGATGCCTCTAAGCGCATTCTAAACAAATTAAAATTCAATTAAAAAGATGAAATGCCATTTCAGGGCTTAGAATGCAGCCTGAGCTCAGAGCTCAGAGCTTTGGGCTCTGGAACTCTGACTTGGCCATTCCACAGCTGAATTTGCCTCTGCCTGGGTGAGTTAGTTGCCATTGGCATTGCTGCTGCTGCTTAATCTCAGCTAAAAGGCATCACATTCAATTCATTTAGCGGCAACACGTTGTCGCAGTCAACCATCATTATCGTCATCCTGCTGCTGCTGCTGCTGGACAACAATCTCAGGCTGCAGCATCATTAATCCCTCGCCCGCAACTTGAGTGGGACTCGAGCATCATTTCCAATTACCAGACTTCCGACCAGACGCCCAAGAAGCTTTGGCGGCCGCCGCCTACTTTGGGCGAATTTTTTGTTGATAATTTTTTTCTCCCTCTGGCTTGGTCACGGTCATCGATGTGACAGTGGCAGCTCTCATTATGGCCACTGCTGTGGCCTCTGGCCATGTAACCGCCAACTCTTATTCGCCTCGCTGTCGCTTTTTTCATGCATTAAAATCAGCGTCCCATCAGCGCCTCTCACCCCATTACGCGAATACTCATTCCCGATTCCCTTTGTTGCTTTGCTGAGGGGATGTTCTTTTTTTTATACCCGTACTCAAAAAAGAGTTAAGGGGTATATTAGATTTGTGGTAAAAGTGGATGTGTGTAACGCAGAGAAGGAAACGTTTCCGACCCCATAAAGTATATATATTCTTGATCAGCATCAATAGCCGAGTCGATATAGCCATGTCTGTCTGTCCGTCTGTCTGTCTGTCTGTCTGTCTGTCTGTCTGTCTCGATGAGCGCCTAGATCTCAGAGACTATAAGAGCTAGGGCAACCAAATTTGGTTTCCAGACTCATGTGATATCACACTGCTACAAGTGTATTTCAAAATTTCGCCCCGCCTCCTTCCGCCCCCACAAAGGACGAAAATCTGTGGCAGGCACAATTTTAAAGAAACGATAAAACTAAAAACGCAGTATCGTAGAGAATGACCATATCTACCAGACTGCCGAATCTGAATCAGATCGGATCATAATTATAGCCAGAATGAAGAAATTAATTTTCAGTTGCTTCCCCTCCCCCTCCCGCCAAGACAAAACAACTCATTTTCCTTCTCGCTCGCACACTCTGCCGCGTTCAGTGCGCGAGCAACCCCTAGCGGAGGAGATGTAGAATATGAATGGAACATGTACAATCTACATGTTAGATGTATAATAGTCATTTTAAATGTAGATGTAGATAGCATATGTAGCAAAAAAATGTAAAATGTAAAATTTTTTTTTTTTTCTAAAATTCTAAAAAATCATAAGCTCAAAAGTGTATGTATATACTGACTGAGTACGGGTATAAGTAGAGTCGTGTCCCCAGAAACGACTCACACGTTCCTTCTCGTTTTGTGTATAGGTGCGTTAATTTGGCATCGTTTAAGGTATCGCTCATTAAGATCTATGGAGACACTTTGGAGCTAAAATTCGTTAACCAAACCTAAAATATGGAAAAAATGAACAAAAAATACCTTTTTGAAGGCGGCGGGCCCAACTGCCAATTGGGAACAAAGGAACGCGATCAGGTACCAAATGTACAACCCTTGCTCGTTTGCTTTGTTCCCCAATTGGCAGTTGGGCCCGCCGCCTTCAAAAGGTTTTTGTTCTTTTTTCCATTTTTTAGGTTTGGTTAACGAATTTTAGCTCCAAAGTCTCTCCATAGATTTTAATGAGCGATACCTTAAACGACGCCAAATTAACGCACCTATACACAAAAAAATAGAGGACACAAGATATAATTTTTTTTCGACTTTTCCTGAGTTTTTAAAGTCAAAATTTCGTTAAAAATACCCCACAAAAATCATCATTTTTGCATTTCAATGCTTTTTATTTCCCAGACGGTAAGCTGAAATCACAAAGTGTTTGGCATCAACTTCTAGCTGTTTTAATTACCTTTTCAAAATAGCAAAGTTCTGTACAACCAGACGTAAGATATTAAAGTTATGTGAAAAAAACTATCGCTACCTCTGAAAAAAGCTTAAAAAAAAAATACCAGACTTCAAAAATTCTTCAAAAAAAAGTTCTGCCATAGAAAAAAAACCATAATTCTTTAAAAAATTTTAAAGCCCCATATCTATCAGAAAAAGTCGGTTTGGATCCTTGAGGAAAAAAAAGTTCGGTTTTGTCGAGTAGTGTTATTTTAAGAAATTAAGCTGACTTTATGAAATTGTGTTTTGCTGTTGTTTTTACAAATTTCTAGGAAACTCTTTTATTTTTTAACAATTTTCGATGTTGAAAACATCGATGTTTCAAAACATCGATGTTGAAATCATCGATGTTTCCACCATCGATGATTTTGCAGCTCTATTCCCAGTGGTTTGAAGCCCTACAGGCTATAAACTTGGCCGATGTTCAGACAATTTAGTTGCGTGATCTCATATCAAATCCGACTAGAGCTTGAATAAATTGCTGTAGTTACTCCTGTTTTGGAAATCAATGTGTGCCGACCAAATGTGTTCCAGAAAGTTAAATGGAACAGCTCGAAAATAAAGTTGCCTGTGCCTTACCGCCAAGTTCTCATGGCTTTAATGTTTTAAGTACAGATATCCATTCTAATAATTCATCTTAGTCAATGTTGGCTCCATATTCATCATCCATGTCCAGCAACATGATAAGCTTTGTGAAGGAGTAGGCTCCTGCACAACGACAGGGCAGAGGACACCGTCCTACGGCTAGGGTGGCCAAGCCAACACGGGCCCATCGGGGCGAGACAGCACACGGAACTGCGATATACTTTTGATTTATATTTTTTATATTTTTCGTTATTCTATTTCATTAACCGAGGCTTCTGACCAACTCACTATTTCTTCCCCAAGTCTAAGCATTATTATCTATTGTTAGCCATTTATAGACATAAGCAGTTAACCGAAATATATCATAAGTAAGCTACACTAAAAATTGGTTAGTGGGAAAAATGGCCACTGGGGGAGCAGTCAGGTACCATCACTAGGAACCAGGAACCAGCACCAAGAACCAGGAACCAGAACACGAAAGAGAACCAACACCGAGCGAACAAAAAGAGAACATACGCTTAAGAGAGCGAGAGGCGGGCCTAAGCGAAGAGAACAGAGCTGGCCGTCGGGAGAGAGAGAGAGCCCTAGCCAAGCATAGCAATTTCTTCAATATGTACAGATTTATTCGTAGTTTCACTTAGCTATAACAATAGGTGCAAATAGACCGGCCGTTTTGCTTGGGGTGAAAAAGCGCATTATTTTCCCCTCGAAGTCAGCTGCCGACGGCTGTCGGCTGCGGGAGCGGGTGCGTAAGTGTGGTGAGTCTGAGAGCGCGCGAGCGCGTCACCGGGGGGAAAACCGCTCATAAGCGTGAGAGCGAGAGCGAGGGCAACAGCTTGCGTAGCTGGATTGCTAACAGTGGTGTGGCTGGAATGCCAAAGAGCTGTTGCCCCGCCAGTGCCGTCCTCACTCAGAACATTCTCCCCCCCTTGCAGGATTGCAAAGACTCTATATGCTCCGATTTGGAAGCAGGGAGGTTGCTGATGGATCCGGGATTCCTATGCCGGGGCGGCTCGCTGGAAGACGAGGGCGCACATCGGCTCTGTACGCTTAAAATGAAGGCGGCGGTGCCACAGAGGAGCCAGATGGGTGCCGAGACTCGGGAAGGTGGAGTAACGTGTGGTGGCTCCGGTAACACACCTTACACCGATCACCGCTTCGGCAATCCTGGCCGGAGTGTCGGTGAGCAAGGCCATTGGTGCAGTAGCTGAAGTGGAGGACAGCTTGGAGCCTCCTTTCGGAAACTAGGCGGAGAAAGCGGCGGCATTTCCGTAGAGGATGGATTGGAGCAGACTCGGCATTGGTAGGACCTCGGGATCGTCTGCTCTCCACGGTGCGGTCGAAACGGGATCGAGTAGTCATTTCTGTATGTGGAAGGCTAGGGCGAAATAAAAAAGTCGAAGAAGCATTAGAAGTGAGCTTTGAACGGATGACGGGCACATTTGGGACATTGGAAGCTACTCTGGAAATTAGACAAGAAAAGGATGCAACTTGATGGCTCGCCGTATTGGACACGGGACCAGTGAGAACCCATCTAAAAATGGTTTCTTGGCCGAGAAGAGAGCCACATATGTTCGGCTGTAAGCCGCTTGACATGACCGATGGTAGGATATCGGCTCCAATCAGGACATCGATTGGTGAGCTCTCGATGAATGTGGGATCCGCCAATAGAAGACTCGGCAAATCTTTCAATAAACTTGGCGAGATAGGATGCAACGGAAGATTCCTTGCCAATTCCGGGATAACATAGGCCGTGGCGCTTAATCGTAAGCCGGGCCTCGTTTGGGAGCGAATGGAAAACTGACAGAGCTTATCGGAATAAGCGGATACTGTCTGAGTCTTGAGTCTGGAGATCTGTGTCTGAATACGTTGGAATGGCAATTGAATCGTGTTGAAAAGACGTTCCGTAATGAACGTTGCCTTGGAGCCCGAGTCAATCAGAGCGCGGGCGCGGACATTTTTCCCAAGGTGGCAAATATTAATAATTGCCGTGCCTAGAAGGACAGAGCTTGTGAGGTTGGGAAGAACTTAAATTTTTTGCAGAAGATACTGGTCGATTGACGTCTGGCGAAGCTGTGGAATTGGGTACGGATGTGGAATTGGGTACGGATGTGGAATGTGACTCGCTGGATGGTGGATTGCCACGATGCAGAAGCGTGTGGTGTCATCCTCCACAAGTGTTGCAATTGTGGAAGCCTGAGCAGTCGCGAAGCTGATGGCCTCTTGCGAAGCAATTTAAGCAGAGCTGCTTTTGCTTTATGCAGCTGGAGCGAACATTAACGGTCATTTGTAGGAAATGAGGACATAGTCGGATTGGGTGATTCTCCTTGGAACAGAGATCACACGTGCTCTTGCTCGGATTCACGTGGCTTTGGAACGAGTGCGCTGTCCTTGGAACAGGACTGCCTTGGGAACGGAACGGATTGGACTGGCTTTGGGAGGATGGCGGATTCTGACTGCCTTTGGCGGGTGCCGGATTCGGAGCGCCTTGGGAAGTGGAAGGGTCGCTCTCGATAGCCTCTAGCGTTAGGTATCGCTGAGTCAGGAAGGAGTCGATTTCCTTCCAGGGCGGCACCTCCTTTTTGTCCGTTACGGACGCTTCCCATAACGCCCGGCTCAACTTTGGCAATTTGAAAGCGCAGATGGTCACTAGGAGACTATCCCAATTGTCGGTACAGACGTTGGAGACAGCTAGTGCATTTAGGACTCCTTGCATCGAACTTTGAAGATCCTTCAAGGCACGACTGCACTCGGAAGTTACGCGGGGCAAGAAGAGGAGGATGTTTATCTGGTTGGTAACCAGAAGCCGATAGTTCTCGTATCGGCTGCGGAGAGCCAACCATGCGGACTCATTAGTGAGGGGGGATTTTTCTACGATGGCCTTCGGATCGCCCCGGGTCTTCTCGGTGAGGTAGTACAGTTTCTCTACCGGAGACATTCTAGGACCGCAGTGAACAGATCCCGGAATGTGGGCCAGCGGATGTAGTCCCCTGAGAATACCTCAATGTTGACGGGAGACAGTCGACAGCCGCCCTGTTGGACTGGCTGTGAAGGAGGAAGAACTGTGGATGTGGCCAGTTGAGCATTGAGGTCACTGAGGCACTGCTCAAATACCCCATAGCATTCGCCGTATGTGTCACGGATGTCGGCTTGGATTTCTGGATCCTCGTCAGTCATCACCGCGGAGTAGGCCTTGTACTCGGCCTCGACGTCCGTCCACATGCTGAGGATTTGGCCTCGACGGACCTCGGACAGAGAGGCGGATGGGGCGGCGGTGCTGCACCTTGCCAGGTGCGACAGTCGGCCAATAGCGGCGACCAATTTGGTCCGAGCGACTGGGGTGACGGATTGAGCCATTGTGATGCAGTGGCGAGAGCTGACGGGGCTGCTGACAAAGGAGCCTTTCGGATATTGTTTGGTCACAGCTGGAACCTTAAGACTGACAGGAGACGGAAATAGAACCGATTTGGTCCTTGCCGCAGGGCTGCTACTGGCTGCTCTCGGAGTGAGGGGTGCCTTGATTTTCTGAGTCGGCGTAGTTCCGGAGGCGGACGAGGTGCGTAGCCGGTTGGAAGAGGTCACAGGCAAAAGCTGGCTGCCGTCCTTGTGACCTGTTGGCATATTACGAACTCTCACACGCACAGAAAATCGGATTTGGAAGTCTTGGAGGGGCAGAAGACTGATCTGAGTAGAATTCAGACAGAAAGACGCCAGGAAATAAATATAACCCACTTATGGAAGGCTGTCAGGAAAAAGGCCTCGAGCTTCGAGTCGGGTCGACTCGGATTGTTTGAGATCACCGTGAAGTAAATTTCTCAAACAATGAGTGACCGGTCACACTGATTTTGGCAATATTTTGCAAATATTGTTAGTGCCTCTTTTACCTCTTTGACGCAGTCGTGATCAGAACTGGGTTTTTTGCGGATGGACGGCGGACGGAATGGCATTTATATCCTCGATAGCTGATTGGAATGGGCGATAGTTTGCTCTTTATGTCGGTTTGGATCGACAAAGTGCAGATAAACCTAGTCGCCGTAAGCGTTACCGGAAGCTACAGTCAAGAATATGACTGCGGAGTGGGCGCTGGAGAACTATCGGGAGAAATACCGAAGGAAAACAGAAAAAATCGGAAAAAGGATGACGAAACGGTTTAAATTACAAATCGTGGATCGTTCAATTTATTTCTTGTAGTGTCGGTGTGTTTGTTTGGAAATTGTCAGATGAGAGTAAGGTTTTCTTTTTATTTTTTATTTATTTATTTTTGGTCGAACGCATATCGATACCGATATTTTTGGATTGCGCCACCTCTAATGCACGGAACAAAAACAACAACAAAAGACCGAAACACCAATTTGCCAATTGGCAGTGGAAATTGCCAAATAATTACCATAAGTGCTCCGTGGAAAGTGGAGGATGTTGGAGTTGGGGTAGCGATCGTGAAAAGTGGCTGGAGTGCACGAATTGTACGAAATCGCGAATTTTATATTAAATTTGGCACTTGCGCGGAGTATGTATGTAGTGAATGTGTGTGCAGTATTTAAATACGGAATGTGGTATATTTATGCGGGTGTAATAATTGTATGTACATTTATAGGCTGTTTACATTGGGACTGCGTCATGCTTCTTTGCGTCTTGGCGAAGACGCAGTTTTTTTTACATAGGTTAAGCATAGGGCCCTAGTGGTGGCAAAAAGTTGCGTCGGTCTCTGATTCATGTGCGTCTATTCGATATATTCGATTGCTTTTGCGCTTAACTGCACATTTTTGCACTTTTCTGCCTATCAGCGCAACTATCACCTCTAAGAACAACCAAAACTTGTAGTTAAAAAATCAAATTTTGGCGCTAAAATGAATGGTTGTGCAAAAAGGTGAAAATATACATAAAATCATGAAATAAAATACTTGAAACTGATTGTATTATTATCATACGACATTTTTGTGATCCCCTGATGCCATTATGACACTGCTGGAGACGAACTTCGATGGTTTTAATAATTTTAAGAAGAACTCCCACAAGCTCTACAAAGAAATGTCTGAAAATAATAAATAAATATAAGATTCAATTCTCTTTCGTCCATTTTCTTGTCGTCTTGCATAATTCTGTTGATTTCTCAAAATTTGTTTACTTTCCTTGTCATCAAGCACCCAAAACAAAATTCAAGACGCGCGTCTGCCAATGTAAACGCCTTTTCTGCTTCATTGCGTCTATTCCGATATCGATAGCAGACGCGCCCAGTGTAAAAAGGCTATTATAGTCGGCAATATGGAATATTGCGGCCAACCATGGAAATAAATATATGAATGTATGAATAAATGTAGGTATGTGTACAGGTACAGGAATAAAACACTTAATTTTAATTGTAGTTGCACTCGGAGTGTGCCAGTGTATATTTTTATTGGGGTGGTTCGTTCATGGAATGCACTTGGAGAGACACGGATGTAGGTGTGTGTGTATGTACGAAAGTTGCTCTCATGGGCTGGAATGTGCGTACATACATATGCTCGGAATGCACTTGTTTTGAATTCATTTTTATTTATTTAATTTGTCCGCAAATCATGGACAGACACAAGTAATCGAAAAAACTACCGTATCACTGGTAGTTGGAGGTGAATGACGGGAGAACGGCCGGAATCGCCGATAATATGGCGGTGTCGAAAAAAGAAGAGACACGGATAACGGATGCCACAGAATGAGGAAATAAGTATATATATAAGAATATATACATGTGCCTATATCGTGGAGCTCGGACTTTTCGGAAATTGGGAACACAAATCGCGAATGAAAGGGATTTGTGGCACACGAAAATCGTACTTATCTTAGGATCCTGGTGGTGAAGGCGATGCCGTGCTCGAATGCTGGATATGGTTGGGGAAGGTGAAGTATATCCGGCTCGAAGGACCAATGTTTGAGCGGAGAGGCGTTGCGAAGTCCCAGGATCAATTCCCAAAATAAAGACGATAGGCAGTGGTCCAATTTCTTCAATATGTACAGATTTATTCGTAGTTTTAGTCACTTAGCTATAACAATAGGTGCAAATAGACCGGCCGTTTTGCTTGGGGTGAAAAAGCGCATTATTTTCCCCTCGAAGTCAGCTGCCGACGGCTGTCGGATGCGGGAGCGGGTGCGTGAGCGTGGGCGGGAGTCTGAGGTAAGTCTGAGCGCGCGAGAGCGCGTCACCGGGGGGAAAAACGCTCATAAGCGTGAGAGCGAGGGCAAAAGCTTGCGTAGCTGGATTGCTAACAGTGGTGTGGCTGGAATGCCCACAGAGCTGTTGCCCCGCCAGCGCCGTCCTCACTCTGAACAGTATGCATCAGCTGTTTTTTCATGGATGGTAAATAGTGGCAGTGAGAATCTGTGTTTAACATCTTTCAAATATTCTCACCGTTTCCCCGGGATGGACTCAGTGTGCAGAGCCTAATAAAGCGCTAATAGAGATTATTAGGATACCTTAATGTAGCGTCGCTGTATAGTCTTTACCTTAAAGCCTGTCTCCAGAACCGCAAAAAATTCCTGCAAAAAACAGCGTAAAAAAAAATTGATCTCTGACGAGTAAATGATTGTGTTGGAACTATCAGGGGTGTGACATAAATCACTAGAGAAATGGGAAACCGCGCAGAGGATTCCGTGCCACAGAATTTTATCATATCAATACAATTGGTTTTTATTGTTTTCTATTATGTTATAAAAAAATTGATTTTTCAAAGCTGTACTTTTATAATTTTAAAGCAAAAAAACACCCCTTATCGTGCGAGTCAAACAAAACAATGTACTCGGCAACTCTAGCAGTTGTCTGGCAACTCTCCGTGCATGACAGCAATCAGCTGTTAAAAAAAAGACATCTGAATTTTACGGTAAACTTAATTAAAATGCTTTTACCGAGACTGTTGGCCATCGAAGAACTACGGAGGCAGCGCAGGCTTCTCAGATGCGCATCGGGCTCGTTTTCGCGTTCAGATTGTCTTTTGTGATTGTCTTCTATAACTACTGCTAATTTAGTTCATTACAATGAATGATCGCTTTGCTTCTATTTGTGCTGCCATGGGTCTGCACTTAGCCGAACAGGGGTTTTTGACATAAATGCAATGGCAATAATGTGTAGAAATGGTTTGTTAGTTCTGTTTTGGCATTTTGAAGCGATGCCACCTGGTAGAACTACAAATGACTACACATGTTTTCACAATTTGCACAAAAAGTATGCACACGTTTGACGTAAAGGAAGTTTTACTACAATGAGCTATTTTTGTAATGCTTAATTAAAGAAAAACAGAATGCTTTCAATATAATTAATATTAAATATCTTGCTCCGAATTTGGCTTAAAAAGGGTAGCATTACTGTATTGTAAGGACGTATCTCAGGCTGGGATAGGCGTCAGTCTGTCCAGGGTCCTGAATTACAAGTTATTTATAATTCGCAAGACTTTATTTGGAAAACTAGGAACTCGGCCAGCAACTGAAATAGAATGGTAAATTAAAATACCATAACCGAAGCTCACAGCAACCAGCGCTATTTAGTACTATACCTTGTAGTGGCGCCTGAAGCAGCAGAACCAAATTTAAAATTTGCCGGAATCGATAGAACTCGTGAGCAAAGATT
Source organism: Drosophila obscura (assembly GCF_018151105.1). Taxonomy (NCBI): domain Eukaryota; kingdom Metazoa; phylum Arthropoda; class Insecta; order Diptera; family Drosophilidae; genus Drosophila; species Drosophila obscura. The sequence goes on along the minus strand of NW_024542848.1, from coordinate 2,121,070 downwards.
CTGCCAAGAACCTGTAGAACTATCGATCGCAGAGATCAGAGTTGCTTATATGGAGTTTTGGCAAGTACAAATCACATGTAAAAAGGGTGAGGGTTTCAGGGTCGCTTTGACTAATTTTTGACAGATCCAGGACCAAGTAATAAAGTGTGAGGGTTTCAGGGTCGCTTTGGCTATTCTTTTGACAGATCCATGACCTAGTAGAAAAGGGTGAGGTCGAAAGGCATGGTGTTAAAGTGACAACCTGCTGATTTCCTTTTCCGTTTTGCTGCTCGCTACATAAAGTTGATCTTTGCACATACCTCGCGAAAATTTTTGCAATCCGTGGAAAATACAAGTGATCAATAATAGAGAAAGCCAGGAAACGATTCCCTGCAGTGAGAGCCGTAATATTTCGGCGAGTTGAAGCGGATGGAATCCCGAGGAATCGGAATAAAACATGATTGTCCGCACCTCATCCATTTTCGCTGGTGTGTCACTGTCGGAAACGTACGGTGGCCGCCAAAAACTTTGAACTGGTGCCCAGCTTCAAGGAAGCCGCATCAGGGCGAGATCGGACGATCTCTACGCTAAATTTCTGGAGGAGCGGCCAACGCGACTCTCTCGCTCTCCAGACCCTGGTTCCGAGCCACAGTAAGCCGATATACGCAGCCGGCGAGGAACCAGCTCCCATAAGGGAAGCGCCCTCTAAACGCGCCCTGACATGAATACCTAAGGAGGAGCTCCTATTTGTGCGTCGATCAAGAAGGCGGATTTAATTCGTTTCGTCTACGTCGAGCCCGAGTGGACGCCTCAGATTTTCGGTTTCGTCTCTCCGCCTGGGATTGGGCAAGAGCCACTTCTCTCTAGTAATTCTGATGCCACCCTAGGGCGGGTAGCTTCTTTCTGCTCGACGAGATTCCGTAGGCAAGGTGAGCCTGGCAGAGTACGTCGCCAATCCGGACATCGTCCCTAACCTCGACGATCCGATAGAGATCTTCCAAGGAAGCGTGCGCCAAACCGGCTCACCTACGTGCATGCGTGTGTTAACCTGGAGATGGGCATACCGCCATAGCGTGGAATATATTGTTGTATAAGTCTATTTTTTCACTTAATTAGTACGCTTCTCGTGTAAGAGACAAAAGGCATGTGCGATTTCTTTGTATGCTGTGGACCGTAGAGGAGAATCCATTAGGATTGTTGAGTACACGACCCCAGACCGTTTAACCGTGGAGAACCACACTTTGTTTCAGCAACCACGTCGGAAGATCGATCTTTCGCCGAGGGATGTTCCAGTATCGAGTGAGTGAACAAATGTAAGAGTCCCCATGTGTAACCCAGTAGATTTGAATCGCCAATTGGGCGTTAAAGTGACCAATCCTACCGTGTTCTCTCTATAAGTCCAGCGCGAATTCGTTTATAAACCTTAATCTCTCGTAAATATTGAGAATAGACTGTACTTTTGAATCTGATTCGGCCTCGAAGCCTTGAACAGTTTGACTGATCGACAAGTCACGAATAAAATCAAACGATAGTAAATTAAAGCAAGAATAATTCCTGGATTGCTAACAGTGGTGTGGCTGGAATGCCCACAGAGCTGTTGCCCCGCCAGCGCCGTCCTCACTCTGAACAGTATGCATCAGCTGTTTTTTCATGGATGGTAAATAGTGGCAGTGAGAATCTGTGTTTAACATCTTTCAAATATTCTCACCGTTTCCCCGGGATGGACTCAGTGTGCAGAGCCTAATAAAGCGCTAATAGAGATTATTAGGATACCTTAATGTAGCGTCGCTGTATAGTCTTTACCTTAAAGCCTGTCTCCAGAACCGCAAAAAATTCCTGCAAAAAACAGCGAAAAAAAAAATTGATCTCTGACGAGTAAATGATTGTGTTGGAACTATCAGGGGTGTGACATAAATCACTAGAGAAATGGGAAACCGCGCAGAGGATTCCGTGCCACAGAATTTTATCATATCAATACAATTGGTTTTTATTGTTTTCTATTATGTTATAAAAAAATTGATTTTTCAAAGCTGTACTTTTATAATTTTAAAGCAAAAAAACACCCCTTATCGTGCGAGTCAAACAAAACAATGTACTCGGCAACTCTAGCAGTTGTCTGGCAACTCTCCGTGCATGACAGCAATCAGCTGTTAAAAAAAAGACATCTGAATTTTACGGTAAACTTAATTAAAATGCTTTTACCGAGACTGTTGGCCATCGAAGAACTACGGAGGCAGCGCAGGCTTCTCAGATGCGCATCGGGCTCGTTTTCGCGTTCAGATTGTCTTTTGTGATTGTCTTCTATAACTACTGCTAATTTAGTTCATTACAATGAATGATCGCTTTGCTTCTATTTGTGCTGCCATGGGTCTGCACTTAGCCGAACAAGGGTTTTTGACATAAATGCAATGGCAATAATGTGTAGAAATGGTTTGTTAGTTCTGTTTTGGCATTTTGAAGCGATGCCACCTGGTAGAACTACAAATGACTACACATGTTTTCACAATTTGCACAAAAAGTATGCACACGTTTGACGTAAAGGAAGTTTTACTACAATGAGCTATTTTTGTAATGCTTAATTAAAGAAAAACAGAATGCTTTCAATATAATTAATATTAAATATCTTGCTCCGAATTTGGCTTAAAAAGGGTAGCATTACTGTATTGTAAGGACGTATCTCAGGCTGGGATAGGCGTCAGTCTATCCAGGGTCCTGAATTACAAGTTATTTATAATTCGCAAGACTTTATTTGGAAAACTAGGAACTCGGCCAGCAACTGAAATAGAATGGTAAATTAAAATACCATAACCGAAGCTCACAGCAACCAGCGCTATTTAGTACTATACCTTGTAGTGGCGCCTGAAGCAGCAGAACCAAATTTAAAATTTGCCGGAATCGATAGAACTCGTGAGCAAAGATTCTGCCAAGAACCTGTAGAACTATCGATCGCAGAGATCAGAGTTGCTTATATGGAGTTTTGGCAAGTACAAATCACATGTAAAAAGGGTGAGGGTTTCAGGGTCGCTTTGACTAATTTTTGACAGATCCAGGACCAAGTAATAAAGTGTGAGGGTTTCAGGGTCGCTTTGGCTATTCTTTTGACAGATCCATGACCTAGTAGAAAAGGGTGAGGTCGAAAGGCATGGTGTTAAAGTGACAACCTGCTGATTTCCTTTTCCGTTTTGCTGCTCGCTACATAAAGTTGATCTTTGCACATACCTCGCGAAAATTTTTGCAATCCGTGGAAAATACAAGTGATCAATAATAGAGAAAGCCAGGAAACGATTCCCTGCAGTGAGAGCCGTAATATTTCGGCGAGTTGAAGCGGATGGAATCCCGAGGAATCGGAATAAAACATGATTGTCCGCACCTCATCCATTTTCGCTGGTGTGTCACTGTCGGAAACGTACGGTGGCCGCCAAAAACTTTGAACTGGTGCCCAGCTTCAAGGAAGCCGCATCAGGGCGAGATCGGACGATCTCTACGCTAAATTTCTGGAGGAGCGGCCAACGCGACTCTCTCGCTCTCCAGACCCTGGTTCCGAGCCACAGTAAGCCGATATACGCAGCCGGCGAGGAACCAGCTCCCATAAGGGAAGCGCCCTCTAAACGCGCCCTGACATGAATACCTAAGGAGGAGCTCCTATTTGTGCGTCGATCAAGAAGGCGGATTTAATTCGTTTCGTCTACGTCGAGCCCGAGTGGACGCCTCAGATTTTCGGTTTCGTCTCTCCGCCTGGAATTGGGCAAGAGCCACTTCTCTCTAGTAATTCTGATGCCACCCTAGGGCGGGTAGCTTCTTTCTGCTCGACGAGATTCCGTAGGCAAGGTGAGCCTGGCAGAGTACGTCGCCAATCCGGACATCGTCCCTAACCTCGACGATCCGATAGAGATCTTCCAAGGAAGCGTGCGCCAAACCGGCTCACCTACGTGCATGCGTGTGTTAACCTGGAGATGGGCATACCGCCATAGCGTGGAATATATTGTTGTATAAGTCTATTTTTTCACTTAATTAGTACGCTTCTCGTGTAAGAGACAAAAGGCATGTGCGATTTCTTTGTATGCTGTGGACCGTAGAGGAGAATCCATTAGGATTGTTGAGTACACGACCCCAGACCGTTTAACCGTGGAGAACCACACTTTGTTTCAGCAACCACGTCGGAAGATCGATCTTTCGCCGAGGGATGTTCCAGTATCGAGTGAGTGAACAAATGTAAGAGTCCCATGTGTAACCCAGTAGATTTGAATCGCCAATTGGGCGTTAAAGTGACCAATCCTACCGTGTTCTCTCTATAAGTCCAGCGCGAATTCGTTTATAAACCTTAATCTCTCGTAAATATTGAGAATAGACTGTACTTTTGAATCTGATTCGGCCTCGAAGCCTTGAACAGTTTGACTGATCGACAAGTCACGAATAAAATCAAACGATAGTAAATTAAAGCAAGAATAATTCCTGAATTCAAAATGATCCTAATTTTAAACTTCATTTAAGAGAAACAGAACGCGAAAAGTCTGAAATTTGAAAACAGAACTAATGATTAATAGAAAATTCGTAGAAAGTAAATATTCCTTTGTATTTTATACCTCTTTATCTTATATTATCTTCATATATATATATTTTTATACCATCATATACCTTCATTATATATTGTTACCATTTATTATATTACTACATATTGCTGTCGCCATCACTTTTGTATTATGATACCCGTTAGTTAGAATTAAGGATATAAATGAAGCTGAATATATTGAATTACCGAAAGTTTATTTGTGTTAGCTCAGATATGATTCTGAGTTTTGAGTAGAACCCCTGATTGAACTCATGCTGAAGGACGCGTAATCGTAGGGAAGGGATCACTTGAAGTCTTCCACTTCAAAGATGCGATCATTGGTAGGGAGGGTCCAAAAGGAGCCACTTCGACATCTGTGGGCTCGTAATCCGACATTCTTTCGTTTCCTTTTCCTTTCTCGCCCATCCTTTCTGATTTTTTTTTGTTTTGCCCTGCCGATATAGCTTCTAGCATTGTTTTGTCGTACGCACGCTAATTCTTGAAATTTTCTGATCATACTATCGTGAGCGATAGGTCCGAATGGTTCGCGCAAGACCACCACCCCCGAAACCGACGAGCTAGAGCCGATGAAAACGCGTGCCGCCCATGCCATTCGATGACCGTGCTACCAGGCTATCGTCGTTACACGTTAAAGATATGATTAGATAATTAAAAGTGGCGCCCAACGTGGGGCCAGATCGAGTGAATCCATCACTCAGTAAGACTCGTAGAAGATAAAATAAGTTCTTTCCCTTTTCTTTCTAAAGTCATTTGACTTTTCTTTCCAGTGAAGAGTGGTGCTAGACCGTAATCTGATAGGAAAACAGAAGAGAGAAGCTAAGTATTCCCTTCTGGCCACAGGTAACAGGTCCGCAAAACCATTTTATTCACGAGAGGCGACGAGTGTGAAATCAAGCAGTGGAAATACAGGCCGAGAGCAACTCAGGTTGACCGCCTGACCGTGTTTGACGTACCTCGCCGTTGATCGATCTACGATCTCAAAGGGAGTTGACTTTATTCTATCCTGTCGCATTGGAACTTAGTGACATGACTTCCGAGGATGTCCTAACCACGATTGAATAGAAGGAACGTCAGCTTTTCCGAGTATGAGGTATTAGAACCGTTTTTCTGAACACGACGAGGAGTGAGAAACGTAGATACCCATAGTCCGGTACAATTGTCCGATTTAGAGAAGAAGCCTGAAATAGAGCTGACCTCAAGAGGACGATGCCTTGACTTTCCTATAAATTTTATTCGCGAGAATGTTCGGTAGAAAAAAAAAAAAAAAATCTACGATTCGTGAACCGAAAAGCATGAGTTCAGTTAAATTAAATTAGTTTGGTATTAGAGTATTCTGTAATAGGGATATCGTCAGTAGTACGGAGATTAGTATTTCTATTTAGAGCCATTTTAAAAGTTGTTAATTAATTGGATAAGTAGAGAAGTCTGAGTGACATTAGAAGTCGAGATGGGGCTGGATAGATCTCCGGAAAGCGACACCGAGGAAGCTAGTGGGAGTACTGGTACCCTGTGTGGGTTGTGCCGAGAGGCAATAAGAATCTTGAGTGAAGGATTTAGATCGGAATGTAAACATGACCTTCATATCCGGTGCATGCAGACGCATTGGAAAACAAAAGAAACTTGTCCTACTTGCAAAGCTGTGTGTAGACCAGTTAGTGGAACCACGCAAAAGTTAGTTGCGCTAGGAACTCGTTCTCAGACGAAGGGAGGCTCCAAGGAAAGTCCTAGGCCAGTAGGAGAGGAAGAGACGTTCAAGACTCAAGATCTTCGGTCATTGGAAAGGAAGTTGATGAACTCCCTGACAAAAAAAATGTCGGAGGAGATACAGAGCGCAGTACTCGAAGCGATGCATCAAGCTATGTCCCTGTCTAACATTGCGACTGCTGCGACTGTGGAAAATAGGTCTCCGGTTTCACAAGCCGAGCGACGTCAAGCGTCAATCGAAGAAGTCGAGTCCATCAGGGCGACGAATTACGAACCACAGAATGCGATTCCGCCGGCTTCAATGAGAGGGTTCTCGTTTGATGTACATCAGAGACCGGATAAAGTAGTCCACATCTTGAACGGATGGAAGTTGAAATTTTCTGGAGTGGGAGTGTCGGTGGACAACTTCATATATCGAGTTGAGGCATTAACCCACCAAACGCTAGACGGAAATTTTTCGGTTTTGTGCAGGAATGCAAGTGTTCTTTTCGAAGCAAAAGCTAACGAGTTCTATTGGCGACATCACAAGTCGGTAGTGGAAGTTCGTTGGGATCGTTTATGCACGGCTTTACGTTTGCAGTTCAGGCAGGAAAAGGACGATGTTGACATTGAAGAGCTTATCCGAAATAGAAAACAAAAGGCCAACGAGAGTTTCGACACCTTGTAAGATGCCGTCTCGAGTTTAACTGACCAGCTAGAGCAGCCTTGGACTACACTTAAGCTCGTTCGTGTTCTCAGAAATAATTTGAGACCCGAAATTCGTCACGAACTCCTTAACGTAGAGATCAGCACGGTACAGGAACTGAGAGAGATGTGTCGTAGACGTGAAGTCTTTTTAGAAGATGTTAAACAGGCGCAGGGATACAGCAAGTCTAACCCATTCAAAAGAGATGTGGCCGAATTGAGAAAAGAGATCGAGGAGCCGGAAGATTCCGACTCAGTTAAAGAAGCAGAGATAGATGCGATTGCATTGGTATGCTGGAACTGTCGAAAGATATCAGATATCAGGACTGCTTGTCAGAAAAGAGAGTGTTCTGCTATGGCTGCGGAGCTTCGAATACATATAAGCCTAGTTGCGACAAGTGTAAAAAAAACTCGCAGTTCAGCACACCGAAGTCGGGATTCAAACCGAAGACTTCGTGTGTGCTTCGTCACCAGGGAACCAATACCGATTAACGTCGGATGCACTGACACGTGCCCCTTTCGAAATACCGGACTTACATAAATGCAAGCACAGTACGCTGTCGCATTGCGAAACAAATAGGGACTTAAAAACTAAAGAAATTAGCTGTCAAAGACAAAAGAAAGAGCTGCTATCTCGTAGTAAGAACCGTATTAGTAGTTATTGGCGGAAGGTAAAAAGATGTCGTTTAGGATTGGAGCATTATTGTGCGCTTTCGGGAATTGCAAATGACCCGAGACCATTCATTCCAATACAGTTACTTGATCGCACTGTTTATGGGTTGCTTGATTCGGGAGCCACAATTAGTTGTGTTGGAGGTAGGTTAGCCGTTGATCTGATGAAAACCGGCCCTCCCTTCAAGCGAATGGACGGCAACGCCAATACGGCAGATGGCAAAGCTCAGAGGATAGTGGGAAGGATGAAGATAGGCGTAGAGTATGGGAACGTTAAAAAAATCTTGGAGATTTACCTTATTCCGTCCCTCAAGCATGACCTATACTTAGGCATTGATTTCTGGAATCTATATGATCTGTTGCCAAAGAGTTTGCGAGTATCCGAAATAGAGATGTCTCTCGGTAAGGAAAATCTCGAGCAGCACTCCTTGACAGACACACAAAAGTTGGAATTGGCTGACGTCATGAAGCTTTACCCTTCGTTGGCACGAGAAGGTCTAGGAAAGACAAGTCTAATCACGCATACGATAGACGTCGGCAACGCCAAGCCTGTTAAGCAGAGACATTTCCCGGTTTCACCAGCTATAGAGAAAGCAATGTATGCAGAGATAGATCGAATGATTCAGTTAGGCGTGATAGAAGAGTCCGACAGCCCTTGGTCATCACCGATTGTGATGGTCACAAAGCCAGGAAAGGTTCGGATATGTTTGGACTGTCGAAAGGTGAACAGCTTCACGGAAAAGGACGCTTATCCTTTGCCACAAATAAGCGGGATTTTAAGCCGTCTGCCAAAAACTGAGTTCATCACGAGCTTGGATTTAAAGGACGCCTATTGGCAAGTGCCACTAGAGGTAAAATCCCGGGATAAGACTGCGTTCACGGTCCCTGGTCGTCCTTTATACCAGTTCAAAGTAATGCCGTTCGGGCTATGCAATGCCACTAGCACAATGTCTCGTTTGATGGATAAAGTAGTACCCGCGAATCTCAGGAACGAAGTATTCATCTACCTAGATGATTTATTAGTAGTGTCAGCAGATTTCGAGAGCCATTTAAAGGTGCTAAGTGAGATAGCTAAGCGGTTAAGACAGGCCGGACTAACGATCAACATCAGCAAAAGTCATTTTTGCATGCGGCGAGTGAGTTACTTAGGCCACATCATAGGTGATGGTGGGATTAGAACAGATCCAGAGAAGATCCGAGCCATTTCAGAGTTTCAGGGATTAAGGAGTTTCATGGGACTATGTGGATGGTATCGCAAGTTCGTACCGAATTTCGCATCTCTGTCATCACCTTTGACCGACATAATGACGACGAAGAGGAAGTTCTGTCTTACGGCGGAAGCATTAGTAGCCTTCGATTAATTAAAACGCTGTCTAGGAAAAACACCCGTGTTACGAAGCCCAGATTTTGGGAAACCGTTTTACATACACTGTGACGCAAGTAAAACTGGGGTAGGAGGGGTACTAGTACAGCTATCAGCAGAAGGTGACGAATGTCCCATCGCTTTCGTTTCAAAAAAACTGAACAAAGCACAACGGAACTATACCGTGACGGAACAAGAATGTTTAGCCGCGATTGTGTGTCTGAAGAACTTTAGAGCTTACGTTGAGGGTCACGAGTTTACGATAATAACCGACCACGCCTCATTGAAGTGGCTAATGTCCAACAACGATCTGAGTTCACGTCTGGCCCGATGGGCTCTGTCTTTGCAACGTTATCGTTTCAAGATAGAACACAGAAAAGGTTCACAGAATGTCGTTCCTGACGTCTTGTCGCGTGTTAATGAAGATGCAGTAGAAGCATTGGAGTTGCCTGAAGGATCACTAGTTGATCTTGAATCGGATCAATTCAATTTTGCGGAGTACATGGAATTAATAGAACGGGTGAAGGCTAATCTAGAAAAAGTACCGGATTTAAAGACAGACGAGGGCTTCGTTTATTGTAGAGCTGAGCATTTATCTAGGGAACAAGTACACGATGAATACGCGTGGAAATTGTGGGTCCCAAAATCGTTAGTCCCCAATTTGCTAAAACGAGCTCACGATGACCCTCTAACTTCTCATGGAGGAATGCATAAGACCATTGAGCGTATAAGACGGCACTATTACTGGCCAGGGTTAGTAACCGATGTAAAATCGTATATTAACACATGCGACGTATGCAAGACCACTAAAGCGCCGAATTGTGTTTTAAGACCACCTATGGGGAAGGCACCAGAAACCCAGCGGTTCTTCCAACGTTTGTACGTTGATTTCCTTGGACCTTACCCTCGGTCTCGAGGCGGCAATATCGGTATCTTCATTGTCCTGGATCATTTTTCAAAATATGTATTCCTAAAGCCTGTGAAGAAGATTACTGCAGACGTAGTGATCAAGTATATGGAAAATGAATTGTTCATGACATTTGGAGTGCCTGAGACTATTGTGTCTGAAAACGATTCTCAATTCCGGTCAGCCACGTTCCAGAAGCTGTTGGGACAGTTTAAAGTGTCTCACACGCTGACCGCAGTTTATTCACCCCAAGCGAACGCTTCAGAACGGGTGAATCGATCCGTCATTGCCGGGATCCGAGCGTATATACGACCCGACCAGAAGAACTGGGATGAGTGTCTAAGCAGGATATCTTGTTCATTGCGATCTTCAGTACACGCCAGCTTGGGCACTACACCGTACTATATGACCTTGGGTCAACACATGGTCACTTCAGGAGATACATATGCCTTGCTTCGGAAGCTGTATTTGCTGGAAGATCGATCGTTGAAATTCGACAGATCCGACTCGTTTGAGATCGTCCGCAAGGACGCCTGCCAGCAGATGCTGAAGAGGTACGACGAGAACGAACGACGTTACAATACGCGGTCGCGAGAGGTAACGTACACTGAAGGACAAAAAGTCTTTAGGCGTAACTTTAAGCAGAGCTGCTTTCAAACTGGATATAATTCCAAATTTGGACCCGCTTTTGTAAAGGCTCGAAATCGTAAAAAGATAGGGAACTCGTACTATGCTTTGGAGGATTTGCAAGGCCGGTCTTTGGGAAACTATCATGGTAAGGACATACGACAGTGATGCAGTGCTTCATGCGGTCTGATCTTGTGGGGGGCATTTGTAGTGGCGCCTGAAGCAGCAGAACCAAATTTAAAATTTGCCGGAATCGATAGAACTCGTGAGCAAAGTTTCTGCCAAGAACCTGTAGAACTATCGATCGCAGAGATCAGAGTTGCTTATATGGAGTTTTGGCAAGTAAAAGTCACATGTAAAAAGGGTGAGGGTTTCAGGGTCGCTTTGACTAATTTTTGACAGATCCAGGACCAAGTAATAAAGGGTGAGGGTTTCAGGTCGCTTTGGCTATTCTTTTGACAGATCCATGACCTAGTAGAAAAGGGTGAGGTCGAAAGGCATGGTGTTAAAGTGACAACCTGCTGATTTCCTTTTCCGTTTTGCTGCTCGCTACATAAAGTTGATCTTTGCACAAACCTCGCGAAAATTTTTGCAATCCGTGGAAAATACAAGTGATCAATAATAGAGAAAGCCAGGAAACGATTCCCTGCAGTGAGAGCCGTAATATTTCGGTGAGTTGAAGCGGATGGAATCCCGAGGAAGCGGAATAAAACATGATTGTCCGCACCTCATCCATTTTCGCTGGTGTGTCACTGTCGGAAACGTACGGTGGCCGCCGAAAACTTTGAACTGGTGCCCAGCTTAAGGAAGCCGCATCAGGGCGAGATCGGACGATCTCTACGCTAAATTTCTGGAGGAGCGGCCAACGCGACTCTCTCGCTCTCCAGACCCTGGTTCCGAGCCACAGTAAGCCGATATACGCAGCCGGCGAGGAACCAGCTCCCATAAGGGAAGCGCTCTCTAAACGCTCTCTCTCTGAGCCTGGCAAAGTACGTCGCCAATCCGGACATCGTCCCTAACCTCGAAGATCCGATAGAGATCTTTCAAGGAAGCGTGCGCCAAACCGGCTCACCTACGTGCATGCGTGTGTTAACCTGGAGATGGGCATACCGCCATAGCGTGGAATATATTGTTGTATAAGTCTATTTTTTCACTTAATTAGTACGCTTCTCGTGTAAGAGACAAAAGGCATGTGCGATTTCTTTGTATGCTGTGGACCGTAGAGGAGAATCCATTAGGATTGTTGAGTACACGACCCCAGACCGTTTAACCGTGGAGAACCACACTTTGTTTCAGCAACCACGTCGGAAGATCGATCTTTCGCCGAGGAATGTTCCAGTATCGAGTGAGTGAACAAATGTAAGAGTCCCATGTGTAACCCAGTAGATTTGAATCGCCAATTGGGCGTTAAAGTGACCAATCCTACCGTGTTCTCTCTATAAGTCCAGCGCGAATTCGTTTATAAACCTTAATCTCTCGTAAATATTGAGAATAGACTGTACTTTTGAATCTGATTCGGCCTCGAAGCCTTGAACAGTTTGACTGATCGACAAGTCACGAATAAAATCAAACGATAGTAAATTAAAGCAAGAATAATTCCTGGATTGCTAACAGTGGTGTGGCTGGAATGCCCACAGAGCTGTTGCCCCGCCAGCGCCGTCCTCACTCTGAACAGTATGCATCAGCTGTTTTTTCATGGATGGTAAATAGTGGCAGTGAGAATCTGTGTTTAACATCTTTCAAATATTCTCACCGTTTCCCCGGGATGGACTCAGTGTGCAGAGCCTAATAAAGCGCTAATAGAGATTATTAGGATACCTTAATGTAGCGTCGCTGTATAGTCTTTACCTTAAAGCCTGTCTCCAGAACCGCAAAAAATTCCTGCAAAAAACAGCGTAAAAAAAAATTGATCTCTGACGAGTAAATGATTGTGTTGGAACTATCAGGGGTGTGACATAAATCACTAGAGAAATGGGAAACCGCGCAGAGGATTCCGTGCCACAGAATTTTATCATATCAATACAATTGGTTTTTATTGTTTTCTATTATGTTATAAAAAAATTGATTTTTCAAAGCTGTACTTTTATAATTTTAAAGCAAAAAAACACCCCTTATCGTGCGAGTCAAACAAAACAATGTACTCGGCAACTCTAGCAGTTGTCTGGCAACTCTCCGTGCATGACAGCAATCAGCTGTTAAAAAAAAGACATCTGAATTTTACGGTAAACTTAATTAAAATGCTTTTACCGAGACTGTTGGCCATCGAAGAACTACGGAGGCAGCGCAGGCTTCTCAGATGCGCATCGGGCTCGTTTTCGCGTTCAGATTGTCTTTTGTGATTGTCTTCTATAACTACTGCTAATTTAGTTCATTACAATGAATGATCGCTTTGCTTCTATTTGTGCTGCCATGGGTCTGCACTTAGCCGAACAGGGGTTTTTGACATAAATGCAATGGCAATAATGTGTAGAAATGGTTTGTTAGTTCTGTTTTGGCATTTTGAAGCGATGCCACCTGGTAGAACTACAAATGACTACACATTTTTTCACAATTTGCACAAAAAGTATGCACACGTTTGACGTAAAGGAAGTTTTACTACAATGAGCTATTTTTGTAATGCTTAATTAAAGAAAAACAGAATGCTTTCAATATAATTAATATTAAATATCTTGCTCCGAATTTGGCTTAAAAAGGGTAGCATTACTGTATTGTAAGGACGTATCTCAGGCTGGGATAGGCGTCAGTCTGTCCAGGGTCCTGAATTACAAGTTATTTATAATTCGCAAGACTTTATTTGGAAAACTAGGAACTCGGCCAGCAACTGAAATAGAATGGTAAATTAAAATACCATAACCGAAGCTCACAGCAACCAGCGCTATTTAGTACTATACCTTGTAGTGGCGCCTGAAGCAGCAGAACCAAATTTAAAATTTGCCGGAATCGATAGAACTCGTGAGCAAAGATTCTGCCAAGAACCTGTAGAACTATCGATCGCAGAGATCAGAGTTGCTTATATGGAGTTTTGGCAAGTACAAATCACATGTAAAAAGGGTGAGGGTTTCAGGGTCGCTTTGACTAATTTTTGACAGATCCAGGACCAAGTAATAAAGTGTGAGGGTTTCAGGGTCGCTTTGGCTATTCTTTTGACAGATCCATGACCTAGTAGAAAAGGGTGAGGTCGAAAGGCATGGTGTTAAAGTGACAACCTGCTGATTTCCTTTTCCGTTTTGCTGCTCGCTACATAAAGTTGATCTTTGCACATACCTCGCGAAAATTTTTGCAATCCGTGGAAAATACAAGTGATCAATAATAGAGAAAGCCAGGAAACGATTCCCTGCAGTGAGAGCCGTAATATTTCGGCGAGTTGAAGCGGATGGAATCCCGAGGAATCGGAATAAAACATGATTGTCCGCACCTCATCCATTTTCGCTGGTGTGTCACTGTCGGAAACGTACGGTGGCCGCCAAAAACTTTGAACTGGTGCCCAGCTTCAAGGAAGCCGCATCAGGGCGAGATCGGACGATCTCTACGCTAAATTTCTGGAGGAGCGGCCAACGCGACTCTCTCGCTCTCCAGACCCTGGTTCCGAGCCACAGTAAGCCGATATACGCAGCCGGCGAGGAACCAGCTCCCATAAGGGAAGCGCCCTCTAAACGCGCCCTGACATGAATACCTAAGGAGGAGCTCCTATTTGTGCGTCGATCAAGAAGGCGGATTTAATTCGTTTCGTCTACGTCGAGCCCGAGTGGACGCCTCAGATTTTCGGTTTCGTCTCTCCGCCTGGGATTGGGCAAGAGCCACTTCTCTCTAGTAATTCTGATGCCACCCTAGGGCGGGTAGCTTCTTTCTGCTCGACGAGATTCCGTAGGCAAGGTGAGCCTGGCAGAGTACGTCGCCAATCCGGACATCGTCCCTAACCTCGACGATCCGATAGAGATCTTCCAAGGAAGCGTGCGCCAAACCGGCTCACCTACGTGCATGCGTGTGTTAACCTGGAGATGGGCATACCGCCATAGCGTGGAATATATTGTTGTATAAGTCTATTTTTTCACTTAATTAGTACGCTTCTCGTGTAAGAGACAAAAGGCATGTGCGATTTCTTTGTATGCTGTGGACCGTAGAGGAGAATCCATTAGGATTGTTGAGTACACGACCCCAGACCGTTTAACCGTGGAGAACCACACTTTGTTTCAGCAACCACGTCGGAAGATCGATCTTTCGCCGAGGAATGTTCCAGTACCGAGTGAGTGAACAAATGTAAGAGTCCCATGTGTAACCCAGTAGATTTGAATCGCCAATTGGGCGTTAAAGTGACCAATCCTACCGTGTTCTCTCTATAAGTCCAGCGCGAATTCGTTTATAAACCTTAATCTCTCGTAAATATTGAGAATAGACTGTACTTTTGAATCTGATTCGGCCTCGAAGCCTTGAACAGTTTGACTGATCGACAAGTCACGAATAAAATCAAACGATAGTAAATTAAAGCAAGAATAATTCCTGAATTCAAAATGATCCTAATTTTAAACTTCATTTAAGAGAAACAGAACGCGAAAAGTCTGAAATTTGAAAACAGAACTAATGATTAATAGAAAATTCGTAGAAAGTAAATATTCCTTTGTATTTTATACCTCTTTATCTTATATTATCTTCATATATATATATTTTTATACCATCATATACCTTCATTATATATTGTTACCATTTATTATATTACTACATATTGCTGTCGCCATCACTTTTGTATTATGATACCCGTTAGTTAGAATTAAGGATATAAATGAAGCTGAATATATTGAATTACCGAAAGTTTATTTGTGTTAGCTCAGATATGATTCTGAGTTTTGAGTAGAACCCCTGATTGAACTCATGCTGAAGGACGCGTAATCGTAGGGAAGGGATCGCTTGAAGTCTTCCACTTCAAAGATGCGATCATTGGTAGGGAGGGTCCAAAAGGAGCCACTTCGACATCTGTGGGCTCGTAATCCGACATTCTTTCGTTTCCTTTTCCTTTCTCGCCCATCCTTTCTGATTTTCTTTTGTTTTGCCCTGCCGATATAGCTTCTAGCATTGTTTTGTCGTACGCACGCTAATTCTTGAAATTTTCTGATCATACTATCGTGAGCGATAGGTCCGAATGGTTCGCGCAAGACCACCACCCCCGAAACCGACGAGCTAGAGCCGATGAAAACGCGTGCCGCCCATGCCATTCGATGACCGTGCTACCAGGCTATCGTCGTTACACGATACAACCTAGCTATTAGTTTGTAACTTTAACCTCACTGTCTATTAATAAATAAATAAATAATCTTAGTACAGACAAAAATATCATAATTTTACTTTTAAATATACACACATATTGTAATCAAAAAAATCAAAAAAATTAATATTACGATACAGAAACTAAAATTATATTTTCAATTTTGGCCCAATTCTATAGTCGATCCCTAGTAACCGCTGTATAAGTCTCGACCATTTATACATTATGGCCACACTTCTCACTAAGGGGGGAGGAGTTACGGTAATAATTACGCTCGCTTAAATACATCTGGATACATAAGTCGCGCGCATGTTGAGGATCGGATTTCTCCTCTTCACAGCTGCCGGCTGCGCATCCGCTAGTTCGGATATCGCTTGCCTCTAAGCTGGAGTGATGCACTGCAACTCGTGTTAACTGGTACAACATAACATTGCTCTCGTAAAAAGTACACAACCAATGTAGCACAGAGTGATTTGCGCTAGACACGCTTTAAGTAAGCCTAAGAAAAAAAAGCAAAAATTTTAGTAAATGTTTCAGAGATCTTTAATCTTTATTAATTTTTTGTTTCTTCTTTTATGGTTAGATAGTTTTTGCATTTCCTTTTCGTCAGGAATTCCAAGTTGATCTTGAAACAAGGTTTTTAAAGCTGAAATTTAAATATATATTGAAATATGAAAGTAAGATTCAAATTAAAACTGATTAATAGCTTACAGAAAAACATATGTATGATATTTGGAACGTGAAAAGTTGACATTATAAAATAAGACTAGAATCGAATTTAAGCTGTTTGACGCCCTTAAGACCTCTAGCAAAATATTAATACCGTAGAATTATTTTATTGACGATGTTGATGATTTTTTAAGTTTGGTTAACGAATTTTAGCTCCAAAGTTTCTGGAGCAACTGAAAATTAATTTCTTCGTTCTGGCTATAATTATGATCCAATCTGATTCAGATTCGGCAATCTGGTAGATATGGGCATTCTCTACGATACTGCGTTTTTAGTATATCTCTAGTTTATCTTTGTATCTTTAAAATTGTGCATGCCACAGATTTTCGTCCTTTGCGTGGGCGGAAGGGTCGGGGTGAAATTTTGAAATACACTTGTAGCAGTTTTCAAACAGTTTTCATATCGGCTACGGAGAGCCAACCATGCGGACTCATTAGTGAGGGGGGATTTTTCTACGATGGCCTTCGGATCGCCCCGGGTCTTCTCGGTGAGGTAGTACAGTTTCTCTACCGGAGATATTCTAGGACCGCAGTGAACAGATCCCGGAATGTGGGCCAGCGGACGTAGTCCCCTGAGAATACCTCAAGGTTGACGGGAGGCAGTCGACAGCCGCCCTGTTGGACTGGCTGTGAAGGAGGAAGAACTGTGGATGTGGCCAGTTGAGCATTGAGGTCACTGAGGCACTGCTCAAATACCCCATAGCATTCGCCGTATGTGTCACGGATGTCCGCTTGGATTTCTGGATCCTCGTCAGTCATCACCGCGGAGTAGGCCTTGTACTCGGCCTCGACGTCCGTCCACATGCTGAGGATTTGGCCTCGACGGACCTCGGACAGAGAGGCGGATGGGGCGGCGGTGCTGCACCTTGCCAGGTGCGACAGTCGGCCAATAGCGGCGACCAATTTGGTCCGAGCGACTGGGGTGACGGATTGAGCCATTGTGATGCAGTGGCGAGAGCTGACGGGGCTGCTGACAAAGGAGCCTTTCGGATATTGTTTGGTCACAGCTGGAACCTTAAGACTGACAGGAGACGGAAATAGAACCGATTTGGTCCTTGCCGCAGGGCTGCTACTGGCTGCTCTCGGAGTGAGGGGTGCCTTAATTTTCTGAGTCGGCGTAGTTCCGGAGGCGGACGAGGTGCGTAGCCGGTTGGAAGAGGTCACAGGCAAAAGCTGGCTGCCGTCCTTGTGACCTGTTGGCATATTACGAACTCTCACACGCACAGAAAATCGGATTTGGAAGTCTTGGAGGGGCAGAAGACTGATCTGAGTAGAATTCAGACAGAAAGACGCCAGGAAATAAATATAACCCACTTATGGAAGGCTGTCAGGAAAAAGGCCTCGAGCTTCGAGTCGGGTCGACTCGGATTGTTTGAGATCACCGTGAAGTAAATTTCTCAAACAATGAGTGACTTATATTGCGCTGAGCCGAGGAGAGGACCGGTCACACTGATTTTGGCAATATTTTGCAAATATTGTTAGTGCCTCTTTTACCTCTTTGACGCAGTCGTGATCAGAACTGGGTTTTTTGCGGATGGACGGCGGACGGAATGGCATTTATATCCTCGATAGCTGATTGGAATGGGCGATAGTTTGCTCTTTATGTCGGTTTGGATCGACAAAGTGCAGATAAACCTAGTCGCCGTAAGCGTTACCGGAAGCTACAGTCAAGAATATGACTGCGGAGTGGGCACTGGAGAACTATCGGGAGAAATACCGAAGGAAAACAGAAAAAATCGGAAAAAGGATGACGAAACGGTTTAAATTACAAATCGTGGATCGTTCAATTTATTTCTTGTAGTGTCGGTGTGTTTGTTTGGAAATTGTCAGATGAGAGTAAGGTTTTCTTTTTATTTTTTATTTATTTATTTTTGGTCGAACGCATATCGATACCGATATTTTTGGATTGCGCCACCTCTAATGCACGGAACAAAAACAACAACAAAAGACCGAAACACCAATTTGCCAATTGGCAGTGGAAATTGCCAAATAATTACCATAAGTGCTCCGTGGAAAGTGGAGGATGTTGGAGTTGGGGTAGCGATCGTGAAAAGTGGCTGGAGTGCACGAATTGTACGAAATCGCGAATTTTATATTAAATTTGGCACTTGCGCGGAGTATGTATGTAGTGAATGTGTGTGCAGTATTTAAATACGGAATGTGGTATATTTATGCGGGGTGTAATAATTGTATGTACATTTATAGGCTGTTTACATTGGGACTGCGTCATGCTTCTTTGCGTCTTGGCGAAGACGCAGTTTTTTTTACATAGGTTAAGCATAGGGCCCTAGTGGTGGCAAAAAGTTGCGTCGGTCTCTGATTCATGTGCGTCTATTCGATATATTCGATTGCTTTTGCGCTTAACTGCACATTTTTGCACTTTTCTGCCTATCAGCGCAACTATCACCTCTAAGAACAACCAAAACTTGTAGTTAAAAAATCAAATTTTGGCGCTAAAATGAATGGTTGTGCAAAAAGGTGAAAATATACATAAAATCATGAAATAAAATACTTGAAACTGATTGTATTATTATCATACGACATTTTTGTGATCCCCTGATGCCATTATGACACTGCTGGAGACGAACTTCGATGGTTTTAATAATTTTAAGAAGAACTCCCACAAGCTCTACAAAGAAATGTCTGAAAATAATAAATAAATATAAGATTCAATTCTCTTTCGTCCATTTTCTTGTCGTCTTGCATAATTCTGTTGATTTCTCAAAATTTGTTTACTTTCCTTGTCATCAAGCACCCAAAACAAAATTCAAGACGCGCGTCTGCCAATGTAAACGCCTTTTCTGCTTCATTGCGTCTATTCCGATATCGATAGCAGACGCGCCCAGTGTAAAAAGGCTATTATAGTCGGCAATATGGAATATTGCGGCCAACCATGGAAAAAAATATATGAATGTATGAATAAATGTAGGTATGTGTACAGGTACAGGAATAAAACACTTAATTTTAATTGTAGTTGCACTCGGAGTGTGCCAGTGTATATTTTTATTGGGGTGGTTCGTTCATGGAATGCACTTGGAGAGACACGGATGTAGGTGTGTGTGTATGTACGAAAGTTGCTCTCATGGGCTGGAATGTGCGTACATACATATGCTCGGAATGCACTTGTTTTGAATTCATTTTTATTTATTTAATTTGTCCGCAAATCATGGACAGACACAAGTAATCGAAAAAACTACCGTATCACTGGTAGTTGGAGGTGAATGACGGGAGAACGGCCGGAATCGCCGATAATATGGCGGTGTCGAAAAAAGAAGAGACACGGATAACGGATGCCACAGAATGAGGAAATAAGTATATATATAAGAATATATACATGTGCCTATATCGTGGAGCTCGGACTTTTCGGAAATTGGGAACACAAATCGCGAATGAAAGGGATTTGTGGCACACGAAAATCGTACTTATCTTAGGATCCTGGTGGTGAAGGCGATGCCGTGCTCGAATGCTGGATATGGTTGGGGAAGGTGAAGTATATCCGGCTCGAAGGACCAATGTTTGAGCGGAGAGGCGTTGCGAAGTCCCAGGATCAATTCCCAAAATAAAGACGATAGGCAGTGGTCCAATTTCGTCAATATGTACAGAATTATTCGTAGTTTTAGTCACTTAGCTATAACAATAGGTGCAAATAGACCGGCCGTTTTGCTTGGGGTGAAAAAGCGCATTATTTTCCCCTCGAAGACAGCTGCCGACGGCTGTCGGCTGCGGGAGCGGGTGCGTGAGCGTGGGCGGGAGCGTAAGTGTGGTAAGTCTGAGCGCGCGAGAGCGCGTCACCGGGGGGAAAAACGCTCATAAGCGTGAGAGCGAGGGCAACAGCTTGCGTAGCTGGATTGCTAACAGTGGTGTGGCTGGAATGCCCACAGAGCTGTTGCCCCGCCAGCGCCGTCCTCACTCTGAACAGAATGCATCAGCTGTTTTTTCATGGATGGTAAATAGTGGCAGTGAGAATCTGTGTTTAACATCTTTCAAATATTCTCACCGTTTTATCATATCAATACAATTGGTTTTTATTGTTTTCTATTATGTTATAAAATAATTGATTTTTCAAAGCCGTACTTTTATAATTTCAAAGCAAAAAAACACCCCTTATCGTGCGAGTCAAACAAAACAATGTACTCGGCAACTCTAGCAGTTGTCTGGCAACTCTCCGTGCATGACAGCAATCAGCTGTTAAAAAAAAAGACATCTGAATTTTACGGTAAACTTAATTAAAATGCTTTTACCGAGACTGTTGGCCATCGAAGAACTACGGAGGCAGCGCAGGCTTCTCAGATGCGCATCGGGCTCGTTTTCGCGTTCAGATTGTCTTTTGTGATTGTCTTCTATAACTACTGCTAATTTAGTTCATTACAATGAATGATCGCTTTGCTTATATTTGTGCTGCCATGGGTCTGCACTTAGCCGAACAGGGGTTTTTGACATAAATGCAATGGCAATAATGTGTAGAAATGGTTTGTTAGTTCTGTTTTGGCATTTTGAAGCGATGCCACCTAGTAGAACTACAAATGACCTCACATGTTTTTACAATTTGCACAAAAAGTATGCACACGTTTGACGTAAAGGAAGTTTTACTACAATGAGCTATTTTTTGTAATGCTTAATTAAAGAAAAACAGAATGCTTTCAATATAATTAATATTAAATATCTTGCTCCGAATTTGGCTTAAAAAGGGTAGCATTACTGTATTGTAAGGACCTATCTCAGGCTGGGATAGGCGTCAGTCTGTCCAGGGTCCTGAATTACAAGTTATTTATAATTCGCAAGACTTTATTTGGAAAACTAGGAACTCGGCCAGCAACTGAAATAGAATGGTAAATTAAAATACCATAACCGAAGCTCACAGCAACCAGCGCTATTTAGTACTATACCTAGCTATTAGTTTGTAACTTTAACCTCACTGTCTATTAATAAATAAATAAATAATCTTAGTACAGACAAAAATATCATAATTTTACTTTTAAATATACACACATATTGTAATCAAAAAAATTAATATTACGATACAGAAATTAAAATTATATTTTTTAATTTTGGCCCAATTCTATAGTCGATCCCTAGTAACCGCTGTATAAGTCTCGACAATTTATACATTATGGCCACACTTCTCACTAAGGGGGGAGGAGTTACGGTAATAATTACGCTCGCTTAAATACATCTGGATACATAAGTCGCGCGCATGTTGAGGATCGGATTTCTCCTCTTCACAGCTGCCGGCTGCGCATCCGCTAGCTCGGATATCGCTTGCCTCTAAGCTGGAGTGATGCACTGCAACTCGTGTTAACTGGTACAACATAACATTGCTCTCGTAAAAAGTACACAACCAATGTAGCACAGAGTGATTTGCGCTAGACACGCTTTAAGTAAGCCTAAGAAAAAAAAGCAAAAATTTTAGTAAATGTTTCAGAGATCTTTAATCTTTATTATTTTTTGTTTCTTCTTTCATGGTTAGATAGTTTTTGCATTTCCTTTTCGTCAGGAATTCAAAGTTGATCTTGAAACAAGGTTTGTAAAGCTGAAATTTAAATATATTATGAAATATGAAAGTAAGATTCAAATTAAAACTGATTAATAGCTTACAGAAAAACATATGTATGATATTTGGAACGTGAAAAGTTGACATTATAAAATAAGACTAGGATCGATTTTAAGCTGTTTGACGCCCTTAAGACCTCTAGCAAAATATTAATACCGTAGAATTATTTTATTGACGATGTTGATGATTTTTTAAGTTTGGTTAACGAATTTGAGCTCCAAAGTTTCTGGAGCAACTGAAAATTAATTTCTTCGTTCTGGCTATAATTATGATCCAATCTGATTCAGATTCGGCAATCTGGTAGATATGGGCATTCTCTACGATACTGCGTTTTTAGTATATCTTTAGTTTATCTTTGTATCTTTAAAATTGTGCATACCACAGATTTTCGTCCTTTGTGTGGGCGGAAGGGGGCGGGGTGAAATTTTGAAATACACTTGTAGCAGTGTGATATCACATGAGTGTGGAAACCAAATTTGGTATCTCTAGCTCTTATAGTCTCTGAGATCTAGGCGCTCATCGAGACAGACAGACAGACATGGCTATATCGACGTGACTATTGATGCTGATCAAGAATATATATACTTTATGGGGTCGGAAACGTTTCTTTCTCTGCGTTACACACATCCACTTTTTCCACAAATCTAATATACCCCTTAACTCTTTTTTGAGTACGGTATAAAAAGAAGCGCTACCTCTGAAAAAACCTTAAAAAAAATACTTTGAACCCCTAATGCTATTAATGTACGGATGGACGCTCTAGCTTCGTTGTATAATTGCCGTAGCCTTTGTACATCGTCCGCTGACTTTACCCTCTTTAAAGTAAGAAGTATCTGATTATACTTCTCTGTAATTTTCTCCTTGTCTCCATATTCTTCAAGCAACAAACTAATAGTATCTTTATAACAAGACTCAGTTAGAATAACTCCAGACATAGGCGCTGCTGCCGCATTAGTAAGGGCATCATTCAAATAGTGAAATTGAACTTGAACTGGGTAGTCAATTTTCTAAAGCTCCATCGAACTATCGTAAATCGATTCGCTTATGCTTAGCAACTTGCACGTGGCTTTCTTCGGATCACGTGTTATGTGCTCTTTTTTTATCTCTGACTGCCTCTCACTTTTGAGAGATTCCGCTAAACGTTTTATCAAGAATTCCACTTGGCAACTGTACTTACGGATTTCTCGTCGTATTCAAGCATTATTTCATAATCTCTCTTTCTGTGATTCTTGTACGGGCCCGCTTAAAGCTAGCTCGTCAGCCTTTTTTAAATTTATTATGAGCGTTTTTTAGTCGATGTAAGAATATGCTCAAATTTTCATCGTTTGTGGAATCGCTCACTAGGTATTTGTCAATTTGGATGCACAAATTTTTAAGCTGTGTTCGGCAAGATGATCGGTAGGTGGGATCCATCGCTGTAATATTGGTTTTCGCTGATTTTTTATTGAATTAAGTTTTTTGATCGCTGTTTATGTTGTTCGCCTCGCTGAACAATTTTTATGCGTAATTCGCTAGTACACGCCAGTAAGGTATTTTAAAGTAGAATAGAATAGAATACCGACAGTTGCCACTTTCCCGGGTTTCGGCACCATGTGGAAAATATTTTAGACTGAATGAAAAAATCTTCGGAACAGGAACGGTCTGTATGCTACGTGACGGGGTTTATTACTATATTATCAGGGGTACCACAGAAATCACTAGTGAAATGGGAATCCGCGCAGAGGATTTCCGCTTCAAAATTTTTGCCGTGCCACAGAACTCCGAGCGATTTAATTTTTCTTAGCATTGTCACAAACCAAATTCGAACTAAGGCTAGGGTTGACACCTTTCAAGATTCAATTCGAATAGGGTTCATTTTGCAGTTTTATTGATTTCATCATATCAAAATTTTATCATTTTCATAGCTGTACTTTTATAATTTCAAAGCAAAAAAACATCCCATAAACAAAACAATGTACTTGGCAACTCTCCGTGCATGGCAGCAATCAGCTGTTAAAAAAAAAGACATCTGAATTTTACGGTAAGCTTAATTAAAATTCTACCGAGACTGTTGGCCATCGAAGAACTACGGAGGCAACATATTAGAATACAAACCTTTCAGCGCAGGCTTCTCGGTGTCGCGTTCAGATGATACGTATGTATGTGGTTTTTGTGATTGTCTTCTCAAACTACTGCTAATTTAGTTCATTACAATTACCAGTTTTTGGTATAATGATCGATATGCTTCCATATGTGATGCCATGGGTCTGCACTTAGCCGAACAAGAGTTTTTGACATAAATGCAATAGCAATAATGTGTAGAAATGGTTTTTTAGTTATGTTTTGGCATTTTGAATCGATGCCACGTGGTAGAACTACAAATGACTACAAATGTTTTCACAATTTGCACAAAAAGTATGCACATGTTTGACGTAAAGGAAGTTTTACTACAATGACCTATTTTTTGTTATGCTTAATTAAAGAAAAACAGAATGCTTTCAATATAATTAATATTAAATATCTTGCTCCGAATTCGGCTTAAAAAAGGTGGAGTTACTGTATTAACTTCGAAAGTCTGAATCGGCCTAGGTGGCCACCTCGGACTGCAGCGGATTGAGCGCAGAATCGTTAAGTGAAAATTCAGTCAGCGGATTGGATAGTGATTTACTAAAATGCTTATTTTATTAACCTAACATGTATAATGTTAAATTATTTGGACGAGGGTTAATCACCAATTGAACAACCTTTTGGGGAAAGTAAGATTCGAATCGTTTTAGGTGTGTGTTTATGGGTGTATTTAATCAACTCGCTGGATAAATTGTGAGCGATTTTGATTCCGCTGAAATATCGGTGTGTGGCACCGCAGAATGGAAGTGAGGTGATTTTCCAGCGGAAGTAATTTCTGTGGCACACCTGTATGTTTGCGAAAAACAAAGGAGAAACTTGCATCCCTTCCATCTTGCACTATTTACGTCAGGAATAATTGTAGGCCATTTGCTAGTTATTCCGTATGCGTGGAATATAAAGAAACAGCGTGAAAAAATAAGAATAAAAATGAATGACGAGTAACTGATTGTGTTAAAACATATATTTGCAATTTGCAAACACTGCCAATTGTGAAATTCTACTAAAATTAAAGAAGGAAACAAAAATGCACTCTGACGATGAAGTGATTGTGTTGGTGGCGGCATATATTGTTGCATAAGAAAAAAGTGATATTTTTCATCTCTCTTTTTGGTTTTTCGCACCGGTTTTTCCTACATATTGCACCATTCACTCCAGGAATAATTACACTACTCGACAAAATGGAACTTTTTATTTAGGCTGTGAATCAAAATTACTTTTTCTGATAGATTTCCGGATTTAAAAATTTTTTTAATTCTTTATTATTTGTTTTATGTAATTTTTTTTAAAGAATTTTTAAAATCTTGTATTTTTGTGCATGTTTTTTTTTAGAGGTTGTGCTTATTTTTTCACATAACTGCAGTATCTTATATCTGGTTGCAAAGTTCTGAAATGCTGACAAATGCAGCTATAAATCCGACCCAGACTGTTTGTATCTGCAGCTTAACGCCTGAAAGATATTAAGCTTTCAAAGTCAAATTTCATCATTTTTTGCGGTTTTTTTTTCGAAATTTTGACTTTAAAAACTTGGGAAAAGTCGAAAAAAAATTATTCTTGGCCCACATTTTTCGTTTTAGATAGACGCATTAATTAGGCGTCGTCTAACTTGCAGCCGTTTGACCAAAACGACTCAAAACTAATTTTACCTGAAATTAGTGCTTTTATTTTTCACATAACTTAAGTATCTTATATCTGCTTGCATAGAACTTTGCAGTTATAAAAAGCTGACAAATGCAACTATAAATCGTTCCCAGACACTTTGTATCTGCAACGCCTGGAAGATATTAAGCTTTTAAATTAAAATAAAAATACTTTTAAAAAAAAATTCAACCCCTTTTCGTTTGCTTTGCTTCCAATTGGCAGTTGGGCCCGCAACCTTCCGAAAAGTATTTTTTGTCTATTTTTTCACTTTTGAGGTTTTGTTCACGAACTTTAGCTCCACCGTTTATCCATAGATTTTAACGAACAATACCTTAAACGACGCGTTAAGTTGCAGATACAAAGGGTCTGGGTCGGATTTATAGCTGCGTTTGTCAGTTTTTCAGAACTGCAAAGAACCATGCAACCAGATATAAGATACACTACCTCTGAAAAAAAACAAAAAAAAAACAGATTTTAAAAAATTCTTTAAAAAAAACGAGAAGGAACAGGCGAGTCGCTTCTGGGGACGCGACTCTACTTATACCCGTACTCAGTCAGTATATACATTTTTGAGCATGATTTTTTAGAATTTTAGAATACAAAAAAAATGTTATATATATTACATTTTTTTGCTACATCTGCTATCTACATCTACAGTGCATATTCTACATCTAACATGTAGATTCTACATGTAACATTTAGATTCTACATCTTTTTCGCTAGAGGGCGCTCGCGCACTGAACGCGGCAGAGTGTGAAAGCGAGAAAGAGATTGGTAGCGGGTCTCTGTCAGGAGGGGGCGGAAGAACCAACAGAAAATTAATTTCTTCATTCTGGCTATTATTATGATCCGATCTAATTCAGATTCGGCATATCTGTCAGATATGGTCATTCTCTACGATACTGCGTTTTAAATTTGATCGTATCTTTAAAATGGTGCATGCCACAGATTTTCGTCTTTTGTCGGGGTGGAAGGCGGCGGGGCAAAATTTTGAAATACACTTGTAGCAGTGTGATATCACATGAGCCTGGAAACCAAATATGGTTGCATTAGCTCTTAAAGTCTCTGAGATCTAGGCGCTCAACAAGACGGATAGACAGACAGACGGACAGACAGACATGGCTATATCGACTCGGCTATTGATGCTGATCAAGAATATATATACTTTATGGGGTCGGAAACGTTTCCTTCTCTGCGTTACACACATCCACTTTTACCACAAATCTAATATACCCCTTAACTCTTTTTCGAGTACGGGTATAAAAAAACCATAATTCGTTAAACATTTTTAAACCCCGAAATCTATAAGAAAAAGATATTTTGGGCAACAGCCTAATTCTAGTGTTGAGTAGTGTAATTTGTGTTTTGTTTCTTTTTTATTAAGTTCAGCTTACAGATTTCACTGCATACGCCAGATTTATTGTATAAGGCTTTTTTTTTTTTTTATTGGAATTCCTAATTTTAGCGCATGCAAAATATTCAGTGGAACATATAGTATATGAAGAGACGGATTACACAAACGGGGAAGAAATTGTAGAGTTCGTGCATGTACATATGTATATTTTTCGGTTCGCTGCTCTCGCAGAGGTTTTGGCGGAATAAAATCGGAGAGGTTATACATACATATGTATGTACATATGCGTATAGGAAAAATGGCGGATATATAATCTCTTCTTTTAACGGAATCTACTTGCACTTTTCTTTTTCTTTTGGAATTTTCTTTACACACAACACAGACCTCTGACCAATTTAATGAAATTTTTGAAAGATTTCGGTACTTAGCTGGCTTAGGTTCTCAGGAGCTAGCTGGGGCGAGCGGTTTGGGGGATGATTCTCCTTGATCTTCATGAAAATTCTCACAAAAAAGATGATATCTGGCTCAAAGGACCAATGTTCGTAGTGTAAGATCCTTGCCTTACTTAGTTTTCTGGAATCGTGGGTTTCGGTGCCCAAAAACAAGAATAGCGGAACAAATCTTCGTAAACTAGTGCGCGTGCGCGGCGTTGTGTCTTCAAGGGTTTTATTTCAACTGGTTTACATATAATTAAGCTTAGAACTACGAGGCAGAATTTCCCTTGATGTTAAGGGGCCGCTCCACAGGCTTTCGTGCTGCGAGAGCATAAGCTTGCAGCCCATTGGCTGTATGGCTACCTACTTTGCGGCTTAGACACTATATGTACCGTTGTCTGCTGTAAAAGATGTGACATTTCTTGATTGTTTCTCTAGGTCAATTTGGTGGAAACCTGATCCAAACAAGAGAAATACTTTGACCTTCCCAATTGATCCAAAATATCATCTATTCTTGGTAGTGTGAATTTATCGGCTACAAGTTTTTTGTTTATGCCCCTATAATCAACTACCATTCTCCATCGTTTTTGTGGATTGCCCGGTAGTGATTTTTTTGGTACTAATAGCTTTTATATGCGGATACCGAGGGCTCTATTATATTATCTTTTGTAAGCTTTTTTATTTGAGTATTTATTTCTTCTTTTTGGCTATGGGGTATTCTATAGTTTTTTATGTAAACTGGCTCATCCGTTTGAATATTTGCATCGGCTACTGTACAATTATTATCCGTCGTATTGATAATTCGTACAAAAGTTTGCTTGCTTGTGGCAATTTTATTTGCAATAAAAATGTCTTTACCAATTTTCTGGTTGGGTATGAGGACTTCCTTGTGTTCTGAGCATATTTTTATTAAATGGACAGCTTCGGACCTGGCTAGAATAGGGATGACTATATCTTCGTGGAAATCGCGTGGCCTTAAGATTAACCAGTCTTGAATATCTTGGTAATCTAGAATGCAATTTTAATTTTTTATGAAATCTAAACCAATGATGCCAGTACAATTAATGGGAAAGTCATCTTGGACCAGATTAAAGGCAAAGACAATATAAGTATAAGATACATAACGCCATACGAAATTTTTGCACACGAATTTTGAATGCAGGCTCTAGAGCTGGCTCCAGGCTCTCTTGAAATTTTTTAGAGAGTGAGTGATCTAGAGCCAGCCGCTCTCTTGTATGCATACAGCATACGAAGGCACACGAAGTTAGTTCTTTGTCGATGCGACAGCCGAGCCGAGTCGTCGCGACGACTGTATGTGTGCACATGCATACATTTTTTACAGCTCTGTCGAAATATACCCTTCACTTTATAAGTGTAAGTTAATTTTGCAGGACGCTTACCACCCCAATATTAAAAAACTCATATATGTATTATATGTATATATCCCTCCAATGATAATTTCTTTTCAGATGGTATATTCGATAATAATGATCGGATATACATATATAAAAATACATATGTAATATATATTTAATACATGACTTCACATTGGAATAATTTTCATTAGGGTATTTAGCATGCAACGTATTCAAACCCGGTAAATAATTTCGTTTCTCAACTCATAAAAAGGTTTCCGTCTCGAAAATCGTCCGCTTAGCACAAGTACGCACACATACGCACTTGCTGGTTCTGTGTGTACTCACACATGCAAGCGGATTCTATTTTTAGGTTCGTACGCTCTCAAATTTGTGCGAGCGAGATGGCGCGAATTTCGTCGCTGGCCGAAAAATTGGCTTGCATATGGGAATTGAAATGTATGAGCGTTTTGCATCTTATACTTATATTGTCTTTGTTAAAGGTGTGTTTTATTAGAACATTGCCACATTCCAAGTCTGCCACTACTGTTCCTAATGTATTAATTGTTCCTTTCCCTATACCAGTGAGCTTAGTTGTAATTTAATTATTTATTTGTGTATTATTTTATTTATTTTTGATGACGGCAATCAATATTGGATATAATGATGCCCAATCCCTTTAGTGATGCCAGGGATTCGATAGTTGTAACGTACAACTCTTTTAATTACTTGGAGTCGTCATTAACTGTGTTATAATTTAGGAAGCGGTTCAATACCATGCTAGCGACGTCCCTGGGATTGTTGTATGTATCAATCAGAATTTCCCAGGCGCTCAAATAGTTTTCTTCCTTTAGATCGATATGTCGGATCAATCTTTCTGCCTCTCCAGTTACGGTTGTTTTTAGATACCACATCTTCCGAACTGTGGGCATGTTTGTTTCATGTATCATACATGAAAACAGGTCATAGAACTGGGACCATTTTAGTATGTCCCCATCAAACTTGGGAATGTTGATGCGTGGAAGCTGCACGTCATTATTGTTTGATGTGACTGGTTTTGCCAATGCTCTTTGAACCTCTTTTTCCAGGGTCAGGTAGGCTTCCATGTTGTATCCTCCTTCTTCTGGGTTATCATATTCCTCGTGGTAGAGTAAAATGGACTTCTTGTGCTTGAGTCCATAGTGATTTTATCAAATCACTTGATGTACGTCCTCCCGCCTCTGAGAATTGTCTCAGAATGCGTTTTATGGACTCTACTATGGCCTTTTGTCGGCGACATAGTGAAGGCAAGTTTCTGTAAGCCTCCGTTGGTTGCTGGCTCCGATCATTCGATTGTGGTTCGACATTTTGACCCACATGAGCACTTGATGCCTGATTTAGCTTGTCCATGCTTTCAGTAAACATCGCAACGTACGTTTTTAGTGTTTTACGCAGGGCGGTCTTATATGCCTTTGATATCTTGGTGTCGATTTCGTTAAATCTATTCCATGCATCCTCGAGAGCCGCCTTTTTTGTTTGGAAGTACGTTATATTCTGCTTCCTTTCTGGAGAGTCTTTTTTGAAGTTCCTATTATCTTCGAAATTTCATCTCCAATTTCTTGCTGCTCATTTAATGCCTCTGTGGCGGCAGCGTGTTCCTCCTTGTGGGAATCCATTTCGCCTCTTACTTATACTTTGACCCGTTGGGAGTATTTTATTCGCTTTGCAGCTGGATACGCAACCGATGTTGGTCAAAGTATAAGTACAGACGACGTACTGGATGGAGGTTTTGTGCTGGTGAAACGCACTTGTGATCTTGATATTATTAATCGTTGATCTTGTTGGCTGAGGATCTGAAAGTGACAGATCTGCCAATTTGTTCTACTTATTGGTAGGAGATTCTACCGTAAGTATGTGGCCTGCTGCCAGTTTGTGTTGAAAAGTCCTGGTGACTTCTTCAGTGTGATCTGCAGCTTTTCCTGCGTCGGGGTCACCAAATGTTAATCTGTGTTTGTGTGTCTGTGTGATTTGGTGCATACGGTACATAAACCGTTTACAAATTTGTCGTCGCAACTAGAACTTGAACCAGTTGGACTGCGGAGAGGGTTTCCTACGTCGAGCTAATGAGGGTCTGAAGACACGGCGACAGCCTCTATTGATTGCAGTTGTAGAGAATGAGTGAACAGGCAGTGATGGTACTGTTTCTGATACTGATTTTATTTAACAAACTTAAATTCTATTTATAGGTAACAAAAGGTACAGAAAGTGCTGAGTCTAGTAAGAATATGGTAAAAGGGAATTGGAGTTAATATTGAATTAATTTGGATTTAATATGATATTGTGTTATTGGGCAATTGTGATAGTCAGCAATTGCACCAGTGTTTTTGCCCTCTGAAGAGCGATCGCATCGTTGGCAGAAATTGCTGCAGAAGCGGTTATTGTTGACTCAGCTACAATGCTTTGTCGTTTGATATCATGTCTCCCGTTACATGGGTCGACCTGACTTCTTCGATAAGTGTATGTTATGTAATATTAATTAATGCATAAATATGCGACTGAACACCGGCTTAACTAGTCGAAGATCATGAAGCAGTGAGCTTTCATTTAACAAGGGTCTGAAGATGCCATTCGACCTTGGTAAACTGTATGGATACGGCTGACCAGAGTAGCTTTCATAAGAATAGGTTGTTTGGACAAATTTGGCAAAAAGATCGGCAATTGCCTGATCATTGTTTGCTGACATATTGAGAAAAGATAACGAGGATGGATGTGCGGACGTTCTACGCTTACTATTTACGAAGTTGTAAAACTGTTTAGGGTCCTGTGAAAATCGCATCCTGCATCGAGATAGGTAGGGCGTTAAGAACGGAGAAATTTGACTGAGCTATTACATAATGAGAAAGAGAAGAGGGAGAACCAACTTCTCGAAATTTTTTATAAAGTCTTGATTTTAAGTTTTTTAGACTGGATAACTCTTTGGTAAACCAAGGAGGCTTTCCAGATCTAACCGGACAGGAAAGTGGGACACAAGAATCAAAAAATGTGTCAAGTACATTGTAAGAAATGTTTGTGCCTTTCGTAACGTCAGTGCACAAATACAGAGCGGACCAATCAAAATCACTAATGAGGTTATTAAGCTTCGTAAACTCGGCTTTACGAAAGCAGCGGACACGTTCAGATATCCTACCCATTCGATCCAATAAAGTAGAGCCAATATCGACTGACACTTCGAATGTAGGATGGTAGGAGTCTTCTGGTATAGTGAGCGGAAGGGCTCGGGCTAACAACGCTATGGTCGGATCCGAGACAAAGCACAGATCAAGCACTCGACCCAAGGAACTTTTCAGATGGTTGACTTGAGACAGGGATAGGTCTAGCAGGCCGTCGATATAGTCATGTCGTGACATGGGCACAAGGTTATTAGACTCATTTACCGAAGACCAAACAGTACCGGGCAGATTGAAACTTAAAACTTTAAACTTAAGCTTAACCCCCAAAGGCTCCGGCCAAAACTTAGCGGAACAAATGGTTTCAAATTTAGTTGGGGAGACGCTTATCTTGAAGGAAGATATCTCCCTGGCGTAGGAAAAGTTAAATTTTTCCACCTTTAAGCCGACGGCTTTTATTTTGCTTTGTATAAAAGCGGTCACATCATTGGATGTCAGGTCAGGGGCTAGCCGCGATACAAAAACTTGTCGCTTTGGTGGGACTCCCACCAGTGGTTTTGGCACCACAGGCATAGTACCTGTGATGGCAGTATCCGGTGGTCCTGGACATATATTAGCTGGTAGGAGCGAAACTGAGGGGATAGTTAAGGGGTTGGGTGCGGACTCGATGGACACGGACTCTACGGACATTTCTAACTGCATACTCTCCGAAGTGACGCATTCGGCTCCCGAATCTGCATCACCAGCAGCGATCGTTGCCCTTGGAGTAGCAAACGTAGGGAGTGGTCGGAGTAAGTTTTTCAGATGTCGGCGGACATGAGGCAGTCGGTACTTGCAAGTCCCGCGGAGTTGACTTCTTGCGCCTCGGAGACTCAGCCAGCAGCTGTAAACTGCTGAACTGAGTGTCCATGGTCAAGAGCCGATCATATTGCTGTTTAAAGCCTACGATCAGCTCTTTGAAGCCACTCCGCGTCTGCCTCATGAACGAACGCATGTCGTTTTCCACAGCACGGCATTCGTCACAACTATAATGCAGGCCGTTGTTTTGGGAAATGGCGTCTCCAACACGGCCCGAGATCCCTACACATTTTGCGTGCACTACGCTTTCGCAAAGCCAGCAGGGGATATTGGGCTGGTCATGGGTGATCTGCTCCTTGCAGGTTTTTTTGGCACAGACGACAGAAAATTCCATATTTATGTCTTTTATTTTTTTTACTTCGGGAAAAAAAGTTCAAAACAAATAGCAATCAGACCACTGTGCAGAGCAAATGCTTAGAGCAATGCTTAAAGCGCAATCGGTAAAAGATGAGAGAGGAGAGTGGTTGCAGCAACAGCTTATAGGTGAGAGCGTTACTGCACAAAAAGTTACAAGAGCGAGAGCGAAAGAACAGTTATTGAGAGTTAGGTGATAGAGAGAGTGATTGACGGCAATAACTACGACAAAGAGCTGCTAAATGTAATGAGAGGGCGTACTTACGAAAAGCAACAACACAGACACACGACTAACCAACGCACAAAATGTATTAAATAAGTTGTGTTTTTACACAATTATCAGGCATGCACCCGCGGTAAAAGTATGATTTTAATGTAAGTTAGTTAGAGAGTTAAATTATAGATTTAAAAAAAATCCCGGCTGTTAAAGTTAAACACTTTTATTATAACTTTGTAACATTGACTATCTAAATCATAAGCAAAAACTCATAGATTCTAGTGAGAACAGCTAACTTTCTTTATACTTTTTGCGCACATTCGTACTGGGTAAACAAGTATCCGATTATGCGATGGAGCCACTGTATTTGATTGCAGATAACACTACTCGACAAAATTAAACATTTGATTTATGCTGTGAACCAAAATTAATTTTTCTGATAGATTTCGGGATTTAAAAATTTTTGTAGTACTTTATTATTTTTTTTATGGTGTCATTTTTTTTTAAAGAATTTTTAATATCTGGTATTTTTTTTTGGGTTTTTTTTTTCTAAATTTTGACTTTAAAAACTCGGGAAAAGTCGAAAAAAAATAATTCTTGGCCAACATTTTTGGTTTTTTATAGACGCATATAGCCATTTTATAGCCGTCGTTTAAGGTATTGCTCGTTTAAATCTATGGATAAACGGTGGAGCTAAAATTCGTTAACCAAACCTCAAAAGTGAAAAAATAGACAAAAAATACTTTTTACCAAAAATTCAACCCCTTTTTCGTTTGCTTTGTTTCCAATTGGCAGTTGGGTCCGCAACCTTCCGAAAAGTATTTTTTGTCTATTTTTTCACATTTGAGGTTTTGTTAACGAACTTTAGCTCCACCGTTTATCCATAGATTTTAATGAACAATACCTTAAACGACGATACAAAGTGTCTGGGTCGGATATATAACTGCATTTTTCAGCTTTTCAGAGCTGCAAAGGTCTATGCAACCAGATATAAGATACTTAAGTTATGTGAAAAATAGAAGCACTACCTCTGAAAAAAAACATTAAAAAAATACCAGATTTTAAAAAATTCTTTAAAAAAAAACTACACCATAAAAAAAACCATAATTCGTTAAAAATGTTTAAACCCCGAAATCTATCAGAAAAAGTTATTTTGGGCCACAGCCTAATTCTAGTGTTGCCTAGTGTTATTGAACATATATTCCTAAGCTGTTCTCGCAGTCCACACACGGTCCCGATAGGCAACTATCGATATAAATCGGCTCGTGTTGCTGGATACATACTCCAGGAAAATGTAAACGAAAAATTCCTGCTCCATTTTTTTTTTGTATTGAGTTTGACAGGAATTTTTCGATTCCGCGGTGCTGAATACTGTGCTAAAACTTAAATAATAATAACTTAATACTTAATGCTTTATTTAAAATTCTTAAAGGTAAATTGTACACCCACAAAATTGAAAGTGAATCCAATTCAGTTTCAGGAATACCCCAAATTGGTTGCGTACTGTTTTTTTTTACGTGCAGCATAAGGGCTCTAGATGAATAAGGGTTACTTTCTTTTATATAAAATACGTGATAAATAGGAAAATGTATACCATCATATCAAGCTCACACCAAATATAAACGTATGTAAGTCTATATGTATTTCATTTCTTAGTGATATATGTGTGTCGGTATAACGTTATTTAAAAAAAAATTGATGTATACAAAGTAACGATATGCATTTGCACATTTACAGACATACAGTAAGAACAACATTTATTCGTACACCCTTCTCACTCTAGTTTGAACACCTTTAACTTGGCGTACGGTTAAGTCAAATAGATATGAATTAATTTTATATCAAAGATCAATATATCTTATTGTTTCACACAAAACATTTTTTAAGCAGTGCCGTTTTCAAGGAGTCTGTTGGATAATTTGTGGTTTCCGTATCTTGATTTTAAAATTTTCTTCAAATATGCTCCATGGAATTTACATGTACATATGTCGGGTATTTGGAGTGGAGGCCACATTTGATCGAAATAGATGAATTTTTGGGAAGTTGTTTGGCTGGAACAAGATTGTATTAGGATTAGGCCCAACTTTAATTGTACATGGATAAAAATTGCCACTCAAAATATGATTTTACATATTCTTAATTATATATTCTTAATTAATATCCTTAATTAAGACTATTCGTCCAGCTCCAGCTGGACCTATACACCCACCACTATGCTCCCTTCGCCTTATTTTACAGTTCGGATCCGATCCGAGCCAATTTTACTTTGAACGTTGATATGCAATGAATGCACCATCAAGTGGCCCATGCGACAGCCAGCCGAAACCTGTTACGCGCGGATCCCAGGTAGAGACGCAGCCCTCATCCCGGCCAACCGACCGAGGGGCGCAGCCGAATGACGCGAGACTCGTATAACAAACCAGTTGCGAACATGCAGGAAAGATTAGAGCTAAATACGAGGGCTGTCACAGAAATAGCCGACCTAAACACTAAAACACAAATATTGAATTTTTTTTTATTTTTACATTTTTCCATTTCTTCATCCCTTCCAAAAATTAGGATATGTCGAGGTTTGTGAGATGACTTCATCATTGGACTAAAATCTTTTTCCGCCGAGACATTTCTTCAGGTTTGAAAACAAGAAAAAGTCACTAGGAACTAAATCCAGAGAATAGGGTGAGTGAGGGAACAATTCGTAGCCTAATTCATGGATTTTTGTAATGGAAACTGCACATGTCTGCACCCTTTGCTTTGTCCTGGTGGAAAATAACTTTTTTCTTGGCCAAATGCGGTCCCTTCTTTTACAAATGCCCATTAAATCGATTCAATAAGTTGGCATAATATTAGCCATTGTCTGTTTTACCCATTTTAACGGTAACACTAGTCAACACGACATTTCCGCTGTGGCCCAAAATGACTTTCTGATAGATTTCGGGGTTTAAAAACTGTTAACGAATTATGGTTTTTCTTAAGAATTTTCTAAAATCTGGTATTTTTATACCCGTACTCAAAAAAGAGTTAAGGGGTATATTAGATTTGTGGTAAAAGTGGATGTGTGTTACGCAGAGAAAGAAACGTTTCCGACCCCAAAAAGTATATATATTCTTGATAAGCATCAATAGCCGAGTCGAGTCTGTCTGTCCGTCTGTCCGTCCGTCCGTCTTGTTTGACGCCTGGATCTCAGAGACTATAAAAGCTAGAGGAACCAAATTTTGTTTCCAGACTCATGTGATATCACACTGCTACAAGTGTATTTCAAAATTTTGCCCCGCCGCCTTCCGCCCCGACAAAAGACGAAAATCTGTGGCATGCACCATTTTAAAGATACGATCAAATTTAAAGCGCAGTATCGTAGAGAATGACCATATCTGACAGATTGCCGAATCTGAACTAGATCGGATCATAATTATAGCCAGAATGAAGAAATTAATTTTCTGGTGCTTCCCCTTCCCACTCCTGCCCACAACAACGAAACTCATTTTCCTTCTCGCTCGCACACTCTTCCGCGTTCAGTGCGCGAGCAACCCCTAGCGGAGGAGATGTAGAATCTAAATGGTACATGTAGAATATACATGTTAGATGTATAATATCCATAATATATGTAGATGTAGATAACAGATGTAGCAAAAAAATTTAAAATGTAAAATTTTTTTATTTTTTTTAATTCTAAATAATTATATGCTCAAAAATGTATATTTGTGACTGAGTACGGGTATAAGTAGAGTCGCGTCCCCAGAAGCGACTCACACGTTCCTTCTCGTTTTTAATGTTTTTTTCAGAGGTAGTGCTTTTATTTTTCACATAACTTAAGTATCTTATATCTGGTTGCATAGAACTAAGTAGTTCTGAAAAGCTGATCCAGCTATAAACTCGACCCAGACACTTTGTAGCTGCAGCTTAACGCCTGGAAATTTCAAATTTCATAATTTTTTTCGGTATTTTTCCCAGACTTTAAAAACTCGGGAAAAGTAAAAAAAAAAGATAGTTCTTGGCCGACATTTTTAGTTTTAGATAGACGTATTAATTAAGCGTCGTTTAAGGTATTGCTCATTAAAATCTATGGGATTGTCAGCTTTTCAGAACTGCAAAGTTCTATGCAACCAGATATAAGATAATTAAGTTATGTGAAAAATGGTAACACTACCTCTGATAAAAACCATGAAAAAAAAATCAGATTTTAAAAATTCTTAAAAAAAAATTAAACCATAAAAAAAAAGTACTAAAAAAATTATTAAATCCCGAAATCTATCAGAACGAGAAGGAACGTGTGAGTCTCTTCTGGGGACGCGACTCTACTTATACCCGTACTCAGTCAGTATATACATTTTTGAGCTTATAATTTTTTAGAATTTAAAAAAAACGAGAAGGAGCGTGTGAGTTGCTTCTGGGGACGCGACTCTACTTATACCCGTACTCAGTCAGTATATATATTTTTGAGCGTATAATTTTTTAGAATTTTAGAATTAAAAAAAAAATTTTTACATTTTAAATTTTTTTGCTACATCTGTTATCTACATCTGTATATTCTACATCTAACATGTAGATTATACATGTACCATTTAGATTCTACATCTCCTCCGCTAGGGGTTGCTCGCGCACTGAACGCTGCAGAGTATGCGAGCGAGAAAGAGAATGGTGAGAAGAGAAACGTGTTTCTGAATGGTGAGGCGGAGGAAGCAAATTAAAAATAAATCTCTTCATTCTGGCTATAATTATGATCTGATTCAGATTCGGCAGTCTGGTAGACATGGTCATTCTCTACGATACTGCGTTTTCCGTTTTCTCGTATCTTGAAAAATGTGCCTGCCACAGATTTTCGTCCTTTGTGGCGGTGGAAGGGGGCGGGGCGAAATTTTGAAATACACTTGTAGCAGTGTGATATCACATTAGTCTGGAAACCAAATTTGGTTACCCTAACTCATATAGTCTCTGAGATCCAGGCGCTCAACAAGACGGACGGACAAACAGACATGGCTATATCGACTCGGCTATTGATGCTGATCAAGAATATATATACTTTATGGGGTCGGAAACGTTTCCTTCTCTGCGTTACACACATCCACTTTTACCAAAAATCTAATATACCCCTTAACTCTTTTTTGAGTACGGTTATAAAAAGTCATCTTGGTTCACAGCGCAAAGAAAAAGTTCAATTTTGTCGAGTAGTGTAACCAATGTGGTCAATTCGCAAGCATTCCAAAAAAACGTTCTCCATGACTTTATTGGCTGTAAAACCCACTGGTCTTCTTAAGCAATCGCGACAGCCATCTTCTGCATAGCTATTTCATGTCCACCTTTCCGGTCAATATGCAATGTACAGCACTTTTTA
This sequence comes from Drosophila obscura, assembly GCF_018151105.1. Lineage (NCBI taxonomy): Eukaryota > Metazoa > Arthropoda > Insecta > Diptera > Drosophilidae > Drosophila > Drosophila obscura. Next base: position 2,082,237 of record NW_024542848.1, on the reverse strand, counting down.
ATATGCCTACACAATCAGCTAACTCAAGAACTTTCAATCGCCGATCATCCAATACACATTTTAAAATTTTTGGCACCATTTTTTATGTGGTCCATGTTTGGTCTCCTAGCCGAGCATTATTCAGTATTTATAGTCAGTGGTGCAGCCTTAAAGTAAATCTTGTTATTTGTACGTTATTTGAACCGAAAAGTCGTACAGTCGTAAAATCGTACAGTGGGCACAGTACCGAATTTTAATCTACATGTATCTACACGCCGCTCACTTTAATAGACGTTTCAACCTTTCTTTCTATCACCTTTAACTATCACTTTCTCGATCTATCACTCTCTCGCTCTCTTTTCGTAGCATCGCGTAGGGCACGGGCAATTCGGTCCGTTTGCCATAACATGCCATCGCAAATGGTCATGATCTGGTCTTCCACTTGCATGCCTTTGCAATCTCTCGCATTTTCTGTCGTCGCATATATAGTACATACGCATATATTTGGTCAATTGGTAACACACGATTCGCGGTCTATATATGCATCTCGCTTCTGCTGATCAAGAATATATACACTTTATGGGGCGAAAACGTTTCATTCTCTGCGTTGCACACATCCACTTTTACCACAAATATGGGTATATTATATTTGTGGTAAAAGTGGATTAACTTAACTTTTCGAGTACTGGTATATAAAATGTTTACACTCAAAGCTTATACTAAAGTATTTATTGATTGGTTGAGTAGAGTTACTTGAACAAATTAAATTTTACAAAATATCGCAAGTACATTAATTCAAATAAAAATGAAGAAAATATTATTAAACCAAAAACAAATTTAAATTTGTATTATGTTATTGTTTTCATTTACCAGAAGATCAATGAATGAAGTGTCATCATTAAATATATTATTTTATTCGTCCTTAAACAATAAGATTGATTTAAACCTTTTCGTCGTCATATTCACGAAGCATGACCTTAACATACTAAAAATATGCATGACCATCTACGATTAAGAGTAATCTGTTAAGGCAAAATAGCAAGCTCACACTTGCATCTTAGTTGAGTCCATGCTAAGCAAAAAGTAAAATTTTTTCTTTACTGATTCTATACGGTCCTGGTGTACTTTATATTTATATTATATTGGGGGCACCATACACAAGAGCCTTACTCTAAACAAACAAGCGAGATATAGAGAGTCTTCGTTATATAGGGGTAGTCAATTTCCTTTGACCACCTCTTTTATAAACCCAAGCACGCCCATGGCCATATTTACCATGGTAGAAATGTGTTCAGAAAACTTTAACTTGGGGTCTGGTTTAACATCAAGATCATCAACCAAGGTAATTCTCTCTCCTTGCTTAGTAATAATTTGTTTTTTTCTGTCAGAACTTTTTTTTAAAATATTAAAAAAAAAATTTACCAACGTTCCCAATCTATTGGAAAAATTCGGTTTGGTTAAAATCGGAAAAAAGTTAAATTTTGTCGAGTGGTGTTATCTTAAAAAAAACGTGATAAATTTACTGATATGAGTATTGTGAATCCGCAACTTTCGTGCCGATAACCAAAAAAATATCTATGTTCATTGGTGTAGGAGCTGTGAGCGTAATAAAATACAAAATTGGGGGAGCCCCTTAAACTGATTTTTAAGAGCCCCTTAAACTGATTTTTAAATTTTGTCCAAAAATATTAGTGTTTCTTTTTCCCGTCAGTGTTGTCATTTTAGTTTGTGATTTATCTTTGGTTTAAACCAAAATCTATGCGTAACATAATTTTTAGGTTTATTGGAAAAAAGTGGCTCAGTCCCCGTTATGACACACGTCATAATACCGTTTGTGGACATCCTGGTTTTTTTGTGTTTTGTGCTAAGAAACTGCAAAATAGAATTGTTGAAGTTAACGAAACGTATTTTATTATAGTGTTTATTAGGCTGGGTCAAAATTTTTTTTTTTCGAAATTCATTCGGGACACATTCTAGTTTTGTTACCTTGGATTTAATAGTAATTTACATGTTTTTATTTTTAATTTTTTAGAGGTTGTTGGTTTTTACAAAAAATTTAATCAAGAAAATGTAAACAACATTTTTTTTGCTGAATGAGTTGGATAATTGGTGAAGTCTATTGCATATATACCATTCATATCGTCATTAATCAGTTATTGGCAGTAAAAAACCTGCTCAAGTTTTTGTGAACCAGTTAACTAAATATATCAACCTCAGCTGAACTTCTTGATGTTCACCAATCGGTAATTTTTTAACAGTAGCAAAAAAAAAAAAAAAATACCTTATTATCAATATGAAATACTTTCTAAGTCTTAATTTTATTTGAAAAACCGAGGAATTCAATTTATTTTTTATGCCCGTACTCAAAAAAGAGTTAAAGGGTATATTAGATTTGTGGTAAAAGTGGATGTGTGTAACGCAGAGAAGGAAACGTTTCCGACCCCATAAAGTATATATATTCTTGATCAGCATCAATAGCCGAGTCGATATAGCCATTTCTGTCTGTCTGTCTGTCTGTCTGTCTGTCTGTCCGTCTGTCCGTCTTGTTGAACGCTTAGATCTCAGAGATTATAAGAGATAGGGCAAACAAATTTGGTTTCCAGACTCTTGCGATATCACACTGCTACAAGTGTATTTCAAAATTTCGCCCCACCCCCTTCCGCCCCCACAAAAGACGAAAATCTGTGGCAGGCACATTTTTAAAGATACGATAAAACTAAAAACGCATTATCGTAGAGAATGACCATATCTACCAGACTGCCGAATCTGAATCAGATCGGATCATAATTATAGTCAGAATGGAGACATTAATTTTCAGTTGCTTCCCCTTCCCACTCCTGCCGACGACAACGCAACTCATTTTCCTTCTCGCTCGCACACTCTGCCGCGTTCAGTGCACGAGCAACCCCTAGCGGAGGAGATGTAGAATATGAATGCTACATCTATAATCTACATGTTAGATGTAAAATATACATTGTAGATGTAGATTTAGACAACATATGTAGCAAAAAAATGTAAAATGTAATTTTTTTTTGTTTAATTCTAAAATTCTAAAAAATTATACGCTCAACTCTTATAGTCTCTGAGATCCAGGCGCTCAACAAGACGGACGGACGGACAGACAGACAGACATGGCTATATCGACTCGGATAATGATGCTGATCAAGAATATATATACTTTATGGGGTCGGAAAATTTTCCTTCTCTGCGTTACACACATCCACTTTTACCACAAATCTAATATACCCCTTAACTCTTTTTTGAGTACGGGTATAAAAACTAACCATTAAACAAACAAAAATCAGAAAGCAACCGTCAGACGGCTCCTTTACCAAGGCAAAAGTCGAATCGCAGTCAACGACGTTAGTGATGAACACGGAGAGAGATTTCATCAACAATTTAAATCTATGGAACAACGTTATCAAGGTGTTTGGAATGAGAACATGATGGGCGACAATGTGTGGAATCTTATAAGAGAATCTGGTTCGAATACAAACGGAAGACAGCCAGAAAACTTAAATTATTTTAAAACATGTTAACAAGCATTAGCAAACCAAATGTATCACTTATGTTTAAAAACTTGTGGCAACATAACACCAAATAAAAAAGGTTGTATATTCTTAGAATTGACTGAAAAGACTAAAAATTACTGATTGTTGTATGGGTTAAGGAATGAAATCCCATATCTCAGGTATTTTTACTTTGGTTTTATTGAAATATGATTAGGTAGACGCGACGAGATCCAATTTGTGTGGACCTGCACTTGTGAGAATATAAAGGAAACATTTGACCTGAATAGGTATCCTACCTCAGATAACGAAAAAAGTAAAACATTTTATACCAAAGGAACGCGATCAGGTACCAAATGTACAACCCTTTTTCGTTTGCTTTGTTCCCAATTGTCAGTTTGGCCCGCAACCTTCCAAAAGGTATTTTTTGTTAATTTTTTCCATATTTTAGGTTTGGTTAACGAATTTTAGCTCCAAAGTCTCTCCATAGATTTTAATGAGCGATACCTTAAACGACGCCAAATTAATGCACCTATACACAAAAATTAGAGGACACAGGATATAATTTTTTTCGACTTTTCCTGAGTTTTTAAAGCCAAAATGTCGTAAAAAATACCTCACAAAAATCATAATTTTTGCAAAGTGTTTGGGCTTAACTTCTAGCTGTTTTAATTGTCTTTTCAAAATACCAAAGTTTTTTACAACCAGACGTAAGATACTAGAGTTATGTGAAAAAAACAATCGCTACCTCTGAAAAAAGGTTAAAAAAAATACCCGTGTTAAAAAATTCTTTAAAAAAAAGTTCTGCCATAGAAAAAAAAAATATCATCAAACCATTTCTAAGCCCCAAATCTTTAAGAAAAAGTTCGTTTTGTTCCTTGAAGAAAAATCGTGTTGACTAGTGTAATTAGAGATACAATTCTTAGCACCTCTCTTAAAAACGGGAGTAATAGTGGCAGCTTTCCACTTTCCAATAAACTGACCCGTTACCAAAGAATTTTTAGAAGAGCATTTTCAGAGGTTCTCAAAAAGCAACATACCAGTTGCTAAGCAGAAGTGCGGAAATGCCATCACTGTCGGGTTTACTCGAGTTGTCGACAAAATGTCCACATCCGATACATCAAGTGAGCCAATATTGACCACCTAAGGGATAGAGTCTAAGACATCAAAATCATGCCAAACTGCGTATGGCTCGAAATTTGACCTAAATTATTAAATAAAGGTTTGCTATGCCACTATCAGTATTTGAGCTCAAGTTACCAACGTTCATAGCTAAAGGAAGAGAACTCGTCGACCTTTTTGAATTTATAAAATTCCAGAACGACCTGGGATTAACCTTAAGTTCCCTTTCAACGACAGCAATATACTGATTATATAAAAATTTATTTAAAAGCTCAAACTCTCGCTTATGCTGTACATAATGTGAAATATGAGTAATGTGAAAACGTTTCACTAAATTCTTGATGACATAGGGGAATCAATTTAGTTCTTAGAATTATAGTTACCTAAGACCTGAAGCTTTTCATTGGTACAGATATGTTTGCATAATATGGTCAAAAGTTGTGAAGAAAAAACCAAACTTTGTCCACAACCAGCACCTTTCCCCTAATATAATTAAGTTTAGTATACAAAAAATGACGACGCGTCTTCCTGACCATATCATGTTATTTTAATATCTCTTTTATGCCTAGTACTCAGCTCTGAAAAAACTGCACGCTATCAAAATCAAGGTTGGTATTCATATAGAACCGATAAGACATTTTTCGAGCACAAATTGTTCGCTAGGGTCTGTACGGCTGGTTAAAACTTAGTTTAAAACGAGAAGGAACGTGTCAGTCGCTTCTGGGGACGCGACTCTACTTTTATACCCGAATTCAGTCAGAATATCAATTTTTTAGCTTGTTGAGGCACGGGTGTTGAATATTTCGAAGCAATAAAGGGTAGAAAAATTTATATAGTATTCCAATTTATTATATGAGTTTAATAATAATAATAAGAGAAAGCTTTAAAAAACTTTGTGTTCTTGCTTCGCTGGTTTATCCTCAATTGTCTCTCTGTTTTAGAGTTGCCGAATGGTGGTGCTTATGCATAGTGGCGTTGCCGTATGCGCCTACGTGGCTGTTATGGTTTAAATTTCAGCGCTATTCTTTTAGGTTTAAATTTCGTCGGCAACAGAGCTTATTATTTATATAGAATTTAAAAAAAATTTCAATCTTACGTTTTTTTTTTCTACATCTGTTATCTAAATCTACATATACAATGTATATTTTACATGTAGATTCTACATTTACCATTTAGATTTTACATCTTCTGGCACTGGCACACTGAACGAGGCAGAGTGTGGGAGCGAGAAAGATAATGAATAGCGTGGTCTCTTACTGCAAGAGGTGCGGGAAGCAGCTAAAAATGAATTTCTTCATTCTGGCTATAAATGTGATCCGATCTGTTTCAGATTCGGCAATCTGGTATATATGGTTATTCTCTACGATACTGCGTTCTTAGTTTTAAAATCTTTAAAATTGTGCCAGCCACAGATTTTCGTCCTTTGTGGTGTAGGAAGGGGGCGGGCGAAATTTTGAAATACACTTGTAGCAGTGTGATAACACATGAGTCCGGAAACTAAATTTGGTTTCTCTAGCTCTTATAGTCTCTGATATCTAGGCGCTCATCAAGACGGACAGACGGACGGACATGGCTATATCGACTCGGCTATTGATGCTGATCCAGAATATATATACTTTATGGGGTTGGAAACGTTTCCTTCTCTGCGTTGCATACATCCCCTTTAACACAAATACAAAATACGCCTAACTCTTTTTGAGTACGGGTATAAAACACCGATTAATACTAGAAAAGCAGGCAATGTTATTCGATAGTATTTTGTTAGCCGCTCGAAAAATATAAAGTTTTTCTATATTCCGCCGTGTACCTTGCAAACAAAACGTAAACATTAAAGGCCCCGGTTTTTACTTTCGCAACAAATTTCCGATTTACTTTTGAAAACGCATTCAGCAAAGGAAAATTTTTTCCGTTTTCAAAACTGCAAAAAATTCCTCTTCGAAATTAAAAGTAAACGCCGTTTTATACATTAAAACGAATCTTAATTGCAAAATGAAATTGAGGTGGTGCCCTTTTTATACACGTACCCCGTTCAGGGGTATATTGTATATATGGTAAAAGTGAAAGTGTGTAACGCAGAGAATGAAACGTTTCCGACCCCATTAAGTATATACATATATTCTTGATCAGCATCAATAGCCGAGTCTCTGCCTGTCCGTCCTGATAAGCGCCTAGCTTTCAGAGACTATAAGAGCTAGAGCAACCAAATTTTGTTTCCAGACTCATGTGATATCACACTGCTACAAGTGAATTTCATAATTTCGCCCCGCCCCGCCCCTTCCGCCACAAAATGGACGTGCAGCCACAATTTTAAAGATACCAGAAAAGTAAAAGCGTAGTATCGTAGAGAATGACCATATCTACCAGATTGTCGAATCAGATCGGATCATTATCATTATAGCCAGAATAAAGAAATTCATTTTCAGTTGCTTTCCCGACCTCCTCCAGCACGAGACAACGCTACTCAATCTCTTTTCGTTCGCCCACACTCTGCCCTGTGCCATGCGCGAGCGGCCTCTAGCGGAAAAGATTTAGAATCTAATGGTAGATTGGTAATGGTAATGGCCGCTATTAAAATATATGGCACTTTTGGCTATGAAACATTTTTTGAGTGCTAGGCTTTAAGAATAAGTTTGGATTGGAATGTGGATTTTAAACCGATGGCGCGAATTCAAAAACATCTAAGTCAGTCGGGAAATATTTTTATTGCATAGATACATTCATTAGCTGTTAATTAATGACTTGTTTTCATTTCAACAAATTAAAAATGTAAAAAATGACGAAAAGAACTGAAACTGAGAAGGCAGCCATTTTGTGTTTGCGGTCAAATAATTTTAGTTTTGGCGCTATTAGCACCAAATTTAGTATGAGTAAGTGTTCAAAACACAATTTTGTAAAGGATTTCGAAAATTTCTGTTCGGCAAAACGACTACCCGCCTCAGGAAGTAAGAGGAAGACCACCCAAAAGGACCCCAAAGGTAGGATCGTATTCGTAAACGAAGATCGGTTCAAAATGGTATAAGATATTAGAAATTCATCGAACGCTCTAAAAATGAGTGCCCAAAACAAACGATGTGGCAAGGAGGCAAAAGGATGGCCTGGGGGTTTTTTTTAAATTAAAGGGTTAGGTATTTGGCATTAATTAACGGATAGGTAAACGCGATCACGTCCAAACAAATTTTAGAGAAGAACCGCATTCCGTCTAGTGAGCAGTACTTTCCGCATACTGATGCCCACATCTTCTAAAACGATTCTGCTCCTTGCCCCAGTGCAACATTGGACAAGAAAATTTTTTAAAACTTTTTTATTGAATTTTGCTATGATTTATTCAAAAAGTTTGGTTTCGGTATTTTACGTAAAATAATATTTAGCAATGGTGGGAATTAGGACATTTAGGACAATTAGGAATTTGGCGGGGAAATGGTCCTGATCTCAATCTGATGAATAATTTTTAGCACTTCATCAATGTTTTTATATGAAAGCAGAGACCCAAAACCCAATATTTTAAAAAGTATTGTATAACGAAATAAACATCGACAAATTTTAAAATCTAGTAGATACCAAGTTTCGCGTAGAAAACTAGTTATAAAACACACAGGATGTTGAAAAAAGGAAACCTCTTCAATATTCATAGAATCAAACGTAATAGCACACAAATTTTATTTCCTGATAAATTGTTCTATACAAAAATAAGAATGTTTTTCTATTTAAGGATTACTTTAAAAACGAGATCATTTGTATTTCTCTTGCCTTTTATATTGTAAGCTTGGTGCGCTCCGATTTTCGTAAATTTTTGCGATTACGATTTTGGAACAATTCGTACGAATTGAAATTGTGTTTCGATAGTGTTTCATTCTCAAATTGATTTGCGATAATTGTTTTGAAAAAAATCTTTGTTTGGTTTGGAAATGGAAATATTTTAGTTAAATAGGCCATCGTTTTGGCAATCGCATTTTATTATACCCAAAACAAAAGAAAACAAAAAATCGGTGAATTAAGAACTGACGACACTTTTCCCTTGTCCGATATTGATATCTGTCAAATGGGAATCCGCAATTTGTTGCTCCTTACGTTTATTTTGGTGAATTTCAATTGGGGGCCTTTAGAAATAGATTTATTAAATAATAATGCAGTGAAATATATTGCATATATATTGATACTATTCATATCGTCATTAATCAGTAAAAAACCTGCAAAAGTTTTGGCGAACTAGTTAACTAAATATATCAACCTCAGCTGAACTTTTTGATTTTCACCAATCGTTAATTTTTTAACATTTACTAAAAACAAAAATAAAAATATCTTATTTCAATATGAACTAGTTTCTAAGTTTCAATATTATTTAAAAAAACCGGCGATTTAATTTTTTGTATGTACATATATTTAACCAAACAGAATTTTTCATATGTTTACTAATCGCTCCCATAACCCTGAACTTCGAGTTCCCCACACCATCTTCTTCCGCTTCAACTTCCGTCCGTCCATCACCATCCCTGGCCGCATTACTTGCACCGTCAAAAAACTAAATACTTCCCTGGCTCTAAAGATATCGTATCAGAACTTTCGTGGCTTGTGTAGCAAGCTGAACAAGTTGTATACTGACAGTGCTTCTTTCGAGTCGGATGTGATCGCTTTTCTGAAACCTAGCTGAACTCTTCAATTTATAATTCCGAGATTCTAGTTGACAAATTTAATATATATAGGTTGGATCGTACAACTCGTGGTGGCGGTGTCCTGGTTGCCGTTCGCTCGGACATAGGTTAGGTTGACCCGGGCGTCCCTCACGGCGGCCACGCATAGGTCGATATGGCCCTTAGTTGTACGAATGGGGGGTGCATGAATCTTTGTTACTGTTGTGAGGAAGTTCTTGAGGATCGAGGTGTTTTTCGCGAAGGCCAGTGATGCCATCACCGGGGTACCCAGGAATTTTCTCCTCTGGCAACTGTTCCAGAGTTTCGATAGCCCCTTCATCGCATTTCCTGCAGTTACCACTGTTGGTGATGCCTAGTTTAACTGCGTGTGCTGCAGTCAGACAGTGACCTGTGAGTATTCCCACTAAAAGGACTGCAGACCTTCCGTGGCAGGTGCAGTAAGTAGTGGCTAAGCTTACCATTGCGCTCCTGGCACATGGTTTCGAGATTCTGCAGGTGGTGGTACTCTTCCACCGGCTTCTGGCCTTCGTGTCCGCTCGTTTCTCCAGCGCGCTTTGTAGGGTTCTAAGGGAGACAGGCACGTTCTCGGTTCTTTCAATGGCCAGCCCGACGCCTGCCTTAGCCAGTACATTCGCTGTCTCGTTACCTTCGATGACCTGGTGGCTGGGAACCTTATGGATCCGCACTGACTTTGTCGTGCTTAGGTAGTCTCATGCCTCCCTGTTCGCCAGGACGTTTCTGGAACTGACTGCTGACGACTGCATGGATCTTATAGCCGCCTGGCTGTCCACGAACAGGTTTACCACGCCGTGTGAACGATCGATGGACTGAGCTGCCTCCGCCGCTTTCCGAATGGCGTAGACTTCCGCATGGAATATGCTGCATTGGCCCGGTGGCTTATAGGGCAGCCTTATCTCAGGGTCTGACAGTATATGCCCGCTCCTACTCCTCCTTGCATCTTGGAGCCGTCGGTGTAGATGTTGAGGTGTTGAGTCTTGTTGGGTCCCATAAATGAGGTTGTTTTTACATCCAGGCAAGTTTGGGCGATCATGTCGTTAGATATACTGGTCATGTCTCGGCCAATTGAACTGTGCCCGAATCCTTGTAGAAACATTTTTCCTGATGCTACTAAGCGTTGTGCCGCCTTTCCTGCAGTCAGTTGAGCGTGGATGTTCAGGGGGTCGATTCCGATTATGGTTTCGAGTGCTTTTGTTGGTGTTGACCTCCACATTGGGCCTCCATGCCAGCTTGCTTTCCAGTACTATGCTGACGTATTTGACTTGTGCTTGCGGGGTCAGCCTGGTTTTATAAATTTTCGGGGGGATCCATTCCGGCACCTTGTATCTCTCGGTAAAGAGGGTGAGGTCCGTCTTGTCCGCGTTCATACTGAGTCATACTTTTTCCACCTACTCACATATCTCCTTGAGTGTGGATTATATTATAGAGCTGACGGTCGATGGACATACTCCCGTAATAATTATGCTTATGTCGTCCGCATAAGCGGTTATTTTTGGGGCTCTCCACTCGAATCTCTTTATTAGGACTTCGACCACCAGGTTCCATAGGAGGGGCGTGTTGGTCGCTTCTAGGCGTTCCATTATGGCATTCGTATTCACGTTATTGAATGCTCCGGATATGTCTACGAATACTCCTAGATCATACTTTTTATTATGATGGGCTCTCTCGATGGTGGCTACTAGCGTATGCAGTGCCGTCTCTACCGGTTTCCCTTTGGTGTAGGCACGCTGGTTGGTTGACATCTGTCCCCCTACATCGTTCCCAATGTGTAGATCCAGCAGCTTTTCTACAGTTGATTAGAAAGGAGGTGAGGCTTATCGGTCTATAATCCTTGGGGTTCATATGGCTGCACTTTCCTGCCTTTGAAAGGAAGACAGTCCTCGAGGTCCTCCATTGAATAGGGATATAGCCTGTGCTCAGGCAAGCTGATTATGTGTTTGTGTTCCGGGGGTTTCTATAGACAGTTATCTTCGCAGAGTGCTAAAATTCGCACTTAATGTACTTCTGGTCTGATAAGGATGGTCTTTCAAGGACTCTCCAGCCAGATACCAAAGTACTCTTTCCCGTTACGAGTGTTATGTCTAGTACGTTAGACGAGGTGGGACCAACGAAGGTGTGTTCCTCCCCCACGTTAGCTACATCTAGGTTAGTAGATAGTTTAAAGGCTAGAAGTGACTCACCTGTCGTTGCGGGGCTTCCCCACATGCTATGGTGGGCATTGGCGTCCGTACCATCTAGAAGTTGCTGGTCTTTCGGACTGGCTTCCGCCACCAGACTCCTTAGCTACTCCGGTGGAGCTGGCTTGTCGTGTGCCATGTAGCAGGAAGCTACCATCAGGCGCCTTTCCTTACATTCTAGCATCACCACGGTCAGATCGTCAGTGCTGTAATGAGACATAAGGTAAGCATGGATGCCCTTTCGTGCGATTACGGCGGTTCTGGTCCTACTTACCGATGGTGGATAGAAAACGTTAAAATTCGAGGACTTTAGTCCGACCACAGAATTACCTGATGCAACCCATGGCTCCAGGACTAAGGCTATATCGGCGGGCCCTTGCCCCATGGCAAAGAGGAGCTCCGCCGACGCAATCTGGCTCTTATGTAAGTTGAGCTGCAGCACACTCAACATGTGTGTCTGGCTCAGCTCCGCTCGACGGGTTGACTACTACCGTCAGGTCACCGTCCTCCTCCGAGTCCAGAGCAAGACCCTGCGCGGCCTCCACGATGGTTTCCAGACCAAGGTCCTTCTCCACCTCGCCTGCCTGTAGAGTGTGCGCATCCTTATCCCCGGGGTGGCGCTTTTTAAGACGCAGGTAAACATTGCCATTCCCCACGCCATCTTCCCGAATCTTGGGTACAGCAGGTCCTCTGCCTCCTTGTTGATCTGGAGGATCGCACTCTGGCCCCGTTCGTTGGGTAGTGGGCTCCCAATGTGCAGTATCCTCCAGTTCACGTCAGGATTCTGCCGCTGTAGCAGCTTCAACGCACGGTCCCCTTGGATTGCGATGGGGAAGAGTACCTTTGCCTTTGGTATGGAAGGGATTAGCTCCCTGTCCATCACCTCCAGTTAGGCCCCCTCCCACAACGCTTACAATTGGAAGACCGTTTGCATCAGCCACTTAAGTGTGGGGTCGTCCATACATTTGAGTATTTTTACCCCGTTCAGCCACCCAGCACCATCGAAAGTGGGCATGGGGGCCATTGGGTCCTCCTCCGAGACGAGACTCTCCTCCACCTTGTTGACAAATCCTTCCTTCGATGCCTTCATCTGCGTCATCTGCGCGAAGTGTAGCCGTCCCTCTTCTACCCTCTGCTCAGCCCAGGCCAGTTTGGCCTTCTCTTCAGAAAGGTCCTTCTTGCCCTGGAGCCGGCCCATGATTTTGAGGACCGCTTTGTACTGGGCCTTCGCCTTCAACCCCTCCTTGGAAAGCTTCGGCCCTTCCCTACGCAGGGAGCTGGAACCTGGTTCCGGGGAGCGGAGAAGGCTATCTTCCTCCGTCTTGGTTACCGAGAGCACGCTCTCCAGGTCCGAGTCTGTATCGACCACGGCACCTGTGCGGCTCAACTTGGAGTGAGTTGTTTTTGTGGCAGTAGCATTGCAACTGATATGACCTGCTCCCGCCATATCAGAGGTGTGGCCGCTGGCGACACGCAGAGAGGATTGCTCCTCCCCGTGCCCGCCGGTGGTAGCAGCCACGCTTTCCACCGACGTTTGGGTTGTCATCCCAACCCTTGCTTGCTCCTTCTTCCGCTCCATTGTTGGCCCAGAGGGTCCATGCTGGTTAATATTTTTCGGGGGGACCACCCCCCAATCGTTTTATGCCTGCCCGCCAGGCACCTCCAGTCATGGCCATGGTTCAGTTCCCCCAAATTTTTGGTCGGGAAGACCTGGACCTGGCCTTGGCTAGACACTAGAAAGAGCAAGCGGCAATGCATTACGGGACATAGCGTCTCAACTCTTTCGTCAAAGGAGAAAACAACATTGAAATAATTGTAGTTAAACTTCGCATGACCTATTTCAATCTTTTTATATCCTGCTCTTACATTCCACCATCCCCCGAATTTTCTACCTATATGCTTCACGTCTCACATCTTCAGTCTCAACCTAATGATTCCGATCGTCTTTTCGTCCTAGGGGATTTTAACCTACCAAATATTTCCTGGTCTCCTGCTGACTCTAACCTGATGTTCCCATCTATTCATCATGATTTTGTAGACTCCTTGTCCGATACATCGTTGTGTCAAGTAAATGCTATACGCAATAATATGGGTTTAAGAAATTTAAACGGTCTGGGCGGCAATCGGATTTTTCTAAGTATTCCATTGCAAAATCGAAATTTTCTCTATTTAATACATCGTGCTATAATAATAACTTGGCTACATGTAATCTCAACTTAAAACGCGATCCTAAGCAATTTTTTTTAGGTTTTTCAACTCTAAACGTAGATCCTCCCCACTTCCTTCTTCGTTTTCCTATAATGGAAGGTTCGCTGATAATGATGGCGAAACTTCTAATCTATTTGCTTCATTTCTCCAACTTTGCTACTCTGTTCCTACTAATAACCATTCAACTATACATGCTTCATCTAACGAGCACTCATAGCCACTCACTCATGGCCTCTTAGCTGGTTTAACATAATGTAAATCTTCGTTTACTACTGGCCCAGACTTGGTTCCCAGTGCTATCCTTAAACTTTATGTTGACTCTCTTAGTTTGCCCCTCTTGAAACTGTTTAACTTGTCTCTCGAGCTAGGTGATTTTCCCTCGGTCCCTCGGTCTAAATCGGATGATTCCAATTACCGGGCAATTTCCAAACTATGTCTGTCGAACCCCGTTTATGTGTCGTCTGGTGTACCTCAAGGAAGCCATTTTGGTCCGTTGTTGTTTAATTTATTTATTAATGATCTTCCTCAAGTTCTAACTCATTCTCGAGTCCTAATGTACGCTGATGATGCTGATGTGAAGTTATGTTTTCCCCATAGTGATCCCGTATCCCCGTTATTCCTCCAAACCGATTTGGACGCCCTCAATAACACTAGTCAACACGACAATTAGGCTGTGGCCAAAACTGACTTTTTCTTATAGATTTCGGGATTTTAATATTTTTAACGAATTATGGTTTTTTTTATGGGTCGAAATTTTGAAATACACTTGTAGCAGTGTGATATCACATGAGTCTGGAAACAAAATTTGGTTCCTCTAGTTTTTATAGTCTGAGATCCAGGCGTCAAACAAGACGGACAGACAGACATGGCTCTATCGACTCGGCTATTGATGCTGATCAAGAATATATATACTTTATGACGTCGGGAACGTTTCCTTCTCTGCGTTACACACATCCACTTTTACCACAAATCTAATACATATACCCCATAACTCTTTTTTGAGCACGGTTATAAAAATAACAAATTTTAAAAATTCTTTAAAAAAGAATTACACAATAAAACAAAGTAAAGTACAATTTTTAAATCCCGAAATCTATTAGAAAAAGTCATTCTGGTTCACAGCCTCAATAAAAAGTTTAATTTTGTTGAGTAGTGTAATTGGTGCTTGATAAAAACTCTTCCGCTTAACATTTTTAAATGTAACTTCATGACATTTTATCGCAGATAGCCTTACCTCTGTCTCTGTCTTACTAATTACTCTGACTATGAATCTTTCTTTGATCAGTTAATATTTCACAGTTTATTGTACTTAAGTTTATATATATGTTTTGTATCGAAAAATGGGTCGCTTGAAGACGCTACGCTGGTTCAAGACTGTTGTAAGCGGTATATCTATGTTGTGAACGTATAGAACTTTTGGCAGGCAGGTCACTGTGCCAGACAGCAAAACGTTTAACTACGGTGGTGATCGATCTTGAAGTGTATTCTGCTTTTTCCGATGAGCCTCCCCCACAGCGACTAACGAACGCCAAGAAAGAGCAAAGCACCAGCAAGAGCATAAGCACAGGCAAACAAACGGCTATAAAGAGAGACATTACATTAAGAGATGTTACATAGTACTCTTTGTGCTGCCATGGGCCGGCGCTTAGCCGAACATACTCCCCCCGTTGAAGAGCACGGGTCTTTAACATCCTTCTTTGGCAGCCATGTTGTTCTTTTGTTGATCCTGGTGACGTCTTTAGTATAGCCACTCCGGGAACCATGTCTGACTCGACGAGGGGGTCCAATACTCGAGAGAGGGGCCACTTCACACTGGAAATAAAACAGAAGAAAGTGGATCTGCTGCGCGAGACTGAGACACCTCTCCAGCAACTATCCATCCTGGTCTGATTTCCTGAAGACGTGGCAGACCAGCTCCCAAGCTCAAAGAACAGTCCCGCTCCAATAAGAATGTCCACAGGTTGAGACTTGTAGAACTTAGCATCCGCTAACTGTGTGTTGCAGGGAACGTTTCAGCTGTTTAGGTCGATATTGCAGTTAGGTTGACTGGACGTAATGGTGGGAGCAACTACTGCCGAAATGGTCATGGCATAACTTGATGAGTGTGATTCCAGGTTGATATCTACGCATCATCCTTCCGATATGGCACGCGACTCGCCGAGGCCAGACACCAAAACATTCGACTCTTTCCTTTGAAGCTGCAACTTCTGAGCCAGGCGAGAAGTAATGAGATGCACCTGCAAGGCACGGCATGGAATGAGTGTACCAGAGCGATCCCTCACGCTGATTATGGCAGTGGTAAGAAGTACGATGTCCTATCTGTGACTCTGGGCCAAAAGCGATGTGGCTGACGCTGTTTCAGTATGCACAACGCCAGAGAGTCCCGCGGGCAATGGCGGAGCCGATGTAGAATGTGACAGTGAAGGCAGAATGGATTGAGAACCGTAAGACGGAAACTTGAAATGAAGTAGAGTGTGATGTCTAGCACCATATGTATATTCGGCAGGATCGAGAATGACATGCACCCTGCATGTGGCCTGCACAGTGACAGCTTCTTAGTTTCCTGAAGCCGAAGTTGATCAGACAGATTCCCAAATTGCCAACACGCATAAATGGAGTGTCCTGGATCACCGCAGAATGTACAGACCTTGGAGCTGTTTGCGATTAGACAGTGTTTCCGACTTCTCTGGGTGTACATATCCTTTGCGTGCCGTTGAGTTTCCAACCTCTGGCACCTCTGCTTCAGAACCGTGGCGAATTGCTGGCTGGAGGGTATGCTATCCAACGACGAGCATACCCCCCACTTGGTTTGTGTGGCTCTGTCCACCTTCTGCAGCAGGCTGTGTATTAAGATGCAGTCAGCAAACTGCTCCTTTGTCCCTATACTTTGTAAAGCTCGCAGATTGGCATTTACTGTATCCGAAAGAGACCGTAGTTGGGAAACAGATGAGGCCTCGACACGCTGCGAGCTCAGAATGTCTGTGACATGTGCCGGAAATATGAGACCCTTCTTATAAAATCGTTTGCTGAGTAGATCTAGAGCAATGGGATAGCTGGCGTGCCTAAATTTCAGCGACGAGATCGTGTCCAACGCTGGTCCCTTTAGGCATGATCGTAGATGCTGCAGCTTCTCGACATTCGTAAGGTTAATAAATCAGTCCCATCGGGTCAGTCAATGTTCTCATATTAATGTCATTTTTGTTCTTTCCTTAGTTTAACTGCCCATAGTTGAACTTTAGATAATAAATAAACAAAGAAAAAAAAATTGTATTTTCTTTTCGTGGTAGCAAACCCAAAACATCAAACTAATAATTAAAAAAAATATATAATTTTATTTACTAACAAAGAACAGAATAAGTGGGTATCCGCTTGAAAAAACAAAACAAAAATGTTTTGATCAAATTTTGGCCCAGCTTACTGATATATTCACATTCACATATGGGGCAAGCCCCCCTGCGCACTCCTTTCGCTCACTCGCACCACCTTCACGCACTGCGCATGATAAATGTATTATTTATGTATTTATGTATTCACACTGAATGGGAAAATAGAAATCGCATAATACGTTTGCTGCTATTTAAAAAACACAACACAACGTCTGAAAATGGTTTTATTATTTTGAACAACATTCTCTAGGAATAGAAATCCCTTTCTGAAACATTTGAACCTATTTTCACAGCGCTTTTGGCACTCAGCAAAAGTATTACCCGTACTTAAAAAGAGTTAAGGGGTATATTAGATTTTTGGTAAAACTGGATGTGTGCAACGCAAAGAAGGGAAACTTTTCCGACCCCATAAAGTATATATATTCTTGATCAGCATCAATAGCCGAGTCGATATATCCATGTCCGCCTGTCCGTCCATCTGTCCGTCTTGATAAGCTCTTATATCTCAGAGACTATAAGAGCTAGAAAAACCAAATTTTGTTTCCAGACTCATGTGATATCACACTGCTACAAGTGTATTTGAAAATTTCGTCCTGCCCCTTCCGCCACCAGAAAGGACGAAAATCTGTGACAAGCACAATTTTAAAGATACGATAAAAAATAAAGTGTCGTAGAGAATGTCCACATGGTACATGTAGAATTTACATGTTAGATGTAGAATATACTTGTATATGTAAATAACAGATGTAGGAAAAAAAACGTAAAATGTAAAATTTCTTCATTCTGGCTATAATTATGATCCGATTTGATTCAGGTTCGGCAATCTGGTAGATATTGTCTTTCTCTACTATACTGCGTTTTTAGAAAAAAAAAAAACCACCAAAAAAACGCACAATTGCACCTTTTATGAGATATTAGTTGTTTTTCATTCCAACCCATGCTAACTAAGCGGCCCTACGTATTCGGCCACCAGAGAACGCTGCAAAGATGTTGCCCATTATATTCTGTGTTTCAAATTCTAACTAGCTAACAATTAACAAACGCATTCATAAGGGATAAATATGTAAATTTTAGATTAGCCAAGTCACGCCCCCTTGCTATACACATATTTGCATATGCAATTAATTAAATATTTTAATATTTAACGAACATTTTTTTCCTATTTTCAAATGGGGCAACCATTTCCAACGAATATACTAATTTTAAATCCGGAACGGCTCTCACTTGGCTTAGTGCAGAAATTTAGAGATCCGGGAAGCTAACAGCATGTTGAACAAATCTTCGTTTTTTTGTCGCTTTTCTTATGAACTTTAGGTGTAAGCCATTTGCTGGGAAAGCTTTTCTTTCCCAGTTTTTAAAATTAATTAATTAATTCATTTTTAAAATATTATGTCTTCCGTTACATAAGTGTATATTATGTAATATTAATTAATACATAAATCTGCGACTGAACACAGTGTTTTGAAATAAAACTTGAAACTTTGACTGGACCCGCAGAGAATGATATGTCAAACGATGACAAAGAACATGGCTTTCCTCAAAGAAATGTAGACCGAGAAGGAACGTGTGAGTCGCTTCTGGGGACGCGACTCTACTTATACCCGTACTCAGTCAGTATATACATGTTTGAGCTTATGATTTTTTAGAATTTTAGAATTAAAAAAATGTTACATTTTTTTGTTGTTACATCTGTTATCTACATCTACAATGTATATTCTACATCTAACATGTAGGTTATGCATGTACCATTTAGATTCTACATCTTCTCCGCTAGAGGGCGCTCGCGTACATAACGAGGCAGAGTGTGCGAGCGAGAAAGAGTATGTGGAGCGGGTCTCTGCTGGAGGGGGCGGGGGAAGCAACTAAAAATTTTTATTACGGGATTTTATTTATCGAATCTTCCCTACTAGAAACTTACGACAAGTATACAAATCTTAGCCTAATATATTTATTTAATTAAATACACTTAATTACCTAGAGTACGTCCCTAGCTAAGTATTATTGCTGGGGGGGGGGAGGTCTCTTCGCCGGAGTCGTGTATGGCTAGTGTGCCAAGTTAAAGACTGCGCAAGTCTATTAGGATGGGCTTGAAGCTTGGCCTGGTACTTTGCTTTCACTTTGGCAATTTGATCTTTAACTGATTCTACATTTAAGTCTTTATGGATATTTTCATTCCGTATGTACCATGGTGCCCCAGTGATAGTTCTTAGTATCTTCGATTGAGCTCTCTGGATTATTTCTAAATTACTAACGCAAGCATTTCCCCATAGCTCGGAGCCGTATGTCCAGATGGGTTTGAGAACTGCATTGTACAAAAGTACTTTGTACTCCAGTTTTAGTGGTGAACGGCTGTTTATTAGCCAATGTAGATTACTAGCTTTAAATTTAAGTAGATTTCTCTTCGCTTCGATGTGTTTACGCCAAGTAAGCCTTCTATCCATATGAAAACCAAGGTATGTTACTTCGGTGGTTTGTGGAATATTGATATTGTTCAGGCATAATGGAGGGCAAGTTTGTCTGTTTAACGTGAAGGTGACATGCTTGCACTTTTGCTCATTTACATGTATCCGCCAGTCTGCTAGCCATTTTTCTAAGGCCACGAGATGAGATGATAAGTGATCCGTGGCCCTTCTTGGGCACTTGGAGCGACTTAATATGGCAGTATCATCAGCAAATGTCGAAGTTGTTGTTAGGCTGTTTGTCGGTAGATCTGCTGTGAATATGATATACAGTGTCGGTCCAAGCACGCTGCCTTGCGGTACACCAGCTTCAATTGGATGATATTCAGAGAGGAAATCTTTGCATCGTACTGCGAAACTTCTTTGCTGTAGGTATGACTCCAATATTCCATGGATGTTCTGTGGAAGTAATATTTTGATTTTGTGGATTAAGCCATCTAACCAAACGCGGTCAAAAGCCTGTGCGACATACGGACATTGCGGAGCAATACTCCCGTCTTTCAAATGCATTTCGTATCTCAGAGGTTATACGGTTTACTTGTTCAATGGTTCCGTGTTTTTCGCGAAATCCAAATTGTTGAGTCGGGATGGCACCGTTGATGTGTAGGTGTTGTTTGATACGATTCAGGAGCAGCTTTTCAAATATCTTTGATAGGCAAGGCATTAGGCTGAAATTTCTATATGATGATGGCTTGGACTTGTCTTTTCTGGCTTTATGGATCACCCTTCGTGTAACTGTAAAATCAATCAAGTCGGGTTGCTTGTTTGGATCTGTGGGCCAATATGTTGGCTTTCCCGGAGAGATAAAGTCTAGCTTGTTTCGTGGGGTTATTATTGCGTTATATAGTTGTCTTCCTTTCGGGCTGGTAAGTCTAGATCCCCAATGGGTGTGCTTGGCATTGTAGTCATCACCTGCTATAAATCGGTCACCTAGTAGGTCGAAAAATGTTACAAATTCTGTTTCGGAAATGCAGAATCGTGGTGGGTAGTGCGGGTACTGCGGCTAGGTTTAGGTAGCCGCTCTGAATTTCAATATGAATTGCTGTTGCCTATAGATAAGGTGTAGCAAATGAAGGCAATGGATAATGCCTAATGCGATTCTTGATCAGAACGCCAGTACCTCCATGTGCCTTACCATCGGAATGATTTGTCGCATAGAAGTTATAGCCATCGAGGTGAAAATAGTTTTTATTTGTTAGGTGAGTCTCTGATATGAGCATGGCGTCAATGTCATGTTGAGCGAGGAACTGTAAGAGCTCGCATTAGTGCTGCGAAATGCCATTTGCATTCCAGAAACATATATTTAGACATTTACCAGCATTGACTCAATTCCACTAGGCAATTGGGATGGATTAGCAGGGGTATGTCGAGCCCAGTCTGAATTAACGCTCCGTTAGCATTTTGTTAACTTATTGGTTGGGAGAGGTGGAGCTTGTCGCAGTGGGTCTACAGTATCGGGCGCTTAGAAATTGAAGTGGTTGTTGTTGTGGTTGTTGTCGTTGTTTCTGGGATCTGATTTGATGCCTGATGCTGCATTATTCCATTCCATTCTATTAGAGACTGAGGAGTACGACCCGTTGTGGTAACTTAACGCCTGAGCAAAAGAAACTCCTGGAGTCGTAGTTGATGGTATATATGTTTAGTTTTGTCGGACGACCGTGTTTCGAGCTGCAGTTATTTGTTGGTTTAGGCGATTTTTCAATTCTTTATAGACAGGACAACCTCTATAGTTGACAGTATGGTTTCCCCCACAGTTGCTACATTTTTTGGCAGGGTCCTCCTTATTTACGGGGCAGGCCTCAGTAAGATGAACATCACCACAGGCAACGCAGGGTGCCCGTAGAGTGCAATAGGTTTTCGTGTGTCCATATTCCTGGCAATTTGTGCATTGGACCGGTCCATTTCGTTTGTGTGGTTCCTCAACGGTGATCCTACGGTGCAGTAGGTATTGAAGCTTGTATATTGGGTGAACTTCATTTTTACTGTCATGTTGAGCGAGGAACTGTAAGAGCTCGCATTAGTGCTGCGAAATGCCATTTGCATTCCAGAAACATATATTTAGACATTTACCAGCATTGACTCAATTCCACTAGGCAATTGGGATGGATTAGCAGGGGTATGTCGAGCCCAGTCTGAATTAACGCTCCGTTAGCATTTTGTTAACTTATTGGTTGGGAGAGGTGGAGCTTGTCGCAGTGGGTCTACAGTATCGGTAAGATGAACATCACCACAGGCAACGCAGAGTGCCCGTAGAGTGCAATAGGTTTTCGTGTGTCCATATTCCTGGCAATTTGTGCATTGGACCGGTCCATTTCGTTTGTGTGGTTCCTCAACGGTGATCCTACGGTGCAGTAGGTATTGAAGCTTGTATATTGGGTGAACTTCATTTTTACTTATATGCATACTACCCCGAGCGCTTTTTCGCGAATTAATTTATGATTAATCACGATTAATTGATTTTCACGGCGAGCGATACAAAAATACGTCTGAAGTCGTTGACGGTTTAGAACAGGGGTCGGCACACAGACTCACACATTTTTTTGGTGCGTTTATGTGCGAAAGCAACAGACACGAAGTAAAATACGCTACTTATTTCTCTACCGCTGCGAAAGCCGAAGAATTGTATATAGGGCACACGATGCTTCTCTGCCGCTGAGGAAAGCGAGCAGAATATGATGCCGTTTGTGCATAGCCCGAATTATGTTTCTCTGCCGCGACGTCAGCAGAGCAGAATTTTCTCTGCCGGTACGTCATCAGGCAGAATAACGAGACCACACGAAGTCTTTACGCTGTACGTGTGCCGACTGCGCTGCCCGAAATTTTTTCCTATGCACAGTGCATACGACGCTGCCGGCCTCTGGTTTAGAAGTGAAAAAAAAGCAACTGAAAATTAATTTCTTCATTCTGGCTATAATTATGATCCGATCTGATTCAGATTCGGTAATCTGGTAGATATGGTTATTGTCTACGATATTGCGTTTTTGGTTTTATCTTTAAAAATGTGCCTGACACAGATTTTTGTCCTTTGTATGTTGTGACGAGTACGTTGTTGGGGTGGAAAATAAATTTGCAAACATCAGAAAATTGTTTTATTCTGCTAACAAAGGAATATAGGAAGCGCATTGTCGTTTGAGTCTGGAAGCAAAATTTTTTTTGATAAGAGCTCTTAGCTTTTTGAAAACTTTATGCAGCTAGCTGTCATGGAATGGAGCAGGAGGCGGGGGGGGGGCGGGCACTATTATTTTTAATGGAATTACTTTGGACAAGGGAGACATCGGTAAGCCCGTCGATAAAATCATTATGGCAATTTGGTAGGAACTTGTAACAAGGTAGTCCAGATAGAAGTTATAAGCTAAAATAAAGTCCAAGTCCAGAAAGAGTGAGAGCAAGAGTGCGTGTGCCGCTCTTGTGCTTTCCAGAGAGCGAGTAGGTGATGGTTGATGCGTGAGAGCGGTGACCACCAAAAGCGATGATCTAAAGTAAACAGCAATAAAAATTGCCTGCATTTTATAATTTAATAAATCAATTAAAGTCTGACTCTACTCTGGTCTCAACAATTGTTAATTACGGTGTTCTTAGAGACTGGGTGCGTGTCATACCTCCGGCACCAGCTGAAAGCGAAATAATACATATTAACAACACACTACAATATCCATACATTTTTTTTTTGTTTTCAGACTTAAAATGGATGAAACTAATCGTGATGTGTCTCAATGTGCACGGGATGTATCGCAGTTTATGCTTGATGGTAAGTAGATTGAATTGAATTTGGTCTATGTACCTGACACAATAGTCGGAGCCGAAACTTTAAGTGTGATATGAGTTTCCGGTGGATACACTCGTATTTTAATATAGCATACAGCTGTGAAAAAAATAATAGAACCACCACCACAAGCAATTTTTAAATAGTTGCCCAACTCATATTTTTAACTTTAAGGAAACTTTAAGTATATTTTTTTTTTTTTTAACGTTATTGAAATTGATAAAATTAGGCGAAAAAAAATATAAGCACCACTTTTGGTTATGGTTGAGTTAAGAGGTATATTAGATTTCTGGTAAAAGTGGATGTGTGCAACGAAGAGAAGGAAACTTTTCCGACCATTTAAGACCATTTGGCTGGGGAAAAAATAGTTTTTTTCGAAATTCAAACGGGACACCCTCTAGTTTTGTTACCTTGGATTTAATATTAACTTACATGTTTTTATTTTTAATTTTTTATAGGTTGCTAACGAATTTTACAACAAATTTTAATCAAGAAAATTCAAACAACATTTTTTTGCTCAATGAATTGGATAATTGGTGAAATCTATTGCATATATATTGATAAAATTCATATCGTCATTAATCAGCTATTGGCAGTAAAAAACCTGCTCAAGTTTTTGTGAATATAAATAAATATATCAACCTAAGCTGAATTTCTTGATTTTCATACAATCGTTAAATTTTTAACAGTAATTAAAAAAAAAAATTAAAAATACCTTATTATCAATATGAAATAGTTTCTAAGTTTCAATATTATTTGAAGAAACCGACGAATTAAATTTTTTTTAATGTATATTTAACCAAAAATTTGTATTTTCTTTTCGTGGTAGCAACCCACAAACTTTAAACTAAACATTTGAGTTTTCGAGAAAGAACGTGTGAGTCGCTTCTGGGGACGCGACACTACTTGCACTTCCACCCATTTTTGAGCATATGATTTTTAGAATTTTAGAATAAAAAAAAAATTGTACATATTACATTTTTTTGCTACATCAGTTATCTACGTCAACATATACATCTACAATGTATATTCTACATCTAACATGTAGATTATACATGTACCATTTATATTCTACATCTCCTCCGCTAGATGACGCTTGCGTACATAACGCGGCAGAGTGTGCGAGCGAGAAAGAGAATGAGTAGCGTTTCTCTTGCTGTGGAGGCGGGGGAAGCAACTGAAAGTTTGAAATACACTTGTAGCAGTGTGAATCACATGAGTCTGGAAACTTAATTTGGTTTCTCTAGCTTTTATTGTCTCTGAGATCCAGGCGCTCATCGAGACGGACAGACAGACAGTCAGACGGCTAACAAATCACTCTTCTATTTTTATTGCAATGAGATCCGTCTGTTCCTTTAGGCGTTTGTCCAATATTTGCAGAAGGCTTGGCGACAGAGAATCAGCTTTTTGTGCTGATTTGAGGTCAGTGTCGGTGCTTTCACGCACTCGCTTTGTAACTGACGGCATTTAAATTTGTAACGGAAAAACTGCTTGAAAGTTGTAACACCGATACTGCTTTGCCGATCAACGGATCTGGTGTGTTGAGCGAGCGCCCTCTGGTGACAATTTTTGACAAGCTTTTCCGATATCGGTAATAATCGCTGAACAGCTGTCTATTGTTACCTCTAATGCAAAGTGCAATTGGTTTTGTCTTCACACGCTGAGTGAAAATTGTTATTTCGCGCTCTTTCCTCGTCTCCTTTCCTCACGTGAGCCAAATTTGAGTGTTTTTAAGATGATGGATTTCGACAAAAATATAAAGTTGTTTTATCCACAGCTCGTTCAGTTGGAGAGTCAGTGTCAGTAGTCGGAAGCTTGGTAAGCACCTTATGCTTGGATTTTCCAACAGCTGATCTTTTATTGTTTGCAGATTTTTTGAAAGAATGTATATATTGGCGGAGCTCGGTACTAGCACGTCTGTTCTTAGCGACAAAAAAAATCTCAAAAAAATCTCAAATTTGGTCTAAAAATGTGTTTGAACGCCTATTTCATTTCATTTTGTGTCATTCTGACGGAACATTTTATGATAGATTAGGTTTTTTATAACTTTTTTTTTTAATTTCGATGAATTCCTAAATATTAAATTAGTAAGCAGCGAAGCGCGCGGGTCTGGCTAGTTCTACATAAATCATAAGCTGGAAAATGAATATTCTGACTGAGTCCGAGTATCAAAGTAGAGTCGCGTCCCCAGAAGCGACTCACACGTTCCTTATCGTTTTTAGTGAGCACGTGTTTATTAGTTTTGGCTAAGATTTCATTGTTTCTATCATAAAAGTTAATAATACTCATTACACTGGGACGTGTACTGCACTGCGGAGAAGCGCGATCTTATAAAAAAAATGTATATTGGACGGAAAAACGTAGAGAATGGAACTCACGTTCCTTCTCGTTAAGCATGGATTTAAAAAATTACCAATGATTAACGAATTCATTAGTTAACATTTTTACTTGCGGAGAGGGACCTTCTGGGGACGCGACTCCACTTTTATACCCGTACTCAGTCAGTATATACATTTTTATACCCGTACTCAAAAAGGAGTTAAGGGGTATATTGTATTTGTAGTAAAAGTGTATGTGTGCAACGCAGAGAAAGAAACGTTTCCGACCCCATAAAGTATATATATTCTTGATCAGCATCAATAGCCGAGTCGATATAGCCATGTCTGTCTGTCCGTCCGTCTTGTTGAGCGCCTAGATCTCAGAGACTATAAGAGCTAGGGCAACCAAATTTTGTTTCCAGACTCATGTGACATCACACTGCTACAAGTGTATTTCAAATTTTCTCCCCCGCCTACTTCAGTCAGAAACCTGCTACTCATTCTCTTTCTTGCTCGCACACTCTGCCGTTTTCAGTGCGCGAGCAACCCCTAGCGGAGGAGATGTAGAATATAAATGGTACATCTATAATTTACATGTTAGATGTAAAATATACATTGTAGATGTAGATAACAGATGTAGCAAATAAAATGTAAATATTTTTTTTTAATTTTAAAATTCTAAAAAATCATATGTTCAAAAATGTATGTGCTGACTGAGTACGTGTATAAGTAGAGTCGCGCCCCAGAAGCGACTCACACGTTCCTTCTCGTTTCCTCTTGGCTCTTGCTGCGTGCTTTTGAGTTTTGCATTTAGAGTCTTGGCTTTACCCTCTTCTCCTCTTGCCACTTGTCTTTTGCGGTTCAACAAACTTTAAATTTTCTATACTTCTGGGTGGAGGATCAAATAACGGTTCGTTAGCGGAAATCATTGGCCGAAAAGGAACAATATAAAACAAAAATCAGGTCGCTGGAGTCAACGGTATAGGCTGTGGGTTGTTCATTCCAAAAATAGCCCTACACAAATATGTATATAGATTATTATTATCAAAACGGAGCACTCTCTTCTCTTGTTCTTAAATTTCTTCCTGTGGAGAAAGAAGAAAAGGCACAGCGGCTACCCCGATTTATTTTATTTATAAGGGACATATATTTTTTTATCACTTTTATGAGCTACAAATATTTTGTTGTGTCCTCCACAGATTTGCAGCTTGCTGCCGAGCTTGGAAAAACGCTACTAGAACGAAACAAAGAGCTAGAAATATTTCTCAAGGAATATAAAAGCAAGGGAGATGAGCAGGAGCGTGAAATATTGGTATGTTTTTTATCTATCCGATACTGAAAGGGCACAGGGATATATTATATTCGTAACAGCCAGAAGAAAACGTTTCCGACATTATCAATGTTTTATTGAGTGTTGTATACTAGTAGGTTATATGCATTTTTAATGAATTTGAATATGTGTAATTAACAGAACTGCTGAATTTGTCGACTTTAGAAACAACTTATTCAACTTTGCTTGCTGACATCTGCCGACTAATTCACTACTGACAGACGAACGACGACGACTTCGAGATGGACCAATCCTTGGTGGTGGGCGATCAGAGTGAGGACTATCGACTCGCGCCAATACTACTATTTTACATACATATCATTACTAATAGCCATATGACATTAGACTTAGACAATTTTGCTGCGTAGAGAGGGATAGCACTAGAGACATCGTCTGTTTCCGTCTGTTTAAATCTGAAATGCTTGTCATATTCTGAGTTGTTTACTTTTTCTTCGTATTTTTCTTCCTCATTTTAAACATTATTTTGATATTATGCAACACACAAGCCACCAAGCTAGAAAAATTGTATCCGCAGATTAAAATTTTCGATAAATACTTCGATATATATATATTTTTAATGCAGAACGTATTTTTAAACCGTCTTTGTTTTTTTTTTTTTTTTTTAGAGGTAGTTCTTTTTATACATAACTCAAGTATTTTACATTTGGTTGTAATGAACATTGCCATTTTGAAAAGTTAATCGATGCAGCTATAAATTAGACCCAAACCCTTCGTGATTTCAGCTTACCGTCTGGGAAAATCCAAAAATGTCGAGTTTTTTATTTTAAAAACTCAGGAAAAGTCGAAAAAATCTATGGAGAGACGGCGGATCTAAAATTGGTTGACAAACCCTCCGAAAATCTCATTTTACCGCTTGAAACGTGTTCTTAATCAAGTGAGCGGCAGTGTATGTCATCCTGAAACTTATTGACGAAGATGAAGTAGTCAGTCATTGGATCCCACCACATCCCAAGCACTCTTTCCAGTCTTGTCGAATCCGTCGTCTCGATGGCGCGTTCTTGCTGGACTCCGTCTCCCGAGAGGTCTCTAATCACGGTATTCGAGTTGGATATCCAACCTCTCATCTCAAAGCCTGTTTCCTTGTGTATGTTTCGAACCTCCAGCGCTAGGCGGACCATTACGTCTTCGGAGTCTTTGGACTTTGGAGCCAAACGTCGACGTAGTATGGCCTCTGCTGTGTCTGGCTGTTGCTTCATGAATCTTTTTGCGTTCTCTATTTCTCATGTGGGTCGCTGCTGCTGGGGAACAAGATGTACCAAACGTCATTACGCTCATTACGTACCTATCCGGTTCTCGACGTATCTCCAAAGAAATTTCTGCGAGCTTTGCACCTCTAAACGTATCATAACCTGGTGAAACATTTTTCGGATATCTCCGCAGATGCCGATGGACTTCTCACGAAAACGCGATATTACTCCTACGAGCGACGGCAATTGATCAGGGCCTTTAAGTAGCATTGAGTTAAGAGCAATGCCTTCCACTTTGGATGCTGCGTCCCACGTGAGTCATAGTTGGGCTTTGTTTGGGTTTTTGGTCACAAATTCGGACAAATATCAGGACTGCTTTCCTTCGACCATTTCATCTGCTTTAAGTACCTCTGGATCTGTTGGTTTACAAACTCTCATAGCTCGTTGTCGCGTGTCATACGGGATTCTAGGCATCAAAGCCGTCGCATGGCCATATCTCTGGAGGATTGAAGTTTCACGTTGTCATACCGCCCGAGAAGTCCTGTTTCCCATCTCTTCATATCGCTGCGAAACCATGAGGTATTGTCCAGTATGGAATTGGCTTTTTCATCTTCTTTGGACCTGAGTGTGTTCTTCGATATACTTACGCCTACTTCTAATGAGAAACTCTCTTTTATGAGATCGTCTAGCGATGGATTTGTTATTACATTCGCATACATGCATTACTCGCGGGTTTGCCGGCCTTTCTGCGGCCATAAACATACCAACCTAACTTGGACTTGGCGGTGATAAACTCTGAATCTTCGCCCTCTTTCACGGTCAGTGGAACTCCAAGTTTCACGTTGTACAATCCGATAACACTACTCGACAAAACCGAACTTTTTTTTTCCTCAAGGATCCAAACCGACTTTTTCTGATAGATATGGGGCTTTAAAATTTTTTAAAGAATTATGGTTTTTTTTCTATGGCAGAACTTTTTTTTGAAGAATTTTTGAAGTCTGGTATTTTTTTTTAAGCTTTTTTCAGAGGTAGCGATAGTTTTTTTCACATAACTTTAATATCTTACGTCTGGTTGTACAGAACTTTGCTATTTTGAAAAGGTAATTAAAACAGCTAGAAGTTAAGCCCAAATACTTTGTGATTTCAGCTTACCGTCTGGGAAATAAAAAGCATTGAAATGCAAAAATGATGATTTTTGTGGGGTATTTTTAACGAAATTTTGACTTTAAAAATTCGGAAAAGTCGAAAAAAAATTATATCTTGTGTTATTATTTTTTGTGTATAGGTGCATTAATTTGGCGTCGTTTAAGGTATCGCTCATTAAAATCTATGGAGACTTTGGAGCTAAAATTCGTTAACCAAACCTAAAATAAGAAAAAATGAACAAAAAATACCTTTTGGAAGACCAACTGGGAACAAAGGAACGCGATCAGGTACCAAATGTATAACCCTTTTTCGTTTGCTTTGTTCCCAATTGGCAGTTGGGCCCGCCCTTCGAAGGTATTTTTTGTTCATTTTTTCCATATTTTAGGTTTGGTTAACGTTTTAGCTCCGAAGTTTCTCCATAGATTTTAATGAGCGATACCTGGAACGACGCCAAATTAATGCACCTATACACAAAAAAATAGGGCATAGATTATTTTTTTTCGACTTTTCCTATTTTTAAAGTCAAAATTTCGTAAAAAATACCGCACAAAAATCATCATTTTTGCATTTCAATGTTTATATTTCCCAGACGGTAAGCTGTAAATCACAAAGTGTTTAGGCTTAACTTCTAGCTGCGTCAATTATCTTTTCAAAATAGCAAAGTTCTTTACAACCAGACGTAAGATACTAGAGTTATGTGAAAAAAACAAGCGTTACCTCTGAAAAAAGCTTTAAAAAAAATACCAGTTTTCAAAAATTCTTTAAAAAAAAGTTCTGCCATAGAAAAAAAAAAAAATATCATCAAACCATTTCTAAGCCCCAAATCTTTAAGAAAAAGTTCGTTTTGTTCCTTGAGGAAAAATCGTGTTGACTAGTGTAATCAACGACGCTCTTACATCATTGTAGCCGAGTATCGGTAGCTTTTCCAGGTGCGAATAAGATGTTAGGATTGAGTCTTCAAGCGTCTGCTTGATCCAGGTTCTTAACTGCTCTCACATTTTGGTGATCGTTAAGGTTACCCACTTATATTCAGCTTTTTTTTTGCGTGATGTCTCCCGTCCAGCGTAAGCATAACTCGTTCGAGGGGCCATCAATACCCAGCTTTACCGTTATCTCCGTCTCGATCAGGGTCGAGGCGGATCCTCCATCTATAATGCGAACCCTTGCGTTTGGCCGCTAGGCCCATGTAATGTTAAGAGGCATATCTAAACTATGCAGCTTCGTTCTGCATTGTGTGTAGAACCGTAGCTCCTTCCTTCTTCGTGTTCTCTACCTTAGTCCTCTGATTATTACTGTTGTCAAGGAGAATATGATGCTTTCTCGAGAATCCATCGACAGAGCATACTCTTGGTGACCTGCAATGTCTTATAAAATGCTTGCCAAAGCACCTCCAACAAAGCTTACTCTCTTAAACGAAGTTCCATCCACCTGATCCCTCTAAATCTATAGTCTGCTTACAGTCTTCCAGTTTGTGGATTGCACTTACGAGAGGGCTATTGTGCACCATAAGCCGGACTCTTGGATTCTTCCCCGTCGTGCAAGTTTCTTTCTCAGATGCAACGGGCATCACAGTGCTTGAACATGACGCCATTCGGAATAGCCAATCGTCAAAAACGGCGATATTCACCATCGGAAGTCCAGCGCTTTGTCTTGCCCAGTCCAGCTTCAAGTGGAATGGAAGTTTCTCTACAATGTCACGAAGTAACATTGGGTAATTCAGCTAGGCGGATAGTCCTATTGCGTCGACGGTCGCACGATAGTTTTGCACAGACAGCGCCAGACGTATTAGGCTTCCATTCGTAGCTTCGTTTGTAGGGTGTGATATATAGCCTCTGGTCGGCCATATAACATTCAAAGAGTCTCGATGGCTAGTCGAACTGTTGCTTCCAAAGCCGTTCAGGCACTTTTGCAGCCTCATGAGATTTTCTTTATCGCTGAGCCCACAACGTTCGGTAGATTGCTCAAAGTTTACTATGACCATAGCTCCTCTGGATTTCCAGATTCAGCCTCATTGTCTCGTTTGGATTCAACCCGAGAGGCCTTCCAATCCGATTCGCCTCAGTCAATCCTGAAATGTGGCCTCCGGTACAGTGGGAACTGGTCTGTCCCAACCTCCGCTTAGTACCGTAGAGCTTATAAGACCTACTGCTTGAGGCAGTCGTTATGGGACGCATTCCCTCGAAAGCACCGGCACACGTCTATTCTATTCTATTTTCCTTCGGAATTTACTTTCTTGTAGCATGAAAAGTTAATGGATAGGGTGAATAGTTTAAGCAGGGGTCCACACAGAGCGTCGGCACAGTACCTGAGTACACAACCGGCAACTCCGTCGGGACCTGGTGAAAACACCGGCTTCACTAGTCGAAGATCATGAAGCAGTGAGCTTTCATTTAACAAGGGGCTGAAAATGCCATTCAACCTTGGTAAATTGTATGGATACGGTTGACCCAGAGTAGCTTTCATGAGAATAGGTTGTTTGGAAAAATTTGGAAAAAATATCGGCAATTGCCTGATCATTGTTTGCTGACATATTGAGAAATGGATGTGCGGACGTTCTACGCGTACTATTTACGAAGCTGTAAAACTGTTTGGGGTCCTAGATAGGTAGTTTTATAGCATTGAGCGTTAAGAACGGAGAAATTTGACTGAGCTATTACATAGCGAGAAAGAGAAGAGGGAGAACCAACTTGAAATTTGTTATATAGTCTTGATTTCAATTTTTTTAGACTGGATATCTCTTTGGTAAACCAAGGAGGCTTTCCAGATCTAACCGGACAAGAAAGTGGGACACAAGAATCAAAAAATGTGTCAAGTACATTGTAAAAAATGTTTGTGCCTTTCATAACGTCAGTGCACACATACAGAGCGGACCAATCAAAATCACTAAGGAGGTTATTAAGCTTCGTAAACTCGGCTTTACGAAAGCAGCGGACACGTTCAGATAGCCTACCCGTTCGATCCAATACAGTAGGCCCAATATCGACCAACACTTCGAATGTAGGATGGTAGGAGTCTTCAGGTATAGTGAGCGGAAGGGCTCGAGTTAGCAACGCTATGGTCGGATCCGAGACAAAGCACAGAATATACGAGCAAGTAATGAAAATGGAAAAGCCTGGGAGAATCAGTTTTACGCACAGGAATTCCAGGTCTTGTTGAACCTGGACCATGAAATGTTCCGAGACGAACGATCATTTCTAAAAATTGTGTACCGACCTGCCAAAACTTCGGAACTAAGGATGTCCGGCTTTAACCAGGTCCCGGTGGACAGAATAACGTGGGACGAGAATGCGAGACTCTCAAGGAAAAGAGTGCTGAGCTTACTACGCAAGCCTCTAGCATTCTGGTAGGTAACTACAAGAGAGGAAGTTAGTTTTTTGGATGGGTGGAAGTAGAGGTGGAAGATGAGGATGGAGATGGAGATGGAGCACTGGTCTGAATGCTAGGAAGAGTAATGGGGGGCCTATTCTTTATCTTAGCCTTAAACTTTTTAACCACCAAATGCTCTGGCCAAAACTTGGCGGAACAAATGGTTTCAAACTTAGTTGGGGAGACGCTTATCTTGAAGGAAGATATCTCCCTGGCGTAAGAAAAGTTAAATTTTTCCACCTTTAAGCCGACGGCTTTTATTTTGCTTTGTATAAAAGCGGTCACATCATTGGATGTGAGGTCAGGGGCTAGCCGCGAGACAAAAACTTGTCGCTTTGGTGGAACTCCCACCAGTGGTTTTGGCACCACAGGCCTAGTACCTGTGATGGCAGTATCCGGTGGTCCTGGACATCTATTAGCTGGTGCGAGCGAAACTGATGGGATAGTTAAGGAGTTTGGTGCGGACTCGACAGACACGGACGCTACCGACATGTCTAACTGCATACTCTCCGAAGTGACGCATTCGGCTCCCGAATCTGCATCACCAGCAGCGATCGTTGCCCTTGGAGTAGCAAACGTAGGGAGTGGTCGGAGTAAGTTTTTCAGATGTCGGCGGACATGAGGCAGTCGGTACTTGCAAGTCCCGCGGAGTTGACTTCTTGCGCCTCGGAGACTCAGCCAGCAGCTGTAAACTGCTGAACTGATTGTCCATGGTCAAGAGCCGATCATATTGCTGTTTAAAGCCTACGATCAGCTCTTTGAAGCCACTCCGCGTCTGCCTCATGAACGAACGCATGTCGTTTTCCACAGCACGGCATTCGTCACAACTATAATGCAGGCCGTTGCTTTGGGAAATGGCATCTCCTCACGGGCCCGAGATCCCTATACATTTTGCGTGCACTACGCTTTCGCAAAGCCAGCAGGGGATATTGGGCTGGTCATGGGTGATCTGCTTCTTGCAGGTTTTTTGGGCGCAGACGACTGCAAATTCCATAATGTCTTTTATTTTTTTAATTCGAGGAAAAAAAAAGTTCAAAACAAATAACAATCAGACCAATGTGCAGAGCAGATGCTTAGAGCAATGCTTAAAGCGAAATCGGTAGAACTAAGATGAGAGAGGAGAGTGGTTGAAGCAACGGCTTATAAGTGAGAGCGTTACTGCACAGGAAGTTACAAGAGCGAGAGAGAAAGAACAGTTATTGAGAGTTAGGTGGTAGAGAGAGAGTGATAGACGGCAAAAGCTACGACAAAGAGCGGGTAAATGTAAGGAGAGGGCGTAATTACGAAAAGCAACAACAAAAAGACTAACCGACGCA
The DNA here is from genome assembly GCF_018151105.1 of Drosophila obscura. NCBI lineage: Eukaryota > Metazoa > Arthropoda > Insecta > Diptera > Drosophilidae > Drosophila > Drosophila obscura. Next base: position 2,048,283 of record NW_024542848.1, on the reverse strand, counting down.
CAAAATTAATCAAATAAGTTGTGTTTTTACACAATTATTAGGCATGCACCCGCGTACAAATTGATTTTAATTAATTAATTAATTTAAAGATAAAAAAATATAAAAACACCGGCTGTTTAAGCAAAATAAAAGGAAAATGCGGAGCGCAAAACAAAAAAAAGTCTGGTCACTACGAAAGAGAACGGAGGCAACGACCCACCCACCCAGGCGAAAAAGGCATGACGCCATCATAATTGCCACAAATTGCCTACTCCGACATCCTGTGGATGGGGACGAGGAGAGACGACGGGAAGCTGTTGAAAAAAATGTTGACAGAGTCCGCCGCACAGTAAAGGGAGAGCTCCTGCTTGAGCTAAATGGCGCGCAGAAGGAGAATACTGCCCAGCTGAAAGAGGAGATTGGCCAAGTGCTTGATACGCTAGCAAGCCAGGGCGCTGGTAATCGAGACTTACATCGCGACATCGACGACCTTGCCACCAAAAAGGAGGTCGCCATGGCACTGTCTGCCCAGGTGGACCACCAAGTGAAAACAGACATTCGGCCGGGATGTGGTGATCCCCAGGTGGCTGTTGTCGGGCTTGCGGACCCGCTGGCAAAGCGGCTTGGCTTATAGAGTCTGGCAAGCTCAAGATCGGATGGACAAGATGCAGGATCGTAGAGCGATCAGGACAGAGGCGCTGCTACAAATGCCTAGAGTTTGGACACATCGCAGACAGGTGCAAGAGCGACGTCGACCGCAGCAACTGCTGCCTTAAGTGTGACAAGCGGGGCCACAAAGTAGCGGAGTGCACCAATGTTCCTAGATGCTTCTTCTGTGCCGTAAAGGATCCAGCTGCGGCGAGCCACATAGCTGGCAACAAGAGGTGCCCGAGAAGTAGACCGGAGCCTAATCACCGCATAGCGAAGTGAGGATTCTGCAGCTGAATCTAAACCACTGCGAAACGGCCCAGAACCTACTCTGCCAGTTAGTCCGAGACGAATGTTGCGGATGTTACACTCCTCAGCGAACCGTACCGCAGAACCAGTAACCACCACTTCACGCTAGACGCAACGAAAACAGCAGCGATTCGGACATACGGGCGTTCGGGTCATCAAGCAGAGTCGGTACGCAAGGGAAATGGCTATGTCCGAGCCAAGGTCGGCCAGCTCTGGCTATACAGCTGCTACCTTGCACCACGACTGTCGCTCCAGGAATTCGGTGCCATACTCGACGAATTAGCAGACGACGCAAGGGGACGGCCAAAGTCATCCCGGCAGGAGACTTCAAGGCCTGGTCAGAGGGATGGGGGTCAAGGTTTACCAACGCTAGAGGTCACACTCTCCTAGAAGCCTTTGCCACACTGGAGATAACCCCTCTCAATACGGGATCAGAGGACACGTTCTGCCGAGCTTGGACAGGGTCAGTCATTGACCTGTCCTTCTGCAGCAGCACACTCTTCGAGAGTACAATGTGGACGCTCAGCACCGCATACACAGCTAGTGACCACAAAGCAATTATCTGCATTATCGAGTCCCGCAGGCAAGGCTCAGCCCACCTGCCAACGACGGCCTTCAACAATAGAACCCTCTGGCCAGAGATTTTTCTAGAGGAGCTGGTCGACCACAGTACTGTACCCTGGGGTCTCGCATACAAGGTTATAGTGAAAAAGATCAACGCGGCAAAGCCTTTCCTGCCAGGATGAAAGCAATCGTCGAATGTCTCGCGAGCATACGCGAGCAGCGTATCGCCACATCGGATGGACCGACATAACGGCAAGAGAGGTATCCCCGATACCGCCGTGAAGCTGGCAATGACAACGCATCCATCGGCTTTCGCGCATGTCTTCAACATGTGCCTTCGCGAAGGAGTCTTCCCAGAGCCATGGAAGATGCAGAAGCTTGTCCTGTTGCCAAAACCCCACAAGCCTCCTGAAGAACCTTCGTCCTATAGGCCCATCTGCCTGATAGACAACGTGGGCAAAGCGCTGGAGGGATGCATTTGCAGGAAGCTTCAGAAAGCTTTAGTAGAGGCAGGTTACCTGTGTCCGATGCAGTTCGGCTTTGGGAAGGCAAGATCGACGGCGGACGCAATCCGCATGGTTAAAGACATAGCGGCAAAAGCTATTGAGGGAACCAGGTGGCTTGAAGGACGGAAGCAGTACTGTCTCGTGGTCACTCTCGACGTAAAGAACGCTTTCAACTCGGCGAGGTGGGACGTCATCCTTAGGGCCCTAACCCGCTTAGGAATCCCGGACTACTTGGTAGCCATCATCGAGGACTACTTCAGAGGCCGGAAGCTGCTATACAGCACCAATAGCGGTACGATGCAGTACCAGGTGACATGTGGCGATCGTCAAGGCTCGGTCCTGGGACCAACCCTGTGGAACGTTATGTACGACTCCATCCTTAAGCTCCAACTACCAAGAGACGCCCGCACAGTAGGATTCGCAGACGACGTCGCATTGGTGGCAGTATCCAAGCTTCTCGCCGACGTGGAGGCCCGCTGTAACCAAGCGGTGGCCACAATCCAAGGGTGGTTGAACTCAGTGGGCCTTAAACTGGCTGAGCAAAAGACGGATGTGGTTCTTATATTCAGCCGCAAAAAAGTCGAGGTAGCGACAGTTCGTGTCGGCTCAGTCGACATACTATCCTCAAGAGCAATCCGATATCTCGGTGTAATGCTGGACACTCGCCTCTCATTTCCTGAGCACCTCCAGGTAGTCAGCAAAGAGGCAGCCGACCTAGGAAGAGCACTCTCGCGCATGATGCTGAACACGATGGGAACCAATCAAGGCCGCCGACTTCTTCTTCTGTCCTCAAATCGGTCATGATGTACGCAGCACCAATCTGGGCAGAGGCGGCGAGGACAAAGTCCTACAGGAGAGGGCTAGACACAACTCACCGACTAGGAGCTCTGCGAGTCTGCTGCGGTTTCCGAACTATTTCGGATGACGCGGCCTTGGTCATAGCAGGAATGCTCCCAGTGGCGGACCTCGCCGGAAGCAAAGGAAATCTCCTTAGAACTCGACGCAGCACCACAGAATCGATCTCCGACACTACGGAAACAAATAAAGTCGGAAGCGAGGGAAAGGAGCTTAAACAGATGACAGGAACGATGGGCCATCTCAGCGAAGGGCAGATGGACATTCCGCCTTATACCGAACATCGCTACGTGGGTAAACCGGAACCGGAAGTTAATTTTTGGCTAACCCAGCTACTAAGTGGACTCGGGTGTTTTAGGAGCTATCTCCATCGTTTTGGGCACAACAGCGACGCTAACTGCCGCTGAGCACATTCTTTTCAACTGCTCAAGGTTTGCAGAACTGCGAAGCGGCAATGGCGGTGACACGCTGAACGCCTAGAATCTGATCAATAGGATGGCCCGAGTGAACAGTACTGGTCAATGGTATGTGGATTTGCGTCAGAGTTTATGCGGAAGTTGGGAGAGCTGGAGCCGAGTCGCAACGTCATAGAAGGAGGGGGCTAAGGTGACCCCCCGTCCCTGCGAAGCAAAGCTTTGCGGCATACGCGCAAGAACTCGGGCTTTATTTATATTCTCTTCCACCTATTTTTTTGTCTTTTTTATTCTATACACTTCTTTACCTCATAAATTGATAAAAAAAAAAAAAAATTCCACTCTCTCCTGAGCGAACGCTACCAAGTTATCTATTGAGCTCGTTCTTTGTGAAAAGACTTGATCAGTCCATCCCCCTCTCTCGGCATGCTCTGGTACCTGATAACGCGTTGAAACTGCGATGGGCACGTTAGGTGCTGCCTTTACCGCCGTCGAGATCACGTCTATATTTGTATCCCTAACGTGAGAAATTTCACTTTCGCCTCGCTCAATCTCAGGACCCGTACCAGGCATCTTTTCAGGCGGGTATATATCTCTTAATCCATATGGGTTACAACCTCCAGTTTACGACTGCTGGCCATTACCTCCATCCATTTGCACTCGATGTGTTTTGTCGCGTGGTCTTAGGTTTGGTTATTGATGGTTATTCATGAACCTCGTTACGCTCGAATGTAAGAGATTCGCCTTTCAGTTCAACTGTATGAAGATATCTCACCTGCAATGTCGAATCTTCTCGTGACGCATGTGACTGTGTTGCACGCCGATCCTCTTTCAATCTGTCGCAATGATTCGACTTACACTCCGCTAAAGCAGATTAAGTTTTTTGGAATATTGCCGCGCCGGGTCACGCCTTCAAATCTGGGGGCGCTGCCATTTAGGTTCATGCCGTTACAATTAGGTATCTAGGCTCATGAGCACTGAGCATAAGTGGGCTTCCAATGTGGTGAGTTTAAGACAAATAGAATGTAAGAGAGTAACAAAGAGCAAAATCTCGACTACAAAGCGAGGGTCATTCAAGTGATTATTAATTTAAGTTCAAACATATAATATGATATTCCGGGATGGTAAGAGTTTGACCGAAACGGGTTTAGTTATGATAGTTTATCAACGGCTGGCCCAAACAGTCAAACTTGAGTGAGTACAATTAAAATAACTTAACCAGCAACCCTGTCAGATTTCCTGAATTCCATTGAAAAAGATGCCAAAACCAGAGCAAACAAATTTAAAGTCATACGAATTTTTATACCCGTACTCGAAGAGTTAAGGTGTATAATAGATTTGTGGTAAAAGTGGATGTGTGTTACGCAGGACGTCTGTCCGTCTTGTTTGACGCCTAGATCTCAGAGCCTATAAGAGCTAGAGCAACCAAATTTTGTTTCCAGACTCATGTGATATCACACTGCGTCAAGTTTGTTTCAAAATTTCGCCACGCCGCCTTCCGCCTTCACAAAGGACGAAAATCTGTGGCATCCACAATTTTGAAGATACGATAAAACAAAAAACGCAGCATTGTAAAGAATGGTACAGATCCGATAATTATTATAGCCAGAATAAAGAAATTAATTCTCAGTGGCTTCCCCCACCTTGTAGTGTTCAGGTTTGGGCCATGAGTGAAAGTCAGAGTCTATTTAGGCTCTGACCTAGCCATTGCCATAGATAGTATTTCTGACTCCATGCTAATAGGAAGCTACGTTCGAAGGCGCGCATTCTTGCTGTGCTCGGGTCCATCTCGTCGGATTGGTCGGGGTTATTTCTCCCCTAGCTACACAGTTGTACTGACACAAATACGTTAATAACAATAAAAATAAAAAAAAAAACATAAGCTGATTACAGATCTGCGCCGATACGCATTTAGGAAGCTGGTAGAAGAGATATACTTCTTCTTTCGTCTGATAAGGGAACAGTGGTGGTAATTGTCCCTAGTCTTTACCCTCCCGACCATGACTAACGCATATACCTTTGTGCGTTGTCCCAATTCAAAGATTCTACATATTCTACTGCATCTTGCGAGGGATAAGCATAAGTACTTGACTGACGGAGATAGTTATTAGCTTAGGCAGACATATTCATGAATAATAAGTCATAATTTTAATTGAGTAAGAGAAGAATAATAATAATAGAATATATAGATACAGAGATTACATAGATAATACAATGCTTTCGATTACATACCAACAAATTACAGCTTAATTTCTTCTTCAAAATAATTACTTGAGCCTCAGAGGGGAATATACACTTCAAATCAGTATATATATATATAAATCCTACCAGATCTATGCCTGAATTGGCATATCTACATTGTGGTTTCAGCCACTATTTGTATTCACAGTAGTTGCTAAATACTCATCGATGTATCGTTGGGCCCAAGATGACTTTGATGGCTTCAGGTATATACGCTGTGTAATTTAGAAGTTGATCAGGTTACATTCACATATATATAAAGAGAATTATATTATTCCAAACTCATATTGCTCAGTTTCCACAATCTTCAGTTACTTTACGAATGGGTCCATTAGAAGAAGTTATATAGTTAATGCAATAGCTAAGACAATAGTAAACGAGACAAGAATATGAAGGTATAAACAGCTGTGCCTTGGGACAGCAACGAAAAGCTTTTTATATGATACTGATAAGAGTGAATTTGAACTTGAAATTTCACTAAAGAAGCATAGGAATCAAAACAAACAATATTTGGTGATGGAGGTATGTAAGAAACAGCGCTTCTGATGCAATGTGGTTTTGGCTAGCCCGATTACTTAATCTCTTGTCTATTTGGGGTATGTTCGGGATGATTAAGTCCTCCGGAACTCGGGAATCACAGGTTGGGACAGCCTTCTCTTAGTTGTCATATCCAGAAAAGGTGTATCTGTAGCGTGTTCTTCGACAAAACTGGGAATGATTGCCGATATTGGGCTAGCCCAACGTCGGCGAGTCAGTACCGACTCTATCCGCAGCGGGAAAGTGGACAGCAACCACTCAGTTGTCCAGTTTTCGGTTCTATCGTAGTCTGGTGGTCGTACCGACTTGGGTGTATGGCGATTTCCCAGTACCCCTTTTTCCTGGATAAAAAAATTTCGTAAGAACCCTATTTTTCCACAGTGGTATAACGTACCTCTAACTTCTTTCACAAACTTCACTTTCTTTTCACTTTTCCTTTATGTTCTAATTGTTCCGCCAGTGTTTGTATTTAATAATATTACATTATTAAATTGGATAATTTGTGTGATTGGAGAACTTGAAAATTATGTAATTCCATGTGTCTTCACTTTTCACAGAGCTATGTCAGCAACAAGAAACATATATATATATACGTGTGCATTGATTGAATTGAAGCAGGGGAATGATTCCGCATGGAAAAATTCTAATCGCCTGTACCCCTTACATTCTGAAGCTGAGCTTTAAGCTAATCATAGCTGTATAATCGGATGATCTTCTGGTCTCCCGTATTCCACAAAATCTCTTCGAGATATGCTTTTGAGGGCAGTATGAAAAGTATTTCCCTACCAAATATACCTAAATTGTTCGATGTTTATTTGATTCACTTAACTGAAAGAGTATAATGCTGAGTAAAATGCAGCGCAGTCGGCACACGTACAGCGTAAAGACCTCGTGTGGTTTCGTTATTCTGCCCTGCTGAAGTACCGGCAGAGAAACTTCCGCCCTGTTGACGTAGCGGCAGAGAAACATGCTACGGGCTATGCACAAACGGCTTCATATTCTGCTCGCTTGACTCAGCGGCAGAGAAGCATTCGTGTGCCCTATGCACAATTCCTCGGCTTTCGCAGCGGCAGAGAAATAAGTAACGTATTTGACTTCTTGTCTGTTGTCTTCGCACACAAACGCACCAAAAAAATGTGTGAGTCTGTGTGCCGACCCCTGGTATAATGGGACACTACAACCTCCTCCGGCGCTGCTGACGCTTCTCATTCTCTTTCTCGCTAGCACTCGCCCTGTGAAATGCGCGACCTTTGCGGAGAATATGTAGAATCTACACTGTGTATGTAATATCTACATTTTATATGTGAGATCGACATTGTAGATGTAGATAACAGATGTAGCCAAAACTGGGGGGCAAGCCCCCTGCTCTCTCGCTTCGATCGACCGCCAACCCCCGGTTCACCTGCTACTGTCATCCGTGTAATGTTATTAGAAATAATTATTTGTACAGCAGTGACATTCCGCCCGATATATAATTTTCTGTGACTCATCTTTCTCTTTCTTTTTTCAACATTTTACTTATTATTATTCAGTAACTAAAAACAATAAATTTGATAGCTTGGGTTAAATAATAAAAAAGAAATAGGATATGCACCATATATCACCAAAACAAAGGGGATATATTGAGTAAATACACTTAAAATGTCACTGAAATATACTTTTGCTTAGATCCGAGAACTCTTGAAACTTGCACTTATGGCTATCCCTCTACGCAGAAAAATGTTATATCGTTCACTATCGTTAACCATCGAAATGCAAACTTCGATAGTGTAAATCTCTCACAAAGAGAGAATTTAAGAATAATTTTTCTAAATTAAATTCAACAAAATTCAAGTCGAGGCTTTAAAACAGCGAATGCACGACCTGACCATTGCCCTGCAGACCTCCTGAGCGTTTACTATCCAAACACGCTGCCTAAGGATGCTCACAAGTGCTCGTGGGCCGGCATGAAAATTCGTTTCATGCAGATAGCGAACATAGGTCTGCACAAACTGCGAGCGTTTTGTCAACAGCACCTGAAACTTGGCATGGTATGACATAGGAGCGTTAACTAGTCGCCCCCAACTCGCAACAATAAAAAAGAGCACCAAGTCCCCATTTCTTCATTGATAAAGGGATTCAATCGCTGAAGACTGGGGCCTAACCTGGTGCCTAACCTGGTGCCTTTCAATATCTTCCTGATACTGGTTTTTTTGGATCAGCTCGACAATTTTGTGAAAAGCGTCATTTTACTACACTGGTGACGGGTGACTTGTTGGATGAAGCGGAACACGTAAACGAACACTCTAAGCAGCTTGAGGAGCGACGAGTATCTTTCGTTTATCTCCACTAAATAATTTGATTTAGCGGCCACGGTAGTCCGACCGCTGTCTTCCTGGTTTCCAGCTTCAGCTCTTTCTCGGAAAGCTCGAAGTGGGGGTTTCTGGGCCAGCTCTCTTCTTCTTCCTTCAAAAACGCTGGTCCACGAAACCAGATCGACTGCAAAATCTCCTGAATGTTACAACCTCTCAAAACTATGTCTGCTGGGTTCTGTTTAGTTGTAACATGCCGCCACAAAGCGTCATCTGACCACTCCTGAATCTCAGCTACTCGGTTCGCAACGAATCTTGATAGAGACGGAGGGTGGGATCGGATCCAAGGAAGGGTCACTTCAGAATCCGACCAATATACCATTCGATCTATCGGCACAGTAGCGATTTGAGTCGGTGACAGAGATCTGCGAGAAGGTGAGCGGCACATAACTCAAGTCCTGGAAGCGTTTTCGTCTTGAGCGGCGGTACTTTCGACTTTGCAGTCAACAACGAGACCTTGAAACCTTTTGCACTCTTACTACGGATATAGACGCATGATCCATATGCTGTCATGGAGGCGTCGGAAAAGGCATGTACTTGAATCGGTGACATGGGATCAGTATTTACAAATCGATGTATGGCAATCTTCTCCAGCTGACCCAAGGATACTTTTAATAAGTTACATGCTGTTTCTAAATTCATTGGAATTGACTCATCCCAATCTAGTTTAATTAGCCACAGCTCCTGCAGTAGGATATTAAGGGGCTTAACAAACTGAGGGGGTTAAACAACTTTGATGTCACCGATAATATATTCCGTTTTGTCGAAGACCCATGACTGAACTGTCAATTTGGAATTTAAAGCCGTCCTCGTAAGGTATCCACGATATTCCTAACGCGTTAGTTGACTCTGAGTCCGAGATCGTTATCGGTTTAACTGTGTTCTCGGATGCTCTGACCTCAGGTAAGTCCGAGAACCACTTGGTTATCTCAAACCCTGCAGTTTGAAGAACCTGAGCCACGTCAGACTTAATTGTCCTTAACTCCTCCACGCAACCAGCATCCGAAAACATTAGCAGCCTTTGGGAATGAGAGCATTGCAGACTCACTCAACCTTTTCAAACACCGAATAGCCCAAAATGGGGCAGGTCCAGTCCCATATGTTACAGTGTTGAGCTGGTATATTCTCAAGGCCTCAGATGGGTCTCTTCTCCACACTATCAACTGAAACTGCCTATCCGCTTCATTCACCATCACTTGGCAATACATCTTTTTTCCATGGGCTGTCAGGGCGAACCTGTGCAGACGGAAGCGGAGCAACGTTGAGTATAACTCGTCTTGAATAGTCGGTCCGACCATCAGAATGTCACTCAAGCGTCGAACACGACGCGAAGCTTGGTGGACGTACTTTGGGGCTGAAGGACACACTGATGTGGAATTACGTAGTCTGGAGCAGAAGGAACAGTATTGTCAGTCGGCGACATATGACCTAAGGAGAGGTACTCTGTAGTTATGATGTTCTTTTATGTTTTAATGAATGTAATTATGATGTTCTTTTATGTTTTAGTGAATGTGTTCGCAGAGACATCCGTCTCTTTAGCTATTCGTTTATTGAATGTTATATCGATATAGATCTTATGGTAGCTTAAGCTAAGGCCGCGCAGCTGCGCTGCCAGGAACAACGGCAGCCGAGCGGCCGCATTTATATATTCGTTATATATATGCCCAGCGCTGCTGATAGCGGGGGGCGCGAGGGGAATCGGATGCGCGTGTACTTTATGCATCGTCAAGCTATGAGAATATGCTGACGAAACATTTATGTCGCTCGAGGCACAACTTGGGTGATCGTATTATGTTTCACCCGAGCTATGTCTGGGACTTGTTTACGTAACTGCAACAAAGTGTTACAGTGTATATTCTTTAAGTATCGTTGGTACAGTGGGTACCAACTATGTGAGCATACTACATCTCCCTCCTTTTGAAAAATAACGTAACCTAGTGAAGTTATTTTCTTATTATTATTATTTTTTTTTTAAGTGTAATAAAATGTATAAAGTAATATATATTTTTATTATTATTATCATATGTGGCGTATCATTAAAAATATTTTTTGTTTTATGAAATACAAATTTTTAGTCTATCTTTATGAACTGTTTGTTTCTTTTTCCTATCATCAGAGATTATGATGTTATCTCTTTCTCCGATGTTTTCTACTCTATAAGGACCTGTATATTTAAAATCTTCTATGTTATCTATACTATTAAATTCTTTTGGTAAATTATTTGTTTTACCAAAAACTAACTCATATGGACAATAATTATGTGCCATTGAGGGGATCGTGTTGAAACAAAAAACGAAATATTGATGCCATACGTCCCAATCAGCTTTATCTACTGATATATAACATCGTATGTATTCATTAAAAGTCCTATGACTTCTTTCGATTGTCCCAACTGTCTGGTGGTGGTGTGCAGTAGATGTTATATTTTTAAATTTTAAATATTTGCACAAGTCATTTATTGTTGAATTCTTGTATTCTGTTCCCATGTCCGCTATGAACGTCTTCATAGGACCGTACTTCAGAATAAATGATTCAAAAATTGCTTTAGCGACAGTATTTCCGCTCTTATTTGCAACTGGTATGGCAACCAGATATTTAGTTAAGTCACATATTAGCGTGATAGCATATCCATTGCCATTTTCTGATTTTGGTAGTGGACCAATAGTGTCCACTATCACCCTGTCGAAAACATTTATAGGTGTATCAGTTATTGTTAATGGAGTCTTTGTATGCGATGTAATTTTCGCTTTCTGACATTTTTGACATTTTCTTACGTACTCAGTTATATCTTTAGACATACTTTTCCTGTAATAGTGTCTTTTGACTTTGGCCAAAGTTTTTGATATGCCAGTATGACCTCCTTGAATTGGATCGTCATGAAATGTAGACAGTATTGCTTCTTTTTCTTTTAAACTTTTTATTTGGGTCACCGGGCTGAGTAGCGCTACTCTTAATGATTTTAATATTTTACTGCCCATATTTTTTAAATTATCGATTGATACTTGATCAAAGATATTTTCCCACGGTACCACTTTGAGTTGGCTGATTTCATTTATACCGGCTTGCATTTCAAGCCTTTGGAATAATTGACTTAAGTCAAGGATTCCATTATTATATAAATCGCTAACATCATAACTTACAATTATTTTCTTACCATGTTTAAAGAAACATAGCTTAGTTTTAATATGTAAGGTCACTACTTTACGTACTTCGTCATTGTTGAAGACTTCATATACGTTGGGCTTAGAAGCTTTTTCTAGAGATTGCCTAGGCAATTCTATCTTTTCTTTTCCTGCGCAGGATATCTGTCTACTTGTCTGTCTTGTAGTGACTGTCATTATTTGTCCTGTAATATTCTGTAGCTCTTTGATGGTTATTCTTGATAGCGCATCAGCTACATGATTGTCTTTTCCCTTTAAATATTCGACTGCGAAGTCATATTCTTGGATTGATCATTGAAAATAGATATATCAAAGGCCTGTGATCTGTTTTAATTATAAAATGTTTTCCGTAAATGTATAGTTGAAAATGTAATATTGCCCAGTGAATTGCAGCTAATTCTGCTCAGTAGTACACTTGTTACTTTCACCTTTTGTAAATGCTCTTGATGCATATGCAATGGGAAGTTGGAGTCCATCATGGTTTTGAGATAAAACCGCTCCACATGCTTGCTTACTTGCATCTGTAATTATACAGAATTCTTTGCTAAAATCCGGATACTGTAGCAAAGAAGGTTCCATAAGTTTTGTTTTTAAATATTGGAATGCATTTTGACATTCATCCGTCCATTGAAAAGGAACATTCTTTTTACATAATCTTGTTATGTGCCGTGAATAGTCGGCTAAGTTTTTTATAAAACGTCTATAATAGTTACAAAATGCTATGAAACGTCTAGCGCTGTCCGCGTCGTGCGGTACTGGGTAGTTCATAATGACGTCATATTTCTTGTCGTCTGGAAGTATTCCTTTATCAGTGCATTTATGACCGAGAAAAGTCACCTCATGCATAAAAAATTAACATTTTTCAGGATGCAACTTCAGGTTGTATTTCCTACATTTCTCAAGAACATCTGTTAAGTTTTTAAGCATATGTTTTTCGGAACAACCGATTACTATTAAGTCATCAATATAAAGGAATGCTTGAGAAGTTTCTAGTCCAGAGAATGCAATAGTCATCATTCTCTGAAATGAATTAGGCGCTATTTTTAATCCAAAAGGTAATAGCGTGGCGTGAAGCGATATGAGCCGTTGCTCGTTGAAAAAGACGTTATATCTCTTGAACTTTTTATACCCGTACTCAAAAAAGAGTTAAGGGGTATATTAGATTTGTGGTAAAAGTGGATGTGTGCATCGCAGAGAAGGAAACGTTTCCGACCCCATAAAGTATATATATTCTTGATCAGCATCAATAGCCGAGTCTATATAGCCATGTCCGTCTGTCCGTCCGTCCGTCTTGATGAGCGCCTGGATCTCAGAGACTATAAGAGCTAGAGAAACCAAATTTGGTTTCCACACTCATGTGATATCACACTGCTACAAGTGTATTTCAAAATTTCGCCCCGCCCCCTTCCGCCCACACAAAGGACGAAAATCTGTGGCAGGCACAGTATTAAATATACGATAAAACTAAAAACGCAGTATCGTAGAGAATGCCCATATCTACCAGATTGCCGAATCTGAATTAGATCGGATTATAATTATAGCCAGAATGAAGAAATTAATTTTCAGTTGCTTCCCCTCCCCCTCCCGCCCACGACAACGCAACTCATTTTCCTTCTCGCTCGCACACTCTGCCGCGTTCAGTGCGCGAGCGCCCTCTAGCGGAGGAGATGTAGAATCTAAATGGTACATGTACAATCTACATGTTAGATGTAGAATAGACATTGTAGATGAGATGTATATAACAAATGTAGCAAAAATATGTAAAATGTAAAATTTTTTTTTTAATTCTAAAATTCTAAAAAATCATGCTCAAAAATGTATATACTGACTGAGTACGGGTATAAGTAGAGTCGCGTCCCCAGAAGCGACTTTCACGTTCCTTCTCGTTTCGAGTTCAATTTGATGAAATCCTGACATTAAGTCAAGGCATGAGAAGTATTTTGCTCGACCTAGTTGATCCAAAATATCATCAATTCAAGGGAGTGGAAATTTATCAGATAGTAATTTTTTTTATTAATCTGGTGATAGTCAATCACTAATCGCCATTTCTTTACTTCTGAACCGGGGGATGGTTTCTTAGGTACAAGTAACAATGGGCTATTATATTCAGATACAGATGGTTAAACAATCCCGTCGGAGATAAATTTTCCTACTTGCTTTTGTATTTCGTTCACCTGACTGTGGACTTCGGTATTTTTTATATACACTGGTTCAACATCTTTCAATCTCAGTTTTTGTTTATAGAAATTACTCGTAGTTATTGATTCGGTTTCCAATCCGAATACATCGCTATATTGGGTGCATAAGCTTGAAAGCTGTGACTTGAACTGTGGAGGAAAGTTTTTTGAAAGTTGAGATAATACAGACTTTTCTCTATTTCCTAGATTGGTTTTGACTACATCGTAGTTCGAAAGTGATTCGGTATATGTTGTATTAACTAGTCTTATGAAAGCGTTTTTGGATGTTGCTATGGTATTTGAAATGTAAATACCACGCTGAATTTCTTGATTTTGAATCAATACACTGTCTTCTTTTGAATTAAGTTGAATTTTTCAAATAACTTGGGATCCTGCTGTCAGAATTATTGAGTTATTGCCAGAACTGTGAGTTATTGGAACATGAATTGGAAATTTTAAGTTATTGGGTCTAATTACACTGGTCAACACGATTTTTCCTCAAGGAACAAAACCAACTTTTTATTAAAGATTTGGGGCTTAGAAATGGTTTGATGATATTTTTTTTTTCTATGGCAGAACTTTTTTTTGAAAAATTTTTGAAAACTGGTATTTTTTTTTTAGCTTTTTTCAGAGGAAGCGCTTGTTTTTTTCACATAAATCTAGTATCTTACGTCTGGTTGTAAAGAACTTTGCTATTTTGAAAAGATAATTAAAACAGCTAGAAGTTAAGCCCAAACACTTTGTGATTACAGTATATCGTCTGGGAAATATAAAGCATTGAAATGCAAAAATGATGATTTTTGTGCGGTATTTTTTACGAAATTTTGACTTAAAAAACTCAGGAAAAGTCGAAAAAAAAAATTATATCTTGTGTCCTCTATTTCTTTGTTTATAGGTGCGTTAATTTGGCGTCGTTTAAGGTATCGCTCATTAAAATCTATGGAGAGACTTTGGAGCTAAAATTCGTTAACCAAACCTAAAATATGGAAAAAATGAACAAAAAATACCTTTTTGAAGGCGGCGGGCCCAACTGCCAATTGGGAACAAAGCAAACGAACAAGGGTTGTACATTTGGTACCTAATCGCGTTCCTTTGTTCCCAATTGGCAGTTGGGCCCACAACCTTCCAACAGGTATTTTTTTTCATTTTTTAAGTTTGGCTAACGAATTTTAGCTCCAAAGTTTCTGGAGCAACTGAAAATTAATTTCTTCGTTCTGGCTATAATTATGATCCGATCTGATTCAGATTCGGCAATCTGGTAGATATGGGCATTCTCTACGATACTGTTTATCTTTAGTTTATCTTTGTATCTTTAAAATTGTGCATACCACAGATTTTCGTCCTTTGTGTGGGCGGAAGGGACGGGGTGAAATTTTGAAATACACTTGTAGCAGTGTGATATCACATGAGTGTGGAAACCAAATAGCAAAGTCCTTTACAACCAGACGTAAGATACTAGAGCTATGTGAAAAAAACAAGCGCTACCTCTGAAAAAAGCCTTAAAAAAAATACCAGTTTTCAAAAATTCTTCAAAAAACAGTTCTGCCATAGAAAAAAAAAAATATCATCAAACCATTTCTAAGCGTAAAATCTTTAAGAAAAAGTTCCTTTTGTTCCTTGAGGAAAAATCGTGTTGACTAGTGTTATAAGCCAATCTTCAGATGGCTTGAAGTCTAATTGACAGTTGTATTTTTTAATAAAATCGATTCCTAAATATGAAAATCGTGTGGAATTATATATTTAGTCGTCTGTATCTCGATAGAAGTTAAACCTTTGGATTTAGCAACTTCTTGACGTATTCCTTTTATGTCTATAATATAATTATCTTGAATGTCGTGAAAGACATCAGAAGTTTCTTTTAAAATGGATATATCTGCACGTGTGTCTATTAAAAAGACAAGTTCTTTTCCAGTAGCTACGTGGCTAAAGGATGCGAATATATTTTGATTAAGATTAATAGTGTTAACCCTTGCATCTTCTACTGCAGAGTATCTAAAGGGTTTTGGAAGTTTCCCGATGTTTTTTGGGCTACTCTGACATTATTTTGATTATTGTTGCTGGTGCCTCGATTCGAGTTACCACGATTTCTAAAGTTTCCTCTATATTGGCCTCGTCCCCCATAGTTATTGTGGCCATTATTGTAGTTGTTGTGGTTATTATGATAACCACGAGAGTTACCTCTATGATTTCCTCGTCCGCGGTTTCCGCCGCGCTGTGGATAATTTCTGTAGTATAGGACAGTGTTTGACTGTCCAGTTGCTTCTGTGCAACTATTTACAAATTTTGATATGGCTTCATTCATTGTATTGAAGGTACCAGCTTGCATGATAAGTTTTACCTTATCGATTGCGCAGTTTTTAGTCATCGCTTTGACTGCATGCTGAGTTGAATAACTTCTGGCTAACTGCAGGGTTAAACCATCAGTTATATACGCACCTTCTAAAGCTTTTGTTATCTGCTCAACCTCTGCTGTATATTGGTTAGCAGTCTTATTGCGTTGTTGTAGGCTCATCAATTTTGCTGACAATACTTCTACAGTTTCGCCTTTGACATTGTATTTTAATCGGGAAATGACTTCGGTTACTGTAGTTTCATTTCCGATTAGATTTCTGGCAACACCTTTTAGCCTTGTTTTTATCATTGAAACAGCTAATTGTTCGTGTTCGCCTTTTATTGAATCTATTATTTCTAATGCATCTATAAAGCTTGTTAAATTTTCAGCTTTACCATCGAAAACTGGTATAAGCTTGGATGCAGCATTAATAAGATCGATATTAATTTGTGCCATTGTGTTATTGTTGCAAAACTTTTGATCTATTACACTTGAGTTAGTATCAGAATCTGTGTTATCTTGATCTGACATTAAAACAGCTGGAATTGTAAGATTGTGTAAGTCTTGCTCTTATATTTTAGAGTTGGCAAAATCAAACTCTTCTGGCTCTATTGAGTCAGTTTTTACAGATTCTATTGATTCCGGTTCATCACCAGTTTCAACTGCCAAATGAGTGTTCAGGATAGTCGGAATTGAAATATCCAAACTGTACTCTTATTTTAGTGTTATTAAGTTGGATCGTAGTCTGATCAAAAATTCTGATACCAATGACCAATGATCTTTATTTAATTGTTCTTTCTGGCCATATATTAGTATACGTGCTTCATTAAAGCATTTTATTAATGTTTCTGTATGTTTTTTAATTGTGGTCTTTTGAATTGGCCTGCTTTGATTTAATGACTTATATGATTTATCAAAGTCAATTTTCCGTTTATTTAATTCTTTATAAATTTCATTCCATTATATCATGGATATGAATTATTTTCTAAAGACCATCATTAATAATGTTCTGCCTAATGTCTGATGATCGTCAATGACCGATCTCACCTGCACACCTGGAATGGTGGTTAATACAATTGCCTTTTGTGTTTGGGTGCAATGTATTAAAGGAGAAAATTCTAAATTAAAGGTTTGCATATATTCTAATTCTAATTCTGTTCTAATTGATAGATGCTTATAGGGGTCGTTGAGACCAATTGTTGAATTCTTTCCTTAAAGTAAGCATCCCTATCATATACTTCTCTAATTGCTCTTAATGTGAACATGCCTAATTTGTTTTTATATTTATTTTTTTTCAATTTTATTTATCCATAATCATTCTCTTGTCGTTACTATTGCCAATTATTGTTAATCATTGTTGTTTTATGCTGTACCAATTTAAATTTTATCCAGGTCATTTGCCTGGCTCATAAAGTTTTTCTTGAAGCATTTATTGTGTAGTTTATATAACTTGTAAAAACAATTTGCACACATTATAACAACAATGATTATTAGCAAAATATTTGTTAATTCTAAATCTATATTTTTTGATTATACCTTATTAATAACGTTAGCAGTGGAATCCACTGACTTAACGTCTACTACTCCCATCTTGGGTATATATGGATTATAAGAATTATAATTGATTAGAAAATCTTCTGAAAATTTACTAATGGAATTATTGTTCATTTGTTTTTACAATATTCCTACCTATCGTTTTGTGTAGCTTTACAGGCCGCACTCTAATTGGGCAGATGTTATTCCGCTCAATGTTACATTAAATTTTAAAATTAAATTTTATGCATCGCAGTGCATTAAAAAAAAATTTTGTTATCGGTGGGCGCTCTTAGAAGCGCTGTCGGTTCACTGCTCCGGGTCTAGCTTGTTGCGCTAGACGAGGCCGGCGCTGGCTGCACAGGCTATTACTGCTTCTTTGTTGGGGCACCGGTGCAGGCTGCACAGGTGTAATGGCAATACGGTGAGTATAGGGGTCCCTCGCAGTCACCGGGGCATGTCTTCTTTAACGTTGGTATTTCCTTTTTCTCGGGTGGTTGTTTTTTGATTATTATTTTATTTATATTTTGTATAGCGGTGTAGGTGGTTGTGTACACAGGCTTTTGCTTTTTCTTTTCTGTTAGCAACGATTTGATGTGTTCGAGCTCTGTGTGCAATTTCACAGTTGTGCTCCACGGCAACTTATCGCTACTAAGGAGTTTTAGCAGTTTACTTTTTCGGTTTCTTAGGCGTTTTACAACGCCGCCTCTTTTTCCACACATACCCCTCTACTCACTGCGTTTAATGTTCGTTCCGTGTTTTCTTTTGTTGGTCGATGGATCCGCAGTTGATTCTTCTATTTGTTGTATTGTTGTTGATCAGCAGATTCCATCGATGCAGGACTCAGACCGAGTCACGGTCGCCATGTAGCTATTATGTTCTTTTATGTTTTAATGAATGTATCCGCAGAGACATCCGTCTCTTTAGCTATTCGTTTATTGAATGTTATATCGATATAGATCTTATGGTAGCTTAAGCTAAGGCCGCGCAGCTGCGCTGCCAGGAACGACGGCAGCCGAGCGGCCGCATTTATATATTCGTTATATATATGCCCAGCGCTGCTGATAGCGGGGGGCGCGAGGGGAATCGGATGCGCGTGTACTTTATGCATCGTCAAGCTATGAGAATATGCTGACGATACATTTATGTCGCTCGAGGCACAACTTGGGTGATCGTATTATGTTTCACCCGAGCTATGTCTGGGACTTGTTTACGTAACTGCAACAAAGTTTTACAGTGTATATTCTTTAAGGTACAGTGGGTACCAACTATGTGAGCATACTAAAACTCTTCCATGAATTCCAAGTACATTTTCTTCAACTCGGGGTCACGGGACAATCTTCTTTCGAGCGAAAAAAACCGCCGTTTAGCAATCTAAAAGGAATTGCCCAAACAGTTTGGATCTGATTTAAACGGCAGCCTTACTTCAAACCGACCTGAAGGCAAGACTTGAGTAGTCTTTCTATAATGCTCCTCACATAACTTGTGTTCAAGAGATAGACTTTATAGAAGATGGCAATTTTTCTAGTGACCAAAACTTTTTTAGTGTGTTGTCAATAGACACAACTGACTCTTCTCGATAGCTCAGACAGTTCCTCGCATCCTGGGTGACAGTCACCTTTGGACTGTATCTTCCAGACACAATCAAACCGAGAAGCGTTTTCTGCAGAGTTGGATGGTCAGGACCATGTCTAATTTGACAAACAGATAAGAGTTCGAAAAAAGACTCTGCACCTATCAACATATCTATTCTTTGTGGTTTGTAGAAATATGGGTCTGCACGGTTCTTCGGGATTTCCCAATCACTCACATTAAGTGCGTATTCGGGGTGATATCCCGGGATTGACTTCAGAATCCAGAAATCGACCGAGAACTCACTACCATTGATTCGCGACTTCACCACCGTGTGTATCTTTTTCTTGACTTGTGAATTGGATTCGCCAAATCCAAGCAGGTTGATACACGACTCCTCCTTACGGATCTGTAAGCGCTGTGCTAGGTCCTCAGTTATAAAGTTTGTTTGTGACCCAGAGTCAAGCCGTGCTCGAGCCAAAACGTACTCTCCATTTTTGGTTCGGACGCTTACGATCGACGTTGCCAGAATTACTCTATCCAAAGCTGTCGCATGGAGTGCATGCGAAGTGGAAGGGTTACTCTAACTAGGAGGGGGAGAAGAATTCTCTGGGGGTGATGGTAACGCTAAACTTTTATCCACAACTGTGTGCCTATGCAATAAGGCATGATGTGAGCGGTCGACACTCGACACTTGCTAGCTTTGCATCGTACCACAGTGTGTCCTTGTTGCAGACAGTTGATGCAGAGCGATGCCGATTTGACAAATTCGAATCTTTGCATCACTGCAAGCCGCGAAAATGAACTGCAAGTAGTCGAAAAATGGTCTTTTGCATTGCAGTAACTACATTGTTGGTTTTTAGCATTCGCAGTAGAACACGCGAATGAGCTTCGATTGTGAGGCTTGCTTGGCACAGCTTTCTGCTCCTGCTTTGGTTTTGGCAATTCTTCGGCCGAAAGATGCTGATATCTGCGATTAAGCATTTTTTCGCAGTCAGCCCAAAGCGGCAGCTTCTCATAATGGAGCTGTTCTTCCCATTTTTGTTTGGTCACAGGATCTTTTGGTCATCGCCTATCGACAACAAGGAACCATATATCGATGAAGTGGTATCGATTAGGTTCCTTAAGGACGATGCAGATTGCTGGGTCATTTTGGGAAGACTAAATAGGGCAGCAATATGGTTCATAAAGATCAGACATTCGTTATCATAGACCCGTTTTCAGCTGGCCATGGCTTTCTCATAATTACTCTCGGTTACTTGGAACGCCCTTACCGTTCCCAATGATTTCGTCATTGTGAACAAGAGTCTCAAATAAACTAATGAAGCTTTTGAATTCCGAATATTTTCCACTGAACTTTGGCAGAGCTAACTTCGGAAGTCGAGAACGAGTTGGGGCAACAGAAGCTGATACTGAAGGCATTGTATCGATGGCTGTCTTCAAGGCGTCGATAAGCGACATTATCTTTGCCTTGGTTAGTTCTTCCAACTCGGCTCCAAACTCATCGTCACTATCTATTTCTTTGATTGATTCTTGAACTGGGCTGCCTTGGTTATAGTTGCTTTCAGTACGTCGAGTCTGCACTCGAGCTCTGTCAACTGCGGCGGAATCTCCCCAGCTTCCAGCCGGTCCGCTAGTCGGCGAATGCCTTTGCCACGGGAGCTGAGCTTCTTTTTCAGCTCTTCAAGAATACGCTTATGATCTGATTTTGGATTCATCTTGACTCTCGATGCTTAAGTGAATCACTAATCAGGACTTTTCTCACGATAATATTATTTGCTGCGGCGCAAATTGTCGCAACAGGAAGGTGTACCCAAAGAACACGGCGATCGGTTTAATACCTAGGGTGTTGAAGCCAAATGAGGCGAAAAATCGATATACCCGACGATTAAAGGGTATCGAGTCACTTGGCGATCTATTTAATACGGACCTAGGGTGTCGATGCCAAATGCTGCAAAAAAACCGATATACCAGACGATTAAACGGTATCGAGAAACTTGGCGATCTGTTGGCGCAGGCGTGCCAACTCAAAACACACAAGAACAAAAACAAACAGCAACGGTAACAAGCGAAAGCGAAAACGAAAATTCACCGCTGCAGTTATGAACGTATGCACATGTGTGTGTGTCTAAGCTGTGTTGGCGTTTGTGTATGATGGGCCTGGCTGCCCGACCGATAGACACCCAATTTGAATTGCGAGGCACGCTTTGAAATATTGACAGTTGGATCCTTGGCACCAAAACTATATACCCGACGATTACAGGGTAGCGCGTCGCTTGGCGAACGGTTTGACTCAAACGCGCCAAACGAAAAGAACACACCAACAACAACGAAGGTCAGCGAGCAAAAGCGAGAACGAAAATTCACCGCTGCAGCTGCTATGTTGGTATGTGTGCGCTTGGCCAATGACCCAACTATATATATGCGCAGCGAAAACGATAAAGGGGGAAGGGGTGACAGTGATTGCAGTTATAAATTATATGTATATATGTTCTGCGTCCAAGATGGTTTGATGTATGTGAATGTGATATACATATGTAATATATGTACAAACTCTACTAAATACATGCAAATCTAGCTCTATTATGTCATACGTACATATGTGCCAAGAATTTAAAGCGAGGTGCACTTATTTTAGCTTTAAATTTTTTTCACAAATACCTCTATGTATATAAGATGGGATTCTGGTAAATTCCACTTTCCTTGGCAGGTGGCAAACTTCATTCGGAATGGATATCCCTCGGCGGTTGAGATCGCTAGGTTTTTTTTTTGTTGTATGTTTATTAGCCGACCGGCGCGGTAGTTTTAGGTTTGATATTTGGGGGTTGCTGCTGCACACACACGCGACGCGGCAGGTGTTTATAATATACACTTAAACTATTAAATATATGTGTTTTATATATTTCACCAGTCGTGTCACTAGACTTCAAAATTTCTGCATTTAAACTTTATTTAATTTGCTAGTTCACCCTGGGGCGCCATTAAATTTTAGAATAATTTTACTAAATTAAATTCAACAAAACCGTTTGGTGGCTGCAAATTTTATATATTTAGACGAAAAAGAAGGGAGACTAAAAAGGGACGTGCGCTCGAATTCAATGTTATTTTCCGACTTCTAGGGCGGCGAAGCGGGGCGAATTCGCCAAGAGCGAAGCTTTCTTGCGCCCCCGCTTCGCCCTAAACTATCTTACACTAGACTTACAAATTAAAAAAAAAATATAAAATTTAAAGTCGTGACGCGGCAAATGCGATTTATCGATAGTGTATGAGTGGTCGGCCCAGCTCTAAGCCTCTCCTTTCTGTTTTATTACACCTTCTTTTTTTGTGTTCGTTAAAGGGTATCGAATTGATTTAAAATAATAAGACTCAAATAGGTTACTATATTTTTACTGTATGTTTGTGGTCGCTTCTGCACTAATTCCATCAGCGCTCGCGAGCTGCAGCAGCAGCCAAAATCCCAGATAAAACGCAAGAGTGATGAAAGAAAAAACTGAGTGCAAGCTTTGGCGCGAAAGAGCTTATATAGAGAATGGCATTCACTTTAAGTTTAATATAAGAAATCATATACCGTTCTGCTCCGAACGGTGTCATGTATTTTTTTTTTCTTCTCAGCATCTTCGTAAGCATATTAATGCCATGACTGAAGTAAACGATTCTCGTCTTAAAGTTTACGAACAGCTGGAAGTAGGTATTCAAGACCTAGAACGCACAAACCAACGCCTCAACATTGAAAAAAATTCCGATAAAAAGCTAATTAAAACGTAAGATACTCTTTTAAAACTTTTTTTTCTACATATTTAGTATTTTTGTTATATAGAATATCTTCCAATACTGAAATATTGGAATCTCGCTGCGAAGAGCTCAGCCAACTGCTAAACGAATCAAAACAGACCCTTAGTATTGAACGACGGAGAAGCGATCGGTTGCAACAAGAACTTAATAGTAGCGTGCCCCTTGCTGATAAACAAATTGGCGATCGCAGTGACCAGGGAATAAATTCGCATGCAGACTATAATATAAAGGTACGCCAGAACGTGATTAAAATCCGAACCGAACATTTACATACCCTTGCAGGTAACATTAGTCTGGGCCAAACATTTTTTTTTCGAAATTCAAACGTTACACCCCCTAGTTTTGTTACCTCGGATTTAATAGTAATTTACATGTTTTTATTTATTTTTTTTATTTTTTAGAGGTTGCTACTGGATTTTACAAAAAATTGTAATAAAGAAAATTAAAACAAAATATTTTGCTGAATGAGCTGGCTAAATGATGAATTCTATTGCACATATATTAATACCATTTATTAATCAGTTATTGGCAGTAAAAAACCTGCACAAGTTTTTGCGAACTAGTTATCTGAATATATCAACCTCAGCTAAACTTCTTGATTTTCACTAATCGTTAATTTTTTAACAGTAACTAAAAAAAAAACCAAAATACATTTTTATCAATATGAACTAGTTTCTAAGTTTCAATATTATTTAAAAAAACCGACGAATTCAATTTTTTTTAAATGTATATTTAACTAAAAAAGTGTATTTTCTTTTCGTGGTAGCCACCCCTAAACATGAAACTAAAAATTTCAAAAAAAAATCTATAATTTTATTGAATAACAAAGAACAGAACTGCTGGGTGTCCCCTTGAAAAGGGAAAACTAGACAAAATCCAACTTTTTTTTTTCCTCAAGGATCCAAACCGATTTATTCTGATAGATATGGGGCTTTAAAATTTTTTAAAGAATTATGGTTTTTTTTCTATGGCAGAACTTTTTTTTAAATAATTTTTGAAAACTGGGGTTTCTTTTTAAGCTTTTTTTCAGAGGTAGCGCTCGTTTTTTTCACATAACTCTAGTATCTTACGTCTGGTTGTAAATTTGGTATTTTGAAAAGACAATTAAAACAGCTAGAATTTAAGCGCAAACACTTTGTGATTTCAGCTTACCGTCTGGGAAATATAAAGCATTAAAATAAAAAAATGATGATTTTTGTGCGGTATTTTTTACGAAATTTTGACTTAAAAACTCAGGAAAAGTCGAAAAAAAAATTATATCCTCTGTCCTCTATTTTTGTATATAGGTGCATTAATTTGGCGTCGTTTAAGGTATCGCTCATTAAAATCTATGGAGAGACTTTGGAGCTAAAATTCGTTAACCAAACCTAAAAAATAAAATAATTTAACAAAATATACCTTTTGGAAGGTTGCGGGCCAAACTGCCAATTGGGAACAAAGCAAACGAAAAAGGGTTGTACATTTGGTACCTGATCGCGTTCCTTTGGTATGAAATGTTGTTGACAGTTACTTTTTTCGTTATCTGAGGTAGGATACCTATTCAGGTCAAATGTTTCCTTTATATTCTCACATTAAGCTGGGACTAATGAAAAATTTTGTTAAAGCACTGGATAAGGAAGGCGAATCAATGCGTTACCTAAAAGCTGTTTTTTCACGTCTATCGCTGGCAAAAGTGAAAGGAGTATTTGATGGTCCTCAAATAAAAAAACTACTAAAAGATGATGGATTTCCAAATATGTTATTTAAGAATGAAAATACAGCTTGGAACTCATTCCGAATGGTAGTAACAAACTTTCTTGGAAACAGCAAGTCTGATGATTATGATAATAACCTTCCAAAAGGTATTTTTTGTTCATTTTTTCCATATTTTAGGTTTGGTTAACGAATTTTAGCTCCAAAGTCTCTCCATAGATTTTAACGAGCGATACCTTAAACGACGCCAAATTAATGCACCTATACACAAAAATTAGAGGACACAGGATATAATTTTTTTTCGACTTTTCCTGAGTTTTTAAAGCCAAAATTTCGTAAAAAATACCGCACAAAAATCATAATTTTTGCATTTCAATGCTTTATATTTCCCAGACGGTAAGCTGAAATCAAAAAAAGTTTAGGCTTAACTTCTAGCTGTTTTAATTGTCTTTTCAAAATACCAAAGTTTTTTACAACCAGACGTAAGATACTAGAGTTATGTGAAAAAAACAATCGCTACCTCTGAAAAAAGGTTAAAAAAAATACCAGTTTTCAAAAATTCTTAAAAAAAAAGTTCTGCCATAGAAAAAAAAACCATTTCTAAGCCCCAAATCTTTAAGAAAAATATCGTTTTGTTCCTTGAGGAAAAATCGTGTTGACTAGTGTAATCTTATTGTGATTTTCCTACTGGAAAATATATCATAAGAAAAGAGCAGTAAACTGAGATTTTATTGCTGTGCTAGTATTAAAATTCGTAACTTTACATATGTATATATGTACATGGATTTATAGGCGAAGAACAACTACTACCAATTTTGTATAGTTTACTGTTTTTTTTAATAAATGCCCATCAAGGAACAAAAAGACGGATGTCATTTACCATTAGTTCTGCCTTCTTGATATTGTAGAGTTCCGAAAAATCTTCTAAAATACGAGTTCAAACACCCCGAAAATTCTGGCTTTCTTTAATATTTTAATTCAAAGTTTGAATTTCAAACCACCTCTTATAATGGTTTCTTGTCTTTGAACTGCAAGGGTATCTACGCTTTGGCATGCCAAAGCGATCTTTAATGCACAATATGGTTTATTTTCCTATAAATGCTATATTTAATATAAATAATAAATAACTATTAATATTTTTTTGGTAGTTTTTCGATTTTAATTGTAAAGCAACAGATCACCGTTTATTTGAGCATCGGAATATAGCAAACTCAACTGGCGTTGAAGATCTTTCTCCTCCAAATGACAGTCTACCTTTGGTTGTGGATAATAAAATTTGCGACAAATTCGTTGCAAAAGGTGAAGACAACGAAGAACTGGTTAATCTAATTAGTGACTTGGAACTTATGAAACGAGAATTATTAACAGAGCAGAAACGTTGCGCTGAATTGGAGGAGCAATTGATGGCCATAAGTAAATACTAAACATATTTAAAGGTTTTTTTTCCTCTATTTTTTTTGCTTTATTATGAAGATACAAATAAGTTAATTTTAAGAGCTATAAAGTGTATTAACCCGGTACTCTACAATTTCAGGGATATATCTGTTTTTTTTTTTTTTTTTATACCCGTACTCAAAAAAGAGTTAAGGGGTATATTAGATTTGTGGTAAAAGTGGATGTGTGTAACGCAGAGAAGGAAAATTTTCCGACCCCATAAAGTATTTATATTCTTGATCAGCATCAATAGCCGAGTCGATATAGCCATGTCTGTCTGTCCGTTCGTCCGTCCGTCCGTCCGTCCGTCTGTCCGTCTGTCCGTCTCGATGAGCGCCTGGATCTCAGAGACTATAAGAGCTAGCGAAACCAAATTTGGTTTCCAGACTCATGTGATATCACACTGCTACAAGTGTATTTCAAAATTTCGCCACGCCCCCTTCCGCCCACAAAAAGGTCGAAAATCTGTGGCAGCCACAATTTTAAAGATACGCTAAAACTAAAAACGCAGTATCGTAGAGAATTCCCATATCTACCAGATCAGAATTCAGATGCCGAATCTGAATTAGATCGGATCATAATTATAGCCAGAATGAAGAAATTAATTTTCAGTTGCTTCCCCTGCCCCCTCCTGCCAACGACCGTGCAACTCATTTTCCTTCTCGCTCGCACACTCTTCCGCGTTCAGTGCGCGAGCAACCCCTAGCGGAGGAGATGTAGAATCTAAATGGTACATGTATAATCTACATGTTAGATGTAGAATATACATAATATATGTAGATGAAGATAACAGATGTAGCAAAAAAATGTAAAATGTAAAATTTTTTTTTAATTCTAAAATTCTAAAAAATCATATGCTCAAAAATGTATATGCTGACAGAGTACGGGTATAAGTAGAGTCGCGTCCCCAGAAGCGACTCGCACGTTCCTTCTCGTTTTTTTCAGAGGTAGTGCTTCTATTTTTCACATAACTTAACTTTTTTTTTCTTTTATTCCCGATTTTTTAAAGTAAAATTTTCGAAAAAAAATACCGCAAAAAAATGATGAAATTTGAATTTGAAAGCTTAATATCTTCCAGGCGTTAAGCTGCAGATACAAAGGGTATAGGTCGGATTTATAGCTGCGTTTGTCAGCTTTTTAGAACTGCAAAGTTCTATGCAACCAGATATAAGATACTTAAGTTATGTGAAAAATAGAAGCAAACCTCTGAAAAAAACCATGAAAACAATACCAGATTTTAAAATTATTTTGTAATCCGGAAATCTATCAGAAAAGGCCATTTTTGGTTCACAGCCTAAATTAAAAGTTCAATTTTGTCGAGTAGTGTTATCTGATGTAAACTTTCAATTGTATTGCAAAATTGGTCTTATTTTTGCGGTATGTTATTTTTTTTTTTTACTATAAAAGCTCAGAAAAAGTGGACAAAAAATTGGACTTTTGTCGATTATTCCTATTCATATTTCAATAAAATACAAGCATAAATACATACCTACCAAAAATACCAAACATAAAACCATTATTCATTAAACAAATTTAAGTGCCCAAATCTATCAGAATATGTCGGTTTGGTGCGTACCGGTACAAACGATCTCGCTCGATTTTATACCCGTAATAAGCTCTCACATATACTGACTGAGTACCGGGTATAAGAGTACCGGTACAAACGATCTTGCTCGTTTTTATACCCGTACTCAAAAAAGAGTTAAGGGGTATATTGTATTTGTGGTAAAAGTGGATGTGGGCAACGCAGAGAAGGAAACGTTTCCGACCTCATGGTTAGGTTAGGTTTATAGGGCTGCTCGACTGAAGTCGAGGTCACTCGGAGGCAAGTCTGCCCATTGTGATGCCCACACTCGTCACGGGATATTGTCCGGTGCCTAGGGAGGTTTCGCGAACCATCCCGAGGCCTCTATTAAGAGCACCAGTTTCTCTAGAGGCATGTTTGCCAGGCTGTCCAGATCTTCGTAGAAGGCGCCACCGAGTATTCGGTGACGCCTCCCCATGAGTGCAGGACAGTTGCAGAGAAGGTGCTGGATGCTCTCTATTTCCTCCTCGTCCCTGCAGCTGCGGCAGAAGTCATGGTGGGGCAGTCTGTACCTTGTGGCCATGCGGCCGATGACACAGTGCCCCGCTATAACTCCCGTCAGTGTTCGCACCAGACTCTTCCTGAAGCTTAGGAGAGTCTTGGTGCGTTTAAGGTCGTAGTGGGGCCAGAGCGAGCGAGAGATCTCACAGTTGGGTGTGGTGTTCCACCTCCTGTCCGATCTCGTTCTGGCTCGGCCCATCATCTGCGAGATGATGTCTCGTAGTGGTCTCCTTATGTCGCTGACTGCGTCCGCCATTGGCTTGGCCGATCCAGTTCTGGCACACTCGTCCGCACTCTCGTTGCCCGCCATGTCGGTGTGACCCGGAACCCACGTGAGTGTGATTGAGTGCGCGCTGATCTGGTTTAGTGCATCCACCGTATCACGTACGAGTCTGCTTGTGGTCTTGCAGGATACCAGGGCTTTGATGGCAGCTTGACTGTCAACGCAGATTGCTATGTTCCTCGGAGGTATCTCCAAGGTGTATACCAACTTTGCCGCTTGCCATACTGCATATATCTCCGCCTGGAATACACTGCACCAGTCTGGTAGTCTTAGGGATATGTTGGTTGCTAGTTCTTCGGAGAAGATTCCAGCTCCTGTCCCTTCGGCCGTCTTTGACCCGTCGGTGAAAATGGAGAGCTCGTTCTGCCCCAGGACAGTGTTACTCTTCCATTTCTCCCTATCCGGTATGTGTCCTTTAAAGTTTCTTTTCCATGAGAACTCTGAGACACAGTAGTCACTCCACCTGGCCGTTCCACTATCTTCCATACGGAGTATAGTGGCGTGGCCATAAGGCGATGGCTTGAAGAACTGCGCGGCTAATAGCCTAGCGGCACTTGTCTCAGCCTTGCACTTAAGATGAAGGTCTATCGGTTCCAGGCCTAACATGGTGTCCAGAGCTGCCTGTGGGGTGGATTTGAGAGATCCGGTGACCCCAAGGCATGCTGTCCGTTGGACTTTACGGAGGTTCTCCAGGTGGGATTTGGTGTTAACCGCTTCCCACCATACCATGCCTCCGTATGTCAGGATGGGTCTTATTACCGCTGTATACATCCAATGGATGATGTGCGGCTGTAAGCCCCATGTTCGTCCAAAAGTCTTCCTACAGGTGTAGAAAGCTGCCATTGCCTTTTTCTTCCTTTCCTACGTGTTTCTCTTCCAGGAGAGTTTGGAGTCAAGGATGACACCAAGATACTTGGCTTCGCTCGATAGCTCGAGTGTCGTTCCACCGATTGCTGGTAGTTTGAAACTCGGTATTTTATATCTTCGTGAGAACAGCACCAGTTCTGTTTTTGAGGATTGACCCCCAAACCGTTCTGGCGTGCCCAGCTGGCGGTAGTGCCCAGTGCAGATTCTAGAAGGTCACTGACTGTGGGCAGAAATTTACCCGTTACCAGTATTACTAGATCGTCTGCATAGGCCGTAACCTTATATCCGCTCCTCCCCAGCTGAAGAAGGAGGTCGTTGAGGACCAGGTTCCACAGTAGAGGGGATATAACTCCCCCTTGCGGAGTACCTCGTGTGACCGTCTTTCTTGACGAGGAGGAGCCTAGATTGGCGCTTATCGTTCTGCTCGTCGGGTGTGTGCCAATCTTGTCCAATGCGGCCGTTATTGACTCGATCCTGACGTTGTTGAAGGCCCCTTCTATATCTAGAAAGGCCGCCAAGGCATATTCCTTTTAGCTTAGATTCTTTTCGATATGCCCAACAACTTCGTGTAGTGCGGTCTCAACTGATCTACCTTTGAGGTAGGCGTGCTGAGCTCCACTGAACACTTGTTTGTCTAGCTTGGTTCTTATATATAGATCCATTAGTCGCTCCATCGTTTTAAGCAAAAATGACGACAGACTGATGGGTCTGTAGTCCTTTGGGGAGATGTGGTTTATCTTCCCTGCCTTGGGGATGAAGATCACTCTCACCTCTCTACACCCACGGGGGACGTACTCAGTGAGGAGGCATCCTTTGATGCCTTGCAGCATGGCTGGTCGGATGTCATCCGGTCCCGGAGACTTGTAGGGACTGAATGATTTAATGGCCCAGATAATCTTGTCTGGTGCCATTATATCTCGTATGAGTTCCTTGATTTCCTCTCCTTGATGATCATCAGTGTCGTTGGAGGCGTTGGATTCGTCACCGGTGACATTTGAGCAACCTGGGAAGTCAGTACCCATGAGGAGCTCCAGGGAGCCTTGGCTGCTCTCTGCGAAGGTACCGTCCTGGCTGCGGAGCAGGCCTGGTGTGGTGGGTGCCTTCGATATTACACGTCGAAGCCTTGAGGCCTCAATGGTACCATCTATGGCATCGCAGAAGGCTGCCCATGATTCCCTTTTCGCCCTCTTACAGGTGTTTTTGTAGGTATTGAAGCTGCGGCGATACTCGTCCCAACTTTCCTGTGTGTTTGTCACTTTTGCTTTATTGAAGAGCTTCCTCGATTCCTTTCTGACTTCGCTCAACTGTCGTGTCCACCACGGGTTGTGATTGGACTTTGGGGGTCGGCTGATCGGGCAGGATTTGAGAAACGCCATCTGTAGAGCATTAGTGACGGTCTGCGTAGCTTTCTCTAGTGCTTCCGTTTGAATTATGTCCCCTTCCGGTGGGTTAGGCAGCACCTTCTGTACGGTTGCGGAGAAGCGGTTCCAGTCTGTCCGCTTGGGATTGCGGTAGGCCTTGGGCCTCTCCTTGTTCCATTTGATGCTGTACACTATCCTGTAGTGGTCCGAAAAGGAACACTCACTGGACACGTGCCAGTCATCGATGGTAAGGGAGTCGCTATTCGAGGCCAGTGTTATATCTATAACCTCTGCACGGTTCCTGTTGCGGAAGGTGGGGTGGTCTCCCCGGTTGCACACAACAAGATTTGTGGACAGAATTTGTGCCCGTACTTCCCCAGAGGGAGTGATGGGCATTCGCGTTACAGCCTAAGACAATATCAAGTCCCTCCCTCCGCGCTTGGTGGATCAGGGCCCTGACATCCTCCGAGGGTGGGTCTTCCTCTTCGTACGGCAGGTATGCAGAGGCCAGGTATAGGTTTTTCCCGTCCTCCCTCTCACATAGTGCCACCGTTAGGACCGGAGTGCTGTACCTGGAAGAAAACAGAACATTAAGCTCGTTCCTTACCACGATACAGGTTCTTGGCTTACCCGCGGGGTGTGGCGTGAGAAGGCGGTATCCGCAACCGTTCAGTTCCCGAACCCTTTCACTTACGATCCAGGGCTCTTGGATGAGGGCCACGTCCACCGCCTTCTCCTCCATAAACCGCAGCAGGTCCGCCGATGGTACACTTGAGTGATGCAGATTAATCTGCACCACCTTCATGCTATTGAGCGGACCTGGGGTGTCGCGGTACTGCTACCGCCAGGGTGCCTATACCAAAGGATATGCGGCAGTCCGTTGCAAGGAGTTTGGCCAGGCTTTCTTGAACAATGCTGATCCAGAGTTCCTTGCCGTTCCCCTTGTCTCGCGCTATCGCTCTTGTGATGGTCCAGTCAGATGTCTCCAGGATCCGGTTCTGTGCCTTGATCAGAACGAGTGTGTCCTCATCCGCCTTAATCGGGGGAGGAATCCATACCTTCATGATCGTTCTCCTGGGAATCTGATCCGTCGGGACCACGCGGAGTGCCGCTCCTGGCCAAAGTTCACCAAACCGTGGTTTGAGAAAGGTTTGATGCCACAGGCCACGTGGCCCATACCACTGAACGAACCGGACAAAGGGTTAGAGGACCCAGGGGAGGACCCCCAGCCAAGAGCCGATACTCCCGGGACTTTGGGGAGGCACCAGCGGGCCGGCGGCCAGAAGTCCTCTGGTTTCGCCTTCTTCGACTCGGAAGCTTTTGTGGAGTCGTCCGTTCTCTGTCGCTTGAACCTTGTCTCTCGACCAGTCGGTTCCACCGGTGCCTTCTGTACAGAGGGCGTTGGTGGTGCCTTGGCACTCGCCGTGTTCTGCGTCAGAGGTGTGGTCTTCCCCCTCTGCTTCCCGGACAACTTTTTCCCCTTTCTCCCTCCGACCTCATAATGTATATATATTCTTGATCAGCATCAATAGCCGAGTCGATATAGCCATGTCCGTCAGAAACTATAAGAGCTAAAGAAACCAAATTTGGTTTCCAGACTCATGTGATATCACACTGCTACAAGTGTATTTTGCCCCGCCCCCACAAAGGACTAAAATCTGTGGCAGGCACAATTTTAAAGAAACGATAAAACTAAAAACGCTGATCCACCAGATTGCGGAATCTGAATCAGATCGGATCATAATTATAGCCAGAATGGAGAAATTAATTATCATTGCTTCCCTTGCCTTCTCCTGCAAGGACCCGCTACTCATTATCTTTCTCGCTCACACATTCTGCCTCGTTATGTACGCGAGCGCCCTCTAGCTGAGGAGATGTAGAATCTAAATGGTACATGTAGAATCTACATGTTAGATGTGTAATATACATTGTAAATGTAGATACCAGATGTAGGAAAAAAATGTAAAAATTTTAATTCTAAACGAGAAGGAACGTGTGAGTCGCTTCTGGGGACGCGACTCTACTTATACCCGTACTCAGTCAGAATATTAGAATAAAAAAAAAATTTTACATTTTTACATTTTTTTGTTACATTTGTTATCTACATCTCATCTACAATGTCTATTCTACATCTAACATGTATATTGTACATGTACCATTTAGATTCTACATCTCCTCCGGTAGGGGTTGCTCGCGCACTGAATGCGGCAGAGTGTGCGAGCGAGAAGGAAAATGAGTTGCTTGGTCGTTGGCTGGAGTGGGCAGGGGAAGCAACTGAAAATTAATTTCTTCATTCTGGCTATGTTTATGATCCGATCAGATTCGGCAATCTGGTAGATATGGGCATTCTCTACGATACTGCGTTTTTAGTTTTATCGTATCTTTAAAACTGTGCCTGCCACAGATTTTCGTCTTTTGTGTAGGCGGAAGGGGGCGGGGCGAAATTTTGAAATACACTTGTAGCAGTGTGATATCACATGAGTCTGGAAACCAAATTTGGTTTCTTTAGCTCTTATAGTTTCTGACGGACATGGCTATATCGACTCGGCTATTGATGCTGATCAAGATCTCTAGCTCTTATAGTCTCTGAGATCTATAGATATACTCTTTTTTGAGTACGGGTATAAAAATCATAAGCTCAAAAATGTATATACTGACTGAGTACGGGCTCCTTCTCGTTTTTTATCTACATAGTATACAGATAAATTGATAGCTTACCTTAAAAACATGTTGGAATTATATTGGTTTTCGATGCCTCAGTGGTTAGGAATCCAATAGATCTGCACTGACTTTGTCGTGCTTAGGAAATCTAGTGCCTCCCTGCTCGCTGACGACTGCATGGAGCAGCCTCCACCGTTTTCCTTCTGGCGAAGACTTCCGCCTGGAATATGCTGCATTGGTCCAGTAGCTTATAGCACAGCCTTATTTCAGGGTCTGTACAGTATATGCCCGCACCTACTCCTCCTTCTATCTTGGAGTCGTCTGTGTAAATGTTAAGGTGATGAGTCTGGTCCCGACCCTCTTTCCAGTCGTCGGGTCCCATTAATGAGGTTGTTTCGACATCCAGGCAAGTTCGGCCAATTGAACTGTGCTCGAATACTTGCAGCGACATGTGACCTGCTGCGACTAGGCGTTTTGCAGTCTTTCCTGCAATCAGTTGAGCGTAGATGAGTGTGGGCTGAAAATCCCAAAATTTTTTAATCTTAGTTCGGCCATGTAGTTTTTGTGTTAGGGGCTCTAAAGCAAGGGCAACAAAAATGTTTGGAATCGGTTAGCGTTTGATCCTTGCGCATCGATGTCAAGTTAGTCCCAGTTTGGCCTAGTTAGTCAAAATTTGAGTATATGTATGAGTAAATCAGGAGTCTGTACTCCTTTAAAAAAAAAACGAAATGTTGAAAAGTGCATATAGCGAAATAATGTATTCGAACCGATGCTCAAAAACAATTAAAAAAGTCCATAGATCGCGAACTATAATAAGTTTAGGTCAAAAATGATTTCTCGGTCGGATATGGTGTCTGGTTTCCTAGCTTGAAATTCGCCAATAATTTCCTCAAATAATAGTATGTTTCGCAAAATAACGAAACCACACTATTATTTGCTATTTGCATTGCTCACTGCATATTAATATTGTAACAGCTTATAATTACTCACGGCCGTGGCCGTTCTTTCGCCTCTTTATATCTCCTGCTTCATTTTGATACTGCAGTTGCAGTACCTTTGCTGTTCTCTTGCACTCTTTCTCTCTCTCCTCTATCTTTCGCTCGGACTCGGCTCAGCTGCAGCCCGAGCTTTTATCGCTTCTTTCGTTCTCTCTCTCGCTTGTATTGGGGCACGGGCAATTCGGTCCGCCTGCCCTCTTTTAGTCTTAATTTGATCATCATTATCGCACTCACGTTCTACCGTCTTGATCTATCACTCACTTCTCTCGCATATTGAACAGACCCTGTGTCTTCAATCGACATTGCTCTGATTTGATCAACCGGCACATCTAGCTATCTCTTTCGGTATGCCTATACACCCCATATTTCGCCTACTTATAACAAATAAATTGTACACACATTTGTATTTGTATTTATTTTATAAAGTTCAACTATAGGCAGTTAAACTAACAAATTATACAGTAACTAGAAGACCCGCGTGCTTACTAAATGAATTTAATGTTTAGGAATTCATCGAAATTAAAAAATGATAATTTTGATGTAATGACATATTTTATTTATTGCAATGCTTTGTGATAAACAATATTCCTTGTTTTGCCGTCGGTACAATGAATAATTAATGCCGAAGGTTTGCCTACTCGTGAGCACGCTACATACAGTTGACCATGTGAAAATACCGGATACTCCAAATTTAAACCACAAATTTGCGACGACTGTCCTTGTGATTTATTAATAGTCATAGCAAAAGCAAGACGAATCGGAAATTGTAGTCGTTTGAAATCAAATGGCATGTCAGTCGGAATCATCGGAATTCTTGGAATTAAAACGTGTTCACCACAAAATTTCCCAGTCAAAATAGTTGCTTCAAGTAAATTAGTCATAACTTTTTTCACAGCAAGGCTTGTACCATTGCAAAGTCGTGGTGGATTAAGATTCCGCAGCATAATTATGGTGGCTCCAACTTTTACTTGTAAATAGTATGGCGGCAATCCAGGTAAGTCCAATGAATTTAGAAATTCGACTGGATAATTTACATCATCTTAATTGATAATTGTATCAACCGACCTATACGCAACCATTTCTCCTGGGATGGAATTCAAAATAGATGCGTTGATCTCATTGACAACTTTATTTGATCCGGCCAAAATTGATCTTTCCCTAAACCAGTCATGGTTTCTATAATTTTGTACAATATTTGGAAACACGCTCTGAATCAAGTATTCCTTCGATGACACAAAAGTGCAAAAATTATTTGGAAGCGTTATAAAGCCAGAATTGTCAACGGGAAGTATGCCATTACCAATGTCTAACAGTTGTCTGGAAAACAAATCTGCTGAAGCATCGTTTTGCAATTGAACACGTACATTGGTCAACTAGTGTTTTCACAGAGCGCCACAAATTAGATGTTTTCAAACACGCATTAATTTCATCAGCAGAAGTTCCTAGTTTGACTACAGGCAATGTTTGTCTGAAATCACCTGCTAACAATATCAATGCACCACCAAACAATCGATTATCTCCACGAATATCTTTCAACGTACGATTAAGTGCTTCCAGTGTATTCAATTGAATACATCCAACATTGAACAGACCCAAATGCACCGTGTTTGACAATTAAATCCATGTGTAATTTCAATTTTTGTCTAAAAACACGTGCCAAAATATCATGGCGATCTTTCGATGTTTGGCCAACAACCAATAATTCCTAGATTTCTTCCCATTTCGGATTACACGTGAAGGTGATGAAGAGGTCTGGTCGACCGTAACGGCGAACGCATGATATCACATCTTGCGCGTACTCAAACATATGACGTGGACTTCCAACATACGATGACGGTAATATTATCATAGTTCCAACGTTTTGTGCGTTACCATCGTTGTTAATGGGTTATGTTAATGGTAATGGCAAATGAACATACTCTTCGGAACGTAATTTGGCTTGGTTGAATCGAAGAAAATTTAACCGTTCCGATTCAATTTTTGCATACATGTCAACAATATACTGGTGGAAAAGTGCTCTACACCTCAATATGTGGTTGTCTTGATTTTGCCGTATCTGCAGGCTGTATGCGTAGTAATTCATAGCACTAACTTTCTTTGTTCCTTCTCGACCGTTTACTGGATTTATCATTTTAATGTTGAAATTATAGCCATCTTGTCCGCTCCAAAACAATATGGGATATTGTAGTGCATCATAACTGCGATGAGTCTCGGATACACGTTCAAGTTGTTCATTTCTACGATGAAGCACAATATCACGATTATTAAATTGCTCACCAACTATGACTATTGCCACTTCGTCAACTATTTGTGCATTGAAACGCCTTGCATGTTCGCCAACCGGTGTTTTATCAGATCGAATAAAAATTTTATGATCGTCAGATGGCATTCGATCAAGCGATGTTTTGAAAACCTGAACCAATTCGTTGTGCTCATGGAACATATTTTGCAAATCGAAAATAATTTGTCTTCGCGTGTTGGTAATTATGGCACACCGACGATCAGCTTCGTCTTCCGCGTTCCCGATAAAATATAATTGCAAAAATTGGTGGTCTGCGTTGTCGAAAGGTAACAAAGAGCCAGCTCGATGGTATATTTGACCTTGAATCTGAATAAAATATATGATTGAATGAGAACAAACGTACAATTTGCATAAACAAAACTATTTAATTACCTTGAATGTTTGCATGAAGTTGTCTCTTATAATATTTGTGGCGCCAAAAGATGTCATTTGAAAACTCGAATTATACTTTCGTATATTGTTCAAAAAATGATTAAAAAATGAAAAAAAAAAAAAAAAACTCGAATTATACTTTCGTATATTGTTCAAAAAATGATTAGACTCAGGTGTCAATCCATTAAGTAATGTGCTCAATGGTTGTGTTGGGCTGCCTAATTCAGGCAATTTCACTTTACCACTCGCACAGCACATCCCATCTGCTTCACCTTTAAATTTTAATGCCTGACAATGGCGACAACGGTCGTTCATTGGACCAATTTTAATTTGCCTATGAGAAGCGTGATTGGTGATATTACTGTAAGCGAACGCAACACCTTGTAGATTTTGAATATCACGACGTTCATTTGCAGTTGTTGTTGCACCATTGTTCCGTTGATTTGAACGGGACCTTGCTGTGCGTAGACGATTATTTTCATTGCGATGTGTAATGTCTTGGCTACTTTCACGGCTCCTTGAAGCCACAACTTGAAACGAATTTCGCGTTCGCCGGTCCAAATTTAATCGTCTCGACATTTAACTTTAAAAACCACACAGGTTGGTTTAAAACGCACACATTTTTAAAAGCAACAAATATACTTACACAAATTGCAATTTTTTCACAAAACAAATTTTCACACAAAAAGTTATAAAAAACAAAATCTATCATCAAATGTTTTGTTCTACAGAATGACACAAAATGAAATGAATTAGGCGTTCAAACACACATTTTTAGACCAAATTTGAGATTTTTTTTTTATTAATTTTTAATTTTTGTGGAACCTATATATAGAAAAGTAAAAAGAATGTGAAAATTGTAAAGAAAGAATGCCGCATACTCTGGCTATTATTTAAAAAAAATACGCGTTGCGGAGAAATGGAATGAAATAGGCGTTCAAACACACACTTTTGGACCAAATTTAAGATTTTTTTGATTCATTTTTAATTCTTGAGGAACCTATTTATAGAAAAGTACAAATTTGTTTGTAAAAACCAGGTCACATTCTCTGGCTATCATTTAAAAAAAGCAGCAGCAATTTGGTGCACGCGTTGCGGAGATAGCCGCTTACACACAGATTTTTATACCCGTACTCAAAAAAGAGTTAAGGGGTATATTAGATTTGTGGTAAAAGTGGATGTGTGCAACGCAGAGAAGGAAACGTTTCCGACCCCATAAAGTATATATATAGCCGTGTCCGTCTGTCCGTGCGTCCGTCTGTCCGTCTCGATGAGCGCCTGGATCTCAGAGACTATAAGAGCCAGAGAAACCAAATTTTGTTTCCAGACCCATGTGATATCACATTGCTACAAGTGTATTTCAAAATTTCGCCCCACCTCCTTCCGCCCCCTCAAAGGACGAAAATCTGTGGCAGCCACAATTTTGAAGATACGATAAAACTACGCAGTATCGTAGAAAATTACCATATCTACCAGACTGCCGAATCTGAATCAGATCGGATCATAATTATAGCCAGAATGAAGAAATTAATTTTCGGTTGGTTCCCTCTCCTTCTCCAGCGCTGCTGACGCTACTGATTCTCTTTCTCGCTCGCACACTCTGCCACTTTCAGTGCGCGAGCAACCCCTAGCGGAGATGATGTAGAATCTAAATGGTACATGTATAAACTACATGTTAGATGAAAGTATACATTGTAGATGTAGATAACAGATGTAGCAAAAAAATATAAAATGTAAAATTTGTTTCTCGTTTTCTACAAATTTATAGTATAGATATGAATTTGACAAAAACAAGAGTCGCCAGACGATGGATATAGTCCTGACCCAATACGACTATTTTATTGGCTTAAGTAGCCGCTATGGTCCAGCTCACAGCAAGTTGTAGTCAGGAAATAGCCTATAGACTATTAAGTTAAGATTCAATTAATCTAAGTTATTTGTTAACATAGATTTTACCTTGATAGAACTAGTGTCGAAGGAAAACAGATGGAAGAAGGTATTGTAGTTACGGCAAAGGCTACGGAAAGATTCATGGTCAGAGTAATTGGAGTTGAAGATGTATCGGAAAGTAATGCCTAGTCGGGCGGGAAGAGACAGAAATGCTAATAAAACTACTGAGGGCAGTGGAATCAACCTCACCAGCGAGAAGTTTGTGAAGAAAAATAACTCCATGGCTTTCGAGAGAGCGGATATCAAGGAGCCGTAGCCTACTCTCATAAGAAGTAAGATGTCTAGAGGGGTCCAATTAAGGCCACGAAGTGCAAAAAGGATAAACTGTTTTTGAATGGACCCAATCATATCCTGATATTTTTGATAATGCGGAGACCAAACGCAGGAACCGTATTCAAGTATAGGCCGGAAAAGGGATACATATAAAAGTTTAGTGGTATAAGGGTCGATGAACTCCTTAGACCATCTTTTGATAAAGCCCAGGACTCCTCTGGCTTTATTCGAAA
Organism: Drosophila obscura; assembly: GCF_018151105.1. NCBI lineage: Eukaryota > Metazoa > Arthropoda > Insecta > Diptera > Drosophilidae > Drosophila > Drosophila obscura. The sequence goes on along the minus strand of NW_024542848.1, from coordinate 2,008,801 downwards.
TAGAGGATATGTGTGAGTTATAACACAGATTAGTTACAAAGATAATTCCCAAGTCAGTAATTTTTTAAAGGCGTTTTAAGGAAAAGTTACGGATATTGTAATCGTCCCTACATCTTCTATAGAAGTCGTTATGAGGGATTGACAGTCTGGCAGCGTGTTTGCCGATCTGCCAGTGTCCCGTGATGGCCGAGTCTGAGTCTGTAGAGCTCTTCCGAGCGTTTCTTCGATCGACTTGGCCAGAGCGACCTGGAAGTTTTACAGATGATGGTTTGCCGCCATCGTCTGTCGGCATTAGCTCGAAAGCTTCGTGTAAGCTAGCCTACACGTAGGTAAAGGCATCGCTTCTGCTTCTTCTCCGGTAGGAGAGGTGTGGAAGTACCTTGCCTGGCTAGTTCGTCAGCAGCATCATTCCCGTGGATATTCCTGTGTCCGGGGACCCATATTAGGGAGAGATTTAAATGCTCTGCGGTCTCATTAAGAGACCTGCGGCATATTTTAACAGTCGTTGAGTTCGTCGATATTGAGCCGAGTGCTCTAAGAGCTGCTTGGCTGTCTGAGAAGACGCACACTGAGTGTCTGTCTAAAGAAAGTTCGGAGACGATAGAAATAGCCTCGTTTATTTCTTCAACCTCCGCTTGGAACACACTGCAGTGGTCCGGGAGTCTGAAACAATGACTAATGTTGAGCTCGTTACAGTAGACGCCACCACCCACACGGCCGTCTAACTTTGAGTATGTATGTATGTATATGTGTAATTTAAGCCACAGCACTTGTTGACATTAAAGGCAGCTCAAGCCAACATCAGCCAGCCAGAGTATTGTTGGACTCTGGTTCTCAAGTGAACTTTATCACTATGTAATGTCCTATTTCAGGCTGAGGTATGCATCAGTCTGTCCAGGGTCCTGAATTACAAGATATTTATAATTCACGAGGACTTTATCGGGAAACCAGGAACTTTGCCAGAAAACTGAAATAGAAATCACAACACTTTTTGGTTCTTTTAATTTTAATGGTTTTCTTTATTCTTCCGTATTCTTCCGTATGATTATTCTACCCGGTTATATTATGTTTACTTGTACTACGACGCGGATGGTGATTTGACTGACTCTCGCGATGGCTGATTGATTGCCTCCGACGATGGCTGGTGGACTGCCTCCGACGATGGCTGGTGGACTGCCCTTTTCTTCATGCAAGGCAGTGCCTTTTATAGATCGGCCGGCCTTCGATTTTCCCATGAATGTCTTACAGATATCTTATTTCTACTCCAGAATGTGGGAAGGGTTCTTACATAAATATATATTGCCGAATTATAGTCTGCGCGTGCAGACGGGCTGATCGGTAACAGAAGGTTACCTAATCATTAGCCCTGCAGTCAGTGTCCAATATCCCCGGTAAGGAGAGTCGGAGACTGCTGACTGGCTTGCGCATGTGGCGGTTTTGCCCGGTAATCGAGGGTTACCTAAGCAATCGCCTCCCAACAAGTGTCCAATGTCCCAGGTAAGGTGATCGGTGTGCACCGGTACCGTGGGAAAGGAATTTCGTTGGCACTTCGGGAATATATATTGTTAGGAATATTTATTTATTTAATATTATTTTAGGTACTTATTGCGTAAGCCCCTTCTGCTGGTCTCCTGTCTTTTGGCGTGTGCTGAGTTTGCATTTTTGCTGGGTGTTGATCGCTTCACCTGGGAGTAGCGTTGGCTGCGTCATCTGCTTGTGACGAACCATGGGATCCATGGTTCGTTACACCCCCCCTTTCTTCCGGGTGGGTGATGGAGAGATTTGTGGCGTCGCTTGGCGGGTGCTGAGGTTCGCCTTTTTCCGGGTTATCCTGTCCTTTGGCTTGTGCCGAGTCTCCGGATTCGTCGCTGTTAGTCTCGTCACTTTAGCGTGGCGTCGGTAACGTTATATTTTCTACTGCTGTTGTGATCGTGGCCTTTCTGCTGTTCTGGGTGCTTTGTGGTTGGTGTAGTTGGTGCTTGGTGGGTCGATTATCCCATATGACGATGGTTTTCTCGGCGGTTTTCTTTGGTCGTTATTTGTCCAGGCATTCTCGAATCTGCGGGGCTATGTCGGGTGGCCAAGGATCCGTCGGTAGTTCTGGGTCGTCTTCGGTGGGTTCGGTGGCTCCGGGGTGAAAGGTTTGATTCGGGTTTTTCGGAAGGATGGGTTTGTCAAATGTGCTTGACAGATCGATGCTCCGGTGGTAATCGCTTATGTGGGCGATGATCGGGGAGGCGTTGGACGTGGGTAGAGTAGTTTTGTAGCTCTGGCGGAACAATTGGGTAGTATTGTCTCCAGACTGGTGCATGAACTGGCTGGTCTCGACGATGTCTCTTTTGTTGGACCAATGGCTTGTTTGGGCGACGGATGCTTGGGTCTGTGGGCCAAGTCCGGCGGCCACGGCTCCGGGACTGGTTCGGGCTCATGTTCGGTTCGATCGGCGGCTTCGGAGTCAAGTGGTTGGCGTGGGTCTTCGGGTAAGAGGGTTGTATCGAAGGCGCTGGGCGGTTCGATCCTCCGTTGGTAGTCGCTTATGTGGGCGACGATGGGTGTGGTGTCGACCATGGGTATGATGTTTTGGTACGCCGGGTGTAGTACTCGTGTTATACTACAGCCAGACTGGTACGTGAACAGGTGAGTCGCGATGACGCCTCTGGTATCGCAACAACGACTTGTATGGGCGACGAAGATCTCGGACATGGCTCTAGGCATGGCTCGGTGCATGACGCTAAAAATCATGTCAGTACGCGGAAGGTACTCCATTGTGTGGGCGAGGATCGGTGTGGCGTCGGCCGTGGGTACGACAGGGCTGCGGTCGGTGTATCGTGGGGCCATCGTACTGGTTTCCGGGCCCGCGTTGAGGGGCTCTGTGGATATCAGTTCAATTATGGGCCCCGACCAGGGTGGGGTCAGCGTGGCTGTTTCCCTTGTTGCTGGGCTGTTGATCTGTTGCTGCCGTTGTCGGTGTCGATGTTGTTGTCTTGGTTCAGGGCTGATTGTCGTCTCTGAGGGTGTTTCTATGTTCACTTTCTCCTGGGAGGAGAGGGTACTTACATGCTCTGTTGCTGGACTTGGACCTGGGCTTCCTGTGTCGAGCGCCGGGTTCCAGTGCGTTAGTGCTTGTCTCGTGGGTGAGATTCTCGTAGTTTCTTTGGGGTATGTGTCCCCTGTGGTTGGCCTAGGACGCGGTTGCTCCGTAGTGACCGTGGGACTCGTTTTCCCGTTTGCTTGATTGTTGTTTCGTGTTGTTGGTTTCGGCTTCATGTTCGTGGGCCGGCGCTTTGCCTCTGCTGGGGCTGGGCTGGGTGTCGTGTTCTTCGTGGCGATCTGGGTCGTTTTGTTCATTGGGGTAGGTCGTGGTCGTGTGTTCGCTGAGGTTTGTATGGGTGTCATGTTGGCGTGGCTGGGTGCCGAAATTGTTGGGATAGGTTGCGGACGTATGACGGCCGCCGTTGGCTTCAGTTTCTGGTGTCGGGGTTCGTGGCCTTGTACTCTGTTGGTCGGAACGGTGTGGATATGTGGTGTGTGGCACTGATCTCGTAATTGTAGAAGTGTGGTACCGCACTGGATCGTTGTTTCAATGGCGCATAGGAAGTCCATGCCGACGATAACTTGATCCAACATGTTTGGTAGGACCAGGAGGGGTATTTGAACTTCTCTTTGATGCAGTCTGATGTGCGCCAGTAGAATCTGGGTGATCTCTCTGACCGAGCCGTCGGCCAGGCGTATGCGGACGCATGCATCTTGTAGGTTGGTGTTGTTGTCTAGTTGTCGGGCGAGGTTTGCACTGATAAAGCTTCGGGATGCCCCTGTGTCGACGGTGGCTTCCGTTGCCTGTCCTCCTATGGTTACCATTGCCACTATCCGGTTCTCGTTCATGTGTAGCGGGGTTTTTATTCGTGGGTCGGGGCAGACGTCGTTCCCGGCTGATCCCGTGTCAGTCGAGGACGCGAGTCGTTTCCCGACGTGTTCTGGCGACAGCAATCGATGGTCCGGGTGCCGCGCTTGCCACATTCCCAACAGAACAGGATCGAGGGATTTTGGCATTCATATGCCGCATGCCCTGCTTCACCACACCGGCGACAGGCTGCGCGTGGGTTGGCGATGGGGGTCGTAATCATGCGATGTGCTACCTCGGGCTTTGCCGTACTCACTGGGTTGGATGGCTGTCTTCTTGGTGAGTCTGCCGAGTCCCAATGAGGCTTCCGGAATGGTGTCCGATTGGAATCGTCGCTCCTCTGATCTGTAGTAGGCCGTGCGTATCTGGGCGTGTGTCGGGATGGTGCGAGAGTGCTCGGGATGGTCCGCTCTTGAATACTCTCAAACTCTGTGGCCAGCAGTGTTAGCTGTGACAAGTCCTGCAGTTCGTGGCGGCGCACGTACATCTGGTAGGCTGGGAGGGCGTTGTCGTAGATCCTGGTTAGCTCCTTGGTTGCGTCGTACCCAGCGTGGTGCATAAGTAGACGTATCTCGATGAGGAAATCTTTGAACAGTTCCCCAGCCAATTGCTTTCGGGCTCGGATCCGGTCTTCCAATTGTTCAAAATACCGTGGTGGCAAGAAGAACGTTAAGAATTCCTGGCGGAAATTTTCCCATGAGGAACTTTGTAGGCGGCTGGTGCGGAACCAGCGACTGGCACGGTCTGTGAGAAGTTCGGCCATGGCCCGCGGCAGATGGTTTGTGTCCACCCCATACGAGAGCGCGCGTTCTTCGAGCAGTTCGATGAATGATAGAGGGTCATCTTGGCCGTCAAACTGGATTCCCCACTTTCGGATGCGTTCCGCCATTGGTGCAGCGTGGTTGTAGTGGTGCCCTTCCATGGGTCGGTCGATCGATGGCAAGATCCTCGGCACGGGTGCTGAGTGGGTCTCTGTAGCTAGGGGCCTTGGAAACGGGGCGGCAGGAGTGCGGTATTCGGTGGCTGCGGGGACTCGTAGTCCGGTCTTAGGATCCATTTGGAGAGTGTCGGATGGTCCAGGAGTAGTGGGCCGTGGTGACTTGGAACGAGAGCGTGAGGCTGGCTTGGCATAGTGCCTCTCGAACTCTCCTAGGCGGACCCAGGCTTCTTGCGCGAGTGGCCCGGCGACTAGAGCGGCAAATTTCCTTCGGCGTTCATCGACCGTTCCTTCGCTGCCGAATCCGAATTCTTCGGCGAGGACTTCTAGTTCGTCCCGACGGAGTTTGTGGATCCAGCCGGTGCTGACCCCTGGGTTGGAAAAGTGTCCCGCAGGTATACCTCCTCTGGTTGTTCATCGTCGTGATGTTCCATGTTGATTTCTGTTGATTTTTGGCACTGAGTCACTGTTGAACGGCACTTTTAGGATCGGCACTGCGTATACTTTCGCGTTTATTTTCGCGCCCGGATTATGTAAGTGCGCGGACTTGTTATCGATTCAATTTCCTTTTTGATGGCAGTGGGTCTTTAATCCACGAAGTCCCTGATTTCGGTTTTCTTGAAGTTTCCACGAAAAATCCTTAAAAGTCCCTGCTCGGGCGCCACTTGTAATGTCCTATTTCAGGCTGAGGTATGCATCAGTCTGTTCAGGGTCCTGAATTACAAGATATTTATAATTCACGAGGACTTTATCGGGAAACCAGGAACTTTGCCAGAAAACTGAAATAGAAATCACAACACTTTTTGGTTCTTTTAATTTTAATAGTTTTCTTTATTCTTCCGTATGATTATTCTACCCGGTTATGTTAGGTTTTACTTGTACTACGACGCGGATGGTGATTTTGACTGCCTCTCGCGAAAGCTGATTGACTGCATCCCACGATGGCTGGTGGACTGCCTCCGACGATGGCTGGTGGACTGCCTCCGACGATGGCTGGTGGACTCCCCTTTCTTCATGCAAGGCAGTGCCTTTTATAGATCGGCCGGCCTTCGATTTTCCCATGAATGTCTTACAGATATCTTATTTCTACTCCAGAATGTGGGAAGGGTTCTTACATAAATATATATTGCCGAATTATAGTCTGCGCGTGCAGACGGGCTGATCGGTAACAGAAGGTTACCTAATCATTAGCCCTGCAGTCAGTGTCCAATATCCCCGGTAAGGAGAGTCGGAGACTGCTGACTGGCTTGCGCATGTGGCGGTTTTGCCCGGTAATCGAGGGTTACCTAAGCAATCGCCCCCCAACAAGTGTCCAATGTCCCAGGTAAGGTGATCGGTGTGCACCGGTACCGTGGGAAAGGAATTTCGTTGGCACTTCGGGAATATATATTGTTAGGAATATTTATTTATTTAATATTATTTTAGGTACTTATTGCGTAAGCCCCTTCTGCTGGTCTCCTGTCTTTTGGCGTGTGCTGAGTTTGCATTTTGGCTGGGTGTTGATCGCTTCACCTGGGAGTAGCGTTGGCTGCGTCATCTGCTTGTGACGAACCATGGGATCCATGGTTCGTTACAACTAGAAAAGAAAAGAACTAGAAAAGATATTAGTTTTTTAGGTATTGGCAAGTCCAGCTTATCGGCACACCAATTTGTGCAAACCACAATATGCTCTCACATACACCCATTCCAAATGGTGGCAGATTTTGTGATTTGGGGCAACAGCTCTGTGGGCTTTCCGCTGACACCACAATGTTAGCATTTCAGCTACACAAGCTGTTGCCCTCGCCCTCGCTCTCGCTCCCACGGGGCCTTTTCGTCCATTAGCGTAGCAAGATAGAAAAGGGACCCGGTGCAAAAAAAAATTGGGGCCCCAACTAAAGTCAGATACTTTATCATTAAGAGGGTTTTGTGTGAGCTTTATAGATTAATAATATTAGTAATTAGTTAATTAGGTCGTGGGGTAAATCGCATCCTTTATCCCTTGAAAATGTATGTGCTCAAAAAATTTTATTGTACATTTAACAAACTTTAACTTTTTATTTACGCTTCGCAAAAAACCGACTTTTTCTGATAGATAAAAAAAAAGAGTTAAGAGGTATATTAGATTTGTGGTAAAAGTGGTGTATATGTGGATTGCATTTGCAGGTCCAGGTTCGCCCCTCTCACAGTCCTCCCTGAGTGGGATTGATACCTGGAATGGCGTCGAGAGGTGATCACTCGGTATGCAGTAATCTGTCCCCTCCGGTAGTTGCGGGAGTCTCGTCAAGATTCCCGAGTGTCCAAACGCGGATGCTTTCCAAAGTTTGGATTCTCTCATTCTGAGTGCGTAAAGAGTTGCCACCTTTTTCCCCATGAGTTCTACAGGGAGAAGGTACAACATGGTATCGAGGGCTTCTCCTGGGGTTGTGCGTAGTCCGCCCGTTATGCATAGCTCTGCCATGCCAGTGCTGGCCACCACACCATCAGGATTGGTCGTATGATGGCGGTATATAGCTACCGGACTATGTGCGGGGTCATTCCCCATTTGAGTCCGAGCTTGCAGGTATAGAGGGCCATATTGACCTTCCTTACCCTATCCTCTGTGCTCAGTTTCCAGTCGAGCTTCCTATCGAAGATCAGGCCAAGATACTTGGCATTACTGCTAAAAACTAGCGCTTCCCCACAGAGTTTTGGGGGAGTCAGTGTCGGAATCTTGTACTTCCTGGTGAAGAGTACTAGTTCCGGTCTAGACGGATTAACACCTAGCCCGCATTTGTCTGCCCACTGGGACAGTTTCATGAGAGTGCTTGTCATGCACTCGCATAGCGTCTGTGGAAATTTCCCAGAGAATGCTATGGCAACATCATCAGCGTACGCCACCACATGTCATCCGCCCTTCTCTATCTCCCGCAGCAGTTCATTTACTCCGCCCTGCGGCGTACCTCTGCTGACAAACCTGGTGGAAGTTAACGTCCCCAGTGAGACCTCAACGGTCCTGCATTGAAGCATCTGATCGATGAGACTCACCGTCCGGGAATCAATCCCCAGGTCCGTCAGTGCACCCGTGATGGCGGTCGGGACGATGTTGTCAAGCCTTCTATGTCAAGGAAGGCCACCAATGTGTATTCCTTACAGCTAAGGGACTTTTCATTGATCGATGTAATCGCGTGTAGGACCGTCTCGGTGGGTCTTCCTTTCCGATAGGCGTGCTGAGAATCAGAGATTAGATTGGGCGGAATACTCGCCCTGAGATGCAGCCCTAAAAGCCGTTCCATCGTCTTCAAAAGAAAGGACGAAAAACTTATTGGTCTGAAATCTTTGGGGGCAGTGTGCGAGGGTTTACCTGCCTTGTGTATAAAAACGACTTTGGGCTGAAGCCATATGTCTGGGATTTGTCCGTGAGAGAAAATTCCCTCGTAAATCTGTTTGAGCCAACGCAGCCTGGGAAGTGTGTGTTGAGGAGAAGGTTTAGCGATTCATTGGGGTCGACTTCGACAGTACTTTGCACAAGCGTGAAGCTTCGGAGCTACTTTCTATTTCACTGCAAAACTTACGCCATGAGGCGCGTTTGGCTTTCCTAAGTTCCTTATTATAGGTTCATAAACTGACCTTGTACTCGGACCAGTTCTGCTCAATATATAGAGCTTTTGCTCTGTTGAAGAGTCCCCGGGAGGCTTTCCGGAGTTCCTCCAGTTTCGGAGTCCACCATTCAGGTTTCTTCCGGCCCCTAGTATTACTAGTGGGACAGGATTTTTCGAGCGCCGCATTGCAGGCGTCTGTAAATGTTTTCACCAGATCGGTCGTATTTTTCCGGGAGATATCTTACCCGGGGGGGGGTTGACTCAGGGTTGACTTCCGCAATTGGACTGGACTCGGTATGGAGAATGAGAAAACAGTTTGCACGTACCTGTGGTCCGATTAGTGTTCTTCAAGGATCCTCCAGGATACTATGTTATTCTGTATCGCGTGAGAGGCAAGTGTGAGGTCCAACCTCCTCGCGATTTTTAATATCCCACAATTAGGCTGATGTCCTTGGCCTCGCAGTATGCGATGAGAGCCCTTAGGGGCGCGTTTGGAGGGGGGTCAGGTTGGTCGTGACCCATATATGTGGAACCCATCCTCAGTGAGTTCTCCTGGCCGTCGAGGCTCACCGCTGTGTGATCTTCATCGCTGAGATTTGGGAGCAAAAATAAGTGCAACTTTCTTATTGCAAGAATGCAAGTACGGATTTTACCTGTGGTGTCAGCTACGTATAGCTTATATTCTTGAGTCCTTAGACCGGAAACCCTGTTTCCGAGGATCCAGGGCTCCTGAATGAGGACTATATCGGCTCCACCCTTGGCTAGGTGGAGCAATAGGGCAGCGCATGCTGCCTTACAGTGGTGGAGGTTTATCTGCAGGAGTGACAGCGGATGTCGTCCGACATCTCCGACGCTACGTCCGACTCCGCGGTTTGGCTTTCCGCTTCCGGGACCTCTGGCAGCTCAAGATCTGGCTGGATCTCTGCTTGCCTGCCCTTAGAGTCGGATTTGTAGAGGGCTATGGTCACCTTCCGGTAGCCATAGTCCACTACTCCGTCCGACTTTTTCAGGAGCTCGAGAGACTCCTCATTGAGGACGAGGATTATCTGGCGCCTCTGTCCAGTAACCTTATCCACCTTGGCCACCTTCCAATCGGCTGTAGGAAGGTGTGGGTTGCAGACCTGCATAACCTTCAAGATCTCCGGCTCTGCAGGCTTCACCGAGACCCACGCTCTGGCTCTTGGTCTGCTGGGGATGTCTTCCCATTTTACGGCCTCCAGTTTGGCCCCTGGGTAGACCTTCTTGAGAGCGGCCACCGCCTTCATGTAGAGGGCCGCCGAGCGAGCATCTTGGCAGGCGATGGCTTTCACCGTGCCTTGATTCCACTCAGCGTCCTCACATTTAGGCGGTGGCCCTCAATTCTCCGCGAGCTCCTCCAGAAATCTGTCCTGGAGCTCCCCATCGACCAGATGCCATTTGTTCCGAGGGACATTACCATCCTTGGCGCCCCTGTCCAGGACGCCATTTAGGGTCTTGCCCCTTGGCCCCTTTGGCTACCAGAAAATTTGGGATTATTGAGCCTCTTCTTCTTCCTCTTCACCGACGACCTGAAGTCAGGGTCGTCTTTTGACAGGATAAAGGCAGCGCGCCTCCTGTCTTGGTAGGACTGCTTCTTATCCTGCGCTGCACTTCCGCCGCCTGCCGAGGTTGACGGGAGTTCGCCGGTCTCAAGGCGCTGCGATATCTCTCTGCTTGGCAGCCACCCCGATGCCTGGTTTGCCCGCGGTGCCCCCCGGCTTGGATGGGCTCGATTGGCTTATCGGAGCCCTCCTCGCAGCTTTTTTTGACTGAAGACTTCCCCGTCTTCTTGGGACCTGATTACACTAGTCAACACGAGAATTGGGCTGTGGCCCAAAATGAATTTTTCTTATGATTTCGGGGCTTAAAAGTTTTTAACGAATTATGGTTTTTATACCCGTACTCAAAAAAGAGTTAAGGGGTATATTAGATTTGTGGTAAAAGTGGATGTGTGTAACGCAGAGAAGGAAACGTTTCCGACACCATAAAGTATATATATTCTTGATCAGCATCAATAGCCGAGTCGATATAGCCATGTCCGTCTGTCCGTCTGTCCGTCCGTCCGTCCGTCTGTCCGTCTTGATGAGCGCCTAGATCTGAGAGACTATAAGAGCTAGAGAAAGCGCCTAGCCAAGCGTGTGGAACAGCTGGAGACGGAGGCATCCGAGAATGGCGCTCTAAAGGATCAAATATTGGCACTGGAGGCGCGTTTTGAGCAGAAGCTGGAGGTGCAGGCAATGGACGGGGTCGCAGCTGACGTCCGAGTGCACGGAGTCCCGTTTGTTGACGGCGAAAACTTAAAAACAATCTTTCATACACTGTGTTTTTCACTTAATCTTACGCCTCCGCCAAAGATTAGGGATATTTTCCGAATAAGACATCGAACGGCACTATTGTTGATCCCACAATTATAGTTAAAATGGATCACACACGCGACAAAATTGCATTGCTCCGACAAATTGGTGCATATCGGAGAACAGAAAAACAGCCGCTGAGCTTACAGCTGCTGGGTTTCGACTCAAACGTGCCATTCTATGTTAACGAGCAACTTACAAAAGCTCAATATGCAATTTTCAAAGAAGCTATGAAAGGGAAAAGGCAAAAAAAAACTCACCGCAGTATTTACGCGCCGCTCCGCTGTTCATGTGAGAGTGGCTGGGAGCGATAACTACGTTCGCATTAGTAGCATGCAAGAGCTTTTGTCCATGTATGCATCTCAATCCCATCACCAAGAACACGATCAACAGGGGAGCTTTCGTAGCTAAATGTCTCTCTTACCTTTTTCTTTATGTACTCAATGTTAGTCTTAAGAGTTTACTGCATTTCTTTCTCCTTTGTAACTTTAAGTTTTTATGTACGTTTTTAAGGTGTAAGTCGAATATCTCTTTGAATTTGTCTGTGCGTCAGTTAAGTATGGATAAATTAACTGCAAAATGCAGAGTAATATGACTTCAGAGGCGAGCAGTCATGCACTAATCCGTATTCTTAGCAAGCAACACTCAGGAATTAATATTTGTCATATTAATGTCTAAAGTCTAACCAAAAAGATGGATGAATTCAGGTAGCTTTTTACTAACTCAAATGTTGATGTCATCTGTGTTTCTGAAACGTGGTTTACATCTAATATCTGTGATGTTATGATTACGTGTGACGGATACAATGTCTTTCGTTCGGACCGGAAGGGACATGCTGGGGGTGTTGCAATCTATGTTAAGTCCAACCTGACATCTAATGTAATAAGTAAGCACACCAATGAGAGTCAAATAGAGTATATCTTTCTCGAAATAAAGGGAGCCAGACAAGCGTCCAGGTTACTTATTGGCTGCATTTACAGACCAAATCGCACAACAGACTTTTCGGAAGCCATCTCAATACTGGACACAATATCATTAAGGTATGACAATGTAGTAATCACCGGTGACCTAAATAGCAACATGCTGAAAGAGCACCAGCTAAAAAACAATTTGGAAGCGATAGGCCTGCATGCTGCAAACTCTGACTACCCAACTCATTTCTCACACAGTACTGACACCCTGCTTGAAGTATTTTTTGTTAGTGATCGCCAAAGTATTTTATTATATGACCAAATTTCTGTGCCAGTATTCTCTAGACATGACTTAATATTTCTGACGTATAATGTTTACTTCGAAAACTCTGCCGAAACAATATATTACAGGGACTTTAAAAATATTGACTATGTTTCGTTAAGTGCTGAATGTGACCAACTGGACTGGAATAGAATCCTTGCTACAACCTCAGTGGACGAACAAGTTTCATTACTTCAGAATAACATACTGTACCTTAACAACAAATTTGTACCAACTAAATCACGCACTATTAGGCCGACTTTAAAGCCCTGGTTTTCTGACAACATAAAGTTGCTAATAAATGCTCGAAATGTTTCGTATGAGCGATGGAAACGATACAAGACAAGCCATCACTACGCTATGTTTAAGGAAGCGAGACACAAAGTGCAGACTAGCATTAAGAAATCTAAAACTAACTATTACACGATCAAATTTCATGAAATCATGTCAACTAGCCAAAAATGGCAGGAACTAAAATCACTCGGTATCGGCAAACAGATGCCGAAATCACCACAGGTGGATATAGACCTTGATGATTTGAACAGAAAATTTGTGCAATCTACCGTACCTACTGTACTAAATAACGTATACCTTGACTGTGATATTTATTGTGATAATAGATTTAGCTTTGAATGTGTGTCCCAATGTGATGTTGTAGAGTCGATTCTTAAAATTAAATCTAGTGCAACAGGACCAGATGATATAAATCCCAAATTTCTTAAACCACTGCTACCAAAGATAATACTATATATAACACATCTCTTTAATAGTGCAATAAAGAGCTCGTCATTTCCTAAGGCCTGGAAAGCAGCCAAAATAATCCCAATACCGAAGTCAAATAACGACTTTAGACCGATTGCCATTTTGCCTTTTCTTTCAAAAGCTCTTGAACGATTGCTCTCAACCCAACTTAGTAACTATATGGCAAGTAATAAACTGCTTAATGAAAAACAATCGGGGTTTAGGAAAGACAGGAGCTGTATCTCTGCAATCCTTAAAGTCACTGAAGACATCCGTAAACAAATTGATGAAGGACAGGTGGCATTCTTAACATTATTAGACTATAGCAAAGCATTCGATACCGTCAATCACGAGGTTATGTGTAAAAAACTACAAAGACTATATGGACTGGACAACTACTGCAACCGAACTAATTCATTCATACTTGACAAATCGATCACAATCTGTAGTCACGAAATTTGGGAACTCGTCATCTCTGTCCCCTACGAGAGGAGTTCCGCAAGGATCTATCCTTGGACCATTATTGTTTACTGTTTATGTAAATGACCTTCCCAATGTATTGTCTGAGTGTGAAGTCCATTTATATGCTGATGACGTCCAAATGTATGTATGCCGTCCCGTAAATAACATAAATGAGTGTGCAATAATAACCAACAGGGAACTAACAAACATAAGAAGTTGGGCAAACAATAACGGTCTAGGATTAAACCCAACTAAATCGAAATGCCTAGTAATCTCAAAGAAGAAAATCGAACTTACTAACCTACGCAAAATAAAAATAAATCACAATACCATTACATACACAACAACAGCAAATAATTTGGGAGTGGTTTTTAATAGCATGCTTACATGGAATGATCACATTATAAAGGTCGTAGGTAGAACCTATGGTTTGCTGAGAACTTTAAACATGACACAACGTTACCTTCCAGAAAATATTCGTCTCTTAGTTGCTAAAACACTATTGATACAAACACTTTTTTATGGCGTAGAGCTATTTGCAAACTGTGATAGTAGTTGTAAGCAAAAACTGAACGTCGTATTCAATAGTATAGCAAGATATGTGTTTAACATAAGAAAGAGGGAGCATATAACCACTCATGCAGTCAGAATTTTTGGTATGGGTTTAACGAAATGGATTGACTCGCGAGCATTAATATTTTTACATAAAATTATAACCAAGAAAGAACCACCATATCTATCAGACATACTAAGGTTTACTGCATCACGAAGAACAAATAATATAGTATGTCTTAAGCACAGACTAGCTAGCTCTGAAAGACACTTTTTCATTTACACTGTTCGCCTATGGAACCAATTACCAAATAGCTTAAAAACAACTGTAGACGCATTAAAATTCAGGATAAATTTGACTATACATCTGAAAACTCTAAATTAAAAGAAAAAGAATAACATACCTCAAAATAAAATTAAGAATATATTATGCTTAGGAGATATTTAAATTTAAATTTAGAATTAAAAATGTGTATAAAATTAAGAAAAATTAGCTATAAGAAATATTCGATCTAATCCAATTTCATTTAATAATTAATCGTATTGGAATTTTTGTGACTAGTGCACTAATCATAAGGTACAACCTTGTAGCACTAGGAAAATCAAAATAAACAAACAAACTCTCTCTCACACTACTACAAGTGTATTTCAAAATTTCGCCCCGCGCCCTTCCGCTCCAACAAAGGACGAAAATCTGTGGCAGGCACATTTTTAAAGATACGATTAAATTAAAAACGCAGTATAGTGAGAATGCCCATATCTACCAGATTGCCGAATCTGAACTAGATCGGATCATAATTATAGCCAGAATGAAGAAATTAATTTTCTGTTGGTTCCCTCTTCTTCTCCAGCGCTGCTGACGCTACTGATTCTCTTTCTCGCTCGCACACTCTGCCGCGTTCAGTGCGCGAGCAACCCCTAGCGGAGGAGATGTAGAATATAAATGGTACATGTACAATCTACTTTTTAGATGTGGAATATACATTGTAGATGTAGATAACAGATGTAGCAAAAAAATTTAAAATGTAAAATTTTTTTTTAATTTTTAAATTCTAAAAAATCATAAGCTCAAAAATGTATATACTGACTAAGTACGGGTATAAGTAGAGTCTCGTCCCCAGAGTAGTTTTTTTTTAAATTAATTTTTTAAAATCTTGTATTTTTTTAATGTTTTTTTTTCAGAGGTAGTGCTTCTAGTTTTCACATAACTTAAGTTTCTTATATCTGGTTGTATAGAACTTTGCAGCAAAGCCTAACAAAAATAATTTCAATGCTATTATGCCCTTCGACGTGAAAGATTTGGGAAGCCATGTCCGAACAAACAGCAATCAGAACACCGCCACCACGAGATGGACGAACATACCTATGTATATTAAATTTGTCAATAAAATTCAAAATCCTAAATCGAGGAGTTGAGCCAGGTTTCAGAAAAAGCGATTACATCAGTCTCGAAAGATGCACTGTCAGTATATAGCTTGTTAAGCTTACTGCCCAAGCCACGAGCATTCTGATAGGTTATCTTAAGGGAAAGAGGAGAAATTAGTTTTTTGAGGCCGAGGGTAAAGCTGCCGGAGATAGAGTTAGACGGACAGAAGTTAAAGCAGTCGGATATGGAGTTGGAAGGACACCCACTCGTCGTTCAGGGCTAGAGGGACGATTGGTAAACACATCACAGATAGTATGTTCAGGCCAGAAAGAGGGATCGAGCACACTACTGACATGTTTGAGATGCAGCCCTAAAAGCCGTTCCATCGTCTTCAAAAGAAAGGACGAAAAACTTATTGGTCTGAAATCTTTGGGGGCAGTGTGCGAGGGTTTACCTGCCTTGGGTATTGTACCGAACCATGGCTCTAGCCATATCTCGTTACAAACAGCTCGGGAACAACAGTCAAACAGCCGCAGAGACACCGAACCCTGGCTCTGGCCACGGCTCTCCTCACAAATAGCGGTGCGTCAGCACCCCGGAAATAAAATAGTCTTAAGCACACAATCAACAACACCCCACCTCTTGGGACATTGCGCAATCGACTTACCACTCAACTTCCGCGATGCAGAGTTAACAAAAACTCATTTCTTTTGAAACCAAATACCCAATTCCCAACTGCACCTTCCGGGATGCAGCATCAGCAAAACCACCCTGACCCACTAAAAATTGTCAACGAAGCACCAAGCTTCGACCTAGTTACCACACCCTACAATTATTATTATCCAATAGCCTTAAGTCAGCAAGAATTAATTATTTCCGGGTCTCAGGTGCGATCGCCAGCTACATAAAAGGGCCAAGATCGGCCGAAAGAGGTAGGCAGTCCATCAGCCCAAAACACAAGACACTGCACTACGCAGTCCCTCAGTCACACACCCAAGACACTGCACTACGCAGTCCCTCAGTCACACACCCAAGACACTGCACTAGGCAGTCCATCAGCCCGAATACAAGACACAGGCAGTCCATCAGCCCAAACACAAGACACTGCACAAGGCAGTCCCTCAGTCACACACCCAAGACACTGCACGACGCAGTCCACCAGCGCACCATTCAACTAGGAGTTGAAGTAGCAGAATTTAAGTGAATGAAGAAAACAGAATACTAAATAAAAAACCCAAGAAAAATCCAACAAACAAAAAACCGTCGCATCATCAATTTCTCGCTGCCTACTACATTCTTTTGCAAGCCAGCCCGACACCTGAAGTCACCTACAAACTACAAATTTTCTTGTAGCGGACCCTGGACAGACTGATGCATACCTCAGCCTGAAATAGGACCTCGCAAGTGGCGCCCGAGCAGGGACTTTTTGGTGACTTTAAGGAGACTAACACCTTAATACGGAGCTTTGTGGAGTAAAGACCCACGGCCACTGAAGGAAACTAGGCTAGCAAGGATCAATAACCGTCAAGCACAAAAACGCAAAATCCAGTCACAAGCAAAAGTGCTACAGTATAGAAGTACCACCAACACAACGTGAGTCAGTGCTACTAACCGCAAAAACACACCATGGAAGCCCACGAAGCCGGTCAACCCGACGAATTTTACCCGGAGGGACTCCATACCAATCCAGGAGTCACCACCGGCTGGATCTACAAACTCCGGCGGGATGAGCTGGAAGCCCTGGCCGAGGAATTCGGATTCGGCAACGAAGGAACAGTCGAGGAACGACGAAAGAGGTTCGCCTCACTAGTCGCCGGAACACTCTCGCAGGATGCCTGGGTTCGACTGGCAGACCTCGAAAGGCAATACGCCAGACCATCAGGACGCTCCAAGTCGCCCATGCCCACCACTCCTGGGCCATATGACCAGCGAAAAACCGAGCCAAAAGCCGGGTTACAAGTCCCCACCGAATACAGCACACCCGGCCCACCACGCATGGTAACGCCAGCCGATCTGCCCAGACCTCCAGTTACGGAGACCAGCCGCTTGCCCACACAGAGGATCGTGCCAGCCATGGACTCTTCCACCGCCCACATCGCGGAACAGATTCGCAAATGGGGGATCAGGTTCGACGGACAGGACGATCCACTCGCATTTCTGGAACTACTCGAAGAAGTGCACTCTCATATGGGGTGGACACAAATCAGCTACCTCGGGCCATGACAGAGCTTCTCACCGATCGGGCCAGTCGCTGGTACCGCACCAGCCAACTTCAAGGCAGCTCATGGGCATATTTCGCCAAGAATTCTTGACTTTCTTCTTGCCGCCATGGTATTTTTAACAATTGGAAGACCAGATCCGAGCCCGCAAGCAAGCGGTAGGAGAATTGTTTAAGGATTACCTCATCGAGATACGTCTACTCATGCACCACGCCAGGTACGACGCAGCCAAGGAACTGAACAGGATCTACGATAACGCCCTGCCAGCATACCAGATGTACGTGCGGCGACACGAACTACAAAGCTTAGCACAGCTCACAATGTTGGCCACCGAGTTCGAGAGCATCCAAGAGCGGACCATCCCCGACCACTTTCGCACCCCCCGTAACACTCCAAGATACGCAAGGCCGGCTTCAGAGCCGAGGAATTGCGACTCGCACCAGACGCCATTTCTGAGTCCCCATTGGGAATCGACAGACACACCAGGGAGACCACCAGCTCATCCAAACAGTACGGCGAATCCCGAAGTAGCCCATCACATGATCACGACCCCCATCATCAAACCACGCGCAGCCTGTCGCCGGTGTGGTGAAGCGGGGCATGCGGCATACGACTGCCATAATCCCTCCATCCTATTCTGCTGGGAATGTGGCAAACGCGGCACACGGACCGTAAATTGCTGCCGCCAAAACACGTTGGGAAACGACATGCGTCCCCAACTGACACGGGATCAGCCGGGAACGACGCCTCCTCCAACCCGCGACTAAATAACTCTCTACACGTAAGCAACGGCCGGATAGTGGCGATGGTGACCATAGGAGGACACGCAACGGAAGCCACAATCGACACCGGGGCATCCAGAAGCTTCATCAGCGCAAACCTCGCCCGACAACTAGACAACAACACCAACCGGCAAGATGCATGCGTCCGCTAGGGCTGCAAAAACATCGATGTCATCGATGTTTTTATAATTGAGCGATGCATCGATGGTTTTTTTTTATCATCGACGTTTCACTGCATTCACTGACATAAGGCATTTGTTTTGTTTTTCTCAATTTGGTTAGTGGTTCCTTCGGTTAAAATGGACAAGTTTTTGCGCATATCAAGTTAGTAATGAAACACAATATGGCTTATCAGTTCCAGCAACCTCGACAGAGTCGGTGCGAGCCTTCAGCAAAGCTGGGGAAATTGTTAATGAAAAACGTGCAGCACTGAAGCCAAAGGCAGTAAATATATTGTTGTTTTTATCAAAGAACCAATGGCTAAATGACGAATAGATCTCAAACAAAAATTAATAGTTTTAAGAAATGAGTTAGTATTATTGTTTTTTTTTTTTTAAGAAATTGATGTTTTGTTTTTGTTAAATATTTTAAGAAATTAAGCTGACTTTATGAAATTGTGTTTTCCTGTTTTTTTACAAATTTCTAGGAAACTTTTTAATTTTTTAACAATTTTCGATTGAACCCGTGCTTACTACCATCCACGTACAAGACGCCGAACTCCGATACCAGAAACCCCAACAAAGCGCAACGAACCTACGTCCACGACCTACCACAACGCACACGGCACCCAATAACGCAACGCAGCACTTGACACCCAAACCAATCGCAACGAATACGAAGCAACGGCACACTACGGAGAACACGAATCCAAGGTCAGCACCAGCAAACCGCAATCAAGCAATCGGGAAAACGAGTCCCACGGTCACTACGGAGCAACCGCGTCCTAGGCCAACCACAGGGGACACATACCCCAAACAAACCACGAGGATCTCACACAGGCAGCCCAGGTCCAAAACAAGCAACAGAGCAAGCACGCACAGAATCCACAACGGAAGAATTGAACGCACGGACACCCTCAAAACCGACCATCAGCATCGAAAAAGGACAACGGCAACCATCATCCGACAGCCCAGCAACACGGGAAACAGCCACGCTAACCCCACGCTGGTCGGGGCCCATAATTGAACTGATATCCACAGAGCCCCTCAACGCGGGCCCGGAAACCAGGACGATAACCCCACGATGCACCGACAGCCGCCCTGTCCCCCCCACGGCCGACGCCACACCGATCCTCGCCAACACAATGGAGTACCTTCCGCGTACTGACATGATTCTTAGCGCCATGCAGCAAGCCATGCCTAGAGCCTTGTCCGAGATCTTCGTCGCCCACACAAGTCGTTGCCACGATACCAGAGGTGTCATCGCGTATAACACGAGTACTACACCCGGCGTACCAAAACATCATACCCATGGCCAACGCCACCCCGATCGTCGCCCACATAAGCGACTACCAACGGAGGATCGAAACGCCCAGCGCCTTCGACACAACCCTCTTACTCGGAGACCCCAGCCAGCCATTTGACTCCGCCGATCCAACCGAACATGAGCCCGAACCAGTCCCGAAGCCGTGGCCGCCGGACTTGGCCCCGCAGACCCAAGCATCCGTCGCCCAAACAAGCCATTGGTCCAACAAAAGAGACATCGTCAAGACCAGCCAGTTCATGCACCAGTCTGGAGACAATACCACCCAAGTGTTCCACCAGAGCTACAAAACTACTCTACCCACGTCCAACGCCTCCCTGATCATCGACCACATAAGCCATTACCACCGGAGTATCGAACCGTCAAGCACATTTGACAAACCCATCCTTACGAAAAACCCGAATCAAAACTTTGACCCCGGAGCCACCGAACCCACCGAAGACGACCCAGAACTACCGACGGATCCTTGGCCACCCGACATAGCACCGCAGATTCGAGAATGTCTGGACAAATAACTACCAACGAACCATGGCTACCTAAAGAGGTAGGCAGTCCATCAGCCCAAACACAAGACACTGCACAAGGCAGTCCCTCAGTCACACACCCAAGACACTGCACTACGCAGTCCCTCAGGCACACACCCAAGACACTGCACGACGCAGTCGTGAATGAAGAAAACAGAATACTAAATAAAAAACCCAAGAAAAATCCAACAAACAAAAAACCGTCGCATCATCAATTTCTCGCTGCCTACTACATTCTTTTGCAAGCCAGCCCGACACCTGAAGTCACCTACAAACTACAAATTTTCTTGTAGCGGACCCTGGACAGACTGATGCATACCTCAGCCTGAAATAGGACCTCACAGTATAAAAACGACTTTGGGCTGAAGCCATATGTCTGGGATTTGTCCGTGAGAGAAAATTCCCTCGTAAATCTGTTTGAGCCTTTGTCCGGCGTGAATCAGTTGGGCTGGGATGATGTCATCTGTTCTAGCAGACTTGTATTGCTTAAAGCTTTTAATTGCCCAGGATATGTTCTTCTGACTTAGCAGGCTTAGAATGGATCTTGAGGCAACAGAAGGAGGTTCGCTGTTTACAACGCAGCCTGGGAAGTGTGTGTTGAGGAGAAGGTTTAGCGATTCAGTGGGGTCGACTTCGATAGTACTGTGCACAAGCGTGAAGCTTCAGAGCTACTTTCTATTTCACTGCAGAACTTACGCCATGAGGCGCGTTTGGCTTTACTAAGTTCCTTGTTATAGGTTGATAAACTGACCTTGTACTCGGACCAGTTCTGCTCAATATTTAGAGCTTTTGCTCTGTTGACGAGTCCCCGGGAGGCTTTCCGGAGTTCCTCCAGTTTCGGAGTCCACCATTCAGGTTTCTTCGGGCCCCTAGTATTACTAGTGGGACAGGATTTTTCGAGCGCCGCATTGCAGGCGTCTGTAAATGTTTTCACCAGATCGGTCGTATTTTTCCGGAGATATCTTACCCGGGGGGGGTTGACTCAGGGAGAATATGGCCAAGGTGTTCTGAGTAACGAGTCCAGTTTGTCCGCCTGAGGTTCCGCAATTGGACTGGACTCGGTATGGAGAATGAGAAAACAGTTTGCACGTACCTGTGGTCCGATTAGTGTTCTTCAAGGATCCTCCAGGATACTCTGTTATTCTGTATCGCGTGAGAGGCAAGTGTGAGGTCCAACCTCCTCGCGATTTTTAATAATAAAGGTGGGATCGTTCTCCCGGTTTAATATGATCATCTGAGCCGTCAGTATATAGCTGAAAAGGGACTCACCCCGTTCATTGGTGTCGGTGCTTCCCCACTGACTGGGGTGTGCGTTGGCGTCGCATCCCACAATTAGGCTGATGTCCTTGGCCTCGCAGTATGCGATGAGAGCCCTTAGGGGCGCGTTTGGAGGGGG
This sequence comes from Drosophila obscura, assembly GCF_018151105.1. NCBI lineage: Eukaryota > Metazoa > Arthropoda > Insecta > Diptera > Drosophilidae > Drosophila > Drosophila obscura. The sequence goes on along the minus strand of NW_024542848.1, from coordinate 1,987,274 downwards.
GTCAGGTTGGTCGTGACCCATATATGTGGAACCCATCCTCAGTGAGTTCTCCTGGCCGTCGAGGCTCACCGCTGTGTGATCTTCATCGCTGAGATTTGGAAGCAAAAATAAGTGTAACTTTCTTATTGCAAGAATGCAAGTACGGATTTTACCTGTGGTGTCAGCTACGTATAGCTTATATTCTTGAGTCCTTAGACCGGAAAACCTGTTTCCGAGGATCCAGGGCTCCTGAATGAGGACTATATCGGCTCCACCCTTGGCTAGGTGGAGCAATAGGGCAGCGCATGCTGCCTTACAATGGTGGAGGTTTATCTGCAGGAGTGACAGGGACATTCCTGAGACTCGCCTCCACCAATGTGTCGTCGGCATCGCTCTCGCTTGCATCCGACTCCGCGGTTTGGCTTTCCGCTTCCGGGACCTCTGGCAGCTCAAGATCTGGCTGGATCTCTGCTTGCCTGCCCTTAGAGTCGGATTTGTAGAGGGCTATGGTCACCTTCCGGTAGCCATAGTCCACTACTCCGTCCCAACTTTTTCAGGAGCTCGAGAGACTTCTCATTGAGGACGAGGATTATCTGGCGCCTCTGTCCAGTAACCTTATCCACCTTGGCCACCTTCCAATCGGCTGTAGGAAGGTGTGGGTTGCAGACCTGCATAACCTTCAAGATCTCCGGCTCTGCAGGCTTCACCGAGACCCACGCTCTGGCTCTTGGTCTGCTGGGGATGTCTTCCCATTTTACGGCCTCCAGTTTGGCCCCTGGGTATACCTTCTTGAGAGCGGCCACCGCCTTCATGTAGAGGGCCGCCGAGCGAGCATCTTGGCAGGCGATGGCTTTCACCGTGCCTTGATGCCATCCAGCGTCCTCACATTTAGGCGGTGGCCCTCAATTCTCCGCGAGCTCCTCCAGAAATCTGTCCTGGAGCTCCCCATCGACCAGATGCCATTTGTTCCGAGGGACATTACCATCCTTGGCGCCCCTGTCCAGGACGCCATTTAAGGTCTTGCCCCTTGGCCCCTTTGGCTACCAGAAAATTTGGGATTATTGAGCCTCTTCTTCTTCCTCTTCACCGACGACCTGAAGTCAGGGTCGTCTTTTGACAGGATAAAGGCAGAGCGCCTCCTGTCTTGGTAGGACGGCTTCTTATCCTGCGCTGCACTTCCGCCGCCTGCCGAGGTTGACGGGAGTTCGCCGGACTCAAGGTGCTGCGATATCTCTCTGCTTGGCAGCCACCCCGATGCCTGGTTTGCCCGCGGTGCCCCCCGGCTTGGATGGGCTCGATTGGCTTATCGGAGCCCTCCTCGCAGCTTTTTTTGCCTGAAGACGGTGGACCGACTTAGTCTCCTTCCCCGTCTTCTTGGGACCTGATTACACTAGTCAACACGAGAATTGGGCTGTGGCCCAAAATGAATTTTTCTTATAGATTTCGGGGCTTACAAATATTTAACGAATTATGGTTTTTTTTTATGGTGTGGTTTTTTTTTAAGAATTTTTTAAAATCTGGTATTTTTTTAATGTTTTTTTTTTCAGAGGTAGTGCTTCTATTTTTTACATAACTTAAGTGTCTTATATCTGGTTGTATAGAACTTTGCAGCAAAGCTTAACAAAAATAATTTCAATGCTATTATGCCCTTCCACGTGAAAGATTTGGGAAGCCATGTCCGAACGAACAGCAATCAGAACACCGCCACCACGAGATGGACGAACATACCTATGTATATTAAATTTGTCAATGAGAATCTCGGAGTCCTAAATCGAGGAGTTGAGCCAGGTTTCAGAAAAAGCGATTACATCAGTCTCGAAAGATGCACTGTCAGTATAGAGCTTGTTAAGCTTACTGCCCAAGCCACGAGCATTCTGATAGGTTATCTTAAGGGAAAGAGGAGAAATTAGTTTTTTGAGGCCGAGGGTAAAGCTGCCGGAGATAGAGTTGGACGGACAGAAGTTAAAGCAGTCGGATATGGAGTTGGAAGGACACCCACTCGTCGTTCAGGGCTAGAGGGACGATTGGTAAACACATCACAGATAGTATGTTCAGGCCAGAAAGAGGGATCGAGCACACTACTGACATGTTTGTCAGGAACAAGAATTTTGAAGGAAGATATGTTGCGTTTAACTTTTAAGTTTAATTTAGTGACAACAAAACCTGAGGAATCTTCAATGTAAAGCTTAGAAAAGATAAAGTCCCTGACCAGGACATCCGTTGCCGATGCCATAGTCGAGAAACGAAAATAGATTTTAGTGGGGCGACAGCAGTTAGGATAGAAGGAGGGATGGTAGAAGGTATAACTATTAGGTAGAACCGGCGGAGCAGATTCAACCCGAAGGCCAGAATAGGCAGATAATGGGCCATATTCTGGGTTGACGATGGATGCCAAGGCAGACGGAGCTTCCACATCCATGCTGGCGGCAGCGTCAGCGGGTTCCAGTGAAGGCACCGAAGCTCCAGCGACAGGATCTTCATTGACTTCTCGCCTGACATCGCAGTCAGACAGTGGCACTGGAGAGGCGGCTGTTGAGGAGGTGGATGCAGAAGCCACAGTCGGTGCCCCATTACATCCAAGTTCGACAGCACCAAAGTCTATTAAAGACGGTGACCGAATTGGGGATAGAGGAGATCCAGGAACTGCAAGGAAAACCCCATTATTACCAGTGGGCAGACTGTTGTTACCTTTCCTTCTCTTAGGCGACTCAGTCAACATTTTAAGATTTTTGAAGTGAGACTCCATAGAAAAAAACTTTTCCTGTAATAGTCGGAATCCACAGTTGATGGCCGCGAATTCATTAGTAGTTTGTTTTATAAAAACTCGCATGTCGCTTTCAACCGATTTGGCCGAGGTCAGCGCATACCGTATGTGACATGTTGTCACACAGTCAGCAGTAGGTGAAAATTTGCTTTACGGCTACCGAGCGGCACTTTTTGGCGCAGCAAGTACTCATTATAAGAGTGTAGACCGAAAGAAAAAGAAAAAAGGAGATGGGGAAAAGGTAACAATCAAGTCGGTGTATATGCTAAAGCTGTCTCTCACGCTTGTAACACTCAGATAAGCGCACAAACAATAACAAAGATCACAAAAACAACAACAAGCGTTCGACGGTGGCCGCTGAAACGCAGTTAGCTTTATCAAAGCGATCAAAGCTTAAACACAGAGAGACGAGATAAACACAGAGATTTAGGCGGGCACGGAGAGGCGACGAACCGAGAGCGTCAGTGCAAGTATGTAGGAAGAACGGTAAGAACGGAGATAAAAGTAGAAAGCGGCTCAGAGTTCATAGAGAAAATGTCAACAACAACACAGCTATGAATAGGAATGCACGGAAGAAATGAGAAGGACAAATTGACTTTAAATAAGTACACAAAAATACGCTAACTAAACGAGCACAGGTAGTGGACAGATTGCACAGTCGGTTTACAACACAGGGTACACTAATAAAACACAATTAGTTTCAATTAATCGTAGAAAAGACAACTTTTTAGGAGGAGCGAAGTAAAACACGACCATCAGCCACGATAAATATCGATAAACAATATCGAATCCGCTCAACTTCTTATTTTACTCTGAATCAACAACTGGTGAAAAAGCTGTGGTTTTTTTTAAGGGAATTTACAAGTATAATTAAAAAAACATTATTATGGAAAAAAAATTTTATAGACCTCAATTATAAAGAATTTTTCTGTAAAAAGTTTTTGTCGGTCGATCGATTATGGTTATTTTTTAAGAGAATTTCTAAGTTTTTCATTTTGACAATTATGTATGGGAAAAACTGAAATTTTTGAATTCCTCTAAGAAAACCATACCCGACCGAATAATATTATTCGAGATCTATCGACTTTTCATACCCGTACTCAAAAAGAATTAAGGGGAATATTAGATTTGTGGTAAAAGTGGATGTGTGTAACGCAGAGAAGGAAACGTTTCCGACCCCATGTCTGTCCGTCTGTCTGTCTGTCCGTCTTGTTGAGCGCCTAGATCTCAGAGACTATAAGAGATAGTCTGGTTTCCAGACTCATGTGACTGCTACAAGTGTATTTCAAAATTTCGCCCCGGCCCCTTCCGCCACCACAAAAGACGAAAATCTGTGGTAGGCACAATTTTAAATTTATCGTAGAGAATGACCATATCTACCAGATTGCCAAATCTGAATCAGAATGAAGAAATTATTTTTCAAATTTTAAAAAATCATAAGCTTAAAAATGTATATACTGACTGAGTACGGGTATAAGTAGAATCGCGTCCCCAGAAGCGTCTCACACGTTCCTTCTCGTTTTGTTCTTGTTTGTTTTTGAGCATCGTTTCGAAAATTCAAAATTTTTTAAACTTTTTGCTCTTTTGGCATTTGGTATACAAAAAAAACGAAACTTTAGTTTTTACGCGAACATTTTTTATAACTTACGGACTATCAACGGTTTTTGTATAGAGTACAGACTCTTGATTTACATATATACTAAAATTTTGACTAACGTGGCCAAAACCGAATTTTTTGACCTCGATGCGCAAGGTTCAAACGTTAAACGATTTCAAAATTTTCAAAAATTACCTCTGCTTTAGAGTTTCTTAACATAACTTTCTTATACCGGGCCGACTTAAGATTCAAAAATGTTGGTTGTTTAGCCCACTCTAATGTAAAGGGGTTCAATTCCGAGTATGGTTTTGAGTGCTCTTATTAGGGTTGACCTCAGCGCTCCCGTGATGCAGAGCAGTGCCTGTCGCTGAGTTCTCTCCATACGCTTGTTATATGTTTTCTTTTCGGTAGCCTGCCACCAAACTAAGACTCCATACAGCAGAGTCGGTCGCAGCACCGAGATGTAGATCCAGTGCATTAGATCAGGTGACAGCCTGATTTTGCCAATTTTTTGGAGATTCATGTCGATACCTTGTATCTCCTACTAAAGAGGATGATGTACGTCTGTTCCTCGTTGATGCTGAGTCTTACTTTTTCTACTCACTCACATGGACATACTCCCGTAATAATTATGCTTATGCCGTCCTCATAAGCTGTTTTTTTTTGGGGCTCTCCTCCCGAATCACTTAATAAAGTCGTCGACCACCAGATTTCACAGGAGGGGCGACAGGACCCCACCTTGAGGTATGCCTTTACCATAGAAGCGGTGTCCCACTCTGTTTGCACCAGTCTACAACTTGGAAGGTTCTATTTACAGAGGTTGATTGCTCGGTGCGTGTTGGTCACTTCTAGGCGATACATTACGTTTTTGATTGCTCTGGATATGTCTACAAACACTACTTTTTGATGTGAAGGGCTCTCTCAATGGTGGCTACTAGCGAATGAAGTGCCGTCTCCACCGATTTCTCTTTGGTATAGGCATCCTGGGAAGTGAGCTTCCATTAGTACTTAAGCTGACTTTACTCTTATGCAAGTTGAGCTGCAGTACTCAGCGTCATGTGTGGCTATTACAGTGAGGTCACCGTCCGCATCCTCTTCCGAGTCTTCCAGCACAAGACCCTGAGTGGCCTCCTCGATGGTATCCAGATCAAGGTCCTTCTCCACGTCGCCTGCCTGCAGGGTGTGCGCGTCCTTGTCCTCGGCGTGGCGCTTCTTGAGGGGCAGGTTAACGCTACCCTGGGGTAGAGCAGATCCTCCGCCTCCTTTCTGATCTGGAGTGTTGTACATTGGCCCCCACGTTGCGATGGAAGAGAGTATGGACGCCTATGGTATGGACGGGATAAGCTCCCTGTCCACCTCCTGCAGATTGTCCCCCTCCCAGCACCAGCGAACGTGAGCATGGGGGCTGTTGGGTCCTCCTCCATTCTTGCCTTAGCCTTCATCCAGTCTTTAGAACGCTTCGGCCCTTCCCTACGCAGGGAGCTCGAACCTGGTTCAGGCGATCGGAGATGGCTGTCTTCCTCTATCTTGCAAACCGAGAGCACGCTCTCCAGGTCCGAGTCTCGACTCCGGCACCTATACGGCTCAGCTTGGAGTGAGTCAGTTTCTTGGCAGTAGAATTGTAACTGATATGTCTTGCTCCCGCCATATCCGAGGTGTGACCGCTGGCGACACGCAGAGAGGATTGCTCCTCTCCGTGCCAGTCGGTGTTAGCAGTCAGGCCTTCCACCGACGTTTGGTCTGACATCCCAGTCCGTGTATGACCCTTCTCGCGATCCATGTGGCCCGAAGGCACATACCGTATGATATTTCTCGGGGGAGCCAACCTACAAAGCGATTTAGAGAGACGGGCCGACATAAAGGCCAGAAGCAGGTGAAGGAGCACCACCTACCAAATTTCGAAAAGCATGTGTGCAATGGAAAACTCAGTCAGTACTTACTGCACCTACCATGAAGGGAATGCAGAATGTTAGTGCGAATACTCACAAGTCACTGTCTGGCTGCAGCACATGCAGTTGAATTGGGCACAGTGGCTACTGCAGGAAATGCGATGGAGCCGGGGCTATCGAAACCCTGGAGTATCTCATCTGCAACTGCCCAGCTCTTGTTAGCGGGGCTTTTCTGGCTAAGGATTCTCTTTCTTCGTTTCCGCGTTAAAGTTGGGGTGCACTACAAAGGCCCACTCAACCTTTATCAGCCAGAGAGCTGATGGGCTGCCAACCGGGCTCTCATCCTGGAGATGGATTATAAGCCCAGCACTCCTCTTTTCGCATATGCTTACGTTTCGGGTTTACTATACCAGAAAGTTGGGATGTTGCAGTGATGCTTAGTCACTTGCCCAATGGCTTGTGAGCCCATTCACCACCGATTTCGGACCCGGGATGGGACCTATCTGGATCCACGGTGCCTATCAGCGCCTTTCAATGGTTCGAATTGCATTATATTGTCATTTTTTTTAGTACCAGATTAATTTGTATTATTTTTTTTTTGTACGGCTCTCATTCTATTCCCACGAACTGCAGATAACACTACTCGACAAAATCGAACATTTTTTTCGTCAAGAAACCAAACCGGCTCTTTCTGATAGATTTGGGGCTTTAAGTTCTTTTTAAAGAACTGCTTTTTTTTTTTTTCTATTGCAAAACTATTTTTTTTTAATATTTGAAAACTGTTATTGTTTGCTTATGCTTTTTTCAGAGGTAGCGTTTCGTTTTTTCACATAACTTAAGTATATTACATATGGTTGTAAAGAACTTTGCCCCATTCTGAAAAGCAAATAGATGGTTCCATGGTAACGTACCTATTACAGGCTGATGTAAGCTCAGTCTGGGTCCAGAGTCCTTCTACAATAAATTTGTAGTTTTCTGTTGACTCTAAGGAAAGGGCCGGCTTGCGTGGGATCGAGGGAGGGGGACAGAGCGTAACACATCTGTGTGGGGGTCGGATTGGAGGACGAGTCAGCTTAATTGGTCAGGTAGATAGAGAGGAGTTGAGTTGAGAGTTGGGATCTTTATCCCATTGTTTTCAAGGGCACAGATAATATCTCCGGGTCGAGCTCTCGCGTAAGTGTCGTTAGTTTTCCTAGCTCATATGCTCGAAACCTTGCGGCCGTCCATCGGTAGCTAATGAATACGTGTGTGGGATTGGTGGTCGCTTTGTGAAGTATCGCGCGGTGGTGAGTGAAAGTGTGCAGCAGTTCTTATCAATTAATAGTGTATTTATGTATGAAATTCGGTTATTCTTAGTTGGTATACTTATGGCTTACTAAACATGCAACTATCCTAGGAAAAGATAAGACTAAAGTCTTATCTATATGTCTAGTGCTGGTCCCGCACTGCTGAGAAATGTAACGCCTATTTTACATGGTCGTTGCACCATTTGAGAAACGTTAAATATAGCCATCAATATGTTAAAATGGCAATACTGCCCGAAGCTAATAGTTTAAGTTACTTATTTTTGCTGTACTTTATGTAAAAAATAAGTGAATTCTGTATTTAATTTAAGCTTCTTCCTTTTTTTAAACCAATTTTTTTTTAAATGTAATCAGTACAAGAGAACCAAGGTCTTCAAACTCGTCTTGCTCAAAATAATGCCAAGGAAGAAATGATGTCCATGCATGAGGAGTTCTCTCTTTTAGACGACGTAAGGTAGGTACTTAATAATAAGAGAAAAATATAATTATGATGTATTGAGATGTTTCAGACAGGGGCAAATGTGCAGTCGCTGCTTGGGTGCTATAGATGGACGTACAACAAACATCGACGAACAATCTTCCGTCGATCAGATTGAAGAAATTTATGAAGACGACGAACATAATATGACTGATTTGGAAAATCAATGTGAAATAGAGCTTGTTACCAACGAAATATCTCAATTTTCCAACTTTCCACCTGGATGTTCTTATAAGGTAAAATTATTTTATACATACAACGTGGTGTATTTTTGTTTTCCTTTAATATCGCTGTTCCGGCCGAAATTTCCCTGATATTAATAAAAGACCCCCATAAGCGATTGGAATGTAAAAGTGTAGGGTATTATACCCTTTTTACATTGCGCCGCATCATTGGATTTTTCCGTTAAATGGAACATGCGACAATGATGCCCATAAGGGCCCTGTGGATAGAAGAAGAAAATGATGCGGCCGCATCATACAAAAAATACAAATACATCATTGGCAAGTGTTGCTGTATTCTGTCTAGTATTTTTACAAAAAGCATAGTATCCAGCACCGCGGAATCTAAAAATTCCTTTCGAACTCCATATAAAAAAAACTGTGGCAGGAATTGTTCGTTTACGTTTTCCTGGAGTGTGTATCCAGCAACACGAGCGGAATCCACAGATTTATATCGATAGTTGCCTATCGGGCCCGTGTGTGGACTGCGAGAACAGCTGATGCACAGCTCAGGAATATATACTTTACAATTCTTCCTGGAGTGAATGGTGCAAGATGTAGGCAAAAAACTGTGCGCAAAACCAAAAAGAAAGATGCAAATTATTCTTTTTTGTTTTGCAACAATATATGCCGCCACCAACACAATCACTTCAATGTCAAAGTACATTTTTTTTCCTTTTTTAATTTCAGTTGAATTTCACTATTGGCTCTGTTTACAAAACACAGCTGATTCATCAACCTTGTTTAGCTATGTTCCACACCCTCACGGAATAACTAGCAAATTCCTGGTGCTGGAGAAAGCCTAAATACTGAAATTATTCGGGCTATCGACGGGTATCGATGGGATATCGATAGTGTAATGTCCTATCTCCTATCTCTAAGTCTGTCCAGGGTCCTGAATTACAAGTTATTTATAATTCACGAGGACTTTATCGGGAAAACCAGGAACTTTGCTAGCAACTGAAATAGAAATCACAACACTTTTTGGTTCTTTTAATTTTAATGGGTTTCTTTATTCTTCCGTATTATTATTCTACCCGGTTATGTTATGTTTCATTGTTTGACGACGCGTATGGTGGTTTGACTGCCGCCTACGATGGCTGGTGGACTGCTTCCAAAGATGGCTGGTGGACTGCCTTTTCTTCATGCAAGAAAGTGCCTTTTATAGATCGGCCGGCCTTCGATTTTCCCATGAATGTCTTACAGATATCTTATTTCTACTCCAGAATGTGGGAAGGGTTCTTACATAAATATATATTGCCGAATTATAGTCTGCGCGTGCAGACGGGCTGATCGGTAACAGAAGGTTACCTAATCATTAGCCCTACAGTCAGTGTCCAATATTCCCGGTAAGGAAGTCGGAGACTGCTCGCGCATGTGGGGGGTCTGCCCGGTAATCGAGGGTTACCTAAGCAATCGCCTGCCAACAAGTGTCCAATGTCCCAGGTAAGGTGATCGGTGTGCACCGGTACCGTGGGAAAGGAATTTCGTTGGCACTTCGGGAATATATATTGATAGGAATATTTATTTATTTAATATTATTATGGGTACTTATTGCGTAAGCCCCTTGTGCTGGTCTCCTGTCTTTTGGCGTGTGCTGAGCTTGCATTTTTGCTGGGTGTTGATCGCTTCACCTGGGAGTAGCGTTGGCTGCGTCATCTGCTTGTGACGAACCATGGGATCCATGGTTCGTTACAATAGCAAACAGCTGTTTTTGTCGCATCAAACAATAACAACAAAGCTGAAAAATTATGCGAAAAAAGATGCGGCTGTGGTCTAAACGCCTCGCATAAGAGGGATGTTATATGTATATGTTTCCGGACTAGGTCAAAGGACCAAATGGTCAGTTGCATAAAAAAGCTTGGAGTTTTATAAATTAAACAAACAACTTTTTCATGTACGACCTCGTTTGATATCGATTAACGATAAATAGATCACCGCATAGATCATGTCCTCTTCCCTTGTGAGGCACTATGTCAGCAATTGTCCCATTCGGATGCCCTTATGAAGTTTGCGATCCTTCTGGGACTCATTATGGAGATGTCTGAAATGTCATTTATGAAAGGTGACCCCAAGTATTGAAGTCTCCTTCTACTGAGAGCCGGACAGGAGCAGAACAGATGTTCCACCGTTTCCTCCCCTCGTCTTCATCTCTGCAACTACGACAGAAGTCGTTCTAGGCGGCACCCAGGCTGTTTGCATGGGTCCATCTATTGTCTATTAGTAGCTTAAAGAGCTTTTACATTATGAGCTTACAGGTGGCCATTGGCATACGAATATCCTCCTTATCTTGGAGAAGGGGGATTGTTGTACCTGTTCTAGCCATCTCATCTGCTTTACAGTTGCCTTTAATGTCCTGGTGTTATTGCCCCTCCCTCACAACGTAAGAGTCCGTTTTTGTAGGGACGATATTATTTCCATTGAAGATGTATGCGTGACCGATGTTCTGTGACACACATTGGTCGGAGTCTCTCAGACGAATTGCTACCATTTCAGCCTGCTCCCTACCTGCAAGGTCAAGGCTCTGAAGGCATAAGATAGCATTAAGCGCATCATTTGGTGTGGTAATGGTTATTTTTGATAGGGCAGGCCACCACACTGCGACTCCGTAAAGCAGTATTGGTCTAACTATTGCTAGGTATATCCAGTGGACTTTGCTTGGGTCCCTGCCCCATTTCCTTCTGTACTCTATCTTTGATGTTCAGATTCCAGCTAAGCTTCTTGACAATTACCAACCCTAAGTAACTGGCACTGTCGCTGAAGGAGAGCCTGCATCCGTTTAGTATTGGCGGGTTGAGAGACGGGATTTTGTATTTGGTTGTAAACAACACAAGTTCCGTTTTAGAGGGATTAACTTCCAGTCCACGCGACTTTGTCCATTCTGACAGTCGCGCGAGCTTTGCGGTCATTAGATCGCAGAGTGTTTGAGGGAATTTTCCCGAGAAGACAATGGCAACGTCGTCCGCGTATGCTACCACCTTGCAGCCCTCCCCTTCCAGGTCACACAGAATCTTGTTGACTGCTATGTTCCATAGAAGGGGAGACAGGACACCACCTTGCGCGGTGCCTCTGTTGGCATACCTTGACTGAGTGGACGATCCCATTGATGATGTCACCGTACTGCATGTGAGCAATTGATCTATGAGCATTACCAAGTGACGATCCACTCGCAGGTCAGTCAGGGCCTCCGTGATGGCCCTTGGTATGACGTTTTTAAAAGCTCCCTCGATGTCGAGGAAAGCTATTAAGGAGTATTCTTTTACGTTTATGGATTTCTCTACCGCCGAGATTACTTCATGGATTGCCGTTTCCGTGGATTTACCTTTTCGGTAGGCATGTTGTGCCTGACAGCCACTGAGGGTTTATGGTTGTTCTCAGCTGTAGCCCGACTAGTCTCTCTCAAAGGTTTTGAAAAGAAGGGACGATAGACTTACTGATCTGAAGTCTTTTGGGGTTGTGTGTGAGGCTTTCCCTTCCTTGGGAATAAAGACTATTTTAACCTTGCGCGAAATGATTGAGCAAGATCGTCTTGTCACATACTGTGAGATTGAGGTATCCTTAGGCATTAGTATGTAATCAATTTAACCATGATCACCTCGTGGTAAAAAAAAGGTGTGTTAGCGTAAGAACACATAATATTTAAAAATTTTAAGTTTTTCAAAACTACGATCGTGGTGCTTAAAATGTGTGTTTAACATCTATACAGGGACGAATCATGAATCATGTTTTAAAACAAAAAATCGCTGATTAAGGCCTGTTTTATAGATACTTTTTCTGAGTGCCAAATGGGTTGTGGAAATAGGTTCAAATGTTTCAGAAAAGAGTATATATTCCTGGAGAATGTTGTTCAAAATAAATTTTCAGACGCCTAAGTTGTGTTTTTCATAGTTAGGCCAGAAGCTTAAAAAGCCGCCTACCTAAGAGTACCGTGAAAAAATATTATATTATTCACATTATCGAAAAAATTAAGAACTTTTTCATACTCTGAATATTTGTTTTCAGTTAATAACAAATACCAAATTACGTGCAGAAGTTTTGAAAGCTCTCAGAAGATTTTAGCTTTACTTTTTATACCCGTACTCAAAAAGAGTCAAGGGGTATATTAGATTTGTGGTAAAAGTGGATGTGTGTAACGCAGAGAAGAAAACGTTTCCGACTCCATAAAGTATATATATTCTTGATCAGCATCAATAGCCGAGTCGATATAGCCATGTCCGTCTGTCCGTCTTGATGAGCGCCTAGATCTCAGAGACTATAGGAGCTAGTGCAACCAAATTTGGTTCCCAGACTCATGTGATATCACACTGCTACAAGTGTTTTTCAAAATTTCGCCCCGCCCCCTTCCGTCCTCCCAAAGGACGAAAATCTGTGGCAGCCACACCTTTGAAGATACGATATAGCTAAAAACGCAGTATCGTTTAGAATGACCATATCTACCAGATTGCCGAATCAAATCGGATCATTATTATAGCCAGAATAAAGAAATTAATTTTCGGTTACCTCCTCGAGCAAAAGACTACGCTACTGATTCTCCTTCTCGCTCGCACACACTCTGCCCGACCTTTTGCGGAGATTTTATATGTGGAATCAACATTGTGGATGTAGATAACAGATGTAGAAAAAAAACTTTAAATTTTTTCATAATCATAAGCTTACAAATTTATATACTGAGTGAGTACGGGTATAAAAGTAGTGTCGCGTCCATATATGCGACTCACACGTTCCTTCTCGTTTTTATATTCCACCAGTAAACAGACTTCCAGGCCCACCGGATATTGTCTGGACGTTGATATTGCAATGACCATCAAGTGGCCCATGCGACACGAAGCCGGAGCCTGTTACGCGCGAAACCCAGGCAGAAGTATAACCCCTACTCCAGCCCTACCGACCGAGCGGCGCAGCCGCATGACGCTCCACGCGTGTGACCGAACCGATTGCGAACATGCAGGAAAGATAGGGGTTAGACTAATATTCGAGGAAAATTAGAGCTAAATACAACTAAAAGAGCTAAACATGCAAAGATAGCTAAGAAATAGTACTAAATACGGGAAGGGTATGTTATAATTTGTGGATATTATATGGTAGAGGGATTTATAGTACGAGCATACAAATTCTATATACAAAGTGGAAGGAACAAAGGAATATAGTTTCTACTGGATCTAATAGGAATCGTGAAGTTTATGCAGGTCAACAAGTTAGGGCTATCTACGTCACCCTTGATCAGGTTGTGTATAAAAATCACACCAAGCATTTTTCTACGACTAACTAAGGTTGGAAGGTTTATTAAAATGAATATAAGATGCCAGTCTCACACCTGCATCCCAGTTAAGGCCACGCAGCGCAAATATTAAAAAGTTTTTCTGGACTGATTCTATACGGTCCTGGTGTACTTTGTACTGGGGGCACCATACACAAGAGCCATACTCTAAAATCGGACGAACAAGCGAGATATAGAGAGTCTTCGTTATATAGGGGCCGTAAAATTCCTTTGACCACCTCTTTATAAACCCAAGCACGCCCAATGCCCTATTTACCATGGTAGAAATCTGTTCAGAAAACTTTAACTTGGGGTCTAGATTAACACCAAGATCATCAACCAAGGTAATACTCTCAAGATAACCACCGCATAGGGTGTAAGGAGTTAAAAAGGGGCTGTAGCGATGAAATTTCATTAGTTTGCATTTCGAGGCATTTAGGTGTAACATATTTGCACATCCGGATTGCAAGCGAGAGTGAAATGAAATGTCGTTATACTGGACACAGAGATTAACATCTTGATAACTCGAGAGTTTTGTTAATACTGAAGGCAGGTCATTAACAGAGTGCCTAATTGGCTGCCCTGTGGTAACCTTAGCAGGTGAAGAGAAAAGGTTTTTGAAGAGGACTCTTTGAGCCCTAGAACAAAGGTAGCTAGAAATCTATCTTCAAAGATTGGTCGGAAACCCTAAAAGGTCAAGTTTTTGTGCTAGAAGGGAGTGAATTACAGAGTCGAATGCTTTATTGAAATCAGTGTATATAACATCCGCAGCTGTAATTTACCTTGGAAGCATTTAATGATAAAAGATGTAAACTATAATAAATTTGTGGTTTTTGATCGTCGCCTTATATATGCGTGCTGAGATGGAGGTATACATAAGTGATTTGCAGAGATGTTGCAAATCAAAAAATGTGTCAAGTACATTATAAAAAATGTTTGTGCCTTTCATAACGTCAGTGCACAAGTACAGAGCGGACCAATCAAAACCACTAATGAGGTTATTAATTTTCGTAAACTTGGCTTTACGAAAGCAGCGGACACGTTCAGATAGCCTACCCGTTCGATCCAATACAGTAGGCCCAATATCGACCAACACTTCGAATGTAGGATGGTAGGAGTCTTCAGGTATAGTGATCGGAAGGGCTCGGTTTAGTAACGCTATGGTCGGATCCGAGACAAAGTACAGATCAGGCAATCGACCCAAGGAATTTTTCACATGGTTGACTTGAGACAGGGATAGGTCTAGCAAGCCGTCGATAAAGTCATGTCGTGACATGGGCACAAGATTATTAGATTCGTTTACCGAAGAACAAACAGTACCTGGAAAATTGAAATCACCAAGAACTATCATGTTGTCTTTATCTGATAGCGAGGAAGAAACAGTTTTTAAAGCGGACAGGTGATGCTCGTATATTACTATATATTATATCCAGTGAAGGTGGAATATACGAGCAAGTAATGAAAATGGATAAGCCTGGGAGAATCAAGTCTCGCTGAACCGTAGCCGACGCCCTATCCGACAGCCACTGCCGATCCTACATAGGCCGGAAGAGGAACCAGATTCTTTTAAGTAATGGTCGGCAAAGTCGCGGGCAGTAAGGGCATCGCCGGAGGAGAATCCAGATTACACGATAAAGAATGGACAGCTTTATCGTCGCAGAGGACACCGACCAGACGACGACGACCTTCACCGCCCAGAATGCCGCACCAAGGGCTAACGATTGGTGACCGACGCCAATTGCCTCTTTCCCGTTGTCAAGCGTCTCACACACAGCGCCAGTCATATAACACCCGTCGTCAGTCCCGAGACCGGAAATAAATATCTACCACTTGATACGGTAACTGACGAACCTGGGATCGGAATACCAGACGGAATACCTACATTGGAGGGTGTACCAGGACGCATGTTGCTGAAACGGCTAGTGTCAGATGTCCAGCGTAGCCACGGAGCCTCAGCAAAACGGGCTCGTTTCGGTCGAGTATACAACGAACAAAAATACGAAATCACGGCAGACATTTCAGAGATGGGAGCGGAGATAATAACAGTCAGTACTACCAATTAAACTAGCTCATCCTATCAGCGAAGATCGCGCCGATCGCCTCGAGACGATGTTTCGGCATGGAAAAAGAGAATAAATGGGGCCTGGAATTCGAAGTAGAGATCAACCTTTGAAAGTAAGAGTTGGTAAGCAGAAGACATAGAAAATCTGGTGCAGCATAGAGATCATACCTATACTGTACGAATAAAGTGAGATCATACATTGAAAAATTTCGTATATTCTAACCCCAAGAGTTAGGGCTGCGCACGTACACTCACGTGTATCAGCCCCGTTTCAGAGTCCCTCACTAACGTCCTCGCTATCCTTTAAGCCGCGGTCGAAGTGCTTAATGGTCCTTACCGATTCACTTCGATCGTCGCAAGACGGATTCAGGTCCCCGTCCAATTGAAACGTGTCACCAACCCGCAGCACGCATGTACAGTTGTGCTCTATGGTTCTACCGAGGCACACTTGCACGAGTACAGTTCCGCATTTAGTCTACTAGTTAAGAGTACTTTCTGGTTCCTACCTACACCCTGTCAGAGGTGCACGACCCCAGGTTTAGTTCAGCAATCAAGTTGTGCCCTCTGGTTCCTAACGATACACACTGACAGAGGTGCACGACCCACGTTTAGTTCAGCAAGCAAGGTGTGCTCTTTGGTTCCTACCGAAACACGTATATACGGGTACAGTCTCACGCTTAGTCCATCAGTCGTAGTGTGCTGTCTGGCTACTACCTATCGCTCCAAAAGTCACAGGACGCGCCTGCACCACATCAAAGGTCCTTCTATAAAAATGTCTTGTTAACCCCTGGCAGCCCTGAAATTACAGCCCTATACAAAACGACACTAAATATTAAAAATTGTAAGATAGATACCGAAAATTTACAAAAACAATAATTTTTTTTAAGCATTTGTAAACAGATTTTATTTATTTCTATTTTTAGGAACGTTTTCGGGACTCACTTAATCCCAAATCACTAAATCCCATCGATAACTCAAATCCATATCGTGACTTGGTCCAGAAATATGAGGCTTTAGTGGAGGTCCAGAGGACTTCCATTGCCGCCATGAACATTTTTGGTACCGACAAAGACAATGACAAGCCAAAAAAATGTAGTCCAAGTATTTTGAACCTGGAACCTGTTGGAATAAATGCGAACAAAGAGGATGGAATAGTGGTTGATAAATCAAAACAAACGAACGATGGACTAGGACGGACTTCAACTGAGCTGTCAGAAGTTGAAACTTCGTCATCGGGTTATTCAGATGACACAAGCAATAAGCACACGCAAACCGATGAGCGCCCGGGTTACTTTCTATGCTCAATTAGTGATGGAAAGGACTGTAAATTTAGTATTTACGACGATGTAAGTCCGATAGACTCCCATTTTCGTCACCGCCCTGAGTACAGAGAACTGTTTAAAGAAATATTTGGAGTGCTTAAGAAAGCCGCCCAGAATAATGAAGTAGGCGAAAAATTGCCATTGCTAGAAGAAGAATCTCATACTGTAAATCGAGTCTCATCAAAAACGGATATAATATCTCCAGTAACCCCTGTAATCGAAGAACAACTGGAGCGATTTATTGATGAAACTCAAAGCATAGCGTCATCTCTTACATCTAATCATTCGATAGCCATATCAGAGTGTATCACAAAAATAGAACGCAAGACAGCTAAAAAGCACTTAAATGATTTAAGAAGTTATCAAAACAAGTCACCAATGATCAAAGAAGCATCTAATTCGCAGCTTAATATGTCCAAGAAAAAATCATCTGTATGTGAAACAAAAATTCATCCTATTGAAGAAAATGGACGGATTTTCACTCCAATTAAGCGAGAACCACTAGAATATTTAACTGTGGGTGTTGGAATAAAAAAAAAAACCGTCGGAAGCATCGAAATCTATCCACATTTGGAGATCGTTTTGAGCGAAAATTATGGGATGACATAGACAAGAGAAGTTCTAGCAATGGTGACCATTATGATAATGTAAACTTTACTCCAAAATCTTCTGAAAAATTCAATACGGATTTCTATGGCCTTGGACGCGATGTTCGCAAGCGGGCCTCAGATTTGTATAACAATTGGAATGGTTCCCAAGTGGTAATCTATAACCGAAATATTAATACATCTCAATCTGCTAGTGGTCGTGTTATAGAGCTGAATGGAATTGAGTTTTATCATAATACTGTTTCACAAGAACTGCACAAGCTTAAAAAACTTGATCTGTCGTACGCGGACGTTCTGCGCCGCGCCGACACTTGTGAGCATATGCATTCAAAGTTTCGTAAGCAACGACTACACGCAAACGGCCTCAATTCTATAAAAAAAAAATCATCAACATCGTCAATAAAATAATTCTACGGTATTAATATTTTGCTAGAGGTCTTAAGGGCGTCAAACAGCTTAAATTCGATTCTAGTCTTATTTTATAATGTCAACTTTTCACGTTCCAAATATCATACATATGTTTTTCTGTAAGCTATTAATCAGTTTTAATTTTAATCTTACTTTCATATTTCATAATATATTTGAATTTCAGCTTTACAAACCTTGTTTCAAGATCAACTTTGAATTCCTGACGAAAAGGAAATGCAAAAACTATCTAACCATAAAAGAAGAAACAAAAAATTAATAAAGATTAAAGATCTCTGAAACATTTACTAAAATTTTTGCTTTTTTTTTCTTAGGCTTACTTAAAGCGTGTCTAGCGCAAATCACTCTGTGCTACATTGGTTGTGTACTTTTTACGAGAGCAATGTTATGTTGTACCAGTTAACACGAGTTGCAGTGCATCACTCCAGCTTAGAGGCAAGCGATATCCGAACTAGCGGATGCGCAGCCGGCAGCTGTGAAGAGGAGAAATCCGATCCTCAACATGCGCGCGACTTATGTATCCAGATGTATTTAAGCGAGCGTAATTATTACCGTAACTCCTCCCCCCTTAGTGAGAAGTGTGGCCATAATGTATAAATTGTCGAGACTTATACAGCGGTTACTAGGGATCGACTATAGAATTGGGCCAAAATTAAAAAATATAATTTTAATTTCTGTATCGTAATATTAATTTTTTTGATTACAACATGTGTGTATATTTAAAAGTAAAATTATGATATTTTTGTCTGTACTAAGATTATTTATTTATTTATTAATAGACAGTGAGGTTAAAGTTACAAACTAATAGCTAGGTATAGTACTAAATAGCGCTGGTTGCTGTGAGCTTCGGTTATGGTATTTTAATCTACCATTCTATTTCAGTTGCTGGCCGAGTTCCTAGTTTTGCAAATAAAGTCTTGCGAATTATAAATAACTTGTAATTCAGGACCCTGGACAGACTGACGCCTATCCCAGCCTGAGATAGGTCCTTACAATACAGTAATGCTACCCTTTTTAAGCCAAATTCGGAGCAAGATATAAAATATTAATTATATTGAAAGCATTCTGTTTTTCTTAAATTAAGCATTACAAAAAATAGCTCATTGTAGTAAAACTTCCCTTACCTCAAACGTGTGCATACTTTTTGTGCAAATTGTGAAAACATGTGTAGTCATTTGTAGTTCTACCAGGTGGCATCGCTTCAAAATGCCAAAACAGAACTAACAAACCATTTCTACACATTATTTCCATTGCATTTATGTCAAAAACCCCTGTTCGGCTAAGTGCAGACCCATGGCAGCACAAATAGAAGCAAAGCGATCATTATACCAAAAACTTCTAATTGTAATCAACTAAATTAGCAGTAGTTATAGAAGACAATCACAAAAGACAATCTGAACGCGAAAACGAGTCCGAAGCTCATCTGAGAAGCCTGCGCTGCCTCCGTAGTTCTTCGATGGCCAACAGTCCCGGTAAAAGCATTTTAATTAAGTTTACCGTAAAATGCAGATGTCTTTTTTTTTAACAGCTGATTGCTGTCATGCACGGAGAGTTGCCGAGTACATTGTTTTGTTTGACTCGCACGATAAGGGGTGTTTTTTTGCTTTGAAATTATAAAAGTACAGCTTTGAAAATGATAAAATTTTGATATGATAAAATCCATAAAACTGCAAAATTAACCCTATTCGAATTGAATCTTGAAAGGTGTCAACCCTAGCCTTAGTTCGAATTTGGTTTGTGACAATGCTAAGAAAAATTAAATCGCTCGGAATTCTGTGGCACGGCGGAAACGGCGCGGATTCCCATTTCACTAGTGATTTCTGTGGCACCCCTGATAATATAGTAATAAACCCCGTCTCGATTTTTTCATTCAGTCTAAAATATTTTCCACATGGTGCCGAAACCCGGGAAAGTGGCAACTGTCGGTATTCTATTCTATTCTACTTTAAAATATCTTACTGGCGTGTACTAGCGAATTACTCATACAAATTGTTCAGCGAGGCGAACAACATAAACAGCGATCAAAAAACTTAATTCAATAAAAAACCAGCGAAAACCAATATTACAGCGATGGATCCCACCTACCGATCATCTTGCCGAACACAGCTTAAAAATTTGTGCATCCAAATTGACAAATACCTAGTGAGCGAGTCCACAAACGATGAAAATTTGAGCATATTCTTACATCGACTAAAAAACGCTCATAATAAATTTAAAAAAGGCTGACGAGCTAGCTTTAAGCGGGCCCGTACAAGAATCGCAGAAAGAGAGAGATTATGAAATAATGCTTGAATACGACAAGAAATCTGTAAGTACAGTTGCCAAAGTGGAATTCTTGATAAAACGTTTAGCGGAATCTCTCAAAAGGGAGAGGCAGTCAGAGATAAAAAAATAGAGCACAAAACACGAGATCCGAAGAAAGCCACGTGCAAGTTGCTAAGCTTAAGCGAATCGATTTACGATAGTTCGATGGAGCTTTAGAAAATTGACTACCTTTTTAGTCCCAGTTCAAGTTCAATTTCACTATTTGAATGATTCCCTTACTAATGCGGCAGCAGCGCCTATGTCTGGAGTTATTCTAACTGAGTCTTGTTATAAAGATACTATTAGTTTGTTGCTTGAAGAATATGGAGACAAGGAGAAAATTACAGAGAAGTATATTCAGTAGATTCAGGTATACATCAGTCTCGATGAGCGCCTAGATCTCAGAGGCTATAAGAGCTAGAGAAACCAAATTTGGTTTCCACACTCATGTGATATCACACTGCTACAAGTGGTTTTCAAAATTTCACCCCGTCCCTTCCGCCCACACAAAGGACGAAAATCTGTGGTATGCACAATTTTAAAGATACAAAGATAAACTAAAAACGCAGTATCGTAGAGAATGCCCATATCTACCAGATTGCCGAATCTGAATCAGATCGGATCATAATTATAGCCAGAACGAAGAAATTAATTTTCAGTTGCTCCAGAAACTTTGGAGATAAAATTCGTTAACCAAACTTAAAAAATGAACAAAAATACCTGTTGGAAGGTTGTGGGCCCAACTGCCAATTGGGAACAAAGGAACGCGATCAGGTACCAAATCTACAACCCTTTTTCGTTTGCTTTATTCCCAATTGGAAGTTGGGTCCGCAACCTTCCAAAAGGTATTTTTTGTTCGACTTTTCCTGAGTTTTTAAAGTCAAAATTTCGTAAAAAATACCGCACAAAAGTTATAATTTTTGCATTTCAACGCTTTATATTTCCCAGACGGTAAGCTGAAATCACCAAGTGTTTGGGCATAACTTCTTTCTGTTTTAGATACACTAGTCATCACTAGAATTAGGCTGTGGCCCAAAATATAGATTCTTATAGATTTCGGGGCTTACAAATTTTTAACGAATTATGTTTTTTTTTATAGTGTAGTTTTTTTTAAAGAATTTTATAAAATCTGTTTTTTTTTGTGTTTTTTCAGAGGTAGTGCTTTTATTTTTCACATATGGGCAGTTCCTATCTGGCGTTACGTTACATTCGTATGACAAAATGTTGAAAAAAATAGTCAAAAAACTGAAATTTGGAAAAAATATTATCCTCGTTGAATATAATTTGGTTAGACCTATATTCACCAGAAAAATGGCAATAATCGAGCGTACGGTTTTAAAGATATAAGCCAAAGTATGACCTAAAAGTGCGTTACATAAAACAGAAGTGGTTTTCGAGGTTGGGGTACAAAATGGCAAAACTCTGCGAATTGGATAGGGCTATCTGAATAACATTTTTTGTGCTAATAAATGAAGTATTGAGAGTTAATTTTCAAACTTATTAAATGTAAAAACTTTTCCTCTTTTTTTGTTAAAAATCCGCGGAGGCATCTGGCGAACGTTACTGGCGTTACGTTACCAAATTCCGCGATTATAAAAGCCTAAAAATATACCTGTTAGCCAAGGTTCGACCAACGTTCTGATAATGGGTTTAGGTAGTTTAATATATTAGAAAGACTTTAAGGAGAAACTTTTATCAAGAATCATCTTCTTCCTAGGAGATAATAGTAAAAGAAAACATGTCTATAAAAATACCAGAAAATACCAAAAACGTGAATTTTTACTTATTTTCATAGGTTTTAGGATGAAAGTTAATGAAATTATATGTGAATAAAGTAAATTAGTTACCTTTCAATAAATTTAGAAAAAAATATCCGGAAAAAATTATATAGAAATCGGTTTTTATTGACTTTTTATGATTTTTGGCCTGGTGGACCTTTTGGCGGAACTGCCCATATCTTAAGTATCTTATATCTGGTTGCATAGATCTTTGCAGTTGCTGACAAACGCAGCTATAAATCCGACTCAGACGCTTTGTATCTGCAGCTTAACGCCTTGAAGATATTAAGCTTTCAAATTCAAATTTCATCAATTTTTGCGGTATTTTTTTTTTTCGAAATTTTGACTTTAAAAACTCGGGAAAAGTCGAAAAAAAATTATATCCTGTGACCTCTATTTTTTGGAAGGTTGCGGGCCCAACTGCCAATTGGGAACAAAGCGAACGAGAAGGGGTTGAATTTTTGGTAAAAAGTATTTTTTGTCTATTTTTTCACTTTTGAGGTTTGGTTAACGAATTTTAGCTCCACCGTTTATCCATAGATTTTAATGAACAATACCTTAAACCACGCCTAATTAATGCGTCTATCTAAAACTAAAAATGTTGGACAAGAATCATTTTGTTTTCGACTTTTCCCGAGTTTTTAAAATCAAAATTTCGAAAAAAATACCGCATAAAATAATGAAATTTGAATTTGAAAGCTTAATATCTTTCAGGCGTTAAGCTGCAGATACAATAGGTCTGGGTCGGATTTATAGCTTTTCAGGACTGCAAAGGTCTATGCAACCAGATATAAGATACTTTAGTTATGTGAAAAATAGAAGCACAACCTCTGAAAAAAACCATGAAAAAAATACCAGATTTTAAAAATTCTTTAAAAAAAAATTACACCATTAAAAAAATAATAAAGTACTACAACAATTTTTAAATCCCGAAATCTATCAGAAAAAGTCATTTTGGTTCACAGCCTAAATAAAAAGTTCAATTTTGTCGAGTAGTGTTATCTTTTCAAAAAAGCAAAGTTCTTTTCAACCAGACGTAAGCTACTGGAGTTATGTGAAAAAAAGCGCTATCTCTGAAAAAAGCTAAAAAAATATACCAGACTTCAAAAATTCTTCAAAACGAAGTTCTGCCATAGTAAAAAGACCAAAATTCTTTAAAAAAATTTAAAGTCCCATATCTATCAGAAAAAGTCGGGAAGGATCCTTGAGGAAAAAAAAAGTTCGATTTTGTCGAGTAGTGTAACTATTGCGTTAGGTAAAGTCACTCTTAATAAAGGCAATTTCTACCCAGTTACGACTCGAATATCATTGCATGCGTATGTGTGTTGACACAAAACGTGTCACTTTTGGAGACAAAGAACATTTTGAGAAGTGAATGTCGTTGTTTTCGTCGCGGCAAGCCAAATCATATCTCCAGATTTTTGCAAGAATCAGTTCATAAAGTGCGCAATATGTAGCGGTAGGTATATCACAGTATTGTGCGAAAAGAGTGATCAAAGCAGAGCATCATCCGATACGAAAATTGTACGATTTCTATTGTATCCAATGGATAATGGTAGCCAATGCACTTACGTGACCAAAACTTTGTCAAGCGATTAAGCTTTAGTAATAGGAAAGGAGAAAACTAAAATCTACGCATTTAGGGAATCAAAATAAGACAGGCGATCGAGGCGATGTTGTGTGGACAAGAATGGGTAGAGTTGTTGATCGAGAGTTCTTAATTTTAGTAATTGGGTGCGTTGCTTAAGACTATTTTATTTTCCGGAGGTGCTGACACACCGCTATTTGTGGAGAACCGTGGCTAGAGCCATGGTTCTTTGGCTCTTGTGTATATCAGTTTGATTATAATCAATAATTATTGTTCCAGACCAGTGGATGCGCTGACACTCCGCTGTTTGTAACGAGCCATGGCTAGAACCGTGGTTCGTTACAGTGCGAGAACGGGTCTTACGACCAGTGTCTTTTTCACCACTGTCGTTTTTCTCAATATTCTCGTCAGATATCTGCACATCCGGCAGCCTTTGCAAACTCTCGTGCGAATACTTATACCTTCGCTTACTGGTCAATGATTCCAACAGGTATCGGTTACCTTTTAGCAACTCCGCAACCAGGTCCTTTGAATTTAGGATCCAATATTGTCTGATGCCGGTCTTCACTTCTAAGCAAGACATGATCCCCAACCTTGTCTTTTACAATCTTTGCCTTATTCCTATCAACTCGCTTCCTTTTATATTTCGCATTATTTCCCATATTGACTTTGGCTAAAGCTCTTTCGGCTTACAATCCATTCTAGCTCCATCATTTATAGGCAACAAGCCCATTGGCCTAGCCTCTCTTCCAATCAATATATATTATATATATATAATTATATCCAGTGAAGGTGGAATATACGAGCAAGTAATGAAAATGGAAAAGCCTGGGAGAATCAAGTCTCGCTGAACCGTAGCCGACGCCCTATCCGACAGCCACTGCCGATCCTACATAGGCCGGAAGAGGAACCAGATTCTTTTAAGTAATGGTCGGCAAAGTCGCGGGCAGTAAGGGCATCGCCGGAGGAGAATCCAGATTACACGATAAAGAATGGACAGCTTTATCGTCGCAGAGGACACCGACCAGACGACGACGACCTTCACCGCCCAGAATGCCGCACCAAGGGCTAACGATTGGTGACCGACGCCAATTGCCTCTTTCCCGTTGTCAAGCGTCTCACACACAGCGCCAGTCATATAACACCCGTCGTCAGTCCCGAGACCGGAAATAAATATCTACCACTTGATACGGTAACTGACGAACCTGGGATCGGAATACCAGACGGAATACCTACATTGGAGGGTGTACCAGGACGCATGTTGCTGAAACGGCTAGTGTCAGATGTCCAGCGTAGCCACGGAGCCTCAGCAAAACGGGCTCGTTTCGGTCGAGTATACAACGAACAAAAATACGAAATCACGGCAGACATTTCAGAGATGGGAGCGGAGATAATAACAGTCAGTACTACCAATTAAACTAGCTCATCCTATCAGCGAAGATCGCGCCGATCGCCTCGAGACGATGTTTCGGCATGGAAAAAGAGAATAAATGGGGCCTGGAATTCGAAGTAGAGATCAACCTTTGAAAGTAAGAGTTGGTAAGCAGAAGACATAGAAAATCTGGTGCAGCATAGAGATCATACCTATACTGTACGAATAAAGTGAGATCATACATTGAAAAATTTCGTATATTCTAACCCCAAGAGTTAGGGCTGCGCACGTACACTCACGTGTATCAGCCCCGTTTCAGAGTCCCTCACTAACGTCCTCGCTATCCTTTAAGCCGCGGTCGAAGTGCTTTATGGTCCTTACCGATTCACTTCGATCGTCGCAAGACGGATTCAGGTCCCCGTCCAATTGAAAAGTGTCACCAACCCGCAGCACGCATGTACAGTTGTGCTCTATGGTTCTACCGAGGCACACTTGCACGAGTACAGTTCCGCATTTAGTCTACTAGTTAAGAGTACTTTCTGGTTCCTACCTACACCCTGTCAGAGGTGCACGACCCCAGGTTTAGTTCAGCAATCAAGTTGTGCCCTCTGGTTCCTAACGATACACACTGACAGAGGTGCACGACCCACGTTTAGTTCAGCAAGCAAGGTGTGCTCTTTGGTTCCTACCGAAACACGTATATACGGGTACAGTCTCACGCTTAGTCCATCAGTCGTAGTGTGCTGTCTGGCTACTACCTATCGCTCCAAAAGTCACAGGACGCGCCTGCACCACATCAAAGGTCCTTCTATAAAAATGTCTTGTTAACCCCTGGCAGCCCTGAAATTACAGCCCTATACAAAACGACACTAAATATTAAAAATTGTAAGATAGATACCGAAAATTTACAAAAACAATAATTGTGTTTTAAGCATTTGTAAACAGATTTGATTTATTTCTATTTTTAGGAACGTTTTCGGGACTCACTTAATCCCAAATCACTAAATCCCATCGATAACTCAAATCCATATCGTGACTTGGTCCAGAAATATGAGGCTTTAGTGGAGGTCCAGAGGACTTCCATTGCCGCCATGAACATTTTTGGTACCGACAAAGACAATGACAAGCCAAAAAAATGTAGTCCAAGTATTTTGAACCTGGAACCTGTTGGAATAAATGCGAACAAAGAGGATGGAATAGTGGTTGATAAATCAAAACAAACGAACGATGGACTAGGACGAACTTCAACTGAGCTGTCAGAAGTTGAAACTTCGTCATCGGGTTATTCAGATGACACAAGCAATAAGCACACGCAAACCGATGAGCGCCCGGGTTACTTTCTATGCTCAATTAGTGATGGAAAGGACTGTAAATTTAGTATTTACGACGATGTAAGTCCGATAGACTCCCATTTTCGTCACCGCCCTGAGTACAGAGAACTGTTTAAAGAAATATTTGGAGTGCTTAAGAAAGCCGCCCAGAATAATGAAGTAGGCGAAAAATTGCCATTGCTAGAAGAAGAATCTCATACTGTAAATCGAGTCTCATCAAAAACGGATATAATATCTCCAGTAACCCCTGTAATCGAAGAACAACTGGAGCGATTTATTGATGAAACTCAAAGCATAGCGTCATCTCTTACATCTAATCATTCGATAGCCATATCAGAGTGTATCACAAAAATAGAACGCAAGACAGCTAAAAAGCACTTAAATGATTTAAGAAGTTATCAAAACAAGTCACCAATGATCAAAGAAGCATCTAATTCGCAGCTTAATATGTCCAAGAAAAAATCATCTGTATGTGAAACAAAAATTCATCCTATTGAAGAAAATGGACGGATTTTCACTCCAATTAAGCGAGAACCACTAGAATATTTAACTGTGGGTGTTGGAATAAAAAAAAAAACCGTCGGAAGCATCGAAATCTATCCACATTTGGAGATCGTTTTGAGCGAAAATTATGGGATGACATAGACAAGAGAAGTTCTAGCAATGGTGACCATTATGATAATGTAAACTTTACTCCAAAATCTTCTGAAAAATTCAATACGGATTTCTATGGCCTTGGACGCGATGTTCGCAAGCGGGCCTCAGATTTGTATAACAATTGGAATGGTTCCCAAGTGGTAATCTATAACCGAAATATTAATACATCTCAATCTGCTAGTGGTCGTGTTATAGAGCTGAATGGAATTGAGTTTTATCATAATACTGTTTCACAAGAACTGCACAAGCTTAAAAAACTTGATCTGTCGTACGCGGACGTTCTGCGCCGCGCCGACACTTGTGAGCATATGCATTCAAAGTTTCGTAAGCAACGACTACACGCAAACGGCCTCAATTCTATAAAAAAAAAATCATCAACATCGTCAATAAAATAATTCTACGGTATTAATATTTTGCTAGAGGTCTTAAGGGCGTCAAACAGCTTAAATTCGATTCTAGTCTTATTTTATAATGTCAACTTTTCACGTTCCAAATATCATACATATGTTTTTCTGTAAGCTATTAATCAGTTTTAATTTTAATCTTACTTTCATATTTCATAATATATTTGAATTTCAGCTTTACAAACCTTGTTTCAAGATCAACTTTGAATTCCTGACGAAAAGGAAATGCAAAAACTATCTAACCATAAAAGAAGAAACAAAAAATTAATAAAGATTAAAGATCTCTGAAACATTTACTAAAATTTTTGCTTTTTTTTCTTAGGCTTACTTAAAGCGTGTCTAGCGCAAATCACTCTGTGCTACATTGGTTGTGTACTTTTTACGAGAGCAATGTTATGTTGTACCAGTTAACACGAGTTGCAGTGCATCACTCCAGCTTAGAGGCAAGCGATATCCGAACTAGCGGATGCGCAGCCGGCAGCTGTGAAGAGGAGAAATCCGATCCTCAACATGCGCGCGACTTATGTATCCAGATGTATTTAAGCGAGCGTAATTATTACCGTAACTCCTCCCCCTTAGTGAGAAGTGTGGCCATAATGTATAAATTGTCGAGACTTATACAGCGGTTACTAGGGATCGACTATAGAATTGGGCCAAAATTAAAAAATATAATTTTAATTTCTGTATCGTAATATTAATTTTTTTGATTACAACATGTGTGTATATTTAAAAGTAAAATTATGATATTTTTGTCTGTACTAAGATTATTTATTTATTTATTAATAGACAGTGAGGTTAAAGTTACAAACTAATAGCTAGGTATAGTACTAAATAGCGCTGGTTGCTGTGAGCTTCGGTTATGGTATTTTAATCTACCATTCTATTTCAGTTGCTGGCCGAGTTCCTAGTTTTGCAAATAAAGTCTTGCGAATTATAAATAACTTGTAATTCAGGACCCTGGACAGACTGACGCCTATCCCAGCCTGAGATAGGTCCTTACAATACAGTAATGCTACCCTTTTTAAGCCAAATTCGGAGCAAGATATTAAATATTAATTATATTGAAAGCATTCTGTTTTTCTTAAATTAAGCATTACAAAAAATAGCTCATTGTAGTAAAACTTCCTTTACGTCAAACGTGTGCATACTTTTTGTGCAAATTGTGAAAACATGTGTAGTCATTTGTAGTTCTACCAGGTGGCATCGCTTCAAAATGCCAAAACAGAACTAACAAACCATTTCTACACATTATTTCCATTGCATTTATGTCAAAAACCCCTGTTCGGCTAAGTGCAGACCCATGGCAGCACAAATAGAAGCAAAGCGATCATTATACCAAAAACTTCTAATTGTAATCAACTAAATTAGCAGTAGTTATAGAAGACAATCACAAAAGACAATCTGAACGCGAAAACGAGTCCGAAGCTCATCTGAGAAGCCTGCGCTGCCTCCGTAGTTCTTCGATGGCCAACAGTCCCGGTAAAAGCATTTTAATTAAGTTTACCGTAAAATGCAGATGTCTTTTTTTTAACAGCTGATTGCTGTCATGCACGGAGAGTTGCCGAGTACATTGTTTTGTTTGACTCGCACGATAAGGGGTGTTTTTTTGCTTTGAAATTATAAAAGTACAGCTTTGAAAATGATAAAATTTTGATATGATAAAATCCATAAAACTGCAAAATTAACCCTATTCGAATTGAATCTTGAAAGGTGTCAACCCTAGCCTTAGTTCGAATTTGGTTTGTGACAATGCTAAGAAAAATTAAATCGCTCGGAATTCTGTGGCACGGCGGAAACTTTGAAGCGGAAATCCTCTGCGCGGATTCCCATTTCACTAGTGATTTCTGTGGCACCCCTGATAATATAGTAATAAACCCCGTCTCGTAGCATACAGACCGTTCCTGTTCCGAAGATTTTTTCATTCAGTCTAAAATATTTTCCACATGGTGCCGAAACCCGGGAAAGTGGCAACTGTCGGTATTCTATTCTATTCTACTTTAAAATACCTTACTGGCGTGTACTAGCGAATTACTCATACAAATTGTTCAGCGAGGCGAACAACATAAACAGCGATCAAAAAACTTAATTCAATAAAAAATCAGCGAAAACCAATATTACAGCGATGGATCCCACCTACCGATCATCTTGCCGAACACAGCTTAAAAATTTGTGCATCCAAATTGACAAATACCTAGTGAGCGAGTCCACAAACGATGAAAATTTGAGCATATTCTTACATCGACTAAAAAACGCTCATAATAAATTTAAAAAAGGCTGACGAGCTAGCTTTAAGCGGGCCCGTACAAGAATCACAGAAAGAGAGAGATTATGAAATAATGCTTGAATACGACAAGAAATCTGTAAGTACAGTTGCCAAAGTGGAATTCTTGATAAAACGTTTAGCGGAATCTCTCAAAAGGGAGAGGCAGTCAGAGATAAAAAATAGAGCACAAAACACGAGATCCGAAGAAAGCCACGTGCAAGTTGCTAAGCTTAAGCGAATCGATTTACGATAGTTCGATGGAGCTTTAGAAAATTGACTACCTTTTTAGTCCCAGTTCAAGTTCAATTTCACTATTTGAATGATGCCCTTACTAATGCGGCAGCAGCGCCTATGTCTGGAGTTATTCTAACTGAGTCTTGTTATAAAGATACTATTAGTTTGTTGCTTGAAGAATATGGAGACAAGGAGAAAATTACAGAGAAGTATATTCAGTAGATTCAGGTATACATCAGTCTCGATGAGCGCCTAGATCTCAGAGGCTATAAGAGCTAGAGAAACCAAATTTGGTTTCCACACTCATGTGATATCACACTGCTACAAGTGGTTTTCAAAATTTCACCCCGTCCCTTCCGCCCACACAAAGGACGAAAATCTGTGGTATGCACAATTTTAAAGATACAAAGATAAACTAAAAACGCAGTATCGTAGAGAATGCCCATATCTACCAGATTGCCGAATCTGAATCAGATCGGATCATAATTATAGCCAGAACGAAGAAATTAATTTTCAGTTGCTCCAGAAACTTTGGAGATAAAATTCGTTAACCAAACTTAAAAAATGAACAAAAATACCTGTTGGAAGGTTGTGGGCCCAACTGCCAATTGGGAACAAAGGAACGCGATCAGGTACCAAATCTACAACCCTTTTTCGTTTGCTTTATTCCCATTGGAAGTTGGGTCCGCAACCTTCCAAAAGGTATTTTTTGTTCGACTTTTCCTGAGTTTTTAAAGTCAAAATTTCGTAAAAAATACCGCACAAAAGTTATAATTTTTGCATTTCAACGCTTTATATTTCCCAGACGGTAAGCTGAAATCACCAAGTGTTTGGGCATAACTTCTTTCTGTTTTAGATACACTAGTCATCACTAGAATTAGGCTGTGGCCCAAAATATAGATTCTTATAGATTTCGGGGCTTACAAATTTTTAACGAATTATGTTTTTTTTTATAGTGTAGTTTTTTTTAAAGAATTTTATAAAATCTGTTTTTTTTTTGTGTTTTTTCAGAGGTAGTGCTTTTATTTTTCACATATCTTAAGTATCTTATATCTGGTTGCATAGATCTTTGCAGTTGCTGACAAACGCAGCTATAAATCCGACTCAGACGCTTTGTATCTGCAGCTTAACGCCTTGAAGATATTAAGCTTTCAAATTCAAATTTCATCAATTTTTGCGGTATTTTTTTTTTCGAAATTTTGACTTTAAAAACTCGGGAAAAGTCGAAAAAAAATTATATCCTGTGACCTCTATTTTTTGGAAGGTTGCGGGCCCAACTGCCAATTGGGAACAAAGCGAACGAGAAGGGGTTGAATTTTTGGTAAAAAGTATTTTTTGTCTATTTTTTCACTTTTGAGGTTTGGTTAACGAATTTTAGCTCCACCGTTTATCCATAGATTTTAATGAACAATACCTTAAACCACGCCTAATTAATGCGTCTATCTAAAACTAAAAATGTTGGACAAGAATCATTTTGTTTTCGACTTTTCCCGAGTTTTTAAAATCAAAATTTCGAAAAAAAATACCGCATAAAATAATGAAATTTGAATTTGAAAGCTTAATATCTTTCAGGCGTTAAGCTGCAGATACAAGGTCTGGGTCGGATTTATAGCTTTTCAGGACTGCAAAGGTCTATGCAACCAGATATAAGATACTTTAGTTATGTGAAAAATAGAAGCACAACCTCTGAAAAAAACCATGAAAAAAATACCAGATTTTAAAAATTCTTAAAAAAAAAAGTACACCATTAAAAAAATAATAAAGTACTACAACAATTTTTAAATCCCGAAATCTATCAGAAAAAGTCATTTTGGTTCACAGCCTAAATAAAAAGTTCAATTTTGTCGAGTAGTGTTATCTTTTCAAAAAAGCAAAGTTCTTTTCAACCAGACGTAAGCTACTGGAGTTATGTGAAAAAAAAACGCTATCTCTGAAAAAAGCTAAAAAAATATACCAGACTTCAAAAATTCTTCAAAACGAAGTTCTGCCATAGTAAAAAGACCAAAATTCTTTAAAAAAATTTAAAGTCCCATATCTATCAGAAAAAGTCGGGAAGGATCCTTGAGGAAAAAAAAAAGTTCGATTTTGTCGAGTAGTGTAACTATTGCGTTAGGTAAAGTCACTCTTAATAAAGGCAATTTCTACCCAGTTACGACTCGAATATCATTGCATGCGTATGTGTGTTGACACAAAACGTGTCACTTTTGGAGACAAAGAACATTTTGAGAAGTGAATGTCGTTGTTTTCGTCGCGGCAAGCCAAATCATATCTCCAGATTTTTGCAAGAATCAGTTCATAAAGTGCGCAATATGTAGCGGTAGGTATATCACAGTATTGTGCGAAAAGAGTGATCAAAGCAGAGCATCATCCGATACGAAAATTGTACGATTTCTATTGTATCCAATGGATAATGGTAGCCAATGCACTTACGTGACCAAAACTTTGTCAAGCGATTAAGCTTTAGTAATAGGAAAGGAGAAAACTAAAATCTACGCATTTAGGGAATCAAAATAAGACAGGCGATCGAGGCGATGTTGTGTGGACAAGAATGGGTAGAGTTGTTGATCGAGAGTTCTTAATTTTAGTAATTGGGTGCGTTGCTTAAGACTATTTTATTTTCCGGAGGTGCTGACACACCGCTATTTGTGGAGAACCGTGGCTAGAGCCATGGTTCTTTGGCTCTGTGTATATCAGTTTGATTATAATCAATAATTATTGTTCCAGACCAGTGGATGCGCTGACACTCCGCTGTTTGTAACGAGCCATGGCTAGAACCGTGGTTCGTTACAGTGCGAGAACGGGTCTTACGACCAGTGTCTTTTTCACCACTGTCGTTTTTCTCAATATTCTCGTCAGATATCTGCACATCCGGCAGCCTTTGCAAACTCTCGTGCGAATACTTATACCTTCGCTTACTGGTCAATGATTCCAACAGGTATCGGTTACCTTTTAGCAACTCCGCAACCAGGTCCTTTGAATTTAGGATCCAATATTGTCTGATGCCGGTCTTCACTTCTAAGCAAGACATGATCCCCAACCTTGTCTTTTACAATCTTTGCCTTATTCCTATCAACTCGCTTCCTTTTATATTTCGCATTATTTCCCATATTGACTTTGGCTAAAGCTCTTTCGGCTTACAATCCATTCTAGCTCCATCATTTATAGGCAACAAGCCCATTGGCCTAGCCTCTCTTCCAATCAATATATATTATATATATATAATTATATCCAGTGAAGGTGGAATATACGAGCAAGTAATGAAAATGGAAAAGCCTGGGAGAATCAAGTCTCGCTGAACCGTAGCCGACGCCCTATCCGACAGCCACTGCCGATCCTACATAGGCCGGAAGAGGAACCAGATTCTTTTAAGTAATGGTCGGCAAAGTCGCGGGCAGTAAGGGCATCGCCGGAGGAGAATCCAGATTACACGATAAAGAATGGACAGCTTTATCGTCGCAGAGGACACCGACCAGACGACGACGACCTTCACCGCCCAGAATGCCGCACCAAGGGCTAACGATTGGTGACCGACGCCAATTGCCTCTTTCCCGTTGTCAAGCGTCTCACACACAGCGCCAGTCATATAACACCCGTCGTCAGTCCCGAGACCGGAAATAAATATCTACCACTTGATACGGTAACTGACGAACCTGGGATCGGAATACCAGACGGAATACCTACATTGGAGGGTGTACCAGGACGCATATTGCTGAAACGGCTAGTGTCAGATGTCCAGCGTAGCCACGGAGCCTCAGCAAAACGGGCTCGTTTCGGTCGAGTATACAACGAACAAAAATACGAAATCACGGCAGACATTTCAGAGATGGGAGCGGAGATAATAACAGTCAGTACTACCAATTAAACTAGCTCATCCTATCAGCGAAGATCGCGCCGATCGCCTCGAGACGATGTTTCGGCATGGAAAAAGAGAATAAATGGGGCCTGGAATTCGAAGTAGAGATCAACCTTTGAAAGTAAGAGTTGGTAAGCAGAAGACATAGAAAATCTGGTGCAGCATAGAGATCATACCTATACTGTACGAATAAAGTGAGATCATACATTGAAAAATTTCGTATATTCTAACCCCAAGAGTTAGGGCTGCGCACGTACACTCACGTGTATCAGCCCCGTTTCAGAGTCCCTCACTAACGTCCTCGCTATCCTTTAAGCCGCGGTCGAAGTGCTTTATGGTCCTTACCGATTCACTTCGATCGTCGCAAGACGGATTCAGGTCCCCGTCCAATTGAAACGTGTCACCAACCCGCAGCACGCATGTACAGTTGTGCTCTATGGTTCTACCGAGGCACACTTGCACGAGTACAGTTCCGCATTTAGTCTACTAGTTAAGAGTACTTTCTGGTTCCTACCTACACCCTGTCAGAGGTGCACGACCCCAGGTTTAGTTCAGCAATCAAGTTGTGCCCTCTGGTTCCTAACGATACACACTGACAGAGGTGCACGACCCACGTTTAGTTCAGCAAGCAAGGTGTGCTCTTTGGTTCCTACCGAAACACGTATATACGGGTACAGTCTCACGCTTAGTCCATCAGTCGTAGTGTGCTGTCTGGCTACTACCTATCGCCCCAAAAGTCACAGGACGCGCCTGCACCACATCAAAGGTCCTTCTATAAAAATTTCTTGTTAACCCCTGGCAGCCCTGAAATTACAGCCCTATACAAAACGACACTAAATATTAAAAATTGTAAGATAGATACCGAAAATTTACAAAAACAATAATTGTGTTTTAAGCATTTGTAAACAGATTTGATTTATTTCTATTTTTAGGAACGTTTTCGGGACTCACTTAATCCCAAATCACTAAATCCCATCGATAACTCAAATCCATATCGTGACTTGGTCCAGAAATATGAGGCTTTAGTGGAGGTCCAGAGGACTTCCATTGCCGCCATGAACATTTTTGGTACCGACAAAGACAATGACAAGCCAAAAAAATGTAGTCCAAGTATTTTGAACCTGGAACCTGTTGGAATAAATGCGAACAAAGAGGATGGAATAGTGGTTGATAAATCAAAACAAACGAACGATGGACTAGGACGGACTTCAACTGAGCTGTCAGAAGTTGAAACTTCGTCATCGGGTTATTCAGATGACACAAGCAATAAGCACACGCAAACCGATGAGCGCCCGGGTTACTTTCTATGCTCAATTAGTGATGGAAAGGACTGTAAATTTAGTATTTACGACGATGTAAGTCCGATAGACTACCATTTTCGTCACCGCCCTGAGTACAGAGAACTGTTTAAAGAAATATTTGGAGTGCTTAAGAAAGCCGCCCAGAATAATGAAGTAGGCGAAAAATTGCCATTGCTAGAAGAAGAATCTCATACTGTAAATCGAGTCTCATCAAAAACGGATATAATATCTCCAGTAACCCCTGTAATCGAAGAACAACTGGAGCGATTTATTGATGAAACTCAAAGCATAGCGTCATCTCTTACATCTAATCATTCGATAGCCATATCAGAGTGTATCACAAAAATAGAACGCAAGACAGCTAAAAAGCACTTAAATGATTTAAGAAGTTATCAAAACAAGTCACCAATGATCAAAGAAGCATCTAATTCGCAGCTTAATATGTCCAAGAAAAAATCATCTGTATGTGAAACAAAAATTCATCCTATTGAAGAAAATGGACGGATTTTCACTCCAATTAAGCGAGAACCACTAGAATATTTAACTGTGGGTGTTGGAATAAAAAAAAAAACCGTCGGAAGCATCGAAATCTATCCACATTTGGAGATCGTTTTGAGCGAAAATTATGGGATGACATAGACAAGAGAAGTTCTAGCAATGGTGACCATTAGGATAAGGTAAACTTTACTCCAAAATCTTCTGAAAAATTCAATACGGATTTCTATGGCCTTGGACGCGATGTTCGCAAGCGGGCCTCAGATTTGTATAACAATTGGAATGGTTCCCAAGTGGTAATCTATAACCGAAATATTAATACATCTCAATCTGCTAGTGGTCGTGTTATAGAGCTGAATGGAATTGAGTTTTATCATAATACTGTTTCACAAGAACTGCACAAGCTTAAAAAACTTGATCTGTCGTACGCGGACGTTCTGCGCCGCGCCGACACTTGTGAGCATATGCATTCAAAGTTTCGTAAGCAACGACTACACGCAAACGGCCTCAATTCTATAAAAAAAAAATCATCAACATCGTCAATAAAATAATTCTACGGTATTAATATTTTGCTAGAGGTCTTAAGGGCGTCAAACAGCTTAAATTCGATTCTAGTCTTATTTTATAATGTCAACTTTTCACGTTCCAAATATCATACATATGTTTTTCTGTAAGCTATTAATCAGTTTTAATTTTAATCTTACTTTCATATTTCATAATATATTTGAATTTCAGCTTTACAAACCTTGTTTCAAGATCAACTTTGAATTCCTGACGAAAAGGAAATGCAAAAACTATCTAACCATAAAAGAAGAAACAAAAAATTAATAAAGATTAAAGATCTCTGAAACATTTACTAAAATTTTTGCTTTTTTTTCTTAGGCTTACTTAAAGCGTGTCTAGCGCAAATCACTCTGTGCTACATTGGTTGTGTACTTTTTACGAGAGCAATGTTATGTTGTACCAGTTAACACGAGTTGCAGTGCATCACTCCAGCTTAGAGGCAAGCGATATCCGAACTAGCGGATGCGCAGCCGGCAGCTGTGAAGAGGAGAAATCCGATCCTCAACATGCGCGCGACTTATGTATCCAGATGTATTTAAGCGAGCGTAATTATTACCGTAACTCCTCCCCCCTTAGTGAGAAGTGTGGCCATAATGTATAAATTGTCGAGACTTATACAGCGGTTACTAGGGATCGACTATAGAATTGGGCCAAAATTAAAAAATATAATTATAATTTCTGTATCGTAATATTAATTTTTTTGATTACAACATGTGTGTATATTTAAAAGTAAAATTATGATATTTTTGTCTGTACTAAGAATTTTTATTTATTTATTAATAGACAGTGAGGTTAAAGTTACAAACTAATAGCTAGGTATAGTACTAAATAGCGCTGGTTGCTGTGAGCTTCGGTTATGGTATTTTAATCTACCATTCTATTTCAGTTGCTGGCCGAGTTCCTAGTTTTGCAAATAAAGTCTTGCGAATTATAAATAACTTGTAATTCAGGACCCTGGACAGACTGACGCCTATCCCAGCCTGAGATAGGTCCTTACAATACAGTAATGCTACCCTTTTTAAGCCAAATTCGGAGCAAGATATTAAATATTAATTATATTGAAAGCATTCTGTTTTTCTTAAATTAAGCATTACAAAAAATAGCTCATTGTAGTAAAACTTCCTTTACGTCAAACGTGTGCATACTTTTTGTGCAAATTGTGAAAACATGTGTAGTCATTTGTAGTTCTACCAGGTGGCATCGCTTCAAAATGCCAAAACAGAACTAACAAACCATTTCTACACATTATTTCCATTGCATTTATGTCAAAAACCCCTGTTCGGCTAAGTGCAGACCCATGGCAGCACAAATAGAAGCAAAGTGATCATTATACCAAAAACTTCTAATTGTAATCAACTAAATTAGCAGTAGTTATAGAAGACAATCACAAAAGACAATCTGAACGCGAAAACGAGTCCGAAGCTCATCTGAGAACCCTGCGCTGCCTCCGTAGTTCTTCGATGGCCAACAGTCCCGGTAAAAGCATTTTAATTAAGTTTACCGTAAAATGCAGATGTCTTTTTTTTAACAGCTGATTGCTGTCATGCACGGAGAGTTGCCGAGTACATTGTTTTGTTTGACTCGCACGATAAGGGGTGTTTTTTTGCTTTGAAATTATAAAAGTACAGCTTTGAAAATGATAAAATTTTGATATGATAAAATCCATAAAACTGCAAAATTAACCCTATTCGAATTGAATCTTGAAAGGTGTCAACCCTAGCCTTAGTTCGAATTTGGTTTGTGACAATGCTAAGAAAAATTAAATCGCTCGGAATTCTGTGGCACGGCGGAAACTTTGAAGCGGAAATCCTCTGCGCGGATTCCCATTTCACTAGTGATTTCTGTGGCACCCCTGATAATATAGTAATAAACCCCGTCTCGTAGCATACAGACCGTTCCTGTTCCGAAGATTTTTTCATTCAGTCTAAAATATTTTCCACATGGTGCCGAAACCCGGGAAAGTGGCAACTGTCGGTATTCTATTCTATTCTACATTAAAATACCTTACTGGCGTGTACTAGCGAATTACTCATACAAATTGTTCAGCGAGGCGAACAACATAAACAGCGATCAAAAAACTTAATTCAATAAAAAATCAGCGAAAACCAATATTACAGCGATGGATCCCACCTACCGATCATCTTGCCGAACACAGCTTAAAAATTTGTGCATCCAAATTGACAAATACCTAGTGAGCGAGTCCACAAACGATGAAAATTTGAGCATATTCTTACATCGACTAAAAAACGCTCATAATAAATTTAAAAAAGGCTGACGAGCTAGCTTTAAGCGGGCCCGTACAAGAATCACAGAAAGAGAGATTATGAAATAATGCTTGAATACGACAAGAAATCTGTAAGTACAGTTGCCAAAGTGGAATTCTTGATAAAACGTTTAGCGGAATCTCTCAAAAGGGAGAGGCAGTCAGAGATAAAAAATAGAGCACAAAACACGAGATCCGAAGAAAGCCACGTGCAAGTTGCTAAGCTTAAGCGAATCGATTTACGATAGTTCGATGGAGCTTTAGAAAATTGACTACCTTTTTAGTCCCAGTTCAAGTTCAATTTCACTATTTGAATGATGCCCTTACTAATGCGGCAGCAGAGTTGGAGTTATTCTAACTGAGTCTTGTTATAAAGATACTATTAGTTTGTTGCTTGAAGAATATGGAGACAAGGAGAAAATTACAGAGAAGTATATTCAGTAGATTCAGGTATACATCAGTCTCGATGAGCGCCTAGATCTCAGAGGCTATAAGAGCTAGAGAAACCAAATTTGGTTTCCACACTCATGTGATATCACACTGCTACAAGTGGTTTTCAAAATTTCACCCCGTCCCTTCCGCCCACACAAAGGACGAAAATCTGTGGTATGCACAATTTTAAAGATACAAAGATAAACTAAAAACGCAGTATCGTAGAGAATGCCCATATCTACCAGATTGCCGAATCTGAATCAGATCGGATCATAATTATAGCCAGAACGAAGAAATTAATTTTCAGTTGCTCCAGAAACTTTGGAGATAAAATTCGTTAACCAAACTTAAAAAATGAACAAAAATACCTGTTGGAAGGTTGTGGGCCCAACTGCCAATTGGGAACAAAGGAACGCGATCAGGTACCAAATCTACAACCCTTTTTCGTTTGCTTTATTCCCAATTGGAAGTTGGGTCCGCAACCTTCCAAAAGGTATTTTTTGTTCGACTTTTCCTGAGTTTTTAAAGTCAAAATTTCGTAAAAAATACCGCACAAAAGTTATAATTTTTGCATTTCAACGCTTTATATTTCCCAGACGGTAAGCTGAAATCACCAAGTGTTTGGGCATAACTTCTTTCTGTTTTAGATACACTAGTCATCACTAGAATTAGGCTGTGGCCCAAAATATAGATTCTTATAGATTTCGGGGCTTACAAATTTTTAACGAACTATGTTTTTTTTTATAGTGTAGTTTTTTTTAAAGAATTTTATAAAATCTGTTTTTTTTTGTGTTTTTTCAGAGGTAGTGCTTTTATTTTTCACATATCTTAAGTATCTTATATCTGGTTGCATAGATCTTTGCAGTTGCTGACAAACGCAGCTATAAATCCGACTCAGACGCTTTGTATCTGCAGCTTAACGCCTTGAAGATATTAAGCTTTCAAATTCAAATTTCATCAATTTTTGCGGTATTTTTTTTTTTCGAAATTTTGACTTTAAAAACTCGGGAAAAGTCGAAAAAAAATTATATCCTGTGACCTCTATTTTTTGGAAGGTTGCGGGCCCAACTGCCAATTGGGAACAAAGCGAACGAGAAGGGGTTGAATTTTTGGTAAAAAGTATTTTTTGTCTATTTTTTCACTTTTGAGGTTTGGTTAACGAATTTTAGCTCCACCGTTTATCCATAGATTTTAATGAACAATACCTTAAACCACGCCTAATTAATGCGTCTATCTAAAACTAAAAATGTTGGACAAGAATCATTTTGTTTTCGACTTTTCCCGAGTTTTTAAAATCAAAATTTCGAAAAAAAATACCGCATAAAATAATGAAATTTGAATTTGAAAGCTTAATATCTTTCAGGCGTTAAGCTGCAGATACAATAGGTCTGGGTCGGATTTATAGCTTTTCAGGACTGCAAAGGTCTATGCAACCAGATATAAGATACTTTAGTTATGTGAAAAATAGAAGCACAACCTCTGAAAAAAACCATGAAAAAAATACCAGATTTTAAAAATTCTTTAAAAAAAAATTACACCATTAAAAAAATAATAAAGTACTACAACAATTTTTAAATCCCGAAATCTATCAGAAAAAGTCATTTTGGTTCACAGCCTAAATAAAAAGTTCAATTTTGTCGAGTAGTGTTATCTTTTCAAAAAAGCAAAGTTCTTTTCAACCAGACGTAAGCTACTGGAGTTATGTGAAAAAAAAACGCTATCTCTGAAAAAAGCTAAAAAAATATACCAGACTTCAAAAATTCTTCAAAACGAAGTTCTGCCATAGTAAAAAGACCAAAATTCTTTAAAAAAATTTAAAGTCCCATACCTATCAGAAAAAGTCGGGAAGGATCCTTGAGGAAAAAAAAAAGTTCGATTTTGTCGAGTAGTGTAACTATTGCGTTAGGTAAAGTCACTCTTAATAAAGGCAATTTCTACCCAGTTACGACTCGAATATCATTGCATGCGTATGTGTGTTGACACAAAACGTGTCACTTTTGGAGACAAAGAACATTTTGAGAAGTGAATGTCGTTGTTTTCGTCGCGGCAAGCCAAATCATATCTCCAGATTTTTGCAAGAATCAGTTCATAAAGTGCGCAATATGTAGCGGTAGGTATATCACAGTATTGTGCGAAAAGAGTGATCAAAGCAGAGCATCATCCGATACGAAAATTGTACGATTTCTATTGTATCCAATGGATAATGGTAGCCAATGCACTTACGTGACCAAAACTTTGTCAAGCGATTAAGCTTTAGTAATAGGAAAGGAGAAAACTAAAATCTACGCATTTAGGGAATCAAAATAAGACAGGCGATCGAGGCGATGTTGTGTGGACAAGAATGGGTAGAGTTGTTGATCGAGAGTTCTTAATTTTAGTAATTGGGTGCGTTGCTTAAGACTATTTTATTTTCCGGAGGTGCTGACACACCGCTATTTGTGGAGAACCGTGGCTAGAGCCATGGTTCTTTGGCTCTGTGTATATCAGTTTGATTATAATCAATAATTATTGTTCCAGACCAGTGGATGCGCTGACACTCCGCTGTTTGTAACGAGCCATGGCTAGAACCGTGGTTCGTTACAGTGCGAGAACGGGTCTTACGACCAGTGTCTTTTTCACCACTGTCGTTTTTCTCAATATTTTCGTCAGATATCTGCACATCCGGCAGCCTTTGCAAACTCTCGTGCGAATACTTATACCTTCGCTTACTGGTCAATGATTCCAACAGGTATCGGTTACCTTTTAGCAACTCCGCAACCAGGTCCTTTGAATTTAGGATCCAATATTGTCTGATGCCGGTCTTCACTTCTAAGCAAGACATGATCCCCAACCTTGTCTTTTACAATCTTTGCCTTATTCCTATCAACTCGCTTCCTTTTATATTTCGCATTATTTCCCATATTGACTTTGGCTAAAGCTCTTTCGGCTTACAATCCATTCTAGCTCCATCATTTATAGGCAACAAGCCCATTGGCCTAGCCTCTCTTCCAATCAATATATATTATATATATATAATTATATCCAGTGAAGGTGGAATATACGAGCAAGTAATGAAAATGGAAAAGCCTGGGAGAATCAAGTCTCGCTGAACCGTAGCCGACGCCCTATCCGACAGCCACTGCCGATCCTACATAGGCCGGAAGAGGAACCAGATTCTTTTAAGTAATGGTCGGCAAAGTCGCGGGCAGTAAGGGCATCGCCGGAGGAGAATCCAGATTACACGATAAAGAATGGACAGCTTTATCGTCGCAGAGGACACCGACCAGACGACGACGACCTTCACCGCCCAGAATGCCGCACCAAGGGCTAACGATTGGTGACCGACGCCAATTGCCTCTTTCCCGTTGTCAAGCGTCTCACACAGCGCCAGTCATATAACACCCGTCGTCCGTCCCGAGACCGGAAATAAATATCTACCACTTGATACGGTAACTGACGAACCTGGGATCGGAATACCAGACGGAATACCTACATTGGAGGGTGTACCAGGACGCATGTTGCTGAAACGGCTAGTGTCAGATGTCCAGCGTAGCCACGGAGCCTCAGCAAAACGGGCTCGTTTCGGTCGAGTATACAACGAACAAAAATACGAAATCACGGCAGACATTTCAGAGATGGGAGCGGAGATAATAACAGTCAGTACTACCAATTAAACTAGCTCATCCTATCAGCGAAGATCGCGCCGATCGCCTCGAGACGATGTTTCGGCATGGAAAAAGAGAATAAATGGGGCCTGGAATTCGAAGTAGAGATCAACCTTTGAAAGTAAGAGTTGGTAAGCAGAAGACATAGAAAATCTGGTGCAGCATAGAGATCATACCTATACTGTACGAATAAAGTGAGATCATACATTGAAAAATTTCGTATATTCTAACCCCAAGAGTTAGGGCTGCGCACGTACACTCACGTGTATCAGCCCCGTTTCAGAGTCCCTCACTAACGTCCTCGCTATCCTTTAAGCCGCGGTCGAAGTGCTTTATGGTCCTTACCGATTCACTTCGATCGTCGCAAGACGGATTCAGGTCCCCGTCCAATTGAAACGTGTCACCAACCCGCAGCACGCATGTACAGTTGTGCTCTATGGTTCTACCGAGGCACACTTGCACGAGTACAGTTCCGCATTTAGTCTACTAGTTAAGAGTACTTTCTGGTTCCTACCTACACCCTGTCAGAGGTGCACGACCCCAGGTTTAGTTCAGCAATCAAGTTGTGCCCTCTGGTTCCTAACGATA
The DNA here is from genome assembly GCF_018151105.1 of Drosophila obscura. NCBI lineage: Eukaryota > Metazoa > Arthropoda > Insecta > Diptera > Drosophilidae > Drosophila > Drosophila obscura. Next base: position 1,944,296 of record NW_024542848.1, on the reverse strand, counting down.
CACACTGACAGAGGTGCACGACCCACGTTTAGTTCAGCAAGCAAGGTGTGCTCTTTGGTTCCTACCGAAACACGTATATACGGGTACAGTCTCACGCTTAGTCCATCAGTCGTAGTGTGCTGTCTGGCTACTACCTATCGCCCCAAAAGTCACAGGACGCGCCTGCACCACATCAAAGGTCCTTCTATAAAAATTTCTTGTTAACCCCTGGCAGCCCTGAAATTACAGCCCTATACAAAACGACACTAAATATTAAAAATTGTAAGATAGATACCGAAAATTTACAAAAACAATAATTGTTTTTTAAGCATTTGTAAACAGATTTGATTTATTTCTATTTTTAGGAACGTTTTCGGGACTCACTTAATCCCAAATCACTAAATCCCATCGATAACTCAAATCCATATCGTGACTTGGTCCAGAAATATGAGGCTTTAGTGGAGGTCCAGAGGACTTCCATTGCCGCCATGAACATTTTTGGTACCGACAAAGACAATGACAAGCCAAAAAAATGTAGTCCAAGTATTTTGAACCTGGAACCTGTTGGAATAAATGCGAACAAAGAGGATGGAATAGTGGTTGATAAATCAAAACAAACGAACGATGGACTAGGACGGACTTCAACTGAGCTGTCAGAAGTTGAAACTTCGTCATCGGGTTATTCAGATGACACAAGCAATAAGCACACGCAAACCGATGAGCGCCCGGGTTACTTTCTATGCTCAATTAGTGATGGAAAGGACTGTAAATTTAGTATTTACGACGATGTAAGTCCGATAGACTCCCATTTTCGTCACCGCCCTGAGTACAGAGAACTGTTTAAAGAAATATTTGGAGTGCTTAAGAAAGCCGCCCAGAATAATGAAGTAGGCGAAAAATTGCCATTGCTAGAAGAAGAATCTCATACTGTAAATCGAGTCTCATCAAAAACGGATATAATATCTCCAGTAACCCCTGTAATCGAAGAACAACTGGAGCGATTTATTGATGAAACTCAAAGCATAGCGTCATCTCTTACATCTAATCATTCGATAGCCATATCAGAGTGTATCACAAAAATAGAACGCAAGACAGCTAAAAAGCACTTAAATGATTTAAGAAGTTATCAAAACAAGTCACCAATGATCAAAGAAGCATCTAATTCGCAGCTTAATATGTCCAAGAAAAAATCATCTGTATGTGAAACAAAAATTCATCCTATTGAAGAAAATGGACGGATTTTCACTCCAATTAAGCGAGAACCACTAGAATATTTAACTGTGGGTGTTGGAATAAAAAAAAAAACCGTCGGAAGCATCGAAATCTATCCACATTTGGAGATCGTTTTGAGCGAAAATTATGGGATGACATAGACAAGAGAAGTTCTAGCAATGGTGACCATTAGGATAATGTAAACTTTACTCCAAAATCTTCTGAAAAATTCAATACGGATTTCTATGGCCTTGGACGCGATGTTCGCAAGCGGGCCTCAGATTTGTATAACAATTGGAATGGTTCCCAAGTGGTAATCTATAACCGAAATATTAATACATCTCAATCTGCTAGTGGTCGTGTTATAGAGCTGAATGGAATTGAGTTTTATCATAATACTGTTTCACAAGAACTGCACAAGCTTAAAAAACTTGATCTGTCGTACGCGGACGTTCTGCGCCGCGCCGACACTTGTGAGCATATGCATTCAAAGTTTCGTAAGCAACGACTACACGCAAACGGCCTCAATTCTATAAAAAAAAAATCATCAACATCGTCAATAAAATAATTCTACGGTATTAATATTTTGCTAGAGGTCTTAAGGGCGTCAAACAGCTTAAATTCGATTCTAGTCTTATTTTATAATGTCAACTTTTCACGTTCCAAATATCATACATATGTTTTTCTGTAAGCTATTAATCAGTTTTAATTTTAATCTTACTTTCATATTTCATAATATATTTGAATTTCAGCTTTACAAACCTTGTTTCAAGATCAACTTTGAATTCCTGACGAAAAGGAAATGCAAAAACTATCTAACCATAAAAGAAGAAACAAAAAATTAATAAAGATTAAAGATCTCTGAAACATTTACTAAAATTTTTGCTTTTTTTTCTTAGGCTTACTTAAAGCGTGTCTGGCGCAAATCACTCTGTGCTACATTGGTTGTGTACTTTTTACGAGAGCAATGTTATGTTGTACCAGTTAACACGAGTTGCAGTGCATCACTCCAGCTTAGAGGCAAGCGATATCCGAACTAGCGGATGCGCAGCCGGCAGCTGTGAAGAGGAGAAATCCGATCCTCAACATGCGCGCGACTTATGTATCCAGATGTATTTAAGCGAGCGTAATTATTACCGTAACTCCTCCCCCCTTAGTGAGAAGTGTGGCCATAATGTATAAATTGTCGAGACTTATACAGCGGTTACTAGGGATCGACTATAGAATTGGGCCAAAATTAAAAAATATAATTATAATTTCTGTATCGTAATATTAATTTTTTTGATTACAATATGTGTGTATATTTAAAAGTAAAATTATGATATTTTTGTCTGTACTAAGTGACAGTGAGGTTAAAGTTACAAACTAATAGCTAGGTATAGTACTAAATAGCGCTGGTTGCTGTGAGCTTCGGTTATGGTATTTTAATCTACCATTCTATTTCAGTTGCTGGCCGAGTTCCTAGTTTTGCAAATAAAGTCTTGCGAATTATAAATAACTTGTAATTCAGGACCCTGGACAGACTGACGCCTATCCCAGCCTGAGATAGGTCCTTACAATACAGTAATGCTACCCTTTTTAAGCCAAATTCGGAGCAAGATATTAAATATTAATTATATTGAAAGCATTCTGTTTTTCTTAAATTAAGCATTACAAAAAATAGCTCATTGTAGTAAAACTTCCTTTACGTCAAACGTGTGCATACTTTTTGTGCAAATTGTGAAAACATGTGTAGTCATTTGTAGTTCTACCAGGTGGCATCGCTTCAAAATGCCAAAACAGAACTAACAAACCATTTCTACACATTATTTCCATTGCATTTATGTCAAAAACCCCTGTTCGGCTAAGTGCAGACCCATGGCAGCACAAATAGAAGCAAAGCGATCATTATACCAAAAACTTCTAATTGTAATCAACTAAATTAGCAGTAGTTATAGAAGACAATCACAAAAGACAATCTGAACGCGAAAACGAGTCCGAAGCTCATCTGAGAAGCCTGCGCTGCCTCCGTAGTTCTTCGATGGCCAACAGTCCCGGTAAAAGCATTTTAATTAAGTTTACCGTAAAATGCAGATGTCTTTTTTTTAACAGCTGATTGCTGTCATGCACGGAGAGTTGCCGAGTACATTGTTTTGTTTGACTCGCACGATAAGGGGTGTTTTTTTGCTTTGAAATTATAAAAGTACAGCTTTGAAAATGATAAAATTTTGATATGATAAAATCCATAAAACTGCAAAATTAACCCTATTCGAATTGAATCTTGAAAGGTGTCAACCCTAGCCTTAGTTCGAATTTGGTTTGTGACAATGCTAAGAAAAATTAAATCGCTCGGAATTCTGTGGCACGGCGGAAACGGCGCGGATTCCCATTTCACTAGTGATTTCTGTGGCACCCCTGATAATATAGTAATAAACCCCCCGTTTTTTCATTCAGTCTAAAATATTTTCCACATGGTGCCGAAACCCGGGAAAGTGGCAACTGTCGGTATTCTATTCTATTCTACTTTAAAATATCTTACTGGCGTGTACTAGCGAATTACTCATACAAATTGTTCAGCGAGGCGAACAACATAAACAGCGATCAAAAAACTTAATTCAATAAAAAACCAGCGAAAACCAATATTACAGCGATGGATCCCACCTACCGATCATCTTGCCGAACACAGCTTAAAAATTTGTGCATCCAAATTGACAAATACCTAGTGAGCGAGTCCACAAACGATGAAAATTTGAGCATATTCTTACATCGACTAAAAAACGCTCATAATAAATTTAAAAAAGGCTGACGAGCTAGCTTTAAGCGGGCCCGTACAAGAATCACAGAAAGAGAGAGATTATGAAATAATGCTTGAATACGACAAGAAATCTGTAAGTACAGTTGCCAAAGTGGAATTCTTGATAAAACGTTTAGCGGAATCTCTCAAAAGGGAGAGGCAGTCAGAGATAAAAAATAGAGCACAAAACACGAGATCCGAAGAAAGCCACGTGCAAGTTGCTAAGCTTAAGCGAATCGATTTACGATAGTTCGATGGAGCTTTAGAAAATTGACTACCTTTTTAGTCCCAGTTCAAGTTCAATTTCACTATTTGAATGATGCCCTTACTAGTGCGGCAGCAGCGCCTATGTCTGGAGTTATTCTAACTGAGTCTTGTTATAAAGATACTATTAGTTTGTTGCTTGAAGAATATGGAGACAAGGAGAAAATTACAGAGTAGATTCAGGTATACATCAGTCTCGATGAGCGCCTAGATCTCAGAGGCTATAAGAGCTAGAGAAACCAAATTTGGTTTCCACACTCATGTGATATCACACTGCTACAAGTGGTTTTCAAAATTTCACCCCGTCCCTTCCGCCCACACAAAGGACGAAAATCTGTGGTATGCACAATTTTAAAGATACAAAGATAAACTAAAAACGCAGTATCGTAGAGAATGCCCATATCTACCAGATTGCCGAATCTGAATCAGATCGGATCATAATTATAGCCAGAACGAAGAAATTAATTTTCAGTTGCTCCAGAAACTTTGGAGATAAAATTCGTTAACCAAACTTAAAAAATGAACAAAAATACCTGTTGGAAGGTTGTGGGCCCAACTGCCAATTGGGAACAAAGGAACGCGATCAGGTACCAAATCTACAACCCTTTTTCGTTTGCTTTATTCCCAATTGGAAGTTGGGTCCGCAACCTTCCAAAAGGTATTTTTTGTTCGACTTTTCCTGAGTTTTTAAAGTCAAAATTTCGTAAAAAATACCGCACAAAAGTTATAATTTTTGCATTTCAACGCTTTATATTTCCCAGACGGTAAGCTGAAATCACCAAGTGTTTGGGCATAACTTCTTTCTGTTTTAGATACACTAGTCATCACTAGAATTAGGCTGTGGCCCAAAATATAGATTCTTATAGATTTCGGGGCTTACAAATTTTTAACGAATTATGTTTTTTTTTATAGTGTAGTTTTTTTTAAAGAATTTTATAAAATCTGTTTTTTTTTTTGTGTTTTTTCAGAGGTAGTGCTTTTATTTTTCACATATCTTAAGTATCTTATATCTGGTTGCATAGATCTTTGCAGTTGCTGACAAACGCAGCTATAAATCCGACTCAGACGCTTTGTATCTGCAGCTTAACGCCTTGAAGATATTAAGCTTTCAAATTCAAATTTCATCAATTTTTGCGGTATTTTTTTTTTCGAAATTTTGACTTTAAAAACTCGGAAAAGTCGAAAAAAAATTATATCCTGTGACCTCTATTTTTTGGAAGGTTGCGGGCCCAACTGCCAATTGGGAACAAAGCGAACGAGAAGGGGTTGAATTTTTGGTAAAAAGTATTTTTTGTCTATTTTTTCACTTTTGAGGTTTGGTTAACGAATTTTAGCTCCACCGTTTATCCATAGATTTTAATGAACAATACCTTAAACCACGCCTAATTAATGCGTCTATCTAAAACCAAAAATTTTGGACAAGAATCATTTTGTTTTCGACTTTTCCAGAGTTTTTAAAATCAAAATTTCGAAAAAAAATACCGCATAAAATAATGAAATTTGAATTTGAAAGCTTAATATCTTTCAGGCGTTAAGCTGCAGATACAATAGGTCTGGGTCGGATTTATAGCTTTTCAGGACTGCAAAGGTCTATGCAACCAGATATAAGATACTTTAGTTATGTGAAAAATAGAAGCACAACCTCTGAAAAAAACCATGAAAAAAATACCAGATTTTAAAAATTCTTAAAAAAAAATTACACCATTAAAAAAATAATAAAGTACTACAACAATTTTTAAATCCCGAAATCTATCAGAAAAAGTCATTTTGGTTCACAGCCTAAATAAAAAGTTCAATTTTGTCGAGTAGTGTTATCTTTTCAAAAAAGCAAAGTTCTTTTCAACCAGACGTAAGCTACTGGAGTTATGTGAAAAAAACGCTATCTCTGAAAAAAGCTAAAAAAATATACCAGACTTCAAAAATTCTTCAAAACGAAGTTCTTCCATAGTAAAAAGACCAAAATTCTTTAAAAAAATTTAAAGTCCCATATCTATCAGAAAAAGTCGGGAAGGATCCTTGAGGAAAAAAAAAAGTTCGATTTTGTCGAGTAGTGTAACTATTGCGTTAGGTAAAGTCACTCTTAATAAAGGCAATTTCTACCCAGTTACGACTCGAATATCATTGCATGCGTATGTGTGTTGACACAAAACGTGTCACTTTTGGAGACAAAGAACATTTTGAGAAGTGAATGTCGTTGTTTTCGTCGCGGCAAGCCAAATCATATCTCCAGATTTTTGCAAGAATCAGTTCATAAAGTGCGCAATATGTAGCGGTAGGTATATCACAGTATTGTGCGAAAAGAGTGATCAAAGCAGAGCATCATCCGATACGAAAATTGTACGATTTCTATTGTATCCAATGGATAATGGTAGCCAATGCACTTACGTGACCAAAACTTTGTCAAGCGATTAAGCTTTAGTAATAGGAAAGGAGAAAACTAAAATCTACGCATTTAGGGAATCAAAATAAGACAGGCGATCGAGGCGATGTTGTGTGGACAAGAATGGGTAGAGTTGTTGATCGAGAGTTCTTAATTTTAGTAATTGGGTGCGTTGCTTAAGACTATTTTATTTTCCGGAGGTGCTGACACACCGCTATTTGTGGAGAACCGTGGCTAGAGCCATGGTTCGTTGGCTCTGTGTAAATCAGTTTGATTATAATCAATAATTATTGTTCCAGACCAGTGGATGCGCTGACACTCCGCTGTTTGTAACGAGCCATGGCTAGAACCGTGGTTCGTTACAGTGCGAGAACGGGTCTTACGACCAGTGTCTTTTTCACCACTGTCGTTTTTCTCAATATTCTCGTCAGATATCTGCACATCCGGCAGCCTTTGCAAACTCTCGTGCGAATACTTATACCTTCGCTTACTGGTCAATGATTCCAACAGGTATCGGTTACCTTTTAGCAACTCCGCAACCAGGTCCTTTGAATTTAGGATCCAATATTGTCTGATGCCGGTCTTCACTTCTAAGCAAGACATGATCCCCAACCTTGTCTTTTACAATCTTTGCCTTATTCCTATCAACTCGCTTCCTTTTATATTTCGCATTATTTCCCATATTGACTTTGGCTAAAGCTCTTTCGGCTTACAATCCATTCTAGCTCCATCATTTATAGGCAACAAGCCCATTGGCCTAGCCTCTCTTCCAATCAATATATATTATATATATATAATTATATCCAGTGAAGGTGGAATATACGAGCAAGTAATGAAAATGGAAAAGCCTGGGAGAATCAAGTCTCGCTGAACCGTAGCCGACGCCCTATCCGACAGCCACTGCCGATCCTACATAGGCCGGAAGAGGAACCAGATTCTTTTAAGTAATGGTCGGCAAAGTCGCGGGCAGTAAGGGCATCGCCGGAGGAGAATCCAGATTACACGATAAAGAATGGACAGCTTTATCGTCGCAGAGGACACCGACCAGACGACGACGACCTTCACCGCCCAGAATGCCGCACCAAGGGCTAACGATTGGTGACCGACGCCAATTGCCTCTTTCCCGTTGTCAAGCGTCTCACACACAGCGCCAGTCATATAACACCCGTCGTCAGTCCCGAGACCGGAAATAAATATCTACCACTTGATACGGTAACTGACGAACCTGGGATCGGAATACCAGACGGAATACCTACATTGGAGGGTGTACCAGGACGCATGTTGCTGAAACGGCTAGTGTCAGATGTCCAGCGTAGCCACGGAGCCTCAGCAAAACGGGCTCGTTTCGGTCGAGTATACAACGAACAAAAATACGAAATCACGGCAGACATTTCAGAGATGGGAGCGGAGATAATAACAGTCAGTACTACCAATTAAACTAGCTCATCCTATCAGCGAAGATCGCGCCGATCGCCTCGAGACGATGTTTCGGCATGGAAAAAGAGAATAAATGGGGCCTGGAATTCGAAGTAGAGATCAACCTTTGAAAGTAAGAGTTGGTAAGCAGAAGACATAGAAAATCTGGTGCAGCATAGAGATCATACCTATACTGTACGAATAAAGTGAGATCATACATTGAAAAATTTCGTATATTCTAACCCCAAGAGTTAGGGCTGCGCACGTACACTCACGTGTATCAGCCCCGTTTCAGAGTCCCTCACTAACGTCCTCGCTATCCTTTAAGCCGCGGTCGAAGTGCTTTATGGTCCTTACCGATTCACTTCGATCGTCGCAAGACGGATTCAGGTCCCCGTCCAATTGAAACGTGTCACCAACCCGCAGCACGCATGTACAGTTGTGCTCTATGGTTCTACCGAGGCACACTTGCACGAGTACAGTTCCGCATTTAGTCTACTAGTTAAGAGTACTTTCTGGTTCCTACCTACACCCTGTCAGAGGTGCACGACCCCAGGTTTAGTTCAGCAATCAAGTTGTGCCCTCTGGTTCCTAACGATACACACTGACAGAGGTGCACGACCCACGCTTAGTCCATCAGTCGTAGTGTGCTGTCTGGCTACTACCTATCGCTCCAAAAGTCACAGGACGCGCCTGCACCACATCAAAGGTCCTTCTATAAAAATGTCTTGTTAACCCCTGGCAGCCCTGAAATTACAGCCCTATACAAAACGACACTAAATATTAAAAATTGTAAGATAGATACCGAAAATTTACAAAAACAATAATTTTTTTTTAAGCATTTGTAAACAGATTTGATTTATTTCTATTTTTAGGAACGTTTTCGGGACTCACTTAATCCCAAATCACTAAATCCCATCGATAACTCAAATCCATATCGTGACTTGGTCCAGAAATATGAGGCTTTAGTGGAGGTCCAGAGGACTTCCATTGCCGCCATGAACATTTTTGGTACCGACAAAGACAATGACAAGCCAAAAAAATGTAGTCCAAGTATTTTGAACCTGGAACCTGTTGGAATAAATGCGAACAAAGAGGATGGAATAGTGGTTGATAAATCAAAACAAACGAACGATGGACTAGGACGGACTTCAACTGAGCTGTCAGAAGTTGAAACTTCGTCATCGGGTTATTCAGATGACACAAGCAATAAGCACACGCAAACCGATGAGCGCCCGGGTTACTTTCTATGCTCAATTAGTGATGGAAAGGACTGTAAATTTAGTATTTACGACGATGTAAGTCCGATAGACTCCCATTTTCGTCACCGCCCTGAGTACAGAGAACTGTTTAAAGAAATATTTGGAGTGCTTAAGAAAGCCGCCCAGAATAATGAAGTAGGCGAAAAATTGCCATTGCTAGAAGAAGAATCTCATACTGTAAATCGAGTCTCATCAAAAACGGATATAATATCTCCAGTAACCCCTGTAATCGAAGAACAACTGGAGCGATTTATTGATGAAACTCAAAGCATAGCGTCATCTCTTACATCTAATCATTCGATAGCCATATCAGAGTGTATCACAAAAAAAGAACGCAAGACAGCTAAAAAGCACTTAAATGATTTAAGAAGTTATCAAAACAAGTCACCAATGATCAAAGAAGCATCTAATTCGCAGCTTAATATGTCCAAGAAAAAATCATCTGTATGTGAAACAAAAATTCATCCTATTGAAGAAAATGGACGGATTTTCACTCCAATTAAGCGAGAACCACTAGAATATTTAACTGTGGGTGTTGGAATAAAAAAAAAAAACCGTCGGAAGCATCGAAATCTATCCACATTTGGAGATCGTTTTGAGCGAAAATTATGAGATGACATAGACAAGAGAAGTTCTAGCAATGGTGACCATTATGATAATGTAAACTTTACTCCAAAATCTTCTGAAAAATTCAATACGGATTTCTATGGCCTTGGACGCGATGTTCGCAAGCGGGCCTCAGATTTGTATAACAATTGGAATGGTTCCCAAGTGGTAATCTATAATCGAAATATTAATACATCTCAATCTGCTAGTGGTCGTGTTATAGAGCTGAATGGAATTGAGTTTTATCATAATACTGTTTCACAAGAACTGCACAAGCTTAAAAAACTTGATCTGTCGTACGCGGACGTTCTGCGCCGCGCCGACACTTGTGAGCATATGCATTCAAAGTTTCGTAAGCAACGACTACACGAAAACGGCCTCAATTCTATAAAAAAAAATCATCAACATCGTCAATAAAATAATTCTACGGTATTAATATTTTGCTAGAGGTCTTAAGGGCGTCAAACAGCTTAAATTCGATTCTAGTCTTATTTTATAATGTCAACTTTTCACGTTCCAAATATCATACATATGTTTTTCTGTAAGCTATTAATCAGTTTTAATTTTAATCTTACTTTCATATTTCATAATATATTTGAATTTCAGCTTTACAAACCTTGTTTCAAGATCAACTTTGAATTCCTGACGAAAAGGAAATGCAAAAACTATCTAACCATAAAAGAAGAAACAAAAAATTAATAAAGATTAAAGATCTCTGAAACATTTACTGAAATTTTTGCTTTTTTTTCTTAGGCTTACTTAAAGCGTGTCTAGCGCAAATCACTCTGTGCTACATTGGTTGTGTACTTTTTACGAGAGCAATGTTATGTTGTACCAGTTAACACGAGTTGCAGTGCATCACTCCAGCTTAGAGGCAAGCGATATCCGAACTAGCGGATGCGCAGCCGGCAGCTGTGAAGAGGAGAAATCCGATCCTCAACATGCGCGCGACTTATGTATCCAGATGTATTTAAGCGAGCGTAATTATTACCGTAACTCCTCCCCCCTTAGTGAGAAGTGTGGCCATAATGTATAAATTGTCGAGACTTATACAGCGGTTACTAGGGATCGACTATAGAATTGGGCCAAAATTAAAAAATATAATTTTAATTTCTGTATCGTAATATTAATTTTTTTGATTACAATATGTGTGTATATTTAAAAGTAAAATTATGATATTTTTGTCTGTACTAAGATTATTTATTTATTTATTAATAGACAGTGAGGTTAAAGTTACAAACTAATAGCTAGGTATAGTACTAAATAGCGCTGGTTGCTGTGAGCTTCGGTTATGGTATTTTAATTTACCATTCTATTTCAGTTGCTGGCCGAGTTCATAGTTTTGCAAATAAAGTCTTGCGAATTATAAATAACTTGTAATTCAGGACCCTGGACAGACTGACGCCTATCCCAGCCTGAGATAGGTCCTTACAATACAGTAATGCTACCCTTTTTAAGCCGAATTCGGAGCAAGATATTAAATATTAATTATATTGAAAGCATTCTGTTTTTCTTAAATTAAGCATTACAAAAAATAGCTCATTGTAGTAAAACTTCCTTTACGTCAAACGTGTGCATACTTTTTGTGCAAATTGTGAAAACATGTGTAGTCATTTGTAGTTCTACCAGGTGGCATCGCTTCAAAATGCCAAAACAGAACTAACAAACCATTTCTACACATTATTTCCATTGCATTTATGTCAAAAACCCCTGTTCGGCTAAGTGCAGACCCATGGCAGCACAAATAGAAGCAAAGCGATCATTATACCAAAAACTTCTAATTGTAATGAACTAAATTAGCAGTAGTTATAGAAGACAATCACAAAAGACAATCTGAACGCGAAAACGAGTCCGAAGCTCATCTGAGAAGCCTGCGCTGCCTCCGTAGTTCTTCGATGGCCAACAGTCCCGGTAAAAGCATTTTAATTAAGTTTACCGTAAAATGCAGATTTCTTTTTTTTTAACAGCTGATTGCTGTCATGCACGGAGAGTTGCCGAGTACATTGTTTTGTTTGACTCGCACGATAAGGGGTGTTTTTTTGCTTTGAAATTATAAAAGTACAGCTTTGAAAATGATAAAATTTTGATATGATAAAATCCATAAAACTGCAAAATTAACCCTATTCGAATTGAATCTTGAAAGGTGTCAACCCTAGCCTTAGTTCGAATTTGGTTTGTGACAATGCTAAGAAAAATTAAATCGCTCGGAATTCTGTGGCACGGCGGAAACTTTGAAGCGGAAATCCTCTGCGCGGATTCCCATTTCACTAGTGATTTCTGTGGCACCCCTGATAATATAGTAATAAACCCCGTCTCGTAGCATACAGACCGTTCCTGTTCCGAAGATTTTTTCATTCAAAGGAAAAGGGGGGGCCCCCCGGGGGGCCCCCCCAAAAAAAAAAAAAAAAAAAAAACGGGGGAAAAAAAAAAAAAAAACACAAAAAAAAAAAGGAGGAAAACCCCCCAAAAAAGAAAAAAAGGGGAAAAGTCTAAAATATTTTCCACATGGTGCCGAAACCCGGGAAAGTGGCAACTGTCGGTATTCTATTCTATTCTACTTTAAAATACCTTACTGGCGTGTACTAGCGAATTACTCATACAAATTGTTCAGCGATGCGAACAACATAAACAGCGATCAAAAAACTTAATTCAATAAAAAATCAGCGAAAACCAATATTACAGCGATGGATCCCACCTACCGATCATCTTGCCGAACACAGCTTAAAAATTTGTGCATCCAAATTGACAAATACCTAGTGAGCGAGTCCATAAACGATGAAAATTTGAGCATATTTTTACATCGACTAAAAACGCTCATAATAAATTTAAAAAAGGCTGACGAGCTAGCTTTAAGCGGGCCCGTACAAGAATCACAGAAAGAGAGAGATTATGAAATAATGCTTGAATACGACAAGAAATCTGTAAGTACAGTTGCCAAAGTGGAATTCTTGATAAAACGTTTAGCGGAATCTCTCAAAAGTGAGAGGCAGTCAGAGATAACAAATAGAGCACATAATACGAGATCCGAAGAAAGCCACGTGCAAGTTGCTAAGCTTAAGCGAATCGATTTACGATAGTTCGATGGAGCTTTAGAAAATTGACTACCTTTTTAGTCCCAGTTCAAGTTGTAACGAACCATGGGTAGACCCATGACTCGTTTCATACGGCGAAGTGTCGGTGCACCCGCACGGATGGGAAATAAAAACTAAAATTAAGTTACAGAGGCACATTTCCGGGTCAGAACCCCAGGTGCCAGCTGCTTAAAAAGGCCAAGCACAGCCAAAGCAGTACGCAGTCCACCAACGCACCATTCAAGTACGAGTCAAAGTAGCAACCCAAAAGAATTTAAGTGAATGAAAAAGAATACTGAATAGAACCAAGAAAACCAGCAAAACAAATCCGCTCGCATCATCATTTCTCGCTGCCTACTACATTCTTTTCAAGCCAGCCCGACACCTGAAGTCACCTACAAACTACAAATTTTCTTGTAGCGGACCCTGGACAGACTGATGCATACCTCAGCCTGAAATAGGACCTTACAAGTGGCACCCGAGCAGGGACTTTTTGGTGACTTTAAGGAGGCGAACACTTTAATACGGAGCTTTGTGGAGTAAAGACCCACGGCCACTGAAAGAAACTAGGCTAGCAAGGATCAATAACCTTCAAGCACAAAAAAAAAAAACGCAAAATCCAGTCACAAGCAGAAGTGCTACAGTACAGAAGTCCCACCAACACAACGTGAGTAAGTGCTACTAACCGCAAAAACACACCATGGAAGCCCACGAAGCCGGTCAACCCGACGAATTTTACCCGGAGGGACTCCATACCAATCCAGGAGTCACCACCGGCTGGATCTACAAACTCCGGCGGGATGAGCTGGAAGTCCTGGCCGAGGAATTCGGATTCGGAAACGACGGAACAGTCGAGGAACGACGAAAGAGATTCGCCGCACTAGTCGCCGGAACACTCTCGCAGGATGCCTGGGTTCGACTGGCAGACCTCGAACGGCAATACGCCAGACCAGCAGGACGCTCCAAGTCGCCCATGCCCACCACTCCTGGGCCATCTGACCAGCGAAAAACCGACCCAAAAGCCGGGTTACAAGTCCCCACCGCGGCCGAATACAGCACACCCTGCCCACCACGCATCGTAACGCCAGCCGATCTGCCCAGACCTCCAGTTACGGAGACCAGCCGCTCGCCCACACAGAGGATCGTGCCAGCCATGGACTCTTCCACCGCCCACATCGCGGAACAGATTCGGAAATGGGGGATCAGGTTCGACGGACAGGACGATCCACTCGCATTTCTGGAACTACTCGAAGAACGTGCTCTCTCATATGGGGTGGACACGAATCAGCTGCCCCGGGCCATGACAGAGCTTCTCACCGCTCGGGCCAGTCGCTGGTACCGCACCAGCCAACTACAAGGCAGCTCATGGGCCTATTTCCGCCAGGAATTCTTGACTTTCTTCTTGCCGCCACGGTACTTCGAACAATTGGAAGACCGAATCCGGGCTCGCAAGCAAGCGAGAGGAGAATTGTTCAAGAATTACCTCATCAAGATACGACTACTCATGCACCACGCCGGGTACGACGCAGCCAAGGAGTTGAACAGGATCTACGACAATGCCCTGCCAGCATACCAGATGTATGTGCGGCGACACGAACTACAAAGCATAGTACAGCTCACAATGTTGGCCACCGAGTTCGAGAGCATCCAAGAGCAGACCATCCCGAACACTTTCGCACCCCCGCGGAACATTCCAAGATACGCAAGGCCGGCCACCGAGCCAAGGAACGGCGGCCCACCCCGGCCACCATTTCGGCAACCCCACTGGGAGGCGGCCGACTCGCCAAGGAGGCAGCAGGCCCCCTCAAGCAGCCAGACAACGCCCGAGGTGGCGCACCGCATGATCACGACCCCTATCGTCAACCCACGCGCAGCCTGTCGCCGGTGTGGTGAAGCGGGGCATGTGGCATACGACTGCCAGAACCCTTCGATACTATTTTGCTGGGAATGTGGCAAGCGCGGCACACGGACCTTGAAATGCTGCCGCCAGAACGCGTCGGGAAACGACGCACGTCCCCAGCTGACACGGGATCAGCCGGGAACGACGCTTCCCCCGAACCGCAACTAAAAAACTTATTACATTACAACAACGGTCGGATAGTGGCAACGGTAACCATAGGAGGACACGTAACGGAGGCTACCATAGACACCGGGGCCTCCAAAAGCTTTATCAACACACACCTCGCCCGCCAACTAGACAATAGCGCCAACTTGCAAGATGCCAACACCCGCATACGCCTGGCCGACGGATCGGCATGGATTTCCTATGCGCCATCGAAGCAACGATCGAATGCGGCGGCACCCAACTGCAACTAGGCAAGCAGTCGGCCAGGCCAGCTGCACCCAAAGATCCGACCAATCACATACCAGGCCCCGCGACCAGAAGTCAGAAACTTACGCCAACCACAACGCCACCACATTCACGACCTACCACAACGCTCACGACACCCAATAACGCAACGCAGCACTTGACACCCAAACCAATGGCAACGAAAACGAAACGCCGGCCCACAACGGAGAACACGAATCCGAGGCCAACACAAGCAAACCGCAAGCAAGCAATCGGGAGAACGAGTCCCACGGCAACTACGGAGCAACCGCGTCCTAGGCCAACAACAGGGAACACGCCTCCCAAACAAGCCACGAGGGTCTCACATACGAGACAAACACACTTGGACCCGGCGCTCGACGCAGGAAGCCCAGGTCCAAAGCAAGCAACAGAGCAAGCACGCAGAGAATCCGCATCGGAAGGAGGGAACGCACGGACACCCTCCAAACCGACCGACAGCGGCAAAAAAAGACAACGGCCACCACCATCCGACAGCCTAGCAATACGGGAGACAGCCACGCTAACCCCACGCTGGACGGGGCACATCATCGAACTGATATCCACAGAGCCCCTTAACGAGGGCCCGGAAACCGGCACGATGCCCCCACGATGCACCGACCGCCGCCCTGTCCTCCCCACGGCCGACGCCACACCGATCCTCGCCAACACAATGGAGTACCTTCCGCGTACTGACATGATTCCTAGCGCCATGCAAAGAGCCATGCCTAGAGCCATGTCCGAGATCTTCGTCGCCCACGCAAGTCGTCGCTGCGACACAAGAGGCATCACCGAGACTCACCTGTTCATGCGCCAAACGACCGCCAATATCACCCACGTATTGCATCAGAGATATGAAACATATCTACCCACGGCCAACGCCACCCCGATCGTCGCCCACATAAGCGACTACCGACGGAGGATCGAACCGACCAGCGCCTTCGATACAACCCTCTTACCCGAAGACCCCAGCCAGCCACTTGACTCCGAAGCCGACGACCCAACCGAACATGAGCCTGAACCAGTCCCGGAGCCGTGGCCGCCAGACTTGGCCCCGCAGATCCAAGCATTTCTAGATGAAGAGCTACCAAAATTTGATGGCCTCCACGGGACGTCGGACATCGCCAAGCACACTATTGTCATGACGGATAACCGGCCCATAAAACAGCGGTACTATCCGAAGAATCCAGCAATGATGCGAATAATCGATGAACAAGTAGACCAATTGATTTCGGAAGGCCTCATCGAGCCCTCCCGGAGCCCAAACAACGCCCCAATTGTACTCGTCCGTAAAAAGAATGGGAAATGGCGCATGTGCGTGGACTACCGGCAACTCAACACGCATTCCATCCCCGACGCATACCCGCTGCCGAGGATCAACTATATTCTGGAACGGTTACAAAACGCGCGGTTCATCACCACCCTCGACCTGAAAAATAGATACTGGCAGATCCACATGGCCGACGAAAGTAGAGAAGCAACAGCTTTCACAGTACCGGGCCGAGGCCTCTACCAATGGAAGGTGATGCCCTTTGGACTACACTCGGCACCGGCAACATTTCAGCGGGCGCTCGACACCGTGATTGGGACCGATATGGAACCATATGCCTTCGCGTACCTAGACGACATTGTCATCGTTGGGCGAGATTTCAACGAACATCTACGCAACTTGAAAGTGGTGTTGTCCCGACTCCGGAAAGCGAACCTAAGGATAAATGCGAAAAAATGCGCGTTCTTTCAAACCCAAATCAAGTATCTCGGCCATATGATCAGCCATGAGGGTATCCACACTGACCCCGACAAAATTGCCGCCGTCAAAGAACTCCGGCCGCCCACCAACCTAAAAGAGATTCGTCAATGCATCGGGATGGCGTCCTGGTACCGAAGATTTGTACCAAACTTCGCGACGGTCGTCCAACCGATGTCTCGCCTACTCAAGAAGGACCAACCATGGGTATGGACCGAAGCCCAGCAGGCTGCTTTCGATCAACTAAAAGAGCTCCTCACGACAGCGCCAGTTCTTGCTTGCCCCGATTTTTCGGCGTGGGCACGGTCCTTACACAGGAAATCGAAGGCAAGGAGCGAGTTATCGCATACGTGAGCCGACGACTCAACGCGGCAGAAGAAAACTACTCCGCGACCGACAAGGAATGCTTAGCAGTCATCTGGTCCATCCGGAAACTCCGGTGTTACCTCGAGGGATATCGGTTCGACGTGATCACCGACCATCTCGCCCTCAAATGGCTGAACACACTGGAAAGCCCCTACGGTAGAATAGCAAGGTGGGCACTGGAACTCCAACAATACCAGTATGACGTACATTATCGGGCAAGTAAGCAGAACGTAGTGGCAGATGCACCCGACAACCCCGGAGAACCCTCGCACGGGTCGAGGAAGTAAAGGTAACCTGCCCCTGGCTCAAACGCCGGATACAACAAGTTCAGGACGAACCCGAGAAATACCCTGATTACACTCACGAGAACGGGGAGTTATATCGACACCTGGGCCGCAGCACCGAGGACAATGAGGACATATCATGGAAACTTTGCGTACCAAAGGATCGTCGCGCAAGAGTCCTCCAAGAATGCAACGACCAACCCACGGCCGGCCATCTAGGAGTCTGCAAGACCATAACCCGAGTCTGCCAACGGTACTATTGGCCAGGTCTTTACCGGGACGTAAGGAAATACGTCCGCAGCTGCACCAGCTGCTAGAAGTTTAAAGCCCAGCAACGCAAGTCGGTGGGCCAGATGCTCACTCGGAAGGCAGAGGAACCATTGGCAACGCTATGCGCCGACTCCGTTGGACCACTGCCTCGATCCAGGAAAGGGAACACCATGCTGCTTGTATTCCACGACACCTTTACCAAATGGGTAGAACTGGTGCCGCTTAGGAAAGCCACCGCCCCCACATTGGAGCTAGCTTTCCGTGAGCGGATACTCAGCCACTACGGAGTCCCGAAACAATTTGTGTGTGACAACGGTACACAATTTACGAGCCGGTCATTCCAGACTTTTCTGCAAACGGCAGGGATAGAGTTGCAACACACCGCCCCGTACTGTCCCCAGGAAAACCTCACGGAACGAGCCAACAGAACGGTCAAAACCATGACTGCCCAATTTGTGGGGGAGCACCAGAACATTTGGGACGAGCTCATTCCGGAAATCTCACTCGCCGTGAACTCCAGTGTCTCGGAGACAACCGGATTTAGCCCAGCCTTTCTAATGTACGGGAGAGAGCCTCGCTTATCTGGAGCCCTGTATGATGAAGTTACACCTGGCACAGAAAGCCCGCCTGACACCGCGCTCCAGAAAACAGCGCGACTCAAGGATGTATTCGCGATAGTGAAAAATAACATCCAGCGAGCCAGCCACGATTAGGCAAGACACTATAATCTCCCTCGAAGACAATGGCACCCCACGGTGGGCACTTTGGTACTGATGCGACAACATCATCTGTCCAACGCCACTGACGGCTTCGCTGCAAAACTGGCCCCGAAATATGACGGGCCCTACAAAATTCGAAAATTTAGGTCAGCCAACATCATAAAATTACAACACCTCAGAACCCGGAAGCAGAAAATCGCTAACATAAATGATCTGAAAGAATACCACGAACACGACCCGGGAGAAACTGCGAACGAAGCAGACACCACGGCTGACCTATAAACAAACAGAGCGGTCAGTGGGGCATGACCGGTCACAAAATATGGCTGACGGAGCCCAAACGATCGGCGGACCCACATCGAAAGGGCACCGACCCCTAAAATGCAAGCTCCGCACGCCACGCGCGGACAAACCATCCCGGAAGAAAAATGACCTAAAACCACCGCACAAGATACACTATATATAGCTGGACCATGACGATAGTCAAACAACACATCTTCACTAACCACCGACGCACCGGTCAACAAGCTAACGCATCACCAAGTATTCACCCAAAGAGATAACACCACGATGTCACCACTCCTGATAGTCCTGATCCTCACCACCACCACACAGGCAACGGTAAAAATCAACGACTACACCAACGCCGACTACGTACCCGTGGTGGATGGAGACGCCGTCCTGTGGGAGGAATATGGATACATTCACCATGTAACCAATATAACCTCCTACGAGGCATACCTGGCGCAGGCGGAGGAGTCCGCAGCATTGTTTCCTGGAATCCGGATCGCCACTATCCTCACGGCCGACCTCGAGCACATCAGGACCCTCGTGGGGACGCTGAGAACCCACCACCGGGGAACCAGAAGCCTGAACATCCTCGGAACCGCTCTAAAAGTCGTCGCCGGAACCCCTGACTTTGACGACTGGGAACAAATTCGATTCAAGCAAGGCCAGCTGATCGAATCCGAGACAGAGCAACGGAGGGTCAACTCGAAACTACAGAACCGGCTCAACGAGCTGACCGGCTATATGAACAGCCTAGTGAAAGCAGAGACCACAGGACGAACCCAGCTGACGGAGACGATACTTGCAAAGAACCGCGTCATCATAAATGACCTGCAGAACATAATCCTGGGCCTGACACTGGCCAAGGAGAACACCATCAGCCCGACGCTACTGGACGGAGCCGACCTCCAAGAATTCGAGGAACAAAAGCTAACCGATATCAGGCTGGTCGATCTACTAGGGGTTTCCAACATCAGCGTGTTCCAGAGCCCGGACTTACTAACCTTCCTGATCAAGTTCCCCCAACCAAAGCGGATCTGTCGGAAAATGACGAACCAGAAGCCTGAACAACCTCGGAACCGCTCTAAAAGTCGTCGCCGGAACCCCGGACTTTGACGACTGGGAACAATTTCGATTCAAGCAAGGCCAGCTGATCGAATCCGAGACAGAGCAACGGAGGGTCAACTCGAAACTACAGAACCGGCTCAACGAGCTGACCGGCTATATGAACAGCCTAGGGAAAGCAGAGACCACAGGACGAACCCAGCTAACGGAGACGATACTTGCAAAGAACCGCGTCATCATAAATGACCTGCAAAACTTAATCCTGGGCCTGACACTGGCCAAGGAGAACATTATCAGCCCGACGCTACTGGACGGAGCCGACCTCCAAGAATTCGAGGAACAACAGCTAACCGATATCAGGCTGGTCGAGCTACTAGGGGTTTCCAACATCAGCGTGTTCCAGAGCCCGGACTTACTAACCTTCCTGATCAAGTTCCCCCAACCGAAGCGGATCTGCCGGAAGGTGACGATCTTCCTTGTGCAACACAAGCGCAAGATCCTGGACTTCAGCGAGGGAAACGCCGTCGCGGAATGTGGAAGTCAAACCATCAGCCTAGGGACGTGCGAGACCGCCATCGGCGCCACGTTCTGTAAAGAACGAAAAGAACCCACCTGCGCTCAGCAACTAGTGGCGGGGACCACCACCCCCTGCACTACCCTACCCGGCCACCTGGACGTGATCACCATAGTGGATCATGGCACGCTGATCCTAAATGACGCCGTCGTGACCGGGGGGGACAAAACAGGCGAAACTAAAAACGTCTCCGGCACATACCTCGTGGCGTACACCAGCCGAGTCTCCAACAACGGGACGTGGTATGTGAACCCCCTGGGCGGATCTCGGAAGAAGGCAGTGGTCGCCTCGATGACAACCGTAAACGTCACGGGGCACCACGACAAGCTTAGTGCGCCTTTCCTGAGGCAGCTGAGCATGGAAAACCTGAGGAATATCGAAATGCTGACGGTCCAGAGCGCCGCTTCCCACCTCCTCACCTGGGTCGTCGCCGCGATACTCTGCGGAAGCATATGGTGCTTACGCCGGCGACTCCACAACCGGACTACCAACACCAGCACAACGGAGTGCGAAGCGGTTCCAGCACCACCCATCAGCGACCCGGCGACAACCACCAACGGCACCGGCATAACGCTGACGAGGCCCCAGCGAACGGTGAGGTTTTGCCACACGCTGCCAAACCTGGCCAGCACCGGGAACCGTGCTGAACCAGCACCCCGCCCCACCCGGGAAGA
Organism: Drosophila obscura; assembly: GCF_018151105.1. Lineage (NCBI taxonomy): Eukaryota > Metazoa > Arthropoda > Insecta > Diptera > Drosophilidae > Drosophila > Drosophila obscura. Next base: position 1,923,020 of record NW_024542848.1, on the reverse strand, counting down.
CTAAGGAACGCCGACTACGCAGAAGAGGAAAGGGCGCACATCGAACAGAAGACAAAGATGAACCCAGCAGTGACTATTATCGGACGACGAGTCTCGCGACTCTACTCCGGCCGAGAGGACTTGGAGCGACGCCGAAACAGCGTCCGCCCGAGACTCGGACAGCGAGGAAGAAGAAACCACGACGCACGCCGGGCGGGCCAACCCCAGACCCCCGCCACCTCGGACGCCATCCCCCCAAGTACCCTCGTACTCACCGAGGCCAACGAATGCCGACGAAAGACCACCCACCATCACCGAGGACGACGGGGCCTCATGGGGGAACCCACGGGTACCCCCACTGAATACCACGACGACGGACAGCGACACGGAGGACGACAGTCCTTTCACGTGGCCCAACCCGGAGACGTCCCGGTTCTCCCAGGACAACCTGTGGTCACCTCCACCCAGGCCACGGTCCCCACCTCCGGAGTGGGAAAATCCACCCAACCCTCATCAGCGGGACCCACGGTACGTCCAAGGAGTCTACCGGCACCGGGAGGACGCATCAACGGACTCGGGCGGAGAGACTACCGACCCCGAAGCCTTCACCCACCGGGTGGTCCAGGACACCGTGACCACCGACCAGGTGCTGACCCCATGGTGGGTCCGGACCTCCACGACCCACAAGCTGGTCGTGGACACGGTGAGAGCCAACAATACGTCAGCCGACAACTACAGCGGCCCACCAAAGCGGTCCCGACGCCGCTGACCACCTCGCCAACACCCACCCGGTAGAAAAGGGGGGGTGTAACGAACCATGGGTCTACCCATAACTTGTTACATACGGCGAAGTGTCGGTGCACCCGCACGGATGGGACGTAAAAACTCAAATTAAATTATAGAGGCACCAAACCAGGGCTTAACCCCGGCAGTCACCAAAAGAACAACAAAACCACACAATAAAAAAAGCTCGATCAACACAACAAGTTAAAACACCCCACCTCTTGGGACAATTGTAAAATCAGCGAAACACACAGCACGAAATTCTCGGTCACCCACTTCTTGGCGATATGTTGCAACCACTCGGCCTCGAAACATTTACCCAAACTCAGCACGCACCCTCCGCCAGGCCGAGTCCGCAAAACCTCATTTCGAAACCCAATTCCCAACTGCAGCCTCAGCTAAAAACACTCTCATAAAAACACACTGACCCACTAAGCAAGTGTCAATGAAGCACCAAGCTTCAACCCACTTACCACGCCCCACAATTATTGTCACCAATAATCATAAGTTAGCAGAGCGTCCATCCGTACATTAACAGCATTAGGGGTTCAAAGTTTTTTTTTAAAGCTTTTTTCAGAGGTAGCGCTTCTTTTTATACCCGTACTAAAAAAAGAGTTAAGGGGTATATTAGATTTGTGGAAAGAGTGGATGTGTGTAAGGCAGAGAAAGAAACGTTTCCGACCCCAAAAAGTATATATATTCTTGATCAGCATCAAAAGCCGAGTCGATATAGCCATGTCTGTCTGTCTGTCTCGATGAGCGCTTAGATCTCAGAGACTATAAGAGCTAGACAAACCAAATTTGGTTTTCACACTCATGTGATATCACACTGCTACAAGTGTATTTCAAAATTTCACCCCGTCCTTTCCGCCCACACAAAGGACGAAAATCTGTGGTATGCACAATTTTAAAGATACAAAGATAAACAAAAGATAAACTAAAAACGCAGTATCGTAGAGAATGCCCATATCTACCAGATTGCCGAATCTGAATCAGATCGGATCATAATTATAGCCAGAACGAAGAAACATTAACATTAACATTAAAAAAATAATAAAGTACTACAACAATTTTTAAATCCCGAAATCTATCAGAAAAAGTCATTTTGGTTCACAGCCTAAATAAAAAGTTCAATTTTGTCGAGTAGTGTTATCTTTTCAAAAAAGCAAAGTTCTTTTCAACCAGACGTAAGATACTGGAGTTATGTGAAAAATGCGCTATCTCTGAAAAAAGCTAAAAAAAAAAATACCAGACTTCAAAAATTCTTCAAAACGAAGTTCTGCCATAGTAAAAAGACCAAACTTCTTTAAAAAATTTTAAAGTCCCATATCTATCAGAAAAAGTCGGGAAGGATCCTTGAGGAAAAAATGTTCGATTTTGTCGAGTAGTGTAACTATTGCGTTAGGTAAAGTCACTCTTAATGAAGGCACTTTCTACCCAGTTACGACTCAAATATCATTGCATGCGTAAAGAGACTAGATCCGCCATAGAGCTTTTAACTCCACTGATATTGAGAGCAGCGAGCAACTTTCAGTTATACAGGAGCACATTAATATAGAAGTCGAAGCTCTGGAGAAAGCTCAATTGTCTGTGGTTAGGAGTACGCCAAACAGCGAGCACAGAGACAGGTACCGAAACATACAAAGAGGAACAGCAGTCGGTTTATATATAGCGGAAAATATAACAAACAATGGTTATTTTGTAAACGAACAAGCCACGAATTAATCAAGTGTTGACACAAAACGTGTCACCTTTGGAGACAAAGAACATTTTGAGAAGTGAATGTCGTTGTTTTCGTCGCGGCAAGCCAAATCATATCTCCAGATTTTTGCAAGAATCAGTTCATAAAGTGCGCAATATGTAGCGGTAGGTATATCACAGTATTGTGCGAAAAGAGTGATCAAAGCAGAGCATCATCCGATACGAAAATTGTACGATTTCTATTGTATCCAATGGATAATGGTAGCCAATGCACTTACGTGACCAAAACTTTGTCAAGCGATTAATCTTTAGTAATAGGAAAGGAGAAAACTAAAATCTACGCATTTAGGGAATCAAAATAAGACAGGCGATCGAGGCGATGTTGTGTGGACAAGAATGGGTAGAGTTGTTGATCGAGAGTTCTTAATTTTAGTAATTGGGTGCTGTGAGGATCCTATTTCAGGCTGAGGTAAGCATCAGTCTGTCCAGGGTCCGCTACAAGACAATTTGTAGATTGCTGGAACTTTTAGGTTCGGAGCGGCCTTGTCTGACCGAAAGAGAGGTAGGACACAGGAGGAGCGTTTTGTTGCTGACAAAAATACTTCAAGAAAATCGTGGTTTTTGGTTTTGCTGGTGTTTATTATTTTTATTACTTAATTCTTTGTGGGTTTGTTTACGATGGATTACTCGCGGATCTTGTTACTTGGCCTGTGAGCCGGTGGTTGGTTGTTTTTGTTGGTGTTCTTTGCGTTGTTCTTTTATTATTTAATTCTGGTTTGTTTACAATGACTTAACTCGCGGATCTAGTTACTTGGCCTTGGAGCCGGTGGACTGAGTTGTGCAGTGTCTTGTGTTTGGGCTGAGGGACTGCCTAGTGCAGTGTCTTGGGTGTGTGACTGAGGGACTGCGTAGTACAGTGTCTTGGGTGTGTGACTGAGGGACTGCCTTGTGCAGTGTCTTGGGTGTGTGACTGAGGGACTGCGTAGTACAGTGTCTTGGGTGTGTGACTGAGGGACTGCCTTGTGCAGTGTCTTGTGTTTGGGCTGATGGACTGCCTAGTACAGTTTCTTGGGGGTGTGACTGAGGGACTGCGTAGTACAGTGTCTTGGGTGTGTGACTGAGGGACTGCCTTGTGCAGTGTCTTGGGTGTGTGACTGAGGGACTGCGTAGTACAGTGTCTTGGGTGTGTGACTGAGGGACTGCCTTGTGCAGTGTCTTGTGTTTGGGCTGATGGACTGCCTAGTACAGTGTCTTGGGGGTGTGACTGAGGGACTGCGTAGTACAGTGTCTTGGGTGTGTGACTGAGGGACTGCCTTGTGCAGTGTCTTGTGTTTGGGCTGAGGGACTGCCTAGTGCAGTGTCTTGTGTTCGGGCTGATGGACTGCCTCGTGCAGTGTCTTGTGTTCGGGCTGATGGACTGCCTCCTCTTTCAGCCGATCTTGGCCCTTTTATGCAGCTGGCGATCGCACCTGAGACCCGGAAATAATTAATTCTTGCTGACTTATGATTACGACAATAAATGTGGGGCTAGTAAGTGGGTCGAAGCTGGGTGCTTCGTTGACAATTGTTCGTGGGGCAGTGTGTTTTTGCTGAGGCTGCATCCCGGAAGGTGCAGTTGGGAATTGGGTATTTGGTTTCAAAAGAAATGAGTTTTTGTTAACTCTGCATCGCGGAAGTTGAGTGGTAAGTCGATAATTTTATGCTGGCTTGACTTATTGTGAAATAAGTCGATTGCGCAATGTCCCAAGAGGTGGGATGTTTTAAATTGTTGTGTGGACAAAAATGTGTAGAGTTGTTGGTCGAGAGTTCTTAATTAATTGTGAGCGTTGCTTAAGACTATTTTATTTCCGGGGTGCTGACACACCGCTATTGGTGGAGAACCGTGGCTAGAGCCATGGTTCTTCTGTTCTGCATATTTTAGTTGAATTTTGGTTGCTGCCTACCGTGGAGGTGTCGCTGTGGGAGTTGTTTGTAACGAGCCATGGGTAGAACCATGGTTCGTTACACCCCCCCCCTTTCTTCCGGTTGGGTGATGGAGAGATTAGTGGCGTCGCTTGGCGGGTGCTGAGGATCGCCTTTTTACCGGGTTATCCTGTCCTTGGGCTTGTGCCGAGTCTTTGGATTCGTCGGTGTTAATCTCGTCACTTTAGCGTGGCGTCGGTAACGTTATATTTTCTACTGCTGCTGTGATCGTGGAAGTTTTTCTTCGGTTCTGGGTGCTTTGTAGTTGGTGTCTGCTTGGTGGGTCGATTATCCCATATGACGATGGTTTTCTCGGCGGTTTTCTTCGGTCGTTCTTTGTCCAGGCATTCTTGAATCGGCGGTGCTATGTCGGGTGGCCAAGGATCCGTCGGTAGTTCTGGGTCGTCTTCGGTGGGTTCGGTGGCTCCGGGGTCAAAGGTTTGATTCGGGTCTTTCGGTAGGATGGGTCTGTCAAATGTAAATGCTTGGATCTGCGGGGCCAAGTCCGGCGGCCACGGCTCCGGGACTGGTTCGGGCTCATGTCCGGTTGGATCGGCGGCTTCGGAGTCAAATGGCTGGCTGGGGTCTTCGGGTGAGAGGGTTGTGTCGAAGGCGCTGGGCGTTTCGATCCTCCGTTGGTAGTCGCTTATGTGGGCGACGATGGGTGTGGCGTCGACCATGGGTATGATGTTTTGGTACGCCGGGTGTAGTACTCGTGTTATACTACAGCCAGACTGGTACGTGAACAGGTGAGTCGCGATGACCCCTCTGGTATCGCAGCAACGACTTGTGTGGGCGACGGAGATCTCGGACAAGGCTCTAGGCATGGCTCGCTGCATGGCGCTAAGAATCATGTCAGTACGCGGAAGGTACTCCATTGTGTTGGCGAGGATCGGTGTGGCGTCGGCCGTGGGTCGAACAGGACGGCTGTCTGGGCATCGTGGGGGCATCGTGCTGGTTTCCGGGCCCGCGTTGAGGGGCTCTGTGGAGATCAGTTCGATTATGGGCCCCGTTCAGCGTGGGGTTAGCGTGGCTGTTTCCCGTGTGGCTGGGCTGTCGGATGGTGGTGGCCGTTGTCCTTTTTCGATGCTGATGGTCGGTTTTGAGGGTGTCCGTGCGTTCAATTCTTCCGTTGTGGATTCTGTGCGTGCTTGCTCTGTTGCTTGTCTTGGACCTGGGCTTCCTGTGTCGAGCGCCGGGTTCAAGTGTGTTTGTCTCGTGTGTGAGATCCTCGTGGTTTGTTTGGGGTGTGTGTCCCCTGTGGTTGGCCTAGGACGCGGTTGCTCCGTAGTGACCGTGGGACTCGTTTTCCCGATTGCTTGGTTGTGGTTGGCTTGTGTTGGCCTCGGATTCGTGTTCTCCGTTGTGGGCCGGCGTTTCGTATTCGTTGCGATTGGTTTGGGTGTCAAGTGCTGCGTTGCGTTATTGGGTGCCGTGTGCGTTGTGGTAGGTCGTGGACGTAGGTTCGTTGCGATTTGTTGGGGTTTCTGGTATCGGGGTTCGGCGTCTTGTACGTGGATGGTAGTAAGCACGGGTTCAGTGGGCATGGTGTGACGGTCTCGTAGCTGTAGCAGCGTGGAACCGCATTGGATCGTCGTTTCGGTGGCACCTAGGAAGTCCATGCCAACAATAACTTGTCCCAACATATTTGGCAGGACCAGGAGCGGGATTTGAACCTCTCGTTGATCCAGCTTGATGTGCGCCAGTAGAACTTGTGAGATCTCTCTAACCGAGCCATCGGCCAGGCGTATGCGGACGCATGCATCTTGCAGGTTGGTGTTGTTGTCTAGTTGTCGGGCGAGGCTTGCGCTGATGAAGCTTCTGGATGCCCCGGTGTCGATTGTGGCTTCCGTTGCGTGTCCTCCTATGGTCACCATCGCCACTATCCGGCCGTTGCTTACGTGTAGAGAGTTATTTAGTCGCGGGTTGGAGGAGGCGTCGTTCCCGGCTGATCCCGTGTCAGTTGGGGACGCATGTCGTTTCCCGACGTGTTTTGGCGGCAGCAATTTACGGTCCGTGTGCCGCGTTTGCCACATTCCCAGCAGAATAGGATGGAGGGATTATGGCAGTCGTATGCCGCATGCCCCGCTTCACCACACCGGCGACAGGCTGCGCGTGGTTTGATGATGGGGGTCGTGATCATGTGATGGGCTACTTCGGGATTCGCCGTACTGTTTGGATGAGCTGGTGGTCTCCCTGGTGTGTCTGTCGATTCCCAATGGGGACTCAGAAATGGCGTCTGGTGCGAGTCGCAATTCCTCGGCTCTGAAGCCGGCCTTGCGTATCTTGGAGTGTTACGCGGGGGTGCGAAAGTGGTCGGGATGGTCCGCTCTTGGATGCTCTCGAACTCGGTGGCCAACATTGTGAGCTGTGCTAAGCTTTGTAGTTCGTGTCGCCGCACGTACATCTGGTATGCTGGCAGGGCGTTATCGTAGATCCTGTTCAGTTCCTTGGCTGCGTCGTACCTGGCGTGGTGCATGAGTAGACGTATCTCGATGAGGTAATCCTTAAACAATTCTCCTACCGCTTGCTTGCGGGCTCGGATCTGGTCTTCCAATTGTTAAAAATACCATGGCGGCAAGAAGAAAGTCAAGAATTCTTGGCGGAAATATGCCCATGAGCTGCCTTGTAGTTGGCTGGTGCGGTACCAGCGACTGGCCCGATCGGTGAGAAGCTCTGTCATGGCCCGAGGTAGCTGATTTGTGTCCACCCCATATGAGAGTGCACTTCTTCGAGTAGTTCCAGAAATGCGAGTGGATCGTCCTGTCCGTCGAACCTGATCCCCCATTTCCGAATCTGTTCCGCGATGTGGGCGGTGGAAGAGTCCATGGCTGGCACGATCCTCTGTGTGGGCGAGCGGCTGGTCTCCGTAACTGGAGGTCTGGGCAGATCGGCTGGCGTTACGATGCGTGGTGGGCAGGGTGTGCTGTATTCGGCCGCTGTGGGGACTTGTAACCCGGCTTTTGGGTCGGTTTTCCGCTGGTCAGATGGCCCAGGAGTGGTAGGCATGGGCGACTTGGAGCGTCCTGCTGGTCTGGCGTATTGCCGTTCGAGGTCGGCCAGTCGAACCCAGGCGTCCTGCGAGAGTGTTCCGGCGACTAGTGCGGCGAATCTCTTTCTTCGTTCCTCGACTGTTCCGTCGTTTCCGAATCCGAATTCCTCGGCCAGGACTTCCAGCTCATCCCGCCGGAGTTTGTAGATCCAGCCGGTGGTGACTCCAGGATTGGTATGGTGTCCCTCAGGGCAAAATTCGTCGGGTTGACCGGCTCCGTGGGCTTCCTTGGTGTGTTTCTGTGGTTAGTAGCACTGACTTACGTGTTGTTGGTGGTATTTCTGCTTGCGACCGGATCTTGCGTTTTGTGCTTGACGGTTATTGATCCTTGCTAGCCTAGTCTCTTTCAGTGGCCGTGGGTCTTTACTCCACAAAGCTCCGTATTAAGGTGTTAGTCTCCTTAAAGTCACCACCTTAAAGGCAGGGACTGCCTAGTGCAGTGTCTTGTGTTCGGGCTGATGGACTGCCTCGTGCAGTGTCTTGTGTTCGGGCTGATGGACTGCCTCCTCTTTCAGCCGATCTTGGCCCTTTTATGCAGCTGGCGATCGCACCTGAGACCCGGAAATAATTAATTCTTGCTGACTTATGATTACGACACTAAATGTGGGGCTAGTAAGTGGGTCGAAGCTGGGTGCTTCGTTGACAATTGTTCGTGGGGCAGTGTGTTTTTGCTGAGGCTGCATCCCGGAAGGTGCAGTTGGGAATTGGGTATTTGGTTTCAAAAGAAATGAGTTTTTGTTAACTCTGCATCGCGGAAGTTGAGTGGTAAGTCGATAATTTTATGCTGGCTTGACTTATTGTGAAATAAGTCGATTGCGCAATGTCCCAAGAGGTGGGATGTTTTAAATTGTTGTGTGGACAAAAATGTGTAGAGTTGTTGGTCGAGAGTTCTTAATTAATTGTGAGCGTTGCTTAAGACTATTTTATTTCCGGGGTGCTGACACACCGCTATTGGTGGAGAACCGTGGCTAGAGCCATGGTTCTTCTGTTCTGCATATTTTAGTTGAATTTTGGTTGCTGCCTACCGTGGAGGTGTCGCTGTGGGAGTTGTTTGTAACGAGCCATGGGTAGAACCATGGTTCGTTACAGTGCGTTGCTTAAGACTATTTTATTTTCCGGAGGTGCTGACACACCGCTATTTGTGGAGAACCGTGGCTAGAGCCATGGTTCGTTGGCTCTGTGTATATCAGTTTGATTATAATCAATAATTATTGTTCCAGACCAGTGGATGCGCTGACACTCCGCTGTTTGTAACGAGCCATGGCTAGAACCGTGGTTCGTTACAGTGCGAGAACGGGTCTTACGACCAGTGTCTTTTTCACCACTGTCGTTTTTCTCATTATACTCGTCAGATATCTGCACATCCGGCAGCCTTTGCAAACTCTCGTGCGAATACTCATACGTTCGCTTACTGGTCAATGATTCCAACAGGTATCGGTTACCTTTTAGCAACTCCGCAACCAGGTCCTTTGAATTTAGGATCCAATATTTTCTGATGCCGGTCTTCACTTCTAAGCAAGACATGATCCCCAACCTTGTCTTTTACAATATTTGCCTTATTCCTATCAACTCGCTTCTTTTTATATTTCGCATTATTTCCCATATTAACTTTGGCTAGAGCTCTTTCGGCTTATAATCCATTCTAGCTCCATCATTTATAGGCAACAAGCCAATTGGCCTAGCCTCTCTTCCAATCAATAGTTCTACCGAGCTGAATTTCGTTACCCTGTTTTTCGTACAATTCATGGCTAACTGAACTTCACATAGTGTATCCTGCCAAGGACGTTCACCTGCCTCTATTGCTGTAAACATACTTTTCATTGTGCTCATGACTCGTTCAACCTGGCCATTGGCCACCTGTCGCTATCAAATGTAATTCTATTTTATGCATTGAACTGATCTCTCGAAATCGTCCACAAGCAAAACTCTTCCCTTGATCTGCAATGATACGATTAGGTACCCCATTTCACTGCCTTAATACAGTTTTCTGCGTCAAAATTCAATATATGATATAGGTGAACAAATTTAGTGAACGCATCAATTTTCACTATGACATATTCATTCATTATACATATGTGTATAATTTGTACCACTCAGCTTTCCACTTATATCAATATGCACAGTATACCATCGTATTTCGACTTTCGGAATTGGAGGCTTTGATAGTTTGCATGTGATGCAGTTTTCGTACATACTTGGACATGTGTTCAAACCAATACTGCTCATAAACGTTCTCTAACATTTTCTGGCACCCCAAATATACTCATATGTCTTTGCCAAAATCTACGACTCCCCACCATTCGCTGGGCTATAATTTCCCTTAAGCATGAATCGCTCTGCTGCTCAGCTACAAGCCAGTTGTCTGTCACCTCAGTCAGGTCGATGCGAACTTCGGCTGCCCTGTTTATGGTCTCACGTTCGATGACAGTCGGAGATAAAAAGTCCACGTGCGCCATGAGACTTTCCTTGCGGTACTCTACAGTGAAATAAAACGACTGTAAAAATGCCCATTAGCGGTGTACTCTAGGCATTAGTCCTACTTTAGTACGACCTGCTTTCAACGAATTACAATCCGTAAAGATTAAAAGCTTTCGACCGTGAAGGTAATGTCGGAAATGTTTTACAGCGTTGTACACTGCCAGGATCTCTGGTTCGTATGAATGACACCTCGATTCTGGGGCAGATATATTCTTTCTATGGTATTCCACAACTCTAGACTTGCCGTCTATTTTGTGCATGAGTATGGCACCATAGTACTAACCATACAGTATATAGATGTGCCAGTTCATACACCGAACGTGTCGTTTTGAGTTTTTTTTTAGTTTCGTTTCCAGGTTACGTAAGTGTGTGTGAGTATTCTCACATACTGTGCTTGTGTGGGTTCCTAAATTTTTGGCCTTCGTAAATACCTCGGCCCGTGTCGAGTCGAGTGACAGAATACACCAACAAAATATGAAGTCTGACGACGTGAATAGGTCCAGGGCCGGATTAGCACTTGCCTAGGGCCCCCCTAGGGATAACAGAAAAATTTTGTTTAAAAAACAAAACTCCAAATAATGAATAAAAAATATAATAGCCACTGAGAAAAATACAAAATAAAGGAGGGCCCCCAAATTGAAGCTTGCCCAGGGCCCGGTTGAGGTCGAGTTTGGTTTTAGAGTTGTTATTTGTTTGTATTGTGTGTATTTACAGTGGAGACAGCCAAAAAATTAGTACACATCTAGTAGAATATTTTCCAGAGCTTTAGCGAATCTAATTTTAGTTTAGGAGATATGAGCAGAGATATGATATGAAGTGTACAAAAATATATTGTATAGTCTTTGTTGTTATTGTGCAAATGCCGTCGGCTTTCGACTTCGTTGCTGCCGTAATATCAACTTTTTCAATAAATTTACATATATATTTTTCAGAGACCTGTTTTTACGATCCATATAATTGCATTTGAAGATCTTTTTATATGAATTATGCCCACTCTGCCACTTCCTCATTTATGTTGCGGCAGGTAAGCTCAGGTCGCTACATCAGCCCTCAAAACAAAACGAAAAACCGAAATTCAGTTCAAATGGAAAAAAACTGAAGAGCCCACACACAAGCATAGTATGTGTGAATACATGGCACACACAAATTTACGTAACCTCGAAACGAAACTAAGACGAGAAGGAACGTGCGAGTCGCTTCTGGGGACGCGACTCTACTTATACACGTACTCTGTCAGCATATACATTTTTGAGCATATGATTTTTTAGAATTTAAGAATTAAGCAAAAAAATTTTACATCTTAAATTTTTTTGCTACATCTGTTATCTACATCTACATATATTATGTATATTCTACATCTAACATGTAGATTATACATGTACCATTTAGATTCTACATCTCCTCCGCTAGGGGTTGCTCGCGCACTGAACGCGGCAGAGTGTGCGAGCGAGAAGGAAAATGAGTTGCATGGTCGTTGGCAGGAGGGGGCAGGGGAAGCAACTGAAAATTAATTTCTTCATTCTGGCTATCATTATGATCCGATCTAATTCAGATTCGGCAATCTGGTAGATATGGTCATTCTCTACGATAATGCGTTTTTAGTTTTATCGTATCTTTAAAAATGTGCCTGCCACAGATTTTCGTCCTTTGTGTGGGCGGAAGGGGGCGGGGCGAAATTTTGAAATACACTTGTAGCAGTGTGATATCACATGAGCCTGGAAACCAAATTTGGTTGCCCTAGTTCTTATTGTCTCTGAGATCTAGGCGCTCAACAAGACGGACAGACAGACAGACAGACAGACAGACGGACAGACAGACATGGCTATATCGACTCGGCTATTGATGCTGATCAAGAATATATATACTTTATGGGGTCGGAAACGTTTCCTTCTCTGCGTTACACACATCCACTTTTACCACAAATCTAATATACCCCTTAACTCTTTTTTGAGTACGGGTATAAAAAAACTCAAAACGGTTTCGGAATATAAGAATTCATAAATATTTTGTCGTGTCTGTGTACACACACACACTTGCACATCTCGGCTTCCTTTCGCATCTCGTCATGAATCGAACATGTCGAAAAAATGCCGAACGTCTCAGGCCCACGACCCGAACGTCTCAGCACCACAGCCGAATGGTCCCAGCACCCCAGCCAAAGGCCTGGTGGTGCTGGGACAGAAAACTCAGTTGCGACACGTTCGGTGTATGAACTGGCACATCTATATACTGTATGGTTAGTGACTATAGCCATCTGTACTTGCATCCGTATGCAGCTCGATGGGATATTGTGAATCAAAAATGATTAAAACAGAATCATGAGTTAGTACTGAGATAATTTTCTGCCGTATTTCTTCATGCTCAACTTTCCAAAGGAAACTATTAATTTTAGATGTTAACTGATATAAAGGTTTCATCTCTTCAGAAAACTGTGGGACAAACATACGGAAATAAGATACTAAACCTATAAATTGTCTCAATTGTGTAACAGTCTTTGGTTCTGATAACACTACTCAACAAAATTGAACTCTTTCTTTGCGCTGTGGACCAAAATGACTTTTTCTGATAGATTTCGGAATTTACAAATTTTTGTAGTACTATATTTTTTTTTTATAGTTTAATTTTTTTTAAGAATTTTTAAAATCTGGTATTTTTTTCATGGTTTTTTCAGAGGTAGTGCTTCTATTTCTTTAGTTTTAGTTTTGAGTCGAACGGCTGCAAGTTGACCGTTTCTTCTCTATAGATTTTAATGAAAAATACCTTAAACGACGCCCAATTAATGCGTCTATCTAAAACTAAAAATGATGGCGAAGAATTATTTTCTTTTCGATTTTCCCGAGTTTTTAAATTCAAAATTTCGAAAAAAAATACCAAAAAAATTTTAAATTTGAAAGCTTAATAGCTTCCAGGCGTTAAGCTGCAGATACAAAGTGTCTGGGTCGGATTTATAGCTGCATTTGTCAGATTTTCAGAAGTGTTTAAGCGTAGGGCGTCTCAGGGGCGTCCCACAGATAAATTCCTAAAATAAAGACGGTAGGATTTCTTCAGTATATATATTTCAGGTGTATTCGTTAGACGCGTGCAAAGAAGCCTGCCGTTTGCTAGGGGCTGTAAGTGCGAATTAATTTAAAGTTGAAGTCAGCTGCCGGCGGCTGTCGGTAGCGGGTGCGTGAGCGTGGTGAGTCTGAGCGCGCGAGAGCGCGTCACCGGGGGGAAAAACGCTCATAAGCGTGAGAGCGAGGGAAACAGCTTGCGTAGCTGGAATGCTAACAGTGGTGTGGATGGAATTCCCACAGAGCTGTTGCCCCGCCAGCGCCGTCCTCACTCTGAACATTCTGCCCCCCCTTGCAGGATTGCAAAGACCCTATATGCTCCGATTTTGAAGCACGGAGGTTGCTTATGGATCCGGGACTCCTATGACGGGGCGGCTCACAGGAAGACGAGAGTGCTGAAGATAAAGGCGGCGGTGCCGCAAAGGAGCCAGATGGGTGCCGAGACTTAGGAAAGTGGGGTAACGTGTGGTGGCTCCGGTTACACACCTTACACCGATCACCGCTTCGGCAATCCTGGCCGGAGTGTCGGTGAGCCAGGCAATTAGTACAGAAGCTGAAGTGGAGGACAGCTTGGAGCCTCCTTTCGGAATCCAGGCGGAGAAAGCGGCGGCATTTCCGTAGAGGATGGATTTCAGAGCAGACTCGGCATTGATAGGACTTAGAAGCCTAGGAAGGCTTGGGCGAAATGAAAAAGTCGAAGAAGCATTAGAAGTGAGCTTGGAACGGATGACGAGCGCATTTGGGACATTGGAAGCTATTTTGGAAATTTGACACGAAAAGGATGCAACTTTATGGCTCGCCGCATTGGACACGGGACCAGTGAGCACCCAACCAAAAATGGTTTCTTGGCCGAGAAGAGAGCCACATATATTGGACTGTAAGCCGCTTGACATTACCGATGGTAGGATATCGGCTCCAATCAGGACATCGATTGGTGAGCTCACGAAGAATGTAGGATCCGCCAATGGAAGACTCGGCAAATCTTTCAATAAACTTGGCGAGATAGGATGCAACGGAAGATTCTTTGCCAATTCGGGGATAACATAGGCTTTGGCGTTTAATTGTAAACCCGGCCTCGTTGGAGAGCGAATGGAAATCTGACAGAGCTTATCGGACTGAGTGGATACTGTCTGATTGAGTCTGGAGATCTGTGTCTGAATACGTTGGAATGGCAATTAAATCGTGTTGAAAAGGCGTTCCGTAATGAACGTTGCCTCGGAGCCCGAGTCGATCAGAGCGCGGGCGTGGAAATTTTTCCCAAGGTGGTAAATATTAATAATTGCCGTGCTTAGAAGGACAGAGCTTGTGCCGGAGGCGAAATACGTCTGAACGTTAGGATGAGGTTCGGAAGAACTTGAAATTTCTGCGGAAGGTACTGGTCGATTGACGTCTGGCCAACCTGTGGATTTGGTTCGGATGTGGAATGTGAATCGCTGGAAGCTGGATTGCCACGATGCAGAAGAGTGTGGTGTCGTCCTCCACAAGTGTTGAAATTGTGGGAGCTTTGACATTATCGAAGCTAATGGCCTTTTGCGAAGCAGTTAAGGCAGAGCTGCTTTTGTCTTATGTAGCTGGAGCGATCATCAACGGTCATTTGTAGGAAATGAGGACATAGTCGGGTTGAGTGATTCTCCTTGGAACAGAGATCACACGTGCTCTTGCTCGGATTCACATTGCTTTGGAACGAGTGAGTTATGTATCCAGACGGATTTATGGGAGCGTAATTATTACCGTTATTTGCTATGGCAAATATTCAAGGGTTCTTTTCCCGAAACAAAGGACATCTGTATCGTCTTAGTGTTAAAAGTATAATGCTTTATTCTGTGTTTGCTCTTTTTAAATAAGCCTGCTATATGTCGATCCCTATCTCTCTCTCCTTGTCTTCTTTCCTTGTCTCTCCTTCTTTGTTCTGTCTCTTCTCGGCTTCCGTGTCATGTCCAGTACACTGGACATTGGTTACGGTAGACCATCTTGGGGAAGTAGAGATGGTAACTCATCCCCCCTTGGTGTGAAGTGTGGCCATAATGGGAAATGGTCGAGACGTCTACAGCGGTTACTAGGAATCGACTAAGCATTTGGCCACAATTAACAATATAATTTTAGTTTCTTTATCGTAATATTAAGGTGTACATTTTTATTACAATATTTGTGTATTTGTGTTATGTTAAATTAGGTTCTTAAGGTCCTTTATATTA
This sequence comes from Drosophila obscura, assembly GCF_018151105.1. Classification (NCBI taxonomy): domain Eukaryota; kingdom Metazoa; phylum Arthropoda; class Insecta; order Diptera; family Drosophilidae; genus Drosophila; species Drosophila obscura. Next base: position 1,907,817 of record NW_024542848.1, on the reverse strand, counting down.
ATATTATTTGGTAATTGTATTACAAAAAAAAAATTTTATTCGACCTTCTTTTTATATATCCTTTTGGTCTTCGATTTGTGAATCTTTTGTCTTTTTGCTGTAGTTATGGTTGCACCATTATCTTCTGATACTTTATGTTCCGTGAACCTAGGCGTAAGTTTGTTTTGTCGGTTTTCTTTTCTGTAAGCTATATCGTCTTCCTCTAAAGTCATGGGATCTGTTCTATTTTTATTTAGTTTCTCAGTTCTATTTGTTATTAACTTTTCGGCCTCCTGGTGTACCCTTGTATATAATTTCTCCCTAAATTATTTAGTTCCCTTAGGTATTCGCGTTCAGTGTTATAGATTATGTCTCTTTGAAACGCGTGAGTGCGTCCCGTAAATAGTTCGAAGGGTGTACATTTTGTTGCTGAATGAATTGCGTTGTTGTATGTTGTTAAAGTTTATGCTAGCATTTCGTCGTGGTCTAACAAAATTTGTTCAGCCTTCCTCTTGTCAAAAATTCTTCTATAGATTTTCGTCAAAGAGGAATGTAATCTCTCCACTGGAGCGTTACTTGACGATTGTTGAAAGGATGTCACGAGTACTTGAATCTTGTATTGACTACAAAATTCTTTAAATAATTTACCTGCGAATTCAGCCCCCTGATCGCAAACGAGTTTTTCAGGGACTCCGTGGGTGTTAATGTAATTTCTTACTGCTTTCACTATATTGATACAATCTCTAGCTGGTATAGTAAACCCGGCCGCAAATCGGGAACATTTTTCTATTATTGTCAAAATTATATGTTTTTTAATATTATTGTAATGTCCTATTTCAGGCTGAGGTATGCATCAGCCTGTCCAGGGTCCTGAATTACAAGATATTTCTAATTCACGAGGACTTTATCGGGAAACCAGGAACTTTGCCAGAAACTGAAATAGAAATCACAACACTTTTTGGTTCTTTTAATTTTTAATGGTTTTCTTTATTCTTCCGTCTTCTTCCGTATGATTATTCTACCCGGTTATGTTATGTTTTAATTGTGCTACGACGCGTATGGTAGTTTGATTCGACTGCCGCCCGCGATGGCTGATTGACTGCCTCCCGCGATGGCTGATTGACTGCCTCCCGATGGCTGGTGGACTGCCTTTTTATAGATCGGCCGGCCTTCCATGAATGTCTTATAGATATCTTATTTCTACTCCAGACCGTGGGAAGGGTTTTTACATAAATCTCTCTGGCCGAATTATAGTCTGCGCGTGCAGACGGGCTGATCGGTAACAGAAGGTTACCAAATCATTAGCCCTGCAGGCAGTGTCCAATATCCCCGGTAAGGAGAGTCGGAGACTGCTGACTGGCTCGCGCATGTGGGGGTTTTGCTTGGTAGTCGAGAGTTACCTAAGCAATCGCCTCCCAACAAGGGTCCAATGTCCCAGGTAAGGTGATCGGTGTGCACCGGTACCGTGGGAAAGGAATGTAACTTCAGGGAGATTTGAGATTCTTACTTGGCTTTTATTTATATGCTTATACATTTAAAGATATTTAAAGAGGTTTAGAGGTCTTACTTAGTTGTGACGAACCATGGGGAACCATGGTTCGTTACATTATATAGGTCTATATGGAGTACTTCCAAGGGTTTTTTTGGAAATTCTGTTTCTTGAAATCTAAGCTTTTGCGGTTGCCTGTCATATTTCAGCGTCTGACAAGTCTTCATATAAGGAAAGCAAATGATTCTCTTTAGATGACTTAGAGTTTCGTCTATTCCCCTATGGTTATTATTAAGATGGTATGTTTTAATTTCCATCTCTTGTAAGTTCTGATCGGTAATATCACTAAGAAAAACTGTACACCTAATTATTTTGAACTTTCCCGATTGGGAAAAATATTCCTCAAATTTTAGGTTTACTAGGCCGAAAATGACCTCTGTGGCTAGAATCGCACAAGTCTTGTCTGGTTTCAAATATTTTTTGTAGTATTAAAGCTATTTTTTCTTTACTAAAATTATTATCAGAAATTACCCGTCTTATTTTATTTTTATTGACGTTTCGGTTTTTATACCCGTACTCAAAAAAAAGTTAAGGGGTATATTAGATTTGTGGTAAAAGTGGATGTGTGCAACGCAGAGAAGGAAACGTTTCCGACCCCATATATATTCTTGATCAGCATCAATAGCCGAGTCGATATAGCCATGTCTGTCTGTCCGTCCGTCTGTCTGTCCGTCTGTCTGTGTGTCTGTCTGTCCGTCTTGTTGAGCGCCTGGATTTCAGAGACTATACAAGCTAGAGAAACCAAATTTGGTTTCCAGACTCATATATCACACTGGTACAAGTGTATTTCAAAATTTCGCCCCGCCCCCTTCCGCCACCACAAAAGACGAAAATCTGTGGCAGGCACATTTTTAAAGATACGATAAAACTAAACACTGCGTGTAGAGAATACCCATGTCTACCAGACTGCCGAATCTGAATTAGATCGGATCAAAATTATAGCCAAAATGAAGAAATTAATTTTCTGTTGCTTACTCTGCCTTCCCCCTGCCAGAGACACGCTACTCATTCTCTTTCTCGCTCGCACACTCTGCCGCGTTCAGTGCGCGAGCAACCCCTAACGGAGGAGATGTAGAATGGTAGAATGTAACCAGATATAAGATACTTAAGTTATGTGAAAAATAGAAGCACTACCTCTGAAAAAAACCATGAAAAAAATACTAGATTTTAAAAATTCTTAAAAAAAATGACACCTTAAAAAAAAGTTAAGTCCCGATATCTATCAGAAAAAGTCATTTTGGTTCACAGCCTAAATACAAATTTCAATTTTGTCGAGTAGTGTAATAGCCTGCGGTAGCTGCCAACCCAGACGAGATTTTTCAATACTATCCGATGCTATCCGACAATTACCAACGTATGATTTTAATAAGAGTGATCTAAGTGAATTTATCACTAATGTTGAGGAAATATTAACATTCATTAAAGGAACTGAAAAAACACCTTACGGAAAACTACTAAGGAAAACTACTAAGGGAAATCAGAAACAAATTAAAAGGAAAGGTAAACGAAGTTATCATTGCATCAGGAGCTACTCTAAATTGGAATGAAATAATATTTGCATTAATGTTACATTGTTCTGACAAGCGCGACGAGTGCACTCTAATGCGTGAACTCCATAATCTCAGTAAAGTTGCCGATGAAAAGGTTTTATGAAAAGATTTGCGAAATCAAAATAGCATTGTTCAAACTGACGGGGACCAACGAACTAGAACCGATTCTAGTAAAAACAAAGAAAGAATTATTTTCAACCACATGTGTAAATATTTTCCTAACTGGACTGAAAGGTCCACTAGGGTCCACAGTTAGGGTTATGCACCCTGAAACAGTAACAGAGGCATACGAGAAGGACCTAAAGGAAAGGGATATTTTTTTCAGGAGAATAGACAAAATCAAGATTGGGGACGGAATAAACATAACGAACGATCATCATATCGAACAGTACCATACCACAACACCATTAATAGAAAGTACACAAATGACAATGATATAATAAATAATAGCAAAAATTTTCGCTCACAAATCAATAGGAACGTTCCGGCAATTATTCCAAAAGAATATAATAATGACTATCTGCGCTACAAAGGTAACGACAGCCATAACAGGGATTTGAGAAACAGGACATTACGAGGACGAGGATGACTCGGAAGAAGTTTTTGCAGAGCTACATAATATTGATGAAGACACAAATTTGTACAAAAAAGCCTCGAAGAACAGACGGGCTACATAAATAATATAACTTACGACTCAACTCTTCCTTATATGTTACGAACCTGTTTTGGGTGGTGGGGCAAGGCCGGCTAGCCAGTCATCTCAAGGATAGGTTTTTCCCAGGCCCTCAGGTCGCACAACAAACCAGCTGTTCGGGCATCTCGAACAAATATGATAACAAAACGACGATTCAAAACAAACCAACGGACTTTACTCTAAACCTCACGGATAATCATCTCTCCGACGCAGAACAACTACAAATCTCCTCTTTTCTCCAAGTGCAGCGGCCGATCTCCATTTCGCCGCTGTGATCCCCTTTCCCCCCCCCCCTCCATTACTAAACACACTAGCAATTCATATCAAACGTTATAATTTCACTTTAAACACTTAACACATATTTAAACATAAATCCCTGCACTAAATTCTGATGGCGCGTCCGCCTACTCCCGCCTCTTCAACTTAATTTATGGGTGGACAATAATTGGTTCCAGAAAGAAGAATTAAATAATCTTAAATTTAGTACATATATGTGGGTTTATGTATGCATGGGTGCGTGTAATTTAATTTATTAATTATCTGTGCTGTTGAGGCGGGCTCGCGACCGGGCATGGGCGTGACCTGGATTCGCGGGCCGGGTGGATGGAGTTTTTGCCAACATGCGGGAGGCCAACAGGTTCAAGTAATCCTTTTTTTTTATTTAGATTCAAAAAAATAAGTCCTCTAAATTTCCCGGCGGTCTGTTTCTCTTCTCGCTTTGTTTCCCGATTTTTTTCCACGGTCTGACACTGCCGATGTTTAATTTTCAACTCCTTGCATTGTCAGCGTAGCTGCCCTATGCAGTCTCCTCGCTGCTGATCACATCTCTTCTATTGCCCTTCAACCAAGTTCAAGGGCATGGCATGGCATTCTTGATGGTGTGGATGAGCTGGCCGTGGATCCCGCCAATATTATTCGAGCCTCTCTTAAATTATCCCCTCTCTCTCTCACCGGCACCGTTGCTCGCCTTGCCCCTTCAATTATCGCCCTGCCAACCTCCAAAAAAAATACTGCCAAATCCAGTATTTTGCCTATCGATCTCCTTCGAATGCAACACCTCGCGAAAATTCAGGCGTACCTGGACGGAAGAATTATTCGCAAACACTCGAGGGAAATGGAAATCTAACGGCTTTACCCTAAGATCTTGCAGCGCCCAACGTAGGCTCACACCCACTCGGTTTGTACATGAGTGTCCTATTCTTCTTCCCTTCTCTTAAAGCTTCCCACTACAATTTCAGGTCTTTGGCGTGAAAAATCCCCACCGGCTTTCCCGCCAGGTCTTCAAGTTCGTAGGCATTATTTCCAACCGTGCGTACGACTCGGCACTTCAGGAACTTCCGGGCGAACTTAGCGTTGTAGCTCTTCCCAAAGTCACTGAGGGTGAAGTTGCGCCTGTATACTTCTTGCCCAGGTTTGGCAAAGAATATTCGGGCCCGTTTGTTGTAGCGCTGGCTGCTGCGCTCATACGCTTGGTGAAGGTTGGCCTTAATACGTTCCCGGATGATGTGGCATTTATCCGCGGGGTCCAATGCGTGCACCTCATGCTCCGTCCCATCCAGTTCCCATTAAGGAACATTTGCTGTCCAAAAACTGCAAAAAACGGCGTCACGCCTGTTGCTTCGTGCACTGACACTTCAATCTCCGGTAGGTATATATCCCAGTCTCGATGATCCTTCTCTAAATACGTCCTGATTGCAGCTAATATTGTCCGGTTCACCCTCTCGGCGGCATTGCTCTGTGGTGAGTAGACTGCTGTGCGCAGATGTCGGACGCCAAAGGTGCTGATCATGTCCTGGAAGATCTTCGACAGGAACTGTTTTCCGTTGTCGGAGTGGATCACCTCGGGCACCCCAAACCTGTAGAACACTTCCTGTACTAGGGATTGAACTACGTTCGCCGCGGTCGCCTCTCTCATCGCTTTCAGGAAGGTGAATTTAGAGAAGTGGTCTACGACGACAAAAATCCAGGCTTGTCCCCTTTTTGACCGGGGATACTTTCCCAGAAAATCGATGTATAATTTCTGGAACGGCCTCTCCGTTACGACTTCCTGACCGATCCCTACCTGGCTTCGATAATTGGGAGCTTTGGACTCCTTACATGCATCGCAATTCCGGACATACTCCCGCACTTGTGTCGTCATCGCTGGCCAGTAGAATTGCCTTCTAAGCCGATGCAGGGTCTTCTTAAGTCCGCCGTGTCCAGCTGTGTGGTCTTCGTGGGCCTTGGAGATGAGAGTTTCCGTCAGTGACGCGGGAATCCATAATTTCCAAATGGACCCTTCCACTTGGTCGTCCATTTGCGTGAAGGCCATTCGCTTGAATATCAAATCCCCTTCCACTCGTAAGTCGGGCAACATGTCTTGATTCTTGCCGATTTCTCCTTTCAGCTCCTGATATTCTGAAGACTCAAACTCTGTCGTCTGGAACCCGAGGATCTCCGTTGGATCTATCACCACTTCGTCGATGCAGCGTGAGAGCGTATCCGCCACGACGTTATCGACTCCTTTCCGGTGTTCGATCCCAAAGTCAAACCTCTGCAGTCGCAATGACCACCTCGCAAGACGTCCGTTTAGGTCCTTCAACGACATGAGTCATTTCAGGCTGGCGTGATCCGTGATAACCGTGAAGGGCATCAATTCAACGTATGGTCTGAATTTCTCAATGGCCAACACCGCAGCTAAACACTCTTTTTCCGTTACAGAATAATTTAGCTGATGCTTGTTTAACTTGGCGGAGAAGAATGCCACCGGACGCTCGGCTCCTTCGACGTCCAACTGAAACAACACCGCTCCCACTCCGTAATTCGATGCGTCGCACTGTACGTAGAAAGGCTTCTTGAAATCCGCATGACTCAATACCGGAGCCGTGGTGAGTGCCTTATTCAGGGATCCTATCGCCGTTTCAGCCTCCGTGGACAGGGAAAACTTTCCACGCGGATGCTTCTTCGGCGCGTCTGTCAGCGGCACTGCAATGGAAGCGTTATCCTTGATGAAGCGCCTGTACCATCCTGCGGTTCCTAGGAAGCTTCTTAGTTCCTTCACTGAACTCGGATTGGGAATCCTTTGAATGGCCAAAACTCTCTCAGGATCCATCTGCAACGTGCCACCTCCGATGATAAATCCCAGGTATTTCAGAGACTTAAAGCAAAATTTTGATTTTTGTAAGCCTATTGTTAAATTTGCTTTTCGCAGGCACTGGGCCACCAACCGAAGGTACCGGACATGTGTCTGGAAATCGGGAGCTATCACCAAGAGATCATCCAGATAGACGAAAACGTTTGATCTCAACTGCGTCGGGATCACTTTGTCCATCACCCGGCATAGCCTCTGTGCAGCGTTACACAGACCGAAGGTCATCATTACAAACTGGTACAGCGGACGACCTGGAACGGTGAACGCGGTACACTTCCTGCTTTCTGGATCCAGCTTGATTTGCCAGAACGCAAATTTGAGGTCTACACCGGAAATGTAGTGCGTCTGGTCGATCCTGGACAGTATTCCCTCGATGCTAGGAAGAGGGTATGCGTCTTTGACGGTGAGTTGGTTCAGCTTTCGCGCGTCCAAAAAAAATCTGTTTTTGTTAGGTTTCCGCACTACCGTCGTCCTGTTGCTCCACGGACTATCGCTAACCTCTATCACTCCCAGTTCCAGCATCTTGTCCACTTCGGTCCAGACCACTTCCTGCATCGCTGGGGATTGAGGGTAGTGTCGATCTTTAAAATGCTCCGCGCCCTCTACCAACTGGATCCGATGCTCCTCTACCGTCGTTGACCCTAATCCGGCATCTTCGTAAGTTAGGAACTCCTTCTTCACCTCCTCCAGTTCTTCAGCTTCTTTCTCTTCCAGGTCCCACGCGTCCACATGTACGTTCTCCTGGTGGTCTTCGGCATATTGGCTGATTTGTGACATCTGGACTTCGGATATCTTGGCATCGCTGGGCGAACTTGGATAAGCTCCGAGGACAGTGGGAGCCAACGCGAACGACCTCCAAAAATCGACACCCAAGTACATGACTTGCTCCAGGTATGGACAGATGTAAAAGAGAATGTCCTTGTTGATTCCTTTGTACTCCACAGGGATTCTCGCCTTGCCGATTATGGTCCGGTCCTCTCCTGCGGCGGTTTTGACGATCGAGATATAGTTGTCCATCTCCACCCCGAGGTCGTCTAGTAGCTCACGACTGCCCTTTCCGAGGACACTTACGGATGCCCCAGTATCCAGGAGTCCGGAAATCTTCCGTCCTAGGATTTGCACCTTGGCAAAAACCCTTGGGTCACGTCCTGCTCCACGCCTGACTGCTTCAGCCACCTCCTTGCGAGTCTGTCTTCTTTGCCGGAAGCGTGCCCGGGCCTTCTGGAGTCTACGGCTGACACCTCGCATTCCACTCAACTGATGTCCGTGAAAGATCCGATTTCGGACTTGTGTATATCTCCTTATCCTCTCTTCGGCCGGTAAGAATTTTAAACTATATTTTTCTACACTACTTGGGTTAATATGCTTAATTTTTACAAACTCCAACAGCGCATCCTTCACTCTCTCGCGGGCCTCCGTCCCGAGCTCTGATGTCCCGCCTTTATCATGCCCGTTCTTGCGTTTCCCGAGCAGTTGGGACACTTCGGCGTGTACGTTTCGGGCTTTCCGCAGAGGTAGCAGAATACTCTGCGTTCCTTTGCCATACACTCTCGGAACCCGTGGTCAACTTCTCCGAAATTCCAGCAACCCAGCCTCGGCTTCGCTGTCAGGTGGGTTTCCTCAACCATCACCTCTTCCTCTCCTTCCAACAGCTCCGAATCTGGCTCTATCTCCTCGACTCGCTTCCCGGATTGTTGGAACTTCGGCGTCGGGCGAAAAGATGACCTTCGCTCACGTCTGCGTAAATGGTATTCCACCTCTACACACTCTTCCCTCAGCTGCTCCAGGTTCCGGACTCGGATCGCGTACACATACCGAGCGATCTCCTCCTCGAGTCCCTTCTTGACGACTCTGACCATCTCGGAATCCGCTATTGGTGTGATAAGCCTTGCGTCCAGCCTCCGCATAGCTCGGAAGTAGTCTTCCACCGATTCTCCAGGTTCTTGGCGTCGCTCATGCAACGCACACAGCCGCTCGTACTGCCCACCTACTGCACGGAATCGGGTCACCAACTCGTCCCTTAAGTCCTCCCAGACTTCTGGAGGCCTCTCTCGGACAAACTGCCAGTACCACTCGGCAGCCCGTCCTCTCACCAGATGGTGAAAATTATTCAGGACTTCGTCCCACGAGGGTCGACTCTGCCTCTGGAGAAATTCGACCCGAAAGACAAAATCCTCCACCGTCAGTTTGGCGGGTCTGGGTCGCCGTCGAAATGGATGTCCCACTTGTCGACGCGTCCCCATCTCGGCTCTCTCCATTCGTCTCGCCTCTCGTAGGGCGTCGTGAATCGATGAGCTCCGCCGTCTCCTGCTGGTTCCCGTTCCAGTACCATCGGTCTCGTTTCCAGATCGCCATCTTCCACCATGTGGGACCAACTTTTGCTCCGTCTCGCCGGCTTCCTTGGAGGCGCTTGTGGAATATGCTCCTGTTGTTCCACGGAACCTTTGGGTCTGGTGCCGGTACTTTGTCTTCGCCATTCTGGAGCCGCCGGACCGCCTTCTCTGCCATTTGGACCATTCTCCCAGCCCAGATCATGGATCAATTCTCCCTTCTGGCGCCGGGGCGTCATTGCCTCCGTTATGGCATCCATCAGCTCCATAAATCCACGACGGATCTCCTCTTGCAGCGTCCTGCTGATGGTGTCCGCCATAGCACCTCTCTGCGTCTCCTGCGCTTGTGCTATGGCGACGTTTATGCCCGAAAGAATTTCCGACGGCAATTCTTTTGGGGTCTTCGGCAGGTTCCATCTGTCGTTCTCGCCTCCTTCCGCGCCCTGACTATCTCCTCCTCGCATTTGTTCAGGCAGGTTTCCTGGCGGAGGAGTCCTGCGAGTCATTTTCCCTTTTGACCGTAAGTTGTAGCTGCTCATAAATTTTTTCTAACTACCTAACTTTCCTTTCTTTCACAGACAACTACCTAACTCCAACAAAACTCAACACGGAAAATCCAAAAAAAAACTGCAAGATCAACCACAAGAGGGGAAAGTAACCACAACTGCTACTGGAGCCATCTGCACTTGGTTCCCTACGTCTTTGCTTGTCCAACGTCTACCTTCTTAGTCGCGAGCGCTGTTGACTTCTCATCTTCTACAGAAGATTAAGAGTCAAGGGCGCTCACTCTTCTACCTAGCTGCTTCTGTCCCACTACTCTACTGAAGGATATCCTCGGGATCCTGTAGCTGCTCCAGGTGCATCGCGTGACCGACTAAATGTCCCCACGGGCCACCTACAGCAAAAATCCCTACGAGATACTACCTTCCCGGCCTCCTCCAGCGGTAAGTAGGGGAAGCAGCACAAACAAAACTACTCGACCTTAACTAACTTTGGGTATTTTCTCTTTTCAGGCTCTCTTTCGTCCACCAGGCAACGGGTCGGTTGCTAACTGGCTTGAGGATTCTCCTCAGTCAGTGCCAACCTCACCCCCTTGAGAGCTCCGGCTTCCCTCTGTCAGATAAGTTTAAACACAAACTACAAAAAAAACAATTTACTTTGTGGATTCCTACATTTTCAGATCCCTCAGTGCCGTGCATCTGCGAGCCAACCTTCACAGCTCCTCACAGGCCACCGGAACACAGACGGACCCTTACTGCAGACTACCACTCGAGATCGTTCCTCTCGGCTGGACATTTATAACCTCCTCGACTTTTGTGATTCGCAGCCGTACTCTCCCACTTTCGTGTTCGAGAACGGACTGCGACTCACAAATTTGTCTTAGATTGGGCGCCATTATTGTTATGAACCTGTTTTGGTGGTGGGGCACGGCCGGCTAGCCAGTCATCTTAAGGATAGGTTTTTCCCAGGCCCCCAGGTCGCACAACAAACCAGCTGTTCGGGCATCTCGAACAAATATGATAACAAAACTTCGATTCAAAACAAACCAACGGACTTTACTCTAAACCTCACGGATAATCATCTCTACGACGCAGAACAACTACAAATCTCCTCTTTTCTCCAAGTGCAGCGGCCGATCTCCATTTCGCCGCTGTGATCCCCCTTCCCCCCCCATACTAAACACACTAGCAATTCATATCAAACGGTATAATTTCACTTTAAACACTTAACACATATTTAAACATAAATCCCTACACTAAATTCTGATGGCGCGTCCGCCTACTCCCGCCTCTTCAACTTAATTTATGGGTGGACAATAATTGGTGACAGGAAGAAGAATTAAATAATCTTAAATTTAGTACATATATGTGGGTTTATGTATGCATAGGTGCGTGTAATTTAATTTATTAATTATCTGTTATTGTCGGTGCTGTTGAGGCGGGCTCGCGCCCGGGCATGGGCGTGACCTGGATTCGCGGGCCGGGTGGATGGAGTTTTTGCCAATATGCGGGAGGCCAACAGGTTCAAGTAATCCTTTTTTTTTATTTAGATTCAAAAAAATAAGTCCTCTAAATTTCCCGCCGGTCTGTTTCTCTTCTCGCTTTGTTTCCCGATTTTTTTCCACGGTCTGACACTGCCGATGTTTAATTTTCAACTCCTTGCATTGTCAGCGTAGCTGCCCTATGCCGTCTCCTCGCTGCTGATCACATCTCTTCTATTGCCCTTCAACCAAGTTCAAGGGCATGGCATGGCATTCTTGATGGTGTGGATGAGCTGGCCGTGGATCCCGCAAATATCCAGTATTTTGCCTATCGATCTCCTTCGAATGCAACATATATACTCCTGAATCTTACTAAATAACATCCATACAAATTCCTCATAAACACTGGAGCCGAATTGTCATTTATTAGACCAAATCTAGTTAACCAACAATTCCACATAAATCTTGACAGGCAAACCTCCATTAAAACCGTACTTAATAGACACATCACTTTTACAATAACAAATATCAGCCTGTTTAATGAATTCAATGATAGAAGAAAATATGAACTTCTGTTATTTAAATTCCACCAATTATTTGATGGTCTAATTGGAATGGACATACTAACCGAATTAAAAGCAACTGTAGATCTTCAAAAAGAACGTCAGGCCTTCACCTTATTAATGAAACTTCAAAGTCAATCGTCAAATTACCAGTTGACCTAGAGGAAGGAATCTTTTTATCGGGACCGATAACCGATACACATAACAAAATACTTTTTGATTTCTGGCGGGCTATACACCGCCAAATGTAATTTTAGCTATATGGAGGTGGTTAATTATTCGCCGCAAAAACGAAAACTTTTTTTAGAAACAGAGCTGAAAGTATCGAAATTGGATCAAGATGACATCATTACAGTAAACGTGGTTACGAATGGACAATTTAAATGTTGAGGAGAAATTAGCACTAGAAGAACTTCATCGGGAATTCCCGAATTTGTTTTAGAAGGTGAAAAACTATCTTTTACCAACTTGGTGAAACATAGAATAACAACACTTGATAACATTCCATTATACACAAGACCATTTAGATACAGTCCGATAGAAACTAAATAAATCCACCAACAGATAATGAAACTTCTTGATCAAAACATAATTAAACATAGCCATTCTCCATGGAGTGCACCAGTGTTTCTAGTTTCAAAGAAACTAGATGCTTCAAAAGAAAAAAAATTTAGATTGGTTGTGGACTACAGAAAACTAAATGAAAAGACCATTAAGGATAAATATCCAATGCCAAACACGAATGATATTTTAAATAAGATAGGCAGAGCAAAATATTATTCAACCCTAGACTTGGCTAGTGGATACCATCAAATCGAAATGGACCCGAACGATAACAAAAAAACATCCTTTTCCTCCAGTAATGGACATTTTGAATTCATAAGAATGCCATTTGGGTTAACAAGTGCTCCGGCCACATTTCAGAGGGTAATGGACAACGTGTTGGCAGAGTTTAATGGTGAATGCTGTTTGATTTACCTGGATGACATCATTATATTTTCACCTTCTTTACAAGAACATATCACAGACCTCAGAAGGGTATTTACTAAACTCACAAAGGCAAGGTTAAAATTACAATCGCAGAAATCAGAATTTTTAAGAAAAGAGATCGAATTCTTAGGACATATTGTTACGGAAGATGGGATAAAGCCCAACCCTAACAAACTAAGTGCGATCAAATCTTTTCCTATGCCAAAAACAAAGAAGGAGATCAAATCTTTTTTAGGACTAGTGGGTTATTATAGAAAATTTATTAGAGATTTTGCTAAAGTTACTAAACCTATTACCCAACAGTTTAAAGGCAAGAAATCCCCAGTAAATATCGGCGAAGACTATAAAAAGGCCTTTGAAAATATTAAAACATTGTTATGTAACGATCCATTGCTACAGAACCCAGACAATTCAAAACCTTTTTCACTAACAACAGATGCCAGCAACTTTGCCTTAGGTGCCTCTACAGTAGAGAAGGAAATGCTCGCCATTATTTGGGCAACGAAAAACTTTAGACCCTATATTTTCGAGCAAAAGTTTACAATAATCACAGACCACAGACCTCTAACATGGTTGATGAACTTCAAAGAGCCAAACTCCAAACTGGTCCGATGGGAATTACAGCTTCTGGAGTATGATTATGAAGTCGTTTACAAAAAGGGGTCAAAAAATACAGTAGCAGATACCTTAAGCCGTATAACAACCGACGTGAATTTAAATGATATCAGTCGATCAGCACAAAATACGATTCATACGTCCGAGAAACCATTAAACGAATTCAGAAACCAACTAATATTCGAAACAGAACAATACAAAACGAGAAGGAACGTGCGAGTCGCTTCTGGGGACGCGTCTCTACTTACACCCGTACTCAGTCAGTATATATTTTTGAGCATATGATTTTTTAAAATTTTAGAATTAAAAAAAAAATTTTTCATATCACTTTTTTTTGCTACATCTGCTATCTACATCTACAATGTATATTCTACATCTAACATGTAGATTGTACATGTTCCATTTAGATTCTACATCTCCTCCGCTAGGGGTTGCTCGCGCACTGAACGCGGCAGAGTGTGCGAGCGAGAAAGAGAATTATTAGCGTGTCTCTGGCAGGGGGAAGGCAGAGTAAGCAACAGAAAATTAATTTCTTCATTTTGGCTATAATTTTGATCCGATCTAATTCAGATTCGGCAGTCTGGTAGTCAAGGGTATTCTCTACACGCAGTGTTTAGTTTTATCGTATCTTTAAAATTGTGCCTGCCACAGATTTTCGTCTTTTGTTGTGTCGGAAGGGGGCGGGGCGAAGTTTTGAAATACACTTGTAGCAGTGGGATATCACATGAGTCTGGAAACCAAATTTGGTTGCAATAGCTCTTATAGTCTCTGAGATCTAGGCGCTCATCGAGACAGACAGACAGACAGACAGACAGACATGGCTATATCGACTCGGCTATTGATGCTGATCAAGAATATATATACTTTATGGGGTCGGATGGACTTCGATTGTCGTTCTGGTTGGTTTGAGGTTGGGTGGTCGGTACAGTCGTATTTTGTGTATGGTTTCTTGTCCCACTTCTAGTATTTGGGCGATCTGATATATTTCTTAACATCTAACCTAGTCGTTCGTTAGTTTAAATTTGATTTCTCTTTTGTTTGAATTAGATTTGATAATTTATCTTAAAATATATTCCAAGTCTTGTTTTTCTGTAATGTTGGTGTAGTATTAAAAATTATTTTTGTCTCTTCTTGGTTATGTTATTTGTTTATTTGTTATTTGTCATGTTCTCTTTGTGTACTTAATATTACTAGTTTTAAAACTTAGTTTTCTGTGTGTAGGGGCTTATATAGTCAATTTGTGTGTATGTTTTTAGATTCTGTGTCCTGGAATACTGAAATGATTGATATGTTAATTTTAGCAAACATCTTATTTATTTTTAAATTTTACTTGTTTGTTTTTTTTTTTTGTTCTTGTGAGTGTGTTTTACTGGAAATATGTATAATTTTATTGCCGGTGGTGAAGTGATTTTGGTCGGTCTGTTAGACTTCTTCGACTTTTAGAAATGACCTGACGTTTTTGTTTTTTTTTACGAGATGTAGCTGGAATTGATCATAGTATCAATTTAAGTTTTATTTTATTATTTTTATTTATTTTTTGTTTGTTAGAACAAATTTTAGAAAGTCTAGACGGAACTCTCATCTAGTTCTCGAGTTATTGATCTCGAGACCTCTGTTGGGAAGCTTAAAGCTAATCTCCTTAAGCTTTCGGCTTCGGCTGATATTTCGTCTTCGTAATTGAGTGATGATGGCTTCGGCAGAGAGAGTCGAAGCTTCGGTTGCGAGAGGCGTTGTTTTGGTGAGAGCGGCTGATAAGCGATGCGTTGGCCTCTGTGTGGGAGGCTTGGGAGATGCGTCGGCTTGGATGAAACAGGCAGCCGCAGCTGGTGATTGGTGTCAGCTTTCATCTTGAGAACTCACTTGTTTACACTTCTATTGAAGTGTGGGACTGATTCTGAATTAGTCATATGATGGACTGTGGGAACGAGCTGATAACGTATTGGTTAGCGACGTTCTATTGCATTCCAGAGTTTTGGGTTGCATGGGACTTCCTATTGATTTCGGTATGGGTTCTCATATGTTTATCTTATTTCATATAGATGCGAATACATGGGTGTAAGGGTGAGTGCTGGGCATATGCATAACGTGTATAGGTGTGGGTGTGGTTATGAATATGTCAAGTGCTTAACGTATACTTAATGCGTATGTGGGTGTAGGGTATTATGGATATGTTACTCCCCCGGCATTTTTTATAAGCCTGTCCTCAGGTTTTCACTTTAGGGTATAGGGAGGGAATTTCATCTATAACTATTGGAGTACTTTTTTCTTCTTCTTCTGTTTCTTTCTCTTCCTTAGGTTTTACATATTTAATAATTATATTTTTAGGTATTTTCTTAAATTTAACAATTAGAAACCCGATTATGCTTATTATTGATAAAATGAACATAATTATTATAACTATTTGCAATATATTACTATATTTTGTTTGTTCTATAACTATTTCATTTGTCTGTACATAAGACAATGGTTCTAATCTAGTTATGTAATTACTCACATAGACATTTTGTGTGAAATCTAGCATTGAATTACTTATTGCGAATTCGTTTAATTGGGTTGAACAGTTGTAAATCTTAATTATGTTATTTCCTTCGATTTTTATTTCTTTGTCTAAGCAATTTTGGTTTAATTTGGATTTTGGAAGGTTCCATGTTAACAATATATTTGGTTCAACGTAATTAATTTGGAAATTCTTAAATGTTTTTGTGTATGGACATTTAGTGGGGTTTTGTTTTAAAATCCCTTTTATAAAATTTTCTTCAATTATTTGCTTAGTTTCTTTGCTATATATTTTGTCTTCGTAACTATAATATTTATCAAATATTAATTTTGTTAAAATATTATTTTGATTATCTGGATATGGGACAATTTCGTATATTGGGACATTAGCAATTTCGCTCGGAATATTGGAGATTATATAGATTTAATTTGTATCAACTTTTAGCCATGTAGAAGTTTTAATATTTAATAATTTCTCAGAATTTATGTGTTTCAGGTAATCTTGTTTTAGTAGTTTTGGGTTAAAAATACCAAGTCTAGTTAGTTGCATTCCCATTTCTATATCCTCTATGTATTCTGTGAAATGTTGTAGGTTGAAAATTAGAATTTCTAATTGTAGATTTTTGTTGTTTTCTTCGTTTAATTGGTTTATTATCTCAATTCCATGGTTTACTACTTCTATAACTAAATTTAGTTCATTTGTTTGGATGCTATGGATGGCGAGATTTTCTATTCTCTAATTCTTTGCTATCAAGAAGAATCTAATCTGACAAATAAGTATTTATAGGCGGTACCTACGATATTTATTAGGCCTCTCCTGTTGCGCTTAGCAATTTTCAAGCCATTTATTTCCCTATTTCATTTATCTACTAGGTATTTTACTTGAATTACATTTTGAAATTTGTTAGCCATTACTAGAAGGTTTTGATAGGTTTCTTCGGTTTTTGTTACATTAACTTTTAAGTAATGGTACTCATAGTTAATCGGGAGATCGATTGATCCCGTTTTAAATATGAGGTATCCGTTTCTGGATTCAATCGGATTTATTTCACTATTTTGTCCTTCTGTTGTAAGGACCATTAATGTCATGAGGACGATGATTTTAATTATGTTGCCGTTGATTCTTACCTTCCGTTTTGGTGGGCGGCCTGGTATTACTATATTTGCTAATATTAATTTTCTCTTTCTTTTTTTATTTAGTTTTGTAATGTGTTATCTTTCTTCCCCTATTCTTTTCTTCGTAGTGTTTTTCATCTATTTTGGTTATTTCACCCGTCTTTTTGAAAGGGTTAGTTATTTTGGACTTCACTAGAGGTGATTTTTTAAACCTAGTGTGAAGAGCTGTTAGTCAACAGAAGCGGTCAACTCTATGTTGATAACAAGATAGCACACATTCAAGAATTGTCATTGTCAATTAATTCAGTCTACATATATTGTTCAACTTATTATATCCAATAAACACTACTATACTACTCAAAAGCCATCCCTTCACAGTTCAGAAGTAGGATTAGTAGATTTTTTATGTGTAGAGCGAAAAAGTTTTAAGAGAAACTCAAGAAAAGCGTTAAGAATCGTCGGTGTGGGAAGTTTGCAATGGGATGTGTTCCCTAAGGTCTTTGTGATAAAGAAAATTGAAAATTACTGATGTGTTCCTTTTCTACGTGGCAGACGGATTCAACGTTCAGCGATCAGGAATCTTAGTGAACCTGGATAGAAAGATCCTCAAGAAATTGCGTCAGGAATCTGTGGGAGCCTGTCCGATATACATTAATACATACAAAAGGCTTGTGTGTATATGTAGCGTCGTTGTGAAATTCACAAATTGAAGTCCAACGTTGTGAAATACAGTCATATCAGTTGTCTCGCTTGCACACATGATAACGAAATTGCTTGTGCGTGCAAGTTAAAATCAGACAAAAGAGGGACGAGCATATCAGCGAAAATGGTCATAATTGCGGATCTTAAGGTGGACCAGTTACGGTTCCTGTTAAGAGAGAGGAAATTGGCAGTTTCGGGTTCAAGAGCCGAATTAGTACAACGACTACTTTAGTTTGAAAAAACCGAAGACGTAGAGATGCCACAAGCAGATGGAAACATAAGTCAACATGAGGAGGAGACGCTGACGTCACATGCGGCGGCAATTTCACACACGCAAAATGAAGTGAAGGAGCTAAAGAATATGATGGTTCAGTTGGTCATCATGCAACGACAAAACGCGGAAGCAACAGCATCAGGTGCAACAGCACAAGCGGCAGCAGCAACAACAAACCAGCAGCAGCAGATCAGAGAAGAAAATACCGAAGGTAGACAGGCTACCAATTACGTAAGGCAAGCGTCAGTCACGGAAATAGCAAATACCTTGCCGGACTATGACCCCAGCGACGATAACGCCATCTCCGTAGACCAGTTCATCGATCGTGTCAACAAGGTAGTTGAGGCTTACCAATGGGACGAGAAGTTTCTTTTGCTCGCTATTAATACGTGGCTTAAGGGTCCCGCTAAGATGTGGCTCGACTCTTCGCCGGTTTTACACACCAGATAGAGTGACTTCGCTGCAGCTATAAGAGACGAGTTTGGATCTAAAACAGATGAGGCAGAAGTTCACTTCAATATGGCTAATGCAACCAGACGATAAAAGGAGACAGTAAAGGAGTACTGTTTCCGGATGTCCGCCCTTGGCGTGAAGCTTAGTGTAGCAGCTGTTATAAGATATGTTAGATCAGGTATACAGCATCGAGAATTGCAAAATAGTATTGCCGCAATTCAGTTTTCGTCAATGAAGCAGTTTCGTGATGCAGACGAATCGTATTTTGTAAATAGAGGTCGACCAATCGCAAACAAAAAGGAGTTCGTCCCAAAAGGCAGCAACTTTAAGACAAAGCAGGAATACGACGTAAAGCCAAAAAAGCCAAAGGAGGCTCAGAAGTGCTACAATTGTGGATAATTGGGGCACTTCGCTAGTTCATGCGAACAAGAAAAAAAGAAGTCGCGTTGTACCAAATGCAATAAGTTTCATGCACACAATGAGAAATACCAATCGGCAAATATGATGCGTTTGGGTGCCGCGAATCTCGACAAGCTATTCACCAGGAAAATCTACTTACAATCGTACATTTATAGCGCCTTTATTGATACTGGAAGTCAGGCTAGTATCATGCGCCAATCAGTTGCAAAACAAATCAATGCTGATCGCCCCAAGTGCTCTATGAAGATTCGACGCATTTGTGGGGGTTCCTGTATCCTGACCGAAGCAATGGTTGTGGATATGGACATCGATGGAAAAATGATTACGGCCAAAGTATACGTAGCAGACGACGACCTGCTGAAATAGGACTTTCTGTTAGGACAAGACGTCATCATTAGCGGTCATCTATCGCTGAAGTTTGAGCCAGGCGACACTGAAGTGAAACGTGCAGTTCATCAACCGGTAGCCTTTGTAAGCAACAACCTAACTACAAAACTTCTTGTCAATCTACAGAAACATCAGGAAAGAAGTAAAATGGGCGGGTTGCCATAAAAAATTCAACCATGTTTTCTCCACAGGACTGCAAGGCATAGTCAAAACCAACATCTTTCAAGCCAACATTAGCGTTGAGAGTGGCCAAGTGGTTTCGCAAGTGCCATACCGAGTATCCGAGCCAAAGAAGGAATTTGTAAGCAGTGTGGTTGAAGAGCTGTTGGAGCAGGATATTATCATACCATCCACGTCAGAGTACGCCAGCTCAGTGGTGCTCATCAAGAAGCCAAACGGTAGTGACCGACTCTGTGTTGATTACCGCCGTCTCAATAAATTGATCAAGAAGGAAAATTTTCCTGTACCGAACATCGAGGAGCGTCTGCAGGAGGCGAAGCGATTTAAATACTTTTCTTCTCTGGACCTCAACAGCGGTTATTATCAGATAGAAGTAGCACCGCAAAGTAGAAAGTTTACTGCATTCATCACTACGGATGGACTGTATGAGTTCAAACGACTTCCCTTTGGGCTAAAGACTGCACCTGCTGTTTTCAATCGACTCATGGCAGAATTACAGAAGCGAGTGCAGAAAGGCAACATGATACATTACATGGACGACATCTTAATTGGTAGTCAGACGTTTGCCGAGATGTATGAGAAGCTTGAGCGAATCCTCCATATATTGCAATAGTGCGGACTAACGCTAAATCTGGATAAATGTGAATTGTTTAAGCAAACAATTAGATTCCTGGGTCATCAGATTCACGCAGACGGCATCAGTCCTGGAGAGGTTAAGACGAAGGCTATTGCATTGTTCTCGACGTCTAGCAATGTGACTGAAGTACGGCCGTTTTTGGGTCTCAGCGGCTACTTCCAGCAATTTTTGCCGGATATGCCATTATTTCGGATCCCTTGCGTGCCCTATTGCGCAAAGACCAGACGTCTAAGTGGGAACAGCCACAACAGGATGCATTTGACGAGTTAAAGAGACGCCTAATATCGAAGCCCGTTGTCACCAGTTACCGACTCGATGCTGAGCATGAACTACATACGGATGCCAGTGCCGTTGGCTTAGCCGGAGTATTGCTGCAGAAGGATGAGGATTAGATGAAGCCAATTGCTTACTATAGCCGAGCAACGTCCAAACCAGAGAAGAACTACCACAGTTACGAACTAGAAGCTCTAGCCGTCGTCGAGTCGTTGGAGCGATTTAAATATTACATCTATGGTAAGCGTATTAAAGTCGTTACCGATTGTAATGCCCTGAAAATATCAATGGAGAAACGAGAGCTTATACCCCGAATTGCAAGATGGTGGCTGCGTATACAAGAATTTGACATAGACATTGTTCATCGAGCTGGAACACAGATGAATCATGTTGACGACCTAAGTAGAGCTCCATTTGAGGATGCACATGAGATGGACACAGCATCCCTGCAAATTTCGAAGACCATCATCGACGAGGCTGATTGGTTGTTTTCCATACAATTGCAAGATGAGAAAATCCAGAAGATTGTCGCTGATATGAACATTGATAAGAAATCTGAGAACGACGAGTATGTGATCGAGCAAGATCGCCTGTTTCGCAAGCTGCTATGGGTTGTGCCGAAGCAGCTAAGATTCCATATTTTACATGAATGTCACGACAAGGCTGGCACATGTGCACAGAGAAAACCATTAATCGGATTCTAAATTTGTTTTGCTTTCCCCGAATGCGCAACTACGTTAAAAGCTACATAAAGTCATGTGTGGGCTGTGCGCTGTATAAGATACCAGGTGGACATCAGGAAGTACAGTACCATTATAGTGACATCAATCCGATCCCTTTTTTGCCTTCAAATGAAAATGAAAAACGATGGGACGACCAGATACGCTTAATTCAATGGAGCATCAAAACCATGGTAAATAGTACGACTGAATTTTCCCTATTTCATCTATTGTATTGTTATGAGCCACGAGATATCCTCAAGAACACAGTGACGAATGCGATCCAAGGCCCGGATCTGAAGATGATGACAGATGACGAGTTGGAAAAGCTACGAGCAGATGCTGTGACTACAGGCAACGATCATAGGGCTGCTGCAAAGAAACGTTACGATGCTAGACATTCCAAGCCAATATTCCCTTGGTGATCTTGTGTTAGTCGAGAATTAGCCGTTTAGCACGGAAACATCACTCAAATTGGAGCCTCGCTATAAAGGTCCATTTTTTATCAGCAAGGTTCTGGCAAATGACCGATATCTAATAGAGATATCCCTCATGCCCAACGAAAGCAAAGTCACTATAAGTCGGTGTATTCTTCTGACAGAATGAAACGCTGGTGCGAACTCCCACCCGATGAACCAGATGAAGATGACGACATAGAAGGCGACTCACCCTACGAATTTCGCGAGGCCGCTGCGATTTTTCAGGAAAGGCCGACTGTGAAGAGCTCTTAGTCAACAGAAGCGGTCAACTCTATTGGGGCTGTTATACGCACGTTTGACCCATAGCCATCGATAACAACACTTACATACTTAAGAAGTCGAAGCGAACAAGATAGCACACATTCAAGAATTGTCATTGTCAATTAATTCAGTCTACATATATTGTTCAACTTATTATATCCAATAAACACTACTATACTACTCAAAAGCCATCCCTTCACACTAGTGTCTACTTCAAAGTCATTACGACTTTGGTTCAACTGGGTGATCTGATTCACCATATATTGTTCAACTTATTATATCCAATAAACACTACTATACTACTCAAAAGCCATCACTTCACACTAGTGTCTACTTCAAAGTCATTACGACTTTGGTTCAACTGGGTGATCTGATTCACCTTGTTCAGTTGAGTGTCGTACTCTGGACTTCCTGCGTATATGAATATATCTGCAGGTGTTCGGTTGGTAAAATTGTATCGGGTCTTGTGATTATATGT
Organism: Drosophila obscura; assembly: GCF_018151105.1. NCBI lineage: Eukaryota > Metazoa > Arthropoda > Insecta > Diptera > Drosophilidae > Drosophila > Drosophila obscura. Next base: position 1,885,561 of record NW_024542848.1, on the reverse strand, counting down.
GTATATTATCAGTTTAAATTTAGTGTATTTGTTATCGAGGTCATTCTCACTGAATATGATCCTCAATTTTTCGTTCACAATTTTATGGAATCTTTCAACGTCTGATATTCCATTTTTACTGGATGTGATTAAGATTTTGACATCTTCCGAGATTAGCCATGCTTGCAATGCATTGCAATGCTGCGCACCTAAAGGCTGAATCTTTGTCGGCTTTAATTTGTTGGGGTTTTCCCATTTCATTAAAGACCTTTAATATCGCCCTTTTGGTTTCTAACCAGTCGCGACTGTTCACTTCTATTAGTGGAGCGAATTTGGAGTATATATCGATACATGATAGGAACTGTTGGTTACCTATCAGTAACGTTCTCGGGTGTTTAATAGCCTTTTTACACTGGGCGCGTCTGCTATCGATATCGGCATAGACGCAATGAAGCAGAAAAGGCGTTTACATTGGAAGACGTGCGTCTTGAATTTGGATTTGGGTGTTTGATGACAAGGAAAGATACACAAATTTTTGAAAATCAACAGAATTAAGCAAGACGTCAGGAAAATGGACGAAAAAGAATTGATTCTCATATTTAAATATTATTTTCAGACATTTCATTGTAGAGTTTGTGGGAGTTCTTCTTCAAATTATGAAAACCACCGAATTTCGTCTCCAGCAGTGTCTTAATGGCATCAGGGGGTCAGAAAAATTTCATATGATAATAAAACAATCAGTTTCAAGTATTTTATTTAATGACTTCATGTATATTTTCACCTTTTTGCACAATCATACATTTTTAGCGCCAAAATTTGATTTTTGATCTACAATTTTTTGTTGTTATTAGTGGTGATAGTTGCGCTGATAGGCAGAAAATCCAAAAAATGAGCAAAAGCAATCAAATATATCGAATAGACGCACATGAATCAGAAACTGACGCAACTTTTTGCCACCACTAGGGCCCTATGCTTAACCTATGTTAAAAAAACTGCGTCTCCGGCAAGACGCAAAGAAGCATGACGCAGCCCCAATGTAAACAGCCTATTAAACTTCCGGTGTTACTTCGAATAGCAACTTGGTGTTTCTATGCTCAGTCTTGGCAATATTACACGCTGTGAATTCGTTTATTATATTCTGTATCAATTTTTGGGGGTAAGGGTAGTAGTATTTTCCCTTAAACCAATTGATGGTTTTCTCTATTCCAGGGTGAAGTAATTCTTTATGGTTTTTCATTATCAATTCTTTGAATTTCGCGTAATTTGGTATATCTATGAGTTTTGTACTTGATTTCATAACTTTTATGAAATTGTTTGTACTGATCATTTCCAAATACGCTTGTTGGAAAGTTGGGAAATCAGTCTCGTTATGGAAATATAATGCACTCTTTTTGGTACATAGATATTCCTTAATGAGTTTTTTAGCCAAGGTGTTAGCCATTTCCTTGTATGTGATTTTGATAATCAATTTATGGAAATAGAAACTCAATCTGGCGATTGAAATAGTTGATTGGTCGTTTCGTATTGTGGCGCCTGCACTATCAGAGACTTCTCCCAGTAGGTTTTCGTTAACTTTAACTCGGGAAAGGGCATCCGCTACATGGTTTTCTTTGCCAGGTAGATATTTGATTTTAAAGTCGAATTCGTTTAATTTGATCTTCCACCTTTGTAGTTTCATGTTTGGTTCTTTGAGGTTGTTTAACCATACTAAAGGCTTATGGTCGCTAAGTATTTCGAATGTTCTTCCGAACAAGTATGATCGGAAATACTTAGTAGCCCAAACAATTGCTAACAATTCTTTCTCGATAGCGGAATAGTTGATCTCATGTTCGTTCAGCGTTCGGCTGGCGCAGCAGATCGGCTTATGGTCTTGCGATAGGACTGCACCTATAGCCATGTTACTAGCGTCGGTAGTAACAGAAAACATTTTGTTAAAGTCTGGATACACGAGAATTGGGTCTGAGGTGATGAGTACTTTTAGTCTCTCGAATGCCTCGACATATTTCTCTTCTTTAGGATCTATTATTGCTCGTTTCTTTAGTTTGAGCATCATAGGCTTGGCTATGTTAGCGAAATTAGGAATAAACTTCCTATAAAGTCCGCGTAGTCCTTAGAATGACTTGATTTGTTTTGTGGTTTCAGGGATGGGAAACCCTGTGATGGCTGTGATCTTGTTGGGATTTGGTACTTTTCCTTCGGGTGTAACTATATGACCTAGGAACTCAGTTTCTTTCTTCAGAAACTCACACTTATCCATTTGTAGCTTGAGGTTTGCGTCTCTCAGCTTGCCAAAGACTTTTCTTAGAGACAGAAGGTGTTCGTCCAATGAAGTGGAGAAAATTATTATGTCGTCTAAGTACACCAAACAGTCGGTGAAAATTAAGTCTTCCAAAAGATCGTTCATGCATCTTTGGAATGTGGCAGGGGCGTTGGTTAGCCCGAATGGAATTCGAGTGTACTCGTAATGACCATGTTTGGTAGAAAAGGCCGTTTTCGCGATCGAATTGGGTTCCATTGGGATTTGATGGAAACCTTTTGCCAAATCGATTGTGGTGAAATATTGGCACTTTCCTAATTTATCTAGGATTTCATCCATTCTTGGAGTTGGAATCTTATCCTTTATGGTTATTTCGTTGAGACCTATGTACCTATGTTTTCAAGAAGCGTCTATCTTCTTTGGAATCATTGAAATGGGGGAACAGTAAGGCGATTTCGATTTACGAATTATTCCTTGTTCAATAATTTACTTGATTTGTTTGTTGACTTTTTCGTCATTATTTGGGCATACTTGTATGGCTTTCTGTATACCGGATCTTCGTGTTGCGTTTGAATCGGATGTTTGACAGTACTTGTGAAGGTCAAATTGTTACCATCTCTGTACAGCACATCGCTGAATTCATACAACACCTTCTTCAATTTTTCGTGACATACCCTTAGGTCATTATCGATAGCGGAAGTGAAGTATTGATCCCCTTCTGAGGATGAGTTAAGTCACTTCTGTGCGATATTATCTTCCTCCGAAGATGTATCTTTGCACTTATGTGCGGTCCTAACTTCTTCAATTGCTTCTCCACTAAGAATGATTGGGAATGTTCTTTCTCCTAACCTGTCACTGTAATTAATTATGGCTTTGCTAGCCATCAGATATTCTCTTCCTAGAAGGATATCATAGTTGTCCGAGAAGTTATACAGTTATACATGCTTACTGGGACAGACTTTGTTGGGGGGCCTAACTATACTTTTTGTTAACTTAACTGGTCCGTTGATGGTATGAACCTTGAGGTATTCTGTGTTTATGTGGGCATTCGGAATTTTTTCCTTTATGATGTTAATTGATGATCCCGAATCCACGATACCTCTAAGTACTTTATTTAATTATTTAATTTTAGGTTTATATAGGATCCCCCTCCGTTTCTTCCGAGGCTGTTTGATGAAAATTTACATCCATTTTCATCTGGTCGCTTTGGCTTTCCCTAATCCTTTTAGTAGGTTGATTGGGCCTGCTGCCACTAGCTTGGTTTTGATTGATTTGGTAATTCACAGGATTCTGTGCCTGACCTTTATTCAGGGAGTTACGAAATTCCTGTTGCAATCCAGGATTACTATTATTATACCTAGATGTACCTGAACCAGATGGATTCTGAGATTGTTGTGTATTGCTACTAAAGTTCGGGTAATAATTCCCATTATTCTTCTGAGCGGACTGCTGCGGCTTATGCTGCTCTTTATTAGTATTCTTATCTTCTATCTTGGCTTCGTACAAGCCTTCTTCTTGAGCGGCCTTTTTAAGTTTAGACAGGGTTGTTATGTCTTTTCGAGCTAAGAACATAAAGGTCATATCTGGGAGTTTACGCGATATTACGTCTTTAATTGTATTATTTAATACGTTTTGATAGATCAGGGTGTTGGCTGCACTGTTTTATAATGCTAGATTACACTAGTCAACATGATTTTTCCTCAAGGAACAAAATGAACTTTTTCTTAAAGATTTGGGGCTTAGAAATGGTTTGATGATATTTTTTTTTTTCTCAGGCAGAACTTTTTTTTGAAGAATTTTTGAAAACTGGTATTTTTGTTTTAATCTTTTTTCAGAGGTAGCGCTTGTTTTTTTAACATAGCTCTAGTATCTTACGTCTGGTTTTAAAGAACTTTGCTATTTTGAAAAGATAATTAAAACATCTAGAAGTTAAGCCCAAACACTTTGTGATTACAGCTTACCGTCTGGGAAATATAAAGCATTGAAATGCAAAAATGATGATTCTTGTGCGGTATTTTTTACGAAATTTTGACTTTAAAAACTCAGGAAAAGTCGAAAAAAATAATATTCTGTGTCCTCTATTGTTTTTGTATAGGTGCACTAATTTGGCGTCGTTTAAGGTATCGCTCATTAAAATCTATGGGGAGACTTTGGAGCTAAAATTCGTTAACCAAACCTAAAAAATGAAAAAAATGAACAAAAAATACCTTTTCGATGGTTGCGGGCTCAACTGCGAATTGGGAACAAAGCAAACGAAAAAGGGTTGTACATTTGGTACCTGATCGCGATCCCAATTCCCAATGGGCAGTTGAGCTCGCAACCTTCCAAAAGGTATTCTTTGTTCATTTTTTCCATATTTTAGGTTTAGTTAACGAATTTAAGCTCCAAAGTCTCTCCATAGATTTTAATGAGCGATACCTTAAACGACGCCAAATTAGTGCACCTATACAAAAAAAATAGAGGACACAGAATATAATTTATTTCGACTTTTCCAGAGTTTTTAAAGTCAAAATTTCGTAAAAAATAACGCACAAAAATCATCATTTTTGCATTTCAATGCTTTATATTTCCCAGACGGTAAGCTGTAATCACAAAGTGTTTGGGCTTAACTTCTAGATGTTTTAATTATCTTTTCAAAATAGCAAAGGTCTTTAAAACCAGACGTAAGATACTAGAGCTATGTGAAAAAAAACAAGCGCTACCTCTGAAAAGAGCTTAAAAAAAATACCAGACTTAAAAAATTCTTCAAAAAAAAGTTCTGCCATAGAAAAAAAACCTTAATTCTTTAAAAAATTTGAAATCCCCATATCTATCAGAAAAAGTCGGTTTGGATCCTTGAGGAAAAAAAAAAGTTCGATTTTGTCGAGTAGTGTTATTAGTAACTACAAGAGTTTTTGTTTTTAGATCTTCCGTCATTTGCTGGCACTTGAATTGACAGTAGTGCTTGGTTGAGTGCTTGGTGAATTTCACTAAAGGTTGCTGGTGGTAATGCCATTTTGATTTGTAATTGATTTTAATTCACTTCACGTGTATTTAACTCAATTGATTATTTGGTTGTTGATTTATTTAAATCGTTGCTGTTGGTGATTTATATAAATCGTTGCGATTTTGGTTACACAATTATTGTTTTGTTTAACGTTTGTGATTGGCCTAGTGCTACGTTGCATTTAGGTTCTTTGGCTGATTCACTTGGTCTAACTAGCTTCGCTAATCTCCAGCAATCAAGTCGTTTAGATTGCTTCTAATAGATTAGTACCGGAACAATAACGTTAGTGTTGTAAAACCTATCGGCTGCGCCAATAAGAATTCCAGAGTTCAAAAGTAGGTTTTTAAAAAGGATGTTTTATTTAACCGAAATTTTATATATGAACATAGGATATGATAATGAATTCCCCAACTCAATGTTAGAAAGTCTCAAACGGAACTCTCTTCTTGTTCTCGAGTTGATCTCTATTGATCTCGAGACCTCTGTTGGGAAGCTTAAAGCTTATCTCCTTAAGCTTTCGGCTTCGGCTGATATTTCGTCTTCGTAATTGAGTTATGATGGCTTCGGCAGAGAGAGTCGAAGCTTCGGTTGCAAGAGGCGTTGTTTTGGTGAGAGCGGCTGATAAGCGATGCGTTGGCCTCTGTGTGGGAGGCTTGGGAGATGCGTCGGCTTGGATGAAACAGGCAGCCGCAGCTGGTGATTGGTGTCAGCTTTCATCTGAGAACTCACTTGTTTACAAGAGTTCTCCTTTCTATTGGAGTGTGGGACTGATTCTGAATTAGTCTTATGATGGAGTGTGGGAACGAGCTGATAACGTATTGGTCAGCGACGTTCTATTGCATTCCAGAGTTTTGAATCATGTGTTGTTTATGCAGGTGTTGGGGTATCTTCTCATATGTTTATCTTATTTCATATAGATGCGAATACATGGGTGTAAGGGTGAGTGCTGGGCATATGCATAACGTGTATAGGTTTTTTTTTTTTTCCATGGATACGCCATGGTGGGTGAGAATCTTTAAAAGACGTGACCGGACCGTACCAGTCAACGAACTGGACTACCACTCCGGGACTTCCCAGCTAAACTCACCACCCACAGCTACGCACCTCATTCCCCGCGGGATCACCGCAAACTATTACTTCGCGGGGATGGGTTGCCTACTTTAGGCACTCTCCGCCAAGCGTCGCTCCCTTTCGCATCTTCTCAGATCGCTCTGGATGCCTATAAGGGTGTCGCAGACGCGTTTCCAATTCTCCTCGGACTCCGTCATGTAGGCCATCAGCTCCTCTGGGGGTGGGACGAACCATGTTCTTGAGCGGTACCTCGTGCAGTGGTAAATCACATGCTCCGGATCCTCGCTCTCATGCGGGCACTCGGGACACTCGGGGGTGTCATCGTGTCTAAACCTGTGAAGGTACTTCATGTAGCCTCCATGGCCCGTCAGGAATTGGGTCAGGTGATAACTCACCTCTCCGATTCGCCGCCCTATCCATGGCTCGATGTCTGGAACAATCCTGTGGGTCCATCGTCCATTAGTGGCTGTGTTCCACCTTGCCTGCCATGTTGCTATCGACGCCAGCCTTTCCGATGCTCGGATGGTCTCTGCCGGTCTTCCTAACTCCGGGCGCTCTGCGTATAACTGAGTCATCTCCGTCGCTAGGATGTCCACCGGTATCATACCCGCGAGGACCAGGGCAGCATCATCCGAAACCGTCCTATATCCGGACACCACTCGAAGCGCGCAGAGCCTGTAGGGCACTGACAGCTTCTTTAGGAGACTCTTGTTGCCGACTGGGACTGACGACCACACCGGCGCAGCATACAACAGGATCGAGGCCACTACTCTTGACAGGAGTAGCCGCCGGCCTGCCTTTGGACCCCCAATGTTGGGGAGAGTCCTCGACAGGGCTGCCTGCATCCTGGAGGCTTTCTGGCTGACGTACTTGAGGTGGGCACGGTAGCTCAATCGGTTGTCCAGCATCACGCCAAGATACCTTATTGAGTCCTGCGACTTAATAGTCGCACTTTCCACCTGGAAAGACGCATACTCCACCTTTTTCCTACTCGTGGTGAGAACGTCCTCTGTTTTATGGCCGGCCAGGTCCAGTCCTGCACTCTCCATCCATCTTGACACGATCCGGACTGCCTCACTCGTCGTCGCCTCTATCGCCTGGAGCTCCTTGGCCACTACGACCAGTGCTAGGTCGTCGGTAAAGCCAATCAGCTGGCATCCCTGCGGAAGCTGGATTCTCAGGACGTCGTCGTACATTATGTTCCACAGAAGAGGTCCTAGAACTGACCCCTGTGGAACTCCGGCTGTCACCTTGTAGAGTCCTTCCTCCGTTTCGTACCTCAGTACCCTATCCGACAGATAATTGTCTATTATCCTGAGCAGGTAGGTGGGGATTACTATTCTTCCGAGGGTCTCCTTGATCCGTTCCAGTTCGCCGAGTTGAACGCATTACGGATATCCAGGGTCACAACCGCGCAGTACTCCTTCGTACCAAATCTCCATCGGGTTCCCTTGATCGCCTTAGATGCGATGTCGGTGACCGCTCTGATGGCATCGACCGTGGATCTGGCCTTCCGGAATCCATACTGGGACTCTGACAGAGCTTCCTTCTCTTCGATTACTGCCAGTAGTCTAGAGTACACGATCCTCTCCAAGACTTTACCGACGGTATCCAGCAGGCATATTGGGCGGTATCCTGACGGTTCCTCCGGGGGCTTGTTTCCTTTAGGCAAAAGGATTAGGCGCTGCACCTTCCACTGCTTGGGAAAAACTCCTTCCCTTAGGCATCTGTTGTAGGTGTCTACGAATACCTCCGGTCTGGTGGTTTCTCCAAGCTTTAAGGCCTTGTTGGGGATCCCGTCTGGTCCTGGGGCCTTCTTGTCTCCGACTCTCCGGATGGCTGTCGTCACCTCCTCTGCGGAAATCGGGTGCCACAGTTCGTGGTCTTGGCGCGAAGAAATCCCATCCTGGTGTGGGTGCTGTGGGAAAAGTGCCTCCACGATGCTACGAAGTAGCGTCGGGCACGTTACTTCCGGCGTTTCCTGGCTTCTGATCTTCTTGGTGACGACCTTGTATGCCGTCCCCCAAGGGTTTATATCCGCCTCCTCGCATATCTGCTTAAAGCAGGACGACTTGCTGCTTTTTATTGCTCGCTTAAGGGCTCGCTTGGCTGCACGGAGATCGTCTCCCAACGTGTCGAACTCTGGGCGACCCCGCGCTCTCTGGTAGCATCTCCTCGACCGTAGGCATGCTTTTCTGAGCTGGCCGATCTCTTCGTTCCACCAGTAGCAGGGTGATGGCTTTTGGTACCTGAACGTGTTCCTTTGGCATTAAATGTTGTTGACAGTTACTTGTTTCGTTACCTGAGGTAGGATACCTATTCAGGTCAAATGTTTCCTTTATATTCTCACAAGTGCAGGTCCACACAAATTGGATCTCGTCGCGTCTACCTAATCATAGTCATGGATATGTAACTCTGTGCCTATAGTGTCTGTGCCTTAGTGTAGTTCTGACTTCCCTCAGAATACGATCGTGTGTTTACCAAAACATCTTACAATTAATTAAAATCAATTGTCATGGATACCTCTGGCCGATAATTTTCATGTTCTTTCCAAGCAGACTCATTTTGCTACATATGTGGTAAGTACATGATGATCAACGAAATAAAAATCGCTTTTACCGAAACTCTCAAAAAACAGTATGAAGAAAACTTTAAAATCAAACCCGAAAGTTTTGTTGAAGATTGGGCACCAAGCTGTATTTGTCAAATGTGTAGATTGAATTTAACAGCATATGATTACGACGAAAAGTAAGTAACTCTTATCCACAAACTATTAACTTTACCCAAAATACAAAACATTATTTTTTTTCTTACAATTTTTTGTACAAAACAATTTAAATTTGGTAGTCCAATGATGTCGAAAAAAACAGATATTCACGGTGCCGAATGTTTCTTTTGTTCAGTAAAGAAAACTGGAATTGGAAAACACATGAAAATAGTTTACCCGAAACAGTCTGGTTTCGGCTTTACCCTTCCTGCTCGTCCTTCAGAGGAAATACCTCCCCTAAAACGCAAAAAAGGAGAGGTATCTACCTCGTCGAATGGAACAACGGATTCAAGCAATAACTATTCAGGAGAATGGAAATTTTGCAATCCTATTTCACAGGAACAATTGAACGATTTGGTGAGGATTCTGGATCTTCCTAAAACTAAATCCGAGCTGCTGGGATCTTTTTTAAAGGATGCCCGTTTATTGAAGTAAGTTGTCAAAATAACTCATTTCCGGACGCAACATTTGGTTCACTCACAATTTTATATGACAAAGGATGACATGTGCATTTGCCACGACATTTTCGGACTCTTCAAGCAACTGGGTGAAGCTTACGACCCAAAAGATTGGAGGTTATTTGTTGACAGCAGTAAGGAAAGTTTAAAGTTTTAAAGGCTGTTTTGCTACATAATGGAAACCAAAAGCCGTTTGTTCCCATCGCCCATACTGTTAATATGAAGGAAACATATTAAACAATGGCAAATTGTTTGTAAACATAAAATATAAAGAACACCAGTGGAAGGTCGCGTGTGACTTGAAGGTTGTAGCCATGTTAACGGGATTGCAAGGTGGTTACACAAAACACTGCTGCTTCCTGTGCCTATGGAATAGTAGAGCTAGAGAACAGCATTACTCAACAAAACTCTGGCCAAAACGGGAGGAACATACTTTGGAAAATTACAATGTAAAGAATGCAGCTCTCGTGAAGTTTGAAGACGTTATTTTACCAGCATTACACATTAAGCTGGGACTAATAAAAAATTTTGTTAAAGTACTGGATAAGGAAGGTGAATCGACGAGTTACCTAAAAACTGTTTTTCCACGTCTGTCGCTGGCAAAAGTGAAAGAAGGCGTATTTAATGGCCCCCAAATTCGAAAACTACTAAAAGATGATGGATTTGAAAATATTTTATCTAAGAATTGTAACGATTAACGAAGATAATCCTCGGGCAATGAAGCGGGTGGTCGACAATGTTGGAAGGAGTACGCGCTTGCTCCTACGGCTCGTCTCTGGTCGGCTATGGGTATGGGTTCTTGTGGAGGAACCTTCCAATTGTGTGCTTCGTTCCTGCAGTTTACTATTCTATTAACTTCGCGTACTGCGTTTACGGTATAGGGAGGGCGGAGGAAAGGCAGGGGAAGGAATGGTAGGGAGCCGGTGCACGGGCTATTATATAAAAGAGAAAAATAGGATAGAAAAAGAAGGGAGAGGGTTCTACCTACGCTTCGGACAACTCTGCTGGCACGGAGTTGTGCCACGCCCACCCTACCATGATCCTGATGAGCCGAGGTAACTAATATCAGGATCCCTGGAGTGTCCGGGGTCGGCTATCCTTCTTCGCTCCACGGCAGTATGGTTCCCCAACTGACGTACCTTTTAGCACATAGTTAAATTAACAAACAATTTATTAACAGCTAACTCCATTATCATTCAGGCAAACTAAAGCGTAAGCTAACAGGGAATAAGAACAACACGACTGGGGGCTAGCATAGGGTCTCGGTCGAGAGGTATATATATACTTAAGATATTTATATAAATATAAAGATATAGGTATAACTAGGTGTGATTACAAACACTTCGATATAGTGCGATATAAATTAATTATTTTTCCCTAAATAGAAAACATAAAATTATAGGGCATTATACGGTCGTAAGTCGAACGACTTCCGCCAACAGCATCGGGCATCAGAGATTAGTGCATGCAAGCAGTCAAATCAGCTGTGGTTACTTTAAAAGTTAGAGGTCAACGACCCACGAACAGCGCTAGCAAAAGGGAAGCTTTTGGCAGCGACCGCGGATTTGGCATATGCAGATAAATGTAATAGGGAAAGCTCACTTACAGTGTGTTGGTTTGCTTGTTTGCTCCCGCGCCGAAAGATCTTTCGTAGCTGGGGTGTCTCTGTGTTAGTGAGATTATGACGCTTTTATCTGAAAAACCAAAAAAAACCAATCTGCGCACCTGGTGCTGCCTGGCAATAACTCACTGTTAGGAAACTGTCGCGTGGACGCTTTAAAGCTCGAACTTTTAAAGCCACTTTCAAAATAATTAGAACTATGTTTGTTTTTCTTTTCGTTCGTTTTGGGTTTGACTTTACATTATAATGGCTTTGTCCACTTGTCTTACCCAAAAGAACCAACAAAAATTACTGCGCGGGTCCAAGGAATGCAGGCCGCGATATACACTAAATCTGCCTCCGATGGTGTCGCCGAACTATATGTATGTGTGCGCCTCTCGTTGGAGCTGCTTTCACAAGTTAGCCTACTCTAGCAACTAGCACACAAACCTACATAACCTAAAACACAAATTATTACTGACTAAACCGGTAACTTATTTAATTCAAGGCCGAATCGTCCGGCAGGTCATTGCAAGCGGCTGTGCAACATAGGCTTTCGCATAGGCCGGTATCACTAGGGGTCGCCGTGAGGTTAGGTTCGCACGTGGTCCAAGGGGGCCTCCCTACATGAAAATTTTCGAGGCTTAAGACTTAACCGGATCACCACGGACTATTCGGAACGCCTATTCTCTTGACCAGGTTCAAAAACACCTAACGGCTAACACGCCAATTCGCCGAGATACGTTAGGGCAGACGGCTGTCTTCGGCACGCACAGCAAAAGTTCACTGCTCGCACATCTGTGGATCAGCTGGTTGTTGGTGCGGGCTTAAAGCTTTGGTTCCACCTGTTTTCCTTTTGCTGCGATATGGCCGGTTTAAAGGGCGTTTATTTAAACTCTCAACTGGGTGCCGATTCTGAATTTAAAGACATCGAAAAAAAGAATAAGGAAAGGAACCAACAAGAAAATTCAACCGTGAGGCCATATCAATATTTACCGCTTGGAAATGGCACCGCATAGAACAAATTTGAAGGGATTTCCTCTCTTTCTCCAGGGGCTGCGAAACACAAGTGTACCCACAGGCACCTATATGGGTGTGTGGACAGGTGCGCGGACCAGTACTATAGCGATTTTCCAACTGACGCACCAGGGAAAAGAGCCAATTATTTTAACAATCAAATTCCGTCGCCTATGACAGCTACTCACTTTACGAATATTTTATTGTATTTTTGTCAGCTACTTGGTGCTGATCTACGACTTGACTCTTGGGCCGCCACGAGGAGAAAGAATTACTAAGCTAGGCTACCGACTGTGCAAAATTCGGGTTCTCCGGATCTTCCTTTGACCCGATCCTTCGCCATTCACCCTGAGCGGTTGATTACAGTGTGGGGACTGTCTTTGCGTTTTAGCCCCATTCGTAGCATCTCCCATAGATGGCGCTACCTCTACATGACATGTAATATTGCCGATATTGCCTACTTTCAGGCACTATCAAAACGACTTCCTACAAGCGCTCACTACAAATCCCCCCCGCCAAGATCACACTTTGGTGTTAATAACATCAAAGGGTGATAGCCGCTTGGAGGACTAGCTATAACAGGTAGCTACTGTTTTATGTCCTTTGCGTGGTATTTGCCTATCAATCTACCCTGAAGATCTTCTAGTTCGTAGTAACTGTGGCCCAGCCTACGTTTTATTCTTGCTTTTACAAAGGTATGAGCTAATTTAGAGCTAAAGCCTTTAATGAAGCTACTCTGCTGAAAGTTGCGCCGATAAACTTCTTGGCCAACGTTGAAAGATACTTCACGACTTCGAAGATTGTACTGCTTTTCATTTCGTTGGTGCTGGTGTTGAATCGTTCGTTGTGCTGTTTTTCGAATCACATCAAACGAATCTTCCCGACAAAAACTCACTGTGCGATCTTCTAATAGCTGTAAATTTCGTAAGAGCGGATATGTATCTCCATTGGTGATCATGTGTTGCCCAAATGCAACACGATAGGGGCTGTCGTTAACTGCCGAATGGACACTGGATCGGAGCGCACAACATATAGGGCTAAGCTGCTCATCCCAATTGGATTGGTCTGGCTTGATATAGGCTTTAATGGCAGCAATCACGGATCGGTTTACGCGTTCCGATGCATTGGCTTGAGGTGCGTATACAGCCGTATAAAAATGTTGCACGTTGTACTTTTTTAACAATGCATTGAAGTGGTGGGACTTGAATTGTACTCCATTGTCAGATACAATTACTTCGGGTACCCCGAAACAATGAAATATGTCATCTTCCATAAACCGAGTGACTGCATCTGCTGTAAATTTCTTCACAGGCTTTAAAAACGGATATTTTGACAGATGGTCCAAAACCACAAATATTCCAATATGTCCCGATTTACTTCTGGGATATGGACCCAAGAAGTCTACAAACAACTTTTGAAAAACTCGTTGCGTTTCCTTTACTGGAGCTAATGGAGGTCGTAGTGAACGATTGGGATGTTTGGTACACTTGCAAATTGAGCAGCCGTTTATGAACGCTCTCACATCCGTGGCTAGATTTGGCCAATAGTAGTATCGTCGAATTTTCTCCAACGTTTTATTAATACCACTATGAGCTGATAAGGCAGGTTCGTGATGCTGCTTCAGTACTTCTGAAACCAACTCCTTTGGAATCCATAGCTTCCAGCACGAGTCATCCGCGATTTGCTCCCCAGCGGCATGTTCTGCTCGCCTGTATATCAACTTATCAATAATCCTAATGTCTGGCATCTGAGTCTGATTGGATTCAATCTTGCGTATCAGATCCAAATAGTCTGCTGACTTGAAGTGAGCCGAATGCAGATCCACCAACCCATCGCAGCTGAATGCCGATAAGTCTTCCGTATGCACCCGCGACAGAGCGTCCGGAACAATATTTTGGCTACCTTTGCGATGGAAGATTTTAAAATCAAACCCTTGTAATTTGAGGGCCCATCTTGCTAATCTAGAGCTTAAATCCGTTTGCGACATTAGCCACTTTAAAGAAGCATGGTCGGTATGGATGGAGAATTCATGACCTTCTACATACGCTCGAAACTTCTTCACACACATTATAGCTGCCAAACACTCCTTCTCAGTGACGGAATAGTTTCGCTGACACTGATTCAGCTTGCGCGACATGAATGCGATTGGGACGTCATTACCATTGCTATCAGTTTGCATTAACACGCCTCCAACTCCGGTGTGGCTGGCATCGCAATGTATGGCAAATGGAATTTTAAAGTTAGGGCTATGTAAAACTGGAGCCCCGCACATTTGGTCTTTTAACGATTCAAACGCCTTTTGTGCCTCGTCGGACCACACAAACGTTCGACGTTGCTTTAGCGTATCAGATATTGGGGCAGCAATGCCTGCATAATTTTTAATAAATTTATGGTACCAACCGGTGGTTCCCAAAAATCTCCGCACTTGCTTCACCGATCGAGGCACTGGAAAATTTCGAATAGCCTCTACTTTTTCTGGATCGGTTTGTATCGTCCCATACCCTATAACATGACCTAGATATTTGACTTCCTTCAGACAAAATTTGCTTTTCTCGACATTTAGTGTAAGTCCAGCTAGTGACAACCGGTTGGCCAGCACTTTCAACACGGAGATATGCTTCTCAAATGACTCCGAAATTACCAATAAGTCATCGAGATAAATAAAGATCTCATTTCGCAACGAAGGCGGGATGACTTTATCCATAAGTTTGGACATGGTCTGCGGTGCATTGGATAAACCAAAAGGCATCACCGTGAATTGATATAGCGGCCTTCCCGGCACCGTAAAGGCAGTCTTCTCACGGGCCCTTGGGGTCAGCGAAATTTGCCAGTACGCATCTTTAAGGTCAATGCTCGAAATGAACTGTGCTTTCGGGAGTCTACTTAATATGCCTTCGATGAGGGGCATAGGGTAAGCGTTTTTTACGGTCACTTCGTTCACTTTACGACTATCGAGGCAAAGGCGAACTTTACCTGGCTTACGCACAATCACGACAGGAGAAGACCACGGACTATCGGATTCTTCAATCACGCCAAGGGCTAACATCCGGTCTAACTCTTCGTACATACATTTCTCGATGGCAGGCGACACGGCATAATGCCGTTGTTTTATGGGCCGTGCCTCAGAAACGTCTA
Organism: Drosophila obscura; assembly: GCF_018151105.1. Classification (NCBI taxonomy): domain Eukaryota; kingdom Metazoa; phylum Arthropoda; class Insecta; order Diptera; family Drosophilidae; genus Drosophila; species Drosophila obscura. Next base: position 1,870,291 of record NW_024542848.1, on the reverse strand, counting down.
TATCATGACTAAGCCAGCTTGTCTTTCCTAACCCTTTTTGGGCAAATGAAGGAAACAACTGTACGGTCGCAGCTAGTTCCTTTCGTTGTATTTCCGACAACGGTATTTGCGTCGGGCTATCTAACTCTAGCGCTGCTAAATTGGGAGTATTTGCTTTGCTCATCAAAAAGAACGGCAGCAAATTGAAGCTTCTCCAAAAGTCTATTCCTAGATACAACTCTTGCGATAACGCTGGAACCAGATAGAGGCATATGCGTTTTGAATCTCCCCGAAACACAATTGTGGTTGAGATCCTGCCTAATATGGCTTGGTTTTTTCCATCTGCAGTTCTCACCGCTGACTTCATCGGCCTGACCTCCTCGTTATTTTTAGCTAACTCTTCTGCAAATTTACCACCAATACAGCTGATGGAGGCGCCAGTATCCAGTAAGCCACTTATGGTCCTCCCAAACAGTGTAACATCGGCAAAGGGGCGTAAATCGTTTATATTATTTATAACCGACGCTAATATGGCTCTTCGGTTTTCTTTACTCTGCGTACGGAATCGATCTCTACGCTGCTGGTTTCGCGATTTAGACATAGTTGTTTGGCCAGGAGCAGGGGTCTTTTTTTGTTTGTCCTGGAGAAGGAGTATATTGGGGGTTATTGTTCTGTCCTGGGGTTTTGGGAGTAAGCTTGAAGTAGCCCATGTTACTCCGTGTTTGTCGCTTTCGACATTAGCTTTCGTGCACTCGTTACCGGTGCACGAGTCAGCTCGTTTTTTGACGAGCTACATTTTCGGCACGACGGTTTATATGTGTCCCGCTTACCACATCCATAGCAGAACACTTTACGCTCGGCTTCGCACTCCTGATAACGGTGGCCGTGCTGGTTGCAATTCCAGCAGGAAAGAGTCATCGCTTCGATATCCAACGCGTCAGTCTCTTCCAACTCGGGTTCTGCATGACCCTCGGTTTGCACGGACATTTCGTTCACCTGATTACGCGGAACGTATCGTCGAACTGACGGAACTGGCTTAGACGTGGTTTCCATAAACCTTTCACGCTTGCGCACCACTTGTCGCAGCTGCACAATGTTCTGTATCTGAACATATAAAATCTCGTGTTGCACGTCATTTAACAAGTTTGCGCGTAATACCTCCAGCAAGGACTGCTCCGACATGGGCTGCACAAGTTTATCGGCGAGAGCCACTATGCCTTCATAAAAACTGTCAAAAGATTCGTTCGGTTTCTGTTTCCTGTTTGCAATATCGGTTCTTATTTCTAAGTCAGTGCGGCCATCCGAAAACTGCGATCTCAGTGCTATACACAGATCAACCCAGCGTACTCTTGGTACGCTTTTATGATACCTCCAGTACCATTCACCCGCAGTCCCTTCGAACAGATTACTAGCGTAACGAGATAACAACTCGAAATTGTTATCTAATGTCTGGCTGGTAAGGGCTTCGACGCGATAAAGAAAATCATCTATTGACATAGATGAACGTCCTGAGAATCTCAACTTCCAGTTAGCGATTATCTGGCTTATCCTATCCGGACGCAAATGCTGTGATTGTTGCGACTCAGGCGGATGGGACCAATTACTTGGTCGATCGGACGCTGGATTTTGCAGCTCGGTGTTTTCCCTGCTGGATAATCTAAACAGTTGCTCAAAAGATTGATTCTGCCTAACAGGAGAAGACTGCCTATGGACTGGTTGTACCCTTTCCGTCGTAGCTGGACCTGGTGTCTGGAGCGACATTCTTTGAAATCCAGCTTCAATCGCATTTGACAACATTTGCGTATGCTGTGCCAGTGCCGCAGCTACTGCTTCCGCAATGGTTCGATGCAGGTTACCATCGATGGTTCCCGGATCAGGTCGGGCGGTAGAGCTAGCCGAATCTAGTGCGACAGCCGGAATTTGCGGTTGCCTTCGTGGCAGATCTGGACCTGACGTTGGCCCTGAACAACTAGGACCTTCTGGCTGACTAACACTTCGAGCCCCGCTTTGCATCTTGCTAGCAGCTAATTGGCCTTGCTGTGATTTAACCGTTTTCGATCGTGATCTAGTCATTGAAGCTGGTCCTGGTTGCGAGCCTAACGCTTGGGCTGCTGCTAGTTCTTCTGCCAAATTGAGAGTCGATTTACTCAACGCCGTTCTACACACGGGACAGACTTCTCTATTTCCTGGGAGAGTGCTAAAGCAGGAGTGATGGAAATAGTGGTTACAGCTAGTTGCTAACAATTGACCGGGATATGCTACTTCTTGCGTACAGACACAACAAACGGTTTCGCTACCCTGGCGCTGATGACTATAAGCCGGGCTTCTATCTACCGGCATCCTAACTTTATACTATTTATACCTTAGCTTAACGCAAATTCTCGTACTTATATACGAAGAGAAACAATAATACAGACAAGCTCGAAAACACAAGAATATTTCTTTGATAACTTTGGGAAACCATGCAACCCTTTCCTGAAGAAACGAATGTCAATAGCTATTTGTGGTAGATTAAGAAAAGAAGGGCAAGAAATGATATAGACATAGATTCAGATATTGCGGCACAAGTAGTAGCTCTAGGCCACACCCTGTTTCCGCCGAATACCTAATCCTAGGGAAAGACAACTTCCTTACACTCGTGTCCACCCAGAGATCACGACGGTGCACGGCAGCCGCCCGTCGAGGAAACTTTAGCGGAAGTGGTTTAAAGGGACAGTGTAAATGTTTCACTATGCCCAGATCTATACCTTTGAGCAGTAGCTATCGTTCCAGAAAAAAAACGTAGCCTGAAGAAACGCACCAGTAAACAAAAAGGTACCACGTTCTTTCGGCAATAGCTTGCAGTATATATCTCAGCACCAGTGCGACACTTACTAGAAAGCAGGATACAGACAGCGATACGTTCATAACCCCGTCTCCAGTGAAGCGGCAGCCAAAAGTATTACTCCTTTTAGCTGAATCCGGCGCCACTGAAGCAAAGCTACCTAACGCACCCGTTAATTTCCAAAGTACACTGGGAAATGTATTCATCAATTCAGTTTCTGTTTCGCGGCAGGTCGTAGCTTTAAGCCACGAAAAACCCTGAATCCAGCAACACTTCACCGCTTGATAAATTCATCGGGATTTCGATGCTCTGGCATAAAGTGTCCGGCAATAAAGCTATGTTGAAGCTAGTATTGATCCCAGAACAGCTTACCATCGCACCGGTGGTATGGACGCTACTAAGATGCGGCTTAAAGTTATCTGAAACTCATAAGCATCCATCATCAAAGCATCTAACACCAGGACACAGGAAGGGGATTGGAGGAGGAAGTGGAAGTAGGGACAAAAGTCGTAAGCTTGTGCATGAACATGCATGGCTTGTAGGTGTTATCGACTACGTAACATTCGAGGTAGAGTTTGGCTAGGACAACCTAACAACATATTAGGTTATCCCGTTTTGTATTGCTAACCAGCTTACATTGACGCTAACTCTGCCTTCGGGCCTGTCGGGCCCCACGTTGGGCGCCAAATAAAATAATAATTCTGTAACGATTAACGAGGAGAATCCTCGGGCAATGAAGCGGGTGGTCGACAACGTTGGAAGGAGTACGCGCTTGCTCCTACGGCTCGTCTCTGGTCGGCTATGGGTATGGGTTCTTGTGGAGGAACCTTCCAATTGTGTGCTTCGTTCCTGCAGTTTACTATTCTATTAACTTCGCGTACTGCATTTACGGTATAGGGAGGGCGGAGGAAAGGCAGGGGAAGGAATGGTAGGGAGCCAGTGCACGGGCTATTATATAAGAGAGAAAAATAGGATAGAAAAAGACGGGAGAGGGTTCTACCTACGCTTCGGACAACTCTGCTGGCACTGAGTTGTGCCACGCCCACCCTACCATGATCCTGATGAGCCGAGGTAACTAATATCAGGATCCCTGGAGTGTCCGGTGTCGGCTATCCTTCTTCGCTCCACGGCAGCATGGTTCCCCAACTGACGTACCTTTTAGCACATAGTTAAATTAACAAACAATTTATTAACAGCTAACTCCATTATCATTCAGGCAAACTAAAGCGTAAGCTAACAGGGAATAAGAACAACACAACTGGGGGCTAGCATAGGGTCTCGGTCGAGAGGTATATATATACTTAAGATATTTATAATAATATAAAGATATAGGTATAAATAGGTGTGATTACAAACACTTCGATATAGTGCGATATAAGTTAATTATTTTTCCCTAAATAGAAAATATAAAATTATAGGGCATTATACGGTCGTAAGTCGAACGACTTCCGCCAACAGCATCGGGCATCAGAGATTAGTGCATGCAAGCAGTCAAATCAGCTGTGGTTACTTTAAAAGTTAGAGGTCAACGACCCACGAACAGCGCTAGCAAAAGGGAAGCTTTTGGCAGCGATCGCGGATTTGGCATATGCAGATAAATGTAATAGGGAAAGCTCACTTACAGTGTGTTGGTTTGCTTGTTTGCTCCCGCGCCGAAAGATCTTTCGTAGCTGGGGTGTCTCTGTGTTAGTGAGATTATGACGCTTTTATCTGAAAAACCAAAAAAACCAATATTCGCACCTGGTGCTGCATGGCAGTAACTCACTGTTAGGAAACTGTCGCGTGGACGCTTTAAAGCTCGAACTTTTAAAGCCACTTTCAAAATAATTAGAACTATGTTTGTTTTTCTTTTCGTTCGTTTTGGGTTTGACTTTACATTATACTGGCTTTGTCCACTTGTCTTACCCAAAAGAACCAACAAAAATTACTGCGCGGGTCCAAGGAATGCAGGCCGCGATATACACTAACTCTGCCTCCGATGGTGTCGCCGAAGTATATGTATGTGTGCGCCTCTCGTTGGAGCTGCTTTCACAAGTTAGCCTACTCTAGCAACTAGCACACAAACCTACATAACATAAAACACAAATTATTACTGACTAAACCGGTAACTTATTTAATTCAAGGCCGAATCGTCCGGCAGGTCATTGCAGGCGGCTGTGCAACAGAGGCTTTAGCATAGGCCGGTATCACTAGGTATCGCCGTGAGGTTAGGTTCGCACGTGGCCCAAGGGGGCCTCCCTACATGAAAATTTTCGAGGCTTAGGACTTAACCTGATCACCACGGACTATTCGGAACGCCTATTCTCTTGACCAGGTTCAAAAACACCTAACGGCTAACACGCCAATTCGCCGAGCTACGTTAGAGCAGACGGCTGTCTTCGGCACGCACAGCAAAAGTTCACTGCTCGCACATCTGTGGATCAGCTGGTTGTTGGTGCGGGCTTAAAGCTTTGGTTCCACCTGTTTTCCTTTTGCTGCGATATGGCCGGTTTAAAGGGCGTTTATTTAAACTCTCAACTGGGTGCCGATTCTGAATTTAAAGACATCGAAAAAAAGAATAAGGAAAGGAACCAACAAGAAAATTCAACCGTGAGGCCATATCAATATTTACCGCTTGGAAATGGCACCGCATAGAACAAATTTGAAGGGATTTCCTCTCTTTCTCCAGGGGCTGCGAAACACAAGTGTACCCACAGGCACCTACATGGGTGTGTGGACAGGTGCGCGGACCAGTACTATAGCGATTTTCCAACTGACGCACCAGGGAAAAGAGCCAATTATTTTAACAATCAAATTCCGTTCCTATGACAGCTACTCACTTTACGAATATTTTATTGTATTTTTGTCAGCTACTTGGTGCTGATCTACGACTTGACTCTTGGGCCGCCACGAGGAGAAAGAATTACTAAGCTAGGCTACCGACTGTGCAAAATTCGGGTTCTCCGGATCTTCCTTTGACCCGATCCTTCGCCATTCACCCTGAGCGGTTGATTACAGTGTGGGGACTGTCTTTGCGTTTTAGCCCCATTCGTAATCTCCCATAGATGGCGCTACCTCTACATGACATGTATCTTATAAAACTAAATAAAAATGGGGCTGGGGGAAAACCCGGAAACAAAATTGTTCATTTTTAGGGCACAAAAAAAACCACTTCCCAAAAAGCGCTCACTACAGAATGCAAAAGCAGCTTGGAACTCATTCCGAATGGTAGCAGCAAAATTTCGTGGCAACAAATTAAAAAAAAAAAAAAAAAAAAAAAAAAAAAAAAAAAAAAAATCTTTTTCCCCCCCCCCCCCCCGGGGTTTTTTTCCAAAAAAACCAAGGGGAAGGAAAGAAAAAAAGAAGGAAAAATTTTCAACCAAAAAAAAAAAGTATGGAACAACGTTATCAAGGTGAAAGGGGGGGAAAAAAAAAATTGGAATAGAACATGATGGGTGACTATGTGTGGACTAGAGAACTGCATCAAGCCACCAAAAAGAGGGAAAAATTGATAATGCACTGTGTGCATGAGTGTTGAGGCACTATCAAAACGAGGGGGGGGGGGGGGGGGGGGGGGGGGGGGGGCGGCGAAAAAAAAAAAAGAAAGAGGGGAAAAGAAGGGAAAAAAAAAAGGGGAAAAAAAAAAAGAGGGGGGTGGGGGGGGGGGTTTTTTTTTTTGCAAGCCTTCGCTTTGTGCTTTTTTTAGTACCTGCTGCTGGAAAAACGTCGCTTAGTCGAAATATGACAATTTCGACAAGCACGAAGAATTAACTTTATTCTCCAAGATGAAAACATAATACAAAATAATATTTTGCTCAAGAAATTATAATTTACTCATCCATTTAACAAAATAAAGAATATATAAAAATTAATCAATACTTAACATAAAAATCAAATCAAATTGTACTGCTTTAGCGCATTAAACATAGTTAAATAATATTTTTGTGCTTCAGTGCATTTAATTAAATGAAATTCTAGTTTAAAATTTGTATAATATGAATGTAAAAAAAGCAAATTGCCTACGGTTTTCGGCCCTAATCTATTTCTTTTTTCAGTTATAATATTGCCCGCTAAAGAAAAGAGCCTTTCAGCTGCTGCACTGCTGGATGGTATTGTAAGCATTTGCAATGCTAATTTTGATAAATGAGGATAGCAATTTTCTTTGCTTTTCCACCACTCAATTGGTTCGAAATCCTCGCTCAAAGCTACTTTTTCAGTACAATAACTTTCTATTTCTTCTAAGGGCGATTTAACATTTTTGTTTGAATGAGCCACCAGTTCGGAAAAGAAAAATGTAGTTTTCGGCACAAACGTTTGGCTGATAGATTTCGTTGACATTTGACCAATTGGGCTGCAGGACTTGATTCAGTACTGAATGTTTCATTTGAATAGAAACTAAAATTTTCCATTTTATCACTACAGAACATTTTTTTTCCATTATATCCTCATGTTACATGCTTGCTGCAGGTGGGTATAAGAAAAAGGCTGCTTTGTGCCAAATACTTACATTTTTTTTCCAAATCGTGTTCACATTAATTACTATTTTTTCTTTAAGAACCGACATTGACGAAATGTCTTCAGAATTCGGTTCGCATAGTTTCAGAATTTTGGCAAGCGAGGGCAATACAAAGCATAATGAAGGAGAGCTACACGTTTGCAATTCTTTGAAAATTCTCTCGAAATCTTGAAGAAGTATTAGTATTATTTTTAGAGTCGATATGTTTACGATTATGAGTCTTTGACCGCTCTCAGTCTCACTTAATATATGATTAATGTTGTCCAGTTATTCACTATAGAATTGAGCATAGTATAATTGGAATTCCATCGAGTGGGGCATGAGTTTTTTAATGTTTTGTTAAGTCTATGCTGCAAACTTGCCTTCTTAAACGATTTTTTTGCATGCGTGTAATATTTCTTGAAGCTCAAATGATTCGTCAAAGGATTTTTCTAACAAATTTGAAAATAAATGGCTGCTGCAATTTAATCGAATATTCTTGTCCAATGCTTTTTTTTATATTGGCTCCTGAAACTGAAAATGAATTTCTTCATTCTGGCTATAATTATGATCCGATCTAATTCAGATTCGGCAATCTGGTAGATATGGTCATTCTCTACGATACTGCGTAGTATCTTTATCGTATCTTTAAGATTGTGCCTGCCACAGATTTTCGTTCTTTTTGGGGGCGGAAGGGGGCGGGGCGAAATTGTGAAATACACTTGTAGCAGTGGGATATTACATGAGTCTGGAAACCAAATTTGGTTGCCCTAGCTCTTATAGTCTCTGAGATCTAGGCGCTCATCGAGACAGACAGACAGACAGACGGACAGACAGACAGACAGACATGGCTATATCGACTCGGCTATTGATGCTGATCAAGAATATATATACTTTATGGGGTCGGAAACGTTTCCTTCTCTGCGTTACACACATCCACTTTTACCACAAATCTAATATACCCCTTAACTCTTTTTTGAGTACGGGTATAAAAATACCACGTATAGGGCATTCTCAAGGCTTCAGGATTTTGGTTGGCCGAGTCTCATCGAGCAAAAGTGACGTGTTCGAATCTAAATGGATACGTTCACGTCCAGCACGCTGGAATACTCCAAACGGCCAAAACGACGTTGCCGTCAAACCGCAACATGTTTCTCTGTTCGGGTCTAAGCACACAACTGCTCAAACTTGGCTAGCGTGTTGGATTATTCCGACCAAATGGATAGTAAAACGAACCGCAATGGTCCGACAGCATCCCATGTTCAGTATGGGCCAACCCCGCCCGATCCGACCGAAACTCACTTCAGTCGTTCGCGTCGAGCGTGTTGCATACGAGGATTGGCAGAACCGAACAAATGTCTCCTTTTTTTTTTCTTTTTTTTATATATAGTTTTTGTTTCTTCTTTTCACGAAGTTACATTTATTTTTAATATTTTGATATGTTATGTATTTATGTACATACCTGTGTAGGTTTTAATTAATATAAATGCAACTAAATTACCACAATGGGGTTACAATGACCGGCGTTTGGCAAAGGAACTCTAGATAGTGATTCGTTTTCCGTGGCGGAATTTTAATTGTATTTTCAAATTCTGCACTAGGTCTCTGATAGTTTTGTATGTATTCACTCTTTAATTTGCACCAGCCTACGGTTTAAATGGGATATTGTCGTGAAGGTCTTAATCCTTTTAACTCTTGAACGCAAATGATTTACAATCCTTTCAACATAGCCTTTTCTAGTAGAAAGTGAGCTGCGCACTTCACACTCACTAAGTGAGCAAGGCTATAGAATAGGGGTGGTTTTATAGAAAAGCGCCCGGCTGTGCAATTCGCGAGACAGATGTTTCCTTCTCGCTCACACTCACTAAACGAGCATAGCAATAGGACAGAGATGGAAAAGAAGTTAAGAAAAATCAAATGAAAAGAAGAAAAATAGGTACCAGGTGTTCACGAAAAAGAAAATAAAATTAGAACCAGGGTTTCACGAAAAAGTACCTTTGGCAAATGTGTATGAATTTTGTTTTTGTTATAACTACACTTCACCATCCATTCCTGTAGGAATTCATGCATCATGCACGTTCAGAATTTTTTGTTTTTTTATGTTTATATGTACTTATGTGTGTTTTTATATAACTTATCTTAAAATTTTCTTCATCCATGCTGTTATACTTTGGTTCTTCCTTCTGACAGAAGGTCCCATTTTTCTGTCAGAAGGCCTCTTCGGCTGCGCCAGTTATGTATCCAGACGGATTTATGGGAGCGCAATTATTACCGTTATTTGCTATGGCAAATATTCAAGGGTTCTTTTCCCGAAACAAAGGACATCTGTATCGTCTTAGTGTTAAAAGTATAATGCTTTATTCTGTGTTTGCTCCTTTTAAATAAGCCTGCTATATGTCGATCCCTATCTCTCTCTCTCCTTGTCTCTCCTTCCTTGTTTCCCCTTCCTTGTCTTCCTTCCTTGTCTTCCTTCCTTGTCTCTCCTTCCTTGTTCTGTCTCTTCTCGGCTTCCGTGTCATGTCCAGTACAGTGGACATTGGTTACGGTGGACAGTCAGCAATAGGTGTGCCATCTTGGGGAAGTAGAGATGGTAACTAGTGCTCTGTCCTTGGAACAGGACTGCCTTCGGAACCTAACGGATTGGACGGGCTTCGGGTGGATGGCGGATTCTGACTGCCTTTGGCGGGTGGCGGATTTGGAGCGCCTTGGTAAGTGGAAGGTTCGCTCTCGATAGCCTCTAGCGTTAGGTATCGCTGAGTGAGGAACGAGTCGATTTCCTTCCAGGGCGGCACCTCCTTTTTGTCCTTTCCACAACGCCCGGCTCAACTTCGGCAATTTGGAAGCACAGATGGTCACTAGGAGACTATCCCAATTGTCCGTGCAGACGTTGGAGACCGCTAGCGCATTTAGGACTCCTTGCATCGTACTTTGAAGATCCTTCAAGGCATGACTGCACTCGGAAGTTACGCGGGGCAAAGAGAGGAGGATGTTAATTTGGTTGGTCACCAGAAGACGATTATTTTCATATCGGCTGCGGAGAGCCAACTATGCGGACTCGAAACTGTCATTGGTGAGTGGGGATTTTTCTACGATGGCCTTCGGATCGCCCCTGGTCTTCTCGGGGAGGTAGTACAATTTCTCTGCCGGAGATAATTTTGGATTATTAATCACGACCGCATTGAACAGATCCAGGAATGTGGGCCAGCGGACGTAATCCCCTGTGAAAACCTCAATGTTGACGGGAGGCAGTGGACAGTTGGACGGGCTGTGCAGGAGGAAGGACTGTGGATGTGGCCAGATGAGCATTGAGGTATCTGAGGCACTGCTCAAATACCCCATAGCATTCGGCGTATGTTTCACGGATGTCCGCTTGGATTTCTGGATCCTCGTCAGTCATCACCGCGGAGCAGGCCTTGTACTCGGACTCGACGTCCGTCCACATGCTGAGTATTTGGCCTCGGCGGACCTCGGACAGAGAGGCGGATGGCGCGATCAATTTGGTCCGAGCGACTGAGGTGGCGGATTGAGCCATTGTGATGCAGTGGCGAGAGCTGACGGGGCTACTGACGAAGGAGCCTTTCGGATCTTGTTTGGTCACAGCTGGAACCTTAAGAGTGACAGGAGACGGAAATAGAACCGATTTGGTCCTGGCCGCAGGGCTGTTACTGGCTGCTCTCGGAGTGAGGGGTGCCTTGATTTTCTGTCGGCGTAGTTCCGGAGGCGGACGAGGTGCGTAACCGGTTGGAAGAGGTCACAGGCAAAAACTGGTTGCCGTCTTTGTGGCCTGTTGGCATAATTTGAAATTACCCACGCAACAAAAAACGTTTTCGGAAGTCTATGAGGGACAGAAGACTGGTCTGAGTAGAATTGACCCGAAAAAACCGTCAGGAAACAAAGATTCTTTCGGAAATATAACCCAGTTACGGGCGGCTGGCAGAAAAAAAAGGCCTCGAGCTAGCAGGAATGCAATAATCAGATCGACTCGGATTGTTTGAGATCACCTGTAGGTGAGAGGTCCCAAACAATGAGTGACCTTATATTGAGCCGAGCTGAAGAGAGGAAAGGTCGCACTGGTGGTGGAAAAACTTTGGAAATATTGTTAGTGCGGCGCTCCTCTGTTTACCCCTTTGACGCAATCGTGAGCATAACTGGGTTATTGGCGGATGGAAGGCGGACGGAAGTGACACGGAAACCGCACAAAAAAAAAACAATGATTTTTTTTATTAAAATACATTTTTTTGATTGCCGAAAAAGCCTGGAAGTTAAATTTATTAATTTAATTATTGATCTAATTAATCAATTAATTAATTTGATTTATTTAATTGTCCTATTCGGATGGATGCAAGGTAATGATGCCGATAGTTCTTGGATTGGTCCACCTCTAATGCACGGAACAAAACCAACAACAAAAGACCGAATCAACAATTTGACAATTGGCAGTGTAAATTGCCAAATAATTTCTTTGAGTGCGCCGTGCCTTGGTCGCGAGTAATTTATTTGGAAACTGGAGAATGTTGGAGGTGGTGTAGCGATCGGGAAAAGTGGCTGGAGTGCATGAATTGCACGAAATCGCGAATTTTATATTAAATATGATACTTGCGCGGAGTAGGGGGAAGCGGTATTTAAATACGGAGTGTGGTATTTTTGTATGTGCGTTGTGTCAGATGAAGTACATATATAGTTGGCAATATGGATATATTGCGGCCAACTATGGAATTAAATGTATGTATGTATGGAAATAAATCACGTTAATTTTAATTGTGGTTGCACCCGGAGTGTGCCAATGTATATTTTTATTGGGGTGGGTCGTGCGTGGAATGCACTTTGAGATACATTTTTTTTTTTTTTTTTAATTCTTTTATTTACTCTAGTGTATATTTATGTATGTACAAGCTTAAGCAATTTGGGGATGTGGTTGGGCGAGCCCTACATGTGTGGTACGGCCGTGAAGCATTGCTTCACACATGTGGAGGCGTTGGCTAGACTACCCGCTCCCTTCTCTCTCGCTCAACAGCGCGCAGCTCTGACACAATGGTCGCTGCGAAGTTGCTTGTCGCTTCCCAGTGCTCCGGAGACTGGAGCATGAACGGCACCAGATTTCGAGTAGTAATGGCACCACCCAGGGCGACTTCCAGTAGATGCCTTTGTCCGCCAAATCTTCCACACGAGAAGATGACGTGTGCGGCGTCTTCCTCCACTCCTTGTCCGCACCATGAGCACTCCGCAGACTGGTCGTGCCCAAAGCGGTGCAGATAACTGCGAAAGCAGCCGTGGCCACTGAGGAGGTGGGTCAGGTGGAAGATGACTTGCCCGGGTTTCCTTGCTAACCACGGCTCGATGAGCGGGATGAGCTGGTGGGTCCACCGTCCCTTGGTGGCCGTATCATAGCGGTTCTGCCACTTTTCTAGAGTCTGCAGCTTGCATGCCTCGCGCACCAGTTTCTTTGCCGCCTCTGCGATGCCCCTGCCATGGGTCTCAATGTAGTAGGTGGACCGCTCGTCCGCCAGGTACTCGAGGGGTGCCACTCCAGCGATGACATGGGCTGCCTCATCGGAGACCGTTCGGAAGGCACAGGTGATCCGTAGCGAGGAGAGACGGTGCGTGGCTACCAATCCCCTGGCGTAACTCGCCGTTTTGAGGGCATTGGCCCAGACTGGCGCCGCATAGAGCATCACCGATCTCGTCAGCAGGAGTCTACGACAATGCTTTGGTCCACGCTTGTTCAGCATTATCCTTGAGAGCGCAGCATAGGTGGACGCCGCCTTCGCGCTCATGTAGGCCAGGTGTTTTCGGAAGCAGAGCCGTGTGTCAATCATGACGCACAGGTACTTCACCGCTCTCTTGGACGTTAGTGTCGTATTTGCGACCGTGATGCTGGCCATCTCCATCTCTTATGGGGCGCAAGCTCCAGTCCCACTTTCTCCAGCCACTGCTGAATGTGCGCGATCGCCTGGTTGCAGGTCGACTCTACCACAGACAGCTCTTTCGCCACTACCAACAAGGCTACGTCGTCTGCGAAGCACACCACGTGCACTCCGAGGGGGAGGCTCAGTCGCAAGATGCCGTCGTACATCGCGTTCCACAGTAGGGGGCCCAGCACTGAACCCTGCGGAACACCACCTGTCACCGCGTGCTGCTCCGTGCCGGTCTGCGTGTCATACAGAAGCAGCCTCCTCTCAAAGTAGCTGCGTACAATCCTTAGCAGGTAGCTTGGCGTATTGAAGCCCTCCATGGCCCTAGGATGCAGCTCCACCTGGCTGTGTTGAAGGCATTCCTGATGTTGCGTGACCATCCGGCAGTACTCCTTGCTACCACTCTTCCACCGAGTGACAGCAATTGCAGTTGAGGCAATGTCCACCACTCGATTGATGGCGTCGATGGTCGATTTGGCCTTGCGAAAGCCGTACTGGTGCGGCGAGAGGTCTCCCGCCACTGTGATGGCTTGGTCCAAACGGGAGCAAATCACCTTCTCAAGCAGCTTTCCTGCCGTGTCGATCAGGCAGATTGACCTATACGACGACGCTGCCCCTGGTGGTTTGCCTGGTTTAGGAATAAGCACAAGCTTCTCTCTCTTCCACCTCTCCGGAAAAACTCCCTCTCGGAGGCACTGGCTTAGAAGCACGACGAAGATGTTCGGGCGCAGGGAAAGAGCGAGAATGAGCGCTCTATTTGGAATAGAGTCTGGCCCTGGTGCCTTGTTCGGTCTGATGCTCCTGGCTGCAACTTTCACCTCATCGAGCGTCACCTCTTCAAAGGGAGCCTGGTTAGGAGTTTCCCGTAAGCTAAGGGTCACCTCGATGCGGTCCGCCATGTGCGGGAAGAGCTCCTGCACAATGGATCCGACCAGGTCAGGCTCTGATGGGGGTGCCTGCTTATTATTGCCGCCCATTTTATTGGCCGCCAACCTATACGCCCTTCCCCACGGGTCGTGCTCGGCAGAGTCGCAGAGGGCCAGGAAGCATTCGCGTTTGCTCTCCTTAATGGCGGCCTTGAACGCGCGCCTGCAGTCCCTATAGGCTGCCTGCCATTGCCCAAATAGGGGGTTTCCGCTTGAGCGTTGGCAGCGGCGTCGCGCGTGGTTACATTCTCGGCGTAGCTGGGCTATACTGTCGTTCCACCAGAAAACGGGTGGGTGGTGACGGCCGTAGTGCCTCCTCTGGGCCATAGAGGCGTCGCAGGCTGACTCCAGGTTCCCCATGACGTGGTTGACGATGCATTCCGCATTTCCACCCGTTGCGAGGTTCATCGTCATCGTCAGATCCGTGAACAGCGCGTGTTCATGCTGTCAGCACGGAAGCATTTCCATCTGGGCGGAGCTGGGCACTCCCTGGCTTAGGAGAGCGATGTCCAGGGGTGCGATGGCCTCCAGTAACGCCCTGCCTTTTGCATTTGTCGCGACGCTTCACCCCTCCTCTGCCCATGCGTTGAAATCGCCTCCGATAGCCACTGGGTGTCGACCTCTGACATTGGCCGCTAGGTTATCGAGGATACCTGCGAACTCGTAGAGGGATAGGCTTGGGGCGAGGTAGACGCTATAGGTCCACATACTCCCAACTTTTGCTCGGACGAATCCAACTGCACGGCTAATGTCGGTAATCTGCATTGATGTGTTGCATATCCACAGCCCCGCCTTCTTGGTGGCGTCTAGGATGAAGCCAGACGACTCCCTAGTTCTATATGGCTCGCTAATGACTGCGAGGTCTATTGCCATTTCCCGCACGGTTTGTCTCAGCAGGTCTTGAGCCGCAGCGCAGTGGTTAAGATTAAGCTGCAATAGCTTCATTATTGCGGCGGAATGCTGGATCCACCTTTGGCTGCTGGACATCTTGTGCTGCCCGCGTAGTGGTGCGTCTCCTTCCGCTTTTTGGCTTTGCAGATGAAACAGCTTGGGTCGCTCTGGCAGGTAGCCGCTTTGTGCCCAGGTACGCCACACCTAAGGCAGCATCCGGTGCGGTCCACCGTGCTCCACCGTGCTCCTGCACCTGACCGCTAGATGTCCAAATTCAAGACACCTGTAGCATCGTCTGTCAGATATCCGCTCCCGGAGCCTACAGATTGTCCACCCGACTTTAAGCTTCCCCATCTCCAGCAGGGCTCTTGCCTGAACGGGGGCCAAGCACACAAATGCTTTTTGTGTGCCGGCATACGACGGCCTCAAGCTTTTGACAGCATCGATGTCCACGCAGAGTGCGCCGACGTTTGCTGCTACCGCTGCTGCGATGTCCTCCTTTGTGACCAGGCTGTCAAGATCTTTGATCTCCACACAGAGTTCGTCAGTGACCGCCCTGATACCCGATTGCATGCCCAGTGCCTCGCTAATCACCTCCTTGAGCTTTGCCGTATTGCTCTTGCTCGCGCCGTTTAGCTCGAGCAGCAGTTCACCCTTAGCAGTCTTCCGGATTCTATTGACATTTTCGCCCACTTCTTGGAGCTTACTGTCCTCGCGCCTGGTGACCATCCGAAGTATGTCGCTGTAGCTCAGCTCTCCTTGGGGCTGAATAATGATTGCGTCTGGCCTCGGCTCGCGCTGGCGAGGCTCCTTTTTCTTTCGTGCCTTGGGGCCCACATGCTGCCATTTGAGCTGCTTTCTAGCGGCTGGGGTGGCAGCGTGGTCCACTGCGCCAGAGGGTGTTATCTCAGCGTGGTCCTGCGCAGGCAGCTCGAGCTGGGTCGGCGGTAGCCTCTGTTTGGTGCCCCTTTGCCTTTTTGTGGGCCCACGCCCCAGCTGGGGCGACTCGCGTAGCCTCTTTGCTCCGGTTTGTGGCGGCTTCGTTACTGTTTGGGTGCCAATGGTGGCAGTCCCAATTTCCCTCATATGCATCTTGTCAAAGTTGTTGAGAACGAGCGCCTGCAGGGCTACGATTCTCAGCGCTAAGTCCTTTTTCCTGGATGGACGTCAACGTAGCGCTGGCCGTTTAATTTCCTGACCAGCTCGTTTGCGCGCGTACCCAAATTTTTTAGGAGCTGCAGTGGGTCGCTGTGCGGCTGTTCAGCCTCTTTGCCATCTGGTCCGAATTTGAATATGCTCGATCCAATAGCTTTCGCGGGTGCCGACGGCGGTGGGGATCTGGAAAGCGCGCTGCGCTTACCAAAGACTGCCTCTTCAGTCATAATATCGATCGGTGTGTGTGGTGTGAGATTCCTGATAGAAAGGGTCTCCACTCGGGTTCGTTGTTCCTGGTCGCAGTGCGTAGTCACCATCGCGATCCCATGGGTGCCTTTCCATGAAGGCCTTATGAGCAGCAGGGTTCAGAGCCAGATCAGTGCTAGTTGGGATATATATCAACCAATCCTACGCATCCAACTAGATGGAACGACCAGCAAGCGTTACCCGAGGCCTGCCAAGGTTTTAACGAGACATTAGCCTATGAGCCATTTCAGCAGCGGTTCAGACTGCCTATTCAGGTCATAGAATGCCGACACCGTCAGCCCAAGATCCAATGCACGTAGGGGGGGTTCCAGTAGGTCGTACGTAACACCTTACTGGTCTCGGTGTTACGGGTAGTATGGTGCCTACCAATGCACTCTTTTCCATCAGGGCCTGCGGCACTAATGGATCCACTATGCTTGGCACACTAGGGGCGCCCAGCGACGGCCGGGAATTTCTTCCAGACGTTTGTCGATGGGAGTTATACCGCCCCTTCTCGGTCGCCAGGGCTCCGTTTGCGGGTACGCCGCCGTAGCGGTGGGGTTGGCAGGAGGTCAGTTCCGCGACCGGTTGTGTACCAGCTTGCCCCAGAGTGCGCCGTAGTGGCTTATGCGATGCGTCCATTGTACCTCGTACTAAGGCTCCTATATGCATATATAGAAGGACAATAGCCGACTTCTAGGATGGATGTTAAAGCGCCATCTGTCAAAGGCTACTGTTAGCTGCTGTAGTGCAGCGCCCTCTGTCGGTGGTTGATGTCCTAGCTGTAACTACTTGACAGCGCCATCTGACGGTGGACAACTTCTACGCAGTATAATCTAGGCTTTGTGCCAATTGTGCCGGAGCCCTGGTTAGCAGCTGGTGCTCCGCACTAACTATGAAAGATTATAACAACGCTGCCTTGCTCACCTTGGTTTAATATCCAATAAGCCAGTTGATTTTGCATTTTGACCTTAATGGGCCGATTTGCGCATACTCACCTTGCTGGCAACTCCGCTGCCAATCTCAGCAACTCCGTCGCCAACCATCTTGAGTCGGAGAGAGGCGAAAAAAAACTCTCCCCGGGAGCTTCGTGTGGTGCGGCCAGATGTGTGCGTTTGAGTGGGATTCCACCCTGTGTCACCCCACAATGAGGTCTTTGCAATCCTGCTCGGCGGATTCCTTGGCCTGCAACCGGGATTTCACGGACCAGGCAGTCGATCCAGGGCACTGGAGAACGCGATCACTGGGTACGTAAGTGTATGTGTACCTACATTCAACACCTATATGGTAACTGCTTACTCTGAGTTGCAGCCAGTGATATCACTCAATGGCTGCCGCTGTCGCTGTGGCTACATAAAACGCTACAAGCCCGGCTTGGAGGAGGCTAGAGCGTGGGCCTCGACCGGCCCAGGCAGCCCGAGCGGCTCCGCGACCGACCAGGCCACAATACACCCCCGGCAGCTTCCGATGAACCCCGGGATGCGGCGCAGAGCAGGAGCGACGAAGGCGCGCGTTCGTCCTGAAGTTCACTCAACTCCCAACTTTGAGATACATGGATGTAGTTGTGTGTGTATGTACGCAAGTGCGTACATACATATGCTCAGAATGCCCTTTTAATAAATTTTTATTTATTTAATTTGTCCGCAAGTCATGGACAGACACAAGGAATTGAAGAACTACCGTATCACTGGTAGTTGGAGGTGAACGAACGGAGAACGGCCGGAATCGCCGATAATATGGCGGTGTCGAAATAAGAAGTGACTCGGAAAACGGAATTGCACAGTAGAATGAAATAAGTACATATGTACCTTGTGACGCCCAGCGCCACCACACAAAGCGCCGGCGCCACATATATTCCATATTATTCCTTTACATAGTCATACATTATATACTCGTACATTCATACATATAAATAAGATTAGAGTAAGCGAAAAAACCCTGAAGTTCCTTAATAAAGACTATAAAAAGACACCACGTTCAAATTAAAAAAAAAAGCAGCGCGCGCGCCAAAGACTAGTGTGGCTAACATTCACCGAACCACGGTTACACTAACAGCTGGGCCGGGACGCGTTATGGCAAAACCAAAACGCGCTAGACCCATATCAGGGTACCAACAGCTGATCCCCGGCAATAAAAGGAGGATCGCCAGATCGAATCGGGGCAGTCCAACTCGGAAAGCCCTGGCCTAACCAACCAGAATTTTTACAGCGGATCTTGTGATAAAGGTAATATCCCTACCCTTTCCACTCCTCTCCTTCCCAGATGTTTTACCTCATCCTTCCCCAGAGTGTGTCCAAACCTCTGAATCCTCTCCAGAGTGTGTCCAAACCTCTGAATCCTCTCCAGAGTGTGTCCAAACCTCTGAATCCTCTCCAGAGTGTGTCCAAACCTCTGAATCCTCTCCAGAGTGTGTCCAAACCTCTGAATCCTCTCCAGAGTGTGT
The DNA here is from genome assembly GCF_018151105.1 of Drosophila obscura. Lineage (NCBI taxonomy): Eukaryota > Metazoa > Arthropoda > Insecta > Diptera > Drosophilidae > Drosophila > Drosophila obscura. The sequence continues at coordinate 1,851,441 of NW_024542848.1, read as the reverse complement.
CCAAACCTCTGAATCCTCTCCAGAGTGTGTCCAAACCTCTGAATCCTCTCCAGAGTGTGTCCAAACCTCTGAATCCTCTCCAGAGTGTGTCCAAACCTCTGAATCCTCCAGAGTGTGTCCAAACCTCTCCAGAGTGTGTCCAAACCTCTGAATCCTCTCCAGAGTGTGTCCAAACCTCTGAATCCTCTCCAGAGTGTGTCCAAACCTCTGAATCCTCTCCAGAGTGTGTCCAAACCCTGAACCTCCCCAGAGTGTGTCCAAACCTCTGAATCCTCTCCAGAGTGTGTCCAAACCTCTGAATCCTCTCCAGAGTGTGTCCAAACCTCTGAATCCTCTCCAGAGTGTGTCCAAACCTCTGAATCCTTCCTCGAGTGTGTCCAAACCTCTAAATCTCTTCGCACCGAGTGTGTCCAAGGTCTACCTCCGCATCAACTTCAGAGTGTGTCCAAACCTCCGCATCAATCTTCTCCTCGGAGCGTGTCCAAACCTCCGCATCAATCTTCTCCTCGAGCGTGTCCAAACCTCCAGGTCCAATCTTCTCCTCGAGTGTGTTCAAACCTCCGCATCAATCTTCTCCTCGGAGCGTGTCCAAACCTCTGCACCAATCTTCCCCTCGGAGCGTGTCCAAACCTCCGCATCAATCTTCTCCTCGGAGTGTGCTCAAACCTCCGCATCAATCTTCTCCTCGGAGCGTGTCCAAACCTCTGCACCAATCTTCCCCTCGGAGCGTGTCCAAACCTACGCATCAATCTTCTCCTCGGAGTGTGTTCAAACCTCCGCATCAATATTCTCCTCGGAGCGTGCTCAAACCTCCGCATCAATCTTCTCCTCGGAGTGGGCTCAAACCTCCGCAGCAATCATCTCCTCGGAGCGTGTCCAAACCTCCGCCTCCATACTCTCGTCGGAGTACCCTCGAGCCATTCGACCTCCAAACCTACGAAGCACGCAGCAAAGAGCCAAGTGCGGCCGAGTAGCCAAAACCGAAGGAAGATCCCGAAGGAAGACACGTCCCCACGATCCAACCTATTTCCAACCTATTTCCAACTCTGTACAATTAAGACCAATAAAGAAACTTTTTTAACTTACTACTTGATTGCTTTATTCTTGAACCGAAATATCCCTTTCAGTTACCACAGCCAGAAACCTAACAAATTTCTGTGAACCCGGCGCGGCGAGCATACCCCGGCCGAAGCAACGTCACAGTGGCGCCCGAGCAGGTTGTGGTAGTGTAAAGTAAAAATATCTTATGGTCAAGATGGCAAGAGTATGGATCAATCAAGAAACAAAAGCAGAGCTGATCAGCTACTGCGAGGAATTTGGATTGGAAAAAACCGAAGGAGTGGAAATATTGCGGAAACAACTAATACAATTCACGGAAAGGAAGGACCTCAGCAGGGAAATAATGGAGAGACTGGACCAGCTCGGAACAACCCAGACAAGAGGCAGGAGCCCAAAACAATCACCGCGGATAGTAACACAAGCCAAAACAGCTATGGAAGACCCTCAAGGGGAACCGAAAACGGCAAAAAAGAGAACACTGTTTCCAAAACAGATACGAAAAGGTTCACCAGAAGCGGTGGCCATAATAGAAAAAATAAGGAAGTGGGACCTCACATTCACGGGGAATGGAGAACTACTCGAATTCCTTAGCCGAATGGAGGAATTAGCAGAGACATATGGGATCGAGGTAGACCACACAGTATTTGCAATGCCAGTAATACTGGAGAAGAGTGCATTGGACTGGTGGCACACAAAACCCGGTACCATAACGACATGGGAGGACGTGAAAAGCCAGTTAAAGGAAACCTTCATGTCACCACAATAACATGAGGAACTGATACAACTCGTATCAGAACGGAAACAAGCAGAAACAGAGACCATACGAGAATTCATACAAGACTTACGGAAATTGATGAGATTCGGGACGTATACCGAGAACGAGAAACTAGACATGGCATACCGGAATTGTAGGCTACCGATCAAACTCTATGTAAAAAGAAAAGAATTCCAGACTCTATCGGAATTCATTATAACAGCGGAGGAGTTTGAGAAACTGGAGAGAGATGCAGGCCTGTCCAAAACCACGACCAATACTCAGCAGAATAACCAGACACTGGGGCAACGACCACAGTGGAGACTACCAAAATGCCACCGATGTGGACAAAACGGACACGAAAGCCGAACATGCAACAGAGAACCAATACTGTACTGTTGGACATGCAACAAACAAGGGGTACGAGCCATAGACTGCTGCAGGAAGCCACAGGGAAACGGCCAGGGTCCGGAACAAACCAGCGAAACATCCGGGACCCAGAACGAAACCAGCGGGACACAACCCAACTAAAGTACGAGGACAATCAGCTCCTAGGGTGGGCCAGAGTCGGAAAACAAATGATGGAAGTAATCATCGACACAGGCGCCACGAGATGTATGGTCAACGAAAACACTGCCAAGAGTCTACGTCGCGAAGGAATAAAAGGAACAGAAAGGAGACTAATACGACTAGCGGATGGCAGCACACGGAGAACAACAAAAAATTTCGAAACAAAAGTAGAACTTGGAGGACGGGAAACCAGTCAATCATTCCTAATCATGACTGGAGTTCCGGACACCCCGATATTAGGGATGGATTTCCTAAGAAACGCGGGAGCAATAATCACATGTGGCGCAGCCACAGTAACGATCAGCGGGGAAGCATACCCGAGCCCATCGGGGGAAAAAGCAGGTTCAACACAGCCGGAGCCAAGCGACGACGAAATAAAGGATTGGATCTCGAAAGAAGTACAGAAATTCGAGACATTAAAAGGAGTAAGTAATATAGCAACACATAGATTATACTTAAAAGATGATAGACCAATTAAGCAACGCTATTACCCAAGAAACCCAGCACAAATGGAGATTATTAATAGGGCTATTGACGAACTAAACAGACAAGACCTAATAGAACCCTCACGGAGCCCATACAGCGCACCGGTAGTCTTGGTAAAGGAAAAAACAGATCAATGGAGACTCTGTGTGGACTACAGGCTACTGAACGAGAAAACTGAGAAAGACGCGTACCTGATGCCACGAATGGATTTCATTCTAAACCAGCTTAGAGAGGCAAAGTATATAAGTACGCTAGACCTAAAATCAGGATATTGGCAAATCCCAATGGAAAAACAAAGCAGACAACATACCGCATTCACAGCCCCGGGGCGGGGATTATTCCAATGAAAAGTCATGCCATTCGGACTAACAACAGCACCGGCAACTTTTCAAAGAGCTTTAGATGCGGTGATCGGACCGGACATGGAACCATTCGCCTTCGCATACCTGGACGACTTAGTCGTGATCGGGCGGACGAAGGAGGAACACCGATTAAAACTGCAAGAGGTCTTAGAATGGCTAAGGAAAGCGAATCTACGCATAAACGCGGCAAAATGCCATTTCTTTCAAAAGAAACTCAAATACCTAGGACATATGGTAAGCGAGGAGGGAATACATACAGACCCGGACAAAGTACCGGCGGTCAAAGAATTGGCAGCACCAACGACCCTAAAACAATTACATAGCTTCCTGGGTTTGGCATCATGGTATAGAAGATTCGTGCCAAACTTTACCGAACGAGCAAAAATACTACAAGACTTACTGAAAAAAGGGCAAAAATTTGTCTGGGATGAGACACGACAACTCGCTTTCAACGACCTAAAACTATGCCTGACTGAAGCACCAGTCCTAGCATGCCCGGATTTTAGCAAACAGTTCATCCTACAGACCGACGCAAGCGACTGCGGAATCGGAGCAGTATTAACCCAGGAAGATGCATATGGGGAACACGTGATTGCGTATGCAAGCCGGAAACTAAAGAGCGAGGAAACAAGATACTCAGCTACCGAAAAGGAGTGTCTCGCGATCTACTGGAGCATTCACAAAATGAAAATGTATTTAGAGGGATACAAATTTATAGTGGTCACTGACCACCTAGCACTAAAATGGCTTAATTCCATCGAAAGTCCATCCGGAAGAGTAGCACGGTGGGCGTTGGGTCTACAGCCACTTACCTTCGAAATCAGATACCGAAAAGGAAAATTGAACGCAGTGGCGGACGGACTATCCCGCTTACCACGCGAGGAACTGAGAGTATCTAGAGTAGTAGATTGCGCATGGTATCAAGCTAAATGGAAACAAGTAACAACAACACCGAAAGAAACGCCCGACTACGTGATCAAGCACGAACGGTTATACAGACATATACCGAGCCAAACAGACGAGGACGATCAACCATGGAAGTTGTGTGTGGCAAAACAAGATCGGAGCAGTGTATTAAAAGAGAACCATTCGAATGCAACGGCCGGACATCTAGGTATCAGACGAACAAAACATCGAATAAGACAACGATATTTCTGGCCAGGCTTAAGTAAAGATGTGACAAGATTCGTATGAGCGTGCGAGAGTTGCCAGATGTATAAAGAATCACAGCAAGCAGCAGCCGGAAAAATGCTAACGAGGATAGCAGACGCACCGTGGGAGACGATATGCGTAGATTTTGTAGGCCCGTTACCGAGAACATCGCATGGCAACACGGTGTAATGTCCTATTTCAGGCTGAGGTATGCATCAGCCTGTCCAGGGTCCTGAATTACAAGATATTTATAATTCACGAGGACTTTATCGGGAAACCAGGAACTTTGCCAGAAAAACTGAAATAGAAATCACAACACTTTTTTGGTTCTTTTAATTTTAATATTTTTCTTTATTCTTCCGTATGATTATTCTACCCGGTTATGTTAGGTTTTACTTGTACTACGACGCGGATGGTGATTTTGACTGCCTCTCGCGATGGCTGATTGACTGACTCCCTCGATGACTGGTGGACTGCCCCTTTTTATAGATCGGCCGGCCTTCCATGAATGTCTTATAGATATCTTATTTCTACTCCGGACCGTGGGAAGGGTTCTTACATAAATCTCTCTGGCCGAAGTATAGCCTGCGCGTGCAGACGGACTGATCGGTACCAGGTGGTTACCAAATCATTCCCTGCAGTCAGTGTCCAATATCCAATAATCGATGGTTACCTAAGCACTCGCCTCCAATGTCCCAGGTAAGGTGATCGGTGTGCACCAGTACCGTGGGAAAGGAATTTCGTTGGCACTTCGGGAAATATATATTGTTAGGAATATTTATTTATTTAATATTATTTTAGGTTCTTATTGCGTAAACCCCTTCTGCTGGTCTCCTGTCTTTTGCCGTGTGCTGAGGTTGCATTTTTGCTGGGTGTTGATCGCTTCACCTGGGAGTAGCGTTGGCTGCTTCATCTGTTTGTGACGAACCATGGGATCCATGGTTCGTTACACCCCCCCCTTTCTTCCGGGTGGGTGGTGTTGTAGGGCGCCGCGTTTAGTTGTAGCGGCGCCTTTTCCGGCTGGGGCCGGGACTTTCACCTTCCTCCTCCGCTTCTGTCCCGATGGTGGATTTTTAGCGTAGAGATTAGGTTACGGATGTGGCCTAAGTCGGTGGTAATTACTTCGGTCATTCGATTAACGGCGAATAGTTCGGCGGCCTGTTCTGTTTGCACCACGTATTCTTCGTAAGAGGTTACGTTTGTCGTGTGGCGTAGGTATCCGTAGCTATCCCAGATGACAGCATCTCCATCCACTATGGGGATGTAGTCGGCGTTCGTATAGTCATGTAACTTGACTAGAGCCTGGGTCGTCGTGAGCATGGTGAACAGAATTAATGTAGTGTCCATACTGTTTTGGCTGCGGTAGACGTAGGTGGTGGTTGGGTATTTCGAGGGGCGATGAGTTAACGGTGAGTAACTTGTAGAACTGTCTTTTGCTCGAGTTAAGAAGCGAACTGATTTAGTACCGGGAGAACTCAGCTATATATGGCGTTTTCCCTTTCTTGATAGAGCCGTTGCGGCTATGTAATTTTCTCCGAACCGGGCTCAGGTTTCGTCTTAGCGGGTTGAGCGACACTTTTCCAGGTTATTGGTGGTATTTCGCTTCGGAGGGTGATCGCCGTTCGATGTCACGTGTGCTGAGTCTTCGACTTTTCTGTCTGTTGGCTGCGCGTGTGCTGAGGTTGATATTTCCTTGCTTTGTCTCGTCTCTTGCTGTGGATTGTGGTGGCGCATGTGCTGAGTTTTCATTTCTTTGGGTGTTGAACTCGTCATTTGAGAGCGTTCGTTACTTCCGTGGTAGTGGGGGTTGGTTACATATTCTGAGCCCGCGGGTTTTTGGTTCTTGGCTGCGCGTGTGCTGCGTTCTCGTCTTTGGGTTCGTTGGCTTTGGCTGGTCAGCTGCCGATATATGGAAACCAGAGTCGGGGCTAGGGGGATTGCGGGGGGGGGGCTGGTGGTAGTATTTGCCTCGTCGGGGGCATCACTGTCCTCGTGGAATTCCTTCAGGTCGTTGATGTTAGCAACCTTCGCTTTTCGGCTGCCCGGATGCTGTAGTTTTACAATGTTCGGTGATGCAAAACCTTTGACTCGGTATGGTCCATCGTATTTCGGTGCCAGCTTAGCGGCGAATCCGTCGGCCGCGTTGGAGAGGTGGTGTTGTCGTGGAAGTACTAGGGATCCAATAGTGGGGCGCCATTGCCGGCGGCGGAGGTTGTAATGCCTTCCTTGTTCTTGGCTTGCCCTCTGGATGTTATTTCTGACAATGGTGAATACTTCGCTGAGTTTGGTTGCCTTGCCGAGAGCGGTCTCTGGGGGGCTTCCGGTGCCGGTCGTGACTTCGTCGTAGAGGGCTCCAGGCAAACGGGGCTCTCTTCCATGCAGTAGGAAAGCTGGGCTGAATCCCGTTGTCTCCGAAACGCTGGAATTTATTGCGAGGGATATTTCCGGTAGTAGCTCATCCCAGGTATTTTGACGGTCCCCTACGAATTGGGCAATCATGGTCTTGACCGTCCGATTTGCCCGTTCCGTTGGATTTTCCTGGGGGCAGTAGGGTGCGGTATGTTGCAGTTCTACTCCTGCTGTCTGTAGAAATGACCGAAACGATCGACTTGTGAATTGCGTGCCGTTGTCGCACACGAAGCGTTTGGGTATGCCGAAATGGCTCAGGATTCGTTCTCGGAAAGCCAGTTCCAGGGTAGCGGTGGTGGCCTTTTTGAGTGGTACCAATTCGACCCATTTCGTGAAAGTGTCAAAGAAGACGAGCAGCATCGTGTTTCCTTTCTTTGATCGAGGTAGTGGTCCAACGAAGTCAGCGCATAGTGTAGCGAATGGCTCTTCGGCTTTGCGAGTAAGCATCCGTCCCACCGGCTTGCGCTGTTGAGCTTTGAACTTCTGGCAGCTTACGCAGCCGCGGACATATTTCCTCACGTCTCGGTAGAAACCTGGCCAATAGTACCGTTGGGATATTCGGGTGATGGTTTTCCTGACCCCTAGGTGGCCGGCTGTGGGTTGGTCGTGGCATTCGTGAAGTATTCTGGCTCGTTGATCTTTTGCTACGCAGAGTTTCCATGCTATATGGTCGTCGTCGTCGGCGCCATGGCCCAGATGTCGATATAGTTCCCCGTTAGCATAGGTGTAGTCGGGGTATTTCTGAGGCTCGTCTTGGACTTGTTTTATCCGGTGCTGGAGCCAGGGGCAGGCTGTCTTCTCCTCTTCGATCCGTGCGAGTGTTCCTAATGGCTGCCTGGATAGTGCATCTGCGACTACGTTCTGTTTGCCCGCTCGATAATGCACGTCATATTGGTATTGCTGAAGTTCGAGGGCCCATCTCGCCACTCTACCGTATGGGCTGTCAAGCGTATTTAGCCATTTTAGCGCTAGATGATCGGTGATTACATCGAATCGGTACCCTTCCAGGTAGCAGCGTAGTTTCCGAATGGCCCAAATGACCGCTAGGCACTCCTTGTCAGTAGCGGAGTAGTTTTCTTCCGCCTGGTTCAGTCGTCGGCTGACATATGCTATGACTCGTTCTTTGCCTTCGATTTCTTGGGTGAGAACTGCGCCAACTCCTAGATTGCTCGCATCTGTTTGCAGCGAGAACTTGACGTTGAAATCGGGGCACGCAAGGACGGGGGCGGTCGTGAGAAGTGTCTTCAGTAGGTCAAAAGCAGCCTGTTGTGCTTCGGACCATACCCATGGTTGGTCCTTCTTGAGTAGGCGAGACATTGGTTGGACGACCGTCGCGAAGTTTGGTACAAATCTTCGGTACCAGGACGCCATCCCGATGCATTGACGAATCTCTTTTAGGTTGGTGGGCGGCCGGAGTTCTTTGACGGCGGCAATTTTGTCGTGGTCAGTGTGGATACCCTCATGGCTGATCATATGGCCGAGATACTTGATTTGGGTTTGAAAGAACGCGCATTTTTCCGCATTTATCCTTAGGTTCGCTTTCCGGAGTCGGGACAACACCACTGTCAAGTTGCGTAGATGTTCGTTGAAATCCCGCCTAACGATGACAATGTCGTCCAGGTACGCGAAGGCATATGGTTCCATATCGGTCCCAATCACAGTGTCGAGCGCCCGCTGAAATGTCGCCGGTGCCGAGTGTAGTCCAAAGGGCATCACTATCCATTGGTAGAGGCCTCGGCCATCTGCCAGTATCCATTTTTCAGGTCGAGGGTGGTGATGAATCGCGCGTTTTGTAACCGTTCCAAAATATAGTTGATCCTCGGCAGCGGGTATGCGTCGGGGATGGAATGCGTGTTGAGTTGCCGGTAGTCCACGCACATGCGCCATTTCCCATTCTTTTTACGGACGAGTACAATTGGGGCACTGTGGGGGCTCCGGGAGGGCTCGATGAGGCCTTCCGAAATCAATTGGTCCACTTGTTCATCAATTATTCGCATCATTGCTGGGTTCTTAGGATAGTACCGCTGTTTTATGGGCCGGTTATCCCTCATGACAATAGTGTGCTTGGCGATGTCCGACGTTCCGTGGAGGCCATCAAATTTTGGTAACTCCTCCTCTTGAAATGCTTGGATCTGCGGCGCTAAATCTGGCGGCCACGGCTCCGGGACTGGTTCAGGCTCATGTTCTGTTGGGTTGGCGGCTTCGGAGTCAAGTGGTTGGCGTGGGTCTTCGGGTAAGAGGGTTGTATCGAAGGCGCTGGGCGGTTCGATCCTCCGTTGGTAGTCGCTTATGTGGGCGACGATGGGTGTGGTGTCGACCATGGGTATGATGTTTTGGTACGCCGGGTGTAGTACTCGTGTTATACTACAGCCAGACTGGTACGTGAACAGGTGAGTCGCGATGATGCCTCTGGTATCACAACAACGACTTGTATGGGCGACGAAGATCTCGGACATGGCTCTAGGCATGGCTCGGTGCATGACGCTAAAAATCATGTCAGTACGCGGAAGGTACTCCATTGTGTGGGCGAGGATCGGTGTGGCGTCGGCCGTGGGTACGACAGGGCTGCGGTCGGTGTATCGTGGGGCCATCGTACTGGTTTCCGGGCCCGCGTTGAGGGGCTCTGTGGATATCAGTTCAATTATGGGCCCCGACCAGGGTGGGGTCAGCGTGGCTGTTTCCCTTGTTGCTGGGCTGTTGATCTGTTGCTGCCGTTGTCGGTGTCGATTTTGTTGTCTTGGTTCAGGGCTGATTGTCGTCTCTGAGGGTGTTTCTATATTCACTTTCTCCTGGGAGGAGAGGGTACTTACATGCTCTGTTGCTGGACTTGGACCTGGGCTTCCTGTGTCGAGCGCCGGGTTCCAGTGCGTTAGTGCTTGTCTCGTGGGTGAGATTCTCGTAGTTTCTTTGGGGTATGTGTCCCCTGTGGTTGGCCTAGGACGCGGTTGCTCCGTAGTGACCGTGGGACTCGTTTTCCCGTTTGCTTGATTGTTGTTTCGTGTTGTTGGTTTCGGCTTCATGTTCGTGGGCCGGCGCTTTGCCTCTGCTGGGGCTGGGCTGGGTGTCGTGTTCTTCGTGGCGATCTGGGTCGTTTTGTTCGTTGGGGTAGGTCGTGGTCGTGTGTTCGCTGAGGTTTGTATGGGTGTCATGTTGGCGTGGCTGGGTGCCGAAATTGTTGGGATAGGTTGCGGACGTATGACGGCCGCCGTTGGCTTCAGTTTCTGGTGTCGGGGTTCGTTGCCTTGTACTCTGTTGGTCGGAACGGTGTGGATATGTGGTGTGTGGCACTGATCTCGTAATTGTAGAAGTGTGGTACCGCACTGGATCGTTGTTTCAATGGCGCATAGGAAGTCCATGCCGCCGATAACTTGATCCAACATGTTTGGTAGAACCAGGAGGGGTATTTGAACTTCTCTTTGATCCAGTCTGATGTGCGCCAGTAGAATTTTGGTGATCTCTCTGACCGAGCCGTCGGCCAGGCGTATGCGGACGCATGCATCTTGTAGGTTGGTGTTGTTGTCTCAGTTGTCGGGCGAGGTTTGCACTGATAAAGCTTCGGGATGCCCCTGTGTCGACGGTGGCTTCCGTTGCCTGTCCTCCTATGGTTACCATTGCCACTATCCGGTTCTCGTTCATGTGTAGCGGGGTTTTTATTCGTGGGTCGGGCAGACGTCGTTCCCGGCTGATCCCGTGTCAGTCGAGGACGCGAGTCGTTTCCCGACGTGTTCTGGCGACAGCAATCGATGGTCCGGGTGCCGCGCTTGCCACATTCCCAACAGAACAGGATCGAGGGATTTTGGCATTCATATGCCGCATGCCCTGCTTCACCACACCGGCGACAGGCTGCGCGTGGGTTGGCGATGGGGGTCGTAATCATGCGATGTGCTACCTCGGGCTTTGCCGTACTCACTGGGTTGGATGGCTGTCTTCTTGGTGAGTCTGCCGAGTCCCAATGAGGCTTCCGGAATGGTGTCCGATTGGAATCGTCGCTCCTCTGATCTGTAGTAGGCCGTGCGTATCTGGGCGTGTGTCGGGATGGTGCGAGAGTGCTCGGGATGGTCCGTTCTTGAATACTCTCAAACTCTGTGGCCAGCAGTGTTAGTTGTGACAAGTCCTGCAGTTCGTGGCGGCGCACGTACATCTGGTAGGCTGGGAGGGCGTTGTCGTAGATCCTGGTTAGCTCCTTGGTTGCGTCGTACCCAGCGTGGTGCATAAGTAGACGTATCTCGATGAGGAAATCTTTGAACAGTTCCCCAGCCAATTGCTTTCGGGCTCGGATCCGGTCTTCCAATTGTTCAAAATACCGTGGTGGCAAGAAGAACGTTAAGAATTCCTGGCGGAAATTTTCCCATGAGGAACTTTGTAGGCGGCTGCCACGACCGCCACGGTCTGTGAGAAGTTCGGCACATGGCCCGCGGCAGATGGTTTGTGTCCACCCCATACGAGAGCGCGCGTTCTTCGAGCAGTTCGATGAATGATAGAGGGTCATCTTGGCCGTCATGGTCCCTGCGCCGCCAGGGGGGGGGGGGGGGGGGGGGGGGGGGGGGGGGGGGGGGGGGGTGGTGGTGCGGGGGGGGGGGGGCGGGGGGGGGAGGTCACGACCGTTCCTTCGCTGCCGAATCCGAATTCTTCGGCGAGGACTTCTAGTTCGTCCCGACGGAGTTTGTGGATCCAGCCGGTGCTGACCCCTGGATTGGAAAAGTGTCCCGCAGGGTATGCCTCCTCTGGTTGTTCATCGTCGTGATGTTCCATGTTGATTTCTGTTGATTTTTGGCACTAAGTCACTGTTGAACAGCACTTTTAGGATCGGCACTGGGTATACTTTCGCGTTTTGTTTTCGCGCCAGGATTATGTAAGTGCGCGGACTTGTTATTTATTCAATTTGCTTTTTGATGGCAGTGGGTCTTTAATCCACGAAGTCCCTGATTTCCGTTTTTTCTTGAAGTTTCCTCGAAAAATCCTTTAAAGTCCCTGCACGGGCGCCACTTGTAATGTCCTATTTCAGGCTGAGGTATGCATCAGTCTGTCCAGGGTCCTGAATTACAAGATATTTATAATTCACGAGGACTTTATCGGGAAAACCAGGAACTTTGCCAGAAAAACTGAAATAGAAATCACAACACTTTTTGGTTCTTTTAATTTTAATGGTTTTCTTTATTCTTCCGTATTCTTCCGTATGATTATTCTACCCGGTTATATTATGTTTACTTGTACTACGACGCGGATGGTGATTTGACTGACTCTCGCGATGGCTGATTGACTGCCTCCGACGATGGCTGGTGGACTGCCCTTTTCTTCATGCAAGGCAGTGCCTTTTATAGATCGGCCGGCCTTCGATTTTCCCATGAATGTCTTACAGATATCTTATTTCTACTCCAGAATGTGGGAAGGGTTCTTACATAAATATATATTGCCGAATTATAGTCTGCGCGTGCAGACGGGCTGATCGGTAACAGAAGGTTACCTAATCATTAGCCCTGCAGTCAGTGTCCAATATCCCCGGTAAGGAGAGTCGGAGACTGCTGACTGGCTTGCGCATGTGGGGGTTTTGCCCGGTAATCGAGGGTTACCTAAGCAACAAGTGTCCTCCCAACAAGTGTCCAATGTCCCAGGTAAGGTGATCGGTGTGCACCGGTACCGTGGGAAAGGAATTTCGTTGGCACTTCGGGAATATATATTGTTAGGAATATTTATTTATTTAATATTATTTTAGGTACTTATTGCGTAAGCCCCTTGTGCTGGTCTCCTGTCTTTTGGCGTGTGCTGAGTTTGCATTTTTGCTGGGTGTTGATCGCTTCACCTGGGAGTAGCGTTGGCTGCGTCATCTGCTTGTGACGAACCATGGGATCCATGGTTCGTTACACCCCCCTTTTCTTCCGGGGGGGTGATGGAGAGATTTGTGGCGTCGCTTGGCGGGTGCTGAGGTTCGCCTTTTTCCGGGTTATCCTGTCCTTTGGCTTGTGCCGGGTCTCCGGATTCGTCGCTGTTAGTCTCGTCACTTTAGCGTGGCGTCGGTAACGTTATATTTTCTACTGCTGTTGTGATCGTGGCCTTTCTGCTGTTCTGGGTGCTTTGTGGTTGGTGTAGTTGGTGCTTGGTGGGTCGATTATCCCATATGACGATGGTTTTCTCGGCGGTTTTCTTTGGTCGTTATTTGTCCAGGCATTCTCGAATCTGCGGTGCTATGTCGGGTGGCCAAGGATCCGTCGGTAGTTCTGGGTCGTCTTCGGTGGGTTCGGTGGCTCCGGGGTCAAAGGTTTGATTCGGGTTTTTCGGAAGGATGGGTTTGTCAAATGTGCTTGACGGATGGATGCTCCGGTGGTAATCGCTTATGTGGGCGATGATCGGGGAGGCGTTGGACGTGGGTAGAGTAGTTTTGTAGCTCTGGCGGAACACTTGGGTGGTATTGTCTCCAGACTGGTGCATGAACTGGCTGGTCTCGACGATGTCTCTTTTGTTGGACCAATGGCTTGTTTGGGCGACGGATGCTTGGATCTGCGGCGCTAAATCTGGCGGCCACGGCTCCGGGACTGGTTCAGGCTCATGTTCTGTTGGGTTGGCGGCTTCGGAGTCAAGTGGTTGGCGTGGGTCTTCGGGTAAGAGGGTTGTATCGAAGGCGCTGGGCGGTTCGATCCTCCGTTGGTAGTCGCTTATGTGGGCGACGATGGGTGTGGTGTCGACCATGGGTATGATGTTTTGGTACGCCGGGTGTAGTACTCGTGTTATACTACAGCCAGACTGGTACGTGAACAGGTGAGTCGCGATGATGCCTCTGGTATCACAACAACGACTTGTATGGGCGACGAAGATCTCGGACATGGCTCTAGGCATGGCTCGGTGCATGACGCTAAAAATCATGTCAGTACGCGGAAGGTACTCCATTGTGTGGGCGAGGATCGGTGTGGCGTCGGCCGTGGGTACGACAGGGCTGCGGTCGGTGTATCGTGGGGCCATCGTACTGGTTTCCGGGCCCGCGTTGAGGGGCTCTGTGGATATCAGTTCAATTATGGGCCCCGACCAGGGTGGGGTCAGCGTGGCTGTTTCCCTTGTTGCTGGGCTGTTGATCTGTTGCTGCCGTTGTCGGTGTCGATTTTGTTGTCTTGGTTCAGGGCTGATTGTCGTCTCTGAGGGTGTTTCTATTTTCACTTTCTCCTGGGAGGAGAGGGTACTTACATGCTCTGTTGCTGGACTTGGACCTGGGCTTCCTGTGTCGAGCGCCGGGTTCCAGTGCGTTAGTGCTTGTCTCGTGGGTGAGATTCTCGTAGTTTCTTTGGGGTATGTGTCCCCTGTGGTTGGCCTAGGACGCGGTTGCTCCGTAGTGACCGTGGGACTCGTTTTCCCGTTTGCTTGATTGTTGTTTCGTGTTGTTGGTTTCGGCTTCATGTTCGTGGGCCGGCGCTTTGCCTCTGCTGGGGCTGGGCTGGGTGTCGTGTTCTTCGTGGCGATCTGGGTCGTTTTGTTCGTTGGGGTAGGTCGTGGTCGTGTGTTCGCTGAGGTTTGTATGGGTGTCATGTTGGCGTGGCTGGGTGCCGAAATTGTTGGGATAGGTTGCGGACGTATGACGGCCGCCGTTGGCTTCAGTTTCTGGTGTCGGGGTTCGTTGCCTTGTACTCTGTTGGTCGGAACGGTGTGGATATGTGGTGTGTGGCACTGATCTCGTAATTGTAGAAGTGTGGTACCGCACTGGATCGTTGTTTCAATGGCGCATAGGAAGTCCATGCCGACGATAACTTGATCCAACATGTTTGGTAGAACCAGGAGGGGTATTTGAACTTCTCTTTGATCCAGTCTGATGTGCGCCAGTAGAATTTTGGTGATCTCTCTGACCGAGCCGTCGGCCAGGCGTATGCGGACGCATGCATCTTGTAGGTTGGTGTTGTTGTCTAGTTGTCGGGCGAGGTTTGCACTGATAAAGCTTCGGGATGCCCCTGTGTCGACGGTGGCTTCCGTTGCCTGTCCTCCTATGGTTACCATTGCCACTATCCGGTTCTCGTTCATGTGTAGCGGGGTTTTTATTCGTGGGTCGGGGCAGACGTCGTTCCCGGCTGATCCCGTGTCAGTCGAGGACGCGAGTCGTTTCCCGACGTGTTCTGGCGACAGCAATCGATGGTCCGGGTGCCGCGCTTGCCACATTCCCAACAGAACAGGATCGAGGGATTTTGGCATTCATATGCCGCATGCCCTGCTTCACCACACCGGCGACAGGCTGCGCGTGGGTTGGCGATGGGGGTCGTAATCATGCGATGTGCTACCTCGGGCTTTGCCGTACTCACTGGGTTGGATGGCTGTCTTCTTGGTGAGTCTGCCGAGTCCCAATGAGGCTTCCGGAATGGTGTCCGATTGGAATCGTCGCTCCTCTGATCTGTAGTAGGCCGTGCGTATCTGGGCGTGTGTCGGGATGGTGCGAGAGTGCTCGGGATGGTCCGTTCTTGAATACTCTCAAACTCTGTGGCCAGCAGTGTTAGTTGTGACAAGTCCTGCAGTTCGTGGCGGCGCACGTACATCTGGTAGGCTGGGAGGGCGTTGTCGTAGATCCTGGTTAGCTCCTTGGTTGCGTCGTACCCAGCGTGGTGCATAAGTAGACGTATCTCGATGAGGAAATCTTTGAACAGTTCCCCAGCCAATTGCTTTCGGGCTCGGATCCGGTCCTCCAATTGTTCAAAATACCGTGGTGGCAAGAAGAACGTTAAGAATTCCTGGCGGAAATTTTCCCATGAGGAACTTTGTAG
The DNA here is from genome assembly GCF_018151105.1 of Drosophila obscura. Taxonomy (NCBI): domain Eukaryota; kingdom Metazoa; phylum Arthropoda; class Insecta; order Diptera; family Drosophilidae; genus Drosophila; species Drosophila obscura. The sequence goes on along the minus strand of NW_024542848.1, from coordinate 1,835,920 downwards.
GCGGCTGGTGCGGAACCAGCGACTGGCACGGTCTGTGAGAAGTTCGGCCATGGCCCGCGGCAGATGGTTTGTGTCCACCCCATACGAGAGCGCGCGTTCTTCGAGCAGTTCGATGAATGATAGAGGGTCATCTTGGCCGTCAAACTGGATTCCCCACTTTCGGATGCGTTCCGCCATTGGTGCAGCGTGGTTGTAGTGGTGCCCTTCCATGGGTCGGTCGATCGCTGGCAAGATTCTCGGCACGGGTGCTGTGTGGGTCTCTGTAGCTAGGGGCCTTGGAAACGGGGCAGCAGGAGTGCGGTATTCGGTGGCTGCGGGGACCGTAGTCCGGTCTTAGGATCCATTTGGAGAGTGTCGGATGGTCCAGGAGTAGTGGGCCGTGGTGACTTGGAACGAGAGCGTGAGGCTGGCTTGGCATAGTGCCTCTCGAACTCTCCTAGGCGGACCCAGGCTTCTTGCGCGAGTGGCCCGGCGACTAGAGCGGCAAATTTCCTTCGGCGTTCATCGACCGTTCCTTCGCTGCCGAATCCGAATTCTTCGGCGAGGACTTCTAGTTCGTCCCGACGGAGTTTGTGGATCCAGCCGGTGCTGACCCCTGGATTGGAAAAGTGTCCCGCAGGGTATGCCTCCTCTGGTTGTTCATCGTCGTGATGTTCCATGTTGATTTCTGTTGATTTTTTTGGCACTGAGTCACTGTTAAACGGCACTTTTAGGATCGGCACTGCGTATACTTTCGCGTTTGTTTTCGCGCCCGGATTATGTAAGTGCGCGGACTTGTTATCGATTCAATTTCCTTTTTGATGGCAGTGGGTCTTTAATCCACGAAGTCCCTGATTTCGGTTTTCTTGAAGTTTCCACGAAAAATCCTTTAAAGTCCCTGCTCGGGCGCCACTTGTAATGTCCTATTTCAGGCTGAGGTATGCATCAGCCTGTCCAGGGTCCTGAATTACAAGATATTTATAATTCACGAGGACTTTATCGGGAAACCAGGAACTTTGCCAGAAAAACTGAAATAGAAATCACAACACTTTTTTTGGTTCTTTTAATTTTAATATTTTTCTTTATTCTTCCGTATGATTATTCTACCCGGTTATGTTAGGTTTTACTTGTACTACGACGCGGATGGTGATTTTGACTGCCTCTCGCGATGGCTGATTGACTGACTCCCTCGATGGCTGGTGGACTGCCCCTTTTTATAGATCGGCCGGCCTTCCATGAATGTCTTATAGATATCTTATTTCTACTCCGGACCGTGGGAAGGGTTCTTACATAAATCTCTCTGGCCGAAGTATAGCCTGCGCGTGCAGACGGACTGATCGGTACCAGGTGGTTACCAAATCATTCCCTGCAGTCAGTGTCCAATATCCAATAATCGATGGTTACCTAAGCACTCGCCTCCCAATGTCCCAGGTAAGGTGATCGGTGTGCACCAGTACCGTGGGAAAGGAATTTCGTTGGCACTTCGGGAATATATATTGTTAGGAATATTTGCGTAAACCCCTTCTGCTGGTCTCCTGTCTTTTGCCGTGTGCTGAGGTTGCATTTTTGCTGGGTGTTGATCGCTTCACCTGGGAGTAGCGTTGGCTGCTTCATCTGTTTGTGACGAACCATGGGATCCATGGTTCGTTACAACGGTTATGATAGTATTCATCGATAAATTCTCAAAATGGGTAGAGGTCACACCGGCCAGACAGGCAACAGCTGACACGCTCATAAAAGCGCTTAGAGAAAAAATCCTGGCAAGGGGAGGAGCACCGAAACAGCTAATCTCAGACAACGGAGTACAATTCACCAGCAGAAAGACGCAGCAAGTAATAAAAACATGGGGAATAACACATATATTCACGGCACCTTACACACCACAAGAAAATCCGACTGAGAGAGCAAACAGAACACTGAAAACAATGATCGCACAATTTGCGGCAGGAAAACACAACAAATGGGATGAACAATTACCGGAACTCACGTTAGCAATCAACAGCAGCAGATCAGAATCAACAGGGTACAGCCCGGCATACTTGCTATTCGGCAGGGAACTGAGGTTACCGGGTAATTTGTTCGACGAGGTGACGCGAGGATCACGAATCAATAAAACAGATCAGGAAAACACAGATTGGAGACAGCAAGTAGCAGCAATAGCAAAACAAAACATTGAGGTAGCAGCAGCAAATCAAACACGACACTACAACATGAGAAGAAGAGAATGGACGCCGAAGGTGGGAGACGTAGTATGGGTTAGAACACACCCGCTATCAAAAAAAATAGACAAGACAACAGCAAAAATTGAACCAAAATACTGCGGACCATGTACAATACTCGAACTAGTCATCGTAACCGTAAAAATAACCACTACTAACAAACAAATGCGGGCACATGTCTCACAACTAAAAATTGCACTCCCAGCAGAACAACCAACAGAAGCGATAACGGTCCCATCTCTCTTTCTTTGAAGAAACATGAATAAATTCGACGCATCAGCCAAAAAATTTAAAGAAAGGATGGCCGCCAAACAAGCCGAAGGAAGACGGACGAAGAGACTGGAGGCAACAGAGGTCACGAACAGGATGAGGGTCTCCAAGACAAAGCTGATGGCCCCACCGAAAAAAACCCAAAACCGATGAGGAGAAACCGACGACATCTCGCAACGCAGCACAGCAAGCAGAGCCAAGGACGGACACACCGGAGACCGTAGCAGGCAAGAAGCGGATCAGCTGGGCGAGACAACCACAACCAACGCCAGCACTGCCGCCACCAGTCCCCACCGTACCGATGCCGACACCACAACCTAAACTACCAAAGCCGAGACCAACGATAGCCGTCGGCTGGGCAAAAATGGTCGAAGAGGAAGAACGGGACGCCGACATCCTGAAACTGGAGCACGAGAGGCAAACAATGTCCGAAGGAAGGCCAACACCAGAACCCGAATGGCGACACGGACCAAAGAGCAGCACCATCCCGGCCCAATGGGAAATAGCGACAGGAACAAGACTGGAGGAAAACCACATCGAGCTGGTCAAAAAGAGGAGTGCCGAGCGCCCGGCCCACGAACAATGGCGGTTTAAAATGAGGAAAGGGCAAGAAGAAGCATGCTGGGTCAAAATAGGAAGAGCAGGGGACGTCAGCATCGGCAAGTGGTTTAACGCCAAACCCAAGCAAAGCCAAACCGACGACGCACCCAAAGGAAAGGAGGGTGGAGTGTGACGCCCAGCGCCACCACACAAAGCGCCGGCGCCACATATATTCCATATTATTCCTTTACATAGTCATACATTATATACTCGTACATTCATACATATAAATAAGATTAGAGTAAGCGAAAAAACCCTGCAGTTCCTTAATAAAGACTATAAAAAGACACCACGTTCAAATTTAAAAAAAAGCAGCGAGCGCGCCAAAGACTAGTGTGGCTAACATTCACCGAACCACGGTCACACTAACAGCTGGGCCGGGACGCGTTATGGCAAAACCAAAAGGCGCTAGACCCATATCAGGGTACCAACAGCTGATTCCCGGCAATAAAAGGAGGATCGCCAGATCGAATCGGGGCAGTCCAACTCGGAAAGCCCTGGCCTAGCCAACCAGAATTTTTACAGCGGATCTTGTGATAAAGGTAATATCTACCTTTCCACTCGTTCTGCTGAATACTTTACCTCTCCTTCCCAGAGTGTGTCCAAACCTCCGAATCCTCTCCAGAGTGTGTCCAAACCTCTGAATCCTCTCCAGAGTGTGTGCAAACCTCTGAATCCTCGCCAGAGTGTGTCCAAACCTCTGAATCCTCTCCAGAGTGTGTCCAAACCTCTGAATCCTCTCCAGAGTGTGTCCAAACCTCTGAATCCTCGCCAGAGTGTGTCCAAACCTCTGAATCCTCTCCAGAGTGTGTCCAAATCTCTGAATCCTCTCCAGAGTGTGTCCAAACCTCTGAATCCTCTCCAGAGTGTGTCCAAACCTCTGAATCCTCTCCAGAGTGTGTCCAAACCTCTGAATCCTCTCCAGAGTGTGCCCAAACCCCTGAATCCTCTCCAGAGTGTGTCCAAACCTCTGAATCTTCTCCAGAGTGTGTCCAAACCTCTGAATCCTCTCCAGAGTGTGTCCAAACCTCTGAATCCTCGCCAGAGTGTGTCCAAACCTCTGAATCCTCTCCAGAGTGTGTCCAAACCTCTGAATCCTCTCCAGAGTGTGTCCAAACCTCTGAATCCTCTCCAGAGTGTGTCCAAACCTCTGAATCCTCGCCAGAGTGTGTCCAAACCTCTGAATCTTCTCCAGAGTGTGTCCAAACCTCTGAATCCTCTCCAGAGTGTGTCCAAACCTCTGAATCCTCGCCAGAGTGTGTCCAAACCTCTGCATCAATCCTCTCCTCGGAGCGTGTCCAAACCTCCGCATCAATCTTCTCCTCGGAGCGTGTCCAAACCTCCACATCAATCTTCTCCTCGGAGTGTGTTCAAACCTCCGCATCAATCTTCTCCTCGGAGCGTGTCCAAACCTCCGCATCAATCTTCTCCTCGGAGAGTGTCCAAACCTCCGCATCAATCTTCTCCTCGGAGTGTGCTCAAACCTCCGCATCAATCTTCTCCTCGGAGCGTGTCCAAACCTCTGCACCAATCTTCCCCTCGGAGCGTGTCCAAACCTACGCATCAATCTTCTCCTCGGAGTGTGTTCAAACCTCCGCATCAATATTCTCCTCGGAGCGTGCTCAAACCTCCGCATCAATCTTCTCCTCGGAGTGGGCTCAAACCTCCGCAGCAATCATCTCCTCGGAGCGTGTCCAAACCTCCGCACCGATCTTCTCCTCGGAGTGTGTTCAAACCTCCGCCTCCATACTCTCGTCGGAGTACCCTCGAGCCATTCGACCTCCAAACCTACGCAGCACGCAGCAAACAGCCACGTGCGGCCGAGTAGCCAAAACCTAAGGAAGATCCCGAAGGAAGACACGTCCCCACGATCCAACCTATTTCCAACTCTGTACAATTAAGACCAATAAAGAAACTTTTTTAACTTACTACTTGCTTGCTTTATTCTTGAACCGAGATATCCCTTTCAGTTACCACAGCCAGAAGCCTAACAAATTTCTGTGAACCCAGCGCGGCGAGCATACCCCGGCCGAAGCAACGTCACAACCTATATCGCGGAACTCGGACAGAGGAATTTAGGAACACAAACCGCGAATGGAGGCTATTTGTGGGAAAAGAAGTCGTACTTATCTTGGGATCCTCTAGTGGTGAAGGCGATGCCGTGCTTGAATGCTGGATATCTCCTGGTTAGGGAAGACGAAGTAATCCGGCTCGAAGGACCAATGTTTAAGCGTAGGGCGTCTCAGGGGCGTCCCACAGATAAATTCCTAAAATAAAGACGGTAGGATTTCTTCAGTATATATATTTCAAGTGTATTCGTTAGACGCGTGCAAAGAAGCCAGCCGTTTGCTAGGGGTTGTAAGTGCGAATTAATCTAAAGTCGAAGTCAGCTGCCGGCGGCTGTCGGCAGCGGGTGCGTGAGCGTGGTGAGTCTGAGCGCGCGAGAGCGCGTCACCGGGGGGAAAAACGCTCATAAGCGTGAGAGCGAGGGAAACAGCTTTCGTAGCTGGAATGCTAACAGTGGTGTGGCTGTAATGCCCACAGAGCTGTTGCCCCGCCAGCGCCGTCCTCACTCTGAACACAAAGTTCTATGCAACCAGATATAAGATACTTAAGTTATGTGAAAAATAGGAGCACTACCTATGAAATAAAAACATTAAAAAATACCAGATTTTTTAAAAAGCATAAATTTGTTAAAAGTTTTAAAACCCCGAAATCTTCAAGAAAAATTTATTTTGGGCCACAGCGTAAGTGTCGTGTTGAATAGTGTAATTAAAGGACGTCAACTTATTAAGACTATCATCAAGCGATGCGTTATGTGCAGAAGACTCCATTCTAAATCAGCTAACGAACGAACAACTTTACCGGTTGAGCGGTAATGTAAGTCACAAGTAAGCCATTTGAAACGACAGGACTAGATTTTGCGAGCCCACTATATGTCACTGGAAGCTCGAGCGATACACCAAATAAGGTAAACATAATACTCTTCACGTGCGAAGCATTTCGCGCAGTGCACCTGTAACTAGTTCAGGACATGAGAGGGAGACCTGCATGAATTCTCTAAGACGATTTATCGCTCGTTGTGCTGAAGGAAAGGTCGTATCGGAAAACGCAAAAACATTTAAAAGGACGAGTCTCGAGTTTCAGAAATTAGATAATCTATTGGAATCCAACCAACTACAGCGGCAAACGGATTTTGGTAGGGCGGATTTTGGGAGCGTCTCGTACGCACAGTAAAAGATTGTTTAGAGTCCTTGATTGGGAGAACCAAATTTAATATGGAAGAACTTCAAACATTACCCGTCGAAGTGGAAAGCGTGGTGAACCAAAGGTCACTCACATACGTAAGCAGCAATTCACAAATTTTGGAGCCTCTCACACCTGCCCATTTTTTGGGAGATTGTTGTGTATTATGTTGTGAAAACTTTAAGTCAGATGGGAGCATCATAGTAAACATGTGGATGGCCAGAACGTCTCTGATTCTTCGATACATGAAATGATGGCGTGAGAAATATTTAACGCAATTACTTCTTTTCATTTTAACAGGTCCCAAGATGGGCAAAGATGGGCGAGCTAAAGAGCTAAAGCAACTATTGTATCCGCTAGAGACAAAATCAGTCATTGCCAGTGCCGAGGCTGTAGAAAATTAAAATAGTCAGATATACATATCTGAAATATATACCATGTTTCCACCCTATGTTCCGCGACCTTTGCTTTTTTTGTTTTTTTTTTTGTTTTTTTTACGGTATTTTATTTATCGCATATTCCCTATTAGAGACGACAAGTATGCAAATCTTAACCTTGTGAGTGTCCTATTTCAGGCTGAGGTAAGCATCAGTCTGTCCAGGGTCCGCTACAAGAAAATTTGTAGTTTGTAGGTGACTTCAGGTGTCGGGCTGGCTGGCAAAAGAATGTAGTAGGCAGCGAGAAATGATGAGGCGACGGTTTTGTTTGTTGGTTTCTTAGTTTTTATTCAGTATTCTGTTTTCTTCATTTACTTAAATTCTGCTACTTCAACTCGTATCGAATGGTGCGGTGATGGACTGCGTGTTTGATCGAGGAGCGTTTTCCTCAATATCGTTGTTCAAGGATGGGGGTGTGTCAATCTCCAAGTGAGCTAATTAACTCGATGCGAAGAAATCTGCTGGAATCCAATAATAATCCGAAAAGTCGAGGGGGTTCAGTTGAGTGCTAGCCAATGACTATTTATTTGGTTTCTAAGTGCATGAGCACTGGGCATAAGCGGGCTTCTGTGTGGTGAATTCAATTACAAATTTAGTGCAAGAGCGTAACAAAGAGAGTAAAACATGAGCGTAAGGTACTACAAGGCGAGGGTCATTTAAGTGATTATTACATTATATTATGGCCTTAAGAGTTTGATCGAACATCCCGGCCCCGTTGAAAGGATTGCTTTCAAACTACCGGAAGAATTGCCAACTTGTGTACTGGCCTGCAGCAAGTTCCATTCGCGGTGCGGAGGTGCACCACGCGTACACGACCATCCCTTCCGAGCACTGTAGACTGCACTCGGCCTAGTTTCCAGCGTAGTGGGGGCAGGTTGTCCTCATGAATGATGACCATTGTGCCCTGTCGTGGAGGGCGCCATTTCGGGAATTCGTTGACGTAATCCATCGACCATTGCTGCCAAAACCGTTGCTTGACGGCGGTGATCATGTCGTAGCGGTCCAAATTCGACAACTTGACGTTTTCGAGGGATCTCTCAGGCAACGAACGCAATGATTCGCCAACCAAGAGGTGACCAGCCGTAAAAGCGTTGAAGTCGTTCGGGTCTGACGAGAGTGGTGATATCGGGCGCGAGTTAAGGATGGCTTCTATCTCCACTACGACGGTGCTCAGTTCTTCAAACGTAAACCTTGTGTTTGCCAATGTTCGATTCAAGAGCCCCTTCGCACTCTTGATGGCCGCTTCCCAAAGGCCTCCGAAGTGAGGTGCCCTGGGAGCAATAAAGTGGAAATTAATAAAATCTGTGGCGCAAAATCTATAAATTTCATCTTGGGTCTCCTTTTTGAACATAAACCTTTTGAGTTCAAGCAGTTGATTTGATGCCCCGACAAAATTAGTGGCATTATCGCAGAAAATGTCTGCCGGAAATTTTCGACGACCTCCCATCCGCTTCAATGCATTCAAGAACGCCTTCGTTGATAAGTCCGAAACTACTTCAATGTGAACGGCTTTGGTGAGAAGGCAAACGAACACGGCCAAGTACGATTTTGTAGGCACCTTTCCTCGAATCCGTAGATAGGTATTAATGGGTCCACAAAAATCCACTCCACAGCGTTCAAACGGTCGGGCAGGAGAGAGTCGAGATGGTGGTAATGAGCCCATAAGTTGGTGTAGCTGCTTTGGTCTGTAGCGAACACAGTGTACACAGGAGCGGACAATTCGACGTGCCAAGTCTCTGGCGTTAACGATCCAGAATTCCAAGCGAATGAGAGCGACTAAGGCCTTAGGGCCAGCGTGATAGTTGCGAATATGCAAGTGACGAATATAATTCCAAACAAGTTTAGACTGGCTGGGCAGCAGCAACGGATGTTTTTGACCGTCTGGTAGGTCTGAATATTCCAATCGTCCACCAACCTTGACGAGCTCGAATCCATTTACGAGTTCTAAAAAGGGAGTAAGAAACTTCAAACTACTCTTCAATGGTTTTTGCTTCTGAAGTACACGAATATCTTCTGTGAAATGAGTTTGTTGAATGTTCCAAATAAGGCAGTGCGACGCAAAACGAAGCTCATTTGGTGTCGGTGAGGATGTGGTAGGCGTCGATTGCTTCCGACATCTCTTTATGAACCTTACCATCCAGGCAATGAGACGAAGACTATGACTGTACGAGCTGACATTATCGACTATCTCGAGGATATAATTTCTCTCCTGTACCGCGGTGAACATGCTTTTCCGCTTCTCCGAGTTGACCACGTCCATGTCAATGACAAGCTGTTTACTGCTGGTGGGCCATTTCAACGAATCTTCCAGCAGAAATAAGGGACCAGAAAACCATGTCGATTTGATAAGCTCGCTAACGTTGCAGCCTCGCGACAGAAGATCAGCTGGATTTTGATATGTTGGGACGTAGCGCCACTTCCCACCAGACGTCATCTCCTGAATGTCAGAAACCCTATTCCCAACAAAGGTCGATAACGTGATTGAGTGTTGTTGCAGCCAATGCAATACGAGCTGCGAGTCGCTCCAAAAATATGACGTGATGTTGTGTTCAGAGAATATATCCTTGATTTTGTAGAACAGCTGAGACAGCAAATGTGCGCCGCACAGTTCAAGCTTCGGAAGAGACTGTTTCTTCACTGGTGCTACTCTCGACTTAGACGTGAACAATTTCACTGCGACCTGTCCTAGCGAATTCTCAGTGCGCACATAAATACAGCAGCCGTATGCCCGAATCGAGGCATCGCAAAATCCATGCAGTTAAATAGTCCTGGCGTCGGGCTGCAAACAAAACCGCGGTACCGATAGTGACGAGAGTGAATTCAATGACTCCAAACAGTTGCTCCATGCATTGCTTAGAGTCTGTGAAATAGACTCATCCCAATCCAGTTTTAACAGCCACAACTCCTGAAGAATAATCTTAGCGACGATGACTAGCGGCGACAGCAGACCGATTGGATCGAATAGCGATGATGCAGTGGATAAGATTTTTCGTTTTGTGGTGGTGGCAAAGATTTCCTTGGGGGTGAAGGTAAAGCTAAATACATCAATTTGTTGATGCCACGTTACGCCGAGTGTGCTACTACTCTCATTCTCTGATGTGTTTAGTTTCTTAATAGAGTCATCTTCCATCACGCCTGGATGATTGGAATGCCATTTGCATAAGGGGAAACTGACCATAAGCGAGGGTAGCTGTGATTTCTGTGTTGAGTTTGAGAAGAGTTTCTATTTCATCAGCCCCTCCCAGAAGATCATCAACATAAAACGCCTTTTTAACAGCCGCAGCTCCTAAGGGCCACATATCCTTACAATCATCCGCCAAGTGATGCAAACTACGAGTTGCGAGGTATGGGGCGGACGCGGTCCCATATGTTACGGTATTGAGTTGATAGGTTTGAAGCTCGGCATTTGGGGACGTTCGCCACAAAATATACTGGAATTTTCGATCCTTCTCCCCACAAGCACCTGTCTATACATCTTAGTGACGTCAGCAGTGATGCCGAACCTATGCATGCGGAATCGTAGCAATTGCAGGTACAAATCATCCTGAATGGTCGGACCGACTAACAGAATATCGTTAAGTGACTTCTGCGATGTTGTACGGCAAGAAGCGTCAAATACGACTCTGAGCTTCGTCGAGGTGCTGCTTGGCTTGAGAACGAAATGGTGAGGAATGTAATAATGTGGTTCCTCTAAGTTTGGCTTCGGTACTATGGACATGTGACCAAGACTTTCATATTCCTGCATAAACGATAGATACTGCGAGCGAATCTCCGGTAAACGAGCAAGACGTCTCTCAATGGCATAAAATCGATTACGAGCTGTATCGACTGAATTTCCAAGACAGTTTGGGTCTTCTTGGAATGGCAAGCGCACGACAATTCACCCACTGGCATCCTTCTGCGTTGTATCCCTATAGTGTTCCTCACAGCGACGATGAGTTGGGAGACTTTTAGCTCTTGAATCGCCGATTAAGTCAACCTTCCATAACTGCTGTAAGTTTTTGTCGATCGCCTCTTCTACAGTCACCAAGCACAACGATGGCTGTATATTCTGCTGGCGTTGGTACCTCCCAGCAACAACCCAACCGAACAGAGTCTTCTGCAACGTGGGAAGATTGGGACCAATGCGAATCTGGCCAACAGCAAGAGCTCCATAGAAGGCTTCGGTTCCCAATAACAAATCAATGCGCCTAGACCTAAAGAACGATTCATCTGCCAGTGGAGTATTGGCAGGTAGGTTCCAATTTGATATTTCGATCTCACTATCTGGCTGGTAGGCAATGTGAGAGGTTATTCCGAACTGGAGAGTTAGCTGATAGCCAGATGTGCGCGACTTAATAGAAGTCGTCGTACGAGCCTTAAGGTTAGTAAGGGACTCTCCGATACTGCGGATTCCGATGTGGTGCTTTTCACGACGAAGGCGAAGTTTTTGAGCGAAGTTCTCGGTTACAAAATTAACCTGCGAACACGAATCAAGCAATGCTCTACCAAGTTTGTATTCACCTGAGACATCCTTGACCAATACCATCGCTGTCGCTAACAGTATCTGATCCTCTGCTGCTACTTCCATGTGTGAATGAGACGCTGCTTGATGAGACTGACTAGCAGTAGGTGGCCAGGAGGGTAGCGATGATTGTGTTTCTTGTGCTGGAGTTGAGGTTTGTCCTTCTGACGATTGTGGTGTTTGTTGCGGCTGAGAGTGATGCAAGGTTGAATGATGTTTCCGATTACAGGTACGGCAACGATGAGTCGATGAGCATTGTGCCACTCTATGGCCGTTTCCAAGACAATTGATGCAGAGACCGAGGCGTTTCACATTATCGAACCGTTGATTGCTGTTCATAGCCTTGAACTGCGAACAGTTCGTAATTTTATGACCAGAACTAGAACAAAGGGTACAAGACAAATTAGTAATGGCAAACGATGAGGTTGTATGGTGATTTGAATGACGATTGGACTTATTGGTTTCAGCCTTTCGTTGCGACGAAGTACCAGCCGAGGTTCCAGACGAATGGAGAAACTGACAGTGGCGTTCCAACAACTGTGTGCATTTTAGCCAGGTCGGCAGAGTCTTGTAGTCCAGCGATTCCTTCCACTTAATCCGAGTTGGCTGATCACACTTCTCCATAACTATATATATGAGCATAGCTTGAGCAATATTCTCAGGTTTGCCGATGGATTCCAAAGAGCTGAAGATAGCGGAGACTTTATCCACTAAACTACGAAGCTGCTGACTGTTAGCCCTTTCCACAGGTTGTAGTGCAAACAATGATTCGATTCCTTCTAGAAAAATAAGAGTAGAATTGTCATAACGTTCTTTGAGTTTTTCAAGAGCCTTCGGATAGTTTTCGCTGGTAACCTGGAATGCCTGAACTGTGTCTAACGCCGGCCCCTTTAGGCAGGTCAGCAAATAATTAAACCTTTCTATGTTAGACAGTCCAGACTCACGCACAATAAGTTGATCGAACGAATTTATGAAATTCTTATAATTCGCATAAGTGCCGTCAAACGTAGGCAGCGACAACCTCGGCAACGATGACCGCACTGGTGGCGGGTGGTGATCCGGCGTCAATATGCTAGCGTTCAGATCTCCTCCTAGTTTTTCCTTTATGGATAGCTTTATTGCTATGTAGGTATCTTCCAAGTCCGCACGTCCTTCATCGTTCGGACTAAGATCCTCGATGTGAGATTAAATGTTTAGAATTTTCTTGAACTACGTTTCCAAGATGCTCAAGCGATAGCGAAGCTCATCATTACAAATTGGGTTTTCCGATTTGCCTTCCACCACAGATTTGATACGAGAAATATTGCGCTTTATATTGCTCCGTTGGCGTTTCAAATCTTCGAGCGTCGTCATTTTGTTGTGTAGTGTAAATTACACGCACACAGAACTAGAGATTCCAAATTCAAATGCACGCAACAACAGCAAGCAGGCACCAGATCAGCAGCAGCAAGAGAACAAATTTAGAAGCGAGCGACGGCGACAAAAAAAAGGGTTGAGCGCAATTCCAGTCCAGAGAGTGAGCAAAAATTCCAACGACGGCAACGAAAGCGAAAGTGAAGCAGAGAAATTCGAAGAGATAGATGACTGCGTTGACCGATGGACCACAGCAGGTAGCAGCAATGCAAACGAAACGAGAGCGCAAGCGCCGTTAAATGCGATGTGGGTGATAAGCGAATGATAGAATTAAGCGAGAATGGCGAGAGAGGTTGATGAACCCGCAATCGATCAGTTCGCTTCTGATATGATTTTCAGAAATTTCGACGGCGACTGCGAGACGAAACGAAAGTGTAGTTGTTGCACTTGCAAATTATGTACCGACGAAGCTGTTTGATGGAATATACATAAAATGCGAGTAATTTAATTGTTCACAGAATTAACACACGTGCCCCACGTTGGGCGCCAAAATGTTTGATCGAGGAGCGTTTTCCTCAATATCGTTGTTCAAGGATGGGGGTGTGTCAATCTCCAAGTGAGCTAATTAACTCGATGCGAAGAAATCTGCTGGAATCCAATAATAATCCCGAAAAGTCGAGGGGGTTCAGTTGAGTGCTAGCCAATGACTATTTATTTGGTTTCTAAGTGCATGAGCACTGAGCATAAGCGGGCTTCTGTGTGGTGAATTCAATTACAAATTTAGTGCAAGAGCGTAACAAAGAGAGTAAAACATGAGCGTAAGGTACTACAAGGCGAGGGTCATTTAAGTGATTATTATATTATATTATGGCCTTAAGAGTTTGATCGAACACTGCGTTTTGATGTGGTGCTGTCATCATTGGGGAAGGGCCTCCTGGTTGCTGCTAACGTGGTTTCCACGGTCCGTACGTGGACCGTGGTGGTTCTGACCCCCCCATGGGGTCAGCACCTGAGTTATCGTCGTCTTGTCCTCGGTTACTTGATGACTGAAGGTTCCGTTGTTGTCTGGTTCTCTGCTCGAATCTGCCGAGGCGTCCTCCTCGGCCTGGTCGTTCGGCAGGGTGCTGCCCTCGGCGTCCTCGTTGTTTTGATAAATTCCTTGGCCTCGCGGGGGATCCCGCCGAGGAGTGGTCTCTCGGGATCGCAGCTCGTCCCTTCCGTGGCGTAGGCGCTGTCTCCCGTGTCGCCCGGGGTCGAGGTGTCCTCTCGGGGTGGATTTCTCCACTCCGTTGTCGGGGATTTTGGTCTGGGATGGGGGGACCATAGGTTCTCCCGGGTGAACCGGGATGTCTGAGGGGTTGACGACTCGGAGGAGCTGTCGTCCGTGTCGCTCCCGGACGTCGTCTCTGAGGTTGTGTCGCTGCCGGACGTCGTTGCTGAGATGGAATCCTCTGGTTCGCTGTCGGTGTCGTAAATGCGGATGGGGGAGGCTTCGTTGATCCGGTTCATCTTCAGTGCGGTTGGGTTTGTTTGTTTTGTTAGGGAATCGATGTTCTTCTGGTTGGCTGTCGTCTGGCGCTTATATTTATATGTGCCGACTTCTCGGGTCCACAGTGGTTGTAGGTTGGCGCCGTGGACAGAGGTCGTGGTCAGCTTTATTTTATTTTTGCGGAGTCGGCGGTTAGTCTTCCCGGGCTAGGCGAGGGCCCAGGCTGGCGTGACTTCTAGTGTTGATTCGGCTTGGAAGTGGATGCGTAGCCGTTGCTGGTTGGTTGTGCACCGTCAGCGTTTGGTTGGTGCCGATGGTGGTTGTTGCTGGGACGCCGGTTGGTGTTTCTGGTGCCGCTGCTTCACAATCCGTTGCGTCGTTGTTGTTAGCCCGGTTGTAGAGTCGCCGGCGTAAGCACCATATGCTTACGCAGAGTATCACGGCGACGACCCAGGTGAGGAGGTGTGAGGTGGCGCTCTGGATCGTCAGCATTTCAATGTTCCTCAAGTTCTCCATGCTCAGCTCTCTCAGGAACGGCAGACTTAGCTTGTCATGGTGCCCCGTGACGTTTACTGTTGTCATCGAGGCGACCATTGCCTTCTTCTGAGATCCCCCCAAGGGGTTCACATACCACGTCCCGTTGATGGAGACTCGGCTGGTGTATGCCACGAGGTATGTGCCGGAGACGTTTTTAGTTTCGCCTGTGTTGTCCCCCACGGTCACGACGGCGTCATTTAGGATCAGTGTGCCATGATCCACTATGGTGACTGCGTCCAGGTGGCCGGGTAGGGTAGTGCAGGGGGTGGTGGTCCCCGCCACTAGTTGCTGAGCGCAGGTGGGTTCTTTTCGTTCTTTACAGAACGTGGCGCCGATGGCGGTCTCGCACGTCCCTAGGCTGATGGTTTGACTTCCACATTCCGCGACGGCGTTTCCCTCGCTGAAGTCCAGGATCTTGCGCTTGTGTTGCACAAGGAAGATCGTCACCTTCCGGCAGATCCGCTTCGGTTGGGGGAACTTGATCAGGAAGGTTAGTAAGTCCGGGCTCTGGAAAACGCTGATGTTGGAAACCCCTAGTAGCTTGACCAGCCTGATATCGGTTAGCTGTTGTTCCTCAAATTCTTGGAGGTCAGCTCCGTCCAGTAGCGTCGGGCTGATGATGTTCTCTTTGGCCAGTGTCAGGCCCAAGATTAAGTTCTGCAGGTCATTGATGATGACGCGGTTCTTTGCAAGTATCGTCTCCGTCAGCTGGGTTCGTCCTGTGGTTTCCGCTTGCACTAGGCTGTTCATGTAGCTGGTCAGCTCGTTGAGCCGGTTTTGTAGTTTCGAGTTGACCCTCCGTTGCTCTGTCTCGGATTCGATCAGCTGCCCTTGCTTGAATCGAATTTGCTCCCAGTCGTCAAAGTCCGGGGTTCCGTCGACGACTTTTAGAGCGGTTCCGAGGAGGTTCAGGCTTCTGGTTCCCCGGTGGTGGGTTTTCAGCGTCCCCACGAGGGTCCTGATGTGCTCGAGGTCGGCGTGAGGATAGTGGCGATCCGGATTCCAGGAAACAATGCTGCGGACTCCTTCGCCTGCGCCAGGTATGCCTCGTAGGAGGTTATATTGGTTACATGGTGAATGTATCCATATTCCTCCCACAGGACGGCGTCTCCATCCACCACGGGTACGTAGTCGGCGTTGGTGTAGTCGTTGATTTTTACCGTTGCCTGTGTGGGGTGGTGGTGAGGATCAGGACTATCAGGAGTGGTGACATCGTGGTGTTATCTCTTTGGGTGAATACTTGGTGATGCGTTAGCTTGTTGACCGGTGCGTCGGTGGTTAGTGAAGATGTGTTGTTTGACTATCGTCATGGTCAAGCTATATATAGTGTATCTTGTGCGGTGGTTTTAGGTCATTTTTCTTCCGGGATGGTTTGTCCGCGCGTGGCGTGCGGAGCTTGCATTTTAGGGGTCGGTGCCCTTTCGTGTCTTAGTAGTTTCGGTCACTTGTGCTGAGTTTGCATCCTAGGGGTCGGTGTATCTCGATGTGCGGGTTTTTTTTTTTTAGGTCATTTTTCTTCCGGGATGGTTTGTCCGCGCGTGTCGTGCGGAGTTTGCATTTTAGGGGTCGGTGCCCTTTCGATGTGGGTCCGCCGATCGTTTGGGCTCCGTCAGCCATATTTTGTGACCGGTCATGCCCCACTTACCGCTCTGTTTGTTTATAGGTCGGCCGTGGTGTCTGCTTCGTTCGCAGTTTCTCCCGTGTCGTGTTCGTGGTATTCTTTCAGATCATTGATGTTAGCGATTTTCTGCTTCCGGGTTCGAAGGTGTTGTATTTTTATGATGTTGGCTGACCTAAATCCTCGAAATTTGTAGGGCCCGTCATATTTCGGGGCCAGTTTTGCAGCGAAGCCATCAGTGGCGTTGGACAGATGATGTTGTCGCATCAGTACCAAAGTGCCGTGGGGTGCCATTGTCTTCGACGGAGATTATAGTGTCTTGCCTGCTCGTGGCTGGCTCGCTGGATGTTATTTTTCACTATCGCGAATACATCCTTGAGTCGCGCTGTTTTCTGGAGCGCGGTGTCAGGCGGGCTTTCTGTGCCAGGTGTAACTTCATTATACAGGGCTACAGGTAAGCGTGGCTCTCTTCCGTATAGTAGAAAGGCTGGGCTAAATCCGGTTGTCTCCGAGACACTGGAGTTCACGGCGAGTGAGAGTTCTGGAATTAGCTCGTCCCAAGTATTCTGGTGCTCTCCCACAAACTGAGAAATCATGGTTTTGACCGTTCTGTTTGCTCGTTCCGTGGGGTTTTCCTGGGGACAGTACGGGGCGGTGTGTTGCAACTCTATCCCTGCCGTTTGCAAAAAAGTCTGGAACGATCGGCTCGTAAACTGGGTACCGTTGTCACACACGAATTGTTTCGGGACGCCGTAGTGGCTGAGTATCCGCTCACGGAAAGCTAGCTCCAAGGTGGCGGCGGTGGCTTTCCTGAGCGGCACCAGTTCTACCCATTTGGTGAAGGTGTCGTGGAATACGAGCAGCATGGTGTTCCCTTTCTTGGATCGGGGTAGTGGTCCAACGAAGTCGGCACATAGTGTTGCCAATGGTTCCTCTGCTTTCAGAGTGAGCATCTGACCTACCGGCTTGCGTTGCTGGGCTTTAAACTTCTGGCAGCTGGTGCAGCTGCAGACGTATTTCCTTACGTCCCGGTAAAGTCCTGGCCAATAGTACCGTTGACAGACTCGGGTTATGTTCTTCGGATTCCTAGATGGCCGGCCGTGGGTTGGTCGTGGTATTCTTGGAGGACTCTTGCGCGACGATCCTTTGGTACGCAAAGTTTCCATGATATGTCCTCATTGTCCTCGGTGCTGCGGCCCAGGTGTCGATATAACTCCCCGTTCTCGTGAGTGTAATCAGGGTATTTCTCGGGTTCGTCCTGAACTTGTTGTATCCGGCGTTTGAGCCAGGGGCAGGTTACCTTTACTTCCTCGACCCGTGCGAGGGTTCCCCGGGGTTGTCGGGATAGTGCATCTGCCACTACGTTCTGCTTACTTGCCCGATAATGTAAGTCATACTGGTATTGTTGGAGTTCCAGTGCCCACCTTGCTATTCTACCGTAGCCCCTACGGTAGCCCCTACACCTTCCAGTGTGTTCAGCCATTTGAGGGCGAGATGGTCGGTGATCACGTCGAACCGATATCCCTCGAGGTAACACCGGAGTTTCCGGATGGACCAGATGACTGCTAAGCATTCCTTGTCGGTCGCGGAGTAGTTTTCTTCTGCCGCGTTGAGTCGTCGGCTGACGTATGCGATAACTCGCTCCTTGCCTTCGATTTCCTGTGTAAGGACCGCGCCCACGCCGAAAAATCGGGGCAAGCAAGAACTGGCGCTGTCGTGAGGAGCTCTTTTAGTTGATCGAAAGCAGCCTGCTGGGCTTCGGTCCATACCCATGGTTGGTCCTTCTTGAGTAGGCGAGACATCGGTTGGACGACCGTCGCGAAGTTTGGTACAAATCTTCGGTACCAGGACGCCATCCCGATGCATTGACGAATCTCTTTTAGGTTGGTGGGCGGCCGGAGTTCTTTGACGGCGGCAATTTTGTCGTGGTCAGTGTGGATACCCTCATGGCTGATCATATGGCCGAGATACTTGATTTGGGTTTGAAAGAACGCGCATTTTTCCGCATTTATCCTTAGGTTCGCTTTCCGGAGTCGGGACAACACCACTGTCAAGTTGCGTAGATGTTCGTTGAAATCCCGCCTAACGATGACAATGTCGTCCAGGTACGCGAAGGCATATGGTTCCATATCGGTCCCAATCACAGTGTCGAGCGCCCGCTGAAATGTCGCCGGTGCCGAGTGTAGTCCAAAGGGCATCACTTTCCATTGGTAGAGGCCTCGGCCATCTGCCAGTATCCATTTTTCAGGTCGAGGGTGGTGATGAATCGCGCGTTTTGAAGCCGTTCCAAAATATAGTTGATCCTAGGTAGCGTGTATGCGTCGGGGATGGAATGCGTGTTGAGTTGCCGGTAGTCCACGCACATGCGCCATTTCCCATTCTTTTTACGGACGAGTACAATTGGGGCGCTGTGGGGGCTCCGGGAAGGCTCGATGAGGCCTTCCGAAATCAATTGGTCTACTTGTTCATTGATTATTCGCATCATTGCTGGATTCTTCGGATAGTACCTGTTCGATCAAACTCTTAAGGCCATAATATAATATAATAATCACTTAAATGACCTTCGCCTTGTAGTACCTTACGCTCATGTTTTACTCTCTTTGTTACGCTCTTGCACTAAATTTGTAATTGAATTCACCACACAGAAGCCCGCTTATGCTCAGTGCTCATGCACTTAGAAACCAAATAAATAGTCATTGGCTAGCACTCAACTGAACCCCCTCGACTTTTCGGATTATTATTGGATTCCAGCAGATTTCTTCGCATCGAGTTAATTAGCTCACTTGGAGATTGACACACCCCCATCCTTGAACAACGATATTGAGGAAAACGCTCCTCGATCAAACAGTACCGCTGTTTTATGGGCCGGTTATCCCTCATGACAATAGTGTGCTTGGCGATGTCCGATGTCCCGTGGAGGCCATCAAATTTTGGTAGCTCTTCATCTCTTCATCTTCATCTAGCTCTTCATCTGGCGGCCACGGCTCCGGGATTGGTTCGGTCTCATGTTCGGTCGGATCGGCGGTTTCGGAGTCAGGTGGCTGGCTGGGGTCTTCGGGTAAGAGGGTTGTATCGAAGGCGCTGGGCGTTTCGATCCTCCGTTGGTAGTCGCTTATATGGGCGACGATGGGTGTGGTGTCGACCATGGGTATGATGTTTTGGTACACCAGGTGTAGTACTCGTGTTATACTACAGCCAGACTGGTACGTGAACAGGTGAGTCGCGATGACCCCTCTGGTATCGCAGCAACGACTTTTGTGGGCGACGAAGATCTCGGACAAGGCTCTAGGCATGGCTCGCTGCATGGCGCTAAGAATCATGTCAGTACGTGGAAGGTACTCCATTGTGTTGGCGAGAATCGGTGTGGCGTCGGCCGTGGGGAGGACCGGACGGCTGTCTGGGCATCGTGGGGGCATCGTGCTGGTTTCCGGGCCCGCGTTGAGGGGCTCTGTGGATATCAGTTCGATTATGGGCCCCGTCCAGCGTGGGGTTAGCGTGGCTGTTTCCCGTGTGGCTGGGCTGTCGGATGATGGTGGCCGTTGTCCCTTTTCGCCGCTGGCGGTCGGTTTTGAGGGTGTCCGTGCGTTCCCTGCGACCGGGTTCAAGTGTGTTTGTCTCGTGTGTGAGATCCTCGTGGTTTGTTTGGGGTGTGTGTCCCCTGTGGTTGGCCTAGGACGCGGTTGCTCCGTAGTGACCGTGGGACTCGTTTTCCCGATTGCTTGGTTGTGGCTTGCTTGTGTTGGCCTCGGATTCGTGTTCTCCGTTGTGGGCCGGCGTTTCGTTTTCGTTGTCATTGGTTTGGGTGTCAAGTGCTGCGTTGCATTATTATGTGTCGTGAGCGTTGGGGTAGGTTGGGTACGTGGTGGCGTTGTGGCTGGCGTAAGCTTCTGGCTTCTGGGCGCGGGGCCTGGTATGGATCTTCGGGTGCGGTTGGCGTGGCCGACTGATTGCTTAGTTGCAGTTGTGTGCTGCCGCATTTGATCGTGGCTTCGATGGCGCATAGGAAATCCATGCCGACAATGACTTGCTCCAACATGTTAGGCAAAACTAGGAGCGGTATTTGTATCTGGTCCAGCTTGATGGGCTCTCGTAGAACTTGAGTGATCTCTCTGACCGATCCGTCGGCCAGGCGTATGCGGGTGTTGGCATTTTGCAAGTTGGTGCGATTGTCTAGTTGTCGGGCGAGGTGGGTGTTGATAAAGCTTTTGGAGGCCCCGGTGTCTATGGTAGCCTCCGTTACGTGTCCTCCTATGGTTACCGTTGCCACTATCCGACCGTTGTTCACATGTAGTAAGTTTTTTAGTTGCGGTTCGGGGGAGGCGTCGTTCCCGGCTGATCCCGTGTCAGCTGGGGACGCGTGTCGTTTCCCGACGGGTTCTGGCGGCAGCATTTGAGGGTCCGTGTGCCGCGCTTGCCACATTCCCAGCAAAATAGGATCGAAGGGTTCTGGCAGTCGCATGCCACATGCCCCGCTTCACCACACCGGCGACAGGCTGCGCGTGGGTTGGCGATAGGGGTCGTGATCATGCGGTGCGCCACCTCGGGCGTTGTCTGGCTGCTGGAGGGGGCTTGCTGCCTCCTTGGCGAGTCTGCCGCCTCCCAGTGGGGTTGCCGAAATGGTGGCCGGGGTGGGCCGCCGTTCCTTGGCTCGGTGGCCGGCCTTGCGTATCTTGGAATGTTCCGCGGGGGTGCGAAAGTGTTCGGGATGGTCTGCTCTTGGATGCTCTCGAACTCGGTGGCCAACATTGTGAGCTGTACTATGCTTTGTAGTTCGTGGCACCGCACGTACATGGTATGCTGGCAGGGCGTTATCGTAGATCCTGTTCAGCTCCTTGGCTGCGTCGTACTTGGCGTGGTGCATGAGTAGACGTATCTCGATGAGGTAATCCTTGAACAATACTCCTACCTCTTGCTTGCGGGCTCGGATCTGGTCTTCCAATTGTTCAAAATACCGTGGCGGCAAGAAGAAAGTCAAGAATTCTTGGCGGAAATATGCCCATGAGCTGCCTTGTAGTTGGCTGGTGCGGTACCAGCGACGGGCCCGATCGGTGAGAAGCTCTGTCATGGCCCGAGGTAGCTGATTTGTGTCCACCCCATATAAGAGTGCACTTCTTCGAGTAGTTCCAGAAATGCGAGTGGATCGTCCTGTCCGTCGAACCTGATCCCCCATTTCCGAATCTGTTCCGCGATGTGGGCGGTGGAGGAGTCCATGGCTGGCACGATCCTCTGTGTGGGCGAGCGGCTGGTCTCCGTAACTGGAGGTCTGGGCAGATCGGCTGGCGTTACGATGCGTGGTGGGCAGGGTGTGCTGTATTCGGCCGCTGTGGGGAATTGTAACCCGGCTTTTGGGTCGGTTTTCCGCTGGTCAGACGGCCCAGGAGTGGTGGGCATGGGCGACTTGGAGCGTCCGGTTGGTCTGGCGTATTGCCTTTCGAGGTCGGCCAGTCGAACCCAGGCATCCTGCGAGAGTGTTCCGGCGACTAGTCCGGAGAATCTCTTTCGTCGTTCCTCGACTATTCCTTCGTTTCCGAATCCGAATTCCTCGGCCAGGACTTCCAGCTCATCCCGCCGGAGTTTACAGATCCAGCCGGTGGTGACTCCTGGATTGGTATGGAGTCCCTCCGGGCAAGATTCGTCGGGTTGACCGGCTTCGTGGGCTTCCATGGTGTGTTTCTGCGGTTAGTAGCACTGACTTACGTGTTGTTGGTGGTATTTATGCTTGCGACCGGATTTTGCGTTTTGTGCTTGACGGTTATTGATCCTTGCTAGCCTAGTCTCTTTCAGTGGCCGTGGGTCTTTACTCCACAAAGCTCGGTATTAAGGTGTTAGTCTCCTTAAAGTCACCAAAAAGTTCCTGCTCGGGCGCCACTTGTGAGGGTCCTTTTTCAGGCTGAGGTAAGCATCAGTCTGTCCAGGGTCCGCTACAAGAAAATTTGTAGTTTGTAGTTGACTTCAGGTGTCGGGCTGGCTGGCAAAAGAATGTAGTAGGCAGCGAGAAATGATGAGGCGACGGTTTTGTTTGTTGGTTTCTTAGTTTTTATTCAGTATTCTGTTTTCTTCATTCACTTAAATTCTGCTACTTCAACTCGTATCGAATGGTGCGCTGATGGACTGCGTATTGCTTTGGCGGGTCTTGGCCTTTTTAAGCAGCTGGCACCTGGGGTTCTGACCCGGAAATAATTGATTCTTGCTGACTTAAGGTTATTGGGTAATAATAATTGTAGGGTGTGGTAATTAGGTCGAAGCTTGGTGCTTCGTTGACAATTGCTTAGTGGGTCAGTGTGTTTTGATGAGAGTGTTTTGCTGAGGCTGCATCCCGGAAGGTGTAGTTGGGAATTGGGTATTTGGTTTCAAAAGAAATGAGTTTTTGCTAACTCTGCATCGCGGAAGTTGAGTGGTAAGTCGATAATTTTATGCTGGCTTGACTTATTGTGAAAAAAGTCGATTGCGCGATGTCCCAAGAGGTTGGGTGTTGTTGATCGAGAGTTCTTAATTAATTGTGTGCTTAAGACTATTTTATTCCCGGGGTGCTGAAACATCGCTATTTGTGGAGAACCGTGGCTAGAGCCAAGGTTCGCTAGCTCTGTGTATATCAGTTAGATTATTGTCTCCCGCCAGCGTGGATGCGCTGACCCTTCGCCGTTTGTGACGAGCCATGGCTAGAACCATGGTTCGTTACAACCTAATATATTTATTTAATTAATTACACTTAATTACTTAGAGTACGTCCCTAGCTAAGTATAATTGCTGGGTGGAGAGGTCTCTTCGCCGGAGTAGTGTATGGATAGTGTGCCAAATTAAAGACTGCGCAAGTCAATAAGGATTGTCCTGAAGCTTGGCCTGATATTTTGCTTTCACCTTGGCAATTTCATATTTAACTGATCCTACACTTAAGTCGTTATGGATATTTTCAATCCATATGTACCATGGTGTCCCAGTGATAGTTCTTAGTATCTTCGATTGAGCTCTCTGGATTATTTCTAAATTACTAACGCAAGCATTAAAGTACTTTGTACTCCAGTTTTAGTGGTAAACGGGTGTTTATTAGCCAATGTAGATTACTAGCTTTAAATTTAAGTAGATTTCTCTTCGGTTCGATGTGTTTACGCCAAGTAAGCCTTCTATCCAGATGAACACCAAGGTATACCAAGGTTTGTGGAATGTTGATGTTCAGATATAATGGAGGTCAAGTTTGTCTGTTTAGGGTAAAGGTGATATGCTTGCTCTTTTGCTCGTTCACGTGTATGCGCCAGTCTGCTGCGCCATTTTTCTAAGGGCACTAGATGAAATAAAAAGTGTTCCGTTGCTCTTGTTAAGCACTTGGAGCGACTTAGTATCATCAGCAAATGTAGAACCACACGCGGTCGAAAGCCTGGGCGATATCCAGAAAAAGAGCGGAGAAATACTCCCGTCTTTCAAATGCATTTCGTATCTCAGAGGTTATTCGGTTTACTTGTTCAATGGCTCCATGTTTTTCGCGAAATCCAAATTGGTGCATCGGGATGGCACCGTTGATGCGTATGTGTTGATTGATACGATTCAGGAGTAGCTTTTCAAATATCTTTAATAGGCAAGGCAGTAGACTTATAGGTATATATGATGATGGCTTGGACTTGTCTTTTCCGGCTCTATGGATCATTGTGATGAATGATTTCCTCCATTCTTGAGGATAATAGCCCCATTTCATCATGCTGTTGAATATCACAGTAAGGAAGTGTACTGCACAGCTCTGCAATTCTATGACCATTTTAGTGGAGATGAAATCGTGGCCCGGAGCTATCTTTTACTTTTAGATTTGGTCTATAATGATCCTTCTGACTTCTCCTGATTGGAATATGATAGGTGAAGTAGCTTCGGGATTGTTGATTGGTGTTGGAGCACAAAGCTATTTGTTGCTGGGTGTGATGTGAAGACATTTTCTAGATGGACGGCAAATGTTTTTGTTGTTATTTATTTATTAATATACAGAGTTATAAGCATAACTTAGGACCCGTAGTAGAAAGATGAAGCTTTGGCTGCTCTGGCCTTTAGCTACTTATTGTATTGTATTTTATATTACGTATTAATTAGGAGAGACTGTATTTACATTAGATAGGCTTATGATAGGGTGGGAGGGCTTACAATTATTTTATAGTAAATTATTATTTTCCCATATATATTTACATTAGACTTTATGGTATATGTCAGCATTTTTGAGAAATGACAAAATCAGGTGTAGATTGGGTTGGGTAGGGTTTTGTAGTAATGTAATGGGGTTCTTGTTGGAGAATATGTTATGTCTATGTTTGGATAGAGCAGCACATGATGTTAGGATGTGGCGAATATTTGAAGATGAGGATTTTTGGCATAGTTGGCAATTGCTGTTGATTTTAGAATTAAGGTAGTGTTCGTGAGTTAGTTTCGAGTGTCCGATACGTAGTCTGGTTATTTTGGTTTGGTCTGTTCGGGTTAAATTGAGATTT
Source organism: Drosophila obscura (assembly GCF_018151105.1). Classification (NCBI taxonomy): domain Eukaryota; kingdom Metazoa; phylum Arthropoda; class Insecta; order Diptera; family Drosophilidae; genus Drosophila; species Drosophila obscura. Next base: position 1,811,206 of record NW_024542848.1, on the reverse strand, counting down.
CGGAAAAGTGGTTGGAGTGTGGAGGATGGGGGTGAGATGGTGCGGTACCAGTCTGATGTGGCGTTCATAAATTGTAGCTTCTTCTCTTGAAACAACTTTTTTATGTATTGGTCTATGTCTTTTTTGTTGAAGTTAATGGTGGTAATTAAGGGAAGGGAGTGTGCTGTTTTGGCTCCGTCATCTGCAGTCTCATTTTCATTGATATTTGTGTGTCCAGGTATCCATAAGAGTTTTTGTTTTGTTTTTATTCTGTGCGAGAAGAGTTCTAACAAGAGCGGGGTAGTAGCTTCTGCTGTTGGTGTTTACTATTGCATCTAATGCGGAGAGGGAATCTGAGCAGATTATGAACTTGCCTGGGGTTTTTCTAACTAGTTCGATTGCTTCTAAAATTGCTATGATCTCTGCAGAAAAGACGGAAGAATAGTTGGGTAGTCTACCTAAACGAAGGATAGACATTTCTGTGGAAATTGCAAAGGTAATAGAGATGTCCGTAACTGACCCATCGGTATAGATGAATTTGCGGTCCGAGTACGATTCTTTAATGGAGAGAAAAGCAGTTTGGTATACTACGTTGTTTGTGTTGTTTTTTTGTATATTGTCGAAGTGTGAGGTCGACAGAATTTTTGTTAAATAGCCAGTATGGCGTTTCCTTTCTTCTCCTGATTGGACCAATAGGTATTTCGAGTTGTCTACACTTGTCGATAAGGAAATAGTGCTGTTTTGGTCAGGAATTTGGCAAAAGGGGTATCTGAACTATTGTGGAGTGATTTAAAAAGTTTGGTTTTTGAGAACGTATAACGTAGGTCGAGGGGGGCGATATTCGCTTCAGACATGAGGTTTTTGGAGGGTGAAGTACGGTAAGCGCCAAAGGCTGCTCTGAGCGCGGAGTTTACTATTGGGTTTATTTTGTTAATGGTGGATTTAGGAGCTTTACCATACAGGAAGAGGCCGTAGTCAATTTTTGAGATGATGAGAGCTTTCATAATTTGTATAAGCGTAGCAGTGTCGCATTTGTACTTTGGGCTGGAGAGACATTTTATAATGATAAGTTTTTTAGATAGTGATGTCGTAAGTTCTGTTATGTGGTCGTTGCATTTGTATTTGCTATTAAATGTGATTCCTAACATTTTAAGAGATCTGACGGGGAGAATTGGCGTGTTGTTTGAGGAGATAGAGCATTTACGGCTATGTTTATTGCATATGTGGATATGTTAACATTTATCTAATGATAACTTTGAACCAAAGTAGTCGCCCAAGTTTTGATATTTTGGAAGAGAGCGTCGATGTGTTTTGTAGTGTTTTTATTTTTATTGAAGTTGATTATTAGCTGAAAGTCATCAGCGTAGCTGCAGAATGATATGTCTTTTTGATTTTCTATTTTATTTTTGATAGTCTATTGTAGGCAATGAGAAAGACGATAACAAATAACAGGAGCCTTGTGGCACTCCATTGTCGATAGGGAAAGTAGCGGAGAGTTGTGCGTTTGGTTTTACTATAATTTTTCTGTTAGACATGAAATTTTTAACGTAGTTTATAATTTTTGGACCAACTTGCCATACTATTGGCTTTTCTGTGACGTCGTGCACTCCAATGCGATCAAAAGCCTTAGAGAAGTCTAGGGAGACGATGGATGTGTGTCTTCTTTTGCGGAGAGAATTTGTAATCAGGTGGTCTACATAGAGGAGACAATCAGTTACAGATTTTTTCCGCTTAAAACCAAATTGGTTCTTTGAAATTAGGTTGTTATGTTCCACAAACCACCATAAACGCTTAGCGACGATATCCATTGCTTTGGAAATGCATTGGTTCAGAGATATGGGACGATAAGAGTCAGGTTTAGTTTTGTCTGAGTCGGGCTTATTTATTGGAATGACTAGGCTTGTTTTATATTGTTGCGGTATGTATGAGTTGAGAATATTATTGAAGTGTTGGGTTATTCGGTGATTTAGTGTTGGGACTGCATGCTTTATCATAGGGTATGATATCTTGTCGAGGCCTGGGCTGTGTCCTTTTAGAGAGTTAAGAGAGCTTAGCAGCTCGATTGTACATATATCAGCGTCTATTGTTTTACCTGATTGGCTTGGGGTGTAGTGGGCGGGAAGGCTAAGTATATTTGATTTGTGGATGAAGAAGGATGAAGGAATGCGAGAAGTTACTGTCTAATGAGGAATCTGACCAGAACAGAGCAAACGTATTAGCAATAATGTTAGTATTTGTGGTACTCGTTGTGGACTGTGGGTTATATATGGCGTGGATCAACTTTGTGGGATTTAAGCCACAGAAGGAACGTATGTTAGGCCAGATTTTCGCACTTGGTGTTTTTGGATTAATTTGGGATGTGAATTCGCCTATTGCTAGCTTTTTAGCTTCTCTGGTATGGAGTCTAAATAACGCATTCTTCTTTCTGAAGTCTATTATGTTTTCTAGAGTTATAAGTCTGTTTATTTTTCTCTCTTTTTAGTTTTTTTAGAGAGCTATTCCACCAGGGAACCGTTCGGGGAGTTTGCCGGAGAGATGTCTTTGGGATTGCTCTATGCGCACATTGTAGAATAATTTTATTTAAGTTAGCCGCTTCTTTGTTGACTTCTGGTGCTGTTGCTGTTTTATTGTTGATAGTTTGCATCAATCTCTCATACATTTCCCAGTTGGCTTTCCTTAGTATGAAGCGGTTTCTAGGGGTGTGAGATGTTGGGGTTTTTGAAAAAAGGACAAAATAATCGGGAAGTGGTCACGCCCGCAGAGGTCGTCAGTACGTTTCCAGGTGGAATAGGATATAAAGCTTGGTGTACAAAGTGATAAGTCAATGTGAGTGAAAGTGTTGTGTGTTGGTGATTTGTCATTGAGCAGGATGAGGTAATTTTTCGTTATGTATTTGTGTAGTATTGTTCCTCTTTTTTTGTGACTGGTAGACCCCCATGAAGGATGCCAGCTTTTAAAATCTCCAGTATTGATTGTTGAGGTGTTCGAGTTAATATTATTTTTCAGAGTTTTAATATTGAAGGTTTTGTGTGAAGGAATATACATATACAGCAGAGAAAAGTTTATTTCTGAGTGTTGAGTTATTGAGATTTTTCAATAGCGTAGAGTTAAATCGACAATTTGTACTTTGATTAATTCACAACACAGTTTGTTTGATTATGTTAGTTTCTTTATTTGCCATGCAAGGCGAGTGGGAATAGTATGGGCAAGAGTTAGAAACAGGCGGACCCGTGGTGGACCGTGTTGAAGCGAGAACAATAATGGGTTTTTGTATAAAAGGTAATAACGATGTAGCAGGTCACTGTGCCAACCGACGATATGTTGTACGTTTGATGATGCTAGATTTCGAAGTGTCTCTGCTGCGCAGACGAGCCTCCCTCACAGCCTTCGTCGGCTGACGATTTTCGGGGAAGGGGAAAATGACTCAAGAGCGCAGAGTCAGGTAGGTAATGTTGTGCATAAGAGCTTAGCTCTGCTCTCTTTGCGCTGCCATGGGCCGGCGCTTAGCCGAACACTGAGTTTATTTCAGAGCCGGTAACTTCGAATTCATTGTCGAATGGTATTGCCTTGGACTGAACTGATTTGTGGATAAGCAAGGCTACCCCGCCGAATCTGTTTTTGGGGTATGCTCGTGTTAATTGTGTAGTTCACAGGAGTAGAAAAGAAGTGATGGGGCTGTAGATGGGTTTCCTGGAATGAAATTATATGAGGCGAGTATTTTTTAATCATTATTAGGAGTTCACTATAGTTTTTATACCCGTACTCAAAAAAGAGTTAAGAGTTAAGAGATAGAGCCATGTCTGTCTGTCCGTCTGTTCGTCCGTCCGTTTTGTTTGTCGACTAGATACCAGAGACTATAAGAGCTAGGGCAACCAAATTGGGTTTCCAGACTCATGTAATATCACACTGATACAAGTGTATTTCAAAATTTCGCCCCGCCCCCTTCCGCCCCCACAAAGGACGAAAATCTGTGGCAGGCACATTTTTAAAGATACGATAAAACTAAAAACGCAATATCGTAGAGAATTCCCATATCTACCAGATTGCTGAATCTGAATTTGATCGGATCATAATTATAGCCAGCATTAAGAAACTAATTTTCTGTTGGTTCTTCCGCCCCCTCCTGCCAGAGAGAGGCTACCAATCTCTTTGTCGCTCGCACACTCTGCCGCGTTCAGTGCGCGAGCAACCCATAGCGGAGGAGATGTAGAATCTAAATGGAACATGTACAAATTATTACGGGATTTTATTTATCGAACTTCCCTATTAGAGACTTACGACAAGTATACAAATCTTAGCCTAATATACTTATTTAATTAATTACACTTAATTACTTAAAGTACGTCCCTAGCTAAGTATTATTTCTGGGTGGGGAGGTTTAAGTGTGCCAAGTTAAAGACTGCGCAAGTCAATAAGGATTGGCCTGAAGCTTGGCCTGATACTTGGCTTTCACCTTGGCAATTTCATATTTAACTGATCCTACACTTAGGTTAGGTTGTCCCGGACGGCCCTCACGGGGCCACGCATAGGCCAATATGGCCCTTAGTTGTCCGGATTGGTGCGTATGGACCTTCTGAGTGTTTTTACGCGGTTTTGAAATCCGTGAGGATCGAGGAGAGTTTTGCAAAGGCAAGGAGTTTCGCTGGCGTCCTCTTGGATGCATCTTCCAGCGATGCCAGTACCGGGCTGCCAAGATGTATGTTTCTTGCCCTTGAGAGGGCCGGGAATTGGCAGATTAGATGTTCCAGGGTTTCGATAGCCCCAGGTTCATCACATTTCCTGCACTTGTCACTGTTGGTGATGCCTAGTTTGACTGCATGTGCTGCAGCCAGGCAATGACCTGTGAGTATACCAATTAGCATCCTACAGTCCTTCCGTGGTAGGTGTAGTAGGTATTGGCTGAGTTTACCATTGCTCTCCTTGCACATGGGTTTCGCGATCTTGCAGTTGGTGGTTCTCCTCCACCTGCTGCTGGCCTTTACGTGTGCCCTCCTTTCTAGATCGCTTTGGAGCGCTCTGAGGGGGACAGGCACGTTCTCAGTCCTCTCGTTTGCCAGCCCGACGCCTTCCTTAGCCAGTACGTCTGCTGTCTCGTTACCTTCGATGCCCTGGTGGCTGGGAACCCAATAGATCCGCACTGACTTAGTCGTGCTTAGGAAATCTAATGCCTCCCTGCTTGCCAGGACATTTTTGGAACTGACCGCTGACGACTGCATGGATCTTATCGCCGCCTGGCTGTCCACGAACAGGTTGATCACATTATGTGGGCGTTCCGTACATCGAGCAACCTCCGCCGCTTTCCGTATGGCAAAGACTTCTGCCTGGAATATGCTGCATTGGTCCGGTAGCTTATAGGACAGCCTTATTTCAGGGTCTGTACAATATATGCCCGCACCTACCCCTTCCTCCATCTTGGAGCCATCCGTGTATATGTTGATGTGTTGGGTCTGGTCCCGACCCCTTTTCCAGTCGTCGGGTCCCATAAATGAGGTTGTGTTTACGTCCAGGCAAGTTTGGGGGATAATGTAGTCAGATATACTGGTCATGTCTCGGCCAATTGAACTGTGCCCGAATCCCTGTAGAGACATGTTTCCTGATGCTACTAAGCGTTGTGCCGCCTTTGCTGCAATCAGTTGAGCGTGGATGTCCAGGGGGTCGATTCCGATTATGGTTTCGAGAGCTTTTGTTGGGGTTGACCTCAGCGCCCCCGTAATGCAGAGCAGTGCCTGCCGCTGGGTCCTTTCCATAAGCTTATTATACGTCTTCTTTTCTGTCGCTTGCCACCACACTAAGACTCCGTACAGCAGAGTCGGTCGCACCACCGATATGAAGATCCAGTGCATTAAAGCAGGTGACAGGCCCCATGTGCTGCTGAGCATCTTCTTGGATGCATATAGCGCAATGGTGGCCTTCTTCACCCTCTCCACTACATTGGGTCTCCACGCCAGCTTGCTGTCCAGTACTATGCCGAGGTATTTGACTTGTGTTTTAGGGGTCAGGCTGGTTTTTTCAATTTTCGGGGGGATCCATGCCGGTACCTTGTATCTCTTGGTGAAGAGAATGAGGTCCGTCTTGTCCGCGTTGATACTGAGTCCTACTTTTCCTGCCCACTCACATATCTCCCTGAGTGTTGATTCCATTATGGAGCTGAGGGTCGATGGACATACTCCCGTAATAATTATGCTTATGTCGTCTGCATAGGCTGTTATTTTTGGGGCTCTCCTCTCGAATCTCTTTATTAAGTCGTCGACCACCAGGTTCCACAGGAGGGGCGACAGGACCCCACCTTGTGGTGTGCCTCTATGCGCCCCCCTCACCATGGAAGCGGTGCCCCACTCTGATTGCACCCGTCTGCAACTTAGAAGGTTCTTTATCCAGAGGTTGATTGCGGGATGTGTATTGGTCGCTTCTAGGCGGTCCATAATAGCGCTCGTAGTGACGTTGTTGAATGCTCCGGATATGTCTACGAACACTCCTAGAGCATACTTTTTATTATGGAGGGCTCTCTCGATGGTGGCTACTAGCGAGTGCAGTGCCGTCTCTACCGATTTCCCTTTGGTGTAGGCATGCTGGTTGGTTGACATCAGTCTCCCTACATCATTCCTAATGTGTAGATCCAGCAGCTTTTCTAGTGTTTTGAGTAGAAAGGAGGTGAGGCTTATCGGTCTGTAATCTTTGGGGCTCATATGGCTGCACTTTCCTGCCTTTGGAAGGAAGACAATCCTCGAGGTCCTCCATTGAATAGGGATATAGCCCGTGCTCAGGCAAGCTGAGTATATTGCAGAGAGCCATGGGGTGATCACATCTTTGGTCACCTGTAGCATGGCTGGGAATATACCGTCTAGTCCAGGTGCTTTTGTACCCGCAAAGGAGTCTATAGCCCAGTGGATTTTCTTAGACGATATGAGACCTGTTTGGGGATGCTCTTCCTCAGTTGCTAGGTCCTGATGCGTTGTAGCGTCAGCAACCTCGGTGCATCCTGGGAAGTGAGCTTCCATTAGTGCTGTTAGGGCTTCTTCACTGCCCTCAGTCCACTGTCCATCTTCTCGTTTCAGCTGACTCTGTATGCTTTGCTAGCAGCTTCCGAAGTCTAGCTGTTTCTGGGACTTTCTCGATATTGGAGCAGAAGTTCCTCCACGAGTTTCTTTGTGCCCTGCGTATTTCCTTCTTGTACTCCCTGAGTAGGGTTTTGTATTCCTCATTGATCATATCCTCGTTCGCCTGTTTGGCGATTTTGAAGAATTCTTTGAGGTTGTTTCTTTGGAGCGATAGGTCCCGGTTCCACCAGAGTGGTTTGGTCCTCTTTTTCGTTCTCGAGGGTGGGCACGATGCGTGGTACGCATCCAGTAGTTCCCTGATAGGGTCTCTAGGGACGTTTCTATGTCTTCCGGGGATTTCACTGTGCCCGGACGATTCACGAGCTTCGAGGTAACTGTCTTTTTAAACTTTTCCCAGTTTGTGTTCTGGGGGTTTCTGTAGACAGTTATCTTCGGAGAGTGTTCAAATTCGCACTTAAACTGGATGTACCTGTGGTCTGAGAAGGATGGTCTTTCAAGGACTCTCCAGCCAGATACCACCGTACTTGTTCCCGCTACGAGTGTTAAGTCTAGCACGTTTGAAGAGGTGGGACCTACAAAGGTGTATTCCTCTCCTACGTTTGCTACTTCTAGGTTAGTTGATAGTATGAAGTCTAGGAGGGACTCACCTCTATCGTTGATGTCGGGGCTTCCCCACACGTTGTGATGTGCGTTTGCGTCCGTGCCGACGAGAAGTTGCTGGTCCTTCGGGCTGGATTCCGCCACTAGGTGCATCAACTCTTCAGGTGGAGCCGGCCTGTCGTGTGCCATGTAGCAGGAGGCTACCATCAGGCGCCTTTCCTTGCTTTCTAGCATCACCACGGTTAGATCGTCAGTGCTGTAATGAGACATAAGGTGAGCATGGATTCCCTTCCGTACGAGTACGGCGGTTCTGTTCCTGCTTACCGATGGTGTATAGAATACGTTAAAATTTGAGGACTTTAGCCCGGCCACAGCATTGCCTGAGGCAACCCATGGCTCCTGGACTAAGGCTATGTCGGCGGGCCCTTGCTCCATGGCAAAGAGGAGCTCCGCCGACGCAATTTTACTTTTGTGGAGGTTGAGCTGCAGCACACTCACCATGTGCGTCTGGCTCAGCTCCACTCGACGGGTTGACTACTACCGTCAGGTCACCGTCCTCCCCCTCTTCTTCCGAGTCCAGCGCAAGACCCTGTGCGGCCTCCACGATGGTGTCCAGACCAAGGTCTTTCTCCACCTGTGCGCATCTTTGTCCTCGGGGTGGCGCTTTCTCAACCGCAGGTAAACACTGCCCATCCCCCACGCCATCTTCCCGAATCTTGGGTATAGCAGGTCCTCTGCCTCCTTGCTGATCTGGATGATCGCACTCTGGCCCCCCTCGTTGGGTAGTGGGCTCCCGATGTGCAGAATCTTCCAGTTAGCCGTTGGCACGTCGGGGTTCTGCCTCTGTAGCAGCTTCAGCGCACGGTCCCCTTGGATTACGATGGGGAAGAGTACCTTTGCCTTTGGTATGGACGGGATTAGCTCCCTGTCCACCACCTCCAGCTTGGCCCCCTCCCACAACGCTTCCAGTTGGCAGACCGTTTGCGTCAGCCACTTGAGTGTGGGGTCGTCCATACATTTAAGTATTTTTACCCGTTGAGCCACCCTGCACCATCGAACGTGGGCATGGGGGCCGTTGGGTCCTCCTCCATTCTGGTGAACAGCGCATCCACGAGCCGCGCGTGCACCGTCTTCCACCGCGCCGCCGTTATTTTGCCATTCTCTTCGCTCCGGTCTATGAGTGCCACGATTAAATGTCGTTTGGTCACCTCACTGACCTTCGCTTTTCGGGGACGTTTCGCCTGTTTGGGTGTGGGGGCTGCCACCTTGGGCCCGCGTTGCCGCTTGCTCACCGGAGTGTCGTTCTTGGCACTCTCGGTCGAGCGTTGCCTTTTGGTGGCGAGACTCTCCTCCACCTTGTTGGCAAATCCCTCCGTCGATGCCTTCATCTGCGGCATCTGCGAGAAGTGCAGCCGGCCCTCCTTTATCCGTCCTTCGGCCCAGGTCATTTTGGCCTTCTCCTCCTCAGAGAGGTCCTTCCTGCCTGGAGCCGTCCCACGATCTTGAGGGCCGCTTTGTAATGCGCCTTCGCCTTCAACCCCTCCTTGGAACGCTTCGGCCCTTCCCTACGCGGGGAGCTGGAACCTGGTTCCGGGGAGCGGAGAAGGCTGTCTTCCTCCGTCTTGGTTACGGAGAGCACGCTCTCCAGGTCCGAATCTGTATCGACCACGGCACCTGTGCGGCTCAACCTGGAGTGAGTCGTTTTTGTGGCAGTAGCATTGCAACTGATATGACCTGCTCCCGTCATATCAGAGGTGTGGCCGCTGGCGACACGCAGAGAGGATTGCTCCTCCCCGTGCCCGCCGGTGGTAGCAGCCACGCTTTCCACCGACGTTTGGGTTGACATCCCAACCCTTGCTTTATCTTCCGTCCGCTCCATTGTTGGCCCAGAGGGTCCATGCTGGTTAATATTTTTCAGCACACCCCTAGCGTTTTATGCCTACCCGCCAGGCACCTCCAGCCATGGCCATGGTTCAGTTCCCCCAAATTTTTGGTCGGGAAGACCTGGACCTGGCCTTGGCTAGACACTGCATTACCCCAGACAGAGCAAGCGGCAATGCATTACCCGATTCGGGATAATGCAGTGCCCATTGCCCAGCCGGCACCCTCTGGGAGGGTTCAGCTGGAGGATTTTTGCCGGCCACCTTACACTTAAGTCGTTATGGATATTTTCAATCCATATGTACCATGGTGTCCCAGTGATAGTTCTTAGTATCTTCGATTGAGCTCTCTGGATTATTTCTAAATTACTAACGCAAGCATTAAAGTACTTTGTACTCCAGTTTTAGTGGTAAACGGGTGTTTATTAGCCAATGTAGATTACTAGCTTTAAATTTAAGTAGATTTCTCTTCGCTTCGATGTGTTTACGCCAAGTAAACTAGATGATTAGATGAAATAATAAGTGTTCCGTTGCTCTTGTTAAGCACTTGGAGCGACTTAGTATCATCAGCAAATGTAGAACCACACGCGGTCGAAAGCCTGGGCGATATCCAGAAAAAGAGCGGAGAAATACTCCCGTCTTTCAAATGCATTTCGTATCTCAGAGGTTATTCGGTTTACTTGTTCAATGGCTCCATGTTTTTCGCGAAATCCAAATTGGTGCATCGGGATGGCACCGTTGATGCATAGGTGTTGATTGATACGATTTAGGAGTAGCTTTTCAAATATCTTTGATAGGCAAGGCAGTAGACTAATAGGTATATATGATGATGGCTTGGACTTGTCTTTTCCGGCTCTATGGATCATTGTGATGAATGATTTCCTCCATTCTTGAGGATAATAGCCCCATTTTATCATGATGTTGAATATCACAGTAAGGAAATGTACTGCACAGCTCTGCAATTCTATGACCATTTTAGGGGAGATGAAATCGTGGCCCGGAGCTTTCTTTTACTTTGAGATTTGGTCTATAATGATCCTTCTGACTTCTCCTGATTGGAATATGATAGGTGAAGTAGCTTCGGGATTGTTGGTTGGTGGGAGCACAAAGCTATTTGTTGCTGGGTGTGATGTTAAGATATTTTCTAGATGGACGGCAAATGTTTTTGTTTTTATTTATTTATTAATATACAGAGTTATAAGCATAGCTTAGGACCCGTAGTAGAAACATGAAGCTTTGGCTGCTCTGGCCTTTAGCTATTTATTATATTGTATTTTATATTACGTATTAATTAGGAGAGACTGTATTTACATTAGATAGGCTTATGATAGGGTGGGAGGGCTTACAATTATTTTATAGTAAATTATTATTTTCCCATATATATTTACATTAGACTTTATGGTATATGTCAGCAGGGTTTTGTAGTAATGTAATGGGGTTCTTGTTGGAGAATATGTTATGTCTATGTTTGGATAGAGCAGCACATGATGTTAGGATGTGGCGAATATTTGAGGATGAGGATTTTTGGCATAGTTGGCAATTGCTGTTGATTTTAGAATTAAGGTAGTGTTCGTGAGTTAGTTTCGAGTGTCCGATGCGTAGTCTGGTTATTTTGGTTTGGTCTGTTCGGGTTAAATTGAGATTTCGGAAAAGTGGTTGGAGTGTGGAGGATGGGGGTGAGATGGTGTGGTCAAAGACAATATAAGTATAAGATGCGTAACGCCATACGAAATTTCTGCACACGAATTTTCGGGGCTGGCTCTAGAGCTGGCTCCAGGCTCTCTTGAAATTTTTTAGAGAGAGAGAGCGCTCTAGAGCCAGCCGCTCTCTTGTATGCATACAGCATACGAAGGCACACGAAGTTGGTTCTTTGCCGATGCGACAGCCGAGCCGAGTCGTCGCGACGACTGTATGTGTGCACATGCATACGTTTTTTACAGCGCTGTCGAAATATACCCTTCACTTTATAAGTGTAAGTTAATTTTGCAAGACGCTTACCACCCCAATATTAAAAAACTGTTATATTGTATATGTATATCCCTTCAACGATAATTTATTTTAAGATGGTATATTCGATAATGATGATCGGATATACATATATAAAAAAATACATAATATATTTAATACATGAAATTCCATGAATCACATTGGAATAATTGCCATTAGGGTATTCAGGATGCGACGTATTCAACGCCGGTATATAATTTCGTTTCTCAACTCATAAAAAGGTTTCCGTCTCGAAAATCGTCCGCTTAGCACAAGTACGCACACATACGCACTTGCTGTTCTGTGTGTACTTACACATGCAAGCGGATTCTATTTTTAGATTCGTACGCTCTCAAATTTGTGCGAGCGAGATGGCGCGAATTTCGTCGCTGGCCGAAAAATTGTCTTGCATATGGCAATTGAAATGTATGAGCGTTCCGCATCTTATACATGTATTGTCTTTGGTGTGGTACCAGTCTGATGTGGCGTTCATAAATTGTAGCTTCTCCTCTTGAAACAACTTTTTTATGTATTGGTCTATGTATTTTTTGTTGAAGTTAATGGTGGTAATTAAGGGAGTGTGCTGTTTTGGCTCCGTCATCTGCAGTCTCATTTCCTTTGATATTTGTGTGTCCAGGTAACCATAAGAGTTTTTGTTTTGTTTTTATTCTGTGCGAGAAGAGTTCTAACAAGAGCGGGGTAGTAGCTTCTGCTGTTGGTGTTTACTATTGCATCTAATGCGGACAGGGAATCTGAGAAGATTATGAACTTTCCTGGGGTTTTTCTAACTAGTTAGATTGCTTCTAAAATTGCTATGATCTCTGCAGAAAAGACGGAAGAATAGTTGGGTAGTCTACCTAAACGAAGGATAGACATTTCTGTGGAAATTGCAAAGGTAATAGAGTTGTCCGTGGCTGACCCATCGGTATAGATGAATTTGCGGTCCGAGTACGATTCTTTAATGGAGAGAAAAGCAGTTTGGTATACTACGTTGTTTGTGTTGTTTTTTGTGTATTGTCGAAGTGTGAGGTCGACAGAATTTTTGTTAAATAGCCAGTATGGCGTTTCCTTTCTTCTCCTGATTGGACCAATAGGTATTTCGAGTTGTCTACACTTGTCGATAAGGAAATCTAAGACTAAGGATGTGGTTCTGTGTTTTTTTAGTGCCGTTTTGGTCAGGAATTTGGCAAAAGGGGTATCTGAACTATTGTGGAGTGATTTAAAAAGTTTGGTTTTTGAGAACGTATAACGTAGGTCGAGGGGGGCGATATTCGCTTCAGACATGAGGTTTTTGGAGGGTGAAGTACGGTAAGCGCCAAAGGCTACTCTGAGCGCAGAGTTTACTATTGGGTTTATTTTGTTAATGGTGGATTTAGGAGCTTTACCATACAGGAAGAGGCCGTAGTCAATTTTTGAGATGATGAGAGCTTTCATAATTTGTATAAGCGTAGCAGTGTCGCACTTGTACTTTGGGCTGGAGAGACATTTTATAATGATAAGTTTTTTAGATAGTGATGTCGTAAGTTCTGTTATGTGGTCGTTGCATTTGTATTTGCTATTAAATGTGATTCCTAACATTTTAAGAGATCTGACGGGGAGAATTGGCGTGTTGTTTGAGGAGATAGAGCATTTACAGCTATGTTTATTGCATATGTGGATATGTTAACATTTATCTAATGATAACTTTGAACCAAAGTAGTCGCCCAAGTTTTGATATTTTGGAAGAGAGCGTCGATGTGTTTTGTAGTGTTTTTATTTTTATTGAAGTTGATTATTAGCTGAAAGTCATCAGCGTAGCGCAGAATGATATGTCTTTTTGATTTTCTATTATTTTTGATAGTCTATTGTAGGCAATGAGAAAGACGATAACAAATAACAGGAGCCTTGTGGCACTCCATTGTCGATAGGGAAAGTAGCGGAGAGTTGTGCGTTTGGTTTTACTATAATTTTTCTGTTAGACATGAAATTTTTAACGTAGTTTATAATTTTTGGACCAACTTGCCATTCTATTGGCTTTTCTGTGACGTCGTGCACTCCAATGCGATCAAAAGACTTAGAGAAGTCTAGGGAGACGATGGATGTGCGTCTTCTTTTGCGGAGAGAATTTGTAATCAGGTGGTCTACATAGAGGAGACAATCAGTTACAGATTTTTTCCGCTTAAAACCAAATTGGTTCTTTGAAATTAGGTTGTTATGTTCCACAAACCACCATAAACGCTTAGCGACGATATCCATTGCTTTGGAAATGCATTGGTTCAGAGATATGGGACGATAAGAGTCAGGTTTAGTTTTGTCTGAGTCGGGCTTATTTATTGGAATGACTAGGCTTGTTTTATATTGTTGCGGTATGTATGAGTTGAGAATATTATTGAAGTGTTGGGTTATTCGGTGATTTAGTGTTGGGACTGCATGCTTTATCATAGGGTATGATATCTTGTCGAGGCCTGGGCTGTGTCCTTTTAGAGAGTTAAGAGAGCTTAGCAGCTCGATTGTACATATATCAGCGTCTATTGTTTTACCTGATTGGCTTGGGGTGTAGTGGGCGGGAAGGCTAAGTATATTTGATTTGTGGATGAAGAAGGATGAAGGAATGCGAGAAGTTACTGTCTAATGAGGAATCTGACCAGAACAGAGCAAACGTATTAGCAATAATGTTAGTATTTGTGGTACTCGTTGTGGACTGTGGGTTATATATGGCGTGGATCAACTTTGTGGGATTTAAGCCACAGAAGGAACGTATGTTAGGCCAGATTTTCGCACTTGGTGTTTTTGGATTAATTTGGGATGTGAATTCGCCTATTGCTAGCTTTTTAGCTTCTCTGGTATGGAGTCTAAATAACGCATTCTTCTTTCTGAAGTCTATTATGTTTTCTAGAGTTATAAGTCTGTTTATTTTTCTCTCTTTTTAGTTTTTTTAGAGAGCTATTCCACCAGGGAACCGTTCGGGGAGTTTGCCGGAGAGATGTCTTTGGGATTGCTCTATGCGCACATTGTAGAATAATTTTATTTAAGTTAGCCGCTTCTTTGTTGACTTCTGGTGCTGTTGCTGTTTTATTGTTGATAGTTTGCATCAATCTCTCATACATTTCCCAGTTGGCTTTCCTTAGTATGAAGCGGTTTCTAGGGGGTGTGAGATGTTGGGGTTTTTGAAAAAAGGACAAAATAATCGGGAAGTGGTCACGCCCGCAGAGGTCGTCAGTACGTTTCCAGGTGGAATAGGATATAAAGCTTGGTGTACAAAGTGATAAGTCAATGTGAGTGAAAGTGTTGTGTGTTGGTGATTTGTCATTGAGCAGGATGAGGTAATTTTTCGTTATGTATTTGTGTAGTATTGTTCCTCTTTTTTTGTGACTGGTAGACCCCCATGAAGGATGCCAGCTTTTAAAATCTCCAGTATTGATTGTTGAGGTGTTCGAGTTAATATTATTTTTCAGAGTTTTAATATTGAAGGTTTTGTGTGAAGGAATATACATATACAGCAGAGAAAAGTTTATTTCTGAGTGTTGAGTTATTGAGATTTTTCAATAGCGTAGAGTTAAATCGACAATTTGTACTTTGATTAATTCACAACACAGTTTCTTTGATTATGTTAGTTTCTTTATTTGCCATGCAAGGCGAGTGGGAATAGTATGGGCTAGAGTTAGAAACAGGCGGACCCGTGGTGGACCGTGTTGAAGCGAGAACAATAATGGGTTTTTGTATAAAAGGTAATAACGATGTAGCAGGTCACTGTGCCAACCGACGATATGTTGTACGTTTGATGATGCTAGATTTCGAAGTGTCTCTGCTGCGCAGACGAGCCTCCCTCACAGCCTTCGTCGGCTGACGATTTTCGGGAAGGGGAAAATGACTCAAGAGCGCAGAGTCAGGTAGGTAATGTTGTGCATAAGAGCTTAGCTCTGCTCTCTTTGCGCTGCCATGGGCCGGCGCTTAGCCGAACACTGAGTTTATTTCAGAGCCGGTAACTTCGAATTCATTGTCGAATGGTATTGCCTTGGACTGAACAGATTTGTGGATAAGCAAGGCTACCCCGCCGAATCTGTTTTTGGGGTATGCTCGTGTTAATTGTGTAGTTCACAGGAGTAGAAAAGAAGTGATGGGGCTGTAGATGGGTTTCCTGGAATGAAATTATATGAGGCGAGTATTTTTTAATCATTATTAGGAGTTCACTATAGTTTTTATACCCGTACTCAAAAAAGAGTTAAGAGTTAAGAGATAGAGCCATGTCTGTCTGTCCGTCTGTTCGTCCGTCCGTTTTGTTTGTCGACTAGATACCAGAGACTATAAGAGCTAGGGCAACCAAATTGGGTTTCCAGACTCATGTGTCTGTCCGTCTGTCCGTCTGTTCGTCCGTCCGTTTTGTTTGTCGACTAGATACCAGAGACTATAAGAGCTAGGGCAACCAAATTGGGTTTCCAGACTCATGTGATATCACACTGATACAAGTGTATTTCAAAATTTCGCCCCGCCCCCTTCCGCCCCCACAAAGGACGAAAATCTGTGGCAGGCACATTTTTAAAGATACGATAAAACTAAAAACGCAATATCGTAGAGAATTCCCATATCTACCAGATTGCTGAATCTGAATTTGATCGGATCATAATTATAGCCAGAATTAAGAAACTAATTTTCTGTTGGTTCTTCCGCCCCTCCTGCCAGAGAGCCGCTACCAATCTCTTTGTCGCTCGCACACTCTGCCGCGTTCAGTGCGCGAGCAACCCCTAGCGTAGGAGATGTAGAATCTAAATGGAACATGTACAATCTACATGTTAGATGTAGAATATACATTGTAGATGTAGATAGCAGATAGCAAATGTAGCAAACAAATGTACAATTTTTTTTTTTTTATTATTACGGGATTTTATTTATCGAACTTCCCTATTAGAGACTTACGACAAGTATACAAATCTTAGCCTAATATATTTATTTAATTAATTACACTTAATTACTTAAAGTACGTCCCTAGCTAAGTATTATTTCTGGGTGGGGAGGTTAAAGTGTGCCAAGTTAAAGACTGCGCAAGTCAATAAGGATTGGCTTGAAGCTTGGCCTGATACTTTGCTTTCACCTTGGCAATTTCATATTTAACTGATCCTACACTTAAGTCGTTATGGATATTTTCAATCCATATGTACCATGGTGTCCCAGTAATAGTTCTTAGTATCTTCGATTGAGCGCTCTGGATTATTTCTAAATTACTAACGCAAGCATTTCCCCATAGCTCGGAGCCGTATGTCCAGATGGGTTTGAGAACTGCATTGAAAAAAAGTACTTTGTATTCCAGTTTTAGTGGTAAACGGGTGTTTATTAGCCAATGTAGATTACTAGCTTTAAATTTAAGTAGATTTCTCTTCGCTTCGATGTGTTTACGCCAAGTAAACTAGATGATTAGATGAAATAATAAGTGTTCCGTTGCTCTTGTTAAGCACTTGGAGCGACTTAGTATCATCAGCAAATGTAGAACCACACGCGGTCGAAAGCCTGGGCGATATCCAGAAAAAGAGCGGAGAAATACTCCCGTCTTTCAAATGCATTTCGTATCTCAGAGGTTATTCGGTTTACTTGTTCAATGGCTCCATGTTTTTCGCGAAATCCAAATTGGTGCATCGGGATGGCACCGTTGATGCATAGGTGTTGATTGATACGATTTAGGAGTAGCTTTTCAAATATCTTTGATAGGCAAGGCAGTAGACTAATAGGTATATATGATGATGGCTTGGACTTGTCTTTTCCGGCTCTATGGATCATTGTGATGAATGATTTCCTCCATTCTTGAGGATAATAGCCCCATTTCATCATGATGTTGAATATCACAGTAAGGAAATGTACTGCACAGCTCTGCAATTCTATGACCATTTTGGGGGAGATGAAATCGTGGCCCGGAGCTTTCTTTTACTTTGAGATTTGGTCTATAATGATCCTTCTGACTTCTCCTGATTGGAATATGATAGGTGAAGTAGCTTCGGGATTGTTGGTTGTTGGGAGCACAAAGCTATTTGTTGCTGGGTGTGATGTGAAGATATTTTCTAGATGGACGGCAAATGTTTTTGTTGTTATTTATTTATTATATATATATTATATATATATATATTATATATTATATATACAGAGTTATAAGCATAGCTTAGGACCCGTAGTAGAAACATGAAGCTTTGGCTGCTCTGGCCTTTAGCTATTTATTATATTGTATTTTATATTACGTATTTATTAGAAGAGACTGTATTTACATTAGATAGGCTTATGATAGGGTGGGAGGGCTTACAATTATTTTATAGTAAATTATTATTTTCCCATATATATTTACATTAGACTTTATGGTATATGTCAGCATTTTTGAGAAATGACAAAATCAGGTGTAGATTGGGTTGGGTAGGGTTTTGTAGTAACGTAATGGGGTTCTTGTTGGAGAATATGTTATGTCTATGTTTGGATAGAGCAGCACATGATGTTAGGATGTAGCGAATATTTGAGGATGAGGATTTTTGGCATAGTTGGCAATTGCTGTTGATTTTGGAATTAAGGTAGTGTTCGTGAGTTAGTTTCGAGTGTCCGATGCGTAGTCTGGTTATTTTTGTTTGGTCTGTTCGGGTTAAATTGAGATTTCGGAAAAGTGGTTGGAGTGTGGAGGATGGGGGTGAGATGGTGTGGTACCAGTCTGATGTGGCGTTCATAAATTGTAGCTTCTCCTCTTGAAACAACTTTTTTATGTATTGGTCTATGTATTTTTTGTTGAAGTTAATGGTGGTAATTAAGGGAGTGTGCTGTTTTGGCTCCGTCATCTGCAGTCTCATTTTCTTTGATATTTGTGTGTCCAGGTATCCATAAGAGTTTTTGTTTTGTTTTTATTCTGTGCGAGAAGAGTTCTAACAAGAGCGGGGTAGTAGCTTCTGCTGTTGGTGTTTACTATTGCATCTAATGCGGAGAGGGAATCTGAGCAGATTATGAACTTGCCTGGGGTTTTTCTAACTAGTTCGATTGCTTCTAAAATTGCTATGATCTCTGCAGAAAAGACGGAAGAATAGTTGGGTAGTCTACCTAAACGAAGGATAGACATTTCTGTGGAAATTGCAAAGGTAATAGAGATGTCCGTAACTGACCCATCGGTATAGATGAATTTGCGGTCCGAGTACGATTCTTTAATGGAGAGAAAAGCAGTTTGGTATACTACGTTGTTTGTGTTGTTTTTTGTATATTGTCGAAGTGTGAGGTCGACAGAATTTTTGTTAAATAGCCAGTATGGCGTTTCCTTTCTTCTACTGATTGGACCAATAGGTATTTCGAGTTGTCTACACTTGTCGATAAGGAAATCTAAGACTAAGGATGTGGTTCTGTGTTTTTTAGTGCTGTTTTGGTCAGGAATTTGGCAAAAGGGGTATCTGAACTATTGTGGAGTGATTTAAAAAGTTTGGTTTTTGAGAACGTATAACGTAGGTCGAGGGGGGCGATATTCGCTTCAGACATGAGGTTTTTGGAGGGTGAAGTACGGTAAGCGCCAAAGGCTGCTCTGATCGCGGAGTTTACTATTGGGTTTATTTTGTTAATGGTGGATTTAGGAGCTTTACCATACAGGAAGAGGCCGTAGTCAATTTTTGAGATGATGAGAGCTTTCATAATTTGTATAAGCGTAGCAGTGTCGCATTTGTACGTTGGGCTGGAGAGACATTTTATAATGATAAGTTTTTTAGATAGTAATGTCGTAAGTTCTGTTATGTGGTCGTTCCATTTGTATTTGCTATTAAATGTGATTCCTAACATTTTAAGAGATCTGACGGGGAGAATTGGCGTGTTGTTTGAGGAGATAGAGCATTTACAGCTATGTTTATTGCATATGTGGATATGTTAACATTTATCTAATGATAACTTTGAACCAAAGTAGTCGCCCAAGTTTTGATATTTTGGAAGAGAGCGTCGATGTGTTTTGTAGTGTTTTTATTTTTATTGAAGTTGATTATTAGCTGAAAGTCATCAGCGTAGCGCAGAATGATATGTCTTTTTGATTTTCTATTATTTTTGATAGTCTATTGTAGGCAATGAGAAAGACGATAACAAATAACAGGAGCCTTGTGGCACTCCATTGTCGATAGGGAAAGTAGCGGAGAGTTGTGCGTTTGGTTTTACTATAATTTTTCTGTTAGACATGAAATTTTTAACGTAGTTTATAATTTTTGGACCAACTTGCCATTCTATTGGCTTTTCTGTGACGTCGTGCACTCCAATGCGATCAAAAGACTTAGAGAAGTCTAGGGAGACGATGGATGTGCGTCTTCTTTTGCGGAGAGAATTTGTAATCAGGTGGTCTACATAGAGGAGACAATCAGTTACAGATTTTTTCCGCTTAAAACCAAATTGGTTCTTTGAAATTAGGTTGTTATGTTCCACAAACCACCATAAACGCTTAGCGACGATATCCATTGCTTTGGAAATGCATTGGTTCAGAGATATGGGACGATAAGAGTCAGGTTTAGTTTTGTCTGAGTCGGGCTTATTTATTGGAATGACTAGGCTTGTTTTATATTGTTGCGGTGTGTATGAGTTGAGAATATTATTGAAGTGTTGGGTTATTCGGTGATTTAGTGTTGGGACTGCATGCTTTATCATAGGGTATGATATCTTGTCGAGGCCTGGGCTGTGTCCTTTTAAGAGTTAAGAGAGCTTAGCAGCTCGATTGTACATATATCAGCGTCTATTGTTTTACCTGATTGGCTTGGGGTGTAGTGGGCGGGAAGGCTAAGTATATTTGATTTGTGGATGAAGAAGGATGAAGGAATGCGAGAAGTTACTGTCTAATGAGGAATCTGACCAGAACAGAGCAAACGTATTAGCAATAATGTTAGTATTTGTGGTACTCGTTGTGGACTGTGGGTTATATATGGCGTGGATCAACTTTGTGGGATTTAAGCCACAGAAGGAACGTATGTTAGGCCAGATTTTCGCACTTGGTGTTTTTGGATTAATTTGGGATGTGAATTCGCCTATTGCTAGCTTTTTAGCTTCTCTGGTATGGAGTCTAAATAACGCATTCTTCTTTCTGAAGTCTATTATGTTTTCTAGAGTTATAAGTCTGTTTATTTTTCTCTCTTTTTAGTTTTTTTAGAGAGCTATTCCACCAGGGAACCGTTCGGGGGTTTGCCGGAGAGATGTCTTTGGGATTGCTCTATGCGCACATTGTAGAATAATTTTATTTAAGTTAGCCGCTTCTTTGTTGACTTCTGGTGCTGTTGCTGTTTTATTATTGATAGTTTGCATCAATCTCTCATACATTTCCCAGTTGGCTTTCCTTAGTATGAAGCGGTTTCTAGGGGGTGTGAGATGTTGGGGTTTTTGAAAAAAGGACAAAATAATCGGGAAGTGGTCACGCCCGCAGAGGTCGTCAGTACGTTTCCAGGTGGAATAGGATATAAAGCTTGGTGTACAAAGTGATAAGTCAATGTGAGTGAAAGTGTTGTGTGTTGGTGATTTGTCATTGAGCAGGATGAGGTAATTTTTCGTTATGTATTTGTGTAGTATTGTTCCTCTTTTTTTGTGACTGGTAGACCCCCATGAAGGATGCCAGCTTTTAAAATCTCCAGTATTGATTGTTGAGGTGTTCGAGTTAATATTATTTTTCAGAGTTTTAATATTGAAGGTTTTGTGTGAAGGAATATACATATACAGCAGAGAAAAGTTTATTTCTGAGTGTTGAGTTATTGAGATTTTTCAATAGCGTAGAGTTAAATCGACAATTTGTACTTTGATTAATTCACAACACAGTTTCTTTGATTATGTTAGTTTCTTTATTTGCCATGCAAGGCGAGTGGGAATAGTATGGGCTAGAGTTAGAAACAGGCGGACCCGTGGTGGACCGTGTTGAAGCGAGAACAATAATGGGTTTTTGTATAAAAGGTAATAACGATGTAGCAGGTCACTGTGCCAACCGACGATATGTTGTACGTTTGATGATGCTAGATTTCGAAGTGTCTCTGCTGCGCAGACGAGCCTCCCTCACAGCCTTCGTCGGCTGACGATTTTCGGGAAGGGGAAAATGACTCAAGAGCGCAGAGTCAGGTAGGTAATGTTGTGCATAAGAGCTTAGCTCTGCTCTCTTTGCGCTGCCATGGGCCGGCGCTTAGCCGAACACTGAGTTTATTTCAGAGCCGGTAACTTCGAATTCATTGTCGAATGGTATTGCCTTGGACTGAACAGATTTGTGGATAAGCAAGGCTACCCCGCCGAATCTGTTTTTGGGGTATGCTCGTGTTAATTGTGTAGTTCACAGGAGTAGAAAAGAAGTGATGGGGCTGTAGATGGGTTTCCTGGAATGAAATTATATGAGGCGAGTATTTTTTAATCATTATTAGGAGTTCACTATAGTTTTTATACCCGTACTCAAAAAAGAGTTAAGAGTTAAGAGATAGAGCCATGTCTGTCTGTCCGTCTGTTCGTCCGTCCGTTTTGTTTGTCGACTAGATACCAGAGACTATAAGAGCTAGGGCAACCAAATTGGGTTTCCAGACTCATGTGTCTGTCCGTCTGTCCGTCTGTTCGTCCGTCCGTTTTGTTTGTCGACTAGATACCAGAGACTATAAGAGCTAGGGCAACCAAATTGGGTTTCCAGACTCATGTGATATCACACTGCTACAAGTGTATTTCAAAATTTCGCCCTGCTCCCTTCCGCCCCACAAAGGACGAAAATTTTAAAGATACGATAAAACTAAAAGCGCAGTATCGTAGAGAATTCCCATATCTACCAGATTGCTGAATCTGAATTTGATCGGATCATAATTATAGCCAGAATTAAGAAACTAATTTTCTGTTGGTTCTTCCGCCCCCTCCTGCCAGAGAGCCGCTACCAATCTCTTTGTCGCTCGCACACTCTGCCGCGTTCAGTGCGCGAGCAACCCCTAGCGTAGGAGATGTAGAATCTAAATGGAACATGTACAATCTACATGTTAGATGTAGAATATACATTGTAGATGTAGATAGCAGATAGCAAATGTAGCAAACAAATGTACAATTTTTTTTTTTTTATTATTACGGGATTTTATTTATCGAACTTCCCTATTAGAGACTTACGACAAGTATACAAATCTTAGCCTAATATATTTATTTAATTAATTACACTTAATTACTTAAAGTACGTCCCTAGCTAAGTATTATTTCTGGGTGGGGAGGTTAAAGTGTGCCAAGTTAAAGACTGCGCAAGTCAATAAGGATTGGCTTGAAGCTTGGCCTGATACTTTGCTTTCACCTTGGCAATTTCATATTTAACTGATCCTACACTTAAGTCGTTATGGATATTTTCAATCCATATGTACCATGGTGTCCCAGTAATAGTTCTTAGTATCTTCGATTGAGCGCTCTGGATTATTTCTAAATTACTAACGCAAGCATTTCCCCCATAGCTCGGAGCCGTATGTCCAGATGGGTTTGAGAACTGCATTGAAAAAAAGTACTTTGTATTCCAGTTTTAGTGGTAAACGGGTGTTTATTAGCCAATGTAGATTACTAGCTTTAAATTTAAGTAGATTTCTCTTCGCTTCGATGTGTTTACGCCAAGTAAACTAGATGATTAGATGAAATAATAAGTGTTCCGTTGCTCTTGTTAAGCACTTGGAGCGACTTAGTATCATCAGCAAATGTAGAACCACACGCGGTCGAAAGCCTGGGCGATATCCAGAAAAAGAGCGGAGAAATACTCCCGTCTTTCAAATGCATTTCGTATCTCAGAGGTTATTCGGTTTACTTGTTCAATGGCTCCATGTTTTTCGCGAAATCCAAATTGGTGCATCGGGATGGCACCGTTGATGCATAGGTGTTGATTGATACGATTTAGGAGTAGCTTTTCAAATATCTTTGATAGGCAAGGCAGTAGACTAATAGGTATATATGATGATGGCTTGGACTTGTCTTTTCCGGCTCTATGGATCATTGTGATGAATGATTTCCTCCATTCTTGAGGATAATAGCCCCATTTCATCATGATGTTGAATATCACAGTAAGGAAATGTACTGCACAGCTCTGCAATTCTATGACCATTTTGGGGGAGATGAAATCGTGGCCCGGAGCTTTCTTTTACTTTGAGATTTGGTCTATAATGATCCTTCTGACTTCTCCTGATTGGAATATGATAGGTGAAGTAGCTTCGGGATTGTTGGTTGTTGGGAGCACAAAGCTATTTGTTGCTGGGTGTGATGTGAAGATATTTTCTAGATGGACGGCAAATGTTTTTGTTGTTATTTATTTATTAATATACAGAGTTATAAGCATAGCTTAGGACCCGTAGTAGAAACATGAAGCTTTGGCTGCTCTGGCCTTTAGCTATTTATTATATTGTATTTTATATTACGTATTTATTAGAAGAGACTGTATTTACATTAGATAGGCTTATGATAGGGTGGGAGGGCTTACAATTATTTTATAGTAAATTATTATTTTCCCATATATATTTACATTAGACTTTATGGTATATGTCAGCATTTTTGAGAAATGACAAAATCAGGTGTAGATTGGGTTGGGTAGGGTTTTGTAGTAACGTAATGGGGTTCTTGTTGGAGAATATGTTATGTCTATGTTTGGATAGAGCAGCACATGATGTTGGGATGTAGCGAATATTTGAGGATGAGGATTTTTGGCATAGTTGGCAATTGCTGTTGATTTTGGAATTAAGGTAGTGTTCGTGAGTTAGTTTCGAGTGTCCGATGCGTAGTCTGGTTATTTTTGTTTGGTCTGTTCGGGTTAAATTGAGATTTCGGAAAAGTGGTTGGAGTGTGGAGGATGGGGGTGAGATGGTGTGGTACCAGTCTGATGTGGCGTTCATAAATTGTAGCTTCTCCTCTTGAAACAACTTTTTTATGTATTGGTCTATGTATTTTTTGTTGAAGTTAATGGTGGTAATTAAGGGAGTGTGCTGTTTTGGCTCCGTCATCTGCAGTCTCATTTTCTTTGATATTTGTGTGTCCAGGTATCCATAAGAGTTTTTGTTTTGTTTTTATTCTGTGCGAGAAGAGTTCTAACAAGAGCGGGGTAGTAGCTTCTGCTGTTGGTGTTTACTATTGCATCTAATGCGGAGAGGGAATCTGAGCAGATTATGAACTTGCCTGGGGTTTTTCTAACTAGTTCGATTGCTTCTAAAATTGCTATGATCTCTGCAGAAAAGACGGAAGAATAGTTGGGTAGTCTACCTAAACGAAGGATAGACATTTCTGTGGAAATTGCAAAGGTAATAGAGATGTCCGTAACTGACCCATCGGTATAGATGAATTTGCGGTCCGAGTACGATTCTTTAATGGAGAGAAAAGCAGTTTGGTATACTACGTTGTTTGTGTTGTTTTTTGTATATTGTCGAAGAGTGAGGTCGACAGAATTTTTGTTAAATAGCCAGTATGGCGTTTCCTTTCTTCTACTGATTGGACCAATAGGTATTTCGAGTTGTCTACACTTGTCGATAAGGAAATCTAAGACTAAGGATGTGGTTCTGTGTTTTTTAGTGCTGTTTTGGTCAGGAATTTGGCAAAAGGGGTATCTGAACTATTGTGATTTAAAAAGGAGTGATTTAAAAAGTTTGGTTTTTGAGAACGTATAACGTAGGTCGAGGGGGGCGATATTCGCTTCAGACATGAGGTTTTTGGAGGGTGAAGTACGGTAAGCGCAAAAGGCTGCTCTGATCGCGGAGTTTACTATTGGGTTTATTTTGTTAATGGTGGATTTAGGAGCTTTACCATACAGGAAGAGGCCGTAGTCAATTTTTGAGATGATGAGAGCTTTCATAATTTGTATAAGCGTAGCAGTGTCGCATTTGTACGTTGGGCTGGAGAGACATTTTATAATGATAAGTTTTTTAGATAGTAATGTCGTAAGTTCTGTTATGTGGTCGTTCCATTTGTATTTGCTATTAAATGTGATTCCTAACATTTTAAGAGATCTGACGGGGAGAATTGGCGTGTTGTTTGAGGAGATAGAGCATTTACAGCTATGTTTATTGCATATGTGGATATGTTAACATTTATCTAATGATAACTTTGAACCAAAGTAGTCGCCCAAGTTTTGATATTTTGGAAGAGAGCGTCGATGTGTTTTGTAGTGTTTTTATTTTTATTGAAGTTGATTATTAGCTGAAAGTCATCAGCGTAGCTGCAGAATGATATGTCTTTTTGATTTTCTATTATTTTTGATAGTCTATTGTAGGCAATGAGAAAGACGATAACAGATAATGGGGAGCCTTGTGGCACTCCATTGTCGATAGGGAAAGTAGCGGAGAGTTGTGCGTTTGGTTTTACTATAATTTTTCTGTTAGACATGAAATTTTTAACGTAGTTTATAATTTTTGGACCAACTTGCCATTCTATTGGCTTTTCTGTGACGTCGTGCACTCCAATGCGATCAAAAGCCTTAGAGAAGTCTAGGGAGACAATGGATGTATGTCTTCTTTTGCGGAGAGAATTTGTAATCAGGTGGTCTACATAGAGGAGAAAATCAGTTACAAATTTTTTCCGCTTAAAACTAAATGGGTTCTATGAAATTAGGTTGTTATGTTCCACAAACGACCATAAACGCTTAGCGACGATTTTATACATTGCTTTGGAAATGCATTGGTTCAGAGATATGGGACGATAAGAGTCAGGTTTAGTTTTGTCTGAGTCGGGCTTGTGAGGTCCTATTTCAGGCTGAGGTATGCATCAGTCTGTCCAGGGTCCGCTGCAAGAAAATTTGTAGTTTGTAGGTGACTTCAGGTGTCGTGCTGGCTTGCAAAAGAATTTAGTAGGCAGCGAGAAATGATGATGCGACGGTTTTTTGTGTTGGATTTTTCTTGGTTTTTATTTAGTATTTTGTTTTCTTCATTCACTTAAATGCTGCTACTTGGACCCGTAGTTGAATGTTGCGCTGGTGGACTGCGTAGTGCAGTGTCTTGGGTGTGTGACTGAGGGTCTGCGTAGTGCAGTGTCTTGTGTTTGGGCTGATGGACTGCCTGCTCTTTCGGCCGATCTTGGCCCTTTTATGCAGCTGGCGATCGCACCTGAGACCCGGAAATAATTAATTCTTGCTGACTTAAGGTTATTGGGTAATAATAATTGTAGGGTGTGGTAATTAGGTCGAAGCTTGGTGCTTCGTTGACAATTTCTTAGTGGGTTAGTGTGTTTTGATGAGAGTGTTTTTAGCTGAGGCTGCATCGCAGTAGGTGCGGGCTGCCGTTGGGAATTGGGTTTTTGCTACCTCAGCATCGCGAAGGTGATATCTGAATTTGGGTCGATGTTTCGAGGCCGAGTGGTTGCGAAATATCGCCAAGAAGTGGGTGACCGAGAATTTCGTGCTGTGGTTTTCGCTGATCGAGAGTTCTTAATTTTAGTAATTGCGTGCGTTGCTTAAGACTATTTTATTTTCCGGAGTGCTGACACACCGCTATTTGTAGAGTATTGTTCGTTAGCTCTGTGTATATCAGTTTGGTTATTGCCTCCCGCTAGCTTGGATGCGCTGACCCTCCGCCGTTTGTGACGAGCCATGTCTAGAACCATGGTTCGTTACACCCCCCCCCTTTCTTCCGGGTGGGTGATGGAGAGATTAGTGGCGTCGCTTGACGGGTGCTGAGGTTCGCCTTTTTCCTGTCCTTTGGCTGGTGCCGAGTCTCCGGATTCGTCGCTGTTAATCTCGTCACTTTAGCGTGGCGTCGGTGCTGTGATCGTGGCCTTTCTGATGTTCTGGGTGCTTTGTAGTTGGTGTCGGCTTGGTGGGTCGAATATCCCATATCACGATGGTTTTCTCGGCAGTTTTCTTCGGTAGTTCTTTGTCCAGGCATTCTTGAATCGGCGGTGCTATGTCGGGTGGCCAAGGATCTGTGGGTAGTTCTGGATCGTCTTCGGTGGGTTCGGTGGCTCCGGGGTCAAACGTTTGATTCGGGTCTTTCGGTAGGATGGGTCTGTCGAATGTAAATGCTTGGATCTGCGGGGCCAAGTCCGGCGGCCACGGCTCCGGGACTGGTTCGGGCTCATTTTCGGTTGGATCGGCTGCTTCAGAGTCAAATGGCTCGCTGGGGTCTTCGGGTAAGAGGGTTGTGTCGAAGGCGCTGTGCGTTTCGATCCTCCGTTGGTAGTCGCTTATGTGGGCGACGATGGGTGTAGTGTCGACCATGGGTACGAGATTTTGGTATGCCGGGTGTAGTACTCGTGTTATACTACAGCCAGACTGGTACGTGAACAGGTGAGTCGCAATGACGCCTCTGGTATCGCAGAAACGCCTTGTGTGGGCGACGAAGATCTCGGACATGGCTCTAGGCATGGCTCGTTGCATGGCGCTAAGAATCATGTCAGTACGCGGAAGGTACTCCATTGTGTTGGCGAGAATCGTTGTGGCGTCGGCCGTGGGGGGGACAGGGCGGCGGTCTGGGCATTGTGGGGGTATCGTCCTGGTTTCCGGGCCCGCGTTGAGGGGCTCTGTGGATATCAGTTCGATTATGGGCCCCGACCAGCGTGGGGTTAGCGTGGCTGTTTCCCGTGTTGCTGGGCTGTCGGATGGTGGTTGCCGTTGTCCTTTTTCGATGCTGATGGTCGGTTTTGAGGGTGTCCATGCGTTCAATTCTTCCGGACCTGGGCTTCCTGTGTCGAGCGCCGGGTTCAAGTGTGTTTGTCTCGTGTGTGAGATCCTCGTGGTTTGTTTGGGGTGTGTGTCCCCTGTGGTTGGCCTAGGACGCGGTTGCTCCGTAGTGACCGTGGGACTCGTTTTCCCGATTGCTTGGTTGTGGTTGGCTTGTGTTGGCCTCGGATTCGTGTTCTCCGTTGTGGGCCGGCGTTTCGTATTCGTTGCGATTGGTTTGGGTGTCAAGTGCTGCGTTGCGTTATTGGGTGCCGTGTGCGTTGTGGTAGGTCGTGGACGTAGGTTCGTTGCGATTTGTTGGGGTTTCTGGTATCGGGGTTCGGCGTCTTGTACGTGGATGGTAGTAAGCACGGGTTCAGTGGGCATGGTGTGACGGTCTCGTAGCTGTAGCAGCGTGGAACCGCATTGGATCGTCGTTTCGGTGGCACCTAGGAAGTCCATGCCGACAATAACTTGTCCCAACATGCTTGGCAGGACCAGGAGCGGGATTTGAACCTCTCGTTGATCCAGCTTGATGTGCGCCAGTAGATCTTGTGAGATCTCTCTGACCGAGCCATCGGCCAGGCGTATGCGGACGCATGCATCTTGCAGGTTGGTGTTGTTGTCTAGTTGTCGGGCGAGGTTTGCGCTGATGAAGCTTCTGGATGCCCCGGTGTCGATTGTGGCTTCCGTTGCGTGTCCTCCTATGGTCACCATCGCCACTATCCGGCCGTTGCTTACGGTTAAGTATTTTTGATTTGTGGGTGATGAAGGAATGCGAGAAGTTACTGTCTAATGAGGAATCAGACCAGAACTGAGCAAACGTATTAGCAATAATGTTAGTATTTGTGGTAATCGTTGTGGACTGTGGGTTATATATGGCGTGGATCAACTTTGTGGGATTTAAGCCACAGAAGGTGTTTGGTGTTTTTGGATTAATTTGGGATGTGAATTCGCCTATTGCTAGATTTGTAGCTTCTCTGGTATGGAGTCTAAATAACGCATTCTTCTTTCTGAAGTCTATTATGTTTTCTAGAGTTATAAGTCTGTTTATTTTTCTCTCTTTTTAGTTTTTTTAGAGAGCTATTCCACCAGGGAACCGTTCGGGGAGTTTGCCGGAGAGATGTCTTTGGGATTGCTCTATGCGCACATTGTAGAATAATTTTATTTAAGTTAGCCGCTTCTTTGTTGACTTCTGGTGCTGTTGCTGTTTTATTGTTGATAGTTTGCATCAATCTCTCATACATTTCCCAGTTGGCTTTCCTTAGTATGAAGCGGTTTCTAGGGGGTGTGAGATGTTGGGGTTTTTGAAAAAAGGACAAAATAATCGGGAAGTGGTCACGCCCGCAGAGGTCGTCAGTACGTTTCCAGGTGGAATAGGATATAAAGCTTGGTGTACAAAGTGATAAGTCAATGTGAGTGAAAGTGTTGTGTGTTGGTGATTTGTCATTGAGCAGGATGAGGTAATTTTTCGTTATGTATTTGTGTAGTATTGTTCCTCTTTTTTTGTGACTGGTAGACCCCCATGAAGGATGCCAGCTTTTAAAATCTCCAGTATTGATTGTTGAGGTGTTCGAGTTAATATTATTTTTCAGAGTTTTAATATTGAAGGTTTTGTGTGAAGGAATATACATATACAGCAGAGAAAAGTTTATTTCTGAGTGTTGAGTTATTGAGATTTTTCAATAGCGTAGAGTTAAATCGACAATTTGTACTTTGATTAATTCACAACACAGTTTCTTTGATTATGTTAGTTTCTTTATTTGCCATGCAAGGCGAGTGGGAATAGTATGGGCTAGAGTTAGAAACAGGCGGACCCGTGGTGGACCGTGTTGAAGCGAGAACAATAATGGGTTTTTGTATAAAAGGTAATAACGATGTAGCAGGTCACTCTGCCAACCGACGATATGTTGTACGTTTGATGATGCTAGATTTCGAAGTGTCTCTGCTGCGCAGACGAGCCTCCCTCACAGCCTTCGTCGGCTGACGATTTTCGGGAAGGGGAAAATGACTCAAGAGCGCAGAGTCAGGTAGGTAATGTTGTGCATAAGAGCTTAGCTCTGCTCTCTTTGCGCTGCCATGGGCCGGCGCTTAGCCGAACACTGAGTTTATTTCAGAGCCGGTAACTTCGAATTCATTGTCGAATGGTATTGCCTTGGACTGAACAGATTTGTGGATAAGCAAGGCTACCCCGCCGAATCTGTTTTTGGGGTATGCTCGTGTTAATTGTGTAGTTCACAGGAGTAGAAAAGAAGTGATGGGGCTGTAGATGGGTTTCCTGGAATGAAATTATATGAGGCGAGTATTTTTTAATCATTATTAGGAGTTCACTATAGTTTTTATACCCGTACTCAAAAAAAGAGTTAAGAGTGAAGAGATAGAGCCATGTCTGTCTGTCCGTCTGTTCGTCCGTCCGTTTTGTTTGTCGACTAGATACCAGAGACTATAAGAGCTAGGGCAACCAAATTGGGTTTCCAGACTCATGTGTCTGTCCGTCTGTTCGTCCGTCCGTTTTGTTTGTCGACTAGATACCAGAGACTATAAGAGCTAGGGCAACCAAATTGGGTTTCCAGACTCATGTGATATCACACTGATACAAGTGTATTTCAAAATTTCGCCCCGCCCCCTTCCGCCCCCACAAAGGACGAAAATCTGTGGCAGGCACATTTTTAAAGATACGATAAAACTAAAAACGCAATATCGTAGAGAATTCCCATATCTACCAGATTGCTGAATCTGAATTTGATCGGATCATAATTATAGCCAGAATTAAGAAACTAATTTTCTGTTGGTTCTTCCGCCCCCTCCTGCCAGAGAGCCGCTACCAATCTCTTTGTCGCTCGCACACTCTGCCGCGTTCAGTGCGCGAGCAACCCCTAGCGTAGGAGATGTAGAATCTAAATGGAACATGTACAATCTACATGTTAGATGTAGAATATACATTGTAGATGTAGATAGCAGATAGCAAATGTAGCAAACAAATGTACAATTTTTTTTTTTTTATTATTACGGGATTTTATTTATCGAACTTCCCTATTAGAGACTTACGACAAGTATACAAATCTTAGCCTAATATATTTATTTAATTAATTACACTTAATTACTTAAAGTACGTCCCTAGCTAAGTATTATTTCTGGGTGGGGAGGTTAAAGTGTGCCAAGTTAAAGACTGCGCAAGTCAATAAGGATTGGCTTGAAGCTTGGCCTGATACTTTGCTTTCACCTTGGCAATTTCATATTTAACTGATCCTACACTTAAGTCGTTATGGATATTTTCAATCCATATGTACCATGGTGTCCCAGTAATAGTTCTTAGTATCTTCGATTGAGCGCTCTGGATTATTTCTAAATTACTAACGCAAGCATTTCCCCATAGCTCGGAGCCGTATGTCCAGATGGGTTTGAGAACTGCATTGAAAAAAAGTACTTTGTATTCCAGTTTTAGTGGTAAACGGGTGTTTATTAGCCAATGTAGATTACTAGCTTTAAATTTAAGTAGATTTCTCTTCGCTTCGATGTGTTTACGCCAAGTAAACTAGATGATTAGATGAAATAATAAGTGTTCCGTTGCTCTTGTTAAGCACTTGGAGCGACTTAGTATCATCAGCAAATGTAGAACCACACGCGGTCGAAAGCCTGGGCGATATCCAGAAAAAGAGCGGAGAAATACTCCCGTCTTTCAAATGCATTTCGTATCTCAGAGGTTATTCGGTTTACTTGTTCAATGGCTCCATGTTTTTCGCGAAATCCAAATTGGTGCATCGGGATGGCACCGTTGATGCATAGGTGTTGATTGATACGATTTAGGAGTAGCTTTTCAAATATCTTTGATAGGCAAGGCAGTAGACTAATAGGTATATATGATGATGGCTTGGACTTGTCTTTTCCGGCTCTATGGATCATTGTGATGAATGATTTCCTCCATTCTTGAGGATAATAGCCCCATTTCATCATGATGTTGAATATCACAGTAAGGAAATGTACTGCACAGCTCTGCAATTCTATGACCATTTTGGGGGAGATGAAATCGTGGCCCGGAGCTTTCTTTTACTTTGAGATTTGGTCTATAATGATCCTTCTGACTTCTCCTGATTGGAATATGATAGGTGAAGTAGCTTCGGGATTGTTGGTTGTTGGGAGCACAAAGCTATTTGTTGCTGGGTGTGATGTGAAGATATTTTCTAGATGGACGGCAAATGTTTTTGTTGTTATTTATTTATTATATATATATTATATATATATATATTATATATTATATATACAGAGTTATAAGCATAGCTTAGGACCCGTAGTAGAAACATGAAGCTTTGGCTGCTCTGGCCTTTAGCTATTTATTATATTGTATTTTATATTACGTATTTATTAGAAGAGACTGTATTTACATTAGATAGGCTTATGATAGGGTGGGAGGGCTTACAATTATTTTATAGTAAATTATTATTTTCCCATATATATTTACATTAGACTTTATGGTATATGTCAGCATTTTTGAGAAATGACAAAATCAGGTGTAGATTGGGTTGGGTAGGGTTTTGTAGTAACGTAATGGGGTTCTTGTTGGAGAATATGTTATGTCTATGTTTGGATAGAGCAGCACATGATGTTAGGATGTAGCGAATATTTGAGGATGAGGATTTTTGGCATAGTTGGCAATTGCTGTTGATTTTGGAATTAAGGTAGTGTTCGTGAGTTAGTTTCGAGTGTCCGATGCGTAGTCTGGTTATTTTTGTTTGGTCTGTTCGGGTTAAATTGAGATTTCGGAAAAGTGGTTGGAGTGTGGAGGATGGGGGTGAGATGGTGTGGTACCAGTCTGATGTGGCGTTCATAAATTGTAGCTTCTCCTCTTGAAACAACTTTTTTATGTATTGGTCTATGTATTTTTTGTTGAAGTTAATGGTGGTAATTAAGGGAGTGTGCTGTTTTGGCTCCGTCATCTGCAGTCTCATTTTCTTTGATATTTGTGTGTCCAGGTATCCATAAGAGTTTTTGTTTTGTTTTTATTCTGTGCGAGAAGAGTTCTAACAAGAGCGGGGTAGTAGCTTCTGCTGTTGGTGTTTACTATTGCATCTAATGCGGAGAGGGAATCTGAGCAGATTATGAACTTGCCTGGGGTTTTTCTAACTAGTTCGATTGCTTCTAAAATTGCTATGATCTCTGCAGAAAAGACGGAAGAATAGTTGGGTAGTCTACCTAAACGAAGGATAGACATTTCTGTGGAAATTGCAAAGGTAATAGAGATGTCCGTAACTGACCCATCGGTATAGATGAATTTGCGGTCCGAGTACGATTCTTTAATGGAGAGAAAAGCAGTTTGGTATACTACGTTGTTTGTGTTGTTTTTTGTGTATTGTCGAAGTGTGAGGTCGACAGAATTTTTGTTAAATAGCCAGTATGGCGTTTCCTTTCTTCTCCTGATTGGACCAATAGGTATTTCGAGTTGTCTACACTTGTCGATAAGGAAATCTAAGACTAAGGATGTGGTTCTGTGTTTTTTTAGTGCCGTTTTGGTCAGGAATTTGGCAAAAGGGGTATCTGAACTATTGTGGAGTGATTTAAAAAGTTTGGTTTTTGAGAACGTATAACGTAGGTCGAGGGGGGCGATATTCGCTTCAGACATGAGGTTTTTGGAGGGTGAAGTACGGTAAGCGCCAAAGGCTGCTCTGAGCGCGGAGTTTACTATTGGGTTTATTTTGTTAATGGTGGATTTAGGAGCTTTACCATACAGGAAGAGGCCGTAGTCAATTTTTGAGATGATGAGAGCTTTCATAATTTGTATAAGCGTAGCAGTGTCGCACTTGTACTTTGGGCTGGAGAGACATTTTATAATGATAAGTTTTTTAGATAGTGATGTCGTAAGTTCTGTTATGTGGTCGTTGCATTTGTATTTGCTATTAAATGTGATTCCTAACATTTTAAGAGATCTGACGGGGAGAATTGGCGTGTTTTTTGAGGAGATAGAGCATTTACAGCTATGTTTATTGCATATGTGGATATGTTAACATTTATCTAATGATAACTTTGAACCAAAGAAGTCGCCCAAGTTTTGATATTTTGGAAGAGAGCGTCGATGTGTTTTGTAGTGTTTTTATTTTTATTGAAGTTGATTATTAGCTGAAAGTCATCAGCGTAGCGCAGAATGATATGTCTTTTTGATTTTCTATTATTTTTGATAGTCTATTGTAGGCAATGAGAAAGACGATAACAAATAACAGGAGCCTTGTGGCACTCCATTGTCGATAGGGAAAGTAGCGGAGAGTTGTGCGTTTGGTTTTACTATAATTTTTCTGTTAGACATGAAATTTTTAACGTAGTTTATAATTTTTGGACCAACTTGCCATTCTATTGGCTTTTCTGTGACGTCGTGCACTCCAATGCGATCAAAAGACTTAGAGAAGTCTAGGGAGACGATGGATGTGCGTCTTCTTTTGCGGAGAGAATTTGTAATCAGGTGGTCTACATAGAGGAGACAATCAGTTACAGATTTTTTCCGCTTAAAACCAAATTGGTTCTTTGAAATTAGGTTGTTATGTTCCACAAACCACCATAAACGCTTAGCGACGATATCCATTGCTTTGGAAATGCATTGGTTCAGAGATATGGGACGATAAGAGTCAGGTTTAGTTTTGTCTGAGTCGGGCTTATTTATTGGAATGACTAGGCTTGTTTTATATTGTTGCGGTGTGTATGAGTTGAGAATATTATTGAAGTGTTGGGTTATTCGGTGATTTAGTGTTGGGACTGCATGCTTTATCATAGGGTATGATATCTTGTCGAGGCCTGGGCTGTGTCCTTTTAGAGAGTTAAGAGAGCTTAGCAGCTCGATTGTACATATATCAGCGTCTATTGTTTTACCTGATTGGCTTGGGGTGTAGTGGGCGGGAAGGCTAAGTATATTTGATTTGTGGATGAAGAAGGATGAAGGAATGCGAGAAGTTACTGTCTAATGAGGAATCTGACCAGAACAGAGCAAACGTATTAGCAATAATGTTAGTATTTGTGGTACTCGTTGTGGACTGTGGGTTATATATGGCGTGGATCAACTTTGTGGGATTTAAGCCACAGAAGGAACGTATGTTAGGCCAGATTTTCGCACTTGGTGTTTTTGGATTAATTTGGGATGTGAATTCGCCTATTGCTAGCTTTTTAGCTTCTCTGGTATGGAGTCTAAATAACGCATTCTTCTTTCTGAAGTCTATTATGTTTTCTAGAGTTATAAGTCTGTTTATTTTTCTCTCTTTTTAGTTTTTTTAGAGAGCTATTCCACCAGGGAACCGTTCGGGGAGTTTGCCGGAGAGATGTCTTTGGGATTGCTCTATGCGCACATTGTAGAATAATTTTATTTAAGTTAGCCGCTTCTTTGTTGACTTCTGGTGCTGTTGCTGTTTTATTGTTGATAGTTTGCATTAATCTCTCATACATTTCCCAGTTGGCTTTCCTTAGTATGAAGCGGTTTCTAGGGGGTGTGAGATGTTGGGGTTTTTGAAAAAAGGAGAGGTTGTCAGTACGTTTCCAGGTAGAATAGGATATATGAAGGATGCCAGCTTTTAAAATCTCCAGTATTGATTGTTGAGGTGTTCGAGTTAATATTATTTTTCAGAGTTTTAATATTGAAGGTTTTGTGTGGAGGAATATACATATATAGCAGAGAAAAGTTTATTTCTGAGTTTATTTCAGAGCCGGTAACTTCGAATTCATTGTCGAATGGTATTGCCTTGGACTGAACAGATTTGTGGATAAGCAAGGCTACCCCGCCGAATCTGTTTTGGGGTATGCTCGTGTTAATCATCATGCCATCTATCACTCTCTCTATTACCTAACTCTCAATAACTGTTCTTTCGCTCTCGCTCTTGTAACTTTTTGTGCAGTAACGCTCTCAATTATAAGCTGTTGCTTCAACCACTCTCCTCTCTCATCTTTTACCGATTTCGCTTTAAGCATTGCTCTAAGCATTTGCTCTGCACAGTGGTCTGATTGCTATTTGTTTTGAACTTTTTTCCCAAAGTAAAAAAAAATAAAAGACATAAATATGGAATTTTCTGTCGT
Organism: Drosophila obscura; assembly: GCF_018151105.1. Lineage (NCBI taxonomy): Eukaryota > Metazoa > Arthropoda > Insecta > Diptera > Drosophilidae > Drosophila > Drosophila obscura. Next base: position 1,775,117 of record NW_024542848.1, on the reverse strand, counting down.
CTGTGCCAAAGAAACCTGCAAGAAGCAGATCACCCATGACCAGCCCAATATCCCCTGCTGGCTTTGCGAAAGCGTAGTGCACGCAAAATGTGTAGAGATCTCGGGCCGTATAGGAGACGCCATTTCCCAAAACAACGGCCTACATTATAGTTGTGAGGAATGCCGTGCTGTGGAAAACGACATGCGTTCGTTCATGAGGCAGACGCGGAGTGGCTTCAAAGAGCTGATCGTAGGCTTTAAACAGCAATATGATCGGCTCTTGGCCATGAACACTCAGTTCAGCAGCTTACAGCTGCTGGCTGAGTCTCCGAGGCGCAAGAAGTCTACTCCGCCGGCATCTGAAAAACTTACTCCGACCACTCCCTTAGTGCAGCAGTTGATTACGTTTGCTACTCCAAGGGCAACGATCGCTGCTGGTGATGCAGATTCGGGAGCCGAATGCGTCACTTCGGAGAGTATACAGTTAGAAATGTCTGTAGAGTCCGTGTCCCAACCCCTTAACTATCCCCTCAGTTTCGCTCCTACCAGCTAATAGATGTCCAGGTCCACCGGATACTGCCATCACAGGTACTAGGCCTGTGGTGCCAAAACCACTGGTGGGAGTCCCACCAAAGCGACAAGTTTTTGTCTCGCGGCTAGCCCCTGACCTCACATCCAATGATGTGACCGCTTTTATACAAAGCAAAATAAAAGCCGTCGGCTTAAAGGTGGAAAAATTTAACTTTTCTTACGCCAGGGAGATATCTTCTTTCAAGATAAGCGTCATCCCAACTCAATTTGAAACCATTTGTTCCGCCAAGTTTTGGCCAGAGCATTTGGTGGTTAAAGAGTTTAAGGCTAAGAAAAAGAATAGGCCCCCATTACTCTTCCTAGCATTCAGACCAGTGCTCCATCTCCTTCCTCATCTTCCACCTCTACTTCCACCCATCCAAAAAACTAACTTCCTCTCTTGTAGTTACCTACCTGAATGCTAGAGGCTTGCGTAGTAAGCTCAGCACTCTTTTCCTTGAGAGTCTCGCATTCTCATCCCACGTTATTGTGTTCACCGAGACCTGGTTAAAGCCGGACATCCTTAGTTCCGAAGTTTTGGCAGGTCGGTACACAATTTTTAGAAATGACCGTTTGTCTCGACGTGGAGGTGGGGTCCTTATTGCATTGGACTCAAACTTCACGTCGGAACATTTCATGGTCCAGGTTCAACAAGACCTGGAATTTCTGTGCGTCAAATTGATTCTCTTAGGCTTTTCCATTTTCATTACTTGCTCGTATATTCCACCTTCCTCGTATATCTTAATATACGAGCATCACCTGTCCGCTTTAAAAACTGTTTCTTCCTCGCTATCAGATAAAGACCATATGATAGTTTTTGATGATTTCAATTTGCCAGGTACTGTTTGGTCTTCGGTAAACGAGTCTAATAACCTTGTGCCCATTTCACGACATGACTTTATCGACGGCTTGCTAGACCTATCCCTGTCTCAAGTCAACCATGTGAAAAATTCCTTGGGTCGATTGCTTGATCTGTGCTTTGTCTCGGATCCGACCATAGCGATGTTAACCCGAGCCCTTCCGCTCACTATACCTGAAGACTCTTACCATCCTACATTCGAAGTGTCAGTCGATATTGGCCCTACTGTATTGGATCGAATGGGTAGGATATCTGAACGTGTCCGCTGCTTTCGTAAAGCCGAGCTTACGAAGCTTAATAACCTCATTAGAGATTTTGATTGGTCTGCTCTGTACTTGTGCACTGACGTTATGAAAGGCAGAAACATTTTTTATAATGTATTTGACACATTTTTTGATTCTTGTGTCCCACTTTCTTGTCCGGTTAGATCTGGGAAGCCTCCTTAGTTTACCAAAGAGTTATCCAGTCTAAAAAACTTAAAATCAAGACTTTATAAAAAATTTCGAGAAGTTGGTTCTCCCTCTTATCTCTCTATTACTATATAATAATTCGGTCAAATTTCACCGTTCTTAACGCTCAATGCTATAAAAACTACCTATCTCGATGCAGGATACGATTTTCACAGGACCCTAAACAGTTTTACAGCTTCGTAAATAGTAAGCGTAGAACGTCCGCACATCCATCCTCGTTATCTTTTCTCAATATGTCAGCAAACAAATTGCCGGTCAGGAAATTGCCGATCTTTTTGCCAAATTTTTCCAAGCAACCTATTCTCATGAAAGCTACTCTGGTCAGCCGTATCCATACAGTTTACCAATGTCGAATGGCATCTTCAGCCCCTTGTTAAATGAAAGCTCACTGCTTCATGATCTTCGACTAGTTAAGCCGGTGTTTTCACCAGGTCCCGACGGAGTTCCCTGCTGTGTACTTAGGTACTGCGCCGACGCTCTGTGTGGACCCTTGCTTAAACTATTCACCCTATCCATTAACTCCTCATGCTTCCCCCCCCATCTGGAAGGAATCTTTTATTATTCCGCTCCATAAGAAAGGTAGCAAGTCTGATGCAAATAATTATAGAGGTATATCTAAGATATCCGCTATTCCTAAAATGTTTGAAAAAATTTTAACTCCGCATTTGAAACATATCTGCAAATCACTTATATGTCCGTCCCAGCACGGATTTATAAGGCGACGATCAACAACCACAATTTATTAGAGTTTACCTCTCTTATCATTAAAAGCTTTCAAGGTAACTTGCAGACATATGTCATTTACACTGATTTTAGTAAAGCATTCGATTCTGTAAACTATTCCCTTTTAGCACAAAAACTTGACCCTTTTTTTATTTTTTATTATTACGGGATTTTATTTATCGAACTTCCCTATTAGAGACTTACGACAAGTATACAAATCTTAACCTAATAAATTTATTTAATTAATTACACTTAATTACTTAGAGTACGTCCTTAGCTAAGTATTATTGCTGGGTGGGGAGGTCTCTTCGCCGGAGTCGTGTATGGCTAGTGTGCCAAGTTAAAGACTGAGCAAGTCTATTAGGATGAGCTTAAAGCTTGGCCTGATACTTTGCTTTCACTTTGGCAATTTCATCTTTAACTGATCCTACATTTAAGTCTTTATGGATATTTTTATTCCGTATGTACCATGGTGCCCCAGTGATAGTATCTTAGTATCTTCGAAAGACCTCTCTGGATTACTTCTAAATTACTAACGTAAAGGTTGCTTGAACTTTTGCTCATTTGCATGTATCCGCCAGTCTGCTAGCCATTTTTCTAAGGCCACGAGATGAGAGGTGTTCCGTGGCCCTTCTTGGGCACTTGGAGCGACTTAATAAGGCAGTATCATCAGCAAATGTCGAAGTTGTTGTTAGGCTGTTTGTCGGTAGATCTGCTGTGAATATGATATACAGTGTCGGTCCAAGCACGCTGCCATGCGGTACACCAGCTTCAATTGGATGCTATTCAGAGAAGAAATCTTTGCATCGTACTGCGAAACTTCTTTGCTGTAGGTATGACTCCAATATTCCATGGATGTTCTGTGGAAGTAATATTTTGATATTGTGGATTAAGCCATCTAACCAAACGCGGTCGAAAGCCTGGGCGACATCCAGAAAAGCAGCGGAGCAATACTCCCGTCTTTCAAATGCATTTCGTATCTCAGAGGTTGTGAAGGAGCAGGCTCCTTCACAACAACAGGGCAGTGGACACCGTCCTACCACAAGGGTAGCAAAACCCACACGGGCCCATCGGGGCGGGCCAGCAAACAGAACTGCCAATACTTTTGATTTTGCTATTTCTTATTTTTCCTATCGATTTATTACTTCATTTACTCCATATTATCCATTATTACTCATATTAGACGTAAGAAGTTAACGAAAATATATATAATAAGAAATTAAACTAAGCATTGGTTAGTGGGACCGATGGCCACTGGGAGCAGTCAGGTACCATCACTAAGAACCAAGAACTAGCACCCAGAACCAGGAACCAGCAGTAGGAACCAAGAACCAGCACCCAGAACCAGGAACCAGCAGCAAGAACCGAGAACCAGCACCCAGAACCAGGAACCAGCAGTAGGAACGAAGAACCAGTACCAAGAACACGAAAGAGAAACACCGAGCAAACGAAAAGGGAGGATACGCTTAAGAGAGCGATAGGCGGGCCTAAGCAAAGAGAACGGAGCTGGCCGTCGGGAGAAGAGAACCCTAGCCAAGCATAACTGGCACGCGTCAGAAATATGAGCGGCAGAGCCAACGACGCAATGCTAGGGCAAAGCCGAAAACCACCCCAAGCCAGCCCACAGCAGCCGAGAGACGAGCAGCGCCGCAACGCAAGAGATAATCGACGATCGGCTCAGCGTTCGGCAGCTAAGCTACAAAGTGGCCAGGCCGGGCAGAATTACCGGCAGAGGCCGGATCAAGCGGCTTGGCACGCGTCAAAAAAGATGCGAGCTGGGGGTCGAAAAATGGTGTCAGAAGTGAGCAGTAGAGTTCCAGAGCAGAGTCCAGAGCGAGTGGATTGGCAACAACACAGGACCCAGCCAACGACACCGACGGAATCCTGCCCGCTGAAGATTTCCCCAACACGGAGGCCACCGAGAATCAGCGAAATAACACCAAACCAGGCGAAAGAGGACGGGTAAGCCGGCTCACTTACGTGGGTGTGTAGGGAGAGAAAGAGACGGTGCGATAGGTAGGGACCCAACCACGGATATAATAAAGAATATATATAAAACGCTCTTGGTTATTGTATCGGCTGCCACCAAACTGTACCCTTCCATCTCTCCACCACTATCCTTGGGGAGACGGGCCATAGCATCGGTACGCGGTCAACGCACGGTGACTGTGGTCCGCCCCTCCCCCTTCCCGTAGCACCTTCCCCGTAGAAAACCTCGCCTTTTTCCCCCCGGAGGACCAGTTGAAAGGTGTGTATACGGGCACGCACGGCACGCACGGCACCCCCAAACTGGAGTCCCCATTCCCCCCGAGCATTTCCTTCCCGTGCCTGGCTGTAAGTGCCCCGTTCCGATCCCACGCGTGGAGCGCCGCACTTTTCCCTCGCCACTCATTCCAATCTCTAGGTCCCAAAAATACAAATAGGCTGTATTAGGATCGGGCCCTGGGCAGACTGAGAGGCTGTGCCCCGGCCTGAGAAAACATCCTTACAAGGTTATACGGTTTATTTGTTCAATGGTTCCGTGTTTTTCGCGAAATCCAAATTGGTGAGTCGGGATGGCACCGTTGATGTGTAGGTGTTGCTTGATACGATTCAGGAGCAGCTTTTCAAATATCTTTGATGGGCAAGGCAGTAGGCTGATAGGTCTATATGATGATGGCTTGGACTTGTCTTTTCCGGCTTTATGGATCATTTTGATGACTGATTTCCTCCATTCTTGAGGATAATAGCCCCATTTCATCATGCTGTTGAATATCACAGTAAGGAAATACACTGCACAGCTCGGCAATTCTATGATAATTTTAGGGTAGATGAAATCGTGGCCCGGAGCTTTCTTTTGCTTTGAGATTTGGTCTTTAATGACCCTTGTGACTTCTCCTGATTGGAATATGATAGGCGGAGTAGCTTCGGGATTGTTGGTTGGTGGGAGCACTAAGCTATTTGTTGCTGAGTGTGTTTTGAAGACATTTTTTAGATGGACGGCAAATGTATTTGCCTTCTCTTTGTTGCTGCCCACTCTCCTGTTTGTGTACGCAAAGGTGATTCACTTTCGATTGGTGGGCATACGGCTGATTTAGCTTTCCATATTGGGAATCGTTTTCTAATTGTGGACGGTTGCTCCATTTGGACATTTGAGCTCGGTTTTTTTCATCTTCTAGGGCTCTGCGTAGTAGGTGGTTGGCTATTTTTAGCCGCTCTTTCGAGGCAGGTGATCTGTGTGATTGCCACTCTCGGCGAAGCCTTCTTTTATCGCGTAGCAGCACTTCAATGTGCCTAGAAATACGACTGCTGTTGGAAAGTTTATTAGATGCTAATATTGGTGTTGAGTGTTTTGCCGCCAGTGACATTGAGGTTAACAATAAATGTTTGGGCAGCTATCAATATGAGAACTTATGTACTTCCTGTATTTAAGCCAATCTGTTGTGCTAGAAGTTAGAAAGTGTGGGCGTTCCGAAAGCTGTGGATGGTCGTAAGGGTGAAGTAGAATGGGCGAGTGATCCGATGATAGATCTGTTAAGTGATCTACATGAATCTGAGCTTGCAGCACCCTTCGTGTAACTGCAAAATCAATCAAGTCGGTTTGCTTGTTTGGATCTGTGGGCCAATATGTAGGCTTGCCCGGAGAGATAAAGTCTAGCTTGTTTCGTGACGTTATTATAGCTGTAAATGCCTTAACCAAAGCAAGATGAAAAGACATCTACATTTGTTGAGTTCAATATTAAAACTGGATCTTTATTAAAATTGTATGAGATTAGGTAGCTCTACTGTGTAGCAAAACTAGGCTTAGGTCTAGTGCCAACGCAGTGGTATGTGTTTGTGTGTGAGCACACTGGAGCTCTGGTAACAAAATAAGATAGCACATGTGTGTACAATTGGTGTGACATCGGCGACCAACGCATCGCAGACATCTGTCAGCGTGGGACCTTTTTAAGAGATTTCTCGGCTGTGCACTTAAGAACTAGACAATTTATGAAAAAAAAAAAAATAGGTGTAATACCCTAAAATATGCTTTTTTTATTGTTTGTTTTAACTTACCATGCTTTCCGATATGACAATGCCTTGCAATTGCCGCCTTACATTTATTTTTCTTACAAAATATACAAATAAAATTACAGTTATTATTATTACTAAAATTAAAGATGTGTGCCCGGAAAGATGGTGAAATTTTAGTTCTTTTAATTCTAGCTTGTGCGTTTTCAAATAATTTAATTCATTTTGTATACGGTTTATTTCGTCTGTATGATTAATAATTGGTGAGTCTAATTGGTTCCAAACAATCTTGCGTATTTTGCTGATGTCTCCTATATATGACAAAGACAATGTTCCCTGATCTTCTGTTTCTATAGTGTGATGAGGAATTAGAATCTTATCATTAACTCGAGCAGTACAATCCGACCTAATTGTTAAAATCCCCTGTTCCGGCAATTCTACTATCTCTAAGTTTGTGGTGCCGCATTGTATCCTAGCCCTTGCATTATTCTCAGCCTTAAAAAACCAACTACTTTTTCTTTACAACTCTATCCAATACGACTTGCTCTCCACTATTGACATATATATGCAATTTGATGCTCTATTTGGTTTGAGAGGCTTCAATTCACAACTGCCATCGCTGGCACTACTCCAAGGCTAACTTCCTTCACAAACTCTTTTATTAGATTGCCACCTTTGGTACTTATTGAGGGTAGATTCTTTCATAAGGTGATATGCATCTATCTCGAAGTTATAAACTAAATACTGACTGGGCTTTAAAATGTTAGTATTAAGTCGACCATGATTAATATCTATTAATAAGCTTATGATTCCAGATTGTATTTTCTCGCATTCATCTATTATGTTACTTAATTGTTTGGTTATCATGAAGAATTTGATAGATTCTCTGTACACATAATATGATTCTTGTAGTGTAGCAGTCATATTCTCAATTCGCGTATTCATTCCCTTAAAATTCCTATTTACCTCATCAGTGGTTTTTTTTTAAATGTTTGTTGTAGAATCAATTAAAGAAGTTTGTTTCTTACTTAGCTCCTTCAGATTGTGCTGATTGCTTAATAAGTTTTTCATATTATCCTCCATTTGAACCCTATCCCAAATAAAATATGATATAGGGATCCCATAAATCCAAATGGAGCTCGCTTATTTCGTGCCCTTCTTTGAGCCATGAACAGTTTGTTATTTTCTTCCAAGTCTAACATTTTCTTTTCTGTATTTTCCAAAACTAAAAGGCATTGGTCTTCGAAAGTATGAAGCCTTTCGCAAATCAATTTCATTTTCGGAACCAAATCTTTACCCTTTTTTAGCATCTCAAAATAGGTGTCCATATTATAGAAAATTATTAGATTCCAAGAGGAGGCTACTATTTCAACATCCCCCATTGGATCTAAATATATTGCCGAAGTCTTTCATTGCATATTTTGGTTTATCACGGGTCTAGAAAATTGACAACTTAATATAAATAACAACATGGCCATTATAAACCCGAGTCTTGACATTCTCGATGAATTTCTAGTCTGCCATTTTTGCTGGATCTCTTCAGTGTCAGCCTCAACCTTGGCGACAGACTTAATTCCGTCTAAGGGACAAATTTTACTGATGGGTCTAGTGATAAATCCATCTTGCAATTTTACCTCTACCACTCTGACCTTTTCATCTTTGCCTTTATGGATTTTTCCACCTTTCCTATTGGCCATCTGGCTGGATGACAATTTTCATCTTTTAAGAGGACAATTTGTCCTTCTTCCATATTAGGACTTTCCCTCTTCCATTTGTGCCTCTGCTGAAGAGTATTTATTATTTATTTATTTATTGAAGACTAGCAACTATCTGCTAACATACATTATGATTAAAATTAAAGGAAAAAAAAAAAAGTGGATATAGGAAATAATTAAAAACAAGTGGATTGTAAGAACAGGTATATCTTACAGGCTATAATTTTAAGGGATAATTCAGGGGATAGGGTGCGATAAAGATTATTATAATTAGAGCATAAGATTCGAAAAGGGTCGTGTTGAGCGTAATTAGACCTACAGAAGGGTAGGTCTAAGGGGAACAGAAAAGTCAAGCAGGCCAAGAAGTGCTTCTGAGTCAACAAGCCCAACTAGGAGCTTGTGTACAAATATAACGCCGTTACAAATTCTGCGATGGCGCAAAGAAGGGAGGTTTAAAAGATGTAGCCTCGATTGATAAGGTAGCAAGATTCTATCCGAGTCCCAGTTAAAATTACGTAAGGCAAAAATTAAAAATTGTTTTTGGACCGACTCGAGAATGGACTGTTGCTCCTTGTACTGTGGACTCCACACACAAGAACAATATTCCAGAATCGGACGAACCAAGGAGACGTACAGTGTTTTGGTGACATACGGGTCATCAAACTCCTTGGACCAACGCTTTATAAACGCTAGAACACCCTTAGCTTTATTTACAGTTGCAGCTATATGGCTATTAAAACACAGTCTATGATCGAAAAGAACTCCAAGGTCATTAGAACTCGAAATTCGTTCGAGGGCATGATTTCCTAGAGCGTACGAGACAAAGTGTGGAGTGCGACGGTAAAAAGTCATAAGTTTGCATTTAGAAAGGTTCAGAAAGAGGAGATTTGTTGAACACCAAATTTGCAACTCTTTTAGGTCGAGTTGAAGGCGTTTGTGCAGGTACCAATCAGAGAAGGAGAGATAGATTTTAACATCGTCAGCGTACATTAGAGTAGAGGAGTATGTTATAACTTTACGAAGGTCATTCACAAATAAAATAAACAGAATTGGACCTAAATGACTACCTTGTGGCACTCCTGATGTAACATTAACGACATTCGACAACACATTAGTAAACAAAACACATTGTGTGCGGTTAGAAAGATATGACGAAATCCAGTTTAGAAGATTAGTGGGGAAACCAATTAAAGAAAGCTTGTGAATGAGAAGAGAATGGTTCACGGAGTCGAAAGCCCTGCTAAAATCCGTGAAAATTACGTCTGTTTGCAGGGAGCTTTGAAATCCTCGGTTAATTGCAGAAGAGAACTCGAGAAGGTTTGTCAATGTTGATCGATGTTTAAAAAATCCGTGTTGCGATGGAGATATCAGACTCCTGCATAGGTGTTGCAATTGCCTGGTAATAAGGAACTCAAGCAGCTTTGGAATGGCGGAAAGTTTAGCAATACCTCGGTAGTTCTCAATGTGAGATCTTGAACCCTTTTTGTGAAGCGGAATGATATAGGATTCGTTCCAAATCACTGGAAGACAGGACCGTTCCAATGATAGGTTGAAAAGATATGTCAACGGTTTGCATAAGGACTGGGCACAGTGTTTTAAAATACAACTTGGTACCTTGTCTGGTCCCGCCGAGAATGATATGTCAATCGTTTACAAAGCTTCTAGAACATCACTTTCCTCAAAGAAAGGCAGAAAAATGCTGTTGGCATAAGGTAAATGGTAGGGATACGGAGTAGATGCATGGTAGATATGTGACGAGTACGTTGATTGGAAGAAGGTGGCAAATAAATTTGCAATACCAGCAGCAGAAGATTCAGATTTGTTTTGATAATGGAGGGATGGAGGAAATGCATTGCACTTACGTTTAGAATTAACGAACGAATAGAATTTTTTTGGATCACAACGAAAATGTTTACTACATCGGGAAAGGTATTGATTATAACAAAGACTATTAACAGTGAGGAATTGAGAACGAGCGGAGGAATATTGGGCGAAGACAATCATAGATCCAGTATTCTGATACTTTTTATAGAGCCTAGTTTTTCTATTCTTTAAATAAGACAAATTCTTGGAGAACCAAGGAGGTTTTGACGACAAAGATTTGATGACAGGAACATATATATTAAGGGCGTCGTTAATAGTTTCATAGAACGAGTTGACTGTTTCGTCAATGTTCGGGAACACGTGGAGAAAAGACCAGTCAATGTGCGAGAGGTGAAGGTTTAGCTCAGCAAAATTAGTTTTCCGAAAACACTGTATGCGGGTGGGTGCCATGGGATTGGCAGCGCAACTGGATCGGACACACTCAAGGGATATGGCTAAAGTTGGATGGTAGGGGTCTTCAGGAAGTGATACTGGACTTACTCTGGAGACCGTAGCAAGAGCAGCATCACAAACAAACATAAGGTCAAGTAGTCTATCCCTACTATTTCGTATGGAATTAATTTGAACTAGGGAGTTATCGGTAAGCCCGTCAATAAAATCGTTGTCGTAATTTGGTAGCAACAGGTTAGACTCATCACTAGGCAGCCAAGAAAGAAGTGGTAAGTTAAAATCACCCATGACAATAATATGATCGTTGCAACCTAAAGTAGATACAATAGTCTCAATTGCATAAAGGTGATAAGAGTAAACCTCAGCATCTGATTTGGGAGGAATGTAAGAGCAAGTCAAATAGATCGATACCGATCCAACACAAACTTTGACTACAATGAATTCAATGCCATAGATATTGTTGAATGGGAACAATTCGGATGAGAAATCCGTTTTCACAGCAATCAGAACCCCACCAGCAAAAGATGGACGGTCCAATCTATATGTGATAAACTTTGGAACGAAAATTTCATGATCATAGACGGAGGAGTTAAACCAGGTTTCAGTTAAAGCGACAGCGTCAAAGTCAAAAGAGGAACTATTCGTATGTATTTGACACAATTTGCCTAACAGACTGCGTACGTTCTGGTAATGAATAATAAAAAGGTTATTTAGTTTTTTGAACAACCAGGGCCAGTAGTATTGGGACTCTGGATAGAGTCTTTATGTAGGAACTCATGCATAATTGTACGCTCAGGCCAAATAGACGGGTCGAGTGATCTGGATAGTAAAGAATCGGGAAGAAGAATCTTAAAGGAGGAAATATTGCGCTTATGTCTAAAAACGAATTTGGTCACAATTATATCATTAAGCGAGGCGTTAAGTCTAGAGCAAAGATGTTGCTTGACATCCTCTATTGTAGCCTCCGGTATAAGACGGGAGACAAAGATAGACTTTCGAGGTACCACTGCTCTTAGTTGAAGTCCCGAGCGAGAGAGAGAAGGTGGAGCCACTCCCAAAAGAGATCTCGTCGCAGAAACGATGGCAGCGTCGGTAGCAGGGAACAGGATCAGTGACAGGAACGGTGGGGACATCATCAGCGGTCAGCACGTCCACACTGGGAGCAATCACAGCGGAGCCGACAATGATGGACGTAGTAACTGCTTCATTGCTATTCGGTGTGAGAAATACCGGAGCGACTGAAGGCGGATTGACTAACGCGAGGCTTGACCGCTCGGAGTAGCAAAGAATTCCGATGTATGTAGATGAGAGGCAGGCGTTCCAACTCCAAGAGGTTGTTTTTAGGTTAGGTTAGGTTTATAGGGCTGCTCGACTAAAGTCGAGGTCACTCGGAGGCAAGTCTGCCCATTGTGATGCCCACACTCGTCACGGGATATTGTCCGGTGCCTAGGGAGGTTTCGCAAACCATCCCGAGGCCTCTATAAAGAGCACCAGTTTCTCTAGAGGCATGTTTGCCAGGCTGTCCAGATCTTCGTAGAAGGTGCCACCGAGTATTCGGTGACGCCTCCCCATGAGTGCAGGACAGTTGCAGAGAAGGTGCTGGATGCTCTCTATTTCCTCCTCGTCCCTGCAGCTGCGGCAGAAGTCATGGTGGGGCAGTCTGTACCTTGTGGCCATGCGGCCGATGACACTGTGCCCCGTTATAGCTCCTGTCAGTGTTCGCACCCGACTCTTCCTGAAGCTTAGGAGAGTCTTGGTGCGTTTAAGGTCATAGTGGGGCCAGAGCGAGCGAGAGATCTCACAGTTGGGTGTGGTGTTCCACCTCCTGTCCGATCTCGTTCTGGCTCGGTCCATCATCTGCGAGATGATGTCTCGTAGTGGTCTCCTTATGTCGCTGACTGCGTCCGCCATTGGCTTGGCCGATCCAGTTCTGGCACACTCGTCCGCACTCTCGTTGCCCGCTATGTCGGTGTGACCCGGAACCCACGTGAGTGTGATTGAGTGCGCGCTGATCTGGTTTAGTGCGTCCACCGTATCACGTACGAGTCTGCTTGTGGTCTTGCAGGATACCAGGGCTTTGATGGCAGCCTGACTGTCGACGCAGATTGCTATGTTCCTCGGAGGTATCTCCAAGGTGTATACCAACTTTGCCGCTTGCCATACTGCATATATCTCCGCCTGGAATACACTGCACCAGTCTGGTAGTCTAAGGGATATGTTGGTTGCTAGTTCTTCGGAGAAGATTCCAGCTCCTGTCCCTTCGGCCGTCTTTGACCCGTCGGTGAGAGCTCGTCTGACCAAGGACAGTATTACCTTCCACCCCCGGTATTTCCTTTAAAGTTTCTTTTCCATGAGAACTCTGAAACACAGTAGTCACTCCCCTGGCCGTTCCACTCTCCTTCTCATACGGAGTATAGGTGGCGTGGCCATAAGGCGATGGCTTGAAGAACTGCGCGGCTAATAGCCTAGCGGCACTGCTCAGCCACGGGCTATCGGTTCCAGGCCTAACATGGTGTCCAGAGCTGCCTGTGGGGTGGATTTGAGAGATCCAGTGACCCCAGGCGGCCAGGGGGTGGGTACCGCTTCCCACCATACCATGCCTCCGTATGTCAGGATGGGTCTTATTACCGCTGTATACATCCAGTGGATGATGTGCGGCTGTAAGACCCATGTTCATCCAAAAGTCTTCCTACAGGTGTAGAAAGCTGCCATTGCCTTTTTCTTCCTTTCCTTCGTGTTTCTCTTCCAGGAGAGTTTGGAGTCAAGGATGACACCAAGATACTTGGCTTCGCTTGATAGCTTCAAGTGTCGTTCCACCAATTGCTGGTAGTTTGAATCTCGGTACTTTATATCTTCTTGAGAACAGCACTAGTTCTGTTTTTTGAGGATTGACCCCCAAACCGTTCTGCCGAGCCCAGCTGGCGGTGGTGCCCAGTGCGGATTCTAGAAGGTCACTGATTGTGGGCAGAAATTTACCCGTTACCAGTACTACTATATCATCCGCATAGGCCGTGGCCTTATACCCGCTCCTCCCCAGCTGAAGAAGAAGGTCGTTGAGGACAAGGTTCCACAGGAGAGGGGATATAACTCCTCCCTGCGGAGTGCCTAGTGTAACCGTCCTTCTTGACGAGGAGGAGCCAAGGTTGGCGCTTATCGTTCTGCTCCTGAGAACGCTGTCTAGCCATCTGGTTACCGTCGGGTGTGTGCCAATCCTGGCCATTGCGGCCGTTATTGACTCGATCCTGACGTTGTTGAAGGCCCCCTCTATATAGGAAGGCAGGAAGGCCGCCAAGGCATATTCCTTATGGCTTAGAGGCCGACCTTCGTGTAGTGGGCCAACTGACCTTTGGGGGGTGCTCACTGAGGGTCTACTTTTTAATATATAGATCATTTAGTTGCTCCATCTTTTGCAAAATGACGACAGACTATGGGTCGTAGTCCTGGAGTGCGGTTTCTCCCGGCCTGAGACCACTCTCACCTCCTCCACCCATGGGGGACGTACCCAGTTAGGAGGAATTTTCTTCAGCCATGGTAGTAGCTGCAAGTTGCTTGCAGCAGCTTGGATATCACCGTCCCGGTGACTTGTAGGGCTGAATGATTTAATGGCCCAGATAATCTTTTCTGGTGCCATTATATCTCGTATGAGATCCTCGATTTCCTCTCCTGGATGATCCTCAGTGTCGTTGGATTCGTCACCGGTGACATCTAGCAACCCGGAGTGAGTACTCATGAGGAGCTCCAGGGATTCTTGGCTGCTCTCTGCGAAGGTACCGTCCTGGCTATGGAGCAGGCCTGGTGTGGTGGGTGCCTTCGACAGTACACGTCGAAGCGTTGAGGCCTCAATGGTATCATCTATGGCATCGCAGAAGGCTGCCCATGACTCCCTCTTCGCCCTCCTACAGGTGATTTTGTAGGTATTAAAGATGCAGCGATAATCGTCCCATCTTTCCTGTGTGTTTGTCACTTTTGCTTTATTGAAGTGTTTCCTCGATTCCTTTCTGACTTCGCTCAGCTTCCGTGTCCACCACGGGTTGTGATTGGACTTTGGGGGTCGGCTGATCGGGCAGGATTTGAGAAACGCCTTCTGTAAAGCATTAGTGACGGTCTACGCTAGAGGAAGCTCCTCTAGTGCTCCCGTTTGAAGTATGTCCCCTTCCGGTGGGTTGGGCAGCACCTTCTGTACGGTTGCGGACGGTTCCAGCCTGCCTTGGGATTGCGGTATGCCTTGGGCCTCTCCTTGTTCCATTTGATGCTGCACACCATCCTGTAATGGTCCGAGAAGGAACACTCACTGGACACGTGCCAGTCATCGATGGTAAGGGAGTCGCTATTCGAGGCCAATGTTATATCTATAACCTCTGCACGGTTCCTATTGCGGAAGGTGGGGTGGTCTCCCCGGTTGCACACAACAAGATTTGTGGACAGAATGTACTCGAACAGCGACTCTCCTCGGTCCAGTCAGATGTCTCCAGGATCCGGTTCTGTGCCTTGATCAGAACGAGTGTGTCCTCATCCGCCTTAATCGGGGGGGGAATCCATACCTTCATGATCGTTCTCCTGGGAATCTGATCCGTCGGGACCACGCGGAGTGCCGCTCCTGGCCAAAGTTCACCAAAACCTTGGACCGTGGTTTTGAGAAACTCAAGAGTTTCTGCATTGCCACAGGCCACTGCTTTGGCTCCCTTCTACCACTTGATACCCTTGAACTCGCCGACAAACGGGTTATCTGCGCGCACAATGGCATCCTTCATGGCGGTCAGGATCTCCGATTCTGCCTTCAACCAATTGACGTCCGATATCTTCCCCTCTGGGTGACTTTGGTCGATGATGGCTACCAGCAGCTCGGCCGGCGATCCTAGGCTGGCCAGAATGTCATCTGGTTTCGCCTTCTTCGACTCGGAAGCTTTTGTGGAGCCGTCCGTTCTCTGTCGCTTGAACCTTGGCTCTCGACCAGTCGGTTCCACCGGTGCCTTCTGTACAGAGGGCGTTGGTGGTGCCTTGGCACTCGCCGTGTTCTGCGTCAGAGGTGTGGTCTTCCCCCTCTGCTTCCCGGACAACTTTTTCCCCTTTCTCCCTCGCGTTCGCAGACGATGACTTTGAGGGTTGGTCCACCTTCGTCTTCGTGCCAGCTGATGCTGACGCTGAAGTCGACGGTTTGGGGTCCTCAGTCACCGCCGCGTGTGCGCTTGGGGGGGCTTTGTCTCCGTTGGTAGGAGCGACTCCGTTAAGCCGCTCGTACCTCCGCACGTTTTGCTCGTGCTTCTTGAGGCTCCTTTCCCTCGCCGTCAGCGTATCGGGGGGTCTTTGGCTAATACCACGGAGGTATGCCCTGTATCCAGACAGCCGTTTGTGTAGGGTCTCAGCCTCCGTCTT
Source organism: Drosophila obscura (assembly GCF_018151105.1). Taxonomy (NCBI): domain Eukaryota; kingdom Metazoa; phylum Arthropoda; class Insecta; order Diptera; family Drosophilidae; genus Drosophila; species Drosophila obscura. The sequence goes on along the minus strand of NW_024542848.1, from coordinate 1,759,164 downwards.
CTCCTCCGTCACAGGTAGTGGGCCCGAGTCGACCTGGATGTTGGGAACCGTGACTTGTGGCTCCGCCTTCTGCGGCTCCTCGTTGTATCCGAGTCGAGAGAAGGCGGTAGCCAACTCTGCCTCCGACACTGAGGGACCAGTGAAGACGAAGCTTCCGTCTGTGGTTCCCGGTTCCAGATCCTCTATCGTCCCTTTCTGTCTGCGGATCCTTCTGTTGCTTGTGGCATTACGCGATTTGGCAGCCAAGCACTCCACTGCCATCTCGGGTTTCTTACAGTCACAGGATATCGACGCCGGGGGGCCTGCGCTCGCACCCCCAATCACCGCCGGTACTGGGTCTCCGACTCCCTGCACCTTAACTGTTTTTTCGTTATCGGACATTCCCCCAAAACGGATGCGTTTTATCCCTACCGCCAGGGTGAACTACTTTTAGCTTCGGCGCTCCCCCATGACCTGAACGGCTTGGGTGGCCCTTCTGGCAGCATTACGCTACCGCTGGTAAAGCTCTTGGGTTCCTTACGCTTACTAAGCCCCCTCATCGCGGCAAGATGGTAGTTCTCCGAGGGGGAGTATGAGGGATTTTCAGTATGAGGGATTTTCCGTCTAGGAGATTCACTCAAGAGTTTGAGGCCAAGGAATTGTGTTTCCAGGGACAGGAACTTGTCGTTGAGAGCGATAAATTGCTTCCGGACATCCTGAAAACCAGTACGAGTCTGTCTCATAAAAGTGCGCATTTCGGCCTCAATCTCACGGCAGGCCAAACATGACCAAGTCAGACCCATGCGTTTTGAGATGAGATCGTGTAGACGTCCAAAATTACCCCCACCAGCACATTTTATATGGGCGACATTGTCGCACAGCCAACAGCAGAGGAATGAATCGCCGACTATGTTGCCTCCAAATTCGCATTTCTTTGCACTGTAGGCAAGAACCATTTTTGACAGTAGTTGAATCACTGTGCTTAAAGAAAAACGCAAAGTGGGAGCGCAAGCGATATAAGAGTGCAGGCAGCAGAGCGAGCGACGATCAGCAGCAGCGGCAGACGATCCAGCGAAGTGACGAAAACAAACGGTGAAGCTCACGAAACAGAGACACCGAGAGAGCAATTCAAGAAGATGCAGATGCAGGTGAAGTCCAGTGAGAGTGAGAGCAAGAGAGCTTGCACTTATGCTCTCCAGAGCGTATGTTGATAGGCGATGTAGTGAGAGCAGAGAGCAATGATCCAAAGCGGAATGGATAAAAGCACTAACAAATTGCTTGCGCACGTCTGATACGCGTTCGAAATATAAAGTTATTATTAACCCCATTTGTTAAACAGCGAAACAAAGATAATTGGCACAAAAAAGGACCAATTATGATGAGTTTAAGATGTACACGATTTGTTGTAATTAATATTGAAATTAAATAGGCAAAAAGGCAAAAAATGCAGGAGCGAGGTGAAAAGACGACCGGCTTATACTCCTCTTTCCACTTCACCCAGAAATCTCTTTTTATCTTTTGGATTAGTCTCCACCTATCTAAATTTCCAATTTTTTCATCTGTCATTGGCTCCACTATATCTAATGGTGGTCTTCCAATCAAAAAATTACCTGGTGTAAAAACCTCTTGTTGATCAACTCCATTTTCTGCAGAATATAAAGGTCTTGAGTTCAAACATGCCTCTATTTGACACAAGAGCGTTGACATCTCTTCGTATGTTAGGCTGTTGTCCCCGATAACCCTTTTAAGATGATACTTCATGGATTTTACTCCAGCCTCCCAGATACCTCCGAAGTGAGGTCCTGCCGGGGGGATAAAATGCCAATCAATTCTATCTTTTTCAAGTTGCGCAGCAATCATAGTATTTTCTTGGATTGCTGTAACCACATCTTGATCTAACTTTCTTGAAGCTCCTACGAAATTTGTTCCGTTGTCGGAATAGATGTTGGCACATTTACCTCGTCTAGCGATAAATCTTCTAAGTGCTGCTAAAAATGCATCAGAAGTTAAATCACTGACCATTTCTAAATGTATGACTTTGGTAGCCATACAAACAAATACAGCAATATATCCTTTATATGTGTTTTGCCCACGAGTTTTGGAACATTTGACGTAATAAGGACCTGCATAATCTATTCCAGTATTTAAGAACGGGTATGTCATTGTAACTCTGTATTGAGGCAAATTTCCCATTATTTGTTGAGCAGTCTTTTGTCTGTATCTTGCGCACTTTACGCATTCTCTTAGATATTTCTTTAACGAATTTCTGAGCCCGAAAATCCAATACTTTCTTTGGATATAATTACGCATTAAGCTTATGCCTCCATGTAAAGATTCTTTATGGGCATTTTTAATTATTAACCCTGATACGTGACATTTGTCTAAAATTATTGGATGTTTAACATCAAATTCGGCGGCGGAGTTTTGCAATCTTCCACCCACTCGAAGTATTCCATCCGTGTCTAGAAACGGATTTAAAGACAAAATTCTGCTATTTGTCTTTATTTCTTTGTTGTTTTTTAGGCATTGTATTTATGCCTATCAGCACAGCTTCCTCTATAGTTTGCTGTTGAGGCCACTGCTCCTTTGATTCAGCTAGCCATTTAGGACCTTTCCACCAAAGATCGCAGTTAGTCAATTGGTTAGAACTAGTTCCCCTAGATGCTAAGTCAGCTGGATTATCTTCGGACCTTACATGATTCCATTCAGTATTCGTCAATCTCCGAATGTCATCTGTTCTTCGTCTGATAAATTTTATCTTACTTTGGCCACTCTTAATCCATGCTAAAGTGATAGTTGAATCACTCCAAGCATAGATTTCTACCCTATTGTCAAAGGATTATTTTACTCTTTGAATTAATATACTAAGTAAATGAGCTGCACACAGCTCAAGTTTAGGGATGGTTTTTCTATTTTTAATTGGATTGACTCTACTTTTACTAGCTACTATAGTTACAGCATTTCCTATTTTAGCATACACTACTGCAGCATATGCTTTTTCCGAAGCGTCAGCAAACCCATGAAGTTGAATTATTGACAATTCTTTGGACTTTATCCACTTTGGGATTCGAATATTTTCTAAATTTATTAAATTCTCTTTGTAAGTTTCCCAGTCTTTCCTATCTTCTTTCGATAATTCCTGATCCCATTCACTTTTATTTATTCAAAGCCTTTGAATGAAAAGTTTTCCTATAATAGTCACGAGAGCCAGCCATCCTAAGGGATCATAGATTTTTGATAGTGTCGATAACACAACCCTTTTATTTGTTATTTTGGATGACCCGCAGCTTACATTGAACTTAAATAAATCTTTTTGGGGTTCCCATTTAAGTCCCAGAGTCTTAACACTTTCATTCTCAATATTACTAAGAACTTTATTGTCACCAGTGTCTTCCACCGTTTCTATTATTTCCGAATTGTTGGAAATCCATTTTCTTAAATTAAATCCAACTTTTAGTAGTTCGTTTGAAATTAATTTAATTAAATTTTGTTGCGTCTTTTATAGAATACGCGCCAGTCATTAGGTCATTCATGTTGAAATCATTCTTAATTATTTCACTAATTTTTTTGTTCTGGCATTTGTCCGCTATATCCACTAGAACTCTGGTGGCCAAATATGGAGCAGATGCAGTACCATAAGTGACGGTTGTCAATTTATAATTTTTAATTTTTTCCACCGGAGAATTTCTCCATAAAATGTATTGATATTTTTGATCTTTTTCAATTATTTTTATCTTACGGTACATTTTTTCGATGTCCGCAGATACAACAAATTCCCATTTTCTCCACTTAATAATGATATGAAAAATATCTTTTTGAAATCGTGGACCAATCCACATTATATCATTTAAGCTTTTATTATTAGTAGTTTTGGCTGAAGCGTCAAAAACTACTCTTAGCTTGGTCGTTAGGCTTGAATCTCTAATAACTGCCTGATGTGGTAAAAAATATTTACCTTCATTATCTACTTCGACCATATGTCCTAAATCCATATATTCATTCATGAATTTAGTATAGTCCACCTTAAGTTTTTGATTCCTTTCTAACCTTTTCTCCAAATTCATAAAACGAGCTATTGCTTGTTTCCTTGAATCTCCTAAGGTGACATCTTCTTTAAATGGAATTGACACAATGTATCGCCCATCTGAATCTTTCTTTGTTGTTCTTATGAAGTTGTTTTCACATAATTCAGATTCGATATCATTTTTGTCTTCTTCCTCCATTTCCCAATATCGATCCATATCTTTTAATTCGATAGTGGTTGAAACAATTGCCTCTTTTCCTTTCGATTTTTTACACCCAGAGACAATCCACCCGAAATCCGTTTTTTGACCCAAGAGCCCATTGATTTTAACAATTCCATTCTGTAGAATATGAGCGTATAAATCTGCCCCAATTATAAGGTCAACACGGCCAGGTTTATTAAAATCGGGGTCAGCTAAATTATACTTTTCCCATTTCGATTTGTCAACATTCACGGTGTTGACTGGAAGAGCATTCATTAATTTTGGCAGTATTATGGCTTCAACCTTTAAAGATTTTTGTAAATCTTCACTTTTAATTTGAAGATTTACTTTGTGCTTCGATATGCACTTTCCCGTGGACGATACGCCACTGATCTCTGTTTGAGATCGAATTTTTTTTAATTTCAGAATCTGCGCAGATTCTTCTGAAATAATTGTACTTTGTGACCCGCTGTCAATCAAAGCCCTCAATGTTTCAAATTCTCCATTAGAAGATTTTATTTGAACACGCGCTGTAGCTAACAACGCTTGTTCCGACGTTATGCAAGTGTTAACTTTTTCACTTTTTTGATTGTTTACATAATTAATATGTAGCATGCTATGGTGATTTCTTTTGCACAGCGAACATGATGTTTCGCTAGTGCATTTTTTGCTATGTGTGTGTTTTAGCATTTAAACCACAGAAACGCTTTTTTAACTTTATCCATTCTTTCAGATGGATTTAAAGCCTTAAACTTGTGACATTGAAATATTGTGTGTCCCATACCTTTGGAAATAGGACAACTATTAGCAGACAACTCTTTTATGTTGTTGCTAAATATTTTTTTAGCAGGTTTTTCCTCCTGAATCGAGCTTATCGAATTTAATAGTTGCTCGCAAAAATTCATGACGTCGGATAATTTTTGAATTTCCTTGTTTTTCTTAACATGGCTCTCATATAATTGCAGAGCCTCTTTATTTAATTTTCTGATAATTATATGTGCAAAGATTACATCAACCTCTTCAGATAATTGTGCCTTTAATTTTATCATGTGAATTGACTCATTTATAGTGTCAATAAACATTCGTAACTGCCTAACTGAGCCCAACTTAAATTTTGTAGCTCAAGAAGGCGGTTCATCTGATCGGAAAATATTTTCCTTTTATTTTCATACCGCTTGGTTAACAATTCCCAAGCGGTCACCTAATTTTCCCCTGAACCTAACAATAAGTGAGAAACTACATTTCTCGCTTCTCCCTTAAGTGAAACTTAAGGTAATTAAATTTTAAGGTAGGACTTAGATCCTCTCTTAAATGAATAAGTTCGGTAAATAACTCATAAAACAGGTCCCAATCTTTGGAATCCCCAAAGAATGTGGGTACCTTAATTTTTGGAAGTGTTGGCAAATCATCAATTTTTTGATTTGTAACTTCTTCCATTTTTGGCACATTATCCCTAAGTTTATTCTTCATGACTTTAGTTACAGTTAACACGTCAAATTCTAATTCATTTTAAACATCATCATACATATCAATAGATTCAATCATTTCGTCTTCTTTTATACCAACTACCTTTCTCCAATAAAACATTAACTTTTCTATCCTGAATTCCAAATTTTCGTTTTTTCCGTCATCTATAGCATTAAAAGTTTCATCTAAATACATTTTTAACTGCTCTATTGATTTTGAAAGTTTGCTAACAGTTTTCGTACCATCCATATCGGAACCAGAAATCTTTTGCTTCTGCTCAGAACATGACGCTTTCTGTTCTTGTTCCATATCGACACTTTCACTCATCTGATTCTGACTATCCACTGTACTTTGCATTCTTCCTATTATACCCATCATAGCTGCATAGTGGTTTTTATACCCGTACTCAAAAAAGAGTTAAGCGGTATATTAGATTTGTGGTAAAAGTGGATGTGTGTAACGCAGAGAAGGAAACGTTTCCGACCCCATAAAGTATATATATTCTTGATCAGCATCAATAGCCGAATCGATATAGACATGTCTGTCTGTCCGTCTGTCTGTCTGTCCGTCTGTCTGTCTGTCCGTCTGGATGAGCGCCTAGATCTCAGAGACTATAAAAGCTAGGGCAACCAAATTTGGTTTCCAGACTCATGTGATATCCCACTGCTACAAGTGTATTTCAAAATTTCGCCCCGCCCCCTTCCGCCCACACAAAGGACGAAAATCTGTGGCAGGTACATTTTACGATAAAACTAAAAACGCATTATCGTAGAGAATGACCATATCGTCCATATTGTCGAATCTGAATCAGATCGGATCATAATTATAGCCAGAATGACGAAATTAATTTTCAGTTGCTTCCCCCTCCCGCAAAACGAAATCGCAACTCATTTTCCTTCTCGCTCGCACACTCTGCCGCGTTCAGTGCGCGAGCAACTCCTAGCGGAGGAGATGTAGAATTTGATTGGTACATGTATAATCTACATGTTAGATGTAGAATATACATAATATATGTAGATGTAGATGACAGATGTAGCAAAAAAATGTAAAAAAAATTTTTTTTTAACTCTAAAATTCTAAAAAATCATATGCTCAAAAATGTATGTGCTGACAGAGTACGGGTATAAGTAGAGTCGCGTCCCCAGAATCGACTCGCACGTTCCTTCTCGTTAAGAGCATATCGTTGTTATTCATACATTCTGCTGTCAACAATTTAACTTCTTTAACCTGCTCACTACTTAAAGTTTCAAATTTTTCTATACCCTTATCATGGAAGTTATTTCTACCTGCCTTTTTATTAAGGCTATTGTCACTTTGGACATCATGATGTTTTTTTTTTTAATGTTAAGTATAAATATGTGAAAAATTTAAATGTTAACTAAAATTTATTTTACTTTATATATGTATATATATTTTTTTTTAATCTTAAATGAAACTTAGCTGAAGAATCTGAGGTTGTAGTCGGAAGTCGATGCTGACTGCAGTTTGTAATGATGGGGCTGCAGTTTGTAATTGTTGCTGTAGTTTCTGTGGCTGCAGCTTGAAGTCGTCGCTGTGGGGCTGCAGATCTTAGTTTTTTTTTCGGTGTTGCAGATGGTGTAGTTGCGGCTGCAATTTATTGTTACACTGTTTTCTTTTTTTAACTTTGTTATTTTGGTGTTGGTTGATTTCTTTTCTGTCACTGACGATTTTATTTTTGTAGACGAATGATGATGACTTTTTCTTTTAATCTTTTGTTGACGGGGTTCGCTGTAACTTGACTTTTATTTTAATTGCCGATTTCTCGACCACAATGTCACAATTTTTATACGATGTTTCGGCCTCGAATACGCCACTTTAACAATATTTGCACGGTGGCAAAATTATTATTATTTTTAAATTTGTCGATTTCTCGATACAAATTTCACAATTTTTTCTTCGATGTTTCGGCCTCAAATGCGCCACTTTAACAATATTTGCACGGGTGCAAAATTATTATTTAACTTTGTCGATTTCTCTATTGTCTATTTCACAAACAAAATTTATTATATTTTTTTTTTATTACACAAAAACATAAAAGAATCTTGTATATATTTTTGCTTTTTTTTTTTTATACTCTGTACCTTACCAACAAGGGGGGATACAAGAGTTACTTATTTGGCAACCTGTAGCTGTAAGCACTTGTACTTGACAGAATCTTTAAGGTGCTGGTTTATTCTCTGAGTTGCGCTACCATAAAGGGTGCAACTGCAAAGATGTCGAAGGACGAAAATGTAAATGCCTTAACCAAAGCAAGATGAAAAGACATCTACATTTGTTGAGTTCAATATTAAAACTGGATCTTTATTAAAATTGTATGAGATTAGGTAGCGCTACTGTGAAGAAAAACTAGGCTTAGGTCTAGTGCCAACGCAGTGGTATGTGTTTGTGTGTGAGCACACTGGAGCTCTGGTAACAAAATAAGATAACACATGTGTGTACAATTGGTGTGACATCGGCGACCAAACGCATCGCAGACATCTGTCAGCGTGGGACCTTTTTAAGAGATTTCTCGGCTGTGCACTTAAGAACTAGACAATTTATGAAAAAAAAAAATAGGTGTAATACCCTAAAATATGCTTTTTTTATTGTTTGTTTTAACTTACCATGCTTTCCGATATGACAATGCCTTGCAATTGCCGCCTTACATTTATTTTTCTTACAAAATATACAAATAAAATTACAGTTATTATTATTACTAAAATTAAAGATGTGTGCCCGGAAAGATGGTGAAATTTTAGTTCTTTTAATTCTAGCTTGTGCGTTTTCAAATAATTTAATTCATTTTGTATACGGTTTATTTCGTCTGTATGATTAATAATTGGTAAGTCTAATTGGTTCCAAACAATCTTGGGTATTTCGCTGATGTCTCCTCTATATGACAAAGACAATGTTCCCTGATCTTCTGTTTCTATAGTGTGATGAGGAATTAGAATCTTATCATTAACTCGAGCAGTACAATCCGACCTAATTGTTAAAATCCCCTGTTCCGGCAATTCTACTATCTCTAAGCTTGTGGTGCCGCATTGTATCCTAGCCCTTGCATTATTCTCAACCTTAAAAAACCAACTACTTTTTCTTTACAACTCTATCCAATACGACTTGCTCTCCACTATTGACATATATATGCAATTTGATGCTCTATTTGGTTTGAGAGGCTTCAATTCACAACTGCCATCGCTGGCACTACTCCAAGGCTAACTTCCTTCACAAACTCTTTTATTAGATTGCCACCTTTGGTACTTATTGAGGGTAGATTCTTTCATAAGGTGATATGCATCTATCTCGAAGTTATAAACTAAATACTGAACATCGACGTGCACCATAATCATGCGTTCTTCAATTCTGATTGGTATTGGAACAACTTTAAATAACGCTGACGCATGTCGACCAAACAAAGGTATCTTCGCGTATATTATAAGTCTTTTGTCAACAAATAAGCCCCTAGCTGTTAGCAGAGAATAAACTTCTTTTAGCTCTGTTCCAGTTCTTTTCCCTGGCAAAACGTAATTTTCTGATAAATTATCTTTTCTTTTTAAATCTCACCCTTTAAGTGACTGGGCTTTAAAATGTTAGTATTAAGTCGACCATGATTAATATCTATTAATAAGCTTATGATTCCAGATTGTATTTTCTCGCATTCATCTATTATGTTACTTAATTGTTTGGTTATCATGAAGAATTTGATAGATTCTCTGTACACATAATATGATTCTTGTAGTGTAGCAGTCATATTCTCAATTCGCGTATTCATTCCCTTAAAATTCCTATTTACCTCATCAGTGGTTTTTTTTTAAATGTTTGTTGTAGAATCGATTAAAGAAGTTTGTTTCTTACTTAGCTCCTTCAGATTGTGCTGATTGCTTAATAAGTTTTTCATATTATCCTCCATTTGAACCCTATCGTCTTCATCCATTATCCCAAATAAAATATGATATAGGGATCCCATAAATCCAAATGGAGCTCGCTTATTTCGTGCCCTACTTTGAGCCATGAACAGTTTGTTATTTTCTTCCAAGTCTAACATTTTCTTTTCTGTATTTTCCAAAACTAAAAGGCATTGGCCTTCGAAAGTATGAAGCCTTTCGCAAATCAATTTCATTTTCGGAACCAAATCTTTACCCTTTTTTAGCATCTCAAAATAGGTGTCCATATTATAGAAAATTATTAGATTCCAAGAGGAGGCTACTATTTCAACATCCCCCATTGGATCTAAATATATTGCCGAAGTCTTATCAACCTTTGGTGATGCGTTAGAAAATTGACAACTTAATATAAATAACAACATGGCCATTATAAACCCGAGTCTTGACATTCTCGATGAATTTCTAGTCTGCCTTTTTTGCTGGATCTCTTCAGTGTCAGCCTCAACCTTGGCGACAGACTAAATTCCGTCTAAGGGACAAATTTTACTGATGGGTCTAGTGATAAATCCATCTTGCAATTTTACCTCTACCACTCTGACCTTTTCATCTTTGCCTTTATGGATTTTTCCACCTTTCCTATTGGCCATCTGGCTGGATGACAATTTTCATCTTTTAAGAGGACAATTTGTCCTTCTTCTATATTAGGACTTTCCCTCTTCCATTTGTGCCTCTGCTGAAGAGTATGCAAATACTCTCTTTCCACTTCACCCAGAAATCTCTTTTTATCTTTTGGATTAGTTTCCACCTATCTAGATTTCCAATTTTTTCATCTGTCATTGGCTCCACTATATCTAATGGTGGTCTTCCAATCAAAAAATGACCTGGGGTAAGAACCTCTTGCTGATCAACTCCATTTTCTGCAGAATATAAAGGTCTTAAGTTCAAACATGCCTCTATTTGACACAAGAGCGTTGACATCTCTTCGTATGTTAGGCTGTTGTCCCCGATAACCCTTTTAAGATGATACTTCATGGATTTTACTCCAGCCTCCCAGATACCTACGAAGTGAGGTCCTGCCGGGGGGATAAAATGTTGAAAATTACCATTACTATCAATGCACGCATGTATTGACACACATATGTATATCTACATGTATGGGTGAGAGACGTGTCGAAGCAACGTCTTCTCATCTTCTCTTTATTTTTTGTTTTCCTTTTTGGTTTTCCATCTGCCTGCGAGCAGAACTTCTCAGTCTGTCACAAATAAACATTGCAAATGAACGAACGCAACGGCTACGTTTTTTTCGGTTAAAATATAATTTCCACGGCATTGGTCAAACTCTGTTCAACAGGTTATGGGCCCAGGATCGGATATTTAGATCGGAAAATTAAAGAGATTGTTTTAGTTAGGAACTAAAAACATTGGTGTGACTCAGAAAGAAAACGATAATCAGCTATGAGCGGAATTTATCAAATAGACAAATTGGAGGAGGGAAACTATGACTCATGGTCTATTCAAATGCGGTCTGTGTTGGTGCACTCGGAGTTGTGGAGTGTGGCATCTGGTGAAGCATCTGGTGATGTCACAGCATCGGATGTCCCTGAAGGTGCAAGGGCCAAGGATGAGAAGGCACTGGCAATGATCACGCTATGTGTGAAAACTTCACAATTGGGATACATCAAGAACTGCAAAAAGTCGGCTGAGGCATGGAAAAAATTAAAAGATGTCCATCAACCAAGTGGACCAGTACGAAAGGTTCAACTGTACAAGAAATTGCTAAGCAAGCGCATGGACCAGAGGCAAAGCATTTCAAGCTACATAAACGAATTTATTGATATTCTCGATGGCCTTAGTTCGGTAGGAATCGACCTAAATGATGAACTTCGCACAATTGTTTTGTTGTCGAGCCTTCCAGAACATTATGAAAATTTTGTAGTCGCCATAGAGAGCGCGCGACAGTCTCCCATCATTCGACGTTCTATGTATAAAACTGAAAGAAGAAGGCGAGAGAAAGGGAAATTCAGAAGAACAAAAGGAATGCGCAAAAGCATTTACTGCGACGCAGAAGCCGGCCGTTCAGAGAGCGCAAAAGAAGAGAAACAAAACAATTATATGTTTCAAGTGTGGTGAGCACGGGCATATGAAGGCTCAGTGTAAGAAAGAGAGCTCAAACGAAGGAAAATCAGCAAGAGGAGAGAACAAGCAGTGCAGCCTATTAAATGCGATGGACGCAGATAATTTGAAAAATAGTATGTGGTGTTTGGATAGTGGTGCGACAAGCCATATGTGTTGTGATAAGCAGTTATTCACAAAGTTAGAAAAACACACAGAACTGATTGGCCTGGCTGACTCCGGTTTTCTAAAAGCTGAAGGGAAAGGAGAGGTTCAGCTGAAGACAGATATATGTACGCTCTCGTTAAAAGATGTTCTCTATGTTCCCAAAATGAATGGAAATTTTTTCTCTGTGAGCAGCGCAGTAAAACATAAATGTTTTGTCACTTTTGGGCAAGAATATGCGAAAGTAGTCCAGGACGGTGATTGTATTATAAAGGCAAACAAGGTTGGAAACTTATATATGCTTCAAGGAACACAAAACAGCTGTTTTGCTGCGATTAAGGCTGATGGTGCTTTGTGGCATGAAAGGTATGGCCATTTGAATATCAGCAGTATGAAAGAGTTACAAACCAAAGAAATGGTGCGTGGCATTGAAAATATGGTTTTCCCAGCAAGTATGAGTTGTAAAACTTGCATGCTCAGCAAGATTCATGCGCAGCCATTTCCTGTTGCATCCACCAACAGAGCGCAAGACATTTTGGAATTAATTCATGCAGATGTGTGCGGACCATTTTTCACACAATCACTTGCTGGATCGAAGTACTTTCTAAGCTTCATCGATGATAAATCAAGACGTATATTTGTGTACTTTCTACGGCGGAAGGATGAAGTCTTCAATAAGTTTGTCGAGTTTAAAACACTGGTTGAACGGCAAACGGGAAAAAACCTTAAATGTATCCGGAGCGACAATGGCGGTGAATTTGTCAACAAATCGTTTGATGAATTTTTGAAGAACCATGGGATCGAGAGGCAGCTGACAGTTGCTTACACTCCACAACAAAACGGCGTTGCTGAGAGAGCAAACCGCACCCTGGTAGAGATGTCAAGGTGTATGCTGGTCCAGTCAGGATTAGGCGAATCCTTGTGGGCTGAGGCATTCAACGCAGCTGTGTATGTACGGAATCGATCACCAACAAGTGCGCTGACCAGTATGACGCCTATGGAAGCGTGGACTGGTAAGAAACCTTTTGTTGGTCATCTAAAAGTTTTTGGCTCCATTGCAGTTGCCTTGGACAAGGGTCCGAGGAAGAGTAAGCTTCAACCAAAAGGCAAAGAATATCGCATGATTGGGTATTCGGTAGCGGCTAAAGGCTATCGACTGTATGATCCGGTGTCCCATCAGGTGATTGAGAGGCGAGATGTCCTCTTTAACGAGCTTCAAGGCGACAGGGATGCAGTCGCAATCGAGTTTCCTATGAAGGAAGTTGCCGTGAAGTCGGAAGGTACTGAAGGAAACGCTGATGAGGGTGACAGCGACGACCCTGATGAGAATGACAGCAGCGATGGAGGAAGCAATGTCGACGACAATACCAGTAGCAGCGACTCTAACGCCTACGAGAGCGCAACTGAGAAAGCAGACCCAGATGATATGGTTCCTCGTGTTGGACCTGGCAGACCAAGGCTGATTCGAACAGGCAAACCTGGCCGCCCGAGAAAGGAGTACAACATCCTTGGTTCTCTGGTTGCCAGCAACGTGAAGATTCCATTATCCTATGAGGAGGCATTGAAAAGCACTCAAGCATCACAGTGGTCCGAAGCGATGCAACGTGAATATGATTCACTACTGGCGAACCAGACATGGCAGTTGGCAGACCTACCAACAGATCATCGGGCAGTTGGATGCAAATGGGTGTATAGCCTGAAACGCGGTAAAGATGGCCAGATTGAGCGGTTCAAAGCACGGTTGGTAGCAAAAGGTTGCTCCCAGCAGTATGGCATAAACTATGCCGAAACATTTTCACCAGTTTGCAGACTGGAGAGCGTGCGATTTATTCTCGCTCTAGCAGCAGAATTGAAATTGTTTGTCAACCAAATGGATGTGTGCACGGCATACCTCAACAGTGACCTCAGTGATACGGTGTACATGAAGCAACCACAAGGGTACATTGAACGATCTCATCCAACTAAGGCGTTGTTGCTTAAAAAGGCAATATATGGATTGAAGCAATCAGGAAGGGAATGGAATGCTAAACTAAATGGCGTCCTTATTAAATTGGGATTTGTTGCCTGCGATAATGAGCCTTGTCTCTACCAGCAAATAGGGAAAGGTAACTTATCGTTAATCCTGGTATATGTTGACGATTTACTTATAGCATGCCAATCCAAAGAAGACTTGCTCAGTATTAAATCGGCTATTTCCAATTCGTTCGAATGCGTTGACAAAGGTGTTCCACAGCTGTTTTTGAGTATGGAGGTGCACCGTGAAGGTGAGCTTGGGCCTATCACCATAGGCCATTCGCAATATATCAAGGAACTATTGCAAGCTCACGGCATGGAGAAATGTAGACCAGTGGCTACTCCGTTGGATGCGGGTTTCCAGGTAGATTGTACTGATGGGCAGTGTCAAAGAGTTGATCCTGTCAAGTATCAATCCATGATTGGTGAGCTGATGTGGCTGGCACTCCCAACCAGACCACACATTTTGCATTCAGTTGCAAAGTTGGCTCAGAGAAATCAAGATCCGCACGCTGAGCATCTGGCTGGTGTAAAACACATTCTAAGGTACCTAGGAGCAACGGTCAATTTCAAATTACACTACAAAGAGTGTCATCAGCCTCTGACTGGATATGTGGATGCGGATTGGGGCGGAGACCGAACTAACCGGAAGTCCTATACGGGCTACGTTTATTTTTTGGCAGGTGGTCCGATTTCTTGGCGATCCGAGAAACAACGAAGCGTGGCACTTAGCAGCACAGAAGCAGAATACATGGCACTGTCGGCTGCATGTAAGGAATCCATATTCTTACGGCGCTTGATTATCGAAATCGGTTGTGGAGATAAAACTACAGCAACTACCCTCTATGGCGATAATCTGAGCGCGCAGGAGCTGGCTAAGAACCCAGTTTATCACTCAAGGACCAAGCATATTGATATAAGATACCATTTCGTTCGTCAGGTTGTAGAAGAGGGTCAAGTTAACTTAAAGTATGCTAGTACAAACGATATGATTGCTGATGTCTTGACCAAGAATCTCCCTAAGAGAAAGCATGTTGAATTTACTAAAATGTTAAGTTTAAATTGAACCAAATGAATTTGTAAGCATGCTCGCATTGAGGAAGGGTGTTGAAAATTACCATTACTATCAATGCACGCATGTATTGACACACATATGTATATCTACATGTATGGGTGAGAGACGTGTCGAAGCAACGTCTTCTCATCTCATCTTCTCTTTCTTTTTTGTTTTCCTTTTTGGTTTTCCATCTGCCTGCGAGCAGAACTTCTCAGTCTGTCACAAATAAACATTGCAAATGAACGAACGCAACGGCTACGTTTTTTTCGGTTAAAATATAATTTCCACGGCATTGGTCAAACTCTGTTCAACATAAAATGCCAATCAATTCTATCTTTTTCAAGTTGCGCAGCAATCATAGTATTTTCTTGGATTGCTGTAACCACATCTTGATCTAACTTTCTTGAAGCTCCTACGAAATTTGTTCCGTTGTCGGAATAGATGTTGGCACATTTACCTCGTCTAGCGATAAATCTTCTAAGTGCTGCTAAAAATGCATCAGAAGTTAAATCACTGACCATTTCTAAATGTATGACTTTGGTAGCCATACAAACAAATACAGCAATATATCCTTTATATGTGTTTTGCCCACGAGTTTTGGAACATTTGACGTAATAAGGACCTGCATAATCTATTCCAGTATTTAAGAACGGGTATGTCATTGTAACTCTGTATTGAGGCAAATTTCCCATTATTTGTTGAGCAGTCTTTTGTCTGTATCTTGCGCACTTTACGCATTCTCTTAAATATTTCTTTAACGAATTTCTGAGCCCGAAAATCCAATACTTTCTTTGGATATAATTACGCATTAAGCTTATGCCTCCATGTAAAGATTCTTTATGGGCATTTTTAATTATTAACCCTGATACGTGACATTTGTCTAAAATTATTGGATGTTTAACATCAAATTCGGCGGCAGAGTTTTGCAATCTTCCACCCACTCGAAGTATTCCATCCGTGTCTAGAAACGGATTTAAAGACAAAATTCTGCTATTTGTCTTTATTTCTTTGTTGTTTTTTAGGCATTGTATTTCTAAACGGAACTGGTGTTCTTGCTGTTTCTTTATAACAACTTTTCAGCTAGTTTTAACTCACTTACTGAGAGAAAAGATTGATATGATTTATTTTTTGTTTTTATATGAATAAATCTAATTGTGTAAGCCACTATGCGTATTAGTTTTTTAATGCAGGAATACCTCTCTAGTAAATTGTAAATAGGATCGTCTATTTCGTTATTTATTAATGTGTTTATCAGCACAGCTTCCTCTATAGTTTGCTGTTGAGGCCACTGCTCCTTTGATTCAGCTAGCCATTTAGGACCTTTCCACCAAAGATCGCAGTTAGTCAATTGGTTAGAACTAGTTCCCCTAGATGCTAAGTCAGCTGGATTATCTTCGGACCTTACATGATTCCATTCAGTATTCGTCAATCTCCGAATGTCATCTGTTCTTCGTCTGATAAATTTTATCTTACTTTGGCCACTCTTAATCCATGCTAAAGTGATAGTTGAATCACTCCAAGCATAGATTTCTACCCTATTGTCAAAGGATTATTGAATGAAGTTGAATTATTGACAATTTTTTGGACTTTATCCACTTTGGGATTCGAATATTTTCTAAATTTATTAAATTCTCTTTGTAAGTTTCCCAGTCTTTCCTATCTTCTTTCGATAATTCCTGATCCCATTCACTTTTATTTATTCAAAGCCTTTGAATGAAAAGTTTTCCTATAATAGTCATGAGATCCAGCCATCCTAAGGGATCATAGATTTTTGATAGTGTCGATAACACAACCCTTTTATTTGTTATTTTGGATGACCCGCAGCTTACATTGAACTTAAATAAATCTTTTTGGGGTTCCCATTTAAGTCCCAGAGTCTTAACACTTTCATTCTCAATATTACTAAGAACTTTATTGTCACCAGTGTCTTCCACCGTTTCTATTATTTCCGAATTGTTGGAAATCCATTTTCTTAAATTAAATCCAACTTTTAGTAGTTCGTTTGAAATTAATTTAGTTAAATATTGTTGCGTCTTTTATAGAATACGCGCCAGTCATTAGGTCATTCATGTTGAAATCATTCTTAATTATTTCACTAATTTTTTTGTTCTGGCATTTGTCCGCTATATCCACTAGAACTCTGGTGGCCAAATATGAAGCAGATGCAGTACCATAAGTGACGGTTGTCAATTTATAATTTTTAATTTTTTCCACCGGAGAATTTCTCCATAAAATGTATTGATATTTTTGATCTTTTTCAATTATTTTTATCTTACGGTACATTTTTTCGATGTCCGCAGATACAACATATTCCCATTTTCTCCACTTAATAATGATATGAAAAATATCTTTTTGAAATCGTGGACCAATCCACATTATATCATTTAAGCTTTTATTATTAGTAGTTTTGGCTGAAGCGTCAAAAACTACTCTTAGCTTGGTCGTTAGGCTTGAATCTCTAATAACTGCCTGATGTGGTAAAAAATATTTACCTTCATTATCTACTTCGACCATATGTCCTTGTTTCAGTTATTTATTGAGTAGGATAATAATGTGTACAGAAAAATGTATGGAGACGTGCTCACGAGAATTATATAGGCACACGACACACGAAAAACTCGTATCGATAGATCCTCGGAGCATCAGTGTACATGCGCAGTGTTGCTTTGAGATCGATAACTTATATATCGTGGCGGTCACTTTGAACACTCCTCCTCAACACAACGCATGCTTACAACATTTAAACATACTTAATGCTACTTAAACTAGCATTCGAATACATGTCAAGGCAAATTATAAACGTTCTTTTAAGCCAAAGGCGAATACAAATTTATGATGTTTAACTTTGGCTAAGTTCTTTGTAAGGACATCTGCTATCATTTCATCGGTTGGTAGATACGCAATGTCGACTTCACCTCTCTTGAGAACCTCTCGAACATGATGAACCTTGACGTCGATGTGTTTTGTACGTGCATGAAACATAGGGTTTCTAGCCAGCTGCTGTGCTCCTATGTTGTCACCGTACATCTGAATAGCTGACTCTTTGGACATCAGCTTCAAGTCGATGAGTAGGTTTCGAAAGTATATCGCCTCCTTTGCTGCAGATGATAAGGCGATGTACTCAGCCTCCGTGGAACTAAGCGCGACTGTCGATTGCTTTCTTGACTCCCAAGAAATCGCTCCTCCTGCCAAGGTGCATACATAGCCAGTGAATGACTTGCGGTTTGTCATATCACTTGCCCAATCTGCATCGACAAAACACTCCATTGCCTTGCCTTGTTTTGTGTAGCATATTTCCCAGTCGATAGTTTTGGCTAGATATCGAAGGATATGCTTAGCTGCCGCTTCATGCTCGGAATGGGGATCCTTGTTGCGTTGTGCCAACTTGTTCACTGAATGAGCAATGTCCGGACGAGTCATAACTGCAAGATAAGATAACTCCCCAATTAGCTTTTGAAACGATGTCATGTCGACCTTGCGGCAGTCCTCTCTGTTGCATGACACCTGGTAACCAGCTTCCAGCGGCGTGGGCGTCTGTCGACAATCGTTCATGTTGTACTGTTCGAGCAATTCTCTAATGTACTTCCGTTGGCTGATTGAAATTGCTCCAGTACTGCCTTCACGTTTCACTTCAATACCTAGGAAGTACTGCATAGGCCCGATGTCAACTACGTCAAATTCTGCTGCGATCTTTGTTTTGATATCAGATAGATCGTCCAGGTCGTTGCACGCCAAAATAATGTCATCTACGTAGACAGCTAATAGACACATATTATTACCTGGTCTATAATAGAGGCATGGTTCATTGGCAGTCGGCACAAATCCAATGCGTCGCAGCGTTGCATCTAACATAGAGTTCCAAACTCTTCCTGACTGTTTAAGCCCATATATGCTCTTGTGAAGCCTCAAAACGTGATTTGGATAATCAACGCTGACGAAGCCTTTGGGTTGCCTCATAAAGACCTCATCTTGCAGTTCTCCGTTTAGATATGCGGTTGCAACATCCATTTGATGTAGGTGGAGGCCATGTTCGACTGCAAGTGCAATTATCAACCTGATAGTTGCATGGCGAACAACCGGTGCGAATGTCTCCTTGTAGTCGATCCCGTAGCGTTGGCTACAACCTTTTGCTACCAAACGTGATTTCAGTCTGTTCACGCTTCCATCCGGATTTGACTTGACAGCGTAAACCCATCTGCATCCAATAGCCCTCATGTCGCTAGGCAATTCAGTAAGCGACCACGTGCCATTCTTGACGAGGGATTCGTACTCGTCCTTCATGGATGCTTTCCATAGCTCACCTTCAGTTGACCGTTCAGCTTCTTCGTAGTTTTGAGGAACTTGTACGTCTGCTGCTAGTATCGCATTGAGCATATGATACTCTTTCCTCGGTCTTCCTGGTTTGCCCGTACGTACGATGGATGGACGACCTGGTCCTCTCTTGGGTTCTGGAAATGCAATAATTTCGTTATCGGACCTATTCTCCTCCTGAATCTCTGGTGCATTTTCTGGATCTGTATATGACTCGTTTTCTATATCGTATTCAGAGTCCTGGTTTTGTTGAACCTCAACTGATGCCATGTCATTAGAATCTGATGGCTCTAGTCTGTCCCCTTCAGGTTCTACAAAAATGACATCCCTACTCTCTACGAGTTTTCTGTTTTCTTTACTGACCAATCGATATGCTTTGGCCGTATCGGAGTATCCCACCATTACATACTCAAAACCTTTTTGTGCGAACTTTGATTTCTTAGTTTTATCTAAAGCAATTGCTACTGAGCCAAAAACTCTCAAGTGCGATACCACTGGCTTTCTACCTGTCCAGATTTCAAATGGTGTAACACCATTCAGGGAACTTGTTGCCACTCTATTTCGCAAATACGCGGCAGTTCGAATCGCTTCAGCCCAATAGCATTCACTCAACCCAGAATGCAACAGCATACTTCTTGCCATTTCAACCAATGTTCTGTTCGCCCTTTCTGCAACTCCGTTTTGTTGCGGTGTATATGGCACTGTTAAGTTTCTTATTATTCCATTTTCTTTCAGATACTTATCAAAAACGTTTGAAATGTATTCTCGGCCATTGTCGCTTCGTAGAACTTTAACTTGTTTCCCAGTTTGGCACTCAACTTGACTTTTAAACACTTTAAAAGCATCAAAAACCTGATCTTTGGATTTTAGAAAATATACTGATACATATCTGGAACAATCATCAATAAATGTTGCGAAATATCGATTTCCTCCTATCGATTGCTTTTGCATTGGACCGCATACGTCACTATGTATCACATCTAGTACACCCTTTGACCTGTTTGAGCTCGATTGAAATGGTTGAACGCAAATCTTACTTTTTGCGCATGTTGCACATACCTTTTTTGGGTTGCAAATGCCCTTGAGACCTATTACCATCTCCTTACTAGCCATTTCCTTTAGTGCGTCAAAATGTACATGACCGAACCTGTTGTGCCATTTAAATGTATCTGTCTCAACATTTACAATGTTCATGCACTTTTCCTGATTGTCATTAACCATAAACAATCCATTTTCTAAATGTGCCTTTACTATAACATTTCCGTTTTCAAAAATCATCGCTTGATTTTTCTCAAACAAAACTTGTTTGCCATTGCTTAATGCTTTTGCGACTGATATAAAATTGTACTGTAAATCTGGTACCAAGATAACATTATCCATTGTAACCGCTCTATCACCGAACTTTACTTTTACAGTTCCATGCCCTTCAGCAATAAGTGATTTCCCGCCGGCTAAAAATACTTTTTGATTATCTTCCGTGAACGACACAAAGCGATCCCTGTCGCAACATAAATGCGCCGTTGCGCCACTGTCTATGCACCATGCATTTACCATCCGGTCATCAGACTTAGCAACATTTAAAATTGGTACATATTTTTCAGGTTCCACTTTGGTATCTTTGGTTACACAAAGCAATGTACCCAATTTTTCTCCACTTTTGTAGCTTACGCCCTTATTGTTTACTTCTTCTTGCTTTCTTTTGACACGACAATCTGTTTTAAAATGCCCTTCTTTTCCGCAATTAAAACACTTCTTGCCTTTCTTAAAGCTTTTCTTAAAGTTTTTGTTGTCATGGCTAACATGTAGTTCTGCGCTGCTTGTTATTTCCTTGTAAACGATATCTTCCTGCCTATTCGCTTCTTCAGAAATTTTAATTTTTAGCACACTTAAGCTCGGTAAATCATCCCGCGTCTCAATCGCAACAACAAAACTTTCATACGATTTTGGCAGACCATTTAGCAAAACAACAGATAAAAGCTTTTCATCAACCTTTATGCTGACCTCTGCTAAAGCCTCATGTACCACCTGGAATTTGTGCAAATATTCCTGTGCACTCATGTCTTCCGACATTTTCAGCGACAACAACTGTTTGATTAGCAGTACACATCTTGCTGGTCCGCTTGGTCTGTGAATTGCATTTAACTTTTGCCAGGCCTGCGAAGATGATACACAATTTTTAACATTGTTCAGTTGGGTCGATTTAACACAAAGTAATATTGACGCCAACGCCTTTTGATCTTTCAGCTCAAAAGCTGCGCGTTGCTCATTAGTTGCATTTTCACTCAGCTCTATTTTACCACTTACTACTGGCCACAAATCATTTTGTATGAGAACACTTCTCATCAAAACTTCCCATGTGCTATAATTGTTTTCGTCCAGTTTCTCAATATTGAAATTCATATTTCCACTCATTTTTTATTGTTTTTGTCCGACTGTGCAAATGCTTACGTACATATGTATAAATCTGTCGCTTGTTTCATGCACAAAGCAACTACGAGGAAAATACTTTTGTCTCTTTCTTTTCTTTTTTTTTCAGTTTCCTTTTCTCCTTTGCTCGGTTGAATTTTGTTAGCTACACACACGCACAATTTTCTGTGCCTTGGTATACACACTAGAGTCTCCGTTCGCTTTTGTGTTTCTTGATCTGTTGGGACTTCTTTATTTTGGACTTTTAACCACGGCAACGGTCCGGCTCGCTGCAGAATTCTGATCAAAAAACACGCTACGAACGTCTGTTTAAATTTTTGTTCCACTTTTCTCTACCGTACACACACGCACACACCAATGAGTCTAAGTCGTTTTTTCGCGACACTGCTTTTCACTAAGCACAAACAATGTTTTTTGTTTCTCACTGTTTTAGTTATCTGGGTGCCTGGGCCCATAACCTGTTTCAGTTATTTATTGAGTAGGATAATAATGTGTACAGAAAAATGTATGGAGACGTGCTCACGAGAATTATATAGGCACACGACACACGAAAAACTCGTATCGATAGATCCTCGGAGCATCAGTGTACATGCGCAGTGTTGCTTTGAGATCGATAACTTATATATCGTGGCGGTCACTTTGAACAGTCCTAAATCCATATATTCATTCATGAATTTAGTATAGTCCACCTTAAGTTTTTGATTCCTTTCTAACTTTTTCTCCAAATTCATAAAACGAGCTATTGCTTGTTTCCTTGAATCTCCTAAGGTGACATCTTCTTTAAATGGAATTGACACAATGTATCGCCCATCTGAATCTTTCTTTGTTGTTCTTATGAAGTTGTTTTCACATAATTCAGATTCGATATCATTTTTGTCTTCTTCCTCCATTTCCCAATATCGATCCATATCTTTTAATTCGATAGTGGTTGAAACAATTGCCTCTTTTCCTTTCGATTTTTTACACCCAGAGACAATCCACCCGAAATCCGTTTTTTGACCCAAGAGCCCATTGATTTTAACAATTCCATTCTGTAGAATATGAGCGTATAAATCTGCCCCAATTATAAGGTCAACACGGCCAGGTTTATTAAAATCGGGGTCAGCTAAATTATACTTTTCCCATTTCGATTTGTCAACATTCACGGTGTTGACTGGAAGAGCATTCATTAATTTTGGCAGTATTATGGCTTCAACCTTTAAAGATTTTTGTAAATCTTCACTTTTAATTTGAAGATTTACTTTGTGCTTCGATATGCACTTTCCCGTGGACGATACGCCACTGATCTCTGTTTGAGATCGAATTTTTTTTAATTTCAGAATCTGCGCAGATTCTTCTGAAATAATTGTACTTTGTGACCCGCTGTCAATCAAAGCCCTCAATGTTTCAAATTCTCCATTAGAAGATTTTATTTGAACACGCGCTGTAGCTAACAACGCTTGTTCCGACGTTATGCAAGTGTTAACTTTTTCACTTTTTTGATTGTTTACATAATTAATATGTAGCATGCTATGGTGATTTCTTTTGCACAGCGAACATGATGTTTCGCTAGTGCATTTTTTGCTATGTGTGTGTTTTAGCATTTAAACCACAGAAACGCTTTTTTAACTTTATCCATTCTTTCAGATGGATTTAAAGCCTTAAACTTGTGACATTGAAATATTGTGTGTCCCATACCTTTGGAAATAGGACAACTATTAGCAGACAACTCTTTTATGTTGTTGCTAAATATTTTTTTAGCAGGTTTTTCCTCCTGAATCGAGCTTATCGAATTTAATAGTTGCTCGCAAAAATTCATGACGTCGGATAATTTTTGAATTTCCTTGTTTTTCTTAACATGGCTCTCATATAATTGCAGAGCCTCTTTATTTAATTTTCTGATAATTATATGTGCAAAGATTACATCAACCTCTTCAGATAATTGTGCCTTTAATTTTATCATGTGAATTGACTCATTTATAGTGTCAATAAACATTCGTAACTGCCTAACTGAGCCCAACTTAAATTTTGTAGCTCAAGAAGGCGGTTCATCTGATCGGAAAATATTTTCCTTTTATTTTCATACCGCTTGGTTAACAATTCCCAAGCGGTCACCTAATTTTTCCCCTGAACCTAACAATAAGTGAGAAACTACATTTCTCGCTTCTCCCTTAAGTGAAACTTAAGGTAATTAAATTTTAAGGTAGGACTTAGATCCTCTCTTAAATGAATAAGTTCGGTAAATAACTCATAAAACAGGTCCCAATCTTTGGAATCCCCAAAGAATGTGGGTACCTTAATTTTGGGAAGTGTTGGCAAATCATCAATTTTTTGATTTGTAACTTCTTCCATTTTGGCACATTATCCCTAAGTTTATTCTTCATGACTTTAGTTACAGTTAACACGTCAAATTCTAATTCATTTTAAACATCATCATACATATCAATAGATTCAATCATTTTCGTCTTCTTTTATACCAACTACCTTTCTCCAATAAAACATTAACTTTTCTATCCTGAATTCCAAATTTTCGTTTTTTCCGTCATCTATAGCATTAAAAGTTTCATCTAAATACATTTTTAACTGCTCTATTGATTTTGAAAGTTTGCTAACAGTTTTCGTACCATCCATATCGGAACCAGAAATCTTTTGCTTCTGCTCAGAACATGACGCTTTCTGTTCTTGTTCCATATCGACACTTTCACTCATCTGATTCTGACTATCCACTGTACTTTGCATTCTTCCTATTATACCCATCATAGCTGCATAGTGGTTTTTCTTAAAATAGTCGTGATCGACTACACCAATTTTTAAGAGCATATCGTTGTTATTCATACATTCTGCTGTCAACAATTTAACTTCTTTAACCTTCCTTATCATGGAAGTTATTTCTACCTGCCTTTTATTAAGGCTATTGTCTCTTTGGACATCATGATGTTTTTTTTTTAATGTTAAGTATAAATATGTGAAAAATTTAAATGTTAACTAAAATTTATTTTACTTTATATATGTATATATATTTTTTTTTAATCTTAAATGAAACTTAGCTGAAGAATCTGAGGTTGTAGTCGGAAGTCGATGCTGACTGCAGTTTGTAATCGATGGGGCTGCAGTTTGTAATTGTTGCTGTAGTTTCTGTGGCTGCAGCTTGAAGTCGTCGCTGTGGGGCTGCAGATCTTAGTTTTTTTTTCGGTGTTGCAGATGGTGTAGTTGCAGCTACAATTTATTGTTACACTGTTTTCTTTTTTTAACTTTGTTATTTTGGTGTTGGTTGATTTCTTTTCTGTCACTGACGATTTTATTTTTGTAGACGAATGATGATGACTTTTTCTTTTAATCTTTTGTTGACGGGGTTCGCTGTAACTTGACTTTTATTTTAATTGCCGATTTCTCGACCACAATGTCACAATTTTTATACGATGTTTCGGCCTCGAATACGCCACTTTAACAATATTTGCACGGTGGCAAAATTATTATTATTTTTAAATTTGTCGATTTCTCGATACAAATTTCACAATTTTTCTTCGATGTTTCGGCCTCAAATGCGCCACTTTAACAATATTTGCACGGGTGCAAAATTATTATTTAACTTTGTCGATTTCTCGACTGTTGTTTCACAAAAAAAATTTATAAAATTTTTTTTTTATTACACAAAAACATAAAAGAATCTTGTATATATTTTTGCTTTTTTTTTTTATATACTCTGTACCTTACCAACAAGGGGGGATACAAGAGTTACTTATTTGGCAACCTGTAGCTGTAAGCACTTGTACTTGACAGAATCTTTAAGGTGCTGGTTTATTCTCTGAGTTGCGCTACCATAAAGGGTGCAACTGCAAAGATGTCGAAGGACGAAAATGTAAATGCCTTAACCAAAGCAAGATGAAAAGACATCTACATTTGTTGAGTTCAATATTAAAACTGGATCTTTATTAAAATTGTATGAGATTAGGTAGCGCTACTGTGAAGAAAAACTAGGCTTAGGTCTAGTGCCAACGCAGTGGTATGTGTTTGTGTGTGAGCACACTGGAGCTCTGGTAACAAAATAAGATAACACATGTGTGTACAATTGGTGTGACATCGGCGACCAACGCATCGCAGACATCTGTCAGCGTGGGACCTTTTTAAGAGATTTCTCGGCTGTGCACTTAAGAACTAGACAATTTATGAGTTTGTGTCTAAATATCAATTTACATTGGTGTACAAAAGCGGTCGTTAAATTGGTTATTATTACCCTTCATGTTTTAGAGCATTCTAAACAATAGCGTTATATAGTTGTCTTCCTTTCGGGTTGGTAAGTCTAGATGCCCAATGGGTGTGCTTGGCATTGTAGTCACCAGCTGCTATAAATCGGTCACCTAGTAGGTCGAAGAATGTTAAAAATTCTGTTTCGGAAATGCAGAAGCGTGGTGGTAGTATACTGCGGCTAGGTTTAGGTAGTATGTTTAGGTTTAGGTTTAGGTGTAGATAAGGTGTAGCAAATGAAGGCAATGGATAATGCCTAATGCGATTCTTGATCAGAACGCCAGTACCTCCATGTGCCTTACCATCGGGATGATTTGTCGCATAGAAGTTATAGCCATCGAGGTGAAAATAGTTTTTATTTGTTAGGTGAGTCTCTGATATGAGCATGGCGTCAATGTCGTGTTGAGCGAGGAACTGTAAGAGCTCGCATTTGTGCTGCGAAATGCCATTTGCATTCCAGAAACATATATTCAGACAGGCCATTTAAACAGATTTCTGTTTGATTAGGAGCTCCAGGAGGAGATTTTGGTTGCGCATAAGCTCCTGCATCGTTTGTTGTATTGCTACCATTGTGTTTGTTATAGTTACCAGCATTGACTCAATTCCACTAGGCAATTGGGATGGATTAGCAGGGTGTATTGGGCAGAGATTTCTGGGATCTGATTTGATGCCTGATGCTGCATTATTCCAGCTGTGATTGGTTTAAGTGTCGGCTTAGAGACTGAGGCGTACGACCCGTTGTTGTAACTTAACGCCTGAGCAAAAGAAACTCCTGGAGTCGTAGTTGATGGTATATATGGTAAGTTTTGTCGGACGACCGTGTTTCGAGCTGCAGTTATTTGTTGGTTTAGGCGATTTTTCAATTCTTTATAGACAGGACAACCTCTATAGTTGGCAGTATGGTTTCCCCCACAGTTGCTACATTTTTTAGCAGATGGGTCATCCTTATTTACGGGGCAGGCCTCAGTGAGATGAACATTACCACAGGCAACGCAGACTGCCCGTAGAGTGCAAAAGGTTTGTGTGGTTCCTCAACGGTGATCCTACGGTGCAGTAGATATGGAAGCTTGTATATTGGGTGAACTTCATTTTTACTTATATGCTTACTTTCAGGTGTCAGTTCTACTTTGAACATTGGCTGGGGAATTATATTTCTATTTATTGTGTTCATAGCCATTTTGACTTCGAAGCCCTTATCGTTAAGTCCATCTATTATCTCATTGATTGGCTTTGCTAGTTCAATTTCTTTGATAGCCACTTGTAATCCTTTGTTGGAAGTTGGTAGGTGTAGCAATTAATTTTTTCATTTTCAAATTATTTCGCCACTGATCTATAGTTTTGTTCGTCGTTGGCTTGTATTTTTGTTTCATTTATGTTACCCCATGGCACTGTGCACTCCATGATCAACTATGCAATTCAGGGGAGAGAGAGCGTGCTCTCTCCTCGATCACTTGCAGCGAGCGTAAAGAGAAGTCCACGTTATTGCTGTTGCCTAGCTTGGCTCATTTTGACTTTGGTTATAGTGCTTGTGCTTTCATGGCCTTTCATGGGCAGCACGAGCACTAGAACCCATGGATACCCCGAGCGTTTTTTCGCGAATTAATTTGAGATTAATTGATTTTCACGGCGGAGCTATACAAAAATTGTCTGAAGTCGTTGACGCGACCCTTGTTAACACCTTATAGTTTACACCATGCATTTACATTGTTAGCTCTAAAGCTTAAATTATAATTTAGTAATAAAACCCAACACGTAGCATACAGACCTACCTGTAACTCTGTGGCTCTATGGTTCCGGTATAGTCCACACCGGCCGCGATGAATGGTTGACTTGGCGGATTGACTCGATGTATCGGCAAGTCTATTGTAAGCTGTGTGGACATTTATGTCCGCACTCGAAAAAATCGAACACATTGTCGGATAGAGGGATGGACTGCTTGCCTTCCGGTGGGGATCCGGAACTGTTAGCGAGTGTGCGCCAACGTCAACTGCGCACCACCGTGCAGACGGTAATGGCTTTGAGTTTCTCACGGCGGTTAGATCTGTCGAAAAGGATTCAAGGTGGACGCTGCGCACAATACAAAATAGAGCTTGCTCCAGCTCTTCGATGCTTAAGGGGCCTGTACGTCTGCTTCCTTTGTTACAAGCACTGTGCTTGAATCGAAAAATGTAGGCAAAGACTCTTAAAGCTTGAGTGTATGTGGAAAACCGCTCTATAATCGAGAGTTCCTGGATTGCATGGTGAACAGGAACTTTGTCCGATTTGGCTTCCAATGTGGTCAGCCGTAGATATCTCAGAGACGTCTTTTGTTGGCCACCAGGCCTGATCGCGCTGCAACTAGCCTGGTCCTTTACACCACAAGCTCTTGTGTCGTGCTAACGTGACCCATTCGTCTGGTGTAGAATGGTCTGGTACAGAGGTCGGCAACATGAGGCTCCAAGCCGAATGGGTTGGGAAATATTAAGCTTTCAAATGCAAAAATTATGATTTTTGTGAGGTATTATTTTCAAAATTTTGACTTTAAAAACTCAGGAAAGTCGAAAAAAATATGTAGGTGCATTAATTAGGCGTCGTTTAAAGTATTGTTCATTAAAATCTATGGAGAAACGGTCGAGTTAAAATTGGATGACCAACCCTTCAAAAATCACATTTTACCGCTTAAAAAGTTGATGGACCACCAAGCAATGCTTGTTTTTACATTTTTGAATTTACATGTAGAAAAATTGGAATTCCATGTCCATTAAATAAGCATTACTTAGTGCATTATAAAATGGGGTACAATTACTAAAAAAAATCGTACAGTTGGCATTCTTTGCTCAATTTTATTTATTAGTAGCTTATGTTGTTAAAAATAGATGGCACTAGGTTCACAATGTCTAAATGTTTAAAAATAATATCATTCCATACAAATAAAATTTAAAAAAAAATGACAAAGTTGAAGAAACATTAAAAATTATAAAAAACTTCAACTTTGAGTCGCTATATCTTCAGATATATCCACTCTATTACCACGAATCTAAAATCCTGTGAAAGGTACTAAAATTTTCTTGCCAACCTATTACATTTTGTGGATATCCGCGCTGCAGGTTCTAAGTAAAAATTGTAAAAATTCAAACAGTCATCGAATTGCGGTTTTTGAATATTAAAAAAAAAATGTTGGGGGTATATTGCAAGTTCTAAGTATGAGGAAGTGATCTACTCATCACGGCCCACAACCTAAATTTTGTCTCGTGCAAAGTACAAAATGACTGTCGCACAGTGTAATAATTAATAATACTTATATTTTATTTACGAAACTCATAACAAAAATATTTTTCTTTAATGCAAATATATACTGCAAGCAGGAAAATAGACTTTTTACTGACAATTCTGAAAATAACTACCATCCTGAAATGCCACCCCTAGTCATTTGTTCCCCAAAATATCGATGTTTAACAGCACGCGTCACCGCTGAATCCTGACATCTATCACCTCAAATAGTCTATTTACACTAGGTTTGAGCTATTGAGGCATTAAGGAATTTCTTGAAGAAATATAAAGACGGTAATCATAATACTTCTAGATAAAATAAATATGTTTTGGAAAAAAAGTACTCATTTTACACATTACTTATATATTAATAAACTATATTATAAATTTGTAGAAAAAAATCTCTGTGTAAGCGGCTATCTCGCAGCACGTGCACCAATTGCATGCCGTTTTTTTAAATGATAGCCAGAGAATGTGTCCTGGTTTGCACAAACAATTTTGTACTTTTCTATAAATAGGTTCCTCAAAAATTAAAAACTAATAAACAAATCTTAAATTTGGTCAAAAAGTGTGTGTTTGAACGAATATTTCATTTAATTTTTGCGCAATGCGTGCATCAAATTGCATGCGGGCTTGTTTAAATGATAGCCAGAGTATGTGGCATTGTTTCCAAACAAAAGTTTTTACTTTTCTATAAATAGGTTCCAAAAAATTAAAAATTAATCAAAATCAAAACTCAAATTAGGTCTAAAAATGTGTATTTGAACGCCTATTTCATTTGATTTTGTGTCATTCTGTAGAACAGAACATTTTATAAAATATCTTTTATAAAATGGATTTTGTTTTTTAAAACTTTTTGTGTGAAAAACTGTTTTCTGAAAAAATGGCAATTTGTGTAAGAATATTTGTTGCTTTTGAAAATGTGTGCGTTTTAAACCAACCTGTGTGGTTTTTAAAGTTAAATGTCGTTACAAGTTGTGGCTTCAAGGAGCCGTGAAAGTAGTCAAGACATTACATATCGCAATGAAAATAATCGTCTACGCACATCAAGGTCCCGTTCAAATCAACGGAACAATGATGCAACCATTGAGCACATTACTTAATGGATTGACACCTGAGTCTAATCATTTATTGAACAATATACGAAAGTATAATTCGAGTTTTCAAATCAAATCTTTTGGCGCCACAAATATCATAAAAGACAACATCATGCCAACGTTAAAAGTAATTAAATAGTTTTGTTTATGCAAATTGGATGTTTATTCTCATTCTATCGTATATTATAATTTACAACGAAGCATTGCTCGTTACTGAAGACCTTTGCTTGATGATGGCAAGCAAAGCATTAGCTCAATTAGGTATGACAGCGCCTAATCGTGAAATACACGACCTTTTCAACAAAGAACTCGAGCGCGACTGGCTACCAGTCGAGCACAAGGTAGAATCGCATTGACATTGGCTTCGTCTGGCATCGCTGCCACATTTTTGGATGGTGGTCGCACGGCGCACACTGCCCTTAAGTTGCCCTTGAATATTGTAGTGGGCAGTTGTGACTCCCAGACCAATATCGAACGTATCGAGAGCGTTGTCTTTTCTCTTCGGGTTACAATTAAGAGAGGAGAGTAATTATGGCAGAGTAACTAGTTAAAGCTTTAATTGAAAAGTTTAGGTTTGGGCATAGCAGTGTGGATCGGCGGAATTTAGGTATGCCAAAAGCTTTGTTCAGAATCGTATGATTACTCCGTTAGTCGTAGTAGCTCTGCGTAAGCTTTGCATAGCATCGTATGATTACTCCGTTAGTCGTAGTAGCTCGGCGTTAGCTTTGCCTAGCATCGTACGATTACTTCGTTGTTTGTGGAAGGTAAAGTTTCGACAGTCCCAGTAAGAGCTAATGTTAGTAGCGAAGGTTTTTAGATGAATCATAACCAAAGCGAAGCTGCAGTGGATCAGTAGTGTCTTTCAACATAGTAATATCGGAGTGAATCTGTGCAAGCATATACCTAATAAGACACGTGCAAAGGCGGTCATAGTTCTAGTGACCGGAATCGATTCGTTGTGTATGAAGGAAGATAAAAGGGCTGGAAATCCAACTAATTTTCTACATAGTGAGTGATAACCGATACATCAAAAAGAAACGGGAGCAGCAAAGTACATCGACCGTTCTGGTAGCGTTGGGAGAGACCTCGGATCTCCCCAGGAACTCCAGGAACCTTACATATCATCGTCAACGAAATAAACCAACGAAAACGACCCAAAGAAGAAAAATTACTAAAGTGAAGAGACCGACTAGCTGAATAAATACTTTTATGAATAGCTATATGCAGATATAAAGTAGGAGAGGAGATTGGGTAAAACTAATAGAACGATGTACATGTGAATTTGAAGAAATCCATAAGCCACCCTCGTCACCCTACTCTCTTGTGTATTAAGTGTGCAGCCAAAGCTTTCAGCGGAAGGTTCTCCACGACAGTCATAGTACTTCTCAAACCGTGCAAATAGACGATGTTGCCGTGCAGAAAAATATTGTAAATGGAAGAGCCATGAGATAATATAAAACTGTATATCTCGATTTTTAGACAGTACATTCTTTTCTCAATTAGTAGTAATCCCTTCTTAAGGATTACATTAGTTCTTTATTATCTAGATATAAAATAAATAAAACCTATATAAGTAGTTATCTGTAACGAGGATTTAGCCCGAATGAAAGAGAAACGATAGAAAGAAAATCCCTTGTGTAAGTTACAAATCAACGTTGAACGGGTATGAAAAGAATGAAGTATTCATTTGATTTGAATTAGAAGCCAAGACCTGCATAATTATAATTTATCTTTTCTTCAGAATATGTTTTCGCGTCGCCCCTTGAGCTCAACGGATGCGCTGGACCGTTTTTTTTTTATTAAAGTATGAGTGAGTAAACGAACTTCCTTAAACGAAAGTTTCACCGGATGGTTCATAATGTACACATGTCTTGGAAACTTCTATTTCTATATTTTGGTGTAAATTATCTGAAAAGCGCTTCGATTTGTAACCATTCTTTCGACCTTTCATTCTTACGGTAACAATATTATAATTACTTTTGTAGTTTTTTTTTTTCTCTGATTTATTCTCTTAATCTTTTTAAGTCATATTCTTTGCCCCGATGTTAGCCATATATATATATATATATCTATATGTATGCATAGAACTAATTATAAGTTTCTCTTAACCTACTCTTTTGCTACTCTATATATATATATTGTTTTGGAAACAAAACCTATAATTTTGGAGAAAGACATGAAGTCAAACCCCGATAATATTGAATTATTAAATGAATATTAATAGACATAAATGAAATATTAAATCTGTTGCGTTTGTCCTAAGTAGAGCATGATCGAGTCCGAATGTGTGTTAATGTGTGTTTGTGTGTGTGTTTTGGTATGCATACGGTACATAAACCGTCTACAAATTTGTCGTCGCAACTAGAACTTGAACCAGTTGGACTGCGGAGAGGGATTCCTACGTCTAACAAATGAGGGTCTGAATACACGGCGACAGCCTCTGTTGATTGCAGTTGTAGAGAATGAGTGAACAGGCAGTGATGGTACTGTTTCTGATACTGATTTTATTCAACAAACTTAATTTCTATTTATAGGTAACAAAAGGTACAGAAAGTGCTGAGTCTAGTAAGAATATGGTAAAAGGGAATTGGAATTAATATTGAATTAATTTGGATTTAATATGATATTGTGTTATTGGGCAATTGTGATAGTCAGCAATTGCACCAGTGTTTTTGCCCTCTGACGAGCGATCGCATCGTTGGCAGAAATTGCTGCAGAAGCGGTTATTGTTGACTCAGCTACAATGCCTTTTCGTTTGTTATTATGTCTCCCGTTACATGGGTCGACCTGACTTATTCGATAAGTGTATATTATGTAATATTAATTACTGCATAAATATGCGACTGAACATTCTCCCGGCCGTTGAACTGGTGTTCAACCATCGCCCAAGTCGACTGAAAAGCGGCGTGGAATGGGGATCGGGGGTGATGATCCGCGTGGCTCTGCTTGGTTGATTGTTGACGGCCTTGGGTTCCATGATTGAGACTTCTTCCGGAGAATGAACGCAATAATCAATAGCATTGATATTGCTAGGGCAGCATAAGTAGCGATTTGATGATGCTGCACTGTGTTGAGATGGTGTGGCAGCCTTTGTTGATTGATTGCCACTAATTGTAGGCGTAAATCTTCCAATTCTTGAAGATAGTCTGATGTCTGGTTCTCCAATTGTGCAGTTGCTGGCGAAGGGGGTGTCGTTGGTAAGCGTATGTCCCCAAATCGAGTGTAGGTTGATTTGACTTCACTGATTGTTGTGCTGAAGGTACTGATGCTTATTTCTGTATTGCGAGCAGTGCATCCAGGTGACAGTGAGAGCAAGCCAGTTCCTTCTAGTTGTATGGTTGATGGAGACCCGTTGCAAACTGCCTGAAGTCTCATTGTAGAGTGTGTTGCAAAAATCCATTTATTTGCTTGCTGAGTTTTGGACCACACCATGTCCGCCTTCGTGTGGGTCACTTCACATAAAGGTGCTGTTTTATTGTTAAACAGCTGAAACTCACAGCGATTGTCGACATTGAAGACTGTTTGATGATCAAAGCAGATGTATTCTGCGTTGATTAGTTTAAAGCAGCGTCGAAATTCTTCTGGAGTAAATCCCATGAATTGATCTCGGTGAGTGTTTACAGTGATTATGGTCGTTTTGAGATTGAACAAGCTCCAACTTGTTGAGTCCCAGACAGGAATCGGCATGATACTGAAAACTTCGAGCTGAAATGTTGAAACTAACGGTAGTGTCACCTTGAAAATGACGTGTGTGGTAGTCAGTGTTCCTTCGGCTCGCATTAGCCTGTATAATTGTATCACATTTGTTGTTGTGACAGGCAGCATTTGATCAGCTGGCAAGTGATCCCGGATTTGGTCTAGTTGCTCTCTTAATTGCTCAGGAGATACTAGCGTTGGGCTTATTGTCCGATGGTGAACGCCGATTAATACATCAGATATGTCAGACTGCATACGTTGAAGACTCGTTGTCAGCAGAGTTAGTTGTGATGTGAGCCCTAGGTATGACTGAATTAGATGATCGCCATGATATGTTCCTCTTTCTCGGCTGATGGTTGCCACTTGTTGTTCCAATACCTTTAGGCGGTTGTCCATGGCTGACTTATCCTTCCTGATCACGTTCATTGTGGAGTCGACAATTGACGTTTGATTTCGTAGTAGATGTAGCAGAAAGTCTTCGTTGGTTTGTACCTTTTCGATTACTTTGGCCATTTGCTCAGCATATGTAGAGTCAAGTACACCGAATAGCTGGTGTGCCACGTTTCCTACTATATCCAGCGGTGATCTGCGTTGTCGAGAGGCCTTCATTAGCATATTTCCTGTTTGTAGTTCTTTGTAAAAATGTTGAAAGTGTTGAAATATGGAGTTGCACGCTGGAACATTTTTTAGTTCAGGGCACATGTGACATGACTTGCATATCCTTCCAATATGGATCCAAGTCGTAGTATACAATCATGATCCATTCGGAAGTGGTCATTCTTGAGGTTCCAAGTTTCTCATAGAATATTCCAGGCTTGTTTGCAAATTGCGTCACATTTATTGATTGTGAAAATGCTAATGGCAGCATGAGAAGTAGCACTACCAATGTGGATGTTAGTGTAGGTAATGATAACCTTTTTCGCTGTGTTGGTGGCTCCTTTATTTCCGCAATGTCTTGAATAGCATTTTTGGAGCGTTTTGTTGCTACCTCCTCTGAGAATAATGGGGCGAAACGACTGATGGGGCGTTTGTATACGCCGGACGATGTTTTGACATCAACCACTCGTACATGGTTGTCTTGCCCAGGATAAGTTTTGATGATGCGACCCATTGGCCACTTCATTACTGGAAGGTTGTCTTCCTTCACCAAAACTAATAATCCTTCGGTCACGTTTGGAGCGGTGGTTTTCTATTTATGGCGAGTTTGTAGTTCGTGGAGGTATTCCGTAGACCATTGTTTCCAAAATGCATGTTTTAAGCGTGAAACCAATTCCCAGCGCTTAACCAGAGTTTTCTCTTGACGATCGGTGTTGACGTCAGGTGCTGCGGTCAAAGGTTCACCGATCAGGAAATGCCCTGGAGTAAGCGCACTTGTATCCGTTGGATCATTTCACATTGGAGTTATGGGTCGGGAGTTCAGAATTGCTTCAATCTCGATTATGACTGTGTTCAGCTCCTCAAACGTCAAGGATGCTGTTTCTGTGGTTGTAACTAACAGCCTTTTCGCTGATTTTACCGCAGCTTCCCAGAGGCCGCCAAACGATGGGGCCCGAGGAGGAATGAATTTAAAATCCACTTGTTTTTTGTTGCAATGATTTGTGATCAGAGCATGTGCCTTTTCGCTAAATATTGCTTCTTTCAATTCCTTTAGCTTGTTATTTGCGCCGACGAAATTTGTTGCGTTGTCGCAATGAATAGTCTGACACTTCCCGCGTCTGCTAAGGAATCGCCGGAGTGCTGCCAAGAATGCATCTGTGGTTAAGTCACTTACTAACTCCAGATGTACAGCCTTTGTGGAGAAGCAGCAGAATACGGCAATGTATGCCTTATCTGGCCGTTTTCCTCGGATTTTATGGTGGATCATAATTGGTCCACAGTAGTCAACGCCTGCAGGTAAGGGAGATAACGAAATGATTGAACTCTTTTTATCTACTGTTTTATAGCGTTTTAATTGTTTTAATCCGTGGAACTCAACTTGTTGAATCGTTGCACGCCTTAGTTCTCCTGCGCAAAGTGTCGTTGTAGGTGTCTATTAGTTTTGTAGCAGAAGCGAAACATGTACGCTACAATACGTTGTAGTTTGTTGAACTTGCTATGTCTGCATGTGTATAACTCTTCTCCGAGAGAGCTAGATGCGATTGGCAAGTTGACATGCTTAGCCTTTCTGATTGCTGGGCTCAATGATGGGTGGTTTTGTCCATTTATCTCCTGATCCGTGCGAAGTGGTCCGTATAGCCATAGACTATGATCCCTTAGCTTGCTTGCTAGGATTCCTCTTGAAAGGACATCTGCTGCGTTGTTGGCTGATGAAACATGACGCCATTGTAATTGGTTCGTCAATGCCTGGATTTTGGCGATTCGATTTGCCACGAATGTGTGGTATGTGGACGCCGATGCGTTAATCCAGGACAGTACAACGGTGGAATCAGTCCAGAAGCTTCCTGATACTGTGTCAAGATTCATATGGAGATCCTTTCTAACTCGATTGGTGAGTTCGGCACCTAAAACTGCAGCACACAGTTCTAGACGTGGTAGGGATTGTTTGGCGGTGGGTGCTACTCGAGATTTTGAGCATAATAGTCGTACAGAGACCTGATTGTTTTTGTAGGTGGCTCGTACGTACACTGCCGCGCCATAGGCTCGTTCCGATGCGTCTACAAAGGTATGTAGATCCTGGGTGACTGGCACTTTTCCATCATATACGTGCCGGGGAATCTCCATTGAGTTTAATGATTGTAGGTCCTCCCGGTACTCCTTCCATTCGTTTTGGAGTTGTAATGGCAGATCATCGTCCCAATCGAGTTTAATCTCCCACAGCTGTTGCATAAATATTTTTGCCTTGACTATCACCGGGGCAAAGGACCCAGTGGGTCAAAGATTTGGGCCAATTCTGAGCACACGACCCTTTTGGTGATGCGTGTTGCTTGGCTTTTTGTGGTTCGTCCTCGCAGTTGGTCTTGTTTTGGCATCCAAATGAGACCCAGCGTTTTCACGCTGTATTGCTCTAATGTTTCACCTAGTTTGACGTCGTTGACAATGTCCTCTTTAGGGATTCCTTGCAAGAGCTGGTCGTTGTTGGAGCACCATTTGCGAAGTTTAAGGCCGAACGGTAGCAATATTTTATTAAGTTCTTGTTGAACTTGTATCGCTTCCTGAATGGTATCCGCGCCAGTAAGACAGTCGTCCACATAGAAATCGTTCTTCAATGCAGCAGATCCAATAGGTAATCTGTGTTGGCTCCGAGTTGCCAAATGATCCAGACATTTCGTTGCCAGGAATGGAGCAGATGTGGTCCCATATGTGACTGTTTTTAAGCGATAGTACCTGATATCTTCAGATGGATTGTTTCTCCAGACTATCATCTGATGAAACTGATCCTCTGGATTTATCCACACTTGTCGGTACATTTTCTCGATGTCCGCTGTGAATACGTACTTATGTATACGAAAACGTAGTAGAATGGACATAAGTTCACTCTGAACTGCGGGTCCGGCATGCAGAATGTCGTTTAGAGACTTTCCACTTGTTGATTTACATGATGCATCAAACACGACCCGTAACTTTGTGCTGGTGCTCTCAGGTTTGAGTACACAGTGGTGTGGTATGAAGTAGTGTCTCTCCGGCACTTGAGTTGCTGGGACCATCTTCATGTGTCCAAGTCCTTCATATTCATTCATAAATTCCACATAGCCGTTCCAGGTGTCTGGTGAAATCCGTCGCTCTAATGCCAGGAATCGTTTTCGTTGCAGTTTCCAAAGACCCCCCAGGGCTGAAGAGTGTTCGGAAAAAGGGAGTTTTACTATCAACCTGCCATCCGATGCTGTTTGTAAGTTCTCTATAAAGTGAGCTTCGCAATGTGCTTCGATTGGCATGCGTGGTTTTTCTTCCGTCTCTAAATTGTCCAGAGTCCAGAATTTTTCCATTAGCTCGTTGAGTCCAATTGCACAAATGGATGCGGAGTTGTGTGCAGACCTGATTTTTCCTGCCACAATCCATCCCAATTTTGTATTTTGCAGCAACGGACCTCCTGACTTTGGCTGTTTTTGATCTGGGGTAGTAGCGAATAATAGTGTTCTGCTCCGATGAGCATGTCGACCTTTCCCGGTTTATAGAAATCCGGATCTGCCAATGGGCAATTGTTTGGTATGTTCAAGTTCATTTCATCGAGTGCTTGCGCTGGTTGATCAGCAATTATCTGAGGTAGTACGAATGCTTCAATTCTTTGCGTAAGTCCGCCGTGAAGTGATTTTATTAGAACATTTACTCGTGCTCTGCTGGTCTTTGACTGACCTCCAATTCCTTCGATGCGTAATGTTGTATCATTAAGTTTTACTGACAACATTGATGCCATTCGTTCAGAGATCAGGTTGATCTGTGATCCTGAATCCAGCAAGGCTCTGAAATTGGCTCTCTGTCCATTGTTTGCTTCTACTGCTACTTTTGCTGTAGCTAACAGGTTGTAATTATTGTTACTTGCTGCGCCAACCGTCGGTGCTCTTGGTTCTGTACTTACGCCCGATGGTATGTCCAAGTGCAGCAGTGTATTGTGTTTTTTGTCGCATTCGAAACATGTCCGACCTGGGCATGCATTTGTTTTGTGGCTTGTTTTAAAACAGTTGACACACAATTTCTGCTTTTGTACCCAATTTAGTCGTTCTGATGGTGATTTGGAGCGAAACTCATCGCATCCGTAGAGCCAATGGCTTGCCTTCTTGCAGAATGAGCAGAGAGGCGTCTTCGATTTTCCAGTATTTACTGTTGCACATGTTGTGCCTTTTGGCTCTTTCCTTGACATTTGTGTCTTTTTGCCTGTTCTTAGAACTCGAACTCTTTGTTGTAGGAACTGAAGCATTGTGTCCAAGGCCTGTATTTCCTTTGAGCTTCCCAATGATTGCTCGTACAAGGCTCTGTTAGTGACATCCAGCTTATTTTTGATGACGGCAATCAATATTGGATCCCATGTGGATATATTGATGCCCAATCCCTTTAGTGATGCCAGGGATTCGATAGTTGTAACGTACAACTCTTTTAATGACTTGGAGTCGTCATTAACTGTGTTATAATTTAGGAAGCGGTTTAATACCGTGCTAGCGACGTCTCTGGGATTGTGGTATGTATCAATCAGAATTTCCCAGGCGCTCAAATAGTTTTCTTCCTTTAGATCGATATGTCGGATCAATCTTTCTGCCTCTCCAGTTACGGTTGTTTTCAGATACCACATCTTCCGAACTGTGGGCATGTTTGTTTCATGTATCATACATGAAAACAGGTCATAGAACTGGGACCATTTCAGTATGTCCCTATCAAACTTGGGAATGTTAATGCGTGGAAGCTGCACGTCATTATTGTTTGATGTGGCTGGTTTTGCCAATGCACTTTGAACCTCTTTTTCCAGGGTCAGGTAGGCTTCCATGTTGTATCCTCCTTCCTCTGGGTTATCGTATTCTTCGTGAATAGTAAAATGGACTTCTTGTGCTTGAGTCCATAGTGATTTTATCAAATCACTTGATGTACGTAGACCATTGTTTCCAAAATGCATGTTTTAAGCGTGAAACCAATTCCCAGCGCTTAACCAGAGTTTTCTCTTGACGATCGGTGTTGACGTCAGGTTCTGCGGTCAAAGGTTCACCGATCAGGAAATGCCCTGGAGTAAGCGCACTTGTATCCGTTGGATCATTTCACATTGGAGTTATGGGTCGGGAGTTCAGAATTGCTTCAATTTCGATTATGACTGTGTTCAGCTCCTCAAACGTCAAGGATGCTGTTTCTGTGGTTGTAACTAACAGCCTTTTCGCTGATTTTACCGCAGCTTCCCAGAGGCCGCCAAACGATGGGGCCCGAGGAGGAATGAATTTAAAATCCACTTGTTTTTTGTTGCAATGATTTGTGATCAGAGCATGTGCCTTTTCGCTAAAAATTGCTTCTTTCAATTCCTTTAGCTTGTTATTTGCGCCGACGAAATTTGTTGCGTTGTCGCAATGAATAGTCTGACACTTCCCGCGTCTGCTAAGGAATCGCCGGAGTGCTGCCAAGAATGCATCTGTGGTTAAGTCACTTACTAACTCCAGATGTACAGCCTTTGTGGAGAAGCAGCAGAATACGGCAATGTATGCCTTATCTGGCCGTTTTCCTCGGATTTTATGGTGGATCATAATTGGTCCACAGTAGTCAACGCCTGCAGGTAAGGGAGATAACGAAATGATTGAACTCTTTTTATCTACTGTTTTATAGCGTTTTAATTGTTTTAAATCCGCTGTGAACTCAACTTGTTGAATCGTTCGTAGGATCATAGTGCGAGCACGCCTTAGTTCTCCTGCGCAAAGTGTCGTTGTAGGTGCTCTATTAGTTTTGTAGCAGAAGCGAAACATGTACGCTACAATACGTTGTAGTTTGTTGAACGAGTTGCTATGTCTGCATGTGTATAACTCTTCTCCGAGAGAGCTAGATGCGATTGGCAAGTTGACATGCTTAGCCTTTCTCTCGAGATTGCTGGGCTCAATGATGGGTGGTTTTGTCCATTTATCTCCTGATCCGTGCAAGAATAGTGGTCCGTATAGCCATAGACTATGATCCCTTAGCTTGCTTGCTAGGATTCCTCTTGAAAGGACATCTGCTGCGTTGTTGGCTGATGAAACATGACGCCATTGTAATTGGTTCGTCAATGCCTGGATTTTGGCGATTCGATTTGCCACGAATGTGTGGTATGTGGACGCCGATGCGTTAATCCAGGACAGTACAACGGTGGAATCAGTCCAGAAGCTTCCTGATACTGTGTCAAGATTCATATGGAGATCCTTTCTAACTCGATTGGTGAGTTCGGCACCTAAAACTGCAGCACACAGTTCTAGACGTGGTAGGGATTGTTTGGCGGTGGGTGCTACTCGAGATTTTGAGCATAATAGTCGTACAGAGACCTGATTGTTTTTGTAGGTGGCTCGTACGTACACTGCCGCGCCATAGGCTCGTTCCGATGCGTCTACAAAGGTATGTAGATACTGGGTGACTGGCACTTTTCCATCATATACGTGCCGGGGAATCTCCATTGAGTTTAATGATTGTAGGTCCTCCCGGTACTCCTTCCATTCGTTTTGGAGTTGTAATGGCAGATCATCGTCCCAATCGAGTTTAATCTCCCACAGCTGTTGCATAAATATTTTTGCCTTGACTATCACCGGGGCAAAGAGACCCAGTGGGTCAAAGATTTGGGCCAATTCTGAGCACACGACCCTTTTGGTGATGCGTGTTGCTTGGCTTTTTGTGGTTCGTCCTCGCAGTTGGTCTTGTTTTGGCATCCAAATGAGACCCAGCGTTTTCACGCTGTATTGCTCTAATGTTTCACCTAGTTTGACGTCGTTGACAATGTCCTCTTTAGGGATTCCTTGCAAGAACTGGTCGTTGTTGGAGCACCATTTGCGAAGTTTAAGGCCGAACGGTAGCAATATTTATTAAGTTCTTGTTGAACTTGTATCGCTTCCTGAATGGTATCCGCGCCAGTAAGACAGTCGTCCACATAGAAATCGTTCTTCAATGCAGCAGATCCAATAGGTAATCTGTGTTGGCTCCGAGTTGCCAAATGATCCAGACATTTCGTTGCCAGGAATGGAGCAGATGTGGTCCCATATGTGACTGTTTTTAAGCGATAGTACCTGATATCTTCAGATGGATTGTTTCTCCAGACTATCATCTGATGAAACTGATCCTCTGGATTTATCCACACTTGCCGGTACATTTTCTCGATGTCCGCTGTGAATACGTACTTATGTATACGAAAACGTAGTAGAATGGACATAAGTTCACTCTGAACTGCGGGTCCGGCATGCAGAATGTCGTTTAGAGACTTTCCACTTGTTGATTTACATGATGCATCAAACACGACCCGTAACTTTGTGCTGGTGCTCTCAGGTTTGAGTACACAGTGGTGTGGTATGAAGTAGTGTCTCTCCGGCACTTGAGTTGCTGGGACCATCTTCATGTGTCCAAGTCCTTCATATTCATTCATAAATTCCACATAGCTGTTCCAGGTGTCTGGTGAAATCCGTCGCTCTAATGCCAGGAATCGTTTCGTTGCAGTTTCCAAAGACCCCCCAGGGCTGAAGAGTGTTCGGAAAAAGGGAGTTTTACTATCAACCTGCCATCCGATGCTGTTTGTAAGTTCTCTATAAAGTGAGCTTCGCAATGTGCTTCGATTGGCATGCGTGGTTTTTCTTCCGTCTCTAAATTGTCCAGAGTCCAGAATTTTTCCATTAGCTCGTTGAGTCCAATTGCACAAATGGATGCGGAGTTGTGTGCAGACCTGATTTTTCCTGCCACAATCCATCCCAATTTTGTATTTTGCAGCAACGGACCTCCTGACTTTG
This sequence comes from Drosophila obscura, assembly GCF_018151105.1. Taxonomy (NCBI): domain Eukaryota; kingdom Metazoa; phylum Arthropoda; class Insecta; order Diptera; family Drosophilidae; genus Drosophila; species Drosophila obscura. Next base: position 1,716,900 of record NW_024542848.1, on the reverse strand, counting down.
GCTGTTTTTGATCTGGGAGTAGTAGCGAATAATAGTGTTCTGCTCCGATGAGCATGTCGACCTTTCCCGGTTTATAGAAATCCGGATCTGCCAATGGGCAATTGTTTGGTATGTTCAAGTTCATTTCATCGAGTGCTTGCGCTGGTTGATCAGCAATTATCTGAGGTAGTACGAATGCTTCAATTCTTTGCGTAAGTCCGCCGTGAAGTGATTTTATTAGAACATTTACTCGTGCTCTGCTGGTCTTTGACTGACCTCCAATTCCTTCGATGCGTAATGTTGTATCATTAAGTTTTACTGACAACATTGATGCCATTCGTTCAGAGATCAGGTTGATCTGTGATCCTGAATCCAGCAAGGCTCTGAAATTGGCTCTCTGTCCATTGTTTGCTTCTACTGCTACTTTTGCTGTAGCTAACAGGTTGTAATTATTGTTACTTGCTGCGCCAACCGTTGGTGCTCTTGGTTCTGTACTTACGCCCGATGGTATGTCCAAGTGCAGCAGTGTATTGTGTTTTTTGTCGCATTCGAAACATGTCCGACCTGGGCATGCATTTGTTTTGTGGCTTGTTTTAAAACAGTTGACACACAATTTCTGCTTTTGTACCCAATTTAGTCGTTCTGATGGTGATTTGGAGCGAAACTCATCGCATCCGTAGAGCCAATGGCTTGCCTTCTTGCAGAATGAGCAGAGAGGCGTCTTCGATTTTCCAGTATTTACTGTTGCACATGTTGTGCCTTTTGGCTCTTTCCTTGACATTTGTGTCTTTTTGCCTGTTCTTAGAACTCGAACTCTTTGTTGTAGGAACTGAAGCATTGTGTCCAAGGCCTGTATTTCCTTTGAGCTTCCCAATGATTGCTCGTACAAGGCTCTGTTAGTGACATCCAGCTTATTTTTGATGACGGCAATCAATATTGGATCCCATGTGGATATATTGATGCCCAATCCCTTTAGTGATGCCAGGGATTCGATAGTTGTAACGTACAACTCTTTTAATGACTTGGAGTCGTCATTAACTGTGTTATAATTTAGGAAGCGGTTTAATACCGTGCTAGCGACGTCTCTGGGATTGTGGTATGTATCAATCAGAATTTCCCAGGCGCTCAAATAGTTTTCTTCCTTTAGATCGATATGTCGAATCAATCTTTCTGCCTCTCCAGTTACGGTTGTTTTCAGATACCACATCTTCCGAACTGTGGGCATGTTTGTTTCATGTATCATACATGAAAACAGGTCATAGAACTGGGACCATTTCAGTATGTCCCTATCAAACTTGGGAATGTTAATGCGTGGAAGCTGCACGTCATTATTGTTTGATGTGGCTGGTTTTGCCAATGCACTTTGAACCTCTTTTTCCAGGGTCAGGTAGGCTTCCATGTTGTATCCTCCTTCCTCTGGGTTATCGTATTCTTCGTGAATAGTAAAATGGACTTCTTGTGCTTGAGTCCATAGTGATTTTATCAAATCACTTGATGTACGTCCTCCCGCCTCTGAGAATTGTCTCAGAATGCGTTTTATGGACGCTACTATGGCCTTTTGTCGGCGACATAGTGAAGGCAATTTGCTGTAAACCTCCGTTGGATGCTGGCTCTGATCATTCGATTGTGGTTCGTCATTTTTACCCACCTGAGCACTTGATGCCTGATTTAGCTTGTCCATGCTTTCAGTAAACATCGCAACGTACGTTTTTTAGTGTTTTACGCAATTCCTCACGAAATTTAACGTAGTGGTCGGTCTTATATGCCTTTGATATCTTGGTGTCGATTTCATTAAATCTGTTCCATGCATCCTCGAGAGCCGCCTTTTTTGTTTGGAAGTACGTTATATTATGTTTCCTTTCTGGAGAGTCTTTTTTGAAGTTCCTTATTATCTTCGAAATTTCATCTCCAATTTCTTGCTGCTCATTTAATGCCTCAGTGGCGGCAGCGTGTTGCTCCTTGTGGGAATCCATTTCGCCTCTTACTTATACTTTGACCCGTTGGGAGTATTTTATTCGCTTTGCAGCTGGATACGCTCCTATTCGCAACCGATGTGGTACAAAGTATAAGTACAGACGACGTACTGGATGGAGGTTTTGTGCTGGTGAAACGCACTTGTGATCTTGATATTATTAATCGTTGATCTTGTTGGCTTATGATCTGAAAGTGACAGATCTGCCAATTTGTTCTACTTATTGGTAGGAGATTCTACCGTAAGTATGTGGCTTGTTGCCAGTTTGTGTTGAAAAGTCCTGGTGACTTCTTCAGTGTGATCTGCAGGTTTTCCTGCGTCGGGGTCACCAAATGTTAATGTGTGTTTGTGTGTGTGTTTGTGTGTGTGTTTTGGTATGCATACGGTACATAAACCGTCTACAAATTTGTCGTCGCAACTAGAACTTGAACCAGTTGGACTGCGGAGAGGGATTCCTACGTCGAGCAAATGAGGGTCTGAATACACGGCGACAGCCTCTGTTGATTGCAGTTGTAGAGAATGAGTGAACAGGCAGTGATGGTACTGTTTCTGATACTGATTTTATTCAACAAACTTAATTTCTATTTATAGGTAACAAAAGGTACAGAAAGTGCTGAGTCTAGTAAGAATATGGTAAAAGGGAATTGGAATTAATATTGAATTAATTTGGATTTAATATGATATTGTGTTATTGGGCAATTGTGATAGTCAGCAATTGCACCAGTGTTTTTGCCCTCTGACGAGCGATCGCATCGTTGGCAGAAATTGCTGCAGAAGCGGTTATTGTTGACTCAGCTACAATGCCTTGTCGTTTGTTATTTTGTCTCCCGTTACATGGGTCGACCTGACTTATTCGATAAGTGTATATTATGTAATATTAATTACTGCATAAATATGCGACTGAACAGTAGAGAAGTACACTTTCTAAGGGTATGCCGTCAGTTAGAAGGTATACAAAAGGTAGGGAGGGTAGAGAAGGGGTCAATGTCATCTGATTTCCCCGACATTAACGGAATATAGCCATACTATTTGTCGGTAGTCCCCTAATCCATTCATTGGCATTTCGAAGCTTTTATTATTATACTTTGAACGTTCCTTCTGAACGTTTAATCCCGTGTACCTAAAATATCTGTGCAAATGTGTTTGTATGGCACATAGGGGAGTAGGAAAGATCCCACGACATTCCGGCGAGCTAGTCAGAGCATAGCTAGAGGTACACGTTCCGAAATCCTGCTATACTCTGGGTGTACGACCATCTGAATTGTAGGTACCAGCAACATCGGTACATACTATATCACTCCTATTAATTCCGCACATTACAATATGCAGGCTGACGATAATTCTACATGCAACATTTTAAAAAGATCTGTTAAGAGTGGGGACGGCGCTGTCGGGGCAACAGCTCTGTGGACACTCCAGCCACACCACTGTTAGCATTCCAGCTACGCAAGCTGTTGCCCTCGCTCTCGCTCTCACGCTTATGAGCATTTTTCCCTCCGGTGACGCGCTCACGCTCCCGCTCTCGCTGCCGACAGCCGCCTTCAGCTGACTTTTACATGAACCTCACTTCGCTATACACCCATAAGCAGACGGCCGGCTTTGCACGTGATTATACTTGTACATATCTTATTATATATATAAAAGAAAGTCGTGTTTGTTACAACACTTATAACTCGAGAACGGCTGGACCGATTGCCATGGTTTTTGATTTGTTGGATTTGTTTCCGTCTCTAATAGCATAATACAGAAGAAAAACAATGAAAACTCGATATGTGTAATGAATAGATGCATTTCAATAGATGCTGATTTGTTTATTACACATATCGAGTTTTCATTGTTTTTCTTTCTCCATGTCAAACATTTGTTGTCCAATCCTGTCAAATAGTCAAATTCCCGAAAATAGTACCTAAGATTTATTCTACAGTAAAAACATAAAATCATCGGAAAGGAACGGAATTTAGGGAATAAAAAATCAGTTTGGTGGTTTTATGCGAGTGCACATTTTAGAAGATCCAGAAGATCTAATCTTTCCCAGCGAAGCCGTAATGCAATTAGGCAACAGAATATCGCGAGTCAATTATCTGATGGAGAACGAGAAATTGCACGAGAACAGCGCCGTGTTAGTATGGAGCAAAGAAGGGCCTTAATTCGTGCTTCTCAAACACAAGAGCAAAGAGAGGCAGCCCGTGAAACGGCTAGGTTAGAAAGGAGAAATCGTCGAGCTTATCGTACAGATGAACAGAGGAATAATCTTCGAAGTGCATGAAGAAATGGTTCAAGTATTGATTTGAATCGAGCAGCGTTTCTGTATGATCGCACCATCGACTACAGCTTGCATCGTTTAGTTTGCATTGGTCCAATGGACGTTGTTTGCCAGCATTGTGGAGCATTGAAGTTTGCTGGTGAAACGCCTAGTTTGTGCTGCCTTAGTGGTAAAGTGAAATTGCCATTGGTCCCGCCACCAGAGCCACGTTATTACACTTGGAACGCTACATCGAAGAAATTTCAACGTCGGAAGCAAGGCGATGCAGTTCCTGGTCATCCAGATATGCGTTCTACTGATGCTCTTGGTCGTATTTACACAGTTGATCCGAAGAATGATGAATGTTTCTATTTGCGGTTGTTGCTGGTACATGTTCGAGGGCCAACATCATTTGAATCACTACGAACTGTTAATGGTATTGTGTGCCCCACATTTCGTGCAGCATGTCAAGAGCTAAATTTGCTTAAAAACGATACTCATTGGGACACGACAGTCGCTGAAGCATTTATTTCTGCATCTCCAAGTCAGATACGCTCATTATTTGCTATCATCATTTCAACATGCTTCCCATCGAACCCACGTGACCTGTGGAACAAATACAAAGATAACATGTCAGAAGATATTTTACATCGAATTCGCGTCAGCTCAAGAAATTCCGATCTTGAGGTGAATGAGGAGATCCATAACCAGACTTTGCTCTTGATCGAAGATATGTGTTACCTCATGTGCGGCAGTTTGTTAGTTAGGTTAGGAATGCCAGCGCCAGATCGCGGAATGAATGACGCATTTAATAGAGAATTGGAACGTGAACGTGAATATGATCCACATGAACTAATCCAATCAGTTCAAACGAATGTACCTCTGTTGAATCCTAAGCAGAGGGAAGTCTATGATATGGCGGCTTATTTTTTTTGGATGCCCCCGGTGGAACTGGGAAGACATTCCTCATTTCATTGATTTTGGCCACTGTACGTGCGAGATCCGAAATTGCGGTAGCAATTGCTTCTTCTGGAATAGCGGCCACATTGTTAGACGGATGCCGTACGGCTCACTCAGCGTTAAAATTGCCATTAAACCTTCAAACTACTGAACAACCGACATGTAACATTTCGAAACACTCCGCAATGGCCAAAGTTTTAGTAGCATCAAAAATCATCATATGGGACGAATGCACAATGGCGCACAAACGCGCATTGGAAGCACTAGACCGAACATTAAAAGATCTGCGCAATGACTCGAGATGTTTTGGTGGTGCAATGATTTTATTATCTGGCGATTTCCGACAAACACTACCAGTCATTCCAAGATCTACTGCTGCCGACGAAATAAACGCTTGCCTCAAAGCATCAAATCTGTGGCGATATGTAAAGAAACTTCAACTGTCTGTAAATATGAGAGTTGCATTGTTGAACGATCTATCTGCTGATGATTTCTCGAAGCAATTGCTGACTATCGGTAATGGCCGTGTTCCTGTTGACAAATCGAGCGGTTTGATTTTATTTCCTCCAAATTTTTGCAATTTCGTATCATCAAAAGACGAGCTTATCAACAAAGTATTCCCGGATATCATTGCTTACCACAAAAATACTAAATGGTTAAGTGAGCGAGCAATTTTGGCCGCTAAAAATAAAGATGTAGATGACCTCAATTTTATAATTCAAAATCAAATCGTAGGTACTCTGAAGAAAAAGCCACCAATTATCCAACTGAATTTTTAAACTCCTTGGTTGTGCCTGGTTTACCACCGCACAATTTAAAACTTAAAGTTGGCTCGGTAGTCATCATGCTTAGATATTTAAACAAACCAAAACTGTGTAATGGAACACGTTTGGTGATAAGAAAACTGATGAGCAATGTTATTCACGCGTCGATACTTAACGGAAAATTTAAAGATGAGGAAGTTCTTATTCCAAGGATTCCGATGATCCCAACGGATATGCCCTTTGAGTTTAAACGAATTCAATTCCCGATTCGTAGTGCCTTCGCCATGACGATCAACAAATCACAGGGCCAATCCTTGACTATTTGTGGCCTCAATCTAGAAAATGCATGTTTTTCTCATGGTCAATTGTACGTGGCATGCTCACGTGTCGGCAAACCATCCGCTTTATTTGTTCTTGCGCCTGACCAAAAAACAAAGAATGCGATTTACCACAAAGTGTTTGAATGAAAATAAAGCCTAAATAAGTTCAGCTAAAAAGTAACACGACATTCATTGACTGTTAGGCGGTACGAAGTTTGCCGGGTCAGCTAGTACTGAATAAAACCTGATGTTATGTAGGAGGGTGGATGTGGTCGGGTCGGCGTCGGTTCCCAAGACAAGGATTCCCAATAAAAGTCGGAAGATGTGGTGCTTCAAGTTGCTCGTTGGTATATTAGTTCTGATGTATATGTACGCGGAGCGTGTAGGCTTTGTCGAGGTGGAAAAAGACACTGACTCTCTCTCGTTTAGGCAAAGCTCGGCCTACGGCTAGCGCCCGTGATGGAGAGCCGTGGTTCGTATTCACGCAGCGCGAGAGCGAAGAGCACGGGAGAGCGCGCGAGCTAACGGAGCGATGTTAATAGCACTAACAGCGCTGCTGCCCTAAACAGCCATCTAGATCTGGATGCGAAATAACTGGTATGGAAAAGAAGAATCGGAGACGCATTAGTAACGTGCTAGGAACAGATGACAGGCACACTCTAAGTACTGTTGGACGAACAAAAAGACAAGCGCGTTTTGGATGCGAACCAAAAAAAAACAGAACGTGGATGGAATAGTAGACACGGAAAGGCATTATAAATGGGAACGCCTTCCGTTACTATTGTACGGAATGAGTGGGTTCTACCGGAAGGAGAACGACCTTTGCGACCGGGCGATTGGGGACACCGCGGGCCGTAAGAATGTCTACCACCCGGACCCGATTGTCGGCGCCGGGATACACGGACTGTACTCTTCCCAGTCGCCGGTCATTAGAGGGCAGGTTATCTTCCTTAACGATAACCATACCGCTGACCTAAAGATTTGGCATCGCTGTCTGCCACTTGTTGCGCTTGTGGAGTTTTTTGAGATAGTGAGGGCCTTCAAATGCTGCCACCGATTAATGATCGACTAGAGGTTCTCCTTTATTTCGGGCTCTGCTGTCGCCATTAACGGTGCTCCAATAAGAAAGTGCCCGGGAGTAAGGGCCAGCAACTCCGTAGGATTTTCGGACATGGGTGAGAGCGGCCCGGAATTAAGGCATGCTTCAATCTTCGCGAGAAGCGTCGAAAGCTCTTCAAATGTATATTTCCGGGTCGACGTGTCTTTTTAGAAGAGCGTTTTAAAACTCTTTACGCCGGCTTCCCACAGGCCCCCCATGTGTGGAGCTCCTGGCGGGATGAACCTCCATGAAACCCGCTGATGGCTATATGCATCAGTCACCGAGCCCTGGAACGCCTCGAGGAAGTCCCGAGAAAGGACAGTTGCTGCTCCCACGAAAGTTTTCCCATTATCTGAATGGATATGCTGCGGACAACCTCGTCGAGTGACGAAACGAGCGAAGGCGGCTAGAAATTTCTCGGTGGTCAGGACGGAAGTGGCCAAGTGATTAGCCTTTGTGGAAAAACATACAAATACGCACACATAACCTTTAGTGATCAGGCAAGCTCTCCCGGTATAATTCTTTACGTCAAAAGGACCAGCGTAATCAATCCCGGTATGGGTAAACAGTCTAGAGAAAGAAGTTCGATCTGTCGGGAGATCACCCATCAGTTGGGTCTGTAACTTCTTCTTGTGGACGATACACACTTTGCATGAGTTCACCACACTCTTTATCAGGTTCCGGATTCTCGGAATCCAATACTTGCAACGAGTTAGGCGAGTCATCATTGCCGCCATGGAGAGTTATTCTGTGCGTGAAGTGAGCCAGCAGGCGAGACAGGCGGCAACTATAGGAAAGGATGATTGGATGACGCTCGTCATACTTCAGATCTTGACAAGCTGTGACATGGCCACAGGCTCTCATGATCCCATGTCGGTCGAGAAAGGGGTTCAGGTTCAGAATAGAGCTCGCATTTGGCACTACTCAGGCAGTGAAATTCTTGGGGGAAGTCTCGGCGCTGAGTCTATAGGATAAGAGCTCGTTCCAGTTCGTTTATTTCCGCGCTAGAGAGAGGGTCCCCGCGTTTGGGTGCTACCTTCCGACAACACTGAATAAAATGCAGAACATACGCCCGCACTCGCAGAGCCCGCTCAAGCTGGGAGAATCGATCCAGGAAATCTTCGGATGGGCTGGGAACAAAATTGACCTTGACGGCCCTCTGCTCTAGGGTCATAATTGGAGCTGCATCGGCTTGGGTCGGCCATTGATCACGTGGAGATTGCAACCAAGCTGGCCCATGCCACCAGAGTTGGTTTTGTACCAGTTCCTGTAGAGCTAAGCCTCTACTGGCTAAGTCAGCGGGGTTGTGTTCGGAACGGACATAAGCCCAACCCTTGGTTCCGGTAGTTTGAGCTATTTTGGTCACTCGATTGGCCACAAAGGTAGTCCAGTGGCAAGCGGGCTTGTTCAACCAAGCCAGTACAATCGTAGAATCGGTCCAGTAATAACATTGAGGACTTTCCGTCGGCATGCTTGGCAGGCTAGCCGTCGCCATTTCGGAAACGAGTACTGCACCGCACAGCTCTAATCGGGGAAGCGAAATGGTTTTCACGGGAGCAACTCGTGTTTTCGCCGACAACAGATGCACCGTAATATGCTGGTCACACTCAACGCGCACGTAGATCGCGGCACCGTACGCCTTTTCAGATGCATCGCAGAAACCGTGATGTTCGATCTTTACCGGTGGCTGTGCGCCAATCCATCTTGGAATCTTGATCTGGGGGAGGAAAGCGTGACTTTGCAGAAAGTCTAGCCAGCGTTGATACAACGCATTCGGAAGATGTTCGTCCCATCCCTACTCTTGCAACCAGATCTCCTGCATGAAAATCTTGCACCGGACGATGAAGGGGGCCAGCCACCCCGCGGGGTCAAACAGCTTTGCAATCTGGGACAGAACTTAGCGTTTGGTTTAGGATGACACAAGCGTGAACACGGGAGGAACAAAGAAGAACTCGTCTGACGCCGCCTTCCAGCGAACTCCGAGGGTCTTTGCCGTGCTTTAGGCATCGATTTCCAGAAAATCGGTGTGCAGGAGGTGGTCATTCGGAAGCTCGTCCAAAATCTCCCTTTGGTTGGACGTCCATTTGCGCAGTGGAAAACCTGCGGAGCTGAGGGCGGCCTGCAATTCGTGAATATCCAGCTGAGCCTCCTTGATGGAGTCTGCCCCGGCTAGGACGTCGTCGACGTACATGAAATGCCGCACAATGTGACTTGCCTTTGGAAATCGCGACTGGATGTCGTCGGCAAGCTGTTGCAGTACCCGGATGGCTAGGAACGGAGCGCAATTGACACCAAAGGTCACGGTTTTCAGCTCATAATCCCGAATCTCACCCTCCTGGTTTCGAAATAATATTCGCTGGAAGGGCGTGCACGTTGAATGTACCCAAATTTGGCGATTCATCTTTGTAATGTCGGCGTTGAAGACGTATCGGAAATAACTCCACTTGAGGATTTGGAGAGTTAAATCGGATTGGAGGACCGGACCAGCATGAAGAAGATCATTCAAGTTCGTGCCGTTCGCCGAAGGGCTGGCCGCGTTAAATACCACGCGGACTTTCGTGGTAGTGCTCTAAGGCTTGACCACCGCATGGTGCGGGAGATAATAATTGGCGGAACCGTTGGTGGAGGGAACCTCTGTCATAAGGTCGAGCTCTAAATATTCATGGATCACAGAGTTATACTACTCATGAAATGGAATATCCTTTAGCCGATTCTCATTACGGAGTCATTGAGCTAGGGCAATGGACCTTGAATGCCCCAGGCCTGCCCCACAGTGATCGGGGTCACGAAACGGAAGTGTGACCACGTACTTGCCGCTTGACGTTCTTGACATGGTTCGAAGAAAATTGCTTTCGCAATAGGAGTTATAGGAATAGGAATTTGGTCGGGAACATTTCTCGGCACTGGGCCGGTAAGCGCCCACCCAAAGATAGTTTCTTGTTCGAGGAGGGACCCACAGATGTCGGTCTGTGAGCTGCTTAACAGGATGGACGGAAGGATGTCGGCTCCGATCAGAACATCTATCTGTGAGCTCTCATAGAATGTAGGGTCTGCTAGTGGCAGGTTCGGCCAGTCTTGCAGCGCACTTTGTGGGATCGGATAGGAAGGCAGATTGCTGGCTATGTCTGGCAGGACGTAAGCCGTGGCGTTTAACTGTACGCTCGGCGTAATCAGGGAACGAATGGACTTGGGCCTGAATAAGGCGGAATGGTAATTTGATAATATTGAAGAGACGTCCCGTAATGAACGTTGCCTCGGAGCCTGAGTCGATCAGAGGACGGGCACGGAAATTTGTCCCCAAGTGGGAAATGTTGATTATAGCAGTGCCGATAAGCACAGCCCTTGTTCCCGAGGCAAAGTAGTTCTGAACGTTGGGTGGAGTGACGGAGGAAGCGGGATCCTCCGCTGTGGTGGATGTCGATTCGCTGGGAGCTGGAGTACCACGGTGCAGAAGCGTGTGGTGGCGGGATCCACAAGTGAAGCAACTGTGGGTGCTTTGGCATTCGCGGAGCTGATAACCTCTGGCGAAACAGTTCAAGCACGGCTGCCTCTTTTTAATGCAGCTGGCACGTGGATCCACGGTCATTTGTAAGAAGTGCGGACATAGCCGAATCGGGTGATTCTATTTGGAACAGAGATCGCACTTTCTTCTCTTCGGGCTCACTTGTGTCTGGAAGAAGTATAACTTCCTTGGCACGGGACTGCCATGAGACCGGATCGGATTGGAATTGCTTCCGGAGGGCTGCGAATTCTGGGTACCTTTGGACGGTAATAGATTCGGATTGCCTTTGGATGTGGACGGGTCGCTCTTCATGGCTTCTAGCGTCAAATAGCGCTGAGTGAGGAAGGCGTCGATTTCCGTCCATGGAGGCACCTCCTTCTTGTCTGTGACGGACGCCTCCCACAGGGACCGGGTCAGCTTCGGCAACTTGGAGGCACAGATCGTAACGAGGAGGCTATCCCAGTTGTCGGTGCAGACCTTGGAATGAGCAAGGGCGGTGAGGAACCCTTGCATCGTGCTTTGCAGCTCTTTCAATGCCCGACTGGTTTCGGACTCGACGCGAGGCAAGAAGAGCAAAATATTTATCTGGTTGGTCACCAGGAGCCGATTATTTTCATAACGGTTTCGGAGGGCAGCGCATGCCGATTCGAAACCATCGTTGGTGAGCGGAGACTTTTCGACTGTGGACTTAGGATCGCCACTTGTCTTATCGGTGAGATGGTATAACTTCTTTACCGGAGACAGCCTAGAATTATTTATATAGATCGCCGTAAATAAGTCTCCTGTGAAGACCTCAATGTCGCAGGGGGGCAGTCAACAGCCGCCCTGGTAGGTTTGCGGTGCAGACGGATGGGCTCATGTTTGGGCTAGCTGAGCATTGAGGTCAGCTAGGCACTGCTCAAATACCATCCCATAACACTCGCCGTACTTCTCTCCGATGTCTTCTTGTACCCCTGCATCAGCGTCAACCATAACTGCGGAGCACGCCTTATACTTCGCCTCGACATCCGTCCACTTACTGAGGATCTGTCCTCGGCGAACCTCGGAAAGAGATGCGGATGGAGCGGCAGTGATGCGCGCTTCCAAGTGAGACAAGCGGCCAATGGCGACGGCTAGTTTTGCCCGTGCAGTAGTGGTGGCGGATGGATCCATTGTAATAGAGGGTCGAGAGCTGACGGGACTGAAAACGAAAGAGCTGGTTGGATCGTCTTGGATCCGAGCTGGCACCTTGAGAGTGTCGGGAGACGGGAAGAGAACCGACTTGGTCCTCGCAGCAGGGCTGCTACTGGCTGCTCTGGGCTTGATCTTCTGAGTTGGAGTAGTTCCTGCGGCAGAAGAGGTGCGTAGCCGACGTAGAGAGGTCACAGCCAAAAACCCTTGGCTGTCCTTGTCAACCGTTGGCATACTACGCACTCACACACGCAGGATTTGAAAGCGAAGTCGGATGCGGGATCCGCGGATTGGCGAACGGAACAAACTTAGGCTTGGCCGGGCACCACACACGAAGGCAATAAATCCCTTAAACACACACAAAAAAGAACCTACGACTGGTGAATGGAAGAGAAAAGGGCCTCGCGCGTTGCTGGAAAACAAATACTGCGGAAAATACACTGTGCCACGGTTGAGGATAATTTGTCACGGATTTGGAGATATTATTCTTTATTGTGGCGCCCGAAAGGTATGGCTGAAACGCGTAAATTGCTGGGAATCGCAGAATTTAATATTAAATATATGCCCTTTATGAGCGTAATGTACATATGTGTGGACAGCGTTGAGAGAGTGGTATGTAGATATAGAGTTTTATGTAGATATGGAGTGGTATGTATATGTTTGTATATATGGATTTTGTGTAAATAAAATATAATGTATTATTTTAATGTGCACTATAATTTTAAGTAGGTGTTAAATGTTAGGACCACTTGGGATAATATGTTAGTTATTTACAAGACATCAACCCAATTTGCGCTGTGACATGTATTTAAGTATTTTTTATTTATTCGTGCTGAGAACGCGTATTTACTACGGGGGTGGATTGCACTTGGAGTATGTGCGTGTGTATATGCACTTATGTAGATCAGCCGTTCTTTTTAACTGGAATTTGTGTTGTCTTTCTTTTGGCAGCTGGATTTGGGTGAATTTTCTTTTTTTTATATTTAAATTCGAAAGCCTAAGCCCAGACAAAGCGGAATGGATGCACTACCGTAACACTCGTAGTTGGCGGTGAACGAACGGAGAACGGCCGGAATCGCCGATTATATGGCGTTGGCGAAAAGGAATGTAAAACGGACACTGGATAGCACTGTATGAACAGATATGTATATAAGAATATATATACATATATCGCGGAACTCGGAATTGGTGGGGAATAAACCAAAACCGCACTAGGAAGCGATTTTGGAAGACGAAATCGTACTTATGTTCGGAACGTAGCGATGTAATCCTTATAGGGAAGGTGAAGATCCGGCTCGAAGGTCCAATGTTTTGTAGGAGGGTGGATGTGGTCGGGTCGGCGTCGGCGTTGTTTCCCAAGACAAGGATTTCCAATAAAAGTCGGAAGATGTGGTGCTTCAAGTTGATCGTTGGTATATTAGTTCTGATGTACCAACCAACCAAAGACAATATAAGAATAAGTAACATAACGCCATACGAAAATTTTCACACGAATTTAGAAGGCTGGCTTTAGAGCTGGCTCCAGGCTCTCTTGAAATTTTTTAGAGAGAGAGAGCACTCTAGAGCCAGCCGCTCTCTTGTATGCATACTGCATACGAAGGCACACGAAGTTGATTCTCTGACTGTATGTGTACACATGCATACGTTCTTTACAGCGCTGGCGAAATACCCTGCAGTACCAGAAGTGAGCGATGACAAATGTCAACTACGCGTCATTAAGTATTTTTTCTCTGCCGCTGCGGCAGCCGAGCAGAATATGAAGTCGACGTCGCGATCGACGCGTCGGTCAAACCAAAACTCTTTTTATACCCGCACTCAAAAAGAGTTAAGGGGTATATTGTATTTGTGGTAAAAGTGGATGTGTGCAACGCAGAGAAGGAAACGTTTCCGACCCCATAAAGTATATATATTCTTGATAAGCATCAATAGCCGAGTCGATATAGCCATGTCTGTCTGTCCGTCTTGATGAGCGCCTAGATCTCAGAGACTATATTGTATTGTAGAGAATGACTATATCTACCAGATTGCCGAATCTGAATCAGATCGGATCATAATTATAGCCAGATTGAAGAAATTAATTTTCAGTTGTCTTCCCGGCCTTCTCGGGCAAAAGACCCGTTACTCATTCTTTTTCTCGCTCGCACACTCTGCCGCGTTCAGTGCGCGAGCAACCCCTAGCGGAGATGTATAATCTAAATGGTACATGTACAACCTACATGTTAGATGACGAATATACATTGTAGATGTAGATAATAGATGTAGCAAAAAAATGTAATATATAAAATTTTTTTGTAATTCTAAAATTCTAAAAAACCATAAGCTCAAAAATGTATATACTTACTGAGTACGGGTTAAGGTAGAGTCGCGTCCCCAGAAGAGACTCACACGTTCCTTCTCGTTTTTCTTTGTTTCTTAGTGTTACGACGCGTGCCGTAACAGAATTCGGTTTTGCCGTCGGCGTCGACAACGTTGTTAGAATTTTGCGGTAAAAAGTTAGACGCAGGTTCTGTTTATTTTGGGCAAAATTATTATCAGGTAAGTGCAGTATTTCATTTAATTAAAAATACGTCTATTGTGCGTTGTAAAAAATGAAGAAAATGTGAAATTGCGAAGTTATATGCGTTTTGCATATGTATGTACATATCTTGGCTGGTGTTTTGGTTTTGGCGCAAATGCACTGCTGATCTACCGTACCGCTGATCTACTGAGAGCATTGTTAACAAATTCAACATATTTTATAAATTTCAAATAAAAATATTTTAATTAACCCATCTTAATTTTAAGGCGATTCAGTTGAAATGCCCCGAAAGAGCACGACGGACTTACGGACATGAGCAAATCAACAAAACTAAAAAGGTTCTGTGGAAAAAGAACACACAGCACATAAAATGTGAATCTACATTTTTTAAAGAAAACAATAAATAAAAGAAATTTAATATTTTACAGCAGATTTAACCCATGCCTTTTTCCTCAAAATAGCCAAATTTTTTACTTAAATACATCACTTATTTTAGGAAAAGTCATCGCTTATTAAGGCCTTACTTTTTAAGGGGAATTCATCGCTTATTAAGGACTTACTTTCGGCTAATTCTCGCGAACTATGTCATCGATTATATTCCTAGGACATCCTGTGTTAAAGTAAACAGTCCATCGTATGGCAGGTCATCGCTTATGTGCATGACGAGCTGCATGACGTTGGCATCGATGTGTCGTCACTTACACATCGATGACCCGTACTGCAGGGTAACTACATCCAAATATATACACTAGGTTGGGCCAAACATTTTTTTTTTCGAAATTCAAACGGGAAACCCCCAAGTTTTGTTACCTTGGATTTAATAGTAATTTACATGTTTTTATTTTTTTTAATTTTAGTTTTAATCAAGAAAATTTAAACAAAATTTTTTTGCTGAATGAGTTGGATAATTGGTGAAATCTATTGCATATATATTGATACCATTCATATCGCCATTAATCAGTTACAGTAAAAAACCTACTCAAGTTTTTGCGAATAAGTTAACTAAATATATCAACCTCACCTGAATTTTTTAATTTTTTAACAGTAACTAAAAAAACGAGAAGGAACATGTGAGTCGCTTCTGGGGACGCGACTCTACTTATACCCGTACTCAGTCAGCATATACATTTTTAAGCATATAATTATTTAGAATTAAAAAAAAAAAAAAGTTTTACATTTTACATTTTTTTGCTACATCGGTTATCTACATCTACATATACTATTTATATTATACATCTAACATGTAGATTGTACATGTTCCATTTAGATTCTACATCTCCTCCGCTAGGGGTTGCTCGCGCACTGAACGCGGCAGAGTGTGCGAGAGAGAAAGAGATAGGTACCGGGTCGTTGGCAGGGGATGCAGAGGAAGCAACAGAAAATAAATTTCTTCATTTTGGCTATAATTTTTATCCGATCTGATTCAGATTCGGCAATCTGGTAGATATGGTCATTCTCTACGATACTGCGTTTTTAGTTTTATCGTATCTTTAAAATTGTGCCTGCCACAGATTTTCGTCCTTTATGGGGGCGGGGCGAAATTTTGAAATACACTTGTAGCAGTGTGATATTACATGAGTCTGGAAACAAAATTTGGTTGCTCTAGCTCTTATAGTCTCTGAGATCTAGGCGCTCATCAAGACGGACAGACGGACGGACGGACGGACGGACGGACGGACGGACGGACAGACGGACATGGCTATATCGACTCGGCTATTGATGCTGATCAAGAATATATATACTTTATGGGGTCGGAAACGTTTCCTTCTCTGCGTTACACACATCCACTTTTACCACAAATCTAATATACCCCTTAACTCTTTTTTGAGTACGGGTATAAAAATGCCTTATTATCAATATGAAATAGTTTCTAAGTTTCAATATTATTTGAAAAAACCGACGAATTAAATTTTTGTATGTGTATATTTAACCAAAAAAGTGTATTTTCTTTTCGTGGTAGCAATCCCTAAAAATTAAACTAAAAATTTGAAAAAAAAAATTGTATAATTTTATTAAATAAAAAAGAACAGAATTGGTATCCCCTTGAAAAAACAAAAATAAAATTGTTTGGTCAAATTTTGGCCCAGCATAATATACACACATACCACATACCATGACACACTCCGAGTGCAAACAGAATCAAAATTAAATGTTTTATTTCCACCCATATATACATTTATTTCCATAGTTGGCGGCAATATATCTATATTGCGAACTATATGCATACATATACACATAACGCACATACAACAAAATACTACACCCCGTATAAAAATACCGCACTCCATACTAACAAACATACTCCGCGCATAGTGATATATATTTTCTATAATTCTCGGTTGCCACATCGCCTTAACCATTCTTCAGTTTCCAAATAAATTACTAGCGACCAAGGCACGGCGCATTTTCAGTAATTATTTGGCCTTTAACATTGCCAATTGTCAAATTGGTGTGTCGGGAGTTAGAGGTGCCAGGGCCTTCGGCTGGGGTGCTAGGACCATTCGGCTGTGGTGTGGACCTAAAACGTTCGGCATTTTTTCGACATGTTCGATTCATGACGAGATGCGAAAGCAAGCCGAAAATTGCAAATGTATGTGTACACAGACACGTCAAAATATTGATCAACTCTTATTTTCCGAAACCGTTTTGAGTTTGTTTTTGAACTGGTTTTTCGTTTTGTTTTGAGGGCTGATGTAGCTGAGCTGACCCGCCATGAGTCATACATGCCGAACGGCCCAGCTCCCGACCTGGCTCCCGACCCGAATGCCTCAGCCTCACAGAGCCGAAGGCCCTAAGAACTAGGACAGAAAAATCAGCTGCGACACATTCGGTTGTATGAACTGGCACATCTATATACTGTATGGTTAGTCGTTCATCCAAATATAATAAATAAATAATAAAAAAAAGAAACCTTACTCTCATCTGACAATTTCCAAACAAACACACCGACACTACAAGAAATAAATTGAACGATCCACGATTTGTAATTTAAACCGTTTCGTCATCCTTTTTCCGATTTTTTCCGATAGTTCTCCAGCGCCCACTCCGCAGTCATATTCTTGACTGTAGCTTCCGGTAACGCTTACGGCGACTAGGTTTACCTGCACTTTGTCGATCCAAACCGACATAAAGAGCAAACTATCGCCCATTCCAATCAGCTATCGAGGATATAAATGCCATTCCGTCCGCCGTCCATCCGCAAACAACCCAGTTCTGATCACGACTGCGTCAAAGAGGTAAACGGAGGAGCCCGCACTAACAATATTTGCAAAATATTGCCAAAATCAGTGTGATCGGCTCAGCGCAATATAAGTCACTCATTGTTTGAGAAATTTATTTCACGGTGATCTCAAACAATCCGAGTCGACCCGACTATTTTTTTCCAACAAGCTCGAGGCCTTTTTCCTGACAGCCTTCCATAAGTGGGTTGTATTTGTTTCCTGGCGTCTTTCTGTTTGAATTCTACTCAGATCAGTCTTCTGCCCCTCCAAGACTTCCAAATCCGATTTTCTGTGCGTGTGAGAGTTCGTAATATGCCAACAGGTCACAAGGACGGCAGCCAGCTTTTGCCTGTGACCTCTTCCAACCGGCTACGCACCTCGTCCGCCTCCGGAATTACGCCGACTCAGAAAATCAAGGCACCCCTCACTCCGAGAGCAGCCAGTAGCAGCCCTGCGGCACGGACCAAATCGGTTCTATTTCCGTCTCCTGTCAGTCTTAAGGTTCCAGCTGTGACCAAGCAATATCCGAAAGGCTCCTTCGTCAGCAGCCCCGTCAGCTCTCGCCACTGCATCACAATGGCTCAATCCGTCACCCCAGTCGCTCAGACCAAATTGGTCGCCGCTATTGGCCGACTATCTCACCTGGCAAGGTGCAGCACCGCCGCCCCATCCGCCTCTCTGTCCGAGGTCCGTCGAGGCCAAATCCTCAGCATGTGGACGGACGTCGAGTCCGAGTACGAGGCCTGCTCCGCGGTGATGACTGACGAGGATCCAGAAATTCAAGCGGACATCCGTGACACACATACGGCGAATGCTATGGGGTATTTGAGCAGTGCCTCAGTGACCACAATGCTCAACTGGCCACATCCACAGCCAGTCCAACAGGGCGGCTGTCGACTGCCTCCCGTCAACATTGAGGTATTCTCAGGGGACTATGTCCGCTGGCCCACATTCCGGGATCTGTTCACTGCGGCCGTGATCAACAATCCTAGATTGTCTCCGGTAGAGAAGCTGTACTACCTCACCGAGGCGATCCGAAGGCCATCGTAGAAAAATGCCCCCTCACCAATGACAGTTTCGAGTCCGCATGGTTGGCTCTCCGCAGCCAACTTGAAAATAATCGTCTTCGGGTAACTAAACTAACATCCTCCTCTTTTTGCCCCGCGTAACTTCCGAGTGCAGTCGTGCCTTGAAGGAGCTTCAAAGTACGATGCAAGGAGTCCCAAATGCGCTAGCGGTCTCCAACGTTTGCACGGACAATTGGGATAGTCTCCTAGTGACCATCTGTGCTTCCAAATTGCCGAAGTTGAGCCAGGCGTTGTGGGAAGTGTCCGTAACGAACAAAAAGGAGGTGCCGCCCTGGAAGGAAATCGACTCGTTCCTCACTCAGCGATACCTAACGCTAGAGGCTATCGAGAGCGACCCTTCCACTTACCAAGGCGCTCCAAATCAGCCACCCGCCAAAGGCAGTCAGAATCCGCCATCCACCCGAAGCCAGTCCAATCCGTTAGGTTCCGAAGGCAGTCCTGTTCCAAGGACAGCGCACTCGTTCCGAAGTAACGTGAATGACAAATGACCGTTGATGCTCGCTCCAGCTGCATAAAGCAAAAGCAGCTCTGCTTAAATTGCTTCGCAAAAGGCCATTTGCTACGAGAATGTCAAAGCTCCCACAATTGCAACATTTGTGGAGGATGACACCACACGCTTCTGCATCGTGGCAATCCAGCTTCCAGCGAGTCACATTCCACATCCGTACCCAATTCCACAGCTTGGCCAGACGTCAATCGATCAGTACCTTCCGCAGCAAATTCAAGTTCTTCCGAACCTCATCCTAACGTTCAGACATATTTCGCCTCCGGCGCAAGGTCTGTCCTTCTAGGCACGGCAATTTTTAATATTTGCCAGCTGGGGAAAAATTTACGCGCCCGCGCTCTGATCGACTCGGGCTCCGAGCAACGTTCATTATGGAACGCCTTTTCAGCATGATTCAATTGCCATTCCTGATTCAATCCGATATCCTACCATCGGTAATGTCAAGCGGCTTACAGCCCAACATATGTGGCTCTCTTCTCGGCCAAGAAACCATTTTTGGTTGGGTGCTCACTGGTCCAGTGCTCACTGCATCCTTTTCATGTCAAATTTCCAGAGACAACCGTCAACGACTTCAGACGTATTTTTATATCGCTCCGCCGTAAAAATCAATTAATCGCGATTAACCATAAATTAATTCGCGAAAAAGCGCTCGGGGTAGGCATGGGTACTCGAGTGATCGTGCTGCCCATGAATACCATCCAATCGTGTAATAAAGATTAATAG
This sequence comes from Drosophila obscura, assembly GCF_018151105.1. Classification (NCBI taxonomy): domain Eukaryota; kingdom Metazoa; phylum Arthropoda; class Insecta; order Diptera; family Drosophilidae; genus Drosophila; species Drosophila obscura. The sequence continues at coordinate 1,696,837 of NW_024542848.1, read as the reverse complement.
AAATAATAGAAAATAACAAATGTCAACGTATAAGAGCACCAGCTCGGTAAAGAGCACAAGCACTGTAACCAAAGCCAAAATGAGCCAAGCCCGGCAACAGCAACAAGACGAGCGTCGGCTCTCGCAAGCTAAAAACAACGCATACTTCTCTATACGCTCGCCAAAGGCAGCAGTATCAACAAAAACTGCATCACTGCAAGTGAACGAGGAGAGAGCACGCTCTCTCTCCCCTGCATTGCAAAGTGGGTCATGGAGTGGTCAGTGCCCATCCCCCGACTCGTACTGCCTAACCAGCGATTTGCTAATATCGACAACAACTAGTAAAATGCCCTCGCTCAAAACTATACGCTCGCCAAAGGCAGCAGTACCAACAAAAACTGCATCACTGAAAGTGAACGAGGAGAGAGCACGCTCTCTCTCCCCTGCATTGCAAAGTGGGTCATGGCTAACCAGCGATTTGCAAATATCGACAACAACTAGTAAAATGCCCTCGCTCAAAACTGTGTCTTCGACCACAACAACGACAACAACCACAGCAATTTCTCAGCGCCCGATACTGTAGACCCATTGCGACAAGCCCCACCTCTCCCAACCAATAAGTTCAAAAAACGCTAACGGAGCGTTAATTAAGACTGGGCTCGATCGCTATGTGCAAATCAAAAGAAAATTGAGCCCACAAAATGTGAAGAACAACAATGCAGCTAAAATAACTAAAATAACCGAGAACACTGTGCCACATAAGGCACTAGCAAACAATAGATTTGCTATACTAAGTGTCCCAAATGAAGATGAAATCGCCCAAACACCCAAGGCCAAAAAATTAAGACCGCCACCTATTTATGTTCGACAGGCAAATTGTGCTGAACTGGTCAAAAAAATAGCTGATAGAATTGGCGCAAACACATTCTATGTCACGTCCATAAAAAGGGGTAATATAAATGAAACAAAAATACAAGTCAATGACGAACAAAACTATATATCAGTTGCGAAATACCTCGAAAATGAAAAAATTAATTACTACACCTACCAACTTAAAAGTAGCAAAGGATTACAAGTGGTTATCAAAGGAATCGAACCAACAGTCCCAATCAATGAGATAATAGATGGACTTAACGATAAGGGCTTCGAAGTCAAAATGGCTATGAACATAATAAATAGAAATAAAATTCCCCAGCCAATGTTCAAAGTAGAACTGACACCTGAAAGTATGCATATAAGTAAAAATGAAGTTCACCCAATATACAAGCTTCAATATCTACTGCACCGTAGGATCACCGTTGAGGAACCACACAAACGAAATGGACCGGTCCAATGCGCAAATATCCAGGAATATGGACACACGAAAACCTTTTGCACTCTACGGGCAGTCTGCGTTGCCTGTGGTAATGTTCATCCCACTGAGGCCTGCCCCATAAATAAGGATGACCCATCTGCCAAAAAATGTAGCAACTGTGGGGGAAACCATACTGCCAGCTATAGAGGTTGTCCTGTCTATAAAGAATTGAAAAATCGTCTAAGCCAACAAATAACTGCAGCTCGAAACCCGGTCGTCCGACAAAACTTACCATATATACCATATACCATACCATATATACCATATATACAACTACGACTCCAGGAGTTTCTTTTGCTCAGGCGTTAAGTTACAACAACGGGTCGTACGCCTCAGTCTCTAAGCCGACACTTAAACCAACCACAGCTGGAATAATGCAGCATCAGGCATCAAATCAGATCCCAGAAATCTCTGCCCAACATACCCCTGCTAATCCATCCCAATTGCCTAGTGGAATTGAGTCAATGCTGGTAACTATAACAAACACAATGGTAGCAATACAACAAACGATGCAGGAGCTTATGCGCAACCAAAATCTCCTCCTGGAGCTCCTAATCAAACAGAAATCTGTTTAAATGGCCTGTCTGAATATATGTTTCTGGAATGTAAATGGCATTTCGCAGCACAAATGCGAGCTCTTACAGTTCCTCGCTCAACACGACATTGACGCCATGCTCATATCAGAGACTCACCTAACAAATAAAAACTATTTTCACCTCGATGGCTATAACTTCTATGCGACAAATCATCCCGATGGTAAGGCACATGGAGGTACTGGCGTTCTGAATCGCATTAGGCATTATCCATTGCCTTCATTTGCTACACCTTATCTACACCTAAACTTAAACCTAAACCTACTACCTAAACCTAGCCGCAGTATACTTCCCACCACGCTTCTGCATTTCCGAAACAGAATTTTTAACATTCTTCGACCTACTAGGTGACCCATTTATAGCAGCTGGTGACTACAATGCCAAGCACAACCATTGGGGATCTAGACTTACCAACCCGAAACAAAGACAACTATATTACTATATACAACATACCCCTGCTAATCCATCCCAATTGCCTAGTGGAATTGAGTCAATGCTGGTAACTATAACAAACACAATTGTAGCAATACAACAAACGATGCAGGAGCTTATGCGCAACCAAAATCTCCTCCTGGAGCTCCTAATCAAACAGAAATCTGTTTAAATTGCCTGTCTGAATATATGTTTCTGGAATGTAAATGGCATTTCGCAGCACAAATGCGAGCTCTTACAGTTCCTCGCTCAACACGACATTGACGCCATGCTCATATCAGAGTCTCACCTAACAAATAAAAACTATTTTCACCTCGATGGCTATAACTTCTATGCGACAAATCATCCCGATGGTAAGGCACATGGAGGTACTGGCGTTCTGATCAAGAATCGCATTAGGCATTATCCATTGCCTTCATTTGCTACACCTTATCTACACCTAAACCTAAACCTAAACATACTACCTAAACCTAGCCGCAGTATACTTCCACCACGCTTCTGCATTTCCGAAACAGAATTTTTAACATTCTTCGACCTACTAGGTGACCGATTTATAGCAGCTGGTGACTACAATGCCAAGCACACCCATTGGGCATCTAGACTTACCAACCCGAAACGAAGACAACAATATTACGCTGTAATAACCCCACGAAACAAGCTAGACTTTATCTCTCCGGGCAAGCCCACATATTGGCCCACAGATCCAAACAAGAAACTCGACTTGATTGATTTTGCAGTTACACGAAGGGTGCTGCAAGCTCAGATTAATGTAGATCACTTAACAGGTCTATTATCGGATCACTCGCCCATTCTACTGCACCTTTACGACCATCCACAGCTTTCGGAACGCCCACACTTTCTAACTTCTAGCAAAAAAGATTGGCTCAAATACAGGAAATACATAAGTTCTCATTTTGATAGCTGCCCAAACATTAATTGTTAAGATGACATTGATAGGTCAGTCGAAGCATTGGTATCCTCAATGTCACTGCCGGCAAAACACTCAACACCAATATTAGCACCTAATAAACTTTCCAACAGCAGTCGTATTTCTAGGCACATTGTAGTGCTGCTACGCGATAAAAGAAGTGGAGAGGAGAGTGGGCTCGCAGCAACAAAGAGAAGGCAAATACATTTGCCGTCCATCTAGAAAACGTCTTTAAACCGCACCCAGCAACGAAAAGCTTTGTGCTCCCACCAACCAACAATCCCGAAGCTACTCCGCCTATCATATTCCAATCAGGAGAAGTCACAAGGGTCATTAAAGACCAAATCTCAAAGCAAAAGAAAGCTCCGGGCCACGATTTCATCTCCCCTAAAATTATCATAGAATTTCCGAGCTGTGCAGTGTATTTTCTTAATGTGATATTCAACAACATGATGAAATGGGGCTATTATCCTCAAGAATGGAGGAAATCAGTCATCACAATGATCCATAAAGCCGGAAAAGACAAGTCCAAGCCATCATCATATAGACCTATCAGCATACTGCCTTGCCTATCAAAGATATTTGAAAAGCTGCTCCTGAATCGTATCAAACAACACCTACACATCAACGGTGCCATCCCGACTCACCAATTTGGATTTCGCAAAAAACACGGAACCATTGAACAAGTAAACCGTATAACCTCTGAGGTACGAAATGCATTTGCTCCGCTGTTTTTCTGGATGTCGCCCAGGATTTCGACCGTTTGGTTAGATGGCTTAATCCACAAAATCAAAATATTACTTCCTAGAGCAAAGAAGTTTCGCAGTACGATGCAAAGATTTCCTCTCTAAATATCATCCAATTGAAGCTGGTGTACCGCAAGGCAGCGTGCTTGGACCGACACTGTATATCATATTCACAGCAGATCTACCGACAAACAGCCTAACAACAACTTCGACATTTGCTGATGATACTGCCATATTAAGTCGCTCCGAGTGCCCAAAAAGGGCCACGGATCACTTATCATCTCATCTCGTGGCCGTAGAAAAATGGCTAGCAGACTGTCGGATACATGTAAATGAGCAAAAGTGCAAGTCCATTATGTCTGAACAATATCAATATTCCACAAACCACCGGAGTAACATACCTTGGTGTTCATCTGGATAGAAGGCTTACTTGGCGTAAACACATCGAAGCGAAGAGAAAGCTACTTAAATTTAAAGCTAGTAATCTACATTGGCTAATAAACACCCGTTCACCACTAAAACTGGAGTACAAAGTACTTTTGTACAATGCAGTTCTCAAACCCATCTGGACATACGGCTCCGAGCTATGGGGAAATGCTTGCGTTAGTAATTTAGAAATAATCCAGAGAGCTCAATCGAAGATACTAAGAACTATCACTGGGGCACCATGGTACATACGGAATGAAAATATCCATAAAGACTTAAATATAGGATCAGTTAAAGATGAAATTGCCAAAGGGAAAGCAAAGTACCAGGCCAAGCTTCAAGCCCATCCTAATAGACTTGCGCAGTCTTTAACTTGGCACACTACCCATACACATCTCCGGCGAAGAGACCTCCCCACCCAGCAATAATACTTAGCTAGGGACGTACTCTACGTAATTAAGTATAATTAATTAAATTAATATAATAGGCTAAGATTTTTATACTTGTCGTAAGTCTCTAATAGGGAAGATTCAATAAATAAAATCCCTTAATTATAAAAAAAAAAAAAAAAACTATCCGGTTCTCGTTCATGTGTAGCGGGTTTTTTATTCGTGAGTCGGGGCAGACGTCTTTCCCGGCTGATCCCGTGTCAGTCGAGGACGCGAGTCGTTTCCTGACATGTTCTGGCGACAGCAATCGATGGTCCGTGTGCCGCGCTTGCCACATTCCCAGCAGAATAGTATCGAAGGGTTTTGGCAGTCGTACGACGCATGCCCTGCTTCACCACACCGGCGACAGGCTGCGCGTGGGTTGGCGATGGGGGTCGTGATCATGCGGTGTGCTACTGGCTGGGTTTGATGGCTGTCTCCTTGATGAGTCTGCCGAGTCCCAATGGGGCTTCCGAAATGGTGTCCGATTGGAGTCGCCGCTGCTCTGCTCTGTATCCGGCCTTGCGTATCTGGGCGTGTTTCGCGGTGGTGCGAGAGTGGTCGGGATGGTCTGCTCTTGAATACTCTTGAACTCCGTGGCCAGCAGTGTTAGCTGTGACAAGTCTTGCAGCTCGTGGCGGCGCACGTACATCTGGTATGCTGGTTGGGCGTTGTCGTAGATCCTGTTTAGTTCCTTAACCGCGTCGTAGCCAGCGTGGTGCACATGTTGTCGCATTTCGATGAGGACATCATTGAACAGTTCCCCCACCGCTTGCTTGCGGGCTCGGACCTGGTCTTCCAATTGTTCAAAATACCGAGGTGGCAAGGAGAATGTTAAGAATTCCTGGCGGAAATTTTCCCATGAGAAACTTTGTAGGCGGCTGGTGCGGAACCAACGACTGCCACGGTTTGTGAGGAGTTCGGCCATGGCCCGTGGCAGCTGGTTTGTGTCCACCCCATACGAGAGCGCGCGTTCTTCGAGCAGCTCAATCAATAATAGAGGGTCATCTTGGCCGTCAAACTGGATTCCCCACTTTTGGATGCGTTTTGCCATTGGTGCGGCGTGGTTGTAGGGGTGGCCTTCCCTGGGTCGGTCGATCGCTGGCACGATTCTCGGTACGGGCGCTGGGTGAGTTATGTTGCTGGAGGCCTTGGAAACGGGGCTGCAGGAGTGCGGCATTCGGTGGCTACGGGGACTCGAAGTCCGGTCTTGGGATCCATTTGGCGAGTGTCGAATGGTCCAGGAGTAGTGGGCAGTGGTGACTTGGAGCGAGAGCTGGTTGGTGAGGCTGGTTTGGCATAGTGTCTCTCGAACTCTCCTCGACGTGAAATTCCATGGTGGTTTTTCTGTTGATCGGCACTGCGTATACTTTCGTGATTGTTTTTGCGCCCGGATGACGTGAGGGAGTTATTGTTGAGTTCAGTTTGTCTATTCAATTTTTCTTTTAATGGCAGTGGGTTTTTAATCCACGAAGACCCTGATTTCGGTTTTCTTGAAATGTTCCAAAAAAATCTTTTCAAGTCCCTGCTCGGGCGCCACTTGTGAGGACCTATCTGCATTACTATAGTTACATGTTGTAAGAAAGTTTCCCAGCCAAGGTACAGCCTCTCAGTCTGTCCAGGGCCCGGCCTTCAATACAGCAAGACGAAGGAAGGTAGCGGACTACGGCTCCACGCTTGGGTAGCGGGAAGGAGGAACGGAGTCAACAAATGCTCAATCGGGGTGGAAGAGGTTAGGCAAGAGGGAGAGGGAAGACCAGTTCGTGGATGCCGGGCATCCGCGTACGACACCACTGGCTGGCTTCCCAAACATGCGAGGGAGGGGACGGGAAGGTAGTTGACTACGGCTCCACGCTTGAGTAGCGGGGCAGAGGAACGGAAACTACAAAGCTACAAATTTCCATGTATGCATAAAAAAGATGTGTATAGGTTTTAATAGTTTTCTTTATTTCCTGCCTACTAGCTTAGTGTCTGTGTGAGTGTGTGTGTGTCCCTAATCCCTACGATCGCACTTATCTCTCTTCTCCTTCTCATCTACGTGAGGCCAGCTTACCCCTCTCCTTCCTGCTCCGCTGCTGTCTTCCTGGTGTTCCACTTCTGTTGGCTCCTGTTCCGCTCGTCTTCTGCTTCCACTTTCACTTTACTTTTTTCCGCTTTCGACCGGCCAGTTCTAGAGTCAAAACTTCTGTCCCGATCCTCTCTTTGGTGCGTGCCTTCCTTGGCTCCCAAATGTTCGGCTCTCTTTGGTGTCGTTGCTCTTAATTTCTTTCTCTTCGCTCGCGGTGGTGGTTCCGGCGCTGGTTCTGGTGGGCTGGTACCTATGCTGGTTCCGATGATGATTCCGATGTGCGGGTTCCGATGTGCTGGTTCCTATGCTGGTTCTGATACCGGTTCCGGTCAGGGTGAGGGTTCTGGTCCCTCAATAAAGGATAGGCGCTATATTTAAACTTGTATGGCTATTTAATATGGACGGCATAGAACTAAAAATAATGAAAATATTGGCTTTTTAATATGGATGGCTTAGAACTAAAAATAATGAAAAAAATATATAACTTATTTTACAAGATGACGTGTGGGTGAGGTAGGTGGGGAGCTGAGACCGGTGATGGATTGAGGTAGGTGGTGGTGGTTGGGAAGGGTACCTTCACAATGTGGAGTCTTTTCCTATCACGAGCTTACTTACTGTCCAGGGTCCTGAATCACGAGATATTTGTAATTCACGAGGACTTTATTGGGAAAACCAGGAACTTTGCCAGCAACTGAAATAGAATGGTTAGCGAAATCACAACACTTGTTGGTTCTTTAAAGTTTTAATCGTTTTGTTTATTGTTTCGGGTTATTATGCTACTTGGTTAGATTGACTGCTTGACCGCGGCGTGTATGTAACTTCTTGATTCCTGATGGACTGCCGACTTGCGTGTTTGTTATTTGCCTGACTGCTATGCCTGATGGACTGCCGATCGACTGCCGATGGACTCGAAAGCGAACTGATTTAGTACGGGGAGAACTCAGATAAATATATATCCCTTTCTTGATAGGTCCAGTGCTGCTATGTATGGGACATTGCTCCGAGCCGTGCTCGGGTCTCGCTTTAGCGTGTTGATCGGCACTTTTCCATGCTATTGGTTGTATTTTGCTGCGTGGGGTGATCGCATTTCCTTGACGTTCGATGGCCCGTGTGCTGAGTCCGCGGTTTTCCTGTCTGCCGGCCGCGCGTGTGCTGAGTTTGATAGTTGTTTTTATTTATTTTGTCTCTTGCTGTTGGTTTGGTTACTTGGTTTTGCTGTGGTGGGGGTTGGTTATATTATCTTGGCCATCGCCTTTCCCGCGACTGTCCGCGCGTGTGCTGATTTCTCGCTTTTCTTTCTTTCTTCGGTCGACGTCTTTCGACCTGTTCTGCGTCTTCGAATTTGTTGGTGTTGATATATTCCCCTTGGAGTAGCGTTGGTTGCACCGACTGCTTGTGACGAACCAATGGGTCCATGGTTCGTTACAAGATTAACTGTTTTAAATTTGTTACAAATTTGTATGTTTTTATAATTTTAACAGGGGTTTTTAATTCCATAAGTATAAAGTTTATTCGTGAATATTTCTTGAAAAGGGAGATTTACAATGGTGTTATTTCGTATAACTGGTCAAATAATAATATTTGTATAGGTTTCCCTGTCTAAATTAGGGATCTTAATTATATAAAGTAGTGTATTTTTATTGTATAAAATTGAAACATCTGCAAACTCGAGCATTTCTTCTATTGAATCTAATGTGGTGAGTATTTCCTTAAAGTTTTCTTTTATTTAGTTTATTTCATTTTCATTAAGCAGGAATGCGTTTATTATATTTAATCAGTCCGTGTCCATCGAGTCCGCACCCAACCCCTTAACTATCCCCTCAGTTTTGCTCCCACCAGCTAACAGATGTCCAGGACCACCGGATACTGCCATCACAGGTACTAGGCCTGTGGTGCCAAAACCGCTGGTGGGAGTCCCACCAAAGCGACAAGTTTTTGTCTCGCGGCTAGCCCCTGACCTCACATCCAATGATGTGACCGCTTTTATACAAAGTAAAATAAAATCCGTCGGCTTAAAGGTGGAAAAATTTACCTTTTCTTACGCCAGGGAGATATCTTCCTTCAAGATAAGCGTCTCCCCAACTCAATTTGAAACCATTTGTTCCGCTAAGTTTTGGCCAGAGCACTTGGTGGTTAAAGAGTTTAAGGCTAAGAAAAAGAATAGGCCCCCCATTACTCTTCCTAGCATTCAGACTAGTGCTCCATCTCCATCCTCATCTTCCACCTCTACTTCCACCCATCCAAAAAACTAACTTCCTCTCTACCAGAATGCTAGAGGCTTGCGTAGTAAGCTCAGCACTCTTTTCCTTGAGAGTCTCGCATTCTCATCCCACGTTATTGTTATTGTTCCGAAGTTTTGGCAGGTCGGTACACAATTTTTAGAAATGACCGTTCGTCTCCACGTGGAGGTGGGGTCCTTATTGCAGTGGACTCAATCTTCACGTCGGAACATTTCATAGTCCAGGTTCAACAAGACCTGGAATTCCTGTGCGTAAAACTGATTCTCCCAGGCTTTTCCATTTTCATTACTTGCTCGTATATTCCACCTTCCTCGGATATCTTAATATACGAGCATCACCTGTCCGCTTTAAAAACTGTTTCTTCCTCGCTATCAGATAAAGACCATATGATAGTTCTTGGTGATTTTAATTGGCCAAGTGCTGTTTGGTCTTCGGTAAACGAGTCTAATAACCTTGTGCCCATGTCACGACACGACTTTATCGACGGCTTGCTAGACCTATCCCTGTCTCAAGTCAACCATGTGAAAAATTCCTTGGGTCGATTGCTTGATCTGTGCTTTGTCTCGGATCCGACCATAGCGATGTTAACCCGAGCCCTTCCGCTCAGTATACCTGAAGACCCCTACCATCCTACATTCGAAGTGTCAGTCGATATTGGCCCTACTGTATTGGATCGAATGGGTAGGCTATCTGAACGTGTCCGGTGCTTTCGTAAAGCCGAGTTTACGAAGCTTAATAACCTTATTAGCGATTTTGATTGGTCCGCTCTGTACTTGTGCACTGACGTTATGAAAGGCACAGACATTTTTTACAATGTACTTGACACATTTTTTGATTCTTGTGTCCCACTTTCTTGTCCGGTTAGATCTGGAAAGCCTCCTTGGTTTACCAAGGAGTTATCCAGTCTAAAAAATTTAAAATCAAGACTTTATAAAAAATTTCAAGAAGTTGGTTAAGAGGGAGATTCTCTTTCTCACTATGTAATAGCTCGGTCAAATTTCTCCGTTCTTAACGCTCAATGCTATAAAAACTACCTATCTCGATGCAGGATACGATTTTCACAGGACCCTAAACAGTTTTACAGCTTCGTAAATAGTAAGCGTAGAACGTCCGCACATCCATCCTCGTTATCTTTTCTCAATATGTCAGCAAACAATGATCAGGCAATTGCCGATCTTTTTGCCAAATTTTTCCAAACAACCTATTCTCATGAAAGCTACTCTGGTCAGCCGTATCCATACAGTTTACCAAGGTCGAATGGCATCTTCAGCCCCTTGTTAAATGAAAGCTCACTGCTTCATGATCTTCGACTAGTTAAGCCGGTGTTTTCACCAGGTCCCGACGGAGTTCCCGGCTGTGTACTCAGGTACTGTTCCGACGCTCTGTGTGGACCCTTGCTTAAACTATTCACCCTATCTATTAACTCTTCATGCTTCCCCCCCATCTGGAAGGAATCTTTTATTATTCCGCTCCATAAGAAAGGTAGCAAGTCTGATGCAAATAATTATAGAGGTATATCTAAGTTATCCGCTGCTCCTATAATGTTTGAAAAAATTTTAACTCCGCACTTGCAACATCTCTGCAAATCACTTATATCTCCGTCCCAGCACGGATTTATAAGGCGACGATCAACAACCACAAATTTATTAGAGTTTACCTCTTTTATCATTAAAGGCTTTCAAGGTAACTTGCAGACGGATGTCATTTACACTGATTTTAGTAAAGCATTTGATTCTGTAAACCATTCTCTTTTAGCACAAAAACTTGACCTTTTAGGGTTTCCGCCTAATCTTTTGAGATGGATTTCTAGCTACCTTTGTTCTAGGTCTCAAAGAGTCCTCTTCAAAAACTCCTTCTCTTCACCTGTTAAGGTTACTTCTGGAGTACCACAGGGCAGCCATCTAGGCCCCCTACTATTCACACTCTTTATTAATGATCTGCCTTCAGTATTAACAAACTCTCGAGTACTCATGTATGCGGATGATGTTAAACTTTGTGTCCAGTATAAGGACATTTCATTTCACTCTCGCTTGCAATCCGATCTCAATAACTTTCAATCATGGTTTTGTGCAAATATGTTACACCTAAATGCCTCGAAATGCAAAGTAATGACATTTCATCGCTCCAGCCCCCTATTGGCTCCTTATAGCCTCTGCGGTGGTTCTCTTGAGAGAATTACCTTGGTTGATGATCTTGGTGTTAAATTAGACCCAAAGTTAAAGTTTTCTGAACACATTTCTACCATGGTAAATAAGGCCATGGGTGTGCTTGGGTTTATAAAGAAGTGGTCAAAGGAATTTGACGACCCCTATATAACGAAGACTCTCTATATCTCGCTTGTTCGTCCGATTTTAGAATACGGCTCTTGTGTATGGTGCCCCCAGTACAAAGTACACCAGGACCGTATAGAATCAGTGCAGAAAAACTTTTTACTTTTTGCTCTGCGTGGCCTTAACTGGGATGCAGGTGTGAGACTGCCATCTTATCCTCGTAGATTGCTTTTAATAAACCTTCCAACCTTAGTTAGTCGTAGAAAAATGCTTGGTGTGATTTTTATGCACAACCTGATCAAGGGTGATGTAGATAGCCCTGACTTGTTGAGCCGCATAAACTTTACGATTCCTATTAGATCTACTAGAAACTTCATTCCTCTTTTCCTTCCGCTTTGTAGATCGAATTATTCCTTGCACGAACCATTTAGGGTAATTTGCTCGGATTTCAATTCCCTCTACCACATAATATCAACTACTAATTCCATTCCTCTTCTTAAATCACTAATACTAACATACCTTTCCCGTAATTAGTTATATTTTTTAGCTATCTTTGCATGTTTAGCGCTTAGAGTTGTGTTTAGCTCTAATTTTCCTCGAATTTTAGTGTAACACCTATCTTTCCTGCATGCTCGCGATCGGTTCGGTAATGACGCGTCGCGCGTCATGCGGCAGCGCCCCTCGGTCGGTTGGGCGGGAGGAGGGCTGCGTTTCTGCCTGGGTTCCGCGCGTAACAGGCTTCGGCTTGGTGTCGCATGGGCCACTTGATGGTGCAGTCATTGCATATCAACGTCCAGACATTGCCCATTGATTTTCATGTTTGATTTTGGTTAATTCTTCTTTTATAAGACGGGTCTGTATCTGTAAGTTAATGGCTATTTCATTGCTGAATGAATTGTCCTTTTTTATTGTGTTCAAAAGTCTATTGCTAATTTCTGTAATTTTATTTATTCTTTCTTTAAATTGTGTATTTATTATAATTTGTTAGTTTTGATTTAAGATTATATCATTAAGATTGTTTTGGATCAGATTTAAGTCTTCATGATCGGGGCTTCCAGCGATATATTTCCAAGCTGTGCCAATAATGTCTATATATCTACTAAATCGTGTGGGCGTAATAGTTTCTAAGATAGTGTAAGTTTGGTTTATTCCATAGGGCAGTGTAATGTAAAATTAATTTTCTTGAAGATCTCTTCCGATATACCACAAAGTTTGATCGAGTGTTTTTTTTTTTTCTAATTCTATGATATGGATTAATTATACCCGTACTCAAAAAAGAGTTAAGGGGTATATTAGATTTTTGGTAAAAGTGGATTTGTGCAACGCAGAGAAGGAAAAGTTTCCGACCCCATAAAATACATTTATTCTTGATCAGCATCAATAGCCGAGTCGATATAGCCATGTCCGTCTGTCCGTCTGTCTGTCCGTCTGTCTGTCCGTCTGTCTGTCCGTCCGTCTGTCCGTCGCGATGAGCGCCTGGATCTCAGAGACTATAAAAGCTAGAGAAACCAAATTTAGTTTCCAGACTCATGTGATTCACACTGCTACAAGTGTATTTCAAACTTTTAGTTGCTTCCCCCGCCTCCACAGCAAGAGAAACGCTACTCATTCTCTTTCTCGCTCTCACACTCTGCCGCGTTCAGTGCGCGAACAACCCCTAGCGGAGGAGATGTAGAATATGAATGGTACATCTATAATCTACATGTTAGATGCAGAATATACATTGTAGATGTAGATAGCAGATGTAGCAAAAAAAATGTAAAAATGTTCTAAAAAACATATGCTCAAAAATGTATATACTGACTGAGTACGGGTATAAATAGAGTCGCGTCCCCAGAAGCGACTCGCACGTTCCTTCTCGTTTTGTATGTTCTTGTGTTAGCTTCCCAATTTCTTTTTTAAATCTTGGTGACAACTTAGAGCCTAGCCTTGTGTTTATTTTTACCCAAATTTACTAACATGGTGAATATATTTTTATTGATTTTTTGTTTTTATTGTGGTTCCTTAAATCTAAGATTTGTGTTGTCTTTAGTTTATCAATATTACTTTGTCTGCTTATATCGTATTTTTTAGGGTTGGTTGTTAGGTTTCTGCCAAATCATAACTGCAATGGTCTTTTATTGGTTACTGAGTGTATGGAAAAGTTATATTCGTAAATAGCTCTATCTAATAGTTCACGCAATGTGTTATAGATTCCTTTGCTTTTCAAACAACGCACCAATTCTGAGAGCGTTGAATGGAATCTTTCTACTTGTCCATTCACTGAACTTTTGTAAGGAGTTGCTGTGAAAATCTGAATTCCTAACTGGTCTTTCATCATAGACGTTATGGAAGCTGAGTTTAATGATTTTTTATTATCAATGACAACAATCTTTGGCACACCAAAGTAAAACAAAATATCGTGTAAAATGGGTTTTATATCTTCAATGGATTTGGATTTAATAATTCTTCCCTGTGCTAATTTGGAAAATTTGTCTATTGCTGTCAAAACTAAGTTTTTCTCTGTAGAATAAATATCAATGTGTAGAGTATGACCTGGATATTCTGGTATTGGTGTTGCTATGATTTTTGGATTGGTAGGATGTCTATCGTATTTCACTTCTTTACAAATTTGAAATTGTTTCACTATACTGATGATTTTCTGTTTCATTTTTGGAAAATAAAATTTTTCAAGTAGTTGCTTTTGGTTGCATTTCTAATGCATTTCTATGGGCTCTATTGTGAAAATTTAATATTTCTTCTTCTTTTTTATTTTCTTTGCTCAGATCTTCTACCTTACTCTGTGTAAATCTAACGGTTTGAGCGAAGAGGCGTCTCGAAGTCCCACAAATGAATTCCAAGATAAAAACAGTGCAAGTCCAAGTTCTTCAGTATATGGTTTATTCAGTATGTATATGATCGCGTGCAAATAACCCGGCCGTTTTGCTTGGGGTGAAGAAGCGAATTAATACTAGTCGAAGTCAGCTGCCGGCGGCTGTCGGCAGCGGGAGCGGGTGCCTGAGCATAGGCGGGAGCGTAAGCGTGCGAGCGCGCGTCACCGGGGGGAAAAACGCTCATAAGCGTGAGAGCGAGGGCAACAGCTTGCGTAGCTGGATTGCTAACAGTGGTGTGGCTGGAATGCCGACAGAGCTGTTGAACCGCCAGCGCCGTCCTCACTCTGAACATTCTCCCCCCCTTGCAGGATTGCAAAGACCCTATATGCTCAGATTTTAAAGCACGGAGGTTGCTTATGGATCCGGGACTCCTTAGACGGGGCGGCTCACAGGATGACGAGAGTGCTGAAGATAAAGGCGACGGTGCCGCAAAGGAGCCAGATTGGTGCCGAGACTCGGGAAGGTGGAGTAACGTGTGGTGGCTCCGGTTACACACCTTACACTGAACACCGCTTCGGCAATCCTGGCCGGAGTGTCAGTGAGCCAGGCAATTAGTGCAGCAGCTGAAGTGGAGGACAGCTTGGAGCCTCCTCGGGAACGTCTGCTCTCCACGGTGCGGTCGAAACGGGATCGAGAAGCCAAGTCTGTATGTGGAAGGCTAGGGCGAAATGAAAAAGTCGAAGAAGCATTAGAAGTGAGCTTGGAACGGATGACGGGCACATTTGGGACATTGGAAGCTACTCTGGAAATTCGACAAGAAAAGGATGCAACTTGATGGCTCGCCGTATTGGACACGGGACCAGTGAGCAGCCAACTAAAAATGGTTTCTTGGCCGAGAAGAGAGCCACATATGCTGGGCTGTAAGCCGCTTGACATTACCGATGGTAGGATATCGGCTCCAATCAGGACATCGATTGGTGAGCTCACGAAGAATGTAGGATCCGCCAATGAAAGACTCGGCAAATCTTTCAATAAACTTGGCGAGATAGGATGCAACGGAAGATTCTTTGCCAATTCGGGGATAACATAGGCTTTGGCGTTTAATTGTAAACCCGGCCTCGTTGGAGAGCGAATGGAAATCTGACAGAGCTTATCGGACTGAGCGGATACTGTCTGATTGAGTCTGGAGATCTGTGTCTGAATACGTTGGAATGGCAATTGAATCGTAATGAACGTTGCCTCGGAGCCCGAGTCGATCAGAGCGCGGGCGCGGAAATTTTTCCCAAGGTGGCAAATATTAATTTGACATTCTCGAAGCAAATGGCCTTTTGCAAAGCAATTTAAGCAGAGCTGCTTTTGCTTTATGCCGCTGGAGCGAGCATCAACGGTCGTTTGTAGAAGATGAGGACATAGTCGGATTGGGTGATTCTCCTTGGAACAGAGATCACATGTTCTCTTGCTCGGATTCACGTTGCTTTGGAACGAGTGCGCTGTCCTTGGAACAGGACTGCCTTGGGAATGGAACGGACTGGACTGGCTTCGGGAGGATGGCGGATTCTGACTGCCTTTGGTGGCGGATATGGAGCGCCTTGGTAAGTGGAAGGGTCGCTCTCGATAGCCTCTAGCGTTAGGTATCGCTGAGTGAGGAACGAGTCGATTACCTTCCAGGGCAGCACCTCCTTTTTGTCCGTTACGGACGCTTCCCACAACACCAGGCTCAATTTCGGCAATTTGGATGCATAAACGGTTTATATTTTATAGTTTCAAGCAATTTAGCCATTGTTTGATGTGTTTCCTTCATATTAACAGCATAAGCGATGGGAACAGACGGCTGTTGGTTTCCATTATGTATTTCATACCAAAGGAGCGCGATCAGGTACCAAATGTACAACCCTTTTTCGTTTGCTTTGTTCCCAATTGGCAGTTGGGCCCGCAACCTTCCAAAAAGTATTTTTTGTTCATTTTCTAATTTGTGTATGTTTGGTTAACGACTTTTAGCTCCAAAGCTTCTCCAAAGATTTTATAGAGCAATACCTTAATAGCCTTTTTACACCGGGCCGCATCATTGAATTTTTCCGTTAAATGGAACATGCGACAATGATGCCCATAATGGCCCTGTTGATAGAAGACGACAATGATGCGGCCGCATCTTTAATCATGCGGCGCATCATTGGCAAGTGTTGCCATATTCTGTCTAGTATTTTTACAAAATACTGAAATTATTCGGGCTATCGACGGGGTATCGACAGCAAACAACTGTCAAACAGTAAATTCAATTTAATGTTTAAATATGAGCAACACGGACTCCTCCTTAACAAGCTCCATAAACAATTGGGTTCGCGTAGTGAAACTCCCAAATGCACCGTTTGCCTTAAAAATAAATCGCTCATTATTTTGATAATTTCTTTAAATTTCAATAAAAATGCTTTTGCTCTATTCTTCTTGCTCACCGAGTTTGCTTACATTAGTAGTAGGCCGAACAGCTGGCAGATGCTTAGAAAATTCTTAGAAGATGCGGCTTTGGTGAAAAAAGCCTCGCATCATTTTTCCGCACCTTCGACACTGATGCGGCAGTGTAAAAAGGGTATAAGCCTAGTACTCAGATCGAAAAAAACACCTCGCGAACAGAATCAGGGTTGATATTCGTATGAAACCGATAAGATATTTTTTACGGTAAAAACTGTTTTCTAGGCTCTGTACGGAAGGCAGTACAACTAACCATACAGTATATAGATGTGCCAGTTCATACAACGAACGTGTCGCAGCTGAGTTTTCTGTCCCAGCTCCCAGGGCCTTCGGCTCTGTGAAGCTGAGATATTCGGGTCGGGAGCCAGGCCATTCGGGTCGGGAGCTGGGCCGTTCGGCATGTATGAGTCATGTCTTGAAGCGAAAGCAGCAGAGCATTGCAAATGTATGTGTGTACTAGATGTGTACATCTATTTTATTCAAAGCGTTCATACAATTTTTTTAATTTTGCCACCTCTTTTCGGCTGAGTCCCCACTGTAAATACACACAGTACAAACAAATAACAACTTTACATTTTAAAGTTTAAAACCAAAATCGACCTATTCACGGCCGGATCAACCCTCAACCGGGCCCTGGGCCACCATCAATCTGGGGCCCTCTATTTTTTTCACGCCAGTTCCTTCTTTTTTCATTTAAAATAAAAACTAATAAATATAATGTTTGTTTTATTAATTTCTATGTTTATCAGTGGCTATTATATTTTTTTATCCATTATTTGGAGTTTTGTTTCTTCAACAAATTTTTCTGTTAGCCCTAGGGGGGCCTTAGGCAACTGCTAATCCGGTCCTGGACCTATTCCCGTCGTCAGACTTTTGTTTGTTGGCGTATTTTGTCGCTCGACTCGACGCGGGCCGAGGCATTTACGAAGCCGAAAGTAGAGGCAAAGGCTAGCCTAAAAGAGAATGGAAGAAATACCCCGCGCGCTCGTCGCTACAACAGTCCATCAAAACAAAACGGAAAACCGAAATTCAGTTCAAGCGGCAAAAAATTGTATAAGTATAATATACATAGCGCCATACGAAATTTTTTTACACGAATTTTGCAGGCTGGCTCAGGAGCTGGCCCCAGGCTCTTTTGAAATTTTTTAGAGAGAGAGAGAGCGCTCTAGAGCCAGCCGCTCTCTTTAAGCATACAGCATACGAAGGCACACGAAGTTGGTTCTTTGCCGACGCGACAGCCGAGCCGAGTCGTCGCGACGACTGTATGTGTGCACATGCATACGGTATTTACAGCGCTGTCGAAATATACCCTTCACTTTATAAGTGTAAGTTAATTTTGCAAGACGCTTACCACCCCAAGTCCGATGATCCTATTGGGCTTTGAGGTGGCTCAGAGGGGGCCTAGCTGCGGATAGCGAACGGCCTACCCTAGTGGGAAGGTCAGCTGCGAATAAGCGGGCATCCCAAAGAGAATCAACTAAGTTGGCTCTGAGGGAGAGTACCGGAAATAAGCAGTCCCGGACAGCCAGCGGGTGTTCGCGACGCAGCAACAGTGACGATGCGCTTGTGGTGCCGCCTCTCATTAAGTAGCTCACACACTCCCATCCCTACACATTACCTACCCACATCCCAGCCCCAACACTCACCTCACACCGGGCCGGACTAAGGTGTCACTCGACCCGTGCCAAGAGTCAGCCTGGCTGGGGGCCCGGTACAAAACTAGCCCAGTCGTGAACGGAGAGCTCAGGGACTTGGCAGCCCCCTGTTCTAATTATGCCTTACCCGGGTAAAGTACAGCTCTGCCGGGGTGGACCGTTCCCCTTCTCTGCAGCTCGTGGGAATCATATGGATAAATACACAAAATGCAAAAATGAAAACAAAAAAACAGAGAAAGGCACTCCCCAAATGCCGGCTGGGAGAAATCCCAAGCGGGAGAAGGCAGCGGCCCAAAGGCCTGGCCCGATCCGCTCAGATGCAGAAAAGACCTGCACGGTGGAAGACGCAGGTATGAACCCGGGTGGGTCCCATCCCAAATCTGGGATGGGTGGAAAGCCAACACCCAAAACTGATACCATGCTAGGGCAGCTAAGCAATATTGCGGCTGCCCAACCTTCCGGTGAAGCTGCGGGTGATGGCTTGCCATCAACCAGTGTCCAAGCCAAAAAATTCAGCTATGCCGAAAAGAGGAGTGCTGGGCACATACTCCGTCGGCAGATCGCCAGTAAAGAAGTCAGTCCAACAGCAGACTGGCTGAAAAAGGTGGAATGGGCCTCGGCGGTGCTGCCCAACTTCAGTGTGGAGCCAAAAGGTGCCACAACCAAAAAGGCAGCGCTCGCAAGAGACGCCCGGCCCGCGAGGGGGGGGGGGCCCACAGCAACCAGGGGGGGGGGGGGGGCAGCCAGGGAGAGCTGAACTTCGGGTTCAGCTCGGTGACCATGAAGGTCTATAAGTCGGATGCAGCGGCCGAGGCGCGTCCTGTCAACAACCCAGTTGAGCAGGACGTTGCCTCGGAGATCGAGGCACCCGACGTCGACCCGGAGCCGGCCCTGGAGACATACTCCTCGGAGACGGAGCTGATACTCGATTTTGAGGCGTTGTGTCGTGACGAGATTCTCGACGACTCCGACGCCGACATAACAGTGGTGGAGAACAACTCTAATGAAGTCTCTGAGGCTTCTGCAGATAAATCTCCACCACTGTAAAGCAGCATCCGCTGCCCTAATACTCCGCTTACTCGCGAGCGGAGTGGACATAGTCCTAATCCAAGAGCCTTGGGTGGTAGGAGGCAAGGTCTTTGGATTAGCGACGAAGGACTACAAACTAATTGTAGCCCAAAGTGAAGGTAAAATTAGAACCTGCATACTATCAAGAAAGCACCTAAATATCTTTCTCCTCCACAATTTTAGCAATGGCGACAACACGGCGGCTAGCCTAGAGCTACAGGGGACACGCCTGAACCTGGTGTCGTCCTACATGGCTCTCGAAGAAAGCGATCCTCCCAGTGACCTCGTTCGCAAGATAGCCAGCGACAGCGAAAGGTCGGATACAAGCCTAATAATAGGCTGCGATGCCACACCCAATGGGGGAGCTCGGATACAAATGTAAGGGGTGAGTCACTTTTCAGCTTCATCCTAAACTCCAACCTAGTTATTGGTAATCGGGGTAATGACCCCACATTCATTATAAAAAACCGTCAAGAGGTTATTGACCTCACTCTATTGTCTCACCAACTGTCAGACATAATGAAGAGTTGTAGAGTCCTAGAGGACCACTCCTTCTCCGACCACAGGTACATCGAGACATTCCTATCGCTTGAAAGCACCAAACCTACTAACTATATTAACCCCAGGAAAGCCAACTGGGATATATATAGTGAAAAAATGGAGGAATTAATCCCCCCCCCCGCCTAGCAACAAAGTGCCCGGACACACAAGACGATCTTAATCGTCTTGTGGACAGTTTCACGGAAGCTTGCAATAAGGCCTTCGTGGCAGCTTGCCCCTCAACCAAACCAATGGGGAAAAAGAAACCCGCCTGGTGGTCTAAACAAATAGATACCCTCCGGAAAGACTGCAGGACTCTCTTTAACAGAGCCAAAAGCAGCAGCGAGGAAGCGCACTGGGAAAATTACAAAAGTAAATTAACTCTATACAAAAAAGAAACTAGTGGAGCAAAAAGGGCCTCTTGGCAAAAATTTTGCTCCGAAATTGAAGACACGTCAGAGCCGCAAGGCTACGCAAGATCCTGTCAAAAACATCCCCCTCGGTGGGATATCTCAAGAGAATGGATGGTACGTGAACTAACTCTAGTGAGGAATATTACGGAATAATAGCTGGGCAGTAAACAGCTTTAAATCCTTCAAATCGCCTGGCCCGGACCAAGTCATTCCGGCTCAGTTACAAGTTGCAAAGTATCTTCAGGAAGATACTGACAGTGGGAAAAATCCCCCGAGCTTGGCTAAAGGCTAAAATAGTCTTTATCCCCAAAGCAGGGAAACCCCAAAAGATTTCAGACCAATAAGTCTATCGTCCTTTCTTCTCAAAACCTTTGAGAGACTAGTCGGGCTGCAGCTGAGGACAACCATAAATCCTCTGTGGCTGTCTGGCGCACAACATGCCTACCGAAAAGGAAAATCCACGAAAACGGCACTCCATGAAGTAATCTCGGCGGTAGAGAAATCTCTACACGTCAACGAATACTCCTTAATCGCTTTCCTAGACATTGAGGGAGCTTTTAACAACGTCATACCAGGAGCCATCACAGAGGCCCTGACTGACCTGGGAGTGGATCGTCACTTGGTGATGCTCATAGATCAATTGCTCACATGCAGGACAGTGACATCATCAATGGGATCGTCCACTCAGTCTAGGTATGTCAAAAGTGGCACCCCGCAAGGTGGTGTCCTGTCTCCCCTTCTATGGAACATAGCAGTCAACAAGATTCTGTGTGACCTGGAAGGGGGGGGCTGCAAGGTGGTAGCATACGCGGACGACGTTGCCATTATCTTCTCGGGAAAATTCCCTCAAACACTCTGCGATCTAATGACCGCAAAGCTCGCGCGACTGTCAGAATGGACACAGTCGCGTGGACTGGAAGTTAATCCCTCTAAAACGGAACTTGTGTTGTTTACAACCAAATATTTAGTTTACAACTAAATGCTATCCTATGCCTGCAGAGCCTTGACCTTGCAGGTAAGGAGCAGGCAGAAATGGCAGCAGTCCGTCTTAGAGACTCTGACCAATGGCTGTCACATCACACCGGTCATGCGTCCATCCTAAATGGAAACAAAATCGTCCCCACAAAAACGGACTACTGTGTTCCGAGGGAGTATACAGATACCCCTTTCGTAACAATCATCCCTCACAGAACCAACTGGCTCGAGGGACCACGTGGCCCAGATGGAGCCATTCAAATCTTTACTGATGGCTCAAAGCTGGACAACAAAGTCGGAGGAGGAATCTACTCCGAACATCTGAATATAAGACACTCTTTCAGGCTCCCAGATCACTGCAGTGTCTTCCAAGCGGAAGTCATAGCGATCAGGGAAGCCTTGAGCTGCCTTCAGGAACGTGCCCCTACGGCAACTCATATAAATATCTATAGTGATAGCCAAGCTGCGATGAAATCGCTGAATGCGATAACAACAAGCTCGGCTACCGTGGCAAACTGTCGCAAATCTCTCCATGAGATGGCTTATCAGTTTGTCATCAGCCTAATATGGGTCCCGGGCCACCAGGACATTGAAGGCAACTGTATAGCAGACGAGCTGGCCAGAGCTGGTACAACAATCCCCCTTCTTCATGACAAGGAGGATATTCGTATGCCAATGGCCACCTGCAAGCTCAAAATAAAAGAACATTTTAAGCGACTAATAAATGACAGATGGCAAACTGTGCCACTATGTCGCATAATTCGGCAAACATGGCCTAACATTACTAGGAAGCGCACCGATGAGCTTTGCAAACTCAGTAGGAGCAGGTGCAGCTCAGTCATACGCTCCCTTACGGGACATTGGCTAATAGGCACCCATGCAAACAGGCCCCCTATAACGACTTCTGTCGGAGCTGTAGAGATGAGGACGAGGAGGAGACTGTGGAACATCTGTTCTGCTCCTGTCCGGATCTCAGTAGAAGGAGACTTCAATACTTGGGCGCACCTTTCCTAATTGACATTTCGGACATGTCTACAATCAAGACGGATCGCAGGCTTCATAAGGGCATCCGGATGGGACAATGGATAACATAGTGTTTCACGAGGGAAGAGGGAACGATCAATGCGGTATCACAACGGGCCGAAACCGGCCTAGGTGTGTCGGGTCTCTGACGATCCCGACAGCCGCCTCAACCTAACCTAACCTACCACCCCAATATTAAAAAACTCATATATTATATGTATATATCCCTCCAATGATAATTTCTTTTCAGATGGTATATTCGATAATAATACTATAATATAATATAAAAATACATATGTAATATATATTTAATACATTACTTCACATTGGAATAATTGTCATTAGGGTATTCAGCATGCGACGTATTCAACGCCGGTAAATAATTTCGTTTCTCAACTCATAAAAAGGTTTCCGTCTCGAAAATCGTCCGCTTACACAAATTTACGTAACCTGGAAACAAAACTCAAAACAAACTCAAAACGGTTTCGGAAAATAAGAATTGATAAATAATTTGTCGTGTCTGTTTACACACATACACTTGCAATGCTCTGCTTGCTTTCGCTTCCCGACATGACTCATACATGCCGAACGGCCCAGCTCCCGACCCGAATGGCCTGGCTCCCGACCCGAATATATCAGCTTCACGTTCGTTGTATGAACTGGCACATCTATATACTGTATGGTTAGTGGCAGTACTCAGATCAACAAAAAAAAGGTCGGTAATACTGGAAAACTATCCGAAGTATTTGCTTGTTTTTTTTGGTATGTTTAGACCCACCTCGAAAATTATATCAATTTGATATATTTTGCCAGCAAACACGAAGCAAACATTGCAATAAGAGTACAAAAAATCAAATGAAATATTTTAATAATGAAGACAAATAGAATCTAATTAATGCAGTAATATATGAATGAGAATTATATGGATATTATATTTTTATTAATTTTCATAAATATAAAACAAATATTGTTTTCAAGATATGTTTAAAACAAGATAATTTATAAAACAGGAAAACAGCAACTTTGCCAGCAGCTAAAATAGAATGGTTAGCGAAATCACAACACTTTTTGTTTCTTTGGATTTTAATGGGGATCTTTATTCTTTCGTGTTATTATGCTACAAGGTTATGTTGACTGATTGACCGCGACGTGTATTGTAGTTCTGCTGAGGGACTCCCGTTTGACTGCCCCGTCTCCACGCCAGGCAGTGCCTTTTATGGATCGGCCGGTCATCGATTTTCCCACCCATGTCTTACACATATTTTATTTCTATTTCGGAATGCTTACATAAATATATATTTCCGAGTGGATTGCCCGGTAACAGAGGGTTACCTAACGCAATCGCCTCCCAACAAGTGTCCAATGGCCCAGGTAAGGTGATCGGTGTGCACCGGTACCGTGGGAAAGGAGTTTTGCTAATATATTTTGAGGAATATTTATTTATTTAATATTATTTTCGATACTTATTGCTTAAGCCCCCTTGTTCCGCCCTCCTGTCTTTTGGCATGTGCTGAGTCTTCGTTTTTGCCGGGTGTTGATCTCTACACTCTTATGCTAAAGTCGTGTCGGCTCCGCTTGCTGGGTTCGCCTTTTTTTCGCGCTCTCCTGTCCTTTGGCTTGAGCCGAGTCTTCGGATTCGTCGGTGTTGACCTCGTCACTTTTGCATGGCATCGGTAACTTTATATTTTATGCTGCTGCTGTGATCGTGGAACTCTCTGCTGTTATGTGTGTTTTGTAGTTGGATTTTGCTTGATGGGTCTATTATCTCATATGACGATTGTTGGCTCGGCGATGTCTGACGTCCCGTGGGGACTAGCAAACTTTGGTAATTCATTCTCCAGGCTTTCTCGGATCTGCGGTGCTATGTCGAGTGGCCAAGGATCCGTGGCTCGTTCTGACTCGTGTTCATATGGATCGCGATTTCGGGGTCAAAGTGTCGGCTTGGGTCTTCTGGTAGGATGGTGGTGTCGAACGTGATTCGACTCGGCGGGGGAATCCGAATGGGCTGTTGATGGGCTGTCGAACTGTTGCTGCCGTTGTCGATGTTGATTGTCTTGGTTCAGGGCTGATTGTCGTCTCTGAGGGTGTCTCTGTGTTCAAATTCTCCGTTACGGATCCTGTGCTTGCTTGCTCTATTGCTTGTCTTGGACCTGGGATTCCCGTGTCGAGCGCCGGGTTCAAGTGTATTTGTCTCTTGTGTGAGATGCTCGTGGTTTGGATGGGATGCGTGTTCCCTGTGTTTGACCTAGGACGCGGCTGCTCCGTAGTGACCGTGGGACTCGTTTCCTCGGTTGCTTGGTTGCTGTTTCTTGGAGTTGGCTTCGGATTCGTGTTCTCCGTTGTGGGCCGGCGCTTTGCCTTTGCTGGGGCTGGGCTGGGTGTCGTGTTCTTCGTGGCGGTCTTGGTTGATGTATTCGTTAGGGTAGGTAGTGGTCGTGTGTTTGCTGTGGTTGGTATGGGTGTCATGTTGGCGCTGCTGGGTGCCAAAATCGTTGGGATAGGTTGCGGACATATGACGGCTGCCGTTTTCTTCGGTTTCTGGTGTCGGGGTTCGTTGCCTTGTACGCTAAAATCTTTTAACAGTTCCCCCACCGCTTGCTTGCGGGCTCGGATCTGGTCTTCCAATTATTCAAAATACCGTGGTGGCAAGAAGAAAGTTAAGAATTCCTGGCGAAAATTTTCCCACGAGGAATTTTGTAGGCTGGAGGTGCCTGGTGGGTAGGCATAAAACGCGAGGGGATGGTCCCCCCGAAAAATATCATCCAGCATGGACATATCAACAAACGTCGGTGGAAGCGTTACTGCTACCACCGGCGGGCACGGGGAGGAGCAATCCTCTCTGCGTGTCGCCAGCGGTCACACCTCTGATATGGCGGAAGCAGATCATATCAGTTGCAATATTACTGCCACAAAAACGACTTACTTCAAGTTGAGCCGCACAGGTGCCGTGGTCGATACAGACTCGGATCTGGGTAGCGTGCTCTCGGTGACTAAGACGGAGGAAGAACTCCCCGGAACCAGGTTCCAGCTCCCTGCGTAAGTGCCGAAGCGGCCCTCAAAATGCTGGGCCGGCTCCAGGGTAAGAAGGACCTCTCTGAAGAGGAGAAGGCCAAACTGGCCTAGGCCGAGCAGAGGGTAGAAGGGGGACGGCTACACTTCGCGCAGATGCCGCAGATGAAGGTGGAGGAGAGTCTCGCCTCCAAAAGGCAACGCTGGACCGAGAGTGCCATTAAGGACAATCCGGCGAGCAAGCGGCAACGCCGGCCCAAGGGGGCGGGGCCTCTCCCCAAAACGGCGAAATCGAAATCCAAGGCGAAGGTCAACGAGGTGTCCAAACGACACCTCATGGTGGCGCTCATAGACTGGAGCGAGGAGAACGGAAAGATGACGGCGGCGCAGTAGAAGACGGTGCATGCGCGGCTCGTCAAATCTCTGTTCGGGAGAATGGAGGAGAACCCAACGGCCCCCATGCCCACGTTCAATGGTGCTGGGTGGCTGAACGGGGTTAAAGTACTTAAGTGTATGGACGACCCCACACTCTAGTGGCTGACGCAATCGGTCTGCCAATTGGAAGCGTTGTGGGAGGGTGCCAAGCTGGAGGTGGTGGACAGGGAGCTAATCCCGTCCATACCAAAGGCAAAGGTACTCTTCCCCATCGCAATCTAAGGGGACCGTGCGCTGAAGCTGCTACAGCGGCAGAATCCTGACGTGCCAACGGCGAACTGGAGGATTCTGCACATTGGGAGCCCACCCAATGATGGGGCCAGAGTGCGATCACCCTAATCAGCAAGGGGGCAGAGGACCTGCTGTACCCAAGATTTGGGAAGATGGCGTGAGGGATGGGCAGTATTTACCTGCAGCTGAAAAAGCGCCACCCCGAGGATAAGGATGCGCACACTTTGCATGCGGGCGAGGTGGAGAAGGACCTTGGTCTGGACACCATCGTGGAGGCCGCACAGGGTCTTGCGCTGGACTCGGAGGAGGAGGAGGAGGAGGACGGTGACCTGACGGTAGTGGTCAACCCGTCGAGTGGAGCTGAGCCAGACGCACATGGTGAGTGTGCTGCAGCTCAACCTCCACAAAAGTAAGATAGCGTCGGCGGAGCTCCTCTTTGCTATGGAGCAAGGGCCCGCCGATATAGCCTTAGTCCAGAAGCCATGGGTTGCATCAGGCAATACTGTGGCAGGACTAAAGTCCTCAAATTTTAACGTTTTCTATCCACCATCAGTAAGCAGGAACAGAACCGCCGTACTCGTACGAAAGGGAATCCATGCTTACCTTATGTCTCATTACAGCAATGACGATCTGACCGTGGTGATGCTAGAAAGTAAGGAAAAGCTCCTGCTGGTAGCTTCCTGCTACATGGTACATGACAAGCCAGCTCCACCGGAAGAGCTGAGGAATCTGGTGGTGGAAGCCAGCCCGAAAGACCAGCAACTTTCCGTTGGTACGCATGTACGCATAAGACAGTTACTTCGAAGCTCGCGACTCGTCCGGGCACAGTGAAATCCCCGGAAGACATAGAAACGTCCCTAGAGACCCTATCCAAGGAACTACTGGATACGTACCACGCATCATGCCCAGCCTCGAGAACGAAAAAGAGGACCAAACCACTCTGGTGGAACAGAGATTTATCGCTTCAAAGAAAAAACCTAAAAGAATTCTTTTAAATCGCCAAAGACGTGATCACCCCATGGCTCTCTGCAATATACTCAGCTTGCCTAAGCACAGGCTATATCCCTATCCAATAGAAGACCTCAAGGATTTTCATCTTTCCAAAGGCAGGAAAGTGCAGCCATATGGAACCCCAAGGATTATAGACCGATAAGCCTCACCTTCTTTCTACTCAAAACTCTAGAAAAGCTGTGTAAATCCACATAAGGAGCGATGTATGGGGACAGATGTCAACCAACCAGCATGCCTACACCAAAGGGAAATCGGTAGAGACGGCACTGCATTCGCTAGTACCCACAATCGAGACGGCCCTTCAAAATAAAAAGTATGCTCTAGGAGTGTTCGTAGACATATCCGGAGCATTCAACAACGTGAATAAGAACGCGATATTGGACCGCCTAATGGAGCGACCAACACGCATCCCGCAATCAACCTCTGGATAAAGAACCTTCTAAGTTGTAGACGGGTGTATTCAGAGTGGGGCACCACTTCCATGGTGAAAGGGGCACACAGAGGCACACCTCAGGGTGTGGTCTTGTACCCCTCCTATGGAATCTGGTTGTCGACGACCTAATAAAGAGATTCGAGAGGAGAGCCCCAAATATAACAGCTTATGCGGACGACATAAGCATAATTATTACGGGAGTATGCCTATCGAGCCTCAGCTCTATAATGGAATCAACACTCAGGGAGATATGTGAGTGGACGGAAAAAGTAGGACTCAGTACAAACGCAGACAAGACGGACCTCATCCTCTTTACCAAGAGATACAAGGTGCCGGCATGGATCCCCCCGAAAATCAACAGAACCAGGCTGACCCCAAAAACACAAGTCAAATACCTCGGCATAGTACTGGACAGAAAGCTGGCATGGAGACCCAATGGATTGGAAAGGCTAAAGAAAGCCATATATGCGCTATATGCTATATGCATCTAAGAATATGCTCAGCAGCACATGGGGCCTATCACCTGCACTAATGCACTGGATCTTGTAACGAACCATGGTTCTAGCCATGGCTCGTCACAAACGGCGAAGGGTCAGCGCATCCACGCTGGCGGGAGACAATAATCTAACTGATATACACAGAGCTAGCGAACCATGGCTCTAGCCACGGTTCTCCACAAATAGCGGTGTGTCAGCACCCCGGAAATAAAATAGTCTTAAGCACACAATTAATTAAGAACTCTCGATTAACAGCACCCCACCTCTTGAGACAATTGTGAAATCAGCAGCCTACAATGTCGCAATAAGCCAAGCCGACACAATTTCGCAATAAGAGATATCATTGGCACAATTTCGCAATAAGCCAAGCCGACACAATTTCGCAATAAGAGATATCACTAGCACAATTTCGCAATGAGCCAAGCCGACACAATTTCGCAATAAGTCAAACTAGCATTAAAACCACGTCTCACAATTATTGTCACCAATAATCATAAGTTAACAATAAGCAATTATTTGAACTACTGACCCAAAGTCAGATATCACCTTTCTCAACTGCAGCCCACACCTTCCGGGATGCAGCCTCAGCAAAACACTCTCATCAAAACACACTGACCCACTAAGCAATTGTCAACGAAGCACCAAGCTTCGACCCACTTACCACACCCCACAATTATTGTCACCAATAATCATAAGTTAGCAATAAGCAATTATTTCCGGGTCAGAACCCCAGGTGCCAGCTGCTTAAAAAGGCCAAGACCCGCCAAAGCAATACGCAGTCCATCAGCGCACCATTCAACTACGAGTTGAAGTAGCAGAATTTAAGTGAATGAAGAAAAACAGTATACTAAATAAAACCCAAGAACAATCCAGCAAACAAAACGGTCGCCTCATCATTTCTCGCTGCCTACTACATTCTTTTACCAGCCAGCCCGACACCTGAAGTCACCTACAAACTACAAATTTTCTTGTAGCGGACCCTGGACAGACTGATGCTTACCTCAGCCTGAAATAGGACCCTCACAAGTGTCGCCCGAGCAGGGACTTTTTGGTGACTTTAAGGAGACTAACACCTTAATACGGAGCTTTGTGGAGTAAAAACCCACGGCCACTGAAAGAGACTAGGCTAGCAAGGATCAATAACCGGCAAGGACAAAACGCAAAATCCAGTCGCAAGCAACAGTGCTACAGTACAAAAGTACCACAAACAACCCGTAATTCAGTGCTACTAACCGCAGAAACACACCATGGAAGCCCACGGAACCGGTCAACCCGACGAATTTTGCCCGGAGGGACTCCATACCAATCCAGGAGTCACCACCGGCTGGATCCACAAACTCCGGGGGGATGAGCTGGAAGTCCTGGCCGAGGAATTCGGATTCGGAAACGACGGAACAGTCGAGGAACGACGAAACAGATTCGCCGCACTAGTCGCCGGAACACTCTCGCAGGATGCCTGGGTTCGACTGGCCGACTTCGAACGGCAATACGCCAGACCAACCGGACGCTCCTAGTCGCCCATGCCCACGCATCGTAACGCCAGCCGATCTGCCCAGACCTCCAGTTACGGAGACCAGCCGCTCGCCCACACAGAGGATCGTGCCAGCCATGGACTCTTCCACCGCCCACATCGCGGAACAGATTCGGAAATGGGGGATCAGGTTCGACGGACAGGACGATCCACTCGCGTTTCTGGAACTACTCGAAGAACGTGCTCTCTTATATGGGGTGGACGCGAATCAGCTGCCCCGGGCCATGACAGAACTTCTCACCGATCGGGCCAATCGCTGGTACCGCACCAGCCAACTACAAGGCAGCTCATGGGCCTATTTCCGCCAAGAATTCTTGACTTTCTTCTTGCCGCCACGGTACTTCGAGCAATTGGAAGACCGAATCCGGGCCCGCAAGCAAGCCAGAGGGGAATTGTTCAAGGATTACCTCATCGAGATACGGCTACTCATGCACCACGCCGGGTACGACGCCGCCAAGGAGTTGAACAGGATCTACGACAACGCCCTGCCAGCATACCAGATGTATGTGCAGCGACACGAACTCCAAAGTTTGGCTCAGCTCACAATGTTGGCTACCGAGTTCGAGAGCATCCAAGAGCGGACCATCCCGCCCACTTTCGCACCGCCACGAAGCACCCCAAGATACCCAAGGCCGGCCACCGAGCCAAGGAACGGCAGCCCACCCCGGCCACCATTTCGGCAACCCCACTGGGAGGCGGCAGACTCGCCACGGAGGCAGCAAGCCCCCTCCAGCAGCCAGACAACGCCCGAGGTGGCGCACCGCATGATCACGACCCCTATCGCCAACCCACGCGCAGCCTGTCGCCGGTGTGGTGAAGCGGGGCATGTGGCATGCGACTGCCAGAACCCTTCGATCCTATTTTGCTGGGAATGTGGCAAGAGGGGCACACGGACCTTCAAATGCTGCCGCCAGAACCCGTCGGGAAACGACACGCGTCCCCAGCTGACACGGGATCAGCCGGGAACGACGCCTCCCCCGAACCGCAACTAAAAAACTTACTACATGTGAACAACGGTCGGATAGTGGCAACGGTAACCATAGGAGGACACGTAACGGAGGCTACCATAGACACCGGGGCCTCCAAAAGCTTTATCAACACCCACCTCGCCCGACAACTAGACAATCGCACCAACTTGCAAAATGCCAACACCCGCATACGCCTGGCCGACGGATCGGTCAGAGAGATCACTCAAGTTCTACGAGAGCCCATCAAGCTGGACCAGATACAAATACCGCTCCTAGTTTTGCCTAACATGTTGGAGCAAGTCATTGTCGGCATGGATTTCCTATGCGCCATCGAAGCCACGATCAAATGCGGCAGCACACAACTGCAACTAAGCAATCAGTCGGCCACGCCAACCGCACCCGAAGATCCATACCAGGCCCCGCGCCCAGAAGCCAGAAGCTTACGCCAGCCACAACGCCACCACGTACCCAACCTACCCCAACGCTCACGACACATAATAATGCAACGCAGCACTTGACACCCAAACAAACAACGAAAACGAAACGCCGGCCCACAACGGAGAACACGAATCCGAGGCCAACACAAGCAAACCACAACCAAGCATTCGGGAAAACGAGTCCCACGGTCACTACGGAGCAACCGCGTCCTAGGCCAACCACAGGGGACACACACCCCAAACAAACCACGAGGATCTCACACGCGAGACAAACACACTTGAACCCGGCGCTCGACACAGGAAGCCCAGGTCCAAGACAAGCAACAGAGCAAGCACGCAGAGAAACCGCATCGGTCGCAGGGAACGCACGGACACCCTCAAAACCGACCGCCAGCGGCGAAAAAGGACAACGGCCACCATCATCCGACAGCCCAGCCACACGGGAAACAGCCACGCTAACCCCACGCTGGACGGGGCCCATAATCGAACTGATCTCCACAGAGCCCCTCAACGAGGGCCCGGAAACCAGCACGATGCCCCCACGATGCCCAGACAGCCGTCCTGTCTGACCCACGGCCGACGCCACACCGATCCTCGCCAACACAATGGAGTACCTTCCGCGTACTGACATGATTCTTAGCGCCATGCAGCGAGCCATGCAGCGAGCCATGCCTAGAGCCTTGTCCGCGATCTTCGTCGCCCACACAAGTCGTTGCTGCGATACCAGAGGGGTCATCGCGACTCACCTGTTCACGTACCAGTCTGGCTGTAGTATAACAAGAGTACTACACCTGGCGTACCAAAATATCATACCCATGGTCGACACCACACCCATCGTCGCCCACATAAGCGACTACCAACGGAGGATCGAACAGCCCAGCGCCTTCGATACAACCCTCTTACCCGAAGACCCCAGCCAGCCACCTGACTCCGAAACCGCCGATCGAACCGAACATGAGCCCGAACCAGTCCCGGAGCCGTGGCCGTCAGACTTGGCCCCGCAGATCCAGGCATTTCTAGATGAAGAGCTACCAAAATTTGATGGCCTCCACGGGAAATCGGACATCGCCAAGCACACTATTGTCATGAGGGATAACCGGCCCATAAAACGGCGGTACTATCCGAAGAATCCAGCAATGATGCGAATAATCAATGAACAAGTAGACCAATTGATTTCGGAAGGCCTCATCGAGCCTTCCCGGAGCCCCCACAGCGCCCCAATTGTACTCGTCCGTAAAAAGAATGGGAAATGGCGCATGTGCGTGGACTACCGGCAACTCAACACGCATTCCATCCCCGACGCATACCCGCTACCTAGGATCAACTATATTTTGGAACGGCTTCAAAACGCGCGATTCATCACCACCCTCGACCTGAAAAATGGATACTGGCAGATGGCCGAGGCCTCTACCAATGGAAAGTGATGCCCTTTGGACTACACTCGGCACCGGCGACATTTCAGCGGGCGCTCGACACTGTGATTGGGACCGATATGGAACCATATGCCTTCGCGTACCTGGACGACATTGTCATCGTTAGGCGGGATTTCAACGAACATCTACGCAATTTGACAGTGGTGTTGTCCCGACTCCGGAAAGCGAACCTAAGGATAAATGCGGAAAAATGCGCGTTCTTTCAAACCCAAATCAAGTATCTCGGCCATATGATCAGCCATGAGGGTATCCACACTGACCACGACAAAATTGCCGCCGTCAAAGAATTCCGGCCGCCCACCAACCTAAAAGAGATTCGTCAATGCATCGGGATGGCGTCCTGGTTCCGAAGATTTGTACCAAACTTCGCGACGGTCGTCCAACCGATGTCTCGCCTACTCAAGAAGGACCAACCATGGGTATGGACCGAAGCCCAGCAGGCTGCTTTCGATCAACTAAAAGAGCTCCTCACGACAGCGCCAGTTCTTGCTTGCCCCGATTTTTCGGCGTGGGCGCGGTCCTTACACAGGAAATCGAAGGCAAGGAGCGAGTTATCGCATACGTCAGCCGACGACTCAACGCGGCAGAAGAAAACTACTCCGCGACCGACAAGGAATGCTTAGCAGTCATCTGGTCCATCCGGAAACTCCGGTGTTACCTCGAGGGATATCGGTTCGACGTGATCACCGACCATCTCGCCCTCAAATGGCTGAACACACTGGAAAGCCCCTACGGTAGAATAGCAAGGTGGGCACTGGAACTCCAACAATACCAGTATGACGTACATTATCGGGCAGGTAAGCAGAACGTAGTGGCAGATGCACTATCCCGACAACCCCGGGGAACCCTCGCACGGGTCGAGGAAGTAAAGGTAACCTGCCCCTGGCTCAAACGCCGGATACAACAAGTTCAGGACGAACCCGAGAAATACCCTGATTACACTCACGAGAACGGGGAGTTATATCGACACCTGGGCCGCAGTACCGAGGACAATGAGGACACATCATGGAAACTTTGCGTACCAAAGGATCGTCGCGCAAGAGTCCTCCAAGAATGCCACGACCAACCCACGGCCGGCCATCTAGGAATCCGTAAGACCATAACCCGAGTCTGTCAACGGTACTATTGGCCAGGACTTTACCGGGACGTAAGGAAATACGTCCGCAGCTGCACCAGCTGCCAGAAGTTTAAAGCCCAGCAACGCAAGCCGGTAGGTCAGATGCTCACTCGGAAAGCAAAGGAACCATTGGCAACACTATGTGCCGACTTCGTTGGACCACTACCCCGATCCAAAAAAGGGAACACCATGCTGCTCGTATTCCACGACACCTTCACCAAATGGGTAGAACTGGTGCCGCTCAGGAAAGCCACCGCCGCCACCTTGGAGCTAGCTTTCCGTGAGCGGATACTCAGCCACTACGGCGTCCCGAAACAATTCGTGTGTGACAACGGTACCCAGTTTACGAGCCGGTCGTTCCAGACTTTTTTGCAAACGGCAGGGATAGAGTTGCAACACACCGCCCCGTACTGTCCCCAGGAAAACCATACGGAACGAGCAAACAGAACGGTCAAAACCATGATTTCTCAGTTTGTGGGAGAGCACCAGAATACTTGGGACGAGCTAATTCCAGAAATCTCACTCGCCGTGAACTCCAGTGTCTCGGAGACAACCGGATTTAGCCCAGCCTTTCTACTATACGGGAGAGAGCCACGCTTACCTGGAGCCCTGTATGATGAAGTTACACCTGGCACAGGAAGCCCGCCAGACACCGCGCTCCAGAAAACAGCGCGACTCAAGGATGTATTCGCGATAGTGAAAAATAACATCCATCCTCCGTCGAAGACAATGGCACCCCACGGTGGGCACGTTGGTACTGATGCGACAACATCATCTGTCCAACGCCGCTGACGGCTTCGCTGCAAAACTGGCCCCGAAATATGACGAGCCCTACAAAGTTCGAGGATTTAGGTCAGCCAACATCATAAAAATACAACACCTCAGAACCCGGAAGCAGAAAATCGCTAACATCAATGATCTGAAAGAATACCACGAGCACGACACGGGAGAAACTGCGAACGAAGCAGACACCACGGCTGACCTATAAACAAACAGAGCGGTAAGTGGGGCATGACCGGTCACAAAATATGGCTGACGGAGCCCAAACGATCGGCGGACCCACATCGAAAGGGCACCGACCCCTAATATGCAAGCTCCGCACGCCACGCGCGGACAAACCATCCCGGAAGAAAAATGACCTAAAACCACCGCACAAGATACACTATATATAGCTTGACCATGACGATAGTCAAACAACACATCTTCACTAACCACCGACGCACCGGTCAACAAGCTAACGCATCACCAAGTATTCACCCAAAGAGATAACACCACGATGTCACCACTCCTGATAGTCCTGATCCTCACCACCACCCCACACAGGCAACGGTAAAAATCAACGACTACACCAACGCCGACTACGTACCCGTGGTGGATGGAGACGCCGTCCTGTGGGAGGAATATGGATACATTCACCATGTAACCAATATAACCTCCTACGAGGCATACCTGGCGCAGGCGAAGGAGTCCGCAGCATTGTTTCCTGGAATCCGGATCGCCACTATCCTCACGCCGACCTCGAGCACATCAGGACCCTCGTGGGGACGCTGAAAACCCACCACCGGGGAACCAGAAGCCTGAACCTCCTCGGAACCGCTCTAAAAGTCGTCGCCGGAACCCCGGCCTTTGACGACTGGGAGCAAATTCGATTCAAGCAAGGCCAGCTGATCGAATCCGAGACAGAGCAACGGAGGGTCAACTCGAAACTACAAAACCGGCTCAACGAGCTGACCAGCTACATGAACAGCCTAGTGCAAGCGGAAACCACAGGACGAACCCAGCTGACGGAGACGATACTTGCAAAGAACCGCGTCATCATCAATGACCTGCAGAACTTAATCTTGGGCCTGACACTGGCCAAAGAGAACATCATCAGCCCGACGCTACTGGACGGAGCTGACCTCCAAGAATTTGAGGAACAACAGCTAACCGATATCAGGCTGGTCAAGCTACTAGGGGTTTCCAACATCAGCGTTTTCCAGAGCCCGGACTTACTAACCTTCCTGATCAAGTTCCCCCAACCGAAGCGGATCTGCCGGAAGGTGACGATCTTCCTTGTGCAACACAAGCGCAAGATCCTGGACTTCAGCGAGGGAAACGCCGTCGCGGAATGTGGAAGTCAAACCATCAGCCTAGGGACGTGCGAGACCGCCATCGGCGCCACGTTCTGTAAAGAACGAAAAGAACCCACCTGCGCTCAGCAACTAGTGGCGGGGACCACCACCCCCTGCACTACCCTACCCGGCCACCTGGACGCAGTCACCATAGTGGATCATGGCACACTGATCCTAAATGACGCCGTCGTGACCGTGAGGGACAACACAGGCGAAACTAAAAACGTCTCCGGCACATACCTCGTGGCATACACCAGCCGAGTCTCCATCAACGGGACGTGGTATGTGAACCCCTTGGGGGGATCTCAGAAGAAGGCAATGGTCGCCTCGATGACAACAGTAAACGTCACGGGGCACCATGACAAGCTAAGTCTGCCGTTCCTGAGAGAGCTGAGCATGGAGAACTTGAGGAACATTGAAATGCTGACGATCCAGAGCGCCACCTCACACCTCCTCACCTGGGTCGTCGCCGTGATACTCTGCGTAAGCATATGGTGCTTACGCCGGCGACTCTACAACCGGGCTACCAACAACGACGCAACGGATTGTGAAGCAGCGGCACCAGAAACACCAACCGGCGTCCCAGCAACAACCACCATCGGCACCAACCAAACGCTGACGGTGCACAACCAACCAGCAACGGCTACGCATCCACTTCCAAGCCGAATCAACACTAGAAGTCACGCCAGCCTGGGCCCTCGCCTAGCCCGGGAAGACTAACCGCCGACTCCGCAAAAATAAAATAAAGCTGACCACGACCTCTGTCCACGGCGCCAACCTACAACCACTGTGGACCCGAAAAGTCGGCACATAAGCGCCAGACGACAGCCAACCAGAAGAACATCGATTCCCTAACAAAACAAACAAACCCAACCGCACTCAAGATGAACCGGATCAACGAAGCCTCCCCCATCTGCATTTACGACACCGACAGCGAACCAGAGGATTCCATCTCAGCAACGACGTCCGGCAGCGACACAACCTCAGAGACGACGTCCGGGAGCGACACGGACGACAGCTCCTCAGACATCCCGGTTCACCCGGGAGAACCTATGGTCTCCTCCTCCCAGACCAAAATCCCCGACAACGGAGTGGATAAATCCACCCCGAGAAGACACCTCGACCCCGGGCGACACGGGAAACAGCGCCTACGCCACGGAAGGGACGAGCTCCGATCCCGAGAAGACCACTCCTCGGCGGGACCCCCGGCAAGGCCGAGGAATTTATCAAAACAACGAGGACGCCGAGGGCAGCACCCTGCCGAACGACCAGGCCGAGGAGGACGCCTCGGCAGATTCGAGCAGAGAACCAGACAACAACGGAGCCTTCAGTCATCAAGTAACCGAGGACACGAGGACGACAACTCAGGTGCTAACCCCATGGGGGGTCAGAACCACCACGGTCCACGTACGGACCGTGGAAACCACGTTAGCAGCAACCAGGAGGCCCTTCCCCAATGATGACAGCACCACATCAAAACGCAGCCGACGCCACTAATCCATATTGTACTTTGGTAGTCAAAATAAAAAAAAAGACCCTCAATCTTGCTTGTCACACCCCAATACTTTTCAGAGAGGGGAGGTAAGCTGAAAACACAGCAGAAAGGCAACGATCACTGCAGCAGTAGAAAATATAACGTTACCGACGCCACGCTAAAGAGACGAGATTAAAAGCGACGAATCCGGAGACTCGGCACAAGCCAAAGGACAGGAAAAAGGCGAACCTCAGCACCCGCCAAGCGACGCCACTAATCTCTCCATCACCCACCCGGAAGAAAGGGGGGGGTGCACAGTGGTCGATTCTGCCAATCTGGCAGGCAATAATTAATAACTCAAAAAATAAATGAGTAACATTTTTAAAAATATTTTTGTATTTTGGAATATAAATCCGCGGAGTATTTAAATAAATTTTAAAGTTTTATTTTTTAACTTAAAAACTTTTAAAAATAGATTTAAAAAAAAATAATTTTTTTTTATTTCAAAATATTATAAAATGTTTTTATAAACACTTTATATTAATACAAAAAAAGTATAGGTCAAAATTAAAACTTATGGTCTGTTTTTTGAAGTATTTTAAATTTCTGCTGCACACTTCACTCAGAGGCAAAATTAATTAATTTTTTTTTTATTCGCTAACAATCAGTTTCGCTGAGTTTGTTTTTATCAATAATCAATTATTTGAGCGAAAACATTGATCCAACTCGCTTCAGCTTTTTTTCTTACTCAGTTTTTTACGAAACATCGCAAAAAGCGCGTTTTTCGAAACTGACATTTGTCCTACAAAATCAAATAAATTAACGAGTTGCACGTAGTTGCAATTGGTTTTAACACAGAAGATTAAAAAAATACTGGTTTCATAAATAAAAAAAGATTGAAGGCGGAAGGGGGCGGAAGTCAAAAGATCTATTCCATGCAAGTGTCGGGTATGATATTAATAGCACACTAAAGGAAATGTTAAGTTCTACAACGATTTACCTCTAATACATGCAAGCACGGGACCAACACATATATTTTTTATTGAATACTTACCAACTATGATCAAAATGGATGGTAATTTTAATACAATTCACAAAACATTAATATTTATTTTGCTTTACAAAAAGCCATAAAAAGGCGGTAAAATTTACTTAGGTATCGACATACAAGTTTTTTGCGTTTCAACCGCGTGCAGGTACTGGACTATCGATACGAAAAATATATAAATATAGCAATAAATATCAGTGGGATGTTTACTTTCCAAAAATTAAAAAAAATTAACAAGATTCGACATTTTAATGTTTGATTTATTGCCTGCCAGATAGGCAGAATCGACCACTGTGGGGTGTAACGAACCATGGTTCTAGCCATGGCTCGTCACAAACGGCGGAGGGTCAGCGCATCCACGCTGGCGGGAGACAATAATCTAACTGATATACACAGAGCTAACGAACCATGGCTCTAGCCACGGTTCTCCCCAAATAGCGGTGTGTCAGCACTCCGGAAAATAAAATAGTCTTAAGCAACGCACGTAATTACCAAAATTAAGAACTCTCGATCAGCAAAAAAACACAGCACGAAATTCTCGGTCACCCACTTCTTGGCGATATTTCGCAGCCACTCGGCCTCGAATCACAGATATCACCTTCGCGATGCGGAGGTAGCAAAAACCCAATTCCCAACTGCAGCCCGCACCTACTGCGATGCAGCCTCAGCTAAAAACACTCTCATCAAAACACACTGACCCACTAACAATTGTCAACGAAGCACCAAGCTTCGACCCACTTACCACACCCCACAATTATTGTCACCAATAATCATAAGTTAGCAATAAGCAATTATTTCCGGGTCAGAACCCCAGGTGCCAGCTGCTTAAAAAGGCCAAGACCCGCCAAAGCAATACGCAGTCCATCAGCGCACCATTCAATTACGAGTTGAAGTAGCAGAATTTAAGTGAATGAAGAAAAACAGAATACTAAATAAAACCCAAGAACAATCCAACAAACAAAACGGTCGCCTCATCATTTCTCGCTGCCTACTACATTCTTTTACCAGCCAGCCCGACACCTGAAGTCACCTACAAACTACAAATTTTCTTGTAGCGGACCCTGGACAGACTGATGCTTACCTCAGCCTGAAATAGGACCCTCACAATCTACATTTCGGAAGTGCGACCGACTCTGCCGTATGGAGGTTAAGTGTGGTGGCAGGCTACGGAAAAGAAGGCATACAATAAGTTTATGAAGAGAACTCAGCGGCAGGCACTGCTATGCATCACTGGGGCGCTGAGGTCAACCCCAAAAAAATGGTTCTAGCCATAGCTCGTCACAAACGGCGGAGGGTCAGCGCATCCACGCTGGCGGGAGACAATAATCTAACTGATATACACAGAGCTAACGAACCATGGCTCTAGCCACGGTTCTCCCCAAATAGCGGTGTGTCAGCACTCCGGAAAATAAAATAGTCTTAATCAACGCACGCAATTACCAAAATTAAGAACTCTCGATCAGCAAAAAAAACACAGCACGAAATTCTCGGTCACCCACTTCTTGGCGATATTTCGCAGCCACTCGGCCTCGAATCACAGATATCACCTTCGCGATGCGGAGGTAGCAAAAACCCAATTCCCAACTGCAGCCCGCACCTACTGCAATGCAGCCTCAGCTAAAAACACTCTCATCAAAACACACTGACCCACTAACAAATGTCACCACACCAACTGTTC
The DNA here is from genome assembly GCF_018151105.1 of Drosophila obscura. NCBI lineage: Eukaryota > Metazoa > Arthropoda > Insecta > Diptera > Drosophilidae > Drosophila > Drosophila obscura. Next base: position 1,657,004 of record NW_024542848.1, on the reverse strand, counting down.
GTGGACAGCTAGGTCCATGCAGTCGTTAGCGGTCAGTTCCTGAAATGTCCTGGCGAGCAGGGGGGCATTAGATTACCTAAGCACGACAAAGTCAGTACAGATCTATTGGGTTCCCAGCCACCAGGGTATCGAAGGTAACGAGATAGCGGATGTAATGGCTAAGGAAGGCGTCGGGATGCCGATTGACAGAACCGAGAACGTGCCTGTCTCCCTTAGAACGCTACAAAGCGCTCTGGAGAAACGAGCGGACACAAAGGCCAGAAGCAGTTGGAAGAGTACCCCCACCTGTAGAATCTCGAAAACCATGTGCAAGGAGCGCAACGGTAAACTTAGCCACTACTTACTGCACCTACCACGGAAGGACTGCAAAATGCTAGTGGACATACTCACAGCACACGCAGTTTACCTAGACATCACCAACAGTGGCAAATGCAGGAAAAGCGACGAAGCCTAGGGTTTTGCAATCCCTGGAACACTTCACATGCAGCTGCCCGGCGCTATCAAAAGCAAGGAGAAAATACCTGGGTACCCCGGTGATGGCATCACTGGAAGAGGCCTCTAGGAGGACACCAGGGGAACTGCGTGCCTTCGCGAAAAACACCTCGATCCTCAAGGACTTCGAAACCTCACAACAACAAAGAAGGTTCATGCAGGTTGGAAATGGCGCTGCAGGATTGCGGTATTCGGTGGCTGCGGGGACTTGTAATCCGGTCTTGGGATCCATTTGTCGAGTGTCGGTCCAGGAGTAGTGGGCAGGGTGACTTGGAGCGAGAACGTGAGGCTGGTTTGGTTTAGTGCCTCTCGAACTCTCCTAAACGAACACAAGCGTCTTGCGCGAGTGGCCCAGCGACTAGTGCGGCAAATTTCTTTCGGCGCTTTATCGACCGTTCCTTCGTTTCCGAATCCGAATTCTTCTAGCTCGTTCTGACGGAGTTTGTGGATCCATCCGATGCTGACCCCTGAATTGGAAAAGTGTCCCGCAGGATATGCCTTCTCTGGTTATTTCTCGTCGTGATATTCCATGGTGGTTTTCTGTTGATTTTGGCACTGAGTCACTGTTAAACGGCACTTTTAGGATCGGCAGTGCGTATACTTTCGCGATTGTTTTCGCGTGAGTGAGTTATTGGTGAGTTTAACTTGTCTATTCATTTTTTCGTTTGATGTCAGTGGGTCTTTAATCCACGAAGTGAGGACCTATATCAGACTGGGCTATGTATCAGTCTGTCCAGTGTCCTGAATTACAAGATAATTTATAATTCATGAGGACTTTATTGGGAAAACTGGGACTTTACCAGCAACTGAAATAGAATGGTTAGCGAAATCACAACATTTTTTGTTTTTTTGGATTTTAATGGGGATCTTTATTCTTTCGTGTTATTATGCTACAAGGTTATGTTGAATATTTATTTATTTAATATTATTATCGATACTTATTGCGTAAGCCCCCTTGTGCCGGCGTCCTGTCTGACATGTGCTGAGTCTTCGTTTTTGACGGGTTGATCTCTTGATCTCTTCACTTGGGAGTAGCGTTAGTTGCATCGACTGCTTGTGGCGAGCCATGGGATCCATGGTTCGTTACAGTATATAGTTGGCAATATGAATATGTTGCAGCCAACTATGGAAATAAATATATACCCATATATAGAATTAAAAACACTTAATGAATGTTGGGGTGGATTATTTATTTGGTTTTTATTTTATTTGGTTCGCACTCGGAGTGTGCCAATGTGTATGTTTATGGGGGTGGGTCGCGTTTTCTGGAATGCACTTGTAGAATGTATATAGGTATGTGCGTGTATATTTGCATGTAATAAGGTATGCTTATATGGGTCCTCGCTGAACATCTTTACGTTTAATTACACTACTCGACCAAATTGAACTTTCCGTCGCCTAATTAATGCGTCTATCTAAAACTAAAAGTGCATGCCAAGAATTCTTTTTTTGAACGAGGAGAGAGCACGCTCTCTCTCCCCTGCATTGCAAAGTGGGTCATTGAGTGCTCAGTGCCCATCCCCCGACTCGTACTGCCTAACCAGCGATTTGCTAGTATCGACAACAACTAGTACAAATCCCTCGCTCAAAACTGTGTCTTCGACCACAACAACAACCACTGCAACTGCTCAGCGCCCGATACTGTCGACCCACTGCGACTGCGACCTCTCCCAACCAATAAGTTCGAAAAACTATAACGGAGCGTTAATTCAGACTGGGCTCGATCGCTATGTGGAAATCAAAAGAAAATTGAGGCCAAAATATGTGAAGAACAACAATGCAGCTAAAATAAACAAAATAACCGAGTACACTGTGCCACATAAGGCACTAGCAAACAATAGATTTGCGATACTAAGTGTCCCAAATGAAGGAGAGATCGCCCAAACACCCAAGGCCAACAAATTAAGACCTATTTATGTTCGACAGGCAAATTGTGCTGAAATGGTCAAAAAAATAACTGATACAATTGGCGCAAACACATTCTATGTCACCTCCATAAAAAGGGGTAACATAAATGAAACAAAAATACAAGTCAATGACGAACAAAACTATCGATCAGTTCCGAAATACGTCGAAAATGAAAAAATTAATTACTACACCTACCAACTTAAAAGTAGCAAAGGATTACAAGTGGTTATCAAAGGAATCGAACCAACAGGAATCCCAATCAATGAGATAATAGATGGACTTAACGATAAGGGCTTCGAACTCAAAATGGCTATGAACATAATAAATAGAAATAAAATTCCCCAGCCAATGTTCAAAGTAGAACTGACACCTGAAAGTATGCATATAAGTAAAAATGAAGTTCACCCAATATATAAGCTTCAATATCTACTGCACCGTAGGATCACCGTTGAGGAACCACACAAACGAAATGGACCGGTCCAATGCGCAAATATCCAGGAATATGGACACACGAAAACCTTTTGCACTCTACGGGCAGTCTGCGTTGCCTGTGGTAATGTTCATCCCACTGAGGCCTGCCCCATAAATAAGGATGACCCATCTGCCAAAAAATGTAGCAACTGTGGGGGAAACCATACTGCCAGCTATAGAGGTTGTCCTGTCTATAAAGAATTGAAAAATCGCCTAAACCAACAAATAACTGCAGCTCGAAACCCGGTCGTCCGACAAAACTTACCATATATACCATCAACTACGACTCCAGGAGTTTTTTTTGCTCAGGCGTTAAGTTACAACAACGGGTCGTACGCCCCACTCTGCAAGCCGACACTTCAACCAACCACAGCTGGAATAATGCAGCATCAGGCATCAAATCAGATCCCAGAAATCTTTGCCCAACATACCCCTGCTAATCCATCCCAATTGCCTAGTGGAATTGAGTCAATGCTGGTAACTATAACAAACACAATGGTAGCAATACAAGAAACTATTTTCACCTCGATGGCTATAACTTCTATGCGACAAATCATCCCGATGGTAAGGCACATGGAGGTACTGGCGTTCTGATCAAGAATCGCATTAGGTATTATCCATTGCCTTCATTTGCTACACCTTATCTATAGGCAACAGCAATTCATATTGAAATTCAGAGCGGCTACCTAAACCTAGCCGCAGTATACTGCCCACCACGCTTCTGCATTTCCGAAACAGAATTTGTATCATTCTTCGACCTACTAGGTGACCCATTTATAGCAGCTGTTGACTGCAATGCCAAGCACACCCATTGGGGATCTTGACTTACCAACCCGAAAGGAAGACAACTATATAACGCTATAATAACGACACGAAACAAGCTAGACTTTATCTCTCCGGGCAAGCCCACATATTGCCCCACAGATCCAAACAAGAAACTGGACTTGATTGATTTTGCAGTTACACGAAGGGTGCTGCAAGCTCGGATCACTCGCCCATTCTACTTCACCTTTACGACCATCCACAGCTTTCGGAACGCCCACACTTTCTAACTTCTAGCAAAAAATATTGGCTCAAATACAGGAAGTACATAAGCTCTCATATTGATAGCTGCCCAAACATTAATTGTGAAGATGACATTGATAGGTCAGTCGAAGCATTGGTATCCTCAATGTCACTGGCGGCAAAACACTCAACACCAATATTACAACCTAATAAGCTTTCCAACAGCAGTCGTATTTCTAGGCACATTGAAGTGTTGCTACGCGATAAAAGAAGGCTTCGCCGAGAGTGGCAAGCACACAGATCACCTGCCTCGAAAGAGCGGCTAAAAATAGCTAACCACCTACTACGCAGAGCCCTAGAAGATGAAAAAAACCGAGCTCAAATATCCTATATGGAGGAACTCTTCCCAACTAGCAAACGATTCCCACTGTGGAAAGCAAAATCAGGCGTATGCCCACCAATCGAGAGTAAATCACATTTGCGTACACAAACAGAAGAGTGGGCTAGCAGCAACAAAGAGAAGGCAAATACATTTGCCGTCCATCTAGAAAACGTCTTCAAACTACACCCAGCAACGAATAGCTTAGTGCTCCCACCAACCAACAATCCCGAAGCTACTCCGCCTATCATATTCCAATCAGGAGAAGTCACAAGGGTCATTAAAGACCAAATCTCAAAGCAAAAGAAAGCTCCGGGCCACGATTTCATTTCCCCTAAAATGATCATAGAATTGCCGAGCAGTGCAGTGTATTTCCTTACTGTGATATTAAACAGCATGATGAAATGGGGCTATTATCCTCAAGAATGGAGGAAATCAGTCATCACAATGATCCATAAAGCCGGAAAAGACAAGTCCAAGCCATCATCATATAGACCTATCAGCCTACTGCCTTGTCTATCAAAGATATTTGAAAAGCTGCTCCTGAATCGTATCAAACAACACCTACACATCAACGGTGCCATCCCGACTCACCAATTTGGATTTCGCAAAACGGAACCATTGAACAAGTAAACCGTATAACCTCTGAGATACGAAATGCATTTGAAAGACTGGAGTATTGCTCCGCTGTTTTTCTGGATGTCGCACAGGCTTTTGACCGCGTTTGGTTAGATGGCTTAATCCACAAAATCAAAATATTACTTCCACAGAACATCCATGGAATATTGGAGTCATACCTACAGCAAAGAAGCAAAGAAAACGAGCAAAAGTGGAAGCATATCACCTTTACCCTAAAAAGACAAACTTGCCCTCCATTATAGCTGAACAACATCAACATTCCACAAACCACCGAAGTAACATACCTTGCTGTTCATCTGGATAGAAGGCTTACTTGGCGTTAACACATTGAAGCGAAGAGAAATCTACTTAAATTTAAAGCTAGTAATCTACATTGGCTAATAAACACCCGTTCACCACTGAAACTGGAGTACAAAGTACTTTTGTACAATGCAGTTCTCAAATCCATCTGGACATACGGCTCCGAGCTATGGGGAAATGCTTGCGTTAGTAATTTAGAAATAATCTAGAGAGCTCAATCGAAGATACTAAGACCTATTACTGGGGCACCATGGTATATACGGAATGAAAATATGCATAAACACTTTAATGTAGGATCAGTTAAAGATGAAGTTGCCAAAGTGAAAGCAAAGTACCAGGCCAAGCTTCAAGCCCATCCTAATAGACCTGCGCAGTCTTTAACTTGGCACACTAGCCAAACAAGACTCCGGCGAAGAGACCTCCCCACCCAGCAATAATACTTAGCTAGGGACGTACTCTACGTAATTAAGTGTAATTAATAAAATAAATATATAAGGCTAAGATTTTTATACTTGTTGTAAGTCTCTAATAGGGAAGATTCGATAAATAAAATCCCGTAATAATAAAAAAAAAATAATAATAATTTTCTTTCGTAAAAAACATCTTGCAAATACGAACTGAATAAAATTTGAGCCAAATCGGGCCAGCCGTTCTACAAATCAATTTTTTCGCGGTCGAAGGTTTGTTTTTTCAAAATTTTCTTTCGTAAGAACATGCTCGTGGCAAATACGGACTGGACTGAATAAAGATTTAAGCCAAATATGCCCCAGCCGTTCTCACAAGATTGATAATTGTGTTAAGAACACTGATGTTTGTAGTATATTGTAGCTGCTTCTACTAAATCCAACCAAAAGTTTTAATTTAAAATATATATGCTATGCATTTTAAGAAGCAGCTTGGTACATTTTGGGAGAAAGAGATACCCGAAAACAACGAGGCGTTTTTTAAGAAAAGTTTTAGAATGGAGGATCTTGCTTGTCTCGATTTTTGCACAGAAACGTGCGAATTAGAAACATCCCAAATAGATGGTGGAATAACTGGGAAATTTTCGGAACGGCAAAATCTTACGGACTCCCCGAAATGGATGGTGGTTCCTGTGGGAATAGGCTATTAAATTTTATTTGATATCGAAATATGTACAGTTGTGTTCAATTAAATAGTAGTGCCGCACCTCACTACTTTCAAAACTCAAAACAAATTTTTTTTAGCAGGAGGGCGTCTACATCTACAATGTGGATTACACTAGTCAACACGACATTTCCGCTGTGGCCCAGTGTGACTTTTTCTGATAGATTTCGGGTTTTTTTATGGTTTAGTTTTTTTTAAAGAATTTTTTAAAATCTGGTATTTTTTCATGGTTTTTTTCAGAGGTAGTGGTTCTATTTTTCACATAACTTATAGGCCGTTTACACTGGGGCTGCGTCATGCTTCTTTGCGTCTTGCCGCAGACGCAGTTTTTTTTACATAGGTTAAGCATAGGGCCCTAGTGGTGGCAAAAAGTTGCGTCAGTGTCTGATTCATGTGCGTCTATTCGGTATATTCGATTGATTTTGCTCATTTTTGGTATTTTCTGCCTATCAGCGCAACTATCACCACTAATAACAACAAAAAATTGTAGATCAAAAATCAAATTTTGGCGCTAAAAATGTATGATTGTGCAAAAAGGTGAAAATATACATAAAGTCATTAAATAAAATACTTGAAACTGATTGTATTATTATCATATGAAATTTTTCTGACCCCCTGATGGCATTAAGACACTGCTGGAGACGAACTTCGGTGGTTTTCATAATTTGAAGAAGAACTCCCACAAACTCTACAATGAAATGTCTGAAAATAATATTTAAATATGAGAATCAATTCTTTTTCGTCCATTTTCCTGACGTCTTGCTTAATTCTGTTGATTTTCAAAAATTTGTGTATCTTTCCTTGTCATCAAACACCCAAATCCAAATTCAAGACGCACGTCTTCCAATGTAAACGCCTTTTCTGCTTCATTGCGTCTATGCCGATATCGATAGCAGACGCGCCCAGTGTAAAAAGGCTATTAAATATATTATATCTGGTTGCAGTTATGACAAGCTGACAAATGCAGCTATAAATCCAGACACCTCGTATCTGCAGCTTAACGCCTGGAAGATATTAAGCTTTCAAATTCAAGTTTCATCATTTTTTTGCGGTATTTTCCCCTGAAATTTTGACTTTAAAAACTCAAGACAAGTGGAAAAAAAATATTTCTTGACATGCATTGTTAGTTTTAGATAGACGCATTAATAAGTCGTCCTTTAAAGTATTGTTCAGTAAAATGTATGGAGAGATGGTTGAGCTATAATTCGCTAACCAAATATAAAAAAAATGAAAAATAGACAAACAATACTTTTTGAAAGGTTGCGGGCCCAACTGCCGATTGGGAACAAAGCAAACGAAAAGGGGTATGCATTTTTGGTACCTGAACGTGTTCCTTTGGCATTAAATGTTGTTGACAGTTACTTTTTATACCCGTCCTCAAAAAAGAGTTAAGGGGTATATTGTATTTGTGGTAAAAGTTGATGTGTGCAACGCAAAGAAGGAAACGTTTCCGACCCCATAAAGTATGTATAAATTAATTATTCGATATTCCTGTTAATATTTATTCCGGCCAACCGGCACGGTTCAGAATGAGTTAAAGGCTAAAAAATACAAAATGATATAATTATGCATATGTCCCCCCAGCCTGGGCAGCGCTGCGCGAGCAGCGGTCTCCAGTTTCGCTGCGTCAACGCCTCGTGCGGACCCCGTTGGTCGAGCGGATGTTTATGCAACATAGTAATATGTTGCCGCCCCTTTCCATGCCAGCGCTGGGTCAGCATTCTTATAACTAAGAACATTGCCGATACCCTATGGCTGGTGGGGAGTGTTAACTACTCCCCCTCTTCAAGAGTGGTCGCCCTCGACCCTCTCAGGTTCTCCAGCATCGTGCTGACCTGGGCCAAATCCCTTCTCTTCTTGAGTAGGGATTTGCAGTAGACGACACTGCCAATGGCTCCGCACAAGATTATTCCCAATCCAAGGGCGAGGATGGGATCCGCCTTGCTCGCGGTGGTTCGCCCAACTTCTTTGATGTAGTTGAGGTTGGCCTCACTGAGCTGGTGTAGGAATGGCAGGCTCAAGACCTTGTGGTGCTCCGTGATGTTCAAGGCAGGCACCGAAGCGATGCCGGGTACTCGCCGCTTAACGTTGTCTCGATTCCGGAACCGGGAGCCGTTAATGGTGTCGAATTTGGAGAAAGCAACCAGTTGCGTGCCGGTAGTTTTTACCAGCGTGTCGGAGTCACAGCTGATCGTGGCAGGCCTGTCGTTGATGATTATGATCCCGTCGTCCACTAAGGTGACGGGTCCCAGGTGGCTGGATTGAGAGCGGCAATGGGCCGTGCCTCCCGAGTGCAGCCCCTGCGCACAGGAGCCACTTAAATCCTTCTTGCAGAAGGTGGTGGTAGAGGTTGATACGCAGCCCGTAACGGCCCACACCTGGCTTCCGCATTCGGCTATGATGTTCTCCGTTAGCTGTAGCACGGTGCCGTTGTGCTCAACCGGGAATAGCGTGACTTTCTTACAAGCTAAACTTACTCAAGGATACCCTATGATAAAGTGGATTACATTTTTTGATTGTAAAATCTTAATACTAGATACTTCTAACAGATTTGAAATGGAAACCCCTGTGAACTGATTGCGCAAAATGGATTCTGTGTCAGCGTGGTCGAGAATGGAGGGGCTGACTAGGTTGGCTTTGGCCAAGGTTATCGTGAGCATAAGGTTCCCTAACTCCGTAATGAGAATTCTATTCCTGGCTAAAAGTGATTAATACAAATGAGCTGAATTTATGTGTTCTTTTTTTTCTATACTGAGGATCTGATTAGCCGTATCGGTGAGAGCGTTTAACTGGCTCTGCACCTTTGTATTGATTGCTATCTGTCTATTGTTTGACTGTGTCAGCTGCGTTTCCGCAACCCTAATGCTCTCCAGGTCGGAGGCGTCTGGCGTACCGGCCACTACTTTGAGGGCAGTCCCTAGGAAGTCTAGACTCCTTGCCAGCCTATGGTGAATACCAATTTCGGCCAACATGTCCTTGACGTGTGTTGTGAAGAATCTCATTATTATTATTATTTGTATTTTTAATATTTACTAACTAGTCAAAATCCTGATACTATTATTGTTAACATAATTAATGTAAGAGAAAAATGGTCACACTGCCAATAAGAGAAAAATGGCCACACTAAGTATGATCGATAGTCAGTCGAGAGCGTAAAAGAAAACGAAGCGTATGTAACCAGAGTAGTGGACATTTTTTGGTATTAACATTGAATATATTCCTAGGAAATAAAGCACACATATAACCACGGCATTCAAGGTTGTAGTTTTATACGCATAACGCTAAGGAACCAACATCTTTTATTTCGCTTCTTTGTCAATGACGGTAAAGCTTCTGGCGCTTGCATGACCACGGCCGAACACGCGGTGCACGCAGAGTGAAGTACTCATTGGAGAAACTACGGAACCCACAAGGAGACGGACGAGACTCGCTCGTGGGTGGTCAAGAAACACCAAGAGAACACGGAGGCCAACGTGGATACGTGCTTGAGGACCACAGAAAAGGCGCTCTGTTCTCATGAACGTATGTGTGCATGATCGTGCACATATGGTCATCTCACTCTAACCAACGAAGTTTCCTATACCGGCGACTGGAGGCTTAAGTGCGCAGTTGGCTGACGAAATTGGACAACACATTTTGGATGGTGGTGTTTGGTGAGTGGCAGTAGATTGTTGATTTGAGGAAAGGGTCAGTCTGTGGGCTATGTATACCAGAGCAATGAGCAAATTAAGGGCAGCAAATGACCAGCGCGAAGACACCGCTGAAATGGGAACCGTGGAAAAAGAATCCATACACAAGGAAGCCTCTAATACGGAGGAAGACGGTGCCGTCGCTTCAAAGGAATCACAATCAGGTATCGTCAACGCAATGTTGGAGATGTGGCGCCAAATGCAGGAAGGCCAGCAAGCTAATGCAATGCAAATGCAGCAGTTTCAAATGGAAATTCTGAGGATGAATCAAATTCAAATGGAAAAAACTAATATACTTCTGCAATCCCTTGGTATTAGTGGAGGAACAACTGGTGGGCCAGGGCCACCATCAACAACGGCCGAGTCCTCAGTGACAACGGATGCAGACTTACCACCAAGGCAGCCGGTTGCTGCTCAGGAAACGCATAGAAATTTGTACGATCTGCCGGAGTTTAACGGTGCCCCTGAAGAATGGCCAATGTTCAACGAAGCCTTCATTGTGACCACTGCAGAGTATGGTTACAGCGACAGGCAAAATTTGATACGCCTTCAAAAGGCTATAAAGGGCAAAGCTAGGGAGACTGTCGAGTGTTTGCTTATTCACAGTTCAAACGTTCCAAATATATTAGAAACACTCAAGCAACATTTTGGTAGACCCGAGAAACTTGTAAAAAGTCAGATTAGTCGCGTTAGAGAATTTTCAAGCATTCGCGAAGGTAGATTGGAACAATTAGTTGATTTTAAAATGAAAGTACAAAATTTGGCCTCATTTCTGGAAGCAGCTAGCGCACATCAGCAGCTTAAAAATCCAACGTTAATGGAAGAGTTAATCTTAAAGTTGCCGGTGCAGCAGAGATTGGAGTGGGCACGCCATTCCAAGCCATTAGGAGATGAAAAATCGATCCATCATTCAAGTCTATGGCTTCAGGGACTGGCCGAAGATGTGCAAGAAGCAGGATTGGTAGATGATCAGGTGACGTTCAAGCCAAGGAAAGAGAAGTCGAGATTATTTCATGCAAATGAAATGGGACCCGAAAAGGAGAAAGCATGCTCAGCCTGCCAGGGGAAACACGACTTGGACAACTGTAAGGTATTCGCGCAGATGGAGCTTCAGAAAAAATGGCTGCATGTACGGGAAGGGAAACTATGCTTTAATTGTCTCAACCAATGCCGGCTAGATGGTTGCTTAAAACGTATTCACTGGCTGCTCCACGAAGAATCCGTTAAAAATCCAGACGAGGAAATAAAGTTTACAGGTACAGCGACTCATGAGGAGAACTCGATTATTTTGTTTAAGATTCTGCCTGTCAAACTCCATGCCAACAACAAAATAGTGAGGTGCCATGCTTTCTTGGACGAAGGATCTGCGGTCACTCTCGTGAATGAAACCCTGGCAGACGAGCTAGGGTTGCATGGACCAAAGGAAACCCTGACACTACAATGGTTTGGAGAAAAGAGGTCAACCGAATTAGCAGGTCGTTTCAACATTGGAATATCTGATGAACGTGGTGACAAAGTTTACGAACTAAATGGAGTAAGGACCATAAAGGATCTACGGCTGCCGAAGCAGACCGTAAATAGGTTTGAACTAAGTTCAAAATATCCACGCATAAAAAATATTCCAGTGAAAGGCTACAAAAACGCTAGACCTGAGATACTAATTGGATTAGATAATCTACATTTGATAGCTCCAAAGCAAATGAAATCTATGGGATATGTGGGGCCAGCCGTTACATTGACCAACCTGGGCTGGGTTGTGTATGGAAAATGTCGCGATGAAAACGGACACATGAACCATGTAAAGGGTGTACATCTGGTTAGGCATGATGACGAGCACATTGACCAATTGGTGCGAGACTACATCACTAACTCGGAAATGGATGTGCGAATCGTGAAGCACCATGTTGAAGGTCGACAAACTGAGAGATCGAATCAACTGCTATCTACCACGACAAAACGTATTGGTGACCGTTTTGAGACGGGACTACTATGGAAAGCGGATGACGTCGTTTTACCTGATAGCAAGAAAATGGCCTTAAAGAGACAACTATCTTTGGAAAGAAAGTTCAAACATGACCCAGAGTACTATGAAAAATACTGCAACTTGATGGAATCATACGAAGAGAAGTCCTACATACGGCAACTCGCAAGAAATGAACTGGAAGTGGACAACAAGAGGGAATGGTTCCTGCCCCATTTCGGAGTTATTAATCCTAACAAGCCTGACAAACTACGAATCGTTTTTGATGCGGCCGCCGAAGTCGATGGAGTGTCGTTAAATTCAATGCTCATGACCGGGCCCGACGAGTGTCAATCGCTAACCGACGTTCTTATGAGGTTCAGGCAGAGACGGATTGGGGTCTGCGCTGACATAGCATAAATGTTCCACCAAGTCATAATACGAAACGAGGATCGCTGTGCTCAACGTATACTATGGAGAAAAAATACAGGGGACGAGATGAAGGTGTACGAAATGCAGGTTACGACCTTTGGAGCAAAATGTTCACCAGCTTCAGCTCAATACGTGAAAAATAGAAATGCACTCGAGTTTAAGGAATCGTATCCAGACGCCGTGAGCGCCATAATAAAGAACCATTATGTTGACGATCTGGTGCATTGTTTTTCGTCCGAAAAAACGGCCGTGAGGGTTGCGAAGGAGATTGTTGACATTCACAAGAGAGGAGGATTCGAATTAAAAAAGTTTGTATCTAATTCCAGTTTCTTCAACGGGATTTTTGGTAATGAGCAGGCAACCGAACTTGTAAGTCTTGATAGGGACGAATCTTCCCATTACCAAAAGGTTCTGGGAATGTACTGGTGTACACATAGCGACGAATTTGGGTTCTTGCTCTCGTTTAATAAAATTGACGCATCAATATTTTCAGAATCAAGAATACCGTCGAAACGAGAAGTATTGCGAGTCGTCATGTCTGTGTTTGACCCATTTGGAATTCTTGCTGAATATTCCCTGATCGCTAAGCTTCTCCTTCAGTCAATATGGCAAAAACGAACAGAGTGGGACCAGCCCATTGAGGATGATGACCTGAAGCAATGGAATTGTTGGTTGCGAAGTCTTGGTCAAATAAGCAAGATAAGAATACCCCGATGTTACGCCGAGGAGTTCTTTGACAAGCCAATCGAACTGCACATATTTTGCGACGCGAGTGAGTCGGCATACGCAGCAGTTGGCTACTGGCGTATACGTAAACAACTGGGATGGAAGACTACATTTATAATGGGGAAGACCATGTGTGCCCCAATGAAATTATCAACGGTACCCAGACTCGAGCTGCAAGCGGCCGTACTAGGAACTCGTCTGAGGAAATGTATTCTTGAAGGCCATGACGTCAGCCCGAAATGTATCCATATGTGGTCAGATTCGAAGACTGTCTTAGCGTGGATCAAGTCAGATCATAGAAAATACAAACCATACGTAGGACACCGAGTCGATGAGATACTTGAAGCTACAAAGTTGGAGGATTGGCATTGGGTGCCCACCAAGGATAATCCTGCAGATTTTGGCACCAAACTCAGAACTGGTACACGAGAATCCTCCTGGCTGCAAGGCCCACGCTTCCTTCAAGAGGACGGAAACCTATGGGATGTAGGAGCTGCAGACATAGGTGAGACGGAGCTGGAGATGCGCAGCAAGTTCGTACTATCAGTTAATGAGGTGCTCTGTGATGGAACTGTCAACGTAGAGTTCAAGGAGCTTCTGGAGAAGTTCTCGTCATTCACGAAACTGGTGCGAGTTGTTGCTTGGGTTAACAGGATGTGCAACCGCAAGATTAAACGGAAGAGCTATTTAGATGTAGCTGAAATTGAGGAAGCCGAGCTCATAGTGATCCGCAACGTACAGGATGTTGCATTTCATGATGAGCGGATGACACTATTGTCTGAAAAGCCCGTCGAGAACGATAGCAAGCTGTGGAAATTGTCCCCGGCTATAGACAAACGGGGAGTAATTCGCATGAATGGGCGTATAAATAACGCATATGCTGTTGGAGAAGAAACAAGGCGTCCAGTATTAATGCCCCAAGGGAATTACATCACAGCATTGGTCGTGCAACACTACCACGAGACATGGAAGCATCAAAATGAGAATACTATAGTAGCAGAAATACGCCGAAAGTATTACATACCGCACTGCCGACAGGAGGTTCGCCGCGTATCTAGGAACTGTCGGACTTGCAAAATCCTAAGAGCAACTCCAAAACCGCCACTAATGGGACAGCTCCCTAAAGACAGACTTTCTCCGTACGTACGCCCATTCTCGTATGTGGGAGTCGATTACATGGGACCGTTTTTAGTCGTAAGAGGAAGAAGCACAGAGAAACGCTGGATATGCATATTCACATGCCTTACAATAAGAGCGATTCATTTGGAGATCGCCAGAGACCTGACGACAGATACGTGCCTTCGAGTGTTGCATAACTTCATGGCACGACGTGGTAGACCTGTACGGATCCGATCGGATAACGGGACAAACCTGGTGGGAGCTGAGCGTGAATTAAAAGAAACATTGCAGGTTCTGGACCATGTGAAAATAGCGAATGAGTTGGCAACCGAAAAAATCGAATGGCTATTTAATTGCCCGCTTAATCCCCATGCAGGAGGGTGTTGGGAACGATTGGTGCGAAGCGTGAAGAGGGCCATCGGACACGCATTATTTGAGAAAAATCTGAAAGAGGACATTTTATATAGAATAATGTGTAACGCTGAAAATATAGTCAATTCCAGACCGCTCACACACATTGCTCTGGATGATCCCGATGACGACCCGATAACCCCTAATCACTTTCTCCTAGGTTCTGCCAGTTCTAGCCAAACACCACATCCACAAGAAGAGAAGTACCAGCCAACACGAAAGGACTGGCGTATTGCTCAGCAGATCTCACACTCATTTTGGAGCAAGTGGCTCAATGAGTACCTACCCGACTTATGCAGAAGGACGAAGTGGTATCAACCGGTGCCACCACTGGCTGAAGGAGACGTCGTTCTTATCTGCGATAAGAATCTCCATCGACACCAATGGAAAAAGGGAATGATCCTTGCAGTTACAGCTGGACGCGACGGACAGGTTCGCTCAGCAACTGTGAAGACGACCACTGGAGTTCTCAACCGCCCAACTTGTATGCTGGCAAAGCTAGATGTATTGTGAATCACAAGCGGGTTTGATTCACGGTGGTGGGGATGTTGTGAAGAATTTCATTATTATTATTATTTGTATTTTTAATATTTACTAATTAGTCAAAATCCTGAATACCATTATTGTTAACATAATTAATGTAAGAGAAAAATGGTCACACTGCCAATAAGAGAAAAATGGCCATACTAAGTATGATCGATAGTCAGTCGAGAGCGTAAAAGAAAACGAAGCGTATGTAACCAGAGTAGTGGACATTTTTTGGTATTAACATTGAATATATTCCTAGGAAATAAAACACACATATAACCACGGCATTCAAGGTTGTAGTTTTATACGCATAACGCTAAGGAATCAACAACGTGGTTGGAGTCAACTTCCAGCAGTTGTCTCATGTGAGATCTTGGGAAGAGGTCTGTCATTCTTAGGGTTTCGTCGGCAATGCGGCTGTATTCCGTTAGCTTGGCTATGTGTCTAATATAATCTATTTCTTCCCAAACTAGTACAGTTCCATCTGTAATGGGGATGTAGTGGGAATAGGAATAGTCAGTGACGCGGGCCACAACTATTGTCAAGAGATGAAGTACCCAGAAAAACCTGCGGATAAAATTTAATATAAAATACATGAATAAAAATAAAATCAACTGGTAAGGACCAACACCATTTATGTTTTTAAACCTAACGGGAGTAATTACTTAAGGTTGTCCTTATGGACCACCCTCCCTGATTCTATCGTGTAAGTCATTGAAACCTCACTGTGAATCGTCGCTGCGTCTGATCGCGGTACGCCGCTTTCCAGCGCGCAAATGTTCTGTCGAGACAGTGCGTCAGCGACGAAGTTTTCTTTCCCCGGCTTATAGAATAGCCTGGCGCCCATCTCATCGATGCGTGCCTTCCATCGCTTAATTTTTGCGTTCGGATTTCCCTCCAACACCGCGAACGTGAGCGGCTGGTGGTCAGTGCACACATTTATGTCCCTGACGCCATAAATATAATGGCGCAATTTCCCCAAGGCCCACACAATTGCTAAAAGCTCCCGCTCGTTAGTAGCGTAGTTGAGCTCATTGTCTTTAAGGGTTCTTGAGATCATTGTTATTGGTCGGCCACCCTGTGACAGTACCGCTCCTATGCCATAGGCAGAAGCGTCTGTAGTGGGGTCGAAAGGTTTTTTGTAGTCTGGGTACATCAGCATTACGTTTTCTGATGCCAGAATGTTTCTAAGTTTTTGAAAGGCGTGTGTTTGAATTTCGTTGAAGGATATGGGGGTTTTTTAAGATTTATATTTGCTAATTGACCCATTCTCCCCTTTCAGGATGTCGGAGAGCGGGCGGGCGATTACCGCGAAATCTTTCACGAAACATCTGTAATAGCTTGCCAGGCCTATGAATGATCTTAGCCCGAAAAGCGTTGATGGCTCGACGTATTCCTGGATAGCTTTCACTTTCTCAGGGTCCGTTCTTGTGCCTTCGCTGGTTAAGATAAATCCGAGGTATTCTACGCTCGTTTTAAAGAACTGCGACTTCTCTTGAGCCACCCTCATGTTGGCTTCATAGAGGCTTTTTAATACCCAGTCGACGTGTTTAACATGGTCGTCCTGAGACTTTGAAAAAATGATTACGTCATCGACGTAGACGTAGCATGTTTTGCCGATTTTTTCGCGCAAAACATCGTCGATTGCCCTCTGAAAAATGCTGCCCGCATTCCTCAGACCGAAGGGCAGTCGGCAAAACTCATACTTCCCTCCATTTACGGAAAAGGAGGTTTTTTCCCTATCGCGCTCCGCCAAAGTTATTTGGTGGTATCCGGATTTCAGGACCAGAGTTGTAAAATACTTTGCAGTGCCCAGATTTGCCAAGATCATTGAAATGCTCGGCATTGGGTATTTGTCGGGCACTGTTTTCTGATTGAGCTTCCGAAAGTCCATTACGAGACGTTTCTTCCTATTGCCCTTTTCATCAATGCCCTTCTTATCCACCACCCATATAGGATTGTTATACGGCGATCTTGATTTTTGTATGATGTTGTCTTTCAGGAGGCTCTTAACCTCGGAATCGACAAAATCAGCTACCTCCATCGGGTAGGGGTATAGCTTGGAATAAATTAGTCCGTCGTCCACCGTGCGAATGGTGGCCACGACCGAAGTATTATAGGGCAGCGACCCGTTAGCGTCGGCAAATGCCTTACTTCTTTTCTTCAGCATCTGCATGAAGTTTGCCTTTACGGCTGGCGGTGCGTCGATATCAACAACGTTGGTGTGATTGACATGTGCGCATTTATGGAATTGGATCATCTCAGTTGTGCTACCAACCTTGAGTGTCCCATTCTTCAGAGATAGCGTGGCCCCTACCTGCGTTAGCAGGTCAAGGCCAATGATGCCATCAAAGCCCGTTAGCGTTTTTAAGAGAAAAAACGGGGTAATTTTGCCGAACATTGACAAGGGACATTTTTCCGTTATGTTGTTAGACCCGTTAATTGAGTGAACGGGGAACGGTGATTCGACGGGGGTGACGCCGGGAAGCCACCTGAATGGCTTGATGAGATTCTTTGACGCACCCGTGTCGATAAGGAGTTTTATCTTCATCCCCGCTACTCTTCGCCAAATGAATGGCAGCAGGGACCTTCCCCTAAAAAATTGATTGAGTCGGACTCGTATTCATTTTCGGCGTCGGCTTCTATTTCGGCGACTGCCTCAGTGGCCGCATCGTCGTATGACGCCGAGGACCGGTTGTTCCCGGTAGCAATGTGCTCCACCCTCTGCCGCCAGTTTCCCGACGTGCGCTCCGACGCTTTCTGTTTTTCCTGTTGGGGCCACTTTGCTGGGCGTTGGATGTGCCCGGACTCTTGAAATAATGAGGGCTCTTGTAAGAAGAAGGGTCCTGGGCCCTATATTGCTTGGCATTGCTTAGATGTGGCGCCTGGGGTTTGCGCTCACTAAATCTATGGGCTTTCTCCTCCATTGCCCTGGCGTAATTTGCTGCCAGAACGCAGCGGTCTTCGCTGGATTCAGCTGATTGGGCCAGAGCCAGTGCGGTCTTTAGGAAGGTCTTTAGGCCTTGCTGAGAAAACCGGAGTTTTTAAGGTTCCTTTCAAGCCTGAAATGAATGCCTGTTAGGCATCCTCCCTGGCTCTGTCATTTAAGATGCTCGCTGCGTCCGCCGTATGTTTCATGATGTTTTTATTAGTCATGAGAGAGATGTGCCTCTCGATGTCATCATAGTAATCGGTGAGGGACATATTTCCCTGCCGCATGGTTTCTAGCTTCTGTTGTATCACGCTCACTGGCGTTTTGTCAGAATACGAACTATCTAACCTATTGATAATGGCTCTTAAGTTCAACACCGTGCCAAAAGATGCCAAAATATTGTTCGCGGCTCCTTTCACCTTATTTCTGATTATGCCAGTAGCCATATAGTGTCTCGTGCTACCCTCATAGGGCTCGAACACCTCGTAGGCCGCCAGCGCTGCCTGGCGCCAGGCAACATAATGTTCCTGTTTCCCATCAAAGTCTGGGACCGACTTCACCATGTCCAGTGGCTGATCGCACTGGACCCCAGGCCTGATTTCTATTTTCCTGTACACTTCTACCTCTGGTACGGCGACAGGCGCGGCCGCTTGTAACTGATTAATTGTGGTCTGCATTTGTAGTAATTTAGCCTCAAATGTTGTGGCCTGGCTTGTCAGTGCGGCCTCGACGGCTGCGAGAATGGCAGGATCCATGACGTTGGGCGGTCTTTGAGTCGTACGTTTGTCAATGTCTGCCGCTTGGAGGCCTTCGATCAAGGATTTCAGAATATCGTCACTATCGTCGGCACTTTCCCTATCACTCATATGGTGCAAACTGCTGCGTGTAGCACTGCCCTTAGTACTTAGAACACTGCGCTCCCTAGCATTAATCTCAAGGGGAAGAATTTGACTGGTTTTTACAACCGTATTAAATAATCAAATGTTTCACTTCTTATTTTATCTTTATTTTCTTTTCCATTTGTTTTTTTTTTTTTGAGCTTGTCTAGTAAAATTTACGCAATTATCGGTGAACTTTTATTTTAAACAGAGATTTAGGTTGGCTGACACAGGAAACATTTAAAATTCAAGCAATTCACTTACATCATTGTTACAGCCTATATTTACTCTGACGATTAGATTGGTTAAGTTTAACTATGCACCGGTTGAGCGTTTTGGATCCGTAACGTTGGGCGAGGGAATTCCCTACAGCCGTGTAGATTTTGTTATTATATTTTGTCTTTCCAGGCGAGGGAGGGCCCTTCAGCCTATTTTTTCCTTGTAGATCTTTCGATGGGAGCGAGGGATTGCCCTTCAGCTCTTTTGACTTCGTTTTCGGCTGCAATCTATCTTCAATTGGAGCGAAGGGTTGCCCTTCGGCTCGTTTGTGTTTTGTTTTCGGCAGCACTTATCTTCAATTGGAGCGAGGGGATGCCCTTCAGCTCTTTCCTTGTTTAAGTTTTTGATTTTCATTCGGGTGTTGCACTATGGAACGTTCTCACTCGTTTGTGTTGTAATTATTTAGTTAATTTTCCCTTTAGTGTATAGAGGAATTTTTTTCGGGAAATTTTGTTTTTACACTTTTCTGTTTTATTTTCTTTTTAGTATTTCGGAGAAATTTTTCACGGGGATTTTTTCTCCTATTTTTATGACTTTTTCTTGCTTTTAAACTTTTGGTTTATTTATCGCGGTGTTTTGACACTCGCGTTAACTCGGGGTTCGACTTAGTTTGACCCGTTGGGCGCCAATTAATTATTCGATATTCCTGTTAATATTTATTCCGGCCCACCGGCACGGTTCAGAATGAGTCAAAGACTAAAAAATACAAAATGATATAATTATGCATATGTATGTCCTCCCAGCCTGGGCAGCGCTGCGCGAGCAGCGGTCTCCAGTTTCGCTGCGCAACGCCTCGTGCGGACCCCGTTGGTCGAGCGGATGTTTATGCAACATAGTAATATGTTGCCGCCCCTTTCCATGCCAGCGCTGGGTCAGCATTCTTATAACTAAGAACATTGCCGATACCCTATGGCTGGTGGGGAGTGTTAACTTATATTCTTGATCAGAATCAATAGCCGAGTCGATATAGCCATGTCAGTCTGTCCGTCTTGATGAGCGCCTAAATCTCAGAGACTATAGGTGCTAGAGAAACCAAATTCGGTTTCCAGACTCATGTGATATCACACTGCTACAAGTGTATTTCAAAATTTCGCCCCGCCCCCTTCTGCCCCAACAAAGGTCGAAAATCTGTGGCAGGGACAATTTTAAAGATAAAGATACTAAAAACGCATTATCGTAGAAAATGCCCATATCTACCAGATTGCCGAATCTGAATCAGATCGAATTATAATTAGTGCCAGAATGAAGAAATTAATTTTCAGCAAGAGAACCGCTACTCATTCTCTTTCTCGCTCGCACATTCTGCCTCATTATGTACACGAGCGCCCGCTGGCGAAAAAGATGTGGAATCTAAATGGTACATGAAGAATCTACATGTTAGATGTAAAATATATATTGTAGATGTAAATGTAGATATTTTAAAATTTTGCATAAATCATAAGCTCAAAAATTATGTACTGACTGAGTACGGGTATAAGTAGAGTCGCATCCCCAGAAGCGACTCTACGTTCCTTCTCGCTTGTTTTTTTTTTGGTGTTACAAGTATGTGATAAATTTGGTTTTCTAGTGCATGTTACTGTTCTTAAAATAATTTAATTTTTGTGGCTTCCTTTGTCTTCCTTTGCCATTCGAATCAGATTCCCTTATGAGAGTCCACACATAGTCGACCAACATATTCTCATTCCAAACACCTTGATACTGTCGTTCCATAGCATTTAATTGTTGGTGAAATCTCTCTCCGTGTTCATCACTAACGTCCCCTAGGTTTGTCGGAATTTTTCATAATTCTTAATAAGGTTTTGAACGATATTAACGTAATCATCACTCTTGCTGTTACAAAGACAATTTTTTGTAACCAGTCGGAATGAGTTCCAGGCTGCTTTCATAGATAAAATATTTTCAATTGGGGGCCATCAAAAACGCCTTCTTTAACTTTTGCCAACGAAAGACGTGGGAAAACAGTTTTTAGGTAACTCATCGATTCACCTTCCTCATCCAGTGCTTTGACAAAATTTTTCATTAGTCCCAGCTTAATGTGTAATGGTGGTAAAACAACGTCTTCAAACTTCACGAAAGCTGCATTTTGTATGGTGTAATATTCCAATTTATTTTCCTCCCGTTTTGGCCAGTGTTAATTCATGTTTGTGTGTGTGTGATGTGGTATGCTTACGGTACATAAACCGTTTACAATTTTGTCGTCGCAACTAGAACCAGTTGGACTGCGGAGAGGGTTTGCAAATGAGGGTCTGAAGACACGGCGACAGCCTCTGATGATTGCAGTTGCAGAGAACTAGTGAACAGGTAGTGATGGTACTGTGTCTGATACTGATTTTATTCAACAAACTTAAATTCTATTTATAGGTAAAAAAAAGGTACAGAAAGTGACGAGTCTAGTAAGAATATGGTAAAAGGGAATTGGAGTTAATATTGAATTAATTTGGATTTAATATGATATTGTGTTATTGGGCAATTGTGATAGTCAGCAATTGCACCAGTGTTTTTGCACTCTGAAGAGCGATCGCATCGTTGGCTGAAATTGCTGCAGAAGCGGTTATTGTTAACTCAGCTACAATACGTTGTCGTTTGTTATTATGTCTCCTGTTACATGGGTCGACCTGTGTATAGTATATATATGTATATACATATATATTAGGCTGGGCCAAACATTTTTTTTTTCGAAATTTAAACGGGAAACCCCTAGTTTTGTTACCTTGGATTTAATAGTAATTTACATGTTTTTATTTTTTTTTAATTTTTTAGAGGTTGCTACCGAATTTTACAAAAAAATGTAATCAAGAACATTCAAACAAAATTTTTCAAAGACGATTTTTCCTCAAGGAACAAAACGAACTTTTTCTTAAAGATTTGGGGCTTAGAAATGGTTTGATGATATATATTTTTTTTCTATGGCAGAACTTTTTTTTAAAGAAATTTTGAAAACATGTATTTTTTTTAAGCTTTTTTCAGAGGTAGCGCTTGTTTGTATCACATAACTCTAGTATCTTACGTCTGGTTGTAAAGAACTTTGCTATTTTGAAAATACAATTAAAACAGCTAGAAGTTAAGCCCAAACACTTTGTGATTTCAGCTTACCGTCTGAGAAATATAAAGCATTGAAATGCAAAAATGATGATTTTTGTGCGGTATTTTTTACGAAATTTTGACTTTAAAAACTCAGGAAAAGTCGAAAAAAAAATGATATCCTGTGACCTCAATTTTTTGTGTATAGGTGCCTTAATTTGGCATCGTTTAAGGTATCGCTCATTAAAACCTATGGAGAGACTTTGGAGCTAAAATTCGTTAACCAAACCTAAAAAATTACAAATTTAACAAAAAATACCTTTTGGAATTTTGCGGGCCCAACTGTCAATTGGGAACATAGCAAGCGAAAAAGGGTTGTACATTTGGTACCTGATCGCGTTCCTTTGGTATAAAATGTTGTTGACAGTTACTTTTTTCGTTATCTGAGGTAGGATACCTGTTCAGGTCAAATGTTTCCTTTGTATTCTCACAAGTGCAGGTCCATTCAAATTAGATCTTGTCGCGTCTACCTAGTCATATTTCAATAAAACCAAATTAGAAATACCTGATATATGGGATTTCATTCCTTAAACCATACAACAATCAGTAATTTTTAGTCCTTTCAGTCAATTCTAAGGATATACAGACTTTTTTGTTTATTTATTTATTTTTTATATTAATAGTTATTAATAAGTAATTGACCAAAAGCGATGACACCGGAAGATCATAGGCAAAAACCTTAGCCAGCTCCTTTGCTTTAATAAACTTTATCCTGTATTCAGGGTGAAGTTCAGATGCAAGATTGTAAATTACACTACTCGACAAAATCGAACTTTTTTTCCTCAAGGATCCAAACCGACTTTTTCTGATAGATATGAGGCTTTAAAATTGTTTAAAGAATTATAGTTTTTTTCTATGGCAGAACTTTTTTTTGAAGAATTTTTGAAGTCTGGTATTTTTTTTAAAGCTTTTTTCAGAGGTATATCCTGTGTCCTCTATTTTTTTGTGTATAGGTGCATTAATTTGGCGTCGTTTAAGGTATCGCTCATTAAAATCTATGGAGAGACTTTAGAGCTAAAATTCGTTAACCAAACCTAAAATATGGAAAAAATGAACAAAAAATACCTTTTGGAAGGTTGCGAGCCCAACTGCCCATTGGGAACAAAGGAACGCGATCAGGTACCCAATGTACAACCCTTTTTCGTTTGCTAAAACTTGCTAAAAACTAAATATAAAGGAAAATAGTGAGATCCTTAATATTCGTCCTTGAAGGACATGCGATGCATCACATGAAAGGTATTTTCTCAAGGATCAGGAATATACATACAATCATGATAACAAACCACTCAGTTGGAAGGATAATCAATTTAACTTTTATTTTTAACTTTTAAAATAAAAGTTACGGAATAACTATAATTTTCAACTTTTAAAATGAAAATTGTAACGAACCATGGATCCCATGGTTCGTCACAAGCAGATGACGCAGCCAACGCTACTCCCAGGTGAAGCGATCAACACCCAGCAAAAATGCAAACTCAGCACACGCCAAAAGACAGGAGACCAGCAGAAGGGGCTTACGCAATAAGTACCTAAAATAATATTAAATAAATAAATATTCCTAACAATATATATTCCCGAAGTGCCAACGAAATTCCTTTCCCACGGTACCGGTGCACACCGATCACCTTACCTGGGACATTGGACACTTGTTGGGAGGCGATTGCTTAGGTAACCCTCGATTACCGGGCAAAACCGCCACATGCGCAAGCCAGTCAGCAGTCTCCGACTCTCCTTACCGGGGATATTGGACACTGACTGCAGGGCTAATGATTAGGTAACCTTCTGTTACCGATCAGCCCGTCTGCACGCGCAGACTATAATTCGGCAATATATATTTATGTAAGAACCCTTCCCACATTCTGGAGTAGAAATAAGATATCTGTAAGACATTCATGGGAAAATCGAAGGCCGGCCGATCTATAAAAGGCACTGCCTTGCATGAAGAAAGGGGCAGTCCACCAGCCATCGTCGGAGGCAGTCAATCAGCCATCGCGAGAGTCAGTCAAATCACCATCCGCGTCGTAGTACAAGTAAACCTAACATAACCGGGTAGAATAATCATACGGAAGAATACGGAAGAATAAAGAAAACCATTGAAAATCAAAAGAACCAAAAAGTGTTGTGATTTCTATTTCAGTTTCTGGCAAAGTTCCTGGTTTCCCGATAAAGTCCTCGTGAATTATAAATATCTTGTAATTCAGGACCCTGGACAGACTGATGCATACCTCAGCCTGAAATAGGACATTACAAGTGGCGCCCGAGCAGGGACTTTAAAGGATTTTTCGTGGAAACTTCAAGAAAACCGAAATCAGGGACTTCGTGGATAAAAAACCCACTGCCATCAAAAAGGAAATTGAATCGATAACAAGTCCGCGCACTTACATAATCCGGGCGCGAAAATAAACGCGAAAGTATACGCAGTGCCGATCCTAAAAGTGCCGTTTAACAGTGACTCAGTGCCAAAAATCAACAGAAATCAACATGGAACATCACGACGATGAACAACCAGAGGAGGTATACCCTGCGGGACACTTTTCCAATCCAGGGGTCAGCACCGGCTGGATCCACAAACTCCGTCGGGACGAACTAGAAGTCCTCGCCGAAGAATTCGGATTCGGCAGCGAAGGAACGGTCGATGAACGCCGAAGGAAATTTGCCGCTCTAGTCGCCGGGCCACTCGCGCAAGAAGCCTGGGTCCGCCTAGGAGAGTTCGAGAGGCACTATGCCAAGCCAGCCTCACGCTCTCGTTCCAAGTCACCACGGCCCACTACTCCTGGACCATCCGACACTCTCCAAATGGATCCTAAGACCGGACTACGAGTCCCCGCAGCCACCGAATACCGCACTCCTGCCGCCCCGTTTCCAAGGCCCCTAGCTACAGACACCCACCCAGCACCCGTGCCGAGGATCTTGCCACGATCGACCGACCCATGGAAGGGCACCACTACAACCACGCTGCACCAATGGCGGAACGCATCCGAAAGTGGGGAATCCAGTTTGACGGCCAAGATGACCCTCTATCATTCATCGAACTGCTCGAAGAACGCGCGCTCTCGTATGGGGTGGACACAAACCATCTGCCGCGGGCCATGGCCGAACTTCTCACAGACCGTGCCAGTCGCTGGTTCCGCACCAGCCGCCTACAAAGTTCCTCATGGGAAAATTTCCGCCAGGAATTCTTAACGTTCTTCTTGCCACCACGGTATTTTGAACAATTGGAAGACCGGATCCGAGCCCGAAAGCAATTGGCTGGGGAACTGTTCAAAGATTTCCTCATCGAGATACGTCTACTTATGCACCACGCTGGGTACGACGCAACCAAGGAGCTAACCAGGATCTACGACAACGCCCTCCCAGCCTACCAGATGTACGTGCGCCGCCACGAACTGCAGGACTTGTCACAGCTAACACTGCTGGCCACAGAGTTTGAGAGTATTCAAGAGCGGACCATCCCGAGCACTCTCGCACCATCCCGACACACGCCCAGATACGCACGGCCTACTACAGATCAGAGGAGCGACGATTCCAATCGGACACCATTCCGGAAGCCTCATTGGGACTCGGCAGACTCACCAAGAAGACAGCCATCCAACCCAGTGAGTACGGCAAAGCCCGAGGTAGCACATCGCATGATTACGACCCCCATCGCCAACCCACGCGCAGCCTGTCGCCGGTGTGGTGAAGCAGGGCATGCGGCATATGAATGCCAAAATCCCTCGATCCTGTTCTGTTGGGAATGTGGCAAGCGCGGCACCCGGACCATCGATTGCTGTCGCCAGAACACGTCGGGAAACGACTCGCGTCCTCGACTGACACGGGATCAGCCGGGAACGACGTCTGCCCCGACCCACGAATAAAAACCCCGCTACACATGAACGAGAACCGGATAGTGGCAATGGTAACCATAGGAGGACAGGCAACGGAAGCCACCGTCGACACAGGGGCATCCCGAAGCTTTATCAGTGCAAACCTCGCCCGACAACTAGACAACAACACCAACCTACAAGATGCATGCGTCCGCATACGCCTGGCCGACGGCTCGGTCAGAGAGATCACCCAAATTCTACTGGCGCACATCAGACTGGATCAAAGAGAAGTTCAAATACCCCTCCTGGTCCTACCAAACATGTTGGATCAAGTTATCGTCGGCATGGACTTCCTATGCGCCATTGAAACAACGATCCAGTGCGGTACCACACTTCTACAATTACGAGATCAGTGCCACACACCACATATCCACACCGTTCCGACCAACAGAGTACAAGGCAACGAACCCCGACACCAGAAACTGAAGCCAACGGCGGCCGTCATACGTCCGCAACCTATCCCAACAATTTCGGCACCCAGCCACGCCAACATGACACCCATACAAACCTCAGCGAACACACGACCACGACCTACCCCAATGAACAAAACGACCCAGATCGCCACGAAGAACACGACACCCAGCCCAGCCCCAGCAGAGGCAAAGCGCCGGCCCACGAACATGAAGCCGAAACCAACAACACGAAACAACAATCAAGCAAACGGGAAAACGAGTCCCACGGTCACTACGGAGCAACCGCGTCCTAGGCCAACCACAGGGGACACATACCCCAAAGAAACTACGAGAATCTCACCCACGAGACAAGCACTAACGCACTGGAACCCGGCGCTCGACACAGGAAGCCCAGGTCCAAGTCCAGCAACAGAGCATGTAAGTACCCTCTCCTCCCAGGAGAAAGTGAACATAGAAACACCCTCAGAGACGACAATCAGCCCTGAACCAAGACAACAACATCGACACCGACAACGGCAGCAACAGATCAACAGCCCAGCAACAAGGGAAACAGCCACGCTGACCCCACCCTGGTCGGGGCCCATAATTGAACTGATATCCACAGAGCCCCTCAACGCGGGCCCGGAAACCAGTACGATGGCCCCACGATACACCGACCGCAGCCCTGTCGTACCCACGGCCGACGCCACACCGATCCTCGCCCACACAATGGAGTACCTTCCGCGTACTGACATGATTTTTAGCGTCATGCACCGAGCCATGCCTAGAGCCATGTCCGAGATCTTCGTCGCCCATACAAGTCGTTGTTGCGATACCAGAGGCGTCATCGCGACTCACCTGTTCACGTACCAGTCTGGCTGTAGTATAACACGAGTACTACACCCGGCGTACCAAAACATCATACCCATGGTCGACACCACACCCATCGTCGCCCACATAAGCGACCACCAACGGAGGATCGAACCGCCCAGCTCCTTCGACACAACCCTCTTACCCGAAGACCCACGCCAACCATTTGACTCCGAAGCCGCCGACCCAACCGAACATGAGCCCGAACCAGTCCCGGAGCCGTGGCCGCCGGACTTGGCCCCACAGACCCAAGCATCCGTCGCCCAAACAAGCCATTGGTCCAACAAAAGAGACATCGTCGAGACCAGCCAGTTCATGCACCAGTCTGGAGACAATACCACCCAAGTGTTCCGCCAGAGCTACAAAACTACTCTACCCACGTCCAACGCCTCCCCGATCATCGCCCACATAAGCGATTACCACCGGAGCATCGATCCGTCAAGCACATTTGACAAACCCATCCTTCCGAAAAACCCGAATCAAACCTTTGACCCCGGAGCCACCGAACCCACCGAAGACGACCCAGAACTACCGACGGATCCTTGGCCACCCGACATAGCCCCGCAGATTCGAGAATGCCTGGACAAATAACGACCAAAGAAAACCGCCGAGAAAACCATCGTCATATGGGATAATCGACCCACCAAGCACCAACTACACCAACCACAAAGCACCCAGAACAGCAGAAAGGCCACGATCACAACAGCAGTAGAAAATATAACGTTACCGACGCCACGCTAAAGTGACGAGACTAACAGCGACGAATCCGGAGACTCGGCACAAGCCAAAGGACAGGATAACCCGGAAAAAGGCGAACCTCAGCACCCGCCAAGCGACGCCACAAATCTCTCCATCACCCACCCGGAAGAAAGGGGGGTGTAACGAACCATGGATCCCATGGTTCGTCACAAGCAGATGACGCAGCCAACGCTACTCCCAGGTGAAGCGATCAACACCCAGCAAAAATGCAAACTCAGCACACGCCAAAAGACAGGAGACCAGCAGAAGGGGCTTACGCAATAAGTACCTAAAATAATATTAAATAAATAAATATTCCTAACAATATATATTCCCGAAGTGCCAACGAAATTCCTTTCCCACGGTACCGGTGCACACCGATCACCTTACCTGGGACATTGGACACTTGTTGGGAGGCGATTGCTTAGGTAACCCTCGATTACCGGGCAAAACCCCCACATGCGCAAGCCAGTCAGCAGTCTCCGACTCTCCTTACCGGGGATATTGGACACTGACTGCAGGGCTAATGATTAGGTAACCTTCTGTTACCGATCAGCCCGTCTGCACGCGAAGACTATAATTCGGCAATATATATTTATGTAAGAACCCTTCCCACATTCTGGAGTAGAAATAAGATATCTGTAAGACATTCATGGGAAAATCGAAGGCCGGCCGATCTATAAAAGGCACTGCCTTGCATGAAGAAAAGGGCAGTCCACCAGCCATCGTAGGGAGGCAGTCAATCAGCCATCGCGGGCGTCAGTCAAATCACCATCCGCGTCGTAGTGCAAGTAAACATAACATAACCGGGTAGAATAATCATACGGAAGAATACGGAAGAATAAAGAAAACCATTAAAATTAAAAGAACCAAAAAGTGTTGTGATTTCTATTTCAGTTTTCTGGCAAAGTTCCTGGTTTCCCGATAAAGTCCTCGTGAATTATAAATATCTTGTAATTCAGGACTCTGGACAGGCTGATGCATACCTCAGCCTGAAATAGGACATTACAAGTGGCGCCCGAGCAGGGACTTTAAAGGATTTTTCGTGGAAACTTCAAGAAAACCGAAATCAGGGACTTCGTGGATTAAAGACCCACTGCCATCAAAAAGGAAATTGAATCGATAACAAGTCCGCGCACTTACATAATCCGGGCGCGAAAACAAACGCGAAAGTATACGCAGTGCCGATCCTAAAAGTGCCGTTTAACAGTGACTCAGTGCCAAAAATCAACAGAAATCAACATGGAACATCACGACGATGAACAACCAGAGGAGGCATACCCTGCGGGACACTTTTCCAATCCAGGGGTCAGCACCGGCTGGATCCACAAACTCCGTCGGGACGAACTAGAAGTCCTCGCCGAAGAATTCGGATTCGGCAGCGAAGGAACGGTCGATGAACGCCGAAGGAAATTTGCCGCTCTAGGAGAGTTCGAGAGGCACTATGCCAAGCCAGCCTCACGCTCTCGTTCCAAGTCACCACGGCCCACTACTCCTGGACCATCCGACACTCTCCAAATGGATCCTAAGACCGGACTACGAGTCCCCGCAGCCACCGAATACCGCACTCCTGCTGCCCCGTTTCCAAGGCCCCTAGCTACAGAGACCCACCCAGCACCCGTGCCGAGGATCTTGCCAGCGATCGACCGACCCATGGAAGGGCACCACTACAACCACGCTGCACCAATGGCGGAACGCATCCGAAAGTGGGGAATCCAGTTTGACGGCCAAGATGACCCTCTATCATTCATCGAACTGCTCGAAGAACGCGCGCTCTCGTATGGGGTGGACACAAACCATCTGCCGCGGGCCATGGCCGAACTTCTCACAGACCGTGCCAGTCGTTGGTTCCGCACCAGCCGCCTACAAAGTTCCTCATGGGAAAATTTCCGCCAGGAATTCTTAACGTTCTTCTTGCCACCACGGTATTTTGAACAATTGGAAGACCGGATCCGAGCCCGAAAGCAATTGGCTGGGGAACTGTTCAAAGATTTCCTCATCGAGATACGTCTACTATGCACCACGCTGGGTACGACGCAACCAAGGAGCTAACCAGGATCTACGACAACGCCCTCCCAGCCTACCAGATGTACGTGCGCCGCCACGAACTGCAGGACTTGTCACAGCTAACACTGCTGGCCACGGAGTTTGAGAGTATTCAAGAGCGGACCATCCCGAGCACTCTCGCACCACCACGACACACGCCCAGATACGCACGGCCTACTACAGATCAGAGGAGCGACGATTCCAATCGGACACCATTCCGGAAGCCTCATTGGGACTCGGCAGACTCACCAAGAAGACAGCCATCCAACCCAGTGAGTACGGCAAAGCCCGAGGTAGCACATCGCATGATTACGACCCCCATCGCCAACCCACGCGCAGCCTGTCGCCGGTGTGGTGAAGCAGGGCATGCGGCATATGAATGCCAAAATCCCTCGATCCTGTTCTGTTGGGAATGTGGCAAGCGCGGCACCCGGACCATCGATTGCTGTCGCCAGAACACGTCGGGAAACGACTCGCGTCCTCGACTGACACGGGATCAGCCGGGAACGACGTCTGCCCCGACCCACGAATAAAAACCCCGCTACACATGAACGAGAACCGGATAGTGGCAATGGTAACCATAGGAGGACAGGCAACGGAAGCCACCGTCGACACAGGGGCATCCCGAAGCTTTATCAGTGCAAACCTCGCCCGACAACTAGACAACAACACCAACCTACAAGATGCATGCGTCCGCATACGCCTGGCCGACGGCTCGGTCAGAGAGATCACCCAAATTCTACTGGCGCACATCAGACTGGATCAAAGAGAAGTTCAAATACCCCTCCTGGTCCTACCAAACATGTTGGATCAAGTTATCGTCGGCATGGACTTCCTATGCGCCATTGAAACAACGATCCAGTGCGGTACCACACTTCTACAATTACGAGATCAGTGCCACACACCACATATCCACACCGTTCCGACCAACAGAGTACAAGGCAACGAACCCCGACACCAGAAACTGAAGCCAACGGCGGCCGTCATACGTCCGCAACCTATCCCAACAATTTCGGCACCCAGCCACGCCAACATGACACCCATACAAACCTCAGCGAACACACGACCACGACCTACCCCAATGAACAAAACGACCCAGATCGCCACGAAGAACACGACACCCAGCCCAGCCCCAGCAGAGGCAAAGCGCCGGCCCACGAACATGAAGCCGAAACCAACAACACGAAACAACAATCAAGCAAACGGGAAAACGAGTCCCACGGTCACTACGGAGCAACCGCGTCCTAGGCCAACCACAGGGGACACATACCCCAAAGAAACTACGAGAATCTCACCCACGAGACAAGCACTAACGCACTGGAACCCGGCGCTCGACACAGGAAGCCCAGGTCCAAGTCCAGCAACAGAGCATGTAAGTACCCTCTCCTCCCAGGAGAAAGTGAACATAGAAACACCCTCAGAGACGACAATCAGCCCTGAACCAAGACAACAACATCGACACCGACAACGGCAGCAACAGATCAACAGCCCAGCAACAAGGGAAACAGCCACGCTGACCCCACCCTGGTCGGGGCCCATAATTGAACTGATATCCACAGAGCCCCTCAACGCGGGCCCGGAAACCAGTACGATGGCCCCACGATACACCGACCGCAGCCCTGTCGTACCCACGGCCGACGCCACACCGATCCTCGCCCACACAATGGAGTACCTTCCGCGTACTGACATGATTTTTAGCGTCATGCACCGAGCCATGCCTAGAGCCATGTCCGAGATCTTCGTCGCCCATACAAGTCGTTGTTGCGATACCAGAGGCGTCATCGCGACTCACCTGTTCACGTACCAGTCTGGCTGTAGTATAACACGAGTACTACACCCGGCGTACCAAAACATCATACCCATGGTCGACACCACACCCATCGTCGCCCACATAAGCGACTACCAACGGAGGATCGAAACGCACAGCTCCTTCGACACAACCCTCTTACCCGAAGACCCCAGCCAGCCATTTGACTCCGAAGCCGCCGACCGAACCGAACATGAGCCCGAACCAGTCCCGGAGCCGTGGCCGCCGGACTTGGCCCCACAGACCCAAGCATCCGTCGCCCAAACAAGCCATTGGTCCAACAAAAGAGACATCGTCGAGACCAGCCAGTTCATGCACCAGTCTGGAGACAATACCACCCAAGTGTTCCGCCAGAGCTACAAAACTACTCTACCCACGTCCAACGCCTCCCCGATCATCGCCCACATAAGCGATTACCACCGGAGCATCGATCCGTCAAGCACATTTGACAAACCCATCCTTCCGAAAAACCCGAATCAAACCTTTCACCCCGGAGCCACCGAACCCACCGAAGACGACCCAGAACTACCGACGGATCCTTGGCCACCCGACATAGCCCCGCAGATTCGAGAATGCCTGGACAAATAACGACCAAAGAAAACCGCCGAGAAAACCATCGTCATATGGGATAATCGACCCACCAAGCACCAACTACACCAACCACAAAGCACCCAGAACAGCAGAAAGGCCACGATCACAACAGCAGTAGAAAATATAACGTTACCGACGCCACGCTAAAGTGACGAGACTAACAGCGACGAATCCGGAGACTCGGCACAAGCCAAAGGACAGGATAACCCGGAAAAAGGCGAACCTCAGCACCCGCCAAGCGACGCCACAAATCTCTCCATCACCCACCCGGAAGAAAGGGGGGTGTAACGAACCATGGATCCCATGGTTCGTCACAAGCAGATGACGCAGCCAACGCTACTCCCAGGTGAAGCGATCAACACCCAGCAAAAATGCAAACTCAGCACACGCCAAAAGACAGGAGACCAGCAGAAGGGGCTTACGCAATAAGTACCTAAAATAATATTAAATAAATAAATATTCCTAACAATATATATTCCCGAAGTGCCAACGAAATTCCTTTCCCACGGTACCGGTGCACACCGATCACCTTACCTGGGACATTGGACACTTGTTGGGAGGCGATTGCTTAGGTAACCCTCGATTACCGGGCAAAACCCCCACATGCGCAAGCCAGTCAGCAGTCTCCGACTCTCCTTACCGGGGATATTGGACACTGACTGCAGGGCTAATGATTAGGTAACCTTCTGTTACCGATCAGCCCGTCTGCACGCGCAGACTATAATTCGGCAATATATATTTATGTAAGAACCCTTCCCACATTCTGGAGTAGAAATAAGATATCTGTAAGACATTCATGGGAAAATCGAAGGCCGGCCGATCTATAAAAGGCACTGCCTTGCATGAAGAAAAGGGCAGTCCACCAGCCATCGTCGGAGGCAGTCAATCAGCCATCGCGAGAGTCAGTCAAATCACCATCCGCGTCGTAGTACAAGTAAACATAATATAACCGGGTAGAATAATCATACGGAAGAATACGGAAGAATAAAGAAAACCATTAAAATTAAAAGAACCAAAAAGTGTTGTGATTTCTATTTCAGTTTTCTGGCAAAGTTCCTGGTTTCCCGATAAAGTCCTCGTGAATTATAAATATCTTGTAATTCAGGACCCTGGACAGACCGATGCATACCTCAGCCTGAAATAGGACATTACAAGTGGCGCCCGAGCAGGGACTTGAACCCTGGACCCTTGGACCAATGTCCCAGGTAAGGTGATCGGTGTGCACCGGTACCGTGGGAAAGGAATTTCGTTGGCACTTCGGGAATATATATTGTTAGGAATATTTATTTATTTAATATTATTTTAGGTACTTATTGCGTAAGCCCCTTCTGCTGGTCTCCTGTCTTTTGGCGTGTGCTGAGTTTGCATTTTTGCTGGGTGTTGATCGCTTCACCTGGGAGTAGCGTTGGCTGCGTCATCTGCTTGTGACGACCCATGGGATCCATGGTTCGTTACAAAATCAAAAATAAATCTTTTTATTATGAAAATCATAATTAATTCTTATGTTTGATTTTAAAAGTATCAATTAAAAATAACTCTTAATTCTGATTTCTATTGAAAAAATTAAAAATAAGTGTTATTCGTAACTTTTATATAAAAAAGTTTAAAATAATTCTCAGATTACGGTCTCTGCCTTTAACACCTCAGTCGTCGCCACCATCCGAACTGAGAATGACGAACCAGTCTACTCGAAATTATACCCCTATCCTATGGGAGCAGCAGACTTCGTAAACAAAGAAGTCAAAGAACAGCTGAAGGACGGCATAATAAGACCATCTAGGTCGCCATACAACAGCCCAATTTGGGTTGTAGACAAGAAGAAATCTGACGCCAACGGCCGCAGGAAAAAACGGCTGGTAATCTACTACACCAACCACAAAGCACCCAGAACAGCAGAAAGGCCACGATCACAACAGCAGTAGAAAATATAACGTTACCGACGCCACGCTAAAGTGACGAGACTAACAGCGACGAATCCGGAGACTCGGCACAAGCCAAAGGACAGGATAACCCGGAAAAAGGCGAACCTCAGCACCCGCCAAGCGACGCCACAAATCTCTCCATCACCCACCCCGGAAGAAAGGGGGTGTAAAGAACCATGGATCCCATGGTTCGTCACAAGCAGATGACGCAGCCAACGCTACTCCCAGGTGAAGCGATCAACACCCAGCAAAAATGCAAACTCAGCAAACGCCAAAAGACAGGAGACCAGCAGAAGGGGCTTACGCAATAAGTACCTAAAATAATATTAAATAAATAAATATTCCTAACAATATATATTCCCGAAGTGCCAACGAAATTCCTTTCCCACGGTACCGGTGCACACCGATCACCTTACCTGGGACATTGGACACTTGTTGGGAGGCGATTGCTTAGGTAACCCTCGATTACCGGGCAAAACCCCCTCATGCGCAAGCCAGTCAGCAGTCTCCGACTCTCCTTACCGGGGATATTGGACACTGACTGCAGGGCTAATGATTAGGTAACCTTCTGTTACCGATCAGCCCGTCTGCACGCGCAGACTATAATTCGGCAATATATATTTATGTAAGAACCCTTCCCACATTCTGGAGTAGAAATAAGATATCTGTAAGACATTCATGGGAAAATCGAAGGCCGGCCGATCTATAAAAGGCACTGCCTTGCATGAAGAAAAGGGCAGTCCACCAGCCATCGTCGGAGGCAGTCAATCAGCCATCGCGAGAGTCAGTCAAATCACCATCCGCGTCGTAGTACAAGTAAACATAATATAACCGGGTAGAATAATCATACGGAAGAATACGGAAGAATAAAGAAAACCATTAAAATTAAAAGAACCAAAAAGTGTTGTGATTTCTATTTCAGTTTTCTGGCAAAGTTCCTGGTTTCCCGATAAAGTCCTCGTGAATTATAAATATCTTGTAATTCAGGACCCTGGACAGACCGATGCATACCTCAGCCTGAAATAGGACATTACAAGTGGCGCCCGAGCAGGGACTTGAACCCTGGACCCTTGGACCAATGTCCCAGGTAAGGTGATCGGTGTGCACCGGTACCGTGGGAAAGGAATTTCGTTGGCACTTCGGGAATATATATTGTTAGGAATATTTATTTATTTAATATTATTTTAGGTACTTATTGCGTAAGCCCCTTCTGCTGGTCTCCTGTCTTTTGGCGTGTGCTGAGTTTGCATTTTTGCTGGGTGTTGATCGCTTCACCTGGGAGTAGCGTTGGCTGCGTCATCTGCTTGTGACGACCCATGGGATCCATGGTTCGTTACAAAATCAAAAATAAATCTTTTTATTATGAAAATCATAATTAATTCTTATGTTTGATTTTAAAAGTATCAATTAAAAATAACTCTTAATTCTGATTTCTATTGAAAAAATTAACAATAAGTGTTATTCGTAACTTTTATATAAAAAAGTTTAAAATAATTCTCAGATTACGGTCTCTGCCTTTAACACCCCAGTCGTCGCCACCATCCGAACTGAGAATGACGAACCAGTCTACTCGAAATTATACCCCTATCCTATGGGAGCAGCAGACTTCGTAAACAAAGAAGTCAAAGAACAGCTGAAGGACGGCATAATAAGACCATCTAGGTCGCCATACAACAGCCCAATTTGGGTTGTAGACAAGAAGAAATCTGACGCCAACGGCCGCAGGAAAAAACGGCTGGTAATCGACTTCAGGAAACTGAACAAGCGAACAATTGCCGATCGATACCCTATGCCAAGCATACCCATGATTCTAGCGAACTTGGGAAAGGCAAGATTTTTTACTACTCTAGATCTAAAATCAGGGTACCACCAGATATACATGGCGGAAAAAGACCGTGAAAAAACTTCGTTTTCAATTAACGGAGGGAAATACGAGTTTTTCCGGTTACCCTTTGGACTAAAAAATGCTGGGAGAATTTTCCAAAGGGCAATCGACGATGTTCTACGAGAAAAAATTGGGAAAATATGTTATGTCTATGTAGATGATGTCAACATTTTTTCCGAAAACGAAAATGAACACGTTAAACACATCGACACTGTGCTAGAACGCCTCTGTGATGCAAACATGCGAGTGGCCCCAGAAAAGACAAAGTTCTTCAAAGAAAGCGTAGAGTTCTTAGGCTTCATAGTTACCAGGGGTGGAGCCAAGACCGACCCAGAAAAAGTAATGGCAATAATGGAATACACTGAACCCAAAACACTGTTCAGCCTCAGGTCCTTCCTCGTGCTGGCGAGCTATTACAGGAGCTTCGTTAGAGATTTCGCGACAAGAGCGAGACCCTTAACCGCATTACTCAAAGGAGAAAATGACACAGTCAGCAAACACATGTCCAAGAAAGTTGCAGTTCAGTTCGGCGAAACGCAACGCAACGCATTCGACCGTCTGCGAAACATTTTGGCGTCAGAGGACGTCATACTTACCTACCCAGGGCGGTCCTATCCCATTACGGCAAGCCAATCCCAATGATATCGCGCACACTTAAAGATTGCGAATTAAACTACGCCACAAACGAAAGGAGTTGTAGGCAATTGTATGGGCTATAGGGAAGTTACAAAATTACTTATACGGTACCAAGGAAGTAAGTATCTTCACCGATCACCAGCCCTTAACATTTGCTATGTCCGATAGGAACACAAATGCCAAAATCAAACGGTGGAAAGCCTTTATAGAGGAACATAACGCTAAGGTGTTCTATAAACCGGGTAAGGAAAACTTCAATGCCGACGCCCTGTCCCGACAAAACATAAATAACCTACGAGAAGAGCCTCAGTCCGATGCTGCCACGGTGCACAGCGAGTTCTCTCTGTCTTACACAGTGGAAACCACGGATAGGCCCCTCAATTGTTTCAGAAACCAAATAATTCTGGAAGAAGCTAGCCAGCCTCTGCGGCGAAACTTCATAATTTTCGGCGGCAAAACCCGCCACTTTATTCACTTTAACAATAAAGACTCACTAATTAAGTCAGTAAAGGAGATGGTCAATTCCAACGTTGTGAATGCAATCCACTGTGATCTTCCGACTTTAGCTACCCTCCAAAATGCTCTGGTGCTGGAGTTTCCCGCAACCAAGTTCTGGCATTGCAAAAACGTGAACGTTTTTGAACGATATCACAGACGCAAACGAGCAGGTGGAAATAATTACAGAAAGCAAGAGCTGGGGGTCACCCCTGTTCCGTCATACGCGGGAGAAATGCTACACATTGACATATTCTCCACAGACAAGAAACTTTTTTTGACCTGCATCGACAAGTTCTCAAAGTTTGCCATCGTACAGCCCCTCTCTTCCAGGGCTATAGTAGAGGTACGAGCCCCCATTATACAATTGATCAATTTTTACCCGAATACCAGGACCATATATTGTGACAATAAGCCTTCCTTCAACTCCGAAACAATTACCTCTTTGCTTAAAAACCAATATGGCATCGACATCGTAAATGCACCCCCTCTACATAGTAGCTCCAACGGGCAAGTAGAGTGATTTCACAGCACTTTGGCAGAGATAGCATGGTGCATAAAAATCGACAAAAAGATTGAGGGCACCGTCGAGCTAATCATGCACGCCAATGTAGAATACAACAGCACGCTACATTCTGTCACAGACCAGAAGCCTGTAGAAGAAATCCATGTAAGCAACGACGATCTTAAATTAGCGATTAGAACCAAAATTGACAAGGCACAAAAGGCCAATCTCGACAGGCTTAACATCTCGAGACAGAACAGCGTCTTCGAAGTGGGCAAAAAGGTTTACCCAAGCAATAACAAAAGACTAGGGAACAAGCTAACCCCGCTGTACACAGAAGAACGTGTACAAGCGGACCTTGGAACGTCCGTTCTAATGAGGGGGAGGGTGGTCCATAAGGACAATCTGAAATAATCAAAAACTTTTCGTATACAATTACTACAGATCTAAGTTATCATTCCCGCAGGTTTGCCGGAATACTCCTCCTACTCCTTTCTACTACAAATGCGCGGATCACCGACTTTTCTCATGCAAAATATATCCCTATACTGTATGGGGATGTGTTAGTATGGTAACACCGTAACTACTTGAGGCACTCAACTAATCTGACCGAATTCACGAGCATTATAGATGACACCGTTAAAATGTTCGAGTTGCTCCCGCATTCGCATATGCGAAAACTATTACAGGTAGACACAGAACATGCAAAAAATCTGTTGTCCGCTTTAATGATACATCATAGGATGGCCAGAAGCTTAGACTTCGTGGGGACAGCCTTAAAGGTCGTAGCAGGTACCCCCGACGCGTCGGACCTCGAAAAAATAAGAATAACAGAAGCACAGCTTATAGAATCAAACAATAGACAGGTACTGATTAACACAGAGGCACAGAAACAGATTAACCTTCTAACCAATACTGTTAATAAGATCTTAAAAGAAAAACAAGGCAACTTGATGGACACCGCGCACCTGTATGAGACGCTACTAGCGAGAAACAGGATGCTAATTTCGGAAGTCGAAAATCTCATGCTTACGATCACACTTGCCAAAGCTAATATAATAAACCCCATCATTTTTTGACTAAAATGATCTAAAAACTATTTTTACCGAACAACTCACAGAGGTCCCAGTAGTAATTTGATGGGATTATCGAATATAAGAATTTTTCAATCCAACACTATTGTTCATATTTCAGTAGAATACCCCCAGGTTAAGATTATCTGCAAGAAAGTCTTAATGTTTCCGGTAGCGCATAACAACACCGTGCTACAAATGCACAATGTCGTGGCGGAATGCGACGAGGGGATCCTAGCCGTCACCGAGTGCGCCACAACGAGCTTCGTCACATTTAGCAAGAGAGCAACGCACGACACCTGCGCTCGCGAAGTACACGCCGACGGCGCAGCGTCATGCCGCACGCAACCCAGCCACCTGGAACCTATCACAGTAGTGGACGATGGCATCATCATAAACGGGCAGCGGGCAACGATCAGCGTTGACGATGGACCCCTAATGACGACAAGAGGGGCCCAACTCATCACGTTTGAAGACAGAGCCGGGATCAGCGGCACCCTGTTCTTAAACCTCAACAGAGCATTGAGGAAAGTTCCAGGCATCGCAGCTTCGCCTTTGCTGTCAATAGCGGGGCACTATGAAATCCTAAGCCTACCACTACTACAACGGATGCACGAGCACAACCTACGGGTCATACAAGAACTTAGAAGCGACGTGACATCCGGTGGGTCTCCCAAGACCTGGTTCATTACTGGAGTGGCGGTCAGTCTCATGCTCTGTGGCCTTGTCCTGTTGCATCAATGCTGGAGTCGGAGAAACTCCTCAATCAAGTTGCAAAAGGTCATCAGGGAGATAGGCATCGCCGAGGACAGAGATGATTTAAGGGGGGAGTAGTTAACACATAAAAGATAACATATAAGAAATGAAGCTTGAATGTTCATGTGCCACCCTAACGTAGCGCATAAGAAATATGAATAATCATGTGCCGCCCTAACGTATCCAAGTCTGATACTCAAAACGCTGATGCAGCAAATGTCACCGTAGCGGGCGGCTCCCTAATCCCATTGGCCGCCAGCGGTCGCATGATTCTGGCGCATGTTGCATGGTCAGCATTTCCTGTTCATGCGCGGTTTCAGTTTAAGATTTGACAAATAAATGAACGGATCGTTTATATTAACTCCGACACGAGTCGTAAAACTTTTATTAACTTAATTATATCGTTGAGCCTTAAGGGCCAACGAAATAGAGGGCAGTCACCCTCTCAACATAATCTTCAGTAGAAGACCTAGTTACCGAACGGCAACCATCGCCCCCCGCTACAAGAGGGGGCCACGGGAACCCGATCGCTGCCGCCGGAGCCAACGCAACGGAGGAGGTCCTCCAACGTCAACCTCCAACGTTCGCCCGGACGAATCCTTCTGCTGACTTGGCGTCGCGCATCTGTGGAGCATTCACTCCGCAGAGCCACAGGGAAGCTTTGCCCGTGCTGTCCGTGGCCCACACGCTGCTGCTCCCCACCTTGTAGGGTTCGCTGAGGATTGCCACCTCCGAGCCCAGCTCACGCACCGTCTGCGCCAGGAGATCCTGCGCCGCTCTGCAGTGATTCAAATTTAGTTGAATCAACTGCATGAGGGTCCTGCGGTTTTTGACCCCGCTGCTTGCGGCTGGGCAGCTCCTACTGCCTGCCTGATGCCTTGTCTGCTTCATCCCAGCTGCTGAGCAGATAAAGCACGATGGCTCCTTGCTGCACTCGGCTGCCTTGTGCCCCTGTCCACCGCATTTGATGCAGCAGCCGCTCCTGTCCACCGAGCTCTTGCAATTACTTGCAATATGCCCGGGTTCCAGGCACCTGTAGCATCTTGGGAGACCCTCTCTTTCTCGGATCCTGCAGACGGTCCAGCCGATCCGCACCTCGCCGCGCTCCAAAACGGCTTTGCCCACGGAAAAGGGCAAGCTGACCACCGCCAACTGTGACTCCGAGTAGCCTCGTCGCAAGCTCCGCACTCGTATTTGGCCCTCCTCGATTTTGTGCTGGCTCGCGATGGCGCCGCAGATCTCCCGCTCCGTTGCGAGGGAGTCGAGGTCGCGTATCTCCAGCACGACCACCTTGGAGTCCTCCGTCATGGCACGCACCGTCGCTGCGTCGCCGAGGACCCGCGCGATGCTGTCCTTCATGGCCTCCGCACTCTCTGCGCTGCCTTTGGCCACCTCCAGCAGTAGGTTGCCGTTGAGGGTTCGGCGTACCTTGCTGACGCAGCTTCCCAGGTCAGCCAGCTGCTTGTCCTCCCTTCTGGTCACCATGGCCAGCACCTCGCTGTACGACCTCCCGCCCGCTTGTACTATGACAGCGTCTGGGCGTGCGCGACGTGCTGTCCTCGGCTTTTTAGCCACTAAACTCCACCCGCTTTCACGGTTTCCGAGGCTCTCTTGTTGGCTGGGGGCATTGTGCGCCGCCTTCTCCTCGTGTGGCTTTATCTGGGCCTTCTTCTGTTTCTTCATGGGTGCGCCTTTGTGACCTGCTGGGCGCATAAGCGTTGGAGCCTCCCCCCAGCGGGTCCATCCGACACAACAGGCTGGCTAAGCCTTCGCCACGGCTCGGTTTGCGATGCGGCATCCGTCTTCCAGATGGTCGTTGTCTGCTGCTCCTTGTCCGCGCTCTGAACGCTCTGTGAGCATTTCGAGCACCGGACTACGCCCGCTGCGCCCTCCTGAATGTCGCTGCTGCCCGCTGCGGCTGCCTGGTTTGCATCCTGTATGGCCAAATGCAGCGCCTTTATGCGCACGAACAAGGTTCGCCTCATTTATATGGCGCGTGCTCTTGTCCAGCATCCGAGACGTGATCTCCTCCAGAAGTCTACCCAGCTCCGCAAAATTCTGCTGATCGGTAGCTTCCTGCGATGCCTTGCACTTTTTTGGAGGCGTCGATCTCTGCGAGCTCCCCGGGCTTGCGGGGTCCCTCGTCCTCTTAGGGGTCTCCCTAGGGTCCGGGTCCGTTCTCAGTCCCGCTGCTGGAGTTGACGTGGATGCTGGAGAACGGATGAGCGAGCTGCCCGCGAACGGGTTCGCTGTTTCCATCTCTTCTACTTCTTGGTCTGCACAAGGTGGCTCCCGCGCTGGCCACAGATTTCCCCTTGGCTTCACGATGGGGGATATACCGCCCCTCCCCGGTCCCCGACGTCCCGCTGACCGGGACACCGCCTGGGCGGGGGATCGGAGGATGGTCGGATCCGTGACCTTTTCCCACGTGCCGCCTGTGCAGCCTCGAAGTATGCACTTCTATTTTGCCTCGCACTCACCCTGGGGGTATGCAAGGCTTTGCAAATTTGCAAATTGTTGCACCCTGACAGCTTCTGCTTGCTACGGTGGAGTGGTAGCCGATATGTGCCAGCTGGGGGTTTTTTTCCGCTTTCTAGCACTGTCCGAAGCAGTCAGCTGTTTGGTAAGCCGGCGAGGAAAGAAAAATGCAGAAATTGCGCGTGGAAATTATTTGTTGTTGTGCCCCGTAAAGGAGAAACTCAGGAGAGAGCGAGGACAGTGAACAAAGTCCCCTCCGCCCCTCCTCCTGGGATGGAGCTCCGCCTTGCCGCCTGGTAAAAGCGCTCGAAGATCTTCCCCTGGCGCGTAGGCTTGGCTCGGTACGTACCCCTGCCCTTCGCGTTCCTCTCTCTCACTCTTTCCCTGTTTTTTAGGGTGATCTTCGCCTGCAACTTGGCACACTCACTGGATGG
The DNA here is from genome assembly GCF_018151105.1 of Drosophila obscura. Classification (NCBI taxonomy): domain Eukaryota; kingdom Metazoa; phylum Arthropoda; class Insecta; order Diptera; family Drosophilidae; genus Drosophila; species Drosophila obscura. The sequence continues at coordinate 1,614,153 of NW_024542848.1, read as the reverse complement.
TTTTAAAACGCGACCGTACACTTCAGTGACAACCGTATGTATCCGTCCGCCCGCCCGTATGTCCGCCTGTCCGTCTTGATGAGCGCCTAGATCTCAGAGACTATAGGAACTAGAGTAACCAAATTTCGTTTCCAGACTCATGTGATATGTCACTGCTACAAGTATATTTCAAACTTTTTCACCGCCCCCCTCAGCACACACCAAAGTCGAAACGGACACAGTATCGTAAAGAATGACCATATATTCCAGGTTGCCGAATCTGGATCAGATCGGATCACTATTAAAACCAGAATGAAGATATTAATTATCAGTTGCTACACCCCCTCTTTCAGCACGGGACCACTCTACGAGCAGCCTCTAGCGGAGGAGAATCTTAATGGTAAATTTATAATCTACATTTTAGATGTCGAATTTTCATTGTAGTTGTAGATGACTGATGTAGCAAAAAAATTTTTAAATATAAAATTTTTTAAATTCTGCATAAATCATAAGCTCACATATTTTTATACTGACTGAGTACGGGTATAAAATTAGAGTCGCGTCCACAGAAGCACACATTCCTTCTCGTTTATTCATTATTTGGAGTTCTGTTTTTTTTAAAAAAAAATTTCTGTTAGCCCTAGTGTGGCCCTAGGCAACTGCTAATGCGGCCCTGGACCTATTCTCGTCGTCAGACTCGACTCGACGCGGGCCGAGGCATTGACGAAGCCGAAAGCAGAGGCAAAGGCTAGCCTAAAGGAGAATGGAAGAAATGCCCCGCGCGCCCGTACCATGAAGCGTCAACTGAAAATTTAACGAGCTTTTGCTCCTCATGCAACATTTTTGTATTGTATTGTACAGTCTTTGATTAGAGTTACAAACTTTTCGTCGTAATCATATGCTGTTAAATTCAATCTACACATTTGACATATACAGCTTGGTGCCCACTCTTCAACAAAATTTTGATTTTAAATTTTTCTTCATACTGTTTTTGGAGAGTTTCGGTAAAAGCGATTTTTATTTCGTTGATCATCAGGTATTTTTATATCCTTTATCCTAACGCTACAAGTATAAACTTATTTTTATTGCGCTAGTAACTCGGTGAACATCGAGTTTCATTTATAGTTCATTTTCGATGTTATCTACTTAAATCTAATACTTATACATTGACGTTTGACAATAGTTATGTATTTAAATCGAATACTTATACATTAAAATATTGTTTTGTGCTTACCACATATGTAGGAAAATGAGTCTGCTTGGAAAGCACATGAAAATGATCGGTCAGAGGTATCCATGACAATTGATTTTAAATAATTGTAAGATGTTTTGGTAGACGCGACAAGATCTAATTTGTGTGGACCTGCAATTGCGAGAATATAAAGGAAACATTTGACCTGAACAGGTATCCTACCTCAGTTAACGAAAAAAATAACTGTCAACAACATTTTATACCAAAGGAACGCGATCAGGTACCAAATGTACAACCCTTTTTCGCCCAATTGACAGTTGGGCCCGCAAAATTCCAAAAGGTATTGTTTGTTAATTTTGTCATTTTTTTATGTTTGGCTAACGAATTTTAGCACCAAAGTTTGTCCATAGATTTTAATGAGCAATTCCTTAAACGACGCCTAACTAATGCACCTATACACAAAAAATAGAGGACACAGGATATCATTTTTTTTTTTCGACTTTTCGTATGCTACCAGAAGGGACACCCAAGCCGGGCGGCAGGTCATGGGGGAGCGCCGAAGCCAAAAGTAGTTAACCCTGGCGGTAGGGATAAAACGCATCCGTTATGGGGGGAAATGTCCGATAACGATTCGCCAGTTAAGGTGCAAGGAGTCGGAGACCCAGTACCGGCGGTGATTGGGTGTGCGAGCGCAGGCCCCCCGTCGTCGATATCCTGTGACTGCAGGAAACCCGAAATGGCGGTGGAGTGCTTGGCTGACAAATTGTGTAATGCCACAAGGAACAGAAGGATCCGCAGACAGAAAGGGACGATAGAGGATCTGGAACCGGGAACGATCATGAAGGTGTGGATTCCTCCCCCGAACAAGGCGGATGAGGACACACTCGCTCTGATCAAGGAAAATCACCGGATCCTGGAGACATCTGACTGGACCATCACAAGGGCGATAGCTCGAGACAAGGGGAACGGCAAGGAACTCTGGATCAGTATTGGTCAGGAAAGCCTTGCCAAACTCCTTGCAACGGACTGCCACACATCTTTCGGTATGGGCACCCTGGCGGTAGCAGTACTGCGACACCCCATGTCCGCTGAATAGCATGAAGGTGGTGCAGATTAATCTGCATCACTCAAGTGTACCATCGGCGGACCTGCTGCGGTTTATGGAGGAGAATGCGGGGGACGTGGCCCTCATCGAAGAGCCCTGGATCTTAAGTGAAAGGGTTCGGGGACTGAACGGTCGCGGATACCGCCTTCTCACGCCACACCCCGCGGGTAAGCCAAGAACCTTTATCGTGGTAAGGAACGAGCCCAATGTTATGTTTTCTTCCAGGAACAGCACTCCGGACCTAACGGTGGCACTATGTGAGAGGGAGGACGGGAAAAACCTATACCTGGCCTCTGCATACCTGCCGTACGAAGAAAAAGACCCACCCTCGGAGGATGTCAGGGCCCCGATCCACCAAGCGCAGAGGGAGGGACTCGACATTGTGTTAGGCTGTGGCGCGAATGCCCATCACTCCCTCTGGGGAAGTACGGGCACAAATTCAAGAGGAGAGCCGCTGTTCGAATACATTCTGTCCACAAATCTTGTTGTGTGCAACCGGGGCGACCACCCCACCTTCCGCAATAGGAACCGTGCAGAGGTTATAGATATAACATTGGCCTCGAATAGCGACTCCCTTACCATCGATGACTGGCACGTGTCCAGTGAGTATTCCTTCTCGGACCATTACAGGATGGTGTGCAGCATCAAATGGAACAAGGAGAGGCCCAAGGCATACCGCAATCCCAGGCGGAGTCCGCAACCGTACAGAAGGTGCTGCCCAACCCACCGGAAGGGGACATACTTCAAACGGGAGCACTAGAGGAGCTTCCTCTAGCGTAGAACGTTACTAATGCTTTACAGAAGGCGTTTCTCAATTCCTGCCCGATCAGCCGACCCCCAAAGTCCAATCACAACCCGTGGTGGACACGGGAGCTGAGCGAAGTCAGGAAGGAATCGAGGAAACACTTCAACAAAGCAAAAGTGACAAACACACAGGAAAGATGGGATGATTATCGCTGCAGCTTTAATACCTACAAGATCACTTGTAGGAGGGCGAAGAGGGAGTCATGGGCAGCCTTCTGCGATGCCATAGATGATACCACTGAGGCCTCAACGCTTCGACGTGTACTGTCGAAGGCACCCACCACACCAGGCCTGCTCCATAGCCAGGACGGTACCTTCGCAGAGAGCAGCCAAGAATCCTTGGAGCTCCTCATGAGTACCTCAGATGTCACCGGCGACGAATCCAACGCCACCAATGACACTGATGATCATCAAGGAGAGGAAATCGAGGATCTCATACGAGATATAATGGCACCAGAAAATATTATCTGGGCCATTAAATCATTCAGCCTACAAATCACCGGGACTGCAAGTGGCTTTCTTGCAGCTACTACCATGGCTGAAGAAAATTTTCATATATCAAAGGTAGATCAGTTGAGACCGCACTACACGAAGTTGTTGGGCATATCGAAAAGACTCTTAGCTATAAGGAATATGCCTTGGCGGCCTTCCTAGATATAGAGGGGGCCTTCAACAACGTCAGGAACAAGTTAATAACGGCCGCACTGGCCAAGATTGGCACACACCCGACGGTAACCAGATGGCTAGACAGCGTTCTCAGGAGCAGAACGATAAGCGCCAACCTGGGCTCCTCCTCGTCAAGAAGGACGGTTACACTAGGCACTCCGCAGGGAGGAGTTATATCCCCTCTCCTGTGGAACCTTGTCCTCAACGACCTTCTTCTTCAGCTGGGGAGGAGCGGGTATAAGGCCACGGCCTATGCGGATGATCTAGTAGTACTGGTAACGGGTAAATTTCTGCCCACAATCAGTGACCTTCTAGAATCCGCACTGGGCACCACCGCCAGCTGGGCTCGGCAGAACGGTTTGGGGGTCAATCCTCAAAAAACAGAACTAGTGCTGTTCTCAAGAAGATATAAAGTACCGAGATTCAAACTACCAGCAATTGGTGGAACGACACTCGAGCTATCAAGCGAAGCCAAGTATCTTGGTGTCATCCTTGACTCCAAACTCTCCTGGAAGAGAAACACGAAGGAAAGGAAGAAAAAGGCAATGGCAGCTTTCTACACCTGTAGGAAGACTTTTGGATGAACATGGGTCTTACAGCCGCACATCATCCACTGGATGTATACAGCGGTAATAAGACCCACTCTGACATACGGAGGCATGGTATGGTGGGAAGCGGGGTCACCGGATCTCTCAAATCCACCCCACAGGCAGCTCGACACCATGCTAGGCCTGGAACCGATAGCTAGGCTACTAGCCGCGCAGTTCTTCAAGCCATCGTCTTATGGTCACGCCACCTTACTCCGTGAGAAGGAAGGTGGAACGGCCAGGGGGAGTGACTACTGTGTTTCAGAGTTCTCATTGAAAAGAAACTTTAAAGGAGCTCTCCATTTTCACCGACGGGTCAAAGACGGCCGAAGGGACAGGAGCTGGGATTTTCTCTGAGGAACTAGCAACCAACACATCCCTTATACTACCAGACTGGTGCAGTGTATTCCAGGCGGAGATATATGCAGTATGGCAAGCGGCTAAGTTGGTATAAACCTTGGAGATACCTCCGAGGAACATAGCAATCTGCGTCGACAGTCAGGCTGCCATCAAAGCCTTGGTATTCTGCAAGACCACAAGCAAACTCGTACGTGGTACGGTTAACGCGCTAAACCAGATCAGCGCGCACTCAATCACACTCACGTGGGTTCCGGGTCATACCGACATAGCGGGCAACGAGAGTGCGGACGAGTGTGCCAGAGCTGGATCGGCCAAGCCAATGGCGGACGCAGTCAGCGACATACGGAGGTTACTACGAGACATCATTTCGCAGATGATGGGCCGAGCAAGAACGAGACCGGACAGGAGGTGGAACACCACACCCAACTGTGAGATCTCTCGCTCGCTTTGGCCCCACTATGACCCTAAACGCACCAAGACTCTCTTAAGCTTCAGGAAGAGTCGGGTGCGAACACTGACGGGAGTTATAACGGGGCACTGTGTCATCGGCCGCATGGCCACAAAGTACAGACAGCCCCACCATGACTTTTGCCGCAGCTGCAGGAACGAGGAGGAAGTAGAGAATCCAGCACCTTCTCTGCAACCGCTCTTCCCCAGGCATATCCTGGGCTCCCCAATATTTTATTGGCAAGGTTATGTGTCTGACTATCAGCAGCAGCAGATGTCGACACATCCCGTGACGACCACCGTGAAGACAAAATGTTTTGAAAACAATATTTGTTTTATATTTATGAAAATTAATAAAAATAATAAATTATAATATCCACATAATTGTTATTCATATAATACTGCATTATTTAGATTCTGTTTGTCTTCATTATTTAAATATTTCATTTAGTTTTTTGTTCTCTTATTGCAATGTTTGCTTCGTGTTTGCTGGCAAAATATATCAAATTGATATAATTTTCGAGGTGGGTCTAAACATACCAAAAAACCAACAAATATTTCGGATACTTTTCTAGTATATACCGCTCTTTTTTTGTTGATCTGAGTTCTGCCTTCCGTACAGAGCCTAGAAAACAATTTTTGACCGAACAAATTTCTTATCGGTTTCATACGAATATCAACCCTGATTCTGTTCGCGAGGTGTTTTTTCTGATCTGAGTACTAGGCTTAAGACTAAAAACTTAAGGCAGGAGGTATAATGGGATTGAAAACTAAGTTGTATGCACTCTCACTATTGTATTTAACCAAAGACTATACAATACAAAGATGTTGCACGAGGAGCAAAATTAAAAAATATTTTATGAACGCTTTGAATAAAATAAAAGTACACATTTAATATAAAATTTTCCAGAGCTTAAGCGAATCTAATTTTCAAGATAATTTTAGTTTAGGAGATATGAGCACTCAAATTGAAAATGAAATCAACAAAAATGTTTTGAAACCTTTTTCACTTCATAATTTATCACCTCTGTCCATGCAGCGCACCGATAAGCCACGCCATAGAACAGCTTTTTGGTCGCCAACCCAAATAACTATAAGAATTAGACTGAAAATCTATTTTGTATACAAAAACTTCTCTTTTAGAGAATGGTCGGCGATGGTCGATGGCAAGAACAGGCGCCTTCAATATTCTCAAAAAATTATGAAAAAATTTTAAATTGCTCTGATAGTGATGTGACAGTTCGTAGACGGTTGATTAAACATTATTTGAACACAAGAAGTCCTAGATAGCTCCGCGGTTTGGTCTGAGAGTACATGGGTGCACGACTTCAGTTTGGAACGAGAAGGAACGTGTGAGTCGCTTCTGGGGACGCGACTCTACTTATACCCGTACTCAGTCAGTAAATACATTTTTGAGCTCATTTTTTTTTATTTTAGAATTTAAAAATATGTTTAATTTTACATTTTTTTGCTATGTCGGTTATCTACATCTACTATGTATGTCCTACATCTAACATTTAGATTATACATGTACCATTTAGATTCTACATCTCCTCCGCTAGGGGTTGCTCGCGCACTGAACAAGGCAGAGTGTGCGAGCGAAAAAGAGAATGAGTGGTTGGATTTCTTGCAGGAGGGGGCGGGGGAAGCAACTGAAAATTATAATTATGATCCGATCTGATAGAGATTCAGATTCGGCACATTTGAATTTCATCTTCTTGTTCGATGCCATGTCTGTCTGTCCGTCCGTCCCTCTTGTTGAGCGCCTGGTGCAGATTTTCGTCCTTTGTGGGGGCGGGGCGTATTTTTGAAATACACTTGTAGCAGTGTGATATCACATGAGTCTGGAAACTAAATTTGGTTACCCCAGCTCTTATAGTCTTTGAGATCCAGGCGCTCAACGGGCGGACGGACAGACAGACATGGCATCGAACAAGATGGAATTCAAATGTAATGATATTTCTTCGGTTTTCTATTGCTAACAGTCCAGTATATTTAAAAATGTATAATTTGTTCAATATGGATAACTGGAAGTGTCTCAAAAAGAGTTTTGAAAGTGATTAGGTGCGGCACTCCTATTTCATTGAACACAACTGTACGAATTTAAATACTGATTTATTTTAGGTAATAAATTAATACTATTACATAGATCGTCTTCTTCTACTTCCAAATCCAGGGAAAATTGGCTACTGTCTTCATGATACGTATCCGCGGAAACTGCTTTTTTTCGGCTTTTAAGTCAATTAATTTCTCATTTAAATGTAAGTCACCAACTATCTAGTCAAATGAAGCATTTTCATTTCGATTCAATTGAAATGGGCTTACCTCAAACTTGGCTTATTATGCAAAATGTGAAGGGATTGGGCAAAAATTTATAGGAACCAAAATAAACTTTTGCATGACTCTTTGGCAAAAAATGGCAAATTAATTTTTTACTCGAAAATACACAAACACTTCGGTTAGATTTTTTTCTAAAAGAGTACATAACAAAGACAATCTACAACATTGAACGCACAATTCCAAATCGTTTAAAACCAATTATATTTGGCAAACGTTGACCTTTATTTTCAACAAAGATTTGAATGCCTGGGTTGCCACAACAGAAGCGCAAAGTTGAGTAAAAGCTTCCCACCAATTTTGACAGCGAAACAGTTGACCAAAAAATTATTTTTTAGCGCTGCAAAAATGCAACGTTGTCACAAAAATTTTTTTATTTATTTATTCGATAAACCCAATGTTTGCCGTTTCAAAATATGAAGTTTAATTCAAAACAAATTTTATAAAAATTTTCGAATTTCGACAAAAAGAAGGTCCCATTGTGCGTTGGTCTGATTGGGGTTTTGAAACTGTACAAACTTTTGATATGTTTAAGGTAAACTTATACATATTAAGATATACTGAATATACTGAATATACTGAAAAACAGTCGAAATCATCAAATCATTAAAGACCATTCATCTTTTTGAATTCAGTGCACTTCACAGAAAAAAATTTAAATGTAACACTTTATTTCTAGTTGAATCTTTATTTTCATTATTTATGAATATAATATAAATTACACAAAATAATAATACGAATAATAGTACAAAAATTCATGGAATATACGTATGGATTATAAATATGTTATGTTAAGGTTATACATATATACTGCCTAAGAAACAGCTTTAAAAAAAAAAGTAAAAAAAATTGAATATTAGATTTTGTAAACAAAATTGTGGCATGATTAAACATTCTGATTTACATTCGAACGTATTTTTTACCTTTTCAACAGCTAGTAATTTGAGTAAGATAAATATATGTACATACACCATTGGAAAATACTTTGAATTTGTATAAAACACAGACAGATTCACCAACAGTATATAACACAACTTTCTTTATTATTTAATTACACGTTAGTATAATAAGACTGATTTGGTTATGTATAGGACGAAATTTTCAAACAGGATTTAAATGTAGGTTTTTTTTCAAAGTAATGTTATCATATATAGTACTTTGGGATATTTGTATAATTGTTTATAAGTGTTCTCAGATAAATTGAAATGTCTTTAACTTCTGCCAAAGAGTTAAGAGAAAAAAAGAGGTTATACATTTTTACTCATAATTTCAAAAATACCTTCCCTGAATTTTAGTTAAATTTTAAATATTACTTTGATTTTATTTCATGTTCATTTAGTAAACTTAATAGGTTATAACCGGTTTGTGTCTGTGTTTGAATGATTTTGAAAAATTTAGTTGCTAAAATAAGGTTAGAGAATTTCCGAGCAACAACGAATGAAGTATAATACTTAGACAGCTTTTTTTTGTCTCATTTCCTTTTTGTTTGGAAATAACTGTTGTTTAAAAATTGAGTGAGCAGTTAGACATTTTGTCATAGATGTCGTGAACAACTTCTGATGTAAGTATACCTGATAAGAGAAATGAAACCTGTGAAAACATTAACTATTATATTTAAATTTGCTGAATGATAATTATTTCACTCTTGAAAAACACGATAGTCGATATTTTGACTATAAGCTAAATACCCGCGATAAAGGCATGCAAAATATAGTTAATTTTAAGATAAAATGAATATGTAGCTATTTTGAATCAAGCAAGCTTTGATTTTCACTTACTTTCGCGTTTTTCTTTTTGACCAAAACGCGTACTTTTCGTTTCTATGTGCTCCGGTATTCGTAAAGGTACGATTTTTTTCTCGTGTCTAATTAAGAGCAAAATTTAGTGCTGATATGCGCACGCGTTAGTGCTTTGCTCATGCGAAGGGCCTCTGTTATGCGTAACAGATATTTTAATACGATGTATCAGGCTGCTACAGCTGTTTTTACGAAAACGCAAAGTGTTGTTGCATTGAACAATTTTTATTTTATCAAATTTGGAGGTTGGGTTTGAAAACAAATTATTTACAAAAAAAAAAAAAACACAAGCTGGTAATGGAGTCAATCAAATATCAATGCATCAATAACTCTTTTTTTTTTTTTTGCAACTAAGATTGTTTTGTTGTATAAAAATCCGTTTCGACGGAAAAAAATGTTGCGTCTTGTGAATTTTGGAGCCCGCAACTTTCAGTTTTGAAAAGTAAATCGGATATTTTTTGCGAAAGTGAAAACTGAATATGTGCTATATATAAAGACGCTTCCATGAAAGGAATATTAAAAGAGATATAAATATCGTTGAATTGTTTTCAGAGAAAAGCAAGAAGGAACGTGTGAGTCGCTTCTTTGGGCGCGACTCTATTTTTATACCCGTACTCAGTCAGTATATAAATTTGTGAGCTTATAATTAATGTAGAATTTTAATTAGAAAAAAATTTTTTTTTGCTGCATCTGCCATCTACATCTAACATGTTTATTCTACATCTGAAATGTATATTATACATCTATAATGTAGATTATACATCTTCTCTGCGAATGATCGCGCATTGCGCAGGGCAGAGTGTGTGCGAGCGAGAAAGATAATAATTAGCGTCAGCAGCGCCGGAGGAGGTGGGGGAACCAACTGAAAATAAATTTCTTTGCTCTGGCTAATAATCCAAACTATTCTTATAGTCTCCGAGATCTAGGCGACAAACAAGACGGATGGACGGACAGACAGACGGATGGACAGACAGACATGGCTATATCGACTCGGCTATTGATGTTGATCAAGAATATATATATATACATTATGGGATCGGAAACGTTTCTTTCTCTGCGTTATACACATTCACTTTTACCATAAATCGAATATACCCCTTAACTCTTTTTGAGTACGGGTATAAAAACGAGCGAACACGTTGTGGCCCTACTTGTGTATGTACCTGATACTCATTTACATCTTTTGGTATCCTTGTTCGCAAAGGGGACGTATTAATTTTGGTTGCCAACGCAGCCAACGCAGCATAAGCCTGAACATAACCCCGAACCTCTTCATTAAAAAGGCTGTTTTTGGCTATGATCAGGCTTTGAAAAACTGGAATTCTACAACAAGCATGTAACAGTGATATTACATAATATTACGTAAGTCCGTAAAAAAAGGAATATTTCCTTCTGTTCGTTACACACATCCACTTCGACACATCTCTAAACTTTTCGAGTACCGGGTATAAAAAGAAACAACACGTCTAAGAAAAAACCTTTAAAACTACCCTTTTTGTTTTTTAAATCCTTGTCATAGTTCATAACAAAATTTTAAAGCCTCATATCAGGAAAAATTAGGATTGGCTCGAAGCGTAAAAAAAAACTTAAATTTTGTTGACTAGTGTTATAGCCATATGACATTAGACTTTGCTAACTGACTAGCTGCAAAAATAAAGATGGCCTTATGGGAAATGCCTGCAGTTAGAGCGAGAGAACTATATGCGTCAAGCTGGTTGTTTTTTTTTTTGCGGATACAATTTAGCTGGCTTGGTGTCTGTGTTCTGCTGGAAAACATCATTGTGTGTCAAGTAGTGCCTCAGTTGTTCTATTAAAAACCATTAGACGTGTCTAGACGGCTACAAACAATAATGTTGCATTTTGTCTCTAGTGCTATCCCTCTCTACACAGCAAAATTGTCTAAGTCTAATGTCATATGGCTTTTAGTAGACCTCTGAGGCACACGAGACGCGACACTACTTATACCTGGTACACGGCCAAAATTTTAGTTACATTGTATCTCTGGTTCTGTGATTCTGAGAACTAGGGGTCAAACATACGAACAAGCGAAGGGACGGACAGACAGACATGGCTATATCGACTCGTCTATTGATGCTGATCAAAAATATATACTCTTTATGGGCTCGGAACCGCTTCCTTCTGGCTGCTTACTCTTTGAGTAGCGGGTATATATGTTCAAAAAACTGACTTTCGTCACCCATAAAACATCAATGAAACAAGATAATCAAACAAACTTTTTCATTTTATAATTATCATTTAATTCTTAACAAATAGCAGTAAACAACAATAACATATGAGATAAGTTCAAAAAGTTTGAAACTAAAAACCAAAATAACCCGCATAAACTCACTTTTGCACGTTTTATGACTTGCACCTATTTTCGCTCTCCCACTTCTCTTATCAGCAAAATCAGGCAGATTCATGTTTATGTTTCTTCTTATGCTATTTTTATTGCTCGTAGTGCAGTTTAAAATGTGTTACGCGCGAATCAGAGCAAAATTTATCAATTGCTATCATATTAAAAATAAATTGCTGATATTTTGGATAAAAATATCTACAGAAATTGAAAATAGTGTTGCGTGCCTGACCGAGAAGGGCTGTTCTTCGCGTACTATTTCCGAGAGGCTTGGTATTAGCCAATCGGCGGTGATCGGAGCTCAAAAGAGACGAAATGTGACGCCCAAACCGCTAGTCAAAGGTCGCAAAAAATTATTGATGGACTCAGATGCTCGCCTAATGATGTCTGAAATGAGAAAAAACAAGCTGCTAACACCAAAGGTTGCTTCTCATTAACAAAAATGTTAGACAATGGACTGCTAGAAGAGCGCTGCATAACATAGAATATGTTTCAGCTGTTAACAAAAACATTCTTATCGGACAATTCAGGCTATTGTCCGATAAGAATGTTAAAGCGCGTTTGAAATTTGCAAGGGACCACAAAAATTGGACCACTGATGACTGGAAACGTGTTATCTGGTCTGATGAGTCCAAATTTAACCGTTTTCAATCAGATGGAAAGCAATACTGCTGGCGCAAACCAGGGGAACGTCTTCAAAGGCACCATGTAAAGCAAACTGTCAAACATGGCGGAGGAAACATAATGGTTTGGGGATGTTTTACATGGTGGCATGTTGGCCCTCTGCATTTAGTTGAGGGTATCATGCGAAAAGAGGACTACCTAAACATTCGAAAAACCCATCTTCCCAATTTTATGGATAAATGTGCTTATCCCGAAAAGAAAAATTGTTTTTCAACAAGATGGTAATCCGAAGCACACATCGAAAATTGTTAAAGTATGGATTGGAAAACAGCATTTTCAACAGCACAAAGTCCCGACCTCAATCCGATTGAAAATCTTTGGTAAATCGTGAAAAGACGGCTCGGGCAGTACGAAGCAGCTCCAACGAATATGGGCAACCTTTGGGATCGTGTAAAAGCGGAATGGAATCGAATCCCAAAAGATATTATTGAAAATCTGGTAGAGAGCATGCCAAACCGCGTAAATCAAGTTATTGCTAATAAGGGTCTGTGGACAAAATATTAAAATTGATTTAATTATTTTATTTTCTTGAAACGTGCAAAAGTGAGTTTATGCGGGTTATTTTGGTTTTTAGTTTCAAACTTTTTGAACTTATCTCATATGTTATTGTTGTTTACTGCTATTTGTTAAGAATTAAATGATAATTATAAAATGAAAAAGTTTGTTTGATTATCTTGTTTCATTGATGTTTTATGGGTGACGAAAGTCAGTTTTTTGAACATGCACTAACTTTTGCTCGCCATTGTATATATATTTGAAAATTGATTCTGATGACTAATACATACTTTCTTTATAATAGGTATCATTACAGATTTCCATTAAATTACACTATTCAATATTTTATTAATAAAGAAATTAATAAAGGACACAAACCAATATTTTTGTGGTATTATCCAACTTTTCCGATTCTCAACAACAAGCAATAAATTTTGAGGTCCGATTATAGTTTATACTGTTTTGGAGCTGTGGTGTAGGAGGTGTTGATGTATTTTGGCGCAAAATAAATCATTAAATTTTTACTCTTTTTGTATTGGTAATGTTTCTGATGCTGATACATTTCTTGTTCACATTACACTTTTTATTTTATCTATTTGCTTTCTGGTCGTTGCCTACAAATAAGGGTAGCCCATATTGCGCCCTGTTGTCGTCGCAGCAGCAATTGTAGTAGCGCCAGGTGGATAATTCTGTGCATATTGAGTCGGAATGCCCATAGCCGGCCCAGCGGTTATCATAAGTTGTGGCTCCATTTGTATAATATTTTTATGTTCAGTGGTGTCATCTTCCTTTTCGCGCTGAGCCTCGTTCAACTCCAATTTATCAACTTTATTAGTGTATTCACGCAAAACCTGTCAAATGGACAACAAGTGTAAATTTATGCAAATGTTGGTTTTAGATGGGGCTATTACCTGTATTAAGTAGGGCATGGCAAAATCCATAATCTTATGTTTCCATGCTAGTTCCAAAATCACATCAGGGCGCAACAAGTCATAGCACTTAAAATATTATTGTCAAGGTAAGTGTTTTTATTAGGTAAATCATAGTAACATGAGCCCCGATACCGGCTTAACCGGTACTCAGTATGTATACATATTTAATATTTTTGTAATATATTCCTGCACTCCGTATATCTTCTTTCCACCCAATGACAAATATTCTAGCTATTTCCAAATTACACATTCCGTTATATATCCCTCTCTCTGTTCACATACGAAGTACCATCTGGGCGTTATATTTCGTTTATTCCGCTAAAGGACGCTACTGTACGATAAAGAGAGAGAGACTGTGGTCGTGGCAAGGGGTCATCCACGGTAGATTCTGGTAGATCTCTCTAATTCTTTCTTTTCGGGTTTCTCGTATCTTAAAAATTGTGCCATTTTGTGTGCAAAATAGATGGAGAAGAGGTACAGAATACAAAATACAAAATGTCACTGCTGTACTAATAACTAATACTTTTAATAAAATTACACAGATGACAGCTGGTGGTTGGCGCTTGAGCGAAGCGAGTGCGCAGGGGGCTTGAAAAGAGATTTTGATACGATACGGTACGGTACACATTAGGGCTAACTTTATGCAATAAAGTGCATATCCTCTTTCCGTTGTTTTTTTTGCTTGAAAGAGTATAGTAGTTTATATAGTTGTTGATATTTGCCCCTATTAAAGCTATATACACATGTAAAGTGTTCTGGTTTTGACAACATTTTGTTGTGATATAAAAAAATATAGACGGACACATTAGAACAGATGGGTGGGATATCTTAAGAAAAAAAGTTTTAAGTTCAATTATATATGTTCGGAAAGTCGTTCTCAATGAATTTTTTTAGTTTTCATTGCTATAGCAGCTATACATGTAATATACTGATATTATTTGCTTGTGCTAATATATTGGGTCAGGGTCAGATGATTACACTACTCAACAAAATTTTACTTTTTCTTTCCGCTATGGACAAAAATTACTTTTTCTTATAGATTTCGGGATTTAAAATTTTGTTAGTACTTTTTTTTTATGGTTTAATTTTTTTTTAAGAATCACTGCTAAGTCGGTAAAAAAAAATTGTAGTCTTGCGCTGTCATAAAATATTTGCTTTGGAAAGGAAATTCGTCTACGCGAAAAACCCACCAGACTTTAAGTTAAAGAAATGAAACCAGATATAAATACCCTATAAGAAAATCAGGCAGTGTGAGCGAGCTAAATATATGAACGGGAGAAGAGCGGCTTGAATCATAGTTTAAAAGTATAAGTTGTCTGGTCTAAATCAGTTGTGTTTGTTGGGTATCATCTCAAAAATAGGAAAACACTAAATTATCGCTATTTCTCATTATAGCTATCTGGCAGACTATTAGATTTGACTTGAAGTCTGGTTAATAGGACCATACGAAATTTGAGTCGAAGGAAAAGTGAATGGGAAAAACAATGGTTACATACAATGGGGATGACCCCATCCCATTCCTCTATTAAAAATATGGCATTTTTTTTAAATCACCTATGGCCTTTTTTACGGTCAAATAAACATGAAAATTTCCGTGTCATGCTTTTCTACCATTTTTTATGTGGATGATCAAGGCAAAAATGCTGCTTTAATCAACTTAGTTCAACTTAGGCGATGAGCACCATACATTGCCACTGGGAACAACGATGAAGCACAAATATTGTCATGAAGCACAACGTTGAAGTCTAAAAACAAATGCTGTCCTTGAATTGGTGTTTCAATATCAGCATGGGACATACCGTGAGATAGACATCTTTGGGCATTACAAAAAACAGGATACATTCAATATTGACAAACCGCTCAAAGCTCTTGTCAATTAATGCGAAAAAATGGACATCAAATACAGACACTGTTTTTTAAGTCACGTTTTTGACATCGGAATAGGTTATATATGTATCTTTATCTATATATATACACTTATGGACAAAATAATAGGTGTGCTTTTCTTTTTTTTTTTCTTTTTTAACTTTTAATTTCTAATTCAGATGTTCTCTAATCTCCACAAATCAAAGTATTTTCAAAACTTATATTAATTGTCTTTAAAATAAAGTAAAACAGTTTCACAGACCCTTTAAATTGCAACAAAATTAAAAAGTTCCTTAAATCCGCCAATATTGGCGGGACACAATAATAGGTGTATGAAGCAAAACTTTAACCTGTAGTTTATTAGGTAATTATTTGGTTGCAAAAGTTAAGGTATTAGGAAAATATAACTAAATAGGGGCTTAACAACCATTAAAATTGTATAAGATGGGCCGTGGGCGTCATTTCAGTGCGGAGGAGAGTCCATAAGTCCATTGCCAGGTAAATGAAACGATCTCAAAACATCGTAACCAATGCCTTGAAGCCGGAAAAAAATAGGCGAAACTCAGGAGCATCAGAAAATAATCATCAACGACCGACGATCGCATGGTTCATTAAAACAAACATATAAAACTTTGAAACATGGAGGTTGTAGCCTAATGGTATGGGTCTGCTTTTCAATACGATTCATCGTATTGACGGAATAATGGACAGATTCGTATAGAAATCTCTATTGTAGACGGTGATGCTACCATATGCCGAGGATAATATGCCACTTTTATGGAAGTTCCAGCAGGATAATGACCCGAAGCACGCCTCTCGAGTAGTAAAGGATTGG
This sequence comes from Drosophila obscura, assembly GCF_018151105.1. Lineage (NCBI taxonomy): Eukaryota > Metazoa > Arthropoda > Insecta > Diptera > Drosophilidae > Drosophila > Drosophila obscura. The sequence goes on along the minus strand of NW_024542848.1, from coordinate 1,597,712 downwards.
TTGGCCAAGTCAATCCCCGGACCTCAATCCCATCAAGAATCTCTGAGGTGAACTCAAAAGAGAGTTCGGAAAGACTTTTTGTCAAAATAAAAATCAACTTTGGGATATTGTTCAAAGAGCATGGTACAACATTCCAATTGGAACTTATCGCAAGATAATATCCTCCATGCCAAGACGAATGGAGAAAGTCCTGCAAAATAATGGCGGATATACCAGTTATTAGGGCTGCGTTTCTGCCTGGGTTCCGCGCGTAACAGGCTTCGGCTTGGTGTCGCATGGGCCACTTAATGGTGCAGTCAATGTCCGACAAAGCAAAAAAAAAAAAAAATTAGCTGCCAGATACTTAATTTAATAAAAAACAATACCTAAAATAGTGAAATATCGATTTAATTTAAACATTTCTCTTCGTACACCTATTATTGTGTCCAGCCAAAATTGACGGATTTAAAGAAATATTTAGTTTTGTTGCAAATTAAAAGGGTCTGTGAAACTGTTTTTACTATTTTTTTTAAAGACAATTAATACAAGTTTTGAAAAAAACTTTGATTTGAGATAAGAGAATATATGAATTAGAAATTAAAAGTTAAGAAAAGAAAGAAAAAAAATAGAAAAAAAAGATAGGATACCAAATGCCAAATACCAAATACCTTGATTTCTAATGCCGAATTGATTAGGCGATGATGCGTAAGGTGCGAGTGCTACGTCAAGATTCCCTAAGAGCAGACGGACAAAATTGCCCATGGCCTAATGCAAGCGAGAGAAAAACAGATGGAGAGAACGATAGCGAACGCGAAAGAAAGAAGAAAGCTAGATGCATATATAGACCGAGATTCGTGTATATATATGCGAGGAAAGTACAGTGGGCAGCGAACAATTATATAAATGTACTCTACTACTGCTGCACTGGTTATAATCTCTGTATTACTAAATAATTCTCGGCTGGGAGACCAAAAACCTAATATTGTTTTCCATAAGTGTACATATAAAAATCTCGTGTCACGCTGTTTGTGGTTGAACTCCTCACAAACGGATTGAACGATTTTCATGAAATTTTTGTCGTAGGTCTGGTCTGCGCATAAGTCTTTTGATCTTCATATTACCACCCATTTACTATTTATCGCGATTTTATTGTTTTTGAATCAAGTAGTGCTTTGATTTAGTTTTCAGTGCGTTTTGTGACATAATCTCGATATAATATTTGTCTGTGTGTTATTTATGTTTTTTGTGAATTTGGTCAATTTTTTATCAATGTCAGTAAGACGCAAGGGGCCCACCAGTTGGACCGTCGAACAAATAATGCAACATTCATGCGACTTATTAGAGAAAAACAGTCGAATGAATCGAAGAAGATAACAATAATGTGCGTGAGGTCATGTTGCAGTTGCAATCAATCTCAAAAGGAAAACAACAACAATTGAAACAGAGACGTGGGCACCGCTACATAATTGATAATATCAGAGAAAGTGACCGACAACGCCAAGTACATAGAGAATTTAATCCGCTTGTTCCTTTATATCGCATCCGCATACGAGCCAGATATTGAATATTCCGCACATCAGAAAGTGTTGATTCGTGTCCATAGGACAAAGAATATCTCCATTGTTACGCGCTCACAAATAAAAATAAGTAAAATGGTATGTGTATAATATGTTGCGCATCAGGAAAAGTGCAACTAACTCACACTCCACATTCCTGAAGTCCATTCGCAAATTATATTCATGGTTCCAAATGACATCGTTCGGAGCAGTCAACAGGATGTATTCAGTTGAATGAAAACACAAGGATTACCTCATGCACACACTTTAATTTTATTAGTCGACAAAATATGCCCTGATATTGATAATGGTAGACAATCATTCATGATATAAATCAACAACGCAGACATTGACATTCTCCTCTGGTGAGCAAAAAATTCACATTAATGTTGAGCTCTCCAGTTGAGTTCTATCTATCAAATACATTTACAAGACTGAATAAAGGCAACGATATGGCTGTGTTTAAAATTCAAAATGTTGATGTTAATGCTTCTCGATTAATCGAAAATAATACGAGATGTTTTTTATTAATATGAATTAAATAATACAAAAGAAAAATAGCTTTTTAATAAAGATATATAAAATGAGATAGAAGACTTGGGGTTGGCGTACGAGCGAAGCGACTTAGCAGGGAGGCTTTCGGCCTAGTATTTGTGTATATATCTGACATACACTACTGGTCAAAATAATAAGTACAGCGGCATCGTGCTGAGTTTTTATGAAATATCTCGAATGTTTTTGACTGCCAATTGTTTATATTCTTAAAGATTACAGTTTTGCCAAATATTTAAATCAAAAATGAAAGTTGTGAGCACCCTTAATTTAATTCTGAGCTTAAATTTGTGCTGGCTGTGCATATTTAATGTGGTCAAAATAATAAGTACACTGGAGGTATTTATGAATTTGTAAGGATTAAATTGGGATTTGGTCAAAGGATTGTTGGTTTTTATTGACATCTTGCATATTAAAGTACATGAGAGTGCTGCGAAAAGTCTTTGACGCTCGGTCTATTTGGATCAGAATGCCTTAAATTTAAGATTTCCCACTGAAAATCGAAGAAGGAAGAAGAAATCTTCAGAAGCAAGGGACATCCGCATCGCCAGTCTTGCAAAAAATTATGCGTTCATGTCCTTCAAAGCCATTTCCGCTCAAATTGGCAATGAAATATCATCTCAGACCGTTCCTCGTAGGCGTCAATATTCAGACTTATCAGAACGTATAGCCCGAAAAGGTTCCTTACTCCGAGAAAAAAATTTGGAGATGAGGCAAACATTTGGCGAAACAAATTTTGCATGCTCTGAGCCAGATGGGTCTGAAAAATGAAATAATATATTTTAGAGCGACTAAACAAAACCAAATATTTTTGGTAATGACTACAGGAGATGTGTGCGACGCCCCAAAGGCAAATAATTCGACGTCCAGTACAAAAAAATGTTTAACCACCTTGCCTTATGGTCTCGGGCTGTTTTTTTTTGCATGGCGTTGAACCAATACATCGTAAAAATGATCCTATGACCAAATTCAGGTATAAAAACATATTGACTGACATTATGCAACCATATGCTAAGGAAAACATGTCCTTGAGGTGGGTCTTTCAACAGAACGACTAAAAACACACCGCAAGGCTGGTCAAGGCTTGGTTTACGGAGGGCAAGGTAAACTTTTTGAATTAGCCAAGTCAATCTTCGAACTAAAACCCAATATACAACCTATGGGGAGACTTAAAACGTCGCGTTGGCACAAATATTTTTCGAAACTCCGAAGAATTGTGAGAATTTGTCCCAAAAACTTGGTATGAGATTCCAGTAGAGACTTGGCGCAAAATTATTGCTGGTATGCCAAAAATAATTGCCAAAGCTAAAGAAAATAAGGGTGGTTATTTCAGATAATATCGTAGGATTACTAAAAATAAGAAAAAAGTGAAAAAATTTTGATATTCTTTGAGTTTTTAACTTTGTGGAATTGCTGTACTTATTATTTTGACCGCCCCTTGTTTATGTTTTTATACCCATACTCAAAAAAGAGTTAAGGGGTATATTAGATTTGTGGTAAAAGTGGATGTGTACAACGCAGAGAAGGAAACGTTTCCGACCCCATAAAGTATATATATTCTTGATCAGCATCAATAGCCGAGTCGATATAGCGATGTCCGTCTGTCCGTCCGTCAGTCTTGATGAGCGCCTGGATCTCAGAGACTATAAAAGCTAGAGCAACCAAATTTAATTTCCAGACTCATGTGATATCACACTGCTACAAAGTGTATTTCAAAATTTCGCCCCGCCCCCTTCCGCCCACACAAAGGACGAAAATCTGTGGCAGGCACATTTTTAAAGATACGATTTTTTGAAGATACGCATTATCGTAGAGAATGACCATATCTACCAGACTGCCGAATCTGAATCAGATCGGATCATAATAATAGCCAGAATGAAGAAATTAATTTTCAGTTGGCTCCCCTGCCCCCTCCTGCTCAAAACAACGCAACTCATTTTCCTTCTCGCTCGCACACTCTGCCGCGTTCAGTGCGCGAGCAACCCCTAGCGGAGGAGATGTAGAATATGAATGGTACATCTATAATCTACATGTTAGATGTAAAATATACATTGTAGATGTAGATGTAGATAGCAGATTTAGCAAAAAAATTTAAAATGTAAAATTTTTTTTTTAATTCTAAAATTCTAAAAAATCATAAGCTCAAAAATGTATATGCTGACTGAGTACGGGTATAAGTAGAGTCGCGTCGCTAGAAGCGACTCACACGTTCCTTCTCGTTTTAGATAAAATTGATCAGAAACCCTTCATTTGAAGCGAAAATTGCGTATGTTACATTTTTTATACCCGTACTCAAAAAAGAGTTAAGGGGTATATTAGATTTGTGGTAAAAGTGGATGTGTGTAACGCAGAGAAGGAAACGTTTCCGACCCCATAAAGTATATATATTCTTGATCAGCATCAATAGCCGAGTCGATAGAGCCATGTCTGTCTGTCCGTCTGTCCGTCTGACCGTCTGTCCGTCTGTCCGTCTTGTTTGACGCCTGGATCTCAGAGACTATAAGAGCTAGGGCAACCAAATTTGTTTTCCAGACTCATGTGATATCACACTGCTACAAGTGTATTTCAAAATTTCGCCCCGCCCCCTTCCGCCCCCACAAAGGACGAAAATCTGTGGCAGCCACAATTTTAAAGATACGATAAAACTGAAAGCGCAGTATCGTCGAAATTGCCCATATCTACCAGATTGCCGAATCTGAATCAGATCGGATCATAATTATAGCCAGAATGAAGAAATGAATTTTCTGTTGGTTCCCTCTCCTTCTCCAGCGCTGCTGACGCTACTGATTCTCTTTCTCGCTCGCACACTCTGCCGCGTTCAGTGCGCGAGCAACCCCTAGCGGAGGAGATGTAGAATCTAAATGGAACACGTAGAATCTACATGTTAGATGTAGAATAGACATTGTATATGTAGATGTAGATAGCAGATGTAGCAAAAAAATGTAAAATGTAAAATGTTTTTTTTTTTCCAAAATTCTACAAAATCATAAGCTGTATATACTGACTGAGTACGGGTATAAGTAGAGTCGTGTCCCCAGAAACGACTCACACGTTCCTTCTCGTTTTTATTCTACTGTAGGTTAGTAATCTTAAAGTTAAGTGAATTTTTTCTTTCTGTTTTTTAAAAAAGTTTTACGAGACGTGAAAGAAAGCTCATGAGCGTGTACTTATTATTTTGACCAGTAGTGTACATATATGAATAAAAAAAAACAGCAATAATCTGAATAGTGTCTTGAGGCGAGTCAAATGTAACAAAAGTTGTCACAAGGAACATTACAAAATCGAAATGTCGCCTGTTTTTTCGGAAACTGGTTAGCAACAACTTGAAAAGTTTTGGAGAATTTAGGAACAAACCTTTAAATAAGTCTGCATTTTATTATGACAATCCGAGCCCTCAAAAATCGACCCACTCAATAGATTTTTTGAGCACCCAAAACATTGAATTAATGTGCCATCGCCTTGCAGATATGACCTTTACATCTAATATGATCTTTTTGTTCACAGCTATAAAAAAAAAAAAAATAAGGGCAACGTTTTCCGGCGCCGAAAGTTGCCAGCTAATGAAGTCTTATCTTAGAGATATGTACTTTCTTCTGAGTGCCAAAAGTACTGCGAAAATAAGTTAATATCATTTAAAATGGCTTTTTCATTTTCCTGAAGAATATTGTTAATATCAATAACCATTTTATCATGGGTGCCACAAAATTTCCGCCGTGCCCCAGAATTCCGAGCGATTTAATTTTTCTTAGCATTGTCACAAACAAAATTCAAACTAAGGCTAAGGGTTGACACCTTTCAAGATTCAATTCGAATAGGGTTAATTTTGCAGTTTTATTGATTTTATCATATCAAATTGGTTTTTATTTTTTTCTTTTATGATATCTGTTTAGAAGAGGATACCAAATGTATCACCTGGTTTTACAATAAAACCTAACGAACAGATTATTATACAAATATGTTTATTCATTGTCGATTAGGTCGATTAGGCGACGATGTGTCAGGTACGAGTGCTACGTCCAGACTACTGCTAAGGGAAGGCGGACCGAATTGCCCGTGCCCTAATACAATCGAGAGAAAGATAGCTCAACAGAGCGATAGCGAAGGCGAAAGAAAGAAGAAAGCTAGATGCATATATAAACCGCGATTCGTGTTTATATACGGGACGAAAGAAAATTGCGAGAGATTGCAAAGGCATGCAAGTGCTAGACCAGATCATGACCATAGCGAAGGCATGTTAGGGAAGACGGACCGAATTGCCCGTGCCCTACGCGATGCTACGAAATAGAGAGCGAGAGAGTGTTCGAGAGTTTTCGAGAGAGCTAAAATTATCGATAGAACGAAAGAGCGACAGAGCGAGAATGATAGAAAGGAGAAAGGTGCGAGACGAAGAGACGAATGAACGGTTGAAACGGCTATTACAGTGAGGGGGCGGGTGTAGATACATGTCGATTACAATTAGGTACAGTGGGCAGTGCAAATAACGAACAAATAACAGGAATTACTTTAAAGCTGCACCACTGACTAAACATACTAAATATTGCTCGGCTGGAAGACCGAACAATATCAAATAATTGATTTTTCAAAGCTATACTTTTATAATTTCAAAGCAAAAAAACATCCCATATCGAGTCAAACAAAACAATGTACTCGGCAACTCTAGCAGTTGTCTGGCAACTCTCCATGCATGGCAGCAATTAGCTGCTAAAAAAAACACACATTTGAATTTTAAGGTAAACTTAAAGTAAATGCTTTTACCGAGACTGTTGGGCATCGAAGAACTACGGAGGCAACGTATTAGAATACAAACCTTGCAGCGCAGGCTTCTCAGATGCGCATCGGACTCGTTTTCACGTTCAGACGATACGTATGTGGTTTTTGTGATTGTCTTCTCAAACTACTGCTAATTTAATTCATTACAACTACCAGTTTTTGGTATAATGATCGCTATGCTTCTATTTGTGCTGCCATGGGCCTGCACTTAGCCGAACAGGGGTTTTTGACATAAATGCAATGGCAATAATGTGTAGGAAATGGTTTGTTAGTTCTGTTTTGGCATTTTGAAGCGATGCAACCTGGTAGAACTACAAATGTTTTTACAATTTGCACAAAAAGTATGCACACGTTTGACGGAAAGGAAGTTTTACTACAATGAGCTATTTTTTGAAATGCTTAATTAAAGAAAAACAGAATGCTTTCAATATAATTAATATTAAATAAATTTCTCCGAATTCGGCTTAAAAAGGGTGGCATTACTGTGTTAACTTCGAAAGTCCGAATCGCCCTAGGTGGCCACCTCGGTCTTAACGGAATCGTTAAGTGCAAATGCAGTTAGCGGATTGAATAGTGATTTACTAAAATGCTTATTTTATTAACTTAACATGTATAATGTTTAATTATTTGGATGAGGGTTAACCACCTTTATGGGAAAGTAAGAATCGAATCGTTTTAGGTGTGTTTTATGGGTGTATTTAATCATATCGTATTTGGCGAATAGATATTTGTGAGTATAGCGATTTTGATTCCGCTGAAAAATTGGTGGGTGGCACGGCGGAATGGAATTGAGGTGATTTTTCAGCGGAAGTGATTTCTGTGGCACCCCTGTATGTTTAGGTTTATTTTCTTTCACTATTAGTCTGAGAATATAAAAGGCAGCCTACATATAGGATATGTGTGTTTAGATGACGCAAAAGGCGTTTTATGGACGGTAATGTGGTTTTTCCCACCTGATAAAGACATGCCGCAAAGCAATCGTGGGCATTCCGCTCTAGGAACCATCCCAACAACTCTTCAGCAATCTCTTGCTTTCCTGACTCAGCAGCATACTCCATAGCATCCTTGTATAGTTTATCCTTTTTGCAAAGCTCAACGCTTTGTTTCCAACGGTTATTTCCTGGAAAGCGAAAAATCGAGGTAAAAATGAATCGCTGTTATTCATATTTATTTTCACGACTCACCCTTATATAAGTATGCAGCTATTCTACGAAATTCTGTGAGCTCATGCTTCTCAAGCTTCTGAGCCAGCGCAATGTTGTCAAAGTTATCAAAACCGTCGATCGAGTTGCGTAGACCTTGATAATCCTCCTCGTCGATTAAGAGACCATTAAGAGCTTCATTGATAGCTTTGTTATTAAGGGATTGTACAGAGCGCAAATAAGGCTTGACCAAAGGCAAGTATCCGGTCTTGGAAAAGTAGCTAACAGCTCGAGTATGATCCATTCGAGGAGCCAGCACTAAAAGCATATCGTTAAGCAGCAACGGCTTAAAGTCTAAATAAAATTCGATGGCCTTGTAGTATAACTCAATATTTGCCACCTTTGTTACGATGTCTTTAAAGTGTCCCTCGCGCCACGCCTCAGTCGGGTGAGCAATCATGGCAAGCACAGCGTTGTCATATTCCTCGTATTTATCGTAAAGGAACACTAGCTCCGACCAGAGATGAGCCGACTCGGCAGCTCGCAGTACTTTTGGGATGTTGACGCGGGACCAAAATAGCTCTAAGTGTTCTCGCATTTTTGATGGTTTAAATTTTGAGTAGAGTATGGCCAACTCGGTAAACATTCCCATATGTGCACGCTCTAAGCCCAGAGCAGACTCGAGTAGTGCTATAAGCTCATCGAAATATCCGCGGTTCTGGTAATAATTAATCAAATCCTCCAGCTCATCGGCATGAACAACAATATGTAGACCACACATCTGCGCTAGCCGGAATTCCTCAGCATCTACGCAAGCAAAACAAACTTCCTTCCATGTGCGCGTCGAGTTAGCCTTTCGCGCTGAGTCAACAGCACCCTGAAACTCCTTGAGATATACCAGTGTAATAGCCAAACGTGCAAAGTTGCTGACATTATTATATAGAAGCTTTGCGGCGTCGTACATTCCATCACTGAAACAGCGATCGCCAATTTTCTGTATATCTGCGTGGTTGGGACCCGATATAAACTCTTCAAGATCGGCCAAACGAGCAGTGCGGGCGAAAGCGTAAATTAATTCACTTTCAATATAAGACTCACGCGCTTTTTTACGTGCCATTTGAAGATAGCGAACAAGATCGTCCCACGATTCCACCTTACTAGCCACGTCAACCACGTCCACGTAAGCACTCGGATCATCGGCCTTTATATATGAATCAATAGCCTCTTTGACCAAACCCTGCTGTAGTTGGGCTTTGGCCAATTGTGACCAAACGGCTGACTCGTTACAGCGCTCGGCGAACTCGTTGGCCCTCTCCAAATTGTTGACCTGATCAATTAACACCTGAATGGCTGACGTATTAACATCGAATTTCTTGAAGATGGCAAATGCCTCCTCATACAATTGATTACTTATCGCAATGTTGGCTATATCCGGTGCATCGTAATTGTCCAGTCGGTTGATATAATCCATAACGCGAGTACGATCAGCTTTGATGGCAGTAAGTATGAGCAGGTTTTGTAGATTGCGATGATCGCTGAACACTGAAGAGTCCAATATGATCTTTTCCAGCAATTCAATCAGCTCATTGGGTAAGTCAGCAGTCATGAATGCCTTTACTGTCACCGAAATGTCGTCGGGATCCTGTGTTTCGGAAAGTGCTGTCTGAACGACTTGATCAATCAGCTGGCGCTTGTACGGATTAGCCTCGGACAGGACCTCCGCCCAGAGTTCGGCATCACGTCGAGCCACCAGATAACGAGCTTCACTTTTAAATAGTGAGTTTTCATTGCAGACAGCGATCAATTCGCGATCGCACTGGCCCCGCTCGTAAGCAACACAGGCCAGATGAGGGTCCCGCTTTTCACAGTAGCGACCGACCACGCGACTGTCGTAGTACTGATTCTCTTTGAGGAATCTTTCTGGGTTGTTATTGGAATCAATGTAAATCTTAGCCAAGGCATTGTGTGTGGCGGGCTCAACGCAGCCTTCGTGGACCCGAGACTCAAGCCAGGGAAGTAACAGTTTTAGCCGATTACGCTTTTCAACCTCCTCCACCAGCTCGTCCGTAGAGAACTGACCCTTGACCACTAATATGAGATTTTTGATGATATCCTCACTGCAGTCGACGTCTAGCAAACCACCCACTACAACTGGCAAGCGGGAAGGGTTTACCTTTTGCACGTAGATCTCTATATACTTTTGAAGATTGTTGCGGTATAGGTACAGCACCAGATCGTGGACAAAGTCAAACCGATCACAAACAATAATCAGCGGCAGTTGATCAGTCAGTTTAGCTTCCTTCAAGAAATTCTTTACACGCTCAGGGTTATAGCAGTTAGATTCACGACAAATTCGTTCCACTTCTTTTATCTGGTTTGTCTTACAGGCGGCCTGAATGTATTTAAAGTGAACCTCTGGATCTTGTGAAAAATTCACAATGCTGCTTAGAAAATAGAATAGCCCGTCGTAGCTCTTAAAGCTCTCAAATAGGTCAATTAGCGCCTTGGTTGTCAACTGCTCGTGGTACTTTGTGGCAATTTGTACACAGATTTGTAAATTCTGCCGTAGATTTGCTGTTAACATAGCCTTCAGACATTCCAGAGAGTCCTCCACCGATAAAGTGCCAAAAAAGCTAACCAGCCACTCAGCATTCAGCATATGTGTGTGGACGACAGCCCGCTTTATATCGTAGAGATCCGTGTAGTGCTCAAGGGCACGCTGCAACAGACCTGCCTTTTCACACAGTTGGGCGATGTGTGCCCGATCGTAGTGGGTGAACATTGCATTACCAAGTATAGCGTCAGCCACCTGTGGGGCAGACATGAGATTCATTTCAAGCAATCGCGTCTGCAGCGATCCCTCGGCCGGACGATTGTGCTTTAGGGCATCTAACAAAAAAGCCGTGCACTGTTGTACCATAGAGTGTTCCATGAAGATATCTACAGTCTGGTTAATATCCGCCAGGGGCTCTTCCTCTGCTACAAGCATAGATGCGAAACCAGCACCTTGCTCGGGATTGCTACGCATCACCGAACGCAGCAGAAAAATATAGTCTGGTGTATAGTTAACCTTCTTGGCATAAAGCACAATCTTTTGAAACTGTCCCGTTTCAGCAAAGCACTGAATCACTTTATTGGGAACATTGGCACGCAAGTAAATGGAGAGCGCTAGAGTGAGGTCTGAGGCCTTGACGAGATCGCCTAGTTCTTCGCTGCACTCAAGTTTTTCCTCCTTCAGCCATTTTTCGCAAAGTTGCTTCTTGCCTTGCAACAAAACTGGACGACACAGCTCCAGGGACTCAAACTTGTTTAACTTGCCCTGGTCGAGTAGAATACCAAAATACTGCAGTAGAGGTGGAGTCGTCGATCCTGCTGGTGTTTGTACTTGTTGAAATCGCTGAATGGTCTGAGGCGTGCGAAGAATGGCTTTGGGAGCCAGGGCAGCAACTTTTGCAGCTTCGGCGAATTGACCAGCAGTAAACAGCTTGTTGAACTTGCGGACAAAAAGATCCTCGGCTCCAGCTAAATTGTTTCGTACAGCCATTCGCAGGGCCAAGTCAGGGTTTTGCAAAACAGTGTTTATATAAGGAATGATCTGCTCTTCGTCAACAGTTACAGATAGCACCTGACCCTTGCGGTTGACGCCAATAATTCCACCGCTGACCTCGTGCGGAGCGGTCACAAAAATTGTATCAGCAGATATGCGATTCATGTATATGCACGTGGCCGTCTCCATGTCGTACAGATGAATATATCCATATTTGGTTATCAAATAGATGGTATCGTACTTCGCGGAGACCTGCATGGCCACAGGAAAGTCATTCTGGGCTTCCGGTGGGAAGAATACGTCGACAGCCTTTTTTGGAAAAGCCTGGTTACCATTAGGCGGCGTACCGACTTCAATTATGTGAAGTTTGCCGCCTGTGGCGGTACGCACTGCAAAGCAAAAAAGTGTCGTCGGTTCCTTGTTTCCGTCTATTTTAAAAGTCGCGAAACTGGCTGCATGGCCTTCGATGGCCTGCGATACCTTACGCTCAACGGAATACAGCTGCATGGCGCCGGCAACACGGCTGGGAAGGGCCGATATGCCTACCAGAAGCAGCCATTGCTGTGTAGCATTGCAGCGATAATTGATTATCTGACAGCCATTGAGGGAGGAATGTCTATCAAACATTTTTTGTGGCATCGAGTCGCCTTCCATAGACCAATGAAAGACGCTCGTCTCCGTCACCAATGCTAGAGTGTTCAAAGATATCCATTTCCAGAACACAACATCTTCATTCATCGTGTGCGCCTTCATTTTGGATTTCATCTCAATGTTAAATATTTGCAACGTCTTTTGTGCTACGAAGGATATGGAAAAATGTATCATTGCATTAGGAATTTTAAAGCTATACATTTTGTTCTTACCCTTGAGAGCAATGACTTTGCTTGCAGGATTCATTATTGCCGAGTCAGCTGAAATGGGACGTCGCGTGGGATTGGTCGAATCATTCATATCAATGATGACTACCTGGGCAGTATCATTAACTTTCTCGCGCACACAGATAAACTTGTCCGACTCCATCGTGAGCGTGCTGAATGAGAACGAGTTTGCATTGATCCCAACGTTTGTGAGCTATGCGAAAAAGATTGTATTACTCAGAAATACAGTGATTTTTATATCTTAACTTAAGCATTTACAGCAATTATCACTTTTAATCTCATAATCCAGAATGTAGTGCAAAACTGTAGAAAATATTTTTTGTGAAAAATATAATTTAATTTGATCTCTAAAACCTCTCTGTTCGTAGAAAAACGCCATATAATTGCATAATTTTAATTACATGAAAATGTAATCGAGCACAAGCTCTATCCCGCTAAAGCTTGCGCTCTGCTTATCTATGTTTATTTACGTCATCGCTTGCATCAGTTCTGAGCTTTCAGCTAGTGGTGCATCTTCGCATGCACCAGACCCGGCTGAGTATGTTTTGAAAGATCTGATGAAGAGAACTCATTTGCATTTCAGAAAGCGAAATACCAAACGAACTAAAATCATATAAAAAGAGTTTATGGGGGTGATACAGAAAATTTAAGCCTAAATATTCGTAGGGCACACAAGATCTCTAGAAATTTCATTTTTCGGACATTTTATCGTTGTTCATTAGCGATCAAAAAAGATATCTTTGTATAGGCTAGACAAAAAATGATTAAATATTGTTTAGATACAATCCAAACCTCAGTGAGCAAAGACACGTAATGAACTATAAATAAAACGAGAAGGAACGTGTGAGTCGATCCTGGAGACGCGACTTTACCTATACCCGTACTCAGTCAGTATATACATGTAGGAAATTCATAAGCAAGAATATCCCTAATATTAATAATCGAGTAGATGAATATCGAGTTGATCAAGCAAAGAAGAGGAATCGAGTAATCGAGAGAGTAGAGTTCTGGTTACGAGAGAAAGAGGTTGTGTGTGCTCAGCTCGGATAAAAATTGAGAACAGAATTGAGAAATTGTGAAAACTTAAGTTAAATACCACACAACCTCTTTCTCTCGTAACCAGAACTCTACTCTCTCGATTATTCGATTCCTCTTCTTTGCTTGATCAACTCGATATTCATCTACTCGATTATTAATATTAGGGATATTCTTGCTTATGACTTTCCTACATAAATTTTTGAGCTTAAATTTTTTATAATTTTAGAATTTACATCTTTTACTACATCTGTTATCTACATCTCCAATGTATATTCTACATCTAACATGTAGATTATACATCTCCTCCGCTAGATGGCGCTCGGGTACATAGCGAGGCAGAGTGTGCGAGCGAGAAAGAGAATGAAACCCGCTGTCTCTGCCTGGAGGAGGCGGGGTAAGCAACTGAAAATTCATTTCTTCATTCTGGCTATAATTATGATACGATCTTATTCAGATTCGGCAGTCTGGTAGATATGGTCGTTCTCTACGATACTGAGTTTTTAGTTTTATTGTATCTTTAAAAATGTGCCTGCCACAGATTTTCGTTCTTTGTGGCGGCGAAAGGGGGCGGGGCGAAATTTTTAAATACACTTGTAGCAGTATGATATCACATGAGTCTGGAAACCAAATTTGGTTGCCCTAGCTCTTATAGTATCTGAGATCTAGCCGACAAATAAGACGGACGGACGGAGAGACAGACATGGCTCTATCGACTCGGCTATTGATGCTGATCAAGAATATATATACTTTATGGGGTCGGAAACGTTTCTTTCTCTGCGTTAGACACATCCACTTTTACCACAAACTAATTAACCCCCTTAACTCTTTTTTGAGTACGGGTATAAAAATCTTAAATTTGCTCCAAAAGTGTGTGTTTGAACACCTATTTTCATTTAATTTCTCCGCAACGGGTACATTAAATTGCATTCGGTTTTTTTTAAATGATAGCCAGAGTATGTGGCATTTTTTCTGTACAAGAGTTTTTACTTTTCTATTAATAGGTTTCTCAATATTTAAAAATTAATCAAAAAATGATATACAATTTGGTCTAAAAATGTGTTTTTGAACGCCTATTTTATTTCATTTTGTTCTATTCATTTTATGATAGATTTTGTTTTTATACCTTTTTGTACAAAAATTATTTTCGGAAAAAATTACAATTTGTGTAAATATATTTGTTGCTTTTGATTACACTAGTCAACACGACATTTAGGCTGTGGACCAAAATGACTTTTTCTTATAGATTTCGGGGTTTACATTTTTTTATGGTTTTTTTTATGGTTTAATTTTGTTTAAAGAATATTTAAAATCTGGTATTTTTTCGTGGTTTTATTCAGAGGTAGTGCTTCTATTTTTCACATAACTTAAGTATCTTATATCTGGTTGCATAGAACTTTGCAGTTCTGAAAAGCTGACAAATACAGCTATAAATCCGACCCAGACACTTTGTATCTGCAGCTTAACGCCTGGAAGATATTAAGCTTTCAAATTCAGATCCCGAAATCTATAAGAAAAAGTCATTTTGGTCCACAGCGGAAAGAAAAAGTTCAATTTTGTTGAGTAGTGTTATCATTGTTTAATTTCGATGAATTTTTAATATTAAATATGTTTAGTAAGCAGCGAAGCGCTCGGGTCTGCTAGTATTTTATATTTTATTTTTGTTTCCTACATCTGTCATCTAAAATGAAGATTCTACATCTTCTTCGCCAGAGTTCGCAGAGTCGGTAGAGGTAGTGAGAATAGGTAGCGAGCGGCTGCAGCACTAGAGGCGATGGGATTAGTAACTGAAAATTAATTTCTTCAGTCTGGCTATAATGATGATCCGATCTGATCCAGACTCGGCAATCTGGAAATTTTCTACGATACTGCGTTTTCCTGTATCTTAAAAATTGTGACTTCCACAGATTCTCGTCCTTTTTGGGGGCCGAAGGGGGCGGGGGAAATTTGAAATACACTTGCAGCAGTGTGATATCACATGAGTCTGGAGACAAAATTTGGTTGCTCTATCTCTTATAGTCCCTATAAGAAAAAGTCGGTTTGGTTCGAAGCGTAAAAAAAAGTTTTATTTTGTCGAGTAGTGTTACTTGTGTTTCAGAGTATTAGAAGGCGCCACCGCCATAGTTTACCCCGCTTATTTCGTAGCTTGGGTTGCATTATTTTGCGTTTCGTGACATTTGCTTCGAAAAAACCTTGACCCTTGCCGCGGCAAGCTAATGCTAAAAGAAAACAATGTACTCGGCAACTCTAGCAATTGTCTGGCAACTCTCCGTGCATGACAGCAATCAGCTGCTAAAAAAAAACACACATTTGAATTTTAAGGTAAACTTAAAGTAAATGCTTTTACCGAGACTGTTGGCCATCGAAGAACTACGGAGGCAACATATTAGAATACAAACCTTGCAGCGCAGGCTTCTCAGATGCGCATCGGACTCGTTTTCACGTTCAGACGATACGTATGTGGTTTTTGTGATTGTCTTCTCAAACTACTGCTAATTTAATTCATTACAACTACCAGTTTTTGGTATAATGATCGCTATGCTTCTATTTGTGCTGCCATGGGCCTGCACTTAGCCGAACAGGGGTTTTTGACATAAATGCAATGGCAATAATGTGTAGGAAATGGTTTGTTAGTTCTATTTTGGCATTTTGAAGCGATGCAACCTGGTAGAACTACAAATGTTTTTACAATTTGCACAAAAAGTATGCACACGTTTGACGGAAAGGAAGTTTTACTACAATGAGCTATTTTTTTGTAATGATTAATTGAAGAAAAACAGAATGCTTTCAATATAATTATTATTAAATATATAGCTCCGAATTCGGCTTAAAAAAGGTGGCATTACTGTATTAACTATACCTCGGACTCCAACGGATTGAGCACGGAATCGGTAAGTGAAAATTCAGTCAGCGGATTGGATAGTGATTTACTAAAATGCTTTTTTTATTAACTTAACATGTATAATGTTAAATTATTTGAATGAGAGTTAATCACCAATTGAACAAAGTATGATTTGAATAGTTTTAAGTGTGTGTTTATGGAATTATTTAATGAAATCGCTGGATAAATTGTGCGCGATTTCGATTCCGCTGAAAAATCGGTGTGCGGAACCGCGAAATGGAATTGAGGTGAAATTCCAGCGGAAGTGATTTCTGTGGCACCCCTGATAAATCGATTGAAGATGGCATTTGACGATCCAATGTCCATTTCAAATCCAATGTCGTTTATATATATATGGAACTCTTATATTGCCAAAACAACAGTTTATTAGTTTGTTTGAACGTTTGGTAGATTTGGACCCTTCGTTGTCCAATGTAGAGAAGTTCAACTATCTCATTTCATTCCTGTCCGATGAAGCCTTGGGAACCGTGAAGGCGTTCCAAATGTCATATGCAAACTATCCAAAGGCTTTAGAATGTTTGGTGAAGAAGGTGTATGACATGTGTTTAATATTCTTTGAGACACTTGCCCAGTTATTTGCCTTCAGCGTGTTCTTTGCGATCAAGAGTCGCTTTCATCGTTAGGAGACGAGCGAGAGGTTGCTAACGCCATGATAATACATCTAGTGCTATCTAAGATGGACCCATATACGAAAACAAAATATGAGGAGCAGCTTAACTATGATGAGCTTCGTAGCCGATTTCTGGGTTCTCAGCAGCATTACCAATCAGCAGCCTAATAGAATTAAGCAGTGGAAAATTTCTGCGAATGCTGGGTTGGCAAATCTAACGTTCCATCGACGTCAAAAGGTAGATATGTTGCTTGGAGCAGATTCGTTTGTCGATCTGTTGTGCACAGGCCCAATCAAACTGGGTGAAGGGGCACCACTACTGCAAAAGACTCTTTTAGGATAGGTAGCGTCAGGTCGGTGTAGCAAGCTTATGACTGGAGAAGCATCTTGCTGCGTCGCAACCTACTCAGCAGAAGAACAATATTTGTCTCGATAGGTCGAGAGACTCTCCCTTAGCCATTTTTTTAATGAATCCCCCTGTATTTTGCGGAATCGCCTTTGCAGAATGCACCTGCTCATTAGTTTTGACTAAGAACTCATTGTTTCTATCATAAAAGTTAAAAGTAATAATTACAATAGGACGTGGAAAGCACTGCACTGCGGAGAAGCGCGATCTTATCAAAAAATTGATATTGGATGGAAAAACTTACAGAGAAGTTGGTCGATTGGTAGGATGCTCCAATAAAATGATTAAAAACCTCTTAAACTATGAAGAAAAGACTGAAACACGTGGGCGAAAACGATCTATGACCCCTCTTCATGTCAAAAGACTGATTCGTCAGAGCAAGAGGGATCCCTTCAAGCCTTTTATGGTCAGATGAGTCCAAAGTGGTTATGTTTGGTGGAAAGGGATCTCGATCATACGTTAGACGTCCAAAGAATACTGAATACAAACCCCAGTATACCACAAAAACTATTGAGCATGGAGGGTGTAGTGTAATGGTATGGTCCTGCTTCTCCTACTATGGAGTAGGTCCAATACATTGGACAAAACCCATCATGGATCAGCACGTGTACGTGAATATCATGGAGACAGTAATGCTTCCCTTTGCAGAATATGAAGTGCCGCTCGTATGGTCTTTCAACAGGACAATTACCCCAAACACACCAACAAGAAAGCAAAGGAATGGTTCAGGGCAAACTCTGTGAACGTTTTGGAGTGGCCTGCACAGTCGCCTGACCTGAATCCCATCGAAAATCTGTGGTCCTACGTCAAGAAGGCAGTTGCTGCTTCCAAGCCAACCACTATCCGATCACTTTGGGAAGAAATTAAAGAGTCCTGGTCCAAAATTTCCCTAAAACGATGCCAGGACTTAGTTGATTCCATGCCAAGACGCTGCACAGCTTTTATTGACATTAAAGGACACTGTACTAAATATTAGTACTAAATATAGATTTAGTATTAATAGTTAAAAATGGTTAACTAATAAATTCGTTACAAATTGCTTATTTTTTTAATTTTAAATTCATTTTTGAAAAGTGGTGCTATTTTTTATACCCGTACTCAAAAAAGAGTTAAGGGGTATATTAGATTTGTGGTAAAAGTGGATGTGTGTAACGCAGAGAAGGAAAATTTTCCGACCCCATAAAGTATATATATTCTTGATCAGCATCAATAGCCGAGTCGATATAGCTATGTCTGTCTGTCCGTCTGTCTGTCTGTCTGTCTGTCTGTCTGTCTCGATGAGCGCCTAGATCTCAGAGACTATAAGAGCTAGGGCAACCAAATTTGGTTTCCAGACTCATGTGATATCCCACTGCTACAAGTGTATTTCAAAATTTCGCCCCGCCCCCTTCCGCCCCCACAAAGAACGAAAATCTGTGGCAGGCACAATTTTAAAGATACGATAAAACTAAAAACGCAGTATCGTAGAGAATGACCATATCTACCAGATTGCCGAATCTGAATCAGATCGGATCATAATTATAGCCAGAATGAAGAAATTCATTTTCAGTTGCTTCCCCTTCTCCCTCCGGCAAACGACAACACAACTCATTCTCCTTCTCGCTCGCACACTCTGCCGCGTTCAGTGCGCGAGCAGCCCCTAGCGGAGGAGATGTAGAATCTGAATGGTACATCTAGAATCTACATGTTAGATGTAAAATATACATTGTAGATGTAGATGTAGATAACAGATGTAGCAAAAAAATGTAAAATGTAAAATTTTTTTTTTTCTAAAATTCTAAAAAATCATAAGCTCAAAAATATATAACTGACTGAGTACGGGTATAAGTAGAGTCGCGTCCCCAGAAGCGACTCACACGTTCCTTCTCGTTTTCGCCTAGTTTTATGAATTTCAATAAAGTTCCTTAAATATCTTAAAAACGTTACAAAAAAATATGATTTTTTTTGTATTATCAGGTTTGTTAGTCTCCCATTTCTAAAAATGTGCTTAAAATTTGTTTAAAGCTAAAAATGTGAGTTTGGCAATTATTTAAAAATTGCTTGTGGTGGTGGTGCTATTATTTTTTTCACAGCTGTATGTGAATGGCTTGGTTTTCTGCAAAAGTCTCCAAAACGAAATTTGGCCCAAAATTGACTTTAACACCAGTTATTCGGCTAGTCAAAAGGTGTGTCATTAGGGTAAAAAAATTTTGAAAATCCGTCTATTATCGACCTTTCTACCACTTGCAATGCGTATGACTGTCCCGTTCGACTTCAGAGAAATGTCCATGTGAAAGTACATAGTGGACATTTCACTTGTAATGAACCTAACACACTTTTTCCAAGCTACTGAGAAAAAATAACGCCCACAATTAAATCTGGCACTAACTTACAGAAATAAATACATACATATGTACTGAAAATTTAGTTTTTTTCATATTTAATTACCAATTTATTTGAAACATTTCAGATACAATAGATTTTAGGTTTATAAAAGACCAACAAGTGGTTGTCTATTGGCTAAGATCCATTGCTACTTAAATATGTACATATGTATGGTATGTACGTCACATAATAAGAATGTGAGATATGTACATACAAACTGCATGCAATTCTGAGACTACTCGCACACTATCGGCGTAAGAAACGTCAAGCAGTGCAATCTTTTAAAACTCACCTGTAAATGCTCCTGAAAGCGGATGGGCAGCGGTTGCGTCATCTTTGACAGTTAGTTCTTGACTTTAGTTCTAGGGATTATCTTATATTCCTCTTTAAATTCACAAATAAGTTTTTAATGGATTATACACACTTTTCTAGGGAATTGAAAATGATTATATACACCCAGCGGGGCATCGAATTTATTTAATTATTTATTTTTAATGCATAAATATAAATACATATTCATATGTATTTTACTCGAAATCTCACGCTTTTCTTAAGTTGCAGTTGTCTTTGTTTTTCTTTCTCAGTATTTCTTTTCCGTTTCAGAATGATACAATTTTGCGAAATGAGATACTATATACATGTACGTCAAAACTTAAGCAATCATTTGAAAGTTTTATTTTTTATTTGTTGACAAAAAGTAGGGTTGCTCGGCATTTACTCGTCTGATGACTTTTAATAAATTATAGCTAATTCCTTACTGATTCAAGAAAAAATAAAATAAACTAAAAAAAACACCTCCGTGAGAGCGAGCACAAATGCTTTATGAAAAGAAAAGAGGCAGCACTACTGACCGATTACTCTTTGCTCACCACAGTAAAGTCAGCCATGTTGAGTTGCGCTTTTAACAATTAGTCATCCACTAACACATTTAAACATTTTTTCACACAGGTTCAAGTGAAAAAATATTCTACAAACCGAATTTTTAATTTATATTTGTTTCACAACATAGGAAATACAAAAAATGTTGATTATTTAAATCTATTTGTATGCAAACATGGACTTTTCACAAATAAACTGTTTAAGTACTGCCATATGCCACATAAACAAAATAAAATGTAATGTATGTACGTATGCTTACATAAAAAAAGACTATTTAATGCCTAATAATATATTAAGACAACAGCAAAATCGTTGAATTTTAACAGCGTTTATGTGAGGTGTAATTTAAATAAGAACAAGCCTACAATTATTTTGTTGTCTTTTCGACTCAGAAACACAACACTAAACACAGGAGATGACAATTCAATTTAGATTTGGCTTTAGCACATTATTTTATTAGTTGATACGAGTGTGACCGCGGACTTATCGATCAAATATACCGTCTGATAATTTACCATCAGAAATTTATCTTCTCTTAAAAAAAAATACCGTAAATATACCTAGGAAACGAGAAGGAACACTTCTACTTATACCCAATATATATCAAATTTAACAAACTTTAATTTTTTTTAATTTTTAATTTTTTTTTGCTACATCTGTTATCTACATCTTTAATGTATATTCTACGTCTACAATGTATATTATACATCTACAATGTATATTATACATCTAACATGTACCATTTAGATTCTACGTCTTCTCCCCCAGAGGGAGCTCGCGTACATACCGAAGCAGAATTTGCGAGAGAGAAAGAGAATTAACAGTTCTCTTGCTGGAGGAGGCGGGGGGAAGCAACTGAAAATGAATTCTATATTCTGGCTATAACTATGATCCGATCTGATTTGGACTTGGCATTCTGGTAGATATGGTTATTCTCTACAATACTGCGTTTTTAGTTTTATCGTATCTTTAAAATATTCGTACTTTGTGGTGGTGGAAGGGGGCCGGGGCTCCCCAATATTTTATTGACAAAGGAATGTGTCTGGCTATCAGCAACAGCAGATTTCGACGCCTCCCGTGAACGTGTGAGTCGCTTTTGGGGCCGCGACTCTACTTATTCTCGTACTCAGTCAGTTTTTTTTTGCTACATCTGTTATCTACATCTAATATGTATATTCTACATCTTACATGTAGGTTGTACATGTACCATTTATATTCTACATCTCCTCCGCTAGGGGTTTCTCGCACAATGAACGCGGCAGAGTGTGCGAGCGAGAAAGAGAATGAATAACGTGTTTTTGGCAGGGGGAGGCGGGGGAAGCCACTGAAAATTAATTTCTTCCTGTAGATATGGGCATCGTATCGTATCTTTAAAATTGTGACTGCCACAGATTTTCGTCATTTGTGGGGGCAGAAGAGGCGGGGCGAAAGTCTGGAAACAAAATTAGGTTGTTCTAGCTCATCTCATAGTCTCTGAGATCTAGGAGCTCATCAAGACGGAGAGACGGGCATGGCTATATCGACTCGGCTATTGATGCTGATCAAGAATATATATACTTTATGGGGTCGGAAACGTTTCCTTCTCTGGGTTGCACACAGTGGCGTGGGATAAAATGAAAATTTCCTCGGGTATAATAATATCCATATAATTGTCTCTCATATATGTAGCTAACTTAATTAGATTCTATTCGTCTTCATTATTTATATATTTCATTTGGTTTTTTGTTCTCATTTTGCAATTTTTACGTTCGTGTTTGCTAGCAGAATATAGAACATTGATATCTGTTCAGGCAGCAGCCCGAACAGGGCAGCAGCGCGTCCTCCAGAGTGAGGCGTCCTTGGAACAGAATTGCCTTGGGAACGGAACGGATTGTACTGGCTTCTGCAGGGTTGCGGATTCTGATTACCTTTGGACGGTGGTGGATTCAGATCGCCTTTGGAAATGGATGGGTCGCACTCCATGGCCTCTAGCGTCAAATAGCGCTGAGTGAGGGAGGTGTCGATTTGCGTCCATGGAGGCACCTCCTTCTTGTCTGTGACGGACGCCTCCCACCGAGACCGGGTAAACGTCGGCAACTTGGAGGCACAGATAGTAACGAGGAGGCTATCCCAGTTGTCGGTGCAGACCTTGGAGTGAGCAAGGGCGGTGAGAACGACATTCATCGTGCTTTCCAGCTCTTTCAAAGCCCGACTGGTTGCGGACTCGACGTGATGCAAAAAGAGCAAGGTATTTATCTGGTTGGTCACCAGGAGCCGGTTATTTTCATAACGGTATCGGAGGGCCGACCATGCCGATTCGAAACCATCGTTGGTAAGCAGGGACTTCTCGACTATGGACTTAGGATCGCCACTTGTCTTAGCGGTTAGATGGTATAGCTTCTCTACCGGAGACAGCCTAGAATTATTTATTTAGATTGCCGTAAATAAGTCTTGGAGGCAGAATAGATGCGTAGCCGACTTGGCGAAGTCACAGGCAAAGACTTTTTGCTGTCCTTGTGTCCTGTTGGCATACTACGTACTCACACACACAGGATTTGGATGCGAAGTCAGATGCGGAATCCGCGGATTGGCGAAAGAAAAAACTTAGGATGGGCTGGGCGGGTGGTACGAAGGCAATAAAGAATAGAGAGCCCACTACTGGGTGAATGGAAGAGAAAAGTCCTCGCGCGTTGCTGGACACCAATTTTTATTACCGACTCGGATTATTTGTGGTCGCTCTTGATCGAGGTTCCCAAACAATGAGTGGATCAACCTGATATTTAAAAAATATTGTTAGTACAACGCTCCTCCGTTTACCCTTTGACGGACTTGTGAAGTGGGCAAAGTATCTTGTTTGTTTTGTGCGGATGGATTGCAGATGGAATTTTTCTCTATTTCTTGCTCCCTTGTTATGCCATGGCGATAGTAGAGCCGATCTGAGACTAGAACACGAGATTTAGAGTCAAGATTTTAACTGCTACTGCTACTTTTAACTTTGGCGGAAAACTATCGTAGCGAATATGAAATAAAACAATGATTCCTTGCACAGTCGGATTTTACTCGATGCGAAACAAACGTAAGACTTTGAATTTTTGGACAATTCGTGGGCTTGAATTTATTGATTGGCCAAACATTGGTCCTTCGAGCCGGATCTTTACCTTCCCCATAAGGAGGAGTCTAACCTTCAAGCATCGGTGGATTACATCGCTACGTTCCGAAGATAAGTACGATTTCGTCTTCCCAAATCGATTCCGAGTGCGATTTGGTTTATTCCCCGGCAAGTCCGACTTCCGCGATATATGTATATATAATCTTATATACATATCTGTTCATACAGTGCTATCCAGTTTCTGTTTTACTTTCTTTTTCGCCAACGTCATTGTTTAGAGGAGGATATCGAAGTATCACCTATCACCTTGACGCAAATATATATAAAAACGATAAATTGGCTTTCTATATATGTTGTACGTTTTAGTTCTGTTTGTGGTTGGAGCTGCACTACTTCCATCTGCGCTCAGAAACTGCAGCAGCAGCCAAAAGCTCAGCGAAAGCGCAAGCTTTAGCGCGAGAGAGCTAACAGAGCGATAGACAATAACAAAACATAGTACAACAAACAATTATGCTCGGTGGCATTTACTTAATGCTATATATTATAATTATAGGCCGGTCTGTCCGAATATCCTCCCCCCGTTAAAAGAGCCTGGCTTTCAATTGATCCAGGGTTGACGGGCAGGACGGCTAGCTTTCCAACGGCTCTCTTCATAAGACCCGTCGCTGTTCGAACCAGCACGACACTGATGATTCCATCCTTGCCTGGTATGGACTCTTCGACGCGCCCGAGAAGCCATTTAAGGGTGGCTAGTTTTCCTCCTTTGTGAGAACGACGCTTCCAATTTTGATGTTGTCCGTGGTCGCTTTCCACTTGCTCCTCTCTTGAAGCAAGGACAAGTATTCGACGCTCCATTTTCGCCAAAAGTTTTGTTGCATCTGGGACACCTGCTGCCATCGACTTAAACGATTCGCGTTGAGATGCGTGACGTCCGGTTCTGGGAACGTCGTGAAGCTAGATCCCTTTAGAAAGTGCGCTGGCGTAAGCACTCCCAGACTGTCTGGGCCTTCTGAAATGGGATAAAGTGGTCGAGAGTTAAGAATAGCCGGATCTCATAGACGAGAGTGCAAAGCTCTTCAAGGGTTAAAACAGTGGATCCGACGACTCGATAAAAATGGTATTTTGCCGACTTGACAGCCGCTTCCCATAACCCGCCAAAATGAGGAGAGCGAGGCGGGATAAATTTCCAGTCTATTCCATCACTGAGGCAAAACGAAGCGATGACAGAGACGGTTGGCTCACTATTGAACAGTTGCTTCAGTTCCAGCAGCTCATTCTTTGCGCCCACGAAATTAGTAACGTTGTCCGTCCACAACGTCCGAGGCTTTCCCCTTAGGCTGATGAAGCGTCTCAATGCTGCGATGAATGAGGCCGTAGTTAGATCCCTGACTACCTCTAACTGCGTAGCCTTTGTTGAAAAGCACACAAATATGGAGATGTAGCATTTGCATGGTGGCTTATTCCGGACATCATCCTTATGATAGAACGGCCCAGAAAAATCCATTCCAGTTGTGTGAAATGCGGGGTTCGGTTGGGCACGATCAGTTGGCAAATCTCACATCACGTGCTCAGCCAACTTTGGCTTTGTCCGGAAGCAACGGACGCATTTGCTTACGAAGCTTGGCACCAATTTTCGACCTCCAATACTTCTGACGAAGCGAGGCTGTGGTCCAGCATGCAAGAATTTTTCGTGATAGAACGTTATGATTGCCTTCGTGATCGGATTACACTTCGGCAGCAATATAGGGTGCTTTGCATCGTATGCTACGTTCGAATTTTGAAGCCTCCCGCCTACGCGAAGCAGTCCATCAGCATCGAGCAGCGGATGCAACGAAAGTAGTTTGCTCCTGGCCGGATGTGCTTTACTGGCGATGAGTGCGTTGAGCTCCTCAGCGAAATGACCTTTCTGGATACTTTTAATAAGCAAACGCGTGCTTCCGTCCAGCTCCTATCCTTGCTTCGAAGGGAGATAAAACGATAAATATATCCAAAGACACGTTGGAGCTTGCCAAACGAGTTTGTGTACTTGCTGTCACATGAGAGGTTCGTTACAACTGTTCCAACCAATGCCGTCTGTGTGCGTTCTGGTAGGTCTTCATCTGTCTGAGCATGAGAAGGCCATCCTGACGAATCCGATAACAGGTACGGTGGTCCATTTAGCCACAATTCCAAATCTAAAAGCTCTTTTGGAGAACATCCTCTTGACACTACATCTGCCGGGTTAAGATCCGTCGGCACGTGATGCCACTCCATTTCCCTTGTCAACTCCTGGATTTGCGCTATTCTGTTGGAGACAAAAACGTTAAAATTTGATGGGGCTTCACGTATCCAAGACAACACAATAGTTGAATCCGACCATCAGTAGAAATCGCAGGGTAATGAGATGCTTTATTTTACGCTAACGACGAGCTCAGCCAACAGCAACGCGGCGGACAGTTCCAACTTGGGTATGGTTAGCGTCTTTAAAGGCGCTACCTTGGACTTCGAGCAGAGTAAGCGGGATGTGGTAAGTCCTTGGCTGTTCGATCTTATGTAAACGCAAGCTCCATGTGCGGTCATGCTGGCGTCACAGAATGCGTGCAACTGGAGAGATGAGTTCGGGAGCATGACAAAACGAGGGAATTTATAGTTCTGAATTATGCGTAATTGAGATGCCATGTCTGTCCACACTGTCGACAAAGGTTCAGGCAGTGCGTCATCCCATCCTAACTCCTCCTTCCATAAGCTCCGTAAGAATATTTTGGCATTAGACAGAATAGGTGCTATTAAACCGATGGGATCATAGAATCTGGCTATAGCGGACAGGATAGCGTTTGGTGGGTGGGCCGTCTGGCATTATTTGCGAAAAATTGAACAACAGGCTATCTGAAGTAGGATCCAATACAAGTCCCAACGCCTTCGCTATGTCCGTTCCATCCTGAAACTTGAGAAGCTTCTCCCTGTCTTCGTCCGGCTCCTCATGAAGCACCATATGCTCATTGGAGCACCATTTGCGTATGGGAAAGTGTCCTCTATGCAGGAGATCCTTTACTTGTCGCCGGATCACATTCACCTCTTAAATTGTGTCTCTACCAGACATGAGATCGTCCACGTAGAAATCCCTTCATACAACTTGAGCTCCTATAGGAAATGATGCCTCCTCGTCGTACGATAGCTGGTGCATGGCACGAATTGCCAAAAAAGCGGCGGGCTTTGTTCCATACGTCACGGTCTCCAGCTTGTACACCTTGATTTCATCAGTAGGCACTTCGCGCCAAAGGATGCATTGCAAATATTCATCCGGGTGAGACATCCGTACACAGCGATACATCTTGCAGATGTCTTCACAAAGTGCAATCTTGAAGAACCTGAACCGAACCAGTGTGTTGATTATTTTTGGATGAATGGTTGGACCCGCCATCAACAATTCATTGAGGGAACGCCCATCGTCCATCGAAGACAACACGAAGCTTCGTGCTGCTGCTGTCGAGTTTTTGAATGCAATGATGCGGCAAGAAAAACTGCGCCAATTTCTGTGTGTTAGGGGCCAAAGACATGTGCCCTAGGTCTAGATATTCCTGAAGGAACGCGCTATACTGAGCCTTTAGTGACGGATTTCTTAGCAACTTTGTCTCAAGACCTTTGAATCGACGAGGAGCGAGACAGAATGAGTCGCCAAGGGCCTCAAAACCAGCAGAAGCCAAAAGCCGAACAGAATATTGACCATTTTCCAGCCGAACACAGTTTTCCTTGAACAATCGCTCGCAGAGTGTATCCTCACTTGATGGAACTTCCTCCGATATGTAACAGTTTTCAAGCTCCCAAAAACGCTTCACAGCTTCAGACAGAGAATCCTCTTCTTCCTTTAGTATGCGCGGTCGAGCTGCCGCAGCCAGAGCGCAGCGATTGGTGATGTTGTTGGCCAGACCTCCAGAGACGATCCAACCAAGTTTGGTGTTCTGGAGCGACGGCAACCTTTCAGCCAACTGTATCTGTCCAACGCAGATCAAATCGAAAAATAGACCCGCCGCTATGAGCATATCGATTCGCTGATATTCTTAGGCAGATCCCAGCCAGCAGCATTAATGTCGCAATGCGGCTGATAGTCAGTGATCGTCATCGAATGACGATGATTTAGTTGTAGATGGCCAGCTAGACGGGACGTTATGAAATTGAGCTGAGATGCAGAATCAAAAGTCGTTCGACAGGGCACCAGCGTTCCAGCTCGATTCCTAACCAAAACGATGGCTGTAGCTAGCAACACGTAATGGTTTGGGATACTGGCAATAGGTGGAGGGTGAGGTAAGGAGGTCGAGCATGAAATTAATGCGGATGTTTGATTTTGAGGCTCGCTTACCCCTACCGTGGTTGGCGAGGATGCACGACCGAATCGCACTCAGATGAGCATTGATCTTATCGCTGAGCTCCCGAAGACTCCTGGCAGATCCCATCTCAACACCATGTAGCGCAAATATCGCCGTTACGTGTGCCTGGAAATGAAGGAGCTTGTTGTCGAAACGATTAGTAGGTAATTGTAAAGCTTTGGCATAGTTCGCATCGGATATTTCGAGGGAACGTATGGTTTCTAGTGCTACCCCGTCTAGGCTAGCACGAGGATACTGGAATTTTTCCAAATTACTTAGCTCCTGCTCATTTTCCACCACAGTTGAAAACATCGAGAAGAAATCTGGCCAGTGTGCGTAGTCTCCACTGAAGCGCGTCAATACCATATGCGGCAGCCTTGACCTCCGTGATGAAGTGTTGAAATGATGAGGCATGGCCGGTGAGTTTGCCTTGCCCAACTGCTTCTGCTGTGCAGCCAACTCGCGATTTAGTTTGGCATCCATCTCCAAATAAACCGCCGTAAAATTGGACCGCGCGTCGCCGTCGAGCACCATCAGATCGAGCCTTTCTAAGCTGGTCTGTGCAATGTTAAAATCAGCGTACATTGTTTCATTTTGCTTTATTCGCGCACGTAGATCAGCCTCGTCAAACTGAATTAGAAAGTCATCGGTAATAAATGTTTTCATAGCCAAGAGTTGGCGCTGGATCGACTTCGCCTTGGCTCTGTAAAAATCAACCTCACTAGGGCCAGCAGGCAAAGCATGACCAATGTCATGGTTTTCTGCCATTTTATTAGCGTCACAATAAGTTCACACACAAATCAGAGGCACTACTTAAGTTTTCAAAGGCAAAATATAACACCCTGTATGCGCGGGGCAGCTGAAGATCAAGTGACGAAAAACCAATGGTTCGATTTTAGTTCTTCTTTTGCCTTAGCTTCTCAGGGCTTTGCACTACGCTTGAACTAATAACACAAGCGCAACAAAAACCGTTTCTGGGCGGGGTGCTTCAACTCAGTTATGAAACCGATGTCCATATATATATAGAGATGTATATAGGCTTTTTAAACGCGAACTTTTCACCGAACTACAGCCAACTGCTGGTAGTTGCACGATGTAGCAATCACTGCTTTATATTTGCTTGCGCTTAAATGTGTGTGTTTTGTAAGTGTTGAGCTACTGAGCTTTTTCAGTAGCGTTGTTTTGCGAGGTATTAAAAGACGATGATTGTTCAGGTACTATTTCAAAGTTTACTGGACTTAAGCTTTATATATATGGTTTGTATTGAAAAATAGCGAAAGGTGTGAATTTGCTAGCGAGA
This sequence comes from Drosophila obscura, assembly GCF_018151105.1. Classification (NCBI taxonomy): domain Eukaryota; kingdom Metazoa; phylum Arthropoda; class Insecta; order Diptera; family Drosophilidae; genus Drosophila; species Drosophila obscura. The sequence continues at coordinate 1,568,361 of NW_024542848.1, read as the reverse complement.
GTATATGATGGGTCGATTGAAGACGCGGGGCCGGTTCAAGAGTTCAAGACCTTTGAAAGCGATATATTTATGCTATGAACGTATAGAACTTTTGGCAGGCAGATCACTGTGCCAGACAGCAAAACGTTTAATTACGGTGGTGATTGATCTTGAAGTGCATCTGCTGCGCACATGAGCCTCCCTCACAGCCTTCGTCGGCTGAAAAGTTTCGGGCAGGGCCAAATGACTCAAGAGCGCAGCGTCAGGTAGGCAATGTTGTGCGATTAGATTAGCTCTGCTCTCTTTGTGCTGCCATGGGCCGGCGCTTAGCCGAACATTCTCACCCCGTTGAAGAGCACGGGTCTTTAACATCCTTCTTTGGCAGCACTGTTGTTCTATTGTCTTCAGCACCGTCTTCAGCACCGCTACTCCGGACTTTATGTCTGACCCTATGCTGGGTCGAGTGAGGGGCCACTTTAGATGAGCTAACTGAAAATAGAGAAGCAGAAAGTGGAGCTGACGGAGAAACCTCTCCTGCAACTATCCATCCCAGTCTGGTCTTTTGAAAACGTGGCAGTCCAGTTCCCAACTTGATATTGCCAGCGCATAGAAGCTCGAAGAACAGAGCCGCTCCAATCAGAATATCAACTGGCTGGGGCTGGTAAAACTTCTGATCCGCCAGAGGTATGTTGGAGGGCATGTTCCAGCGATTAATGTCGAGGATACCGTTGGGTTGGTTACCCGTAATGGTTGGAGCAATAAGTGCCGTAATGGTCGCAGCATAGTTGGACGCGTGTGATTCCAGTTGGATATCAACGCAGCATCCTTCGGATATGGCACACTACTCGCCTGAGACCAGAAGCGGAAACTTCCGAGTCTTTCTTCTGTAGCTGCAACTGTTGAGCCAGACGAGAAGTGACGAAATGCACCTGCGATCCAGAATCGAGCAGGGCACGGCAAGGAATCAACATCCCAGAGCGCATCCTCACGCTGATTATGGTAGTGGGCAAAACCACGGCGTCCCGTGGATGACTCTGGGCCAAATGCGACGAGTCTGACGATGTTACGGCATGTTCACCGACAGAGGGTATCGCGGGAATTCGTTGAGTCCATGTTGATTTGAAGAGTTGAGGCAGAATGGCTTGAGAAGTGTAGGACGGAGACTCGAAATGAAGTAGTGTGTGATGCTTAGCACCACATGCTCGGCAGAATCGTGAACGACATTCACCTTGCTGATGGCCTGATCGGAGGCAGTTGGTGCATAGCGATAGCTCCTTAGCTTCCTGGAGCCGAAGTCGAGGAGAAAGGTTGCTGAACTAAGAACATCGATATATCGAATGCCCGGTATCGCCGCAGAGCGCGCAGGCAATCGGCTTTAAGGTAGTTGCAACCAGGAAGTGTTTCCGATTGCTATTGGTGTACATGTCCTTATCGTGCTCCTGAGTCTCCTACCTCTGGCATCTTTGCTCCAGAAAAGCGGTAAATTGCTGGCTTGTGGGTATGCTATCCATTGACGAGCATTCCTCCCACTTGGCTTGTGTGGCGCTGTCCACTTTCTGTAGCAGGCTATGTATCAGAATGCACTCAGCAATCTGCTCCTTTGTCCCCACACTCTGCAAGGCGCGCAGATTGGCATTTACAGTATCTGACAATGACCGGAGTTGGGACACAGAAGAGATCTCAATACGCTGCACACCCAAAATGTCGGTGACATGTGCCTAAAATATTAAACGCTTGTTATTGAATCGTTTGTTAAGAAGGTCTAGGGCGATGGGATAGCTGGCTTGGCGGAATTCTAGCGAAGAGATTGTGTCTAGAGCAGGTCCTTTCAGGCTGGATCGTAGGTGCTGCAGCTTCTCCACATTCGTTAGGTCAGAATCCTTGTCAATTATGGAGGCAAACATGCCCCAAAACGCGGCATATTGCACGTAGCCCCACTGAATTTGGGAAGCTTTAATTCCGGCTGGCGAGGCCGACTCTGCACTATGACTGTAGCTGGGGCCTCTCCAACATGGTCCGTCCGCATTGTTGAGCATTGGAGCATTGTGGGCTGCCGCTTGTTCAACTCCCGCTTCATGCTAATCTCCAGCATGACCACGCATTCGTCAAACTCCTCCCTCAATGGACTGCCGATCTCATCGAGATCAATCCTCTCCAGGGCATTATGGTGCTCGTTGAACGAAGCGACCAGATCCGCCAGCAACTTTAGTCGCACATTCAACTCCTCCTCACTGATTTCGCCAATCCTCTCCTTACCGACGGCAGTTTCCATTCTCCGTGCTGCCCCAACCATGGATTGCACCTTGCGCTTGTTGAATGCAGCTTCCGAATCGACGAACAATGGTGAGGGGGGCAAGATTGATGGGGTGCTATTAGAAGCCATCGTGTATGTTCAGCAGAAAAGCTGGGTTTAGAGTCACTGAGAGAGTGAAGGGGTTAATAGCCGGTGAATAGCCTCGAACAGTTTTACACGAACTGTACAATCGATGCAGCGTTCAAAACACACGGTCTTGCAGTTTTACAGATCAGCAGCGAGAACTAAATGGTTTGAAACGCACTGCACTTGTGCATCCGACAACAACAAAGGCATGCACACTGAGAGCACGAAACCGAAACTAAACAACAGCAAGCAAGCGACCGCAAAGCAGATGACGCGAGAACCGTTTCTGTTCCTTGTGCACAAACGACGAACCGAAAACCCGTGGTTCAAAGCGAATTAAACCAACCGACAAGTGTTATGGTTTTGTTTTGTTCGTGTTATAATCTATATATGTATATATATGTTTTAAATCACGTCGGGGTCACCAAATGTTGAGCTACTGAGCTTTTTCAGTAGCATTGTTTTGCGAGGTATTAAAAGACGATGATTGTTCAGGTACTATTTCAAAGTTTACTGGACTTAAGCTTTATATATATGGTTTGTATTGAAAAATAGCGAAAGGTGTGAATTTGCTAGCGAGAGTTTATGATGGGTCGATTGAAGACGCGGGGCCGGTTCAAGAGTTCAAGACCTTTGAAAGCGATATATTTATGCTATGAACGTATAGAACTTTTGGCAGGCAGATCACTGTGCCAGACAGCAAAACGTTTAATTACGGTGGTGATTGATCTTGAAGTGCATCTGCTGCGCACATGAGCCTCCCTCACAGCCTTCGTCGGCTGAAAAGTTTCGGGCAGGGCCAAATGACTCAAGAGCGCAGCGTCAGGTAGGCAATGTTGTGCGATTAGATTAGCTCTGCTCTCTTTGTGCTGCCATGGGCCGGCGCTTAGCCGAACATTCTCACCCCGTTGAAGAGCACGGGTCTTTAACATCCTTCTTTGGCAGCACTGTTGTTCTATTGTCTTCAGCACCGTCTTCAGCACCGCTACTCCGGACTTTATGTCTGACCCTATGCTGGGTCGAGTGAGGGGCCACTTTAGATGAGCTAACTGAAAATAGAGAAGCAGAAAGTGGAGCTGACGGAGAAACCTCTCCTGCAACTATCCATCCCAGTCTGGTCTTTTGAAAACGTGGCAGTCCAGTTCCCAACTTGATATTGCCAGCGCATAGAAGCTCGAAGAACAGAGCCGCTCCAATCAGAATATCAACTGGCTGGGGCTGGTAAAACTTCTGATCCGCCAGAGGTATGTTGGAGGGCATGTTCCAGCGATTAATGTCGAGGATACCGTTGGGTTGGTTACCCGTAATGGTTGGAGCAATAAGTGCCGTAATGGTCGCAGCATAGTTGGACGCGTGTGATTCCAGTTGGATATCAACGCAGCATCCTTCGGATATGGCACACTACTCGCCTAGACCAGAAGCGGAAACTTCCGAGTCTTTCTTCTGTAGCTGCAACTGTTGAGCCAGACGAGAAGTGACGAAATGCACCTGCGATCCAGAATCGAGCAGGGCACGGCAAGGAATCAACATCCCAGAGCGCATCCTCACGCTGATTATGGTAGTGGGCAAAACCACGGCGTCCCGTGGATGACTCTGGGCCAAATGCGACGAGTCTGACGATGTTACGGCATGTTCACCGACAGAGGGTATCGCGGGAATTCGTTGAGTCCATGTTGATTTGAAGAGTTGAGGCAGAATGGCTTGAGAAGTGTAGGACGGAGACTCGAAATGAAGTAGTGTGTGATGCTTAGCACCACATGCTCGGCAGAATCGTGAACGACATTCACCTTGCTGATGGCCTGATCGGAGGCAGTTGGTGCATAGCGATAGCTCCTTAGCTTCCTGGAGCCGAAGTCGAGGAGAAAGGTTGCTGAACTAAGAACATCGATATATCGAATGCCCGGTATCGCCGCAGAGCGCGCAGGCAATCGGCTTTAAGGTAGTTGCAACCAGGAAGTGTTTCCGATTGCTATTGGTGTACATGTCCTTATCGTGCTCCTGAGTCTCCTACCTCTGGCATCTTTGCTCCAGAAAAGCGGTAAATTGCTGGCTTGTGGGTATGCTATCCATTGACGAGCATTCCTCCCACTTGGCTTGTGTGGCGCTGTCCACTTTCTGTAGCAGGCTATGTATCAGAATGCACTCAGCAATCTGCTCCTTTGTCCCCACACTCTGCAAGGCGCGCAGATTGGCATTTACAGTATCTGACAATGACCGGAGTTGGGACACAGAAGAGATCTCAATACGCTGCACACCCAAAATGTCGGTGACATGTGCCTAAAATATTAAACGCTTGTTATTGAATCGTTTGTTAAGAAGGTCTAGGGCGATGGGATAGCTGGCTTGGCGGAATTCTAGCGAAGAGATTGTGTCTAGAGCAGGTCCTTTCAGGCTGGATCGTAGGTGCTGCAGCTTCTCCACATTCGTTAGGTCAGAATCCTTGTCAATTATGGAGGCAAACATGCCCCAAAACGCGGCATATTGCGCGTAGCCCCACTGAATTTGGGAAGCTTTAATTCCGGCTGGCGAGGCCGACTCTGCACTATGACTGTAGCTGGGGCCTCTCCAACATGGTCCGTCCGCATTGTTGAGCATTGGAGCATTGTGGGCTGCCGCTTGTTCAACTCCCGCTTCATGCTAATCTCCAGCATGACCACGCATTCGTCAAACTCCTCCCTCAATGGACTGCCGATCTCATCGAGATCAATCCTCTCCAGGGCATTATGGTGCTCGTTGAACGAAGCGACCAGATCCGCCAGCAACTTTAGTCGCACATTCAACTCCTCCTCACTGATTTCGCCAATCCTCTCCTTACCGACGGCAGTTTCCATTCTCCGTGCTGCCCCAACCATGGATTGCACCTTGCGCTTGTTGAATGCAGCTTCCGAATCGACGAACAATGGTGAGATGGCAAGATTGATGGGGTGCTATTAGAAGCCATCGTGTATGTTCAGCAGAAAAGCTGGGTTTAGAGTCACAGAGAGAGTGAAGGGGTTAATAGCCGGTGAATAGCCTCGAACAGTTTTACACGAACTGTACAATCGATGCAGCGTTCAAAACACACGGTCTTGCAGTTTTACAGATCAGCAGCGAGAACTAAATGGTTTGAAACGCACTGCACTTGTGCATCCGACAACAACAAAGGCATGCACACTGAGAGCACGAAACCGAAACTAAACAACAGCAAGCAAGCGACCGCAAAGCAGATGACGCGAGAACCGTTTCTGTTCCTTGTGCACAAACGACGAACCGAAAACCCGTGGTTCAAAGCGAATTAAACCAACCGACAAGTGTTATGGTTTTGTTTTGTTCGTGTTATAATCTATATATGTATATATATGTTTTAAATCACGTCGGGGTCACCAAATGTTGAGCTACTGAGCTTTTTCAGTAGCATTGTTTTGCGAGGTATTAAAAGACGATGATTGTTCAGGTACTATTTCAAAGTTTACTGGACTTAAGCTTATATATATATGGTTTGTATTGAAAAATAGCGAAAGGTGTGAATTTGCTAGCGAGAGTTTATGATGGGTCGATTGAAGACGCGGGGCCGGTTCAAGAGTTCAAGACCTTTGAAAGCGATATATTTATGCTATGAACGTATAGAACTTTTGGCAGGCAGATCACTGTGCCAGACAGCAAAACGTTTAATTACGGTGGTGATTGATCTTGAAGTGCATCTGCTGCGCACACGAGCCTCCCTCACAGCCTTCGTCGGCTGAAAAGTTTCGGGCAGGGCCAAATGACTCAAGAGCGCAGCGTCAGGTAGGCAATGTTGTGCGTAAGAGATTAGCTCTGCTCTCTTTGTGCTGCCATGGGCCGGCGCTTAGCCGAACAAAACACTCTGTGAAAACAATTAGATTGACTACAAATGCAAGTGTTCAATTGCAAAACGATGCTTCAGCAGATTGGTTTTCCAGACAACTGTTAGACATTGGTAATGGCATACTTCCCGTTGACAATTCTGGCTTCGTTCGTTCGTTCCTCGTTCGTTCTCTTTCGTAGTGACCAGACGTGTTTTTGTTTTGCGCTCCGCATTTTCCTTTTGTTTAACTTAAACAGCCGGTGTTTTTTATCTATAATTTAACTCTCTTACTAACTTACATTAAAATCATTCTTTTACCGCGGGTGCATGCCTGTTAATTGTGTAAAAACACAACTTATTTAATAAATTTTGTGCGTCGGTTAGTCGTGTGTTTGTGCTGTTGCTTTTCGTAAGTACGCCCTCTCATTACATTTAGCCGCTCTTTGTCGTAGTTATTGCCTTCTATCACTCTCTCTATCACCTAACTCTCAATAACTGTTCTTTCGCTCTCGCTCTTGTAACCTTTTGTGCAGTAACGCTCTCAATTATAAGCTGTTGCTGCAACCACTCTCCTCTCTCTCTTTTTTTTCCGATTTCGCTTTAAGCATTGCTCTAAGCATTTGCTCTGCACAGTGGTCTGATTGCTATTTGTTTTGAACTTTTTTTTCCCGAAGTAAAAAAAAAATAAAAGACATAAATATGGAATTTTCTGTCGTCTGTGCCAAAAAAACCTGCAAGAAGCAGATCACCCATGACCAGCCCAATATCCCCTGCTGGCTTTGCGAAAGCGTAGTGCACGCAAAATGTGTAGGGATCTCGGGCCGTGTAGGAGACGCCATTTCCCAAAACAACGGCCTACATTATAGTTGTGAGGAATGCCGTGCTATGGAAAACGACATGCGTTCGTTCATGAGGCAGACGCGGAGTGGCTTCAAAGAGCTGATCGTAGGCTTTAAACAGCAATATGATCGGCTCTTGGCCATGAACACTCAGTTCAGCAGTTTACAGCTGCTGGCTGAATCTCCGAGGCGCAAGAAGTCTACTCCGCGGGACTTGCAAGTGCCGACTGCCTCATGTCCGCCGGCATCTGAAAAACTTACTCCGACCACTCCCTTAGTGCAGCAGTTGATTACGTTTGCTACTCCAAGGGCAACGATCGCTGCTGGTGATGCAGATTCGGGAGCCGAATGCGTCACTTCGGAGAGTATGCAGTTAGAAATGTCTGTAGAGTCCGTGTCCATCGAGTCCGCACCCAACCCCTTAACTATCCCCTCAGTTTTGCTCCCACCAGCTAATAGATGTCCAGGACCACCGGATACTGCCATCACAGGTACTAGGCCTGTGGTGCCAAAACCACTGGTGGGAGTCCCACCAAAGCGACAAGTTTTTGTCTCGCGGCTAGCCCCTGACCTCACATCCAATGATGTGACCGCTTTTATACAAAGCAAAATAAAAGCCGTCGGCTTAAAGGTGGAAAAATTTAACTTTTCTTACGCCAGGGAGATATCTTCCTTCAAGATAAGCGTCTCCCCAACTCAATTTGAAACCATTTGTTCCGCCAAGTTTTGGCCAGAGCATTTGGTGGTTAAAGAGTTTAAGCCTAAGAAAAAGAATAGGCCCCCCATTACTCTTCCTAGCATTCAGACCAGTGCTCCATCTCCATCCTCATCTTCCACCTCAACTTCTACCCATCCAAAAAACTAACTTCCTCTCTTTTAGTTACCTACCAGAATGCTAGAGGCTTGCGTAGTAAGCTCAGCACTCTTTTCCTTGAGAGTCTCGCATTCTCGTCCCACGTTATTGTGTTCACCGAGACCTGGTTAAAGCCGGACATCCTTAGTTCCGAAGTTTTGGCAGGTCGGTACACAATTTTTAGAAATGACCGTTCGTCTCGACGTGGAGGTGGGGTCCTTATTGCAGTGGACTCAAATTTCACGTCGGAACATTTCATGGTCCAGGTTCAACAAGACCTGGAATTCCTGTGCGTAAAACTGATTCTCCCAGGCTTTTCCATTTTCATTACTTGCTCGTATATTCCACCTTCCTCGGATATCTTAATATACGAGCATCACCTGACCGCTTTAAAAACTGTTTCTTCCTCGCTATCAGATAAAGACCATATGATAGTTCTTGGTGATTTTAATTTGCCAGGTGCTGTTTGGTCTTCGGTAAACGAGTCTAATAATCTTGTGCCCATGTCACGACATGACTTTATCGACGGCTTGCTAGACCTATCCCTGTCTCAAGTCAACCATGTGAAAAATTCCTTGGGTCGATTGCTTGATCTGTGCTTTGTCTCGGATCCGACCATAGCGTTGTTAACCCGAGCCCTTCCGCTCAGTATACCTGAAGACTCCTACCATCCTACATTCGAAGTGTCAGTCGATATTGGCCCTACTGTATTGGATCGAATGAGTAGGCTATCTGAACGTGTCCGCTGCTTTCGTAAAGCCGAGTTTACGAAGCTTAATAACCTTATTAGGGATTTTGATTGGTCCGCTCTGTACTTGTGCACTGACGTTATGAAAGGCACACACATTTTTTACAATGTACTTGACACATTTTTTGATTCTTGTGTCCCACTTTCTTGTCCGGTTAGATCTGGAAAGCCTCCTTGGTTTACCAAGTAGTCTAATCCAGTCTAGTCCAGTCTAAAAAATTTAAAATCAAGACTTTATAAAAAATTTCGAGAAGTTGGTTCTCCCTCTTCGCTTTCTCACTATGTAATAGCTCGGTCAAATTTCTCCGTTCTTAACGCTCAATGCTATAAGAACTACCTATCTCGATGCAGGATACGATTTTCACAGGACCCTAAACAGTTTTACAGCTTCGTAAATAGTAAGCGTAGAACGTCCGTACATCCATCCTCGTTATCTTTTCTCAATATGTCAGCAAACAATGATCAGGCAATTGCCGATCTTTTTGCCAAATTTTTCCAAACAACCTATTCTCATGAAAGCTACTCTGGTCAGCCGTATCCATACAGTTTACCAAGGTCGAATGGCATCTTCAGCCCCTTGTTAAATGAAAGCTCACTGCTTCATGATCTTCGACTAGTTAAGCCGGTGTTTTCACCAGGTCCCGACGGAGTTCCCGGCTGTGTACTCAGGTACTGTGCCGACGCTCTGTGTGGACCCTTGCTTAAACTATTCACCCTATCCATTAACTCTTCATGCTTCCCCCCCATCTGGAAGGAATCTTTTATTATTCCGCTCCATAAGAAAGGTAGCAAGTCTGATGCAAATAATTATAGGGGTATATCTAAGTTATCCGCTATTCCTAAAATGTTTGAAAAAATTTTAACTCCGCACTTGCAACATCTCTGCAAATCACTTATATCTCCGTCCCAACACGGATTTATAAGGCGACGATCAACAACCACAAATTTATTAGAGTTTACCTCTTTTATCATTAAAGGCTTTCAAGGTAACTTGCAGACGGATGTCATTTACACTGATTTTAGTAAAGCATTTGATTCTGTAAACCATTCCCTTTTAGCACAAAAACTTGACCTTTTAGGGTTTCCGCCTAATCTTTTGAGATGGATTTCTAGCTACCTTTGTTCTAGGTCTCAAAGAGTCCTCTTCAAAAACTCCTTCTCTTCACCTGTTAAGGTTACTTCTGGAGTACCACAGGGCAGCCATCTAGGCCCCCTACTATTCACACTCTTTATTAATGATCTGTCTTCAGTATTAACAAACTCTCGAGTACTCATGTATGCGGATGATGTTAAACTTTGTGTCCAGTATAAGGACATTTCATTTCACTCTCGCTTGCAATCCGATCTCAATAACTTTCAATCATGGTGTTGTGCAAATATGTTACACCTAAATGCCTCGAAATGCAAAGTAATGACATTTCATCGCTCCAGCCCCCTATTGGCTCCTTATAGCCTCTGCGGTGGTTCTCTTGAGAGAATTACCTTGGTTGATGATCTTGGTGTTAAATTAGACCCAAAGTTGAAGTTTTCTGAACACATTTCTACCATGGTAAATAAGGCCATGGGTGTGCTTGGGTTTATAAAGAGGTGGTCAAAGGAATTTGACGACCCCTATATAACGAAGACTCTCTATATCTCGCTTGTTCGTCCGATTTTAGAATACGGCTCTTGTGTATGGTGCCCCCAGTACAAAGTACACCAGGACCGTATAGAATCAGTCCAGAAAAACTTTTTACTTTTTGCTCTGCGTTGCCTTAACTGGGATGCAGGTGTGAGACTGCCATCTTATCCTCGTAGATTGCTTTTAATAAACCTTCCAACCTTAGTTAGTCGTAGAAAAATGCTTGGTGTGATTTTTATGCACAACCTGATCAAGGGTGATGTAGATAGCCCTGACTTGTTGAGCCGCATAAACTTTACGATTCCTCAATTCCCTCTACCACATAATATCAACTACTAATTCCCTTCCTCTTCTTAAATCACTAATACTAACATACCTTTCCCGTAATTAGTTATATTTTTTAGCTATCATTGCATGCTTAGCTCTTTGAGTTGTGTTTAGCTCTAATTTTCCTCGAATTTTAGTCTAACACCTATCTTTCCTGCATGCTCGCGATCGGTTCGGTAACACGCGTCGCGCGTCATGCGGCAGCGCCCCTCGGTCGGTTGGGCGGGAGGAGGGCTGCGTTTCTGCCTGGGTTCCGCGCGTAACAGGCTTCGGCTTAGTGTCGCATGGGCCACTTGATGGTGCAGTCATTGCATATCAACGTCCAGACAAAAAAAAAAAAATAACGCTTCCAAATAATTTTTGCACTTTTGTGTCATCGAAGGAATACTTGATTCAGAGCGTGTTTCCAAATATTGTACAAAATTATAGAAACCATGACTGGTTGAGGGAAAGAGCAATTTTGGCCGGAACAAATAAAGATGTCAATGAGATCAACGCATCTATTTTGAATTCCATCCCAGGAGAAATGGTTGCGTATAGGTCGATTGATACAATTATCAATCAAGATGACAACTTCATGCCAACGTTCAAGGTAATTAAATCGTTTTGTTTATGCAAATTGTACGTTTGTTCTCATTCTATCATATATTTTATTCAGATTCAAGGCCAAATATACCATCGAGCTGGCTCTTTGTTACCTTTCGACAACGCAGACCACCAATTTTTGCAATTATATTTTATCGGGAACGCGGAAGACGAAGCTGATCGTCGGTGTGCCATAATTACCAACACGCGAAGACAAATTATTTTCGATTTGCAAAATATGTTCCATGAGCACAACGAATTGGCGAACATGCAAGGCGTTTCAATGCACAAACAGTTGACGAAGTGGCAATAGTCATAGTTGGTGAGCAATTTAATAATCGTGATATTGTGCTTCAGCGTAGAAATGAACAACTTGAACGTGTATCCGAGACTCATCGCTGTTATGATGCACTACAATATCCCATATTGTTTTGGAGCGGACAAGATGGCTATAATTTCAACATTAAAATGATAAATCCAGTAAACGGTCGAGAAGGAACAAAGAAAGTTAGTGCTATGAATTATTACGCATACAGGCTGCAGATACGGCAAAATCAAGACAACCACATAATGAGGTGTAGAGTACTTTTCCACCAGTATATTGTTGACATATGTATATGCAAAAATTGAATCGGAACGGTTAAATTTTCTTCGATTCAACCAAGTCAAATTACGTTCCGAAGAGTATATTCATTAGCGTGATGCCATTAACAACGATGGTAATGCACAAAACGTTTGAACTATGATAATATTACCGTTCGTATGTTGGAAGTCCACGTCATATGTTTGAGTACGTGCAAGATGCGATGTCATGCGTTACGGTCGACCAGACCTCTTCATCACCTTCACGTGTAATCCGCAATGGGAAGAAATCTCGGATTATTGATTGTTGGCCAAACATCGAAAGATCGCCATGATTACTATTTACGAAGCTGTAAAACTGTTTAGGGTCCTGTGAAAATCGTATCCTGCATCGAGATAGGCAGTTTTTATAGCATTGAGCGTTAAGAACGGAGAAATTTGACCGAGCTATTACATAGTGAGAAAGAGAAGAGGGAGAACCAACTTCTCGAAATTTTTTATAAAGTCTTGACTTTAAATTTTTTAGACTGGATAACTCCTTGGTAAACCAAGGAGGCTTTCCAGATCTAACCGGACAAGAAAGTGGGACACAAGAATCAAAAAATGTGTCAAGTACATTGTAACCCTGTCATTGTAAAAAATGTTTGGGGAGCGAGAAGGAAAAATGGTTGCCTTTCGGTTGTTGGAAGGAAGGGAGGGGAAGCAACTGAAAATAACGTCAGTGCTACAAGTCGCAACAGAGCGGACCAATCTTTAAAATCGTCTGCCACGATAAATTAATTTTAGCTTCACTGGTGAAACTCGGCTTTACGAAAGCACCGGACACGTTCAGACAGCCTACCCATTCGATCCCAATACAGTAGGGCCAATATCGACTGACACTTCGAATGGTAGGATGGTAGGAGTCTTCAGGTATACCTGAGCGGTAAGGGCGTCAACGCTATGGTCGGATCCCGAGACAAAGCACAGATCAAGCAATCGACCCAAGGAATTTTTCACATGGTTGACTTGAGAACAGGGTAGGTCTAGCAAGCCGTCGATAAAGTCATGTCGTGACATGGGCACAAGGTTATTAGACTCGTTTACCGAAGACCAAACAGTACCTGGCAAATTGAAATCACCAAGAACTATCATATGGTCTTTATCTGATAGCGAGGAAGAAACAGTTTTTAAAGCGGACAGGTGATGCTCGTATATTAAGATATCCGAGGAAAGTGGAATATACGAGCAAGTAATGAAAATGGAAAAGCCTGGGAGAATCAGTTTTACGCACAGGAATTCCAGGTCTTGTTGAACCTGGACCATGAAATGTTCCGACGTGAAGTTTGAGTCCACTGCAATGAGGACTCCACCTCCCCGTCGAGACGAACGGTCATTCTAAAAATTGTGTACCGACCTGCCAAAACTTCGGAACTAAGGATGTCCGGCTTTAACCAGGTCTCGGTAAGCACAATAACATGGGACGAGAATGCGAGACTCTGAAGAAAAAGAATGATGAGCTTACTACGCAAGCCTCTAGCATTCTGGTAGGTAAATAAAAGAGAGCAAGTTAGTTTTTTGGATGGGTAGAAGTTGAGGTGAAAGATGAGGGTAAAGATGGAGCACTGGTCTGACTACTAGGAAGAGTTATTCTTTTTTTAGCCTTAAACTCTTTGACGACCAAATACTCCGGCCCAAACTTGGCGGAACAAATGGTGTCAAATTGAGTCGGGGAGACGCTTATCTTAAAGGAAGATATCTCCCTGGCATAAGAAAAGTTAAACTTTTCCACCTTTAAGCCGACGGCTTTTATTTTGCTTTGTATAAAAGCGGTCACATCATTGGATGTGAGATCAGGGGCTAGCCGCGAGACAAAAACTTGTCGCTTTGGTGGGACTCCCACCAGTGGTTTTGGCACCACAGGCCTAGTACCTGAAACTGAGGGGATAGTTAAGGGTGCGGACTCGATGGACACGGACTCTACAGATGTTTCTAACTGCATACTCTCCGAAGTGACGCATTCGGCTCCCGAATCTGCATCACCAGCAGCGATCGTTGCCCTTGGAGTAGCAAACGTAATCAACTGCTGCACTAAGGGAGTGGTCGGAGTAAGTTTTTCAGATGCCGGCGGACATGAGGCAGTCGGCACTTGCAAGTCCCGCGGAGTAGACTTCTTGCGCCTCGGAGATTCAGCCAGCAGCTGTAAACTGCTGAACTGAGTGTTCATGGCCAAGAGCCGATCATATTGCTGTTTAAAGCCTACGATCAGCTCTTTGAAGCCACTCCGCGTCTGCCTCATGAACGAACGCATGTCGTTTTCCATAGCACGGCATTCCTCACAACTATAATGTAGGCCGTTGTTTCGGGAAATGGCGTCTCCTACACGGCCCGAGATCCCTACACATTTTGCGTGCACTACGCTTTCGCAAAGCCAGCAGAGGATATTGGGCTGGTCATGGGTGATCTGCTTCTTGCAGGTTTTTTTGGCACAGACGACAGAAAATTCCATATTTATGTCTTTTATTTTTTTTTACTTCGGGAAAAAAAAGTTCGAAACAAATAGCAATCAGACCACTGTGCAGAGCAAATGCGTAGAGCAATGCTTAAAGCGAAATCGGAAAAAAGAGAGAGAGGAGAGTGGTTGGAGCAACAGCTTATTAGTGAGAGAGTTACTGCACAAAAAGTTACAAGAGCGAGAGCGAAAGAACAGTTATTGAGAGTTAGGTGATAAAGAGAGTGATAGAAGGCAATAACTACGACAAAGAGCGGCTAAATGTAATAAGAGGGCGTACTTACGAAAAGCAACAACACAAACACACGACTAACCGACGCACAAAATTTATTAAATAAGTTGTGTTTTTACACAATTATCAGGCATGCACCCGCGGTAAAAGTATGATTTCAATGTAAGTTAGTTAGAGAGTTAAATAATAGATAAAAAACACCGGCTGTTTAAGTTAAACAAAAGGAAAATGCGGAGCGCAAAACGAAAACATGTCTGGTCACTACGAAAGAGAACGAACTGGCCTTTAACGAACTTTAATCCCTCTCACGCATGCGCGTCTTTACTTTATACACCTAACTAATCCTATCCTCTTCCTTCTTTTCTTCAGCAACGGAATCCCGCTCTCACCGATACTGTCCTACACCATAGAGCCTCCTTGGAAAGCCGATAGATGGCGCTTCGACCCAGCCCTGGACCAAACTATCGCTGAGGTGGGACTGGAACAACACTAAATAAAGCGTTTGGAAAACTTCATTCTCAATTAACATATGCATTAATATCAGGATAAAGAAAGGCAAGAAGCATGGTTAGATTATTTGTAATTGGTGCTGCTCGCTCAGTTTGAAAGTTGAAGCATCGCTTAGGAGATGGAAAGGCATTCCAGGGACGATAAATTAGAAGTTGCTGTTACCGCCGCTGGACTATTGCTTCCGCTCACGCGCCAGGGGGGGGGCCGCCGTTCGCAATACGTGTGTCACCCTCCTAAAATAGTCTTAAGCAACGCACACAATTAATTAAGAACTCTCGATCAACAACTCGACACATTCTTGTCCACACTATAATTTAAAACACCCCACCTCTTGGGACATTTCGCAATCGACGGCCTACATAAGAAATATAATTTGCGTTATTTCACAATAAGTCAAGCTAGCATAAAATTATCGACCTACCGGCCCAAATTCAGCAAGCACCCTTCGCCAGGCCGAGTTCGCAAAACCTCATTTCGAAACCCAATTCCCAACTGCAGCCTCAGCTAAAAACACTCTCATCAAACCACACTAACCAACTAAGCAATTGTCAATGAAGCACCAAGCTTCGACCCACTTACCACGCCCCACAATTATTGTCACCCAATAATCAAAAGTTAGCAATAAGCAATTATTTCCGGGTCTCAGGTGTGATCGCCAGCTGCATAAAAGGGCCAAGATCATCCGAAAGAGCAGGCAATCCATCAGCCCGAACACAAGACACTGCACTACGCAGTCCCTCAGTCACACACCCAAGACACTGCACTACGCAGTCCGCCAGCGCACCATTCAACTACGAGTCAAAGTAGCAACGTAAAAGAATTAAAGTGAATGAAAAAGAAAAGGACCCTGGACAGACTGATGCATACCTCAACCTGAAATAGGACCTCACACTCTTTAGTAAAGTACCAAAAGGAATATTGTGAGAGAGGTGATGTGCTGTGCTAGCATTTGCAGTCGAAAGCGTACCTGTGTTCGCTATTGTAAATGAATTTCCCGCATGAGAGCTCCACGCCTGCGTTTTTGTTTTGGAAGAATGGCAGCTTGTGCTAACGAGGCCTCCGAGCGCTTTATATGAGGTGTAGCTATCGATTTAACTATGCATAAGACCTGCCGATATACTGGCAGGCATATCTGCGTCAAAGCTAAGGGATAGGCCACTCCCGCTGTTTGCAATACGGGCTACGCTGCTCTCATTATCATCATCCTGAGCATCTACATAGTTGTGATCATCTTCGATGGTGGAGTCCAAATTATTTGGCTATTGCTGAAGCTGCTGTTGGGACCTGTAAAATATATATGAAATTTCTGTTTATTTCCTCACGGAACCATACCGACTTTTTCTGATAGATTTGAGGCTGAATGGCTATCAAGAGTTTTTAAAAGCTATTGAAACTAGTTTATAATAAAAAAAAAGAGGATCGTTTTTAATAGGTAATGTTTGCACAATTTATTCTTATTAGTACGGGGAGGTAGGCGTCAGTATGATGACCGATACAAATAAAAGCGATTCGATGGCTATGAAGATTATTTCATGACTAACTCCAAGGGCAGATGGACCGAATCGCCCTATGCAGCAAGTCTTGGAAGAGAGTGAGGGTTAGCGTTGGAATGGGAGCAGCTCGGGCAGATGCTAAGCCAAGCACGTACGTCATATGGAGCGCGAGAGACGAGCTTAGATTCTGAAACAGCAACAACAAAGCGAAGACAACAGTATAGACAGACGAAAGAACGAAAGGCTGCCAGCGTCAAATACATATATATTTTTTTTGTATAATTTATTATTGGGTAACTGTAGGGTAACAGTAGATGGAAGAGTGCCTGAAACCTGCGGGACTGCCCCGACGCTTTGCTTCGCAGCGGACTGGCGGGTCGATTTAGACCCCTCCTTCCATGCCATTGCGCATCCAATCGAGCTCCCTCAGCTTCCGCATATCCTCTGAATGCTCACTCAGATACTCGGGACCTGTAATCTTCGCTGCGTAGCATCTTGAGCTCCAACGAGATTTCCCTAGCTTCCTCGGCTAGGTCCACCACTAGAAGCATTCAAGCGATGACCAGAGCCACATCTTCCGAGATGGTTCGAAAGTACCTCAAGGTAGCGGATTGCTCTCGAAGATGTGATCTCGACGGAGCCAACTCGCACCGTCGCAACCTCCACTTTCTTGCGGCTGGAAATCAACACCGCTTCCGTCTTCTGTTCAGCCAGCCTTAGGCCCACTGATGTCAGCCACTATTGGATCACGACCACCGCTTGGTTACACACACCTGGCCACCACTTCTCCGAGGTGCTTGGCTACCACTACATACTGTCCAAGTATCGCTAGGAAGTTGGAGCTTGAGGATAGCATCATACATTACGTTCCAGAAGGTCGGGCGGAGGACAGAGCCTTGGGGAACGCCGCATGTGACCTGGTTCTCCACGGTGCCGTGGTCGGTGTCGTACAACAGCCTCCGGCATTCGTTTAAAAGTGAAAAGCCTCAAATCTATCAGGAAACGTTATTTCTGTTTCTTGAGGAAAAAAAAACTCGGATTTGATCGACTAGTGTAATTTGCATTATTTCTGTTTTAAATTCAAATTATTGAGTTATATATTTACTGTCATCGAAGAAAAACTTAAACATATAAAAAATTAATTTGTTTACTTTTATGTATACAAAAAGAATAATATTTATTTTAAGTTAGGTTGACCCGGACGGCCCTCATGGGGCCACGCATAGGCAGATATGGCCCTTAGTTGTCCGGATGGGTTGGGGGGGTGTGAATGAACCTTCTTCATTGTTGTGAGGTTTCAAAGTCCTTGAGGATCGAGGTGTTTTTCGCGAAGGCAAGTAGTTCCCCTGGTGTCTTTATAGAGGCCTCTTCCAGTGATGCCATCACCGGGGTACCCAGGTATTTTCTTCTTGCCCTTGATAGCGCCGGGCAGCTGCATATGAGGTGTTCCAGGGTTTCGATAGCCCCTTCTTCATCGCATTCCCTGCAGTTACCACTGCTGGTGATGCATAGTTTAACTGCGTGTGCTGCAGTCAGACAGTGACCTGTGAGTATTCCCACTAACATTCTGCAGTCCTTCCGTGGCAGGTGCAGTAAGTAGTGGCTAAGTTTACCATTGCACTCCTTGCACATGGTTTTCGAGATTCTGCAGGTGGTGGTACTCTTCCAACTGCTTCTGGCCTTCTTGTCCGCTCGTTTCTCCAGAGCGCATTGTAGGGTTCTAAGGGAGACAGGCACGTTCTCGGTTCTGTCAATGACCAACCCGACGCCTTCCTTAGCCAGTATATCCGCTGTCT
Source organism: Drosophila obscura (assembly GCF_018151105.1). Lineage (NCBI taxonomy): Eukaryota > Metazoa > Arthropoda > Insecta > Diptera > Drosophilidae > Drosophila > Drosophila obscura. Next base: position 1,550,120 of record NW_024542848.1, on the reverse strand, counting down.
CGTTACCTTCGATGCCCTGGTGGCTGGGAACCCAATAGATCCGCCGTGCTTAGGTAGTCTAATGCCTCTCTGCTCACCAGGACGTTTTCTGGAATTGACTGCTGACGACTGCATGGATCTTATCACCACCTGGCTGTCCACGAACAGGTTTACGACGCCGTGTGAACGATCGATGGACTGAGCTGCCTCCGCCACTTTCCGTATGGCGTAGACTTCCGCCTGGAATATGCTGCATTGGCCCGGTAGCTTATAGGACAGCCTTATCTCAGAGTCTGTACAGTATATGCCCGCTCCTACTCCTCCTTCCATCTTGGAGCCGTCGGTGTAGATGTTGAGGTGTTGAGTCTGATCCCGACCCCTTTTCCAGTCGTCGGGTCCCATAAATGAGATTGTCTTTACATCCAGGCAAGTTTGGGGGATCATGTAGTCAGATATACTCGTCACATCTCGGCCAATTGAACTGTGACCGAATCCTTGTAGAGACATGTTTCCTGATGCTACTAGGCGTTGTGCCGCTCTTTCCTGCAGTCAGTTGAGCGTAGATGTACAGAGGGTCAAATCCGATTACGGTTTCGAGTGCTTTTGTTGGGGTTGTCCTCAGCGCCCCCGTAATGCAAAGCAGTGCCTGCCGCTGGGTCCTTTCCATAAGCTTATTGTACGTCGTCTTTTCTGTCGCTTGCCTTCATACTAAGACTCCAGCAGAGTCGGTCGCACCACCGAGATGTAGATCCACTGCATTAGAGAAGGTGACAGGGCTCATGTTCTGCTAAGCATCTTCTTGGATGCATATAGCGCAATGGTGGCCTTCTTCACCCTTTCCACTACATTGGGCCTCCATGCCAGCTTGCTGTCCACTACTATGCCGAGGTATTTGACTTGTGCTTTCGGGGTCAGCCTGGTTTTATCAATTTTCAGGGGGATCCATGCCGGTACCTTGTATCTCTTGGTAAAGAGGATGAGGTCCGTATTGTCCGCGTTAATACTGAGTCCTACTTTTTCCGCCCACTCACATATCTCCCTGAGTGTTGATTCCATTATGGCTTAGAGTCTATGGCTTAGAGTCGATGGACATACTCCCGTAATAATTATCCTTATGTCATCTGCCTAAGCTGTTATTTTTGGGGCTTTCCTCTCGAATCTGGTCGTCGAAAACCAGGTTCCACAGGAGGGGCGAGAGGACTCCACCCTGAGGTGTGCCTCTGTATGCCCCTTTCACCATGGAAGCGGTGCCCCACTCTGAATACATCTTCTTTATCTAGAGGTTGATTGCGGGATGCGTGTTGGTCGCTTCTAGGCGGTCCATTATTGCGTTGGTATTCACGTTATTGAATGCTCCGGATATGTCTACGAACACTCCTAGAGCATACTTCTTATTTTGAAGGGCATTTTCGATGGTGGCTACTATCGAGTGCAGTGCCGTCTCTACCGATTTCCCTTTGGTGTAGGCATGCTGGTTGGTTGACATTCGCCCCCCTACATCGTTTCTGATGTGTAGATCCAGCAGCTTTTCTAGTGTTTTGAGTAGAAACGAGGTGAGGCTTATCGGTCTGTAGTCATTGGGGCTCTTTCCTGCCTTTGGAAGGAAGACAATCCTAGAGGTCCTCCATTGAATAGAGATATAGCCCGTGCTCAGGCAAGCTGAGTATATTTCAGAGAGCCATGGGGTGATCACGTCTTTGGTCGCCTGTAGCATGGCTGGAAATATACCGTCTAGTCCAGGTGCTTTCGTACCCACAAAGGAGTCTATAGTCCAGTGGATTCTCCTAGACGATATGAGACCCGTTGGGGGATGCTGTTCCTCAGTTGCTAGGTCCTGATGCGTTGTAGCGTCAGCAACCTCGGTGCATCCTGGAAAGTGAGCTTCCATTAGTGCTGTTATGGCTTCTTCACTGCCCTCAGTCCACTGTCCATCGTTTCGCTTGAGCTGACTCTGTATGGTAGGTTGCTTTGATAGCAGCTTGCGGAGTCTAGCCGTTTCTGGGACTTTCTCGATATTGGAGCAGAAGTTCCTCCAAGAGTTTCTTTGTGCCCTTCGTATTTCTTTCTTGTACTCCCTGAGTAGGATTATGTATTCCTCATTGATAATCTCATCGCTCGCCTGTTTGGCGATTTTGAGGAATTCTTTGAGGTTGTTTCTTTGGAGCGATAGGTCCCGGTTCCACCAGAGTGGTTTGGTCCTCTTTTTCGTTCTCGAGGGTGGGCACGATGCGTGGTACGCATCCAGTAGTTCTTTGGATAGGGTCTCCAGGGACGTTTCTATGTCTTCCGGTGATTTCACTGTACCCGGACGATTCGCGAGCTTCGAGGTAACTGTCTTACTGTCTAAGCTTTTCCCAGTTTGTGTTCCGGGGGTTTCTATATCTGTGGAGAGTGTTCAAATTCGCACTTAAACTGAATTTACTTGAGAAGGATGGTCTTTCAAGGACTCTCCAGCCGGATACCAAAGTACTCTTCCCGTCACGAATTTTAAATCTAGCACGTTTGAAGAGGTGGGACCTACGAAGGTGTATTCCTCTCCTACGTTTTCTACTAAAAGGTTAGTTGATAGTATGAAGTCTAGAAGTGACTCCTACCTCTATCGTTGATGTCGGGGCTTCCCCACACGTTGTGATGTGCGTTTGCGTCCGTACCGACGAGAAGTTGCTGGTCTTTCGGGCTGGCTTCCGCCACTAGATGCCTCAACTCTTCAGGTGGAGCTGGCCTGTCGTGTGCCATGTAGCAGGAAGCTACCATCAGGCGCCTTTCCTTACTTTCTAGCATCACCACGGTCAGATCATCAAGGCTGTAATGAGACATAAGGTGAGCATGGATTCCCTTTTGTACGAGTACGGCGGTTATGTTCCTGCTTACCGATGGTGGATAGAAAACGTTAAAATTTGAGGACTTTAGTCCGGCCACAGCATTGCCTAATGCAACCGATGGCTCCTGGACTAAGGCTATATCGGCGGGCCCTTGCTCCATGGCAAAGAGGAGCTTCGCCGACGCAATTCTACTTTTGTGGAGGTTGAGCTGCAGCACACTCAACATGTGCGTCTGGCTCAGCTCGGCTGGACGGGTTGACTACTACATCCCCCACGTCATCTTCCCGAATCTTGGGTACAGCAGGTCCTCTGCCTCCTTGCTGATCTGGATGATCGCACTCTGGCCCCCCTCATTGGGTAGTGGGCTCCCGATGTGCAGTATCCTCCAGTTCGCCGTTGGCACATCAGGGTTCTGCCGCTGTAGTAGCTTCAGCGCACGGTCCCCTTGGATTGCGATGGGGAAGAGTACCTTTGCCTTTGGTATGGAAGGGATTAGCTCCCTGTCCACCTCCTCCAGTTTGGCCCCCTCCCACAACACTTCTAGTTGGCAGACCATTTGCGACAAACCACTTTAGTGTGGGGTCGTCAATACATTTGAGTATTTTGACCCCGACCACTGACCTTTGCTTTCCGCTGGGATTTCTTCACCTGTCTGGGTGTGGAGCCTGCCACCTTGGGCGTTGCCGCTTGCTCACCGGAGTGTCCTTGATGGCACTCTCGGTCGAGCGTTGCCTTTTGGGTGGCTCTTGCGTAGCCCATCCTTGATGCTCTGTGCGTGAGCTGGTCTGGTTGGGACACGCAGCTCCAGATTGCCGCTCCACCGTTTGAGCTTTGCTGCCAGACTCCGTCGTGTTTGCTCGCATACGGCTCGCTAAGTATAGCTAGGTCTATATTCTGCTCCAGGACTGTTTGAGCAGCGACTGTATGTCAGCATGTGTACGTGTGACGTATGCAATCTCATTTTACACAGGCAAGTCATACATGCACATTAGGGCGGGGTCAATTTGTTCGGGTCAACTGCGTGAACGAAAGTCGTTTCGTTCTCTTTCATAGTGACCAGACGTGTTTTTGTTTTGCGCTCCGCATTTTCCTTTTGTTTAACTTAAACAGCCGGTGTTTTTTTTTTATCTATAATTTAACTCTCTAACTTACATTAAAATCAATTTTTACCGCGGGTGCATGCCTGATAATTGTGTAAAAACACAACTTATTTAATTAATTTTGTGCGTCGGTTAGTCGTGTGTTTGTGTTGTTATACCCGTACTCAAAAAAGAGTTAAGGGGTATACATATTAGATTTGTGGTAAAAGTGGATGTGTGTAACGCAGAGAAGGAAACGTTTCCGACCCCATAAAGTATATATTTTCTTGATCAGCATCAATAGCCGAGTCGATATAGCCATGTCTGTCTGTCCGTCTGTCTGTCTGTCTGTCTCGATGAGCGCCTAGATCTCAGAGACTATAAGAGCTAGGGCAACTAAATTTGGTTTCCAGACTCATGTGATATCCCACTGCTACAAGTGTATTTCAAAACTTCGCCCCGCCCCCTCCCGCCACCACAAAAAACGAAAATCTGTGGCAGGCACATTTTTAAAGATACGATAAAACTAAAAACGCAGTATCGTATAGAATGGTCATATCTACCAGACTACTGAATCTAAATCAGATCGGATCATAATTATAGCCAGAATGAAGAAATTCATTTTAAGTTGCTTCCACTGCCCCCTCCTGCCAACGACAACGCAACTCATTTTGCTTCTCGCTCGCACACTCTGCCGCGTACAGTGCGCGAGCAACCCCTAGCGGTGGGATGTATAATATAAATGGAACATGTATAATATACATGTTAGATGTAGAATATACATAATATATGTAGATGTAGAGAACAGATGTAGCAAAAAAATGTAAATGTACAATTTTTTTTGTTTAATTCTAAAATTCTAAAAAATCATATGGGCAAAAATATAAATACTGGCTGAGTACGGGTATAAGTAGAGCCGCGTCTGATTGCTATTTGTTTTAAACTTCTTTTTTTCCAAAATGTGTAGGGATCTCGGGCCGTGTAGGAGACGCCATTTCCCAAAACAACGGCCTGCATTATAGTTGTGAGGAATGCCGTGCTATGGAAAACGACATGCGTTCGTTCATAAGGCAGACGCGGAGTGGCTTCAAAGAGCTGATCGTAGGCTTTAAACAGCAATATGATCGGCTCTTGGCCATGAACACTCAGTTCAGCAGTTTACAGCTGCTGGCTGAATCTCCGAGGCGCAAGAAGTCTACTCCGCGGGACTTGCAAGTGCCGACTGCCTCATGTCCGCCGGCATCTGAAAAACTTACTCCGACCACTCCCTTAGTGCAGCAGTTGATTACGTTTGCTACTCCAAGGGCAACGATCGCTGCTGGTGATGCAGATTCGGGAGCCGAATGCGTCACTTCGGAGAGTATGCAGTTAGAAATATCTGTAGAGTCCGTGTCCATCGAGTCCGCACCAAACCCCTTAACTATCCCCTCAGTTTCGCTCCCACCAGCTAATAGATGTCCAGGACCACCGGATACTGCCATCACAGGTACTAGGCCTGTGGTGCCAAAACCACTGGTGGGAGTCCCACCAAAGCGACAAGTTTTTGTCTCGCGGCTAGCCCCTGACCTCACATCCAATGATGTGACCGCTTTTATACAAAGCAAAATAAAAGCCGTCGGCTTAAAGGTGGAAAAATTTAACTTTTCTTATGCCAGGGAGATATCTTCCTTTAAGATAAGCGTCTCCCCGACTCAATTTGACACCATTTGTTCCGCCAAGTTTTGGCCGGAGTATTTGGTCGTCAAAGAGTTTAAGGCTAAAAAAAGAATAGCCCCCCATAACTCTTCCTAGTAGTCAGACCAGTGCTCCATCTTTACCCTCATCTTTCACCTCAACTTCTACCCATCCAAAAAACTAACTTGCTCTCTTTTATTTACCTACCAGAATGCTAGAGGCTTGCGTAGTAAGCTCATCATTCTTTTTCTTCAGAGTCTCGCATTCTCGTCCCACGTTATTGTGTTTACCGAGACCTGGTTAAAGCCGGACATCCTTAGTTCCGAAGTTTTGGCAGGTCGGTACACAATTTTTAGAAATGACCGTTCGTCTCGACGGGGAGGTGGGGTCCTCATTGCAGTGGACTCAAACTTCACGTCGGAACATTTCATGGTCCAGGTTCAACAAGACCTGGAATTCCTGTGCGTAAAACTGATTCTCCCAGGCTTTTCCATTTTCATTACTTGCTCGTATATTCCACCTTCCTCGGATATCTTAATATACGAGCATCACCTGTCCGCTTTAAAAACTGTTTCTTCCTCGCTATCAGATAAAGACCATATGATAGTTCTTGGTGATTTCAACCTGCCAGGTACTGTTTGGTCTTCGGTAAACGATTCAAATAATCTTTTGCCCATGTCACGACATGACTTTATCGACGGCTTGCTAGACCTATCCCTGTCTCAAGTCAACCATGTGAAAAATTCCTTGGGTCGATTGCTTGATCTGTGCTTTGTCTCGGATCCGACCATAGCGTTGTTAACCCGAGCCCTTCCGCTCAGTATACCTGAAGACTCCTACCATCCTACATTCGAAGTGTCAGTCGATATTGGCATTACTGTATTGGATCGAATGGGTAGGCTATCTGAACGTGTCCGCTGCTTTCGTAAAGCCGAGTTTATGAAGCTTAATAACCTTATTAGGGATTTTGATTGGTCCGCTCTGTACTTGTGCAATGACGTTATGAAAGGCACAAACATTTTTTACAATGCACTTGACACATTTTTTGATTCTTGTGTCCAACTTTCTTGTCGGGTTAGATCTGGGAAGCCTCCTTGGTTTACCAAAGAGTTATCCAGTCTAAAAACCTTAAAATCAAGACTCTATACAAAATTTCGAAAAGTTGGTTCTCCCTCTTCCTCTCTCGCTAAATAATAGCTCGGTCAATTTCTCCGTTCTTAACGCTCAATGCTATAAAAATTACCTATCTCGGTGCAGGATACGATTTTCAAATGACCCTAAACAGTCTTACAGCTTCGTAAATAGTAAGCGTAGAACGTCCGCACATCCATCCTCGCTATCATTTCTCAATATGTCAGCAAACAAATTGCCGGTCAGGAAATTGCCGATCTTTTTGCCAAATTTTTCCAAACAACCTATTCTCATGAAAGCTACTCTGGTCAGCCGTATCCATACAGTTTACCAAGGTCGAATGGCATCTTCAGCCCCTTGTTAAATGAAAGCTCACTGCTTCATGATCTTCGACCAGTTAAGTCGGTGTTTTCACCAGGTCCTGACGGAGTTCCCTGCTGTGTACTCAGGTACTGTGCCGACGCTCTGTGTGGACCCCTGATAAAACTATTCACCCTATCCATTAACTCTTCATGCTTCCCCCCCATCTGGAAGGAATCTTTTATTATTCCGCTCCATAAGAAAGGTAGCAAGTCTGATGTAAATAATTATAGAGATATATCTAAGTTATCCGCTATTCCTAAAATGTTTGAAAAAATTTTAACTCCGCACTTGCAACATCTCTGCAAATCACTTATATCTCCGTCCCAGCACGGATTTATAAGGCGACGATCAACAACCACAAATTTATTAGAGTTTACCTCTAAGCCTCATTAAAGGCTTTCAAGGTAACTTGCAGACGGATGTCATTTACACTGATTTTAGTAAAGCATTTGATTCTGTAAACCATTCTCTTTTAGCACAAAAACTTGACCTTTTAGGGTTTCCGCCTAATTTTTTTAGATGGATTTCTAGCTACCTTCGTTCTAGGTCTCAATGAGTCCTCTTCAAAAACTCCTTCTCTTCACCTGTTAAGGTTACTTCTGGAGTACCACAGGGCAGCCATCTAGGCCCCCCTACTATTCACACTCTTTATTAATGATCTGCCTTCAGTATTAACAAACTCTCGAGTACTTATGTATGCGGATGATGTTAAACTCTGTGTGCAGTATAAGGACATTTCATTTCACTCTAGTGTTGTGCAAATATGTTACACCTTAGTGCCTCGAAATGCAAAGTAATGACATTTCATCGCTCCAGCCTGTTTTTGGCTATTTGTAGCCTCTGCGGTGGTTCTCTTGAGAGAATTACCTTGGTTGATGATCTTAGTGTTAAACCCCAACTTAAAGTTTTCTGACGCATTTCTACCATGGTAAATAAGGACATGGGCGTGCTTGGGTTTATAAAGAGGTGGTCAAAGGAATTTGACGGCCCCTATATAACGAAAACTCTCTGTATCTCGCTTGCACAACCTGATCAAGGGTGACGTAGATAGCCCTGACTTGATGAGCCGCACAAACTTTACGATTCCGATTAGATCTACTAGAAACATTATTCCTTTGTTCCTTCCGCTTTGTAGATCAAATTATTCCTTGCACGAACCATTTAGGGTCCTATGCTCGGACTTCCTTTTCTTAAATCACTAATTCTAACATACCTTTCCCGTAATTAGTACTATTTCTTAGCTATCTTTGCATGTTTAGCTCTTTGAGTTGTGTTTAGCTCTAATTTTCCTCGAATTTTAGTCTAACACCTATCTTTCCTGCATGCTCGCGGTCGGTTCGGTAACACGCGTCGGTTGGTTGGGCGGAGGAGGAGGGGCTGCGTTTCTGCCTGGGTTCCGCGCGTAAAAGGTGCAGTCATTGCATATCAACTTCCAGACAAGCGTCCACCAGAATCGGAATCTACTGGGTTTCATTTTAGCTTATAAATAACAATAGCATTAAACGGGATTAGATACCTTAACTTGAGAAAAATATGTATATATACATACATATGTACATTCACAACAAAATCACTGTACGTCTCATTGGTACGCCCGATATTGGAGTACTGATCTTGTGTATGGAGCCCTCAATACAAAGAGCAACAAATTCAAATTGAATCCGTAACAGACGGTTACCTCCATATCGATCCAGGTTAAAACTACTCGACCTACCCTCCTTACACCATCGCAGAATTTGCAATGGCGTCTTATTCATTCACAAGCTCATTCTCGGGCTTGTGGACTCCCAAACTCTGATGGGACAGATACATTTTACAGTTCCTTCCAGACCAACCCGAACTTTCCGGCCTATCCGTTTACCCTTCAGCAGATCTAACTTCGCGCGGCACGAACCTTTCCGTGTTCTTTGCAATAATTAAAATTCCTTTTACAATACCATATCTACCGAAATATCCCTTGATACGATTTTACGTAACGTTTATTATCACCTTAACCTATCAAATTTGTAAAACCTTTCTTTTCTTCATCTATTATATTTTTCTTTAAGTATGTATATTCCTATTATAGTTCATAGTTAGCAGATATTTGTTAATTAATAAAAATAAAATAAAAATAAATAAATATTAAAAATTTCAGACCGATGACTAACTGCGTCAAAAGTTACATACTTTTAGCTCCCACAAACTACAATAATTAATTACAACAAAAAAATATACATCAAATTTGTTGTAAAAGATGCATCAGAATCGAACCCAACATGATCGGAAAATGTGTTACTGTTTTTAATACCTTAAATTCCTTAATATACCTTAAATACCTTAACCTGAAATCTTCATGCTTCTCAGCGGCATTTCGGCATTTCTTGCGAACAAAAATTGACCCGCCCTAATGCACATGCTGCTACTTCTCTCTCTCTCTCTCTGCCCACAGTCTGACCAAATCTGCTTGCAAAATTCTGTAGCATGTCTAAATAGCGTGCAGCCTCAGAAAAATTATGCTTGACGTGCAGCCGCTGCATCGTTTACAGCCAGCTTAATGGCATGGAATGACGGGAAATTGTTAAGATGAAATTTCCTATAGAAGAGAGATTATCCCGCCAATAAATAGAGAGACAATGGGCACGTTCACCGAACAACTTGATCAGAGACACTAACCATACAGTATATAGATGTGCCAGTTCATACAACGAAAGGGGCGCAAGCTGAGTGTTCTGTCCCGGCTCCCAGCGCTTCGGCTCTGTGAGGCTGAGACACTCGGGTCGGGAGCCAGGCCATTCGGGTCGGGAGCTGGGCCGTTCGGCATGTATGACTCATGTCGAGAAGCGAAAGCAAGCTGAGAATTGCAAATGTATGTGTGTAAACAGACACGACAAAATTTTGTATCAATTCTTATTTTCCGAAACCGTTTTGAGTTTCGTTTCCAGGTTACGTAAATGTGTGTGTGCCATGTATTCACACATACTGTGCTTGTGTGTGGGCTCTACAATTGTTGGCCGCTTGAATTGGTTTGTCGTTTTGTTTTGAGGGCTGATGTGATGTAGCGACCTATTGGGCCGGATCAACCCTGAACCGGGCCCTGGGCAACCATTATATTACTATTATATTATTATATTATATATATAATATATATATAATATATATATATTATATTATATATTATATTATATTATTATATTTTGTATTCAATATTTGGAGTTTTGTCTTTTCAACAAAATTTTTTTTTTTTCTAGGAGGGCCCTAGGCAACTGCTAATCCGGCCCTGGACCTATTCCCGTCGTAAGACTTCATCTTGGTGTGTTCTGTCGCTCGACTCGACGCGGGTCGGGTCGAGGCATTGACGAAGCCGTTCATAAAATATTTTTTCGTTTTGTTTTGAAAAGCTGTTGTTGCGACGGGCGCGCAGGGTATTTCTTCCATTCTCCTTTCGGCTTGCCTCTGCTTTCGGCTTCGTCAATGCCTCGACCCGACCCGCGTCAAGTCGAGCGACAGAACACACCAAGAAAATATGAAGTCTTACGACGGGAATAGGTCCAGGGCCGGATTAGCAGTTGCCTAGGGCCCTCCTAGAAATAAAAAAAAATTTTGTTGAAAAGACAAAACTCCAAATATTGAATACAAAATATAATATAATATATATATATATATATATATATTATATATATATTATATATATAATATAATAATATAATAGTAATATAATGGTTGCCCAGGGCCCGGTTCAGGGTTGATCCGGCCCTGAATAGGTCGCTACATCACATCAGCCCTCAAAACAAAACGACAAACCAATTCAAGCGGCCAACAATTGTAGAGCCCACACACAAGCCCAGTATGTGTGAATACATGGCACACACACATTTACGTAACCTGGAAACGAAACTCAAAACGGTTTCGGAAAATAAGAATTGATACAAAATTTTGTCGTGTCTGTTTACACACATACATTTGCAATTCTCAGCTTGCTTTCGCTTCTCGACATGAGTCATACATGCCGAACGGCCCAGCTCCCGACCCGAATGGCCTGGCTCCCGACCCGAGTGTCTCAGCCTCACAGAGCCGAAGCGCTGGGAGCCGGGACAGAACACTCAGCTTGCGCCCCTTTCGATGTATGAACTGGCACATCTATATACTGTATGGTTAGTGTCAGAGATCAGTGATGGATTTCTTTAAGTAGTGTTGGTAAACGCACATGATTTAGTGTTTTTGATGCAAGAATTCATGGATTAGATTTTTGGAAATGGATCGTGAAAATATTACGATTCACATATACTTTCGTGTATGATGGATTGGTCTTGGCTTATATCGATAACTGACATAGAATATGAACTAAATCGTAAAGCCTAGTACTCAGATCGAAAAACTGTTTGCTAGCAAAAAGATGTCATATATTTTTCGAGCGACCAGTGGTGTGACCAGAGGTGTGCACTGCATTCCGAACGGTTACACTGCTCAGACCGCTGCTTGGTTTTGTTTAAAGTTAACAAAATGCACTTCTTCGGCTGGGGCCGCTCTTCCCCAGGCATATCCTGGGCTCCCCAATATTTTATTGGCAAGGTAATGTGTCTGACTATCAGCAGGAGCAGATGGCGACGCCACCCGTGCCGACCACCGTGAAGACAAACTGTTTTGAAAGCAATATTTATTTTATATTTATGAAAATTAATAAAAATATTATATTATATATCCATATAATTGCCCTTTATATAATGCTGCATTAATTAGATTCTATTTGTCTTCATTATTAAAATATTTCATTTGGTTTTTTGTTCTCTTATTGCAATGTTTGCTTCGTGTTTGCTGGCAAAAGATATCAAATTGATATCTTTTTCGAGGTGGGTCGAAACATACCAAAAAAACAAGCAAATACTTCTGATACTTTTCCAGTATATACCGATCTTTTTGTTTTTTGATCTGAGTACTGCCTTCCGTACAGAGCCTAGAAAACAGTTTTTGCCGTAAAACATTTCTTATCGGTTTCATACGAATATCAACCCTGATTCTGTTCGCTAGGTGTTTTTTTCGATCTGAGTACTAGGCTTAAAGAAAAATATATATAACCATATTAATAAAAAATCATGAAATTGGCTGATACTTCTGATTTACAAAAAATATTAAAATTTGACTGTTACTGTTTTTTGTTTCGATTCGCGAATCTCCTAAGCCAATATCGATAGGTTCTAAGCCGATTGTATTGGCAACGTCGCGATAGTAAAGTATGGATCATAAGCGTTTACCAGAACTCAAAACATGATGGATGAGATCATCATCGCTGATCAAGTTGTCCTGGTGATCCAGCCCAATGCCTCGCGAAAAGGCGAGCAAGTCCCAACATTGAGAGAATGTATGGAAGTTTCGATAATAAACCTCTGAAAAGGATGCAATTTATTATATATATATATATATAAATATATATTTTATATATTATTTACATATACATACATATACCGTAAATATACTTTGAACTCAATTTCGACTTCAAAATATCCGAAGAAGTATATAATATATTTAAACGGTTGCCCTGGTTGATAAGCCAGAATATGAAGAGAATAGAATACAATTCATCGGCAGCGATAAGTAGCTAATAGAATCTCTTGACTATTTATATCGAATAGTTCAATCGCTTAGTTTTGCAACGAAATTGCGAGAAATATTGCATCGACTATATTTCCTAACGCCTTTTTCAAATTATGCTGGTTAAAAATAAAGTTGGCAGCACTATAGGCAATCTAATATCAATTTAATTTAAATTTAAAAAGAAAATCGAAGGGGTAAATATATGCTCATTTAGATAATACCGACCCGGGCATATGAACAATTAACAAACAAATTGTTCTCTTTAGATTAGAAATGCTAGGCTAGATTGGTACAAAATAAAAAAAGTTTAAGCAGATGAAAAAAACGCGCGTTGGGTGCATTCCAATAACTTGAACACATTAAAAAAATTTTATTTATGTGACGTGCTGGTTTAGTTATTGTGAAAAATCAATACATAAGGTTTTTTTTTTGTGTATGTGAGTGCTTCAGATTGTGTAGCAAGTTTGTTAAACAAAAGTACTTCCTTGACGCTAGCTCACGCGCACAGGATACCATACCACAGCACGTAGGGGAGGTCTGCATCAGCCAACACAAAGCGTCACTTTATCTTTCTACAAACTAAACGCCAGCAATCTTGCATAAACTCAACGCAAAACTTAAAACTCCTTGCATCCAGGTATGAATTTGTTTATTTTTAATAAATGCAAATGGTATTTACATTCATTATACATAGATGATCAATATGATATGTAGCTGTTTTTCATTGCTACATCCTTGATATTAAGTGAAAAGCTAGAAACCACAAAAAAATCTATAATTATGGATCTATGGATTAATATATAAATATTGCTATTATTAACTTACATGTACGTATGTATATATGTATGTGCAAAACTATATATTTTATTTCCTAGTGCCGAGTTTACCCACGACTCGAACTGTAAACATTGACATAGCCTCAAATTGTATACTGTCTCTTATTTTATTTTTGTTGTGCTTGGTAATACTTGTGATATTTATGTGTGTGTATGAACATACACACATATGTATATTTTTGTCTCATATTCATATGTCTATGCTCATACTTGTGCATATATGTAGTGTTGCTGTTGGTTGCGGCTTTCTGCTCCTTCAAAACAAATTTAATCATAAAATACTTGCTCTTACGCCAACTAAATATCTATTTAGATATGTATTTCTCTCTATTTTAAAAGCATTTATATGCATGTGAACATACAGATGCATATGTATGAAATTTTTTTTTTATGGATGCATTTAATTTATTTACATATGTATGAATGTACCTACATATGTATGTAGTTGAATGCTCGAATTTTGCTTAAGCCCTTTCGTTTTCATTAAGCTTACCACACTACACTCCGCGACACAAAAATAAGCCTTCATCCAAGTGTCTATTTCTATAAAAAACTTGTAAATCTGTAATAATTAGGCAGTTACCGGCTTTCACAACAAAAATGTGATTTTTCAAAACGAAAAGTCAGGCACTTGCAAAAGGAAAAAATAGATGATTGACATGAATTAGACACCATTTCCAGTTCAATTGATCTTGTGGCCTTTTTATAAATATTTTTTTTTAAATCAACCTCAAAATTAGCTCTGAAAAAATTGATCAGGTAAAAAAAAGTGAATTCATCTTAACAGCTGTTTCAGCCCGATTTGGCTATCGATAAATCTCTGTTGACAGAGGCATTTTTGTACGAGATGGCACTACCGCGTGGGTATAATAGGCTGTTTACACTGGGGCTGCATGCTTCTTTGCGTCTTGCTGGAGACGCAGTTTTTTTTTACTTAGGTTAAGCATGGGTCCCTAGTGGTGTCAAAAAGTTGCTTCGCTCTATGATGCATGTGCGTCTATTCGAAATATTCAATTGCTTTTGCGCTTAACAGCACATTTTTGCACTTTTCTGACTATCAGCGCAATTATCAGCACTAAGAAAGCGTTGGTTCAAGGAATTTGACGACCCATATGTCACCAAAACACTATGTCCACAGTACAAGGAGCAACAGTCCATTCTCGAATCGGTCTAAAAACAATTTTTGCTTTACGTAATTTAAACTGGGACTCGGATAGAATCTTGCCACCTTATCAATCAAGGCTGCAACTAATTACGCTCAACACGACCCTTTTCGAATTTTATGCTCTAATTATAATAATCTTTATCATACCCTATCCCCTGAATTATGCTTAATAATTATAGCCAGTAAGATATACAGTTGTGTTCAATGAAATAGTAGTGCCGCACCTCATCACTTTCAAAACTCTTTTTGAGACACTTCCAGTTATCCAAATTGAACAAATGATACCTTTTTAAATAGACTGGACTGTTAGCATTAGAAAACCGAAGAAATATCCATACATTTCAGTTCCATTTTCTAGTTTTACATGACATAAGCCGAATACCCATAAAATATGCTGTTCAATGAAATAGTAGTGTTTTTTTAGAAAATTAAAAAACAACGAAACTCAAATAAAAACATATATTTCATGTTCTTCATGTTTCTTGAGCTTTAATATTTAGTTTTTTATTAATTTGGTTTTCATTGCGAACTTGCACCGGCCGGCTATGGGTCATTAATCTCTTGCCAACGCTTCAATAGGATTTGAGACAATAATCCATGAACCACTTGCTAAAACTTGGCTCTGGTTCACGGATTTGCAGTTGCAACAATGTATTTGGTATTCCAGCATAAGATTTCGATGAGATTTATATCCAGTTGGACAGTTGGCCATGGAAAAACGTCGATCTTTTCCGATAAAAATAAATTCCTAGCGAGCTTTTCTGAGCATTTTAAGTCATTATCCTGTTAAAAGATCCTGTTAACATGAATTTTTAAACTGTAATATGAATGTAATGTATTCTAAAGTATACCTACATACACAGTTTCGCTCAAAACCACACTATACTCAAACGCCAGGCTAGAAAGTACTAGCTTATAAGAGCTGGGCCCCATAGGGCTCAGCTAGCACGCCCAATGCTAATTTTTTCATGATTTTAGGTGGTAATCGGATTTCTGTGAATGCCAAACATAATCTTTTGAGTTTATCTTAACATATAATACAACTTTACTATCTTTAGTCAAAAGTATTTTTGTCACTGTGACACAGGCCATTCCACATGCGTTTTTCCAAACTGAAGTCGTGCACCCATGTACTCTCAGACCCAAACGCGGAGCTTTCTGGGACTTCTTGCATTCAAATAATGTGTAATCAACCGTCTAAGAACCGTCACATCACTGACAGAGCGACTTACAATTTTTTTCATAATTTTTGAGGATATTAAAGGCCTGGTCTTGCCTTCGACCATCGCCGACCATCCTCTAAAAAATAATTTTTTCGCATAAAAAATCGATTTCCAGTCTACTTCTTTTAGTTAATTGAGTTAAATACAATAGTGAGAGTGCCTACAACTTAGTTTTCAATCCCATTATGCCTCCTGCCTTAAGTTTTTAGTCTAACTCTTAGGTCTCCTCTTCTGGACCGAACAATGATTTCTTCAACGCCTCAAAATCAAAAGTACCGCTATGTCCAAAACTTTCTTTCATCAAATTATTCAATAACCAAATTGAACTTACGGATGGTGACTTATTTAAAAAAAATTGCTTTGCTTTTTCATTTTTAAAAATTAATTTAACCCAGCACTACTATTTCATTGAACAGCAGATATCATGGGTAGTTGTCTAAAGTCATAAATAACAAGAAGATAGAATGCAAATGTAATGGGGTTTCTTCAAGTTTCTAATGCTTACATTCCAGGCTTTCCGTCAAGGTATCACTTGTTCAATTTGAAAGACTAGAAATATCTCAAAAAGGGTTTTGAAAGTGATGAGGTGCGGCACTACTATTTCATTGAACACAACTGTACCTGTACCTACAATCCTCTAGTTATTAATTATTTCTTATATCCCCTTTTTTCCTTTATTTTAAATCATAGTTTATATTAGCAGATAGTTGCTGATGATCTAATTTTGCAGCTAAAAATGTATGGTTGTGCCAAAAGGTAAAACTATACATAAAATCATTAAATAAAATACTTGAAAATGGTTTATTATTAACATACAACATTTTTGTGACCCCCTGATGCCATTAAGACACTGACGGAGACGAACATCGATGGTTTTCATAATTTGAAGAACTACCACAAACTCTACAAAGAAATGTCGCAAAATAATAATTAAATATGAGAATCAATTCTCTTTCGTCCATTTTCTTGTCGTCTTGCATAATTCTGTTGATTTCCCATAATTTGTTTAATTTCCTTGTCATCAAGCACCCAAATCAAAATTCAAGACGCACGTCTGACAATGTGAACGCCTTTTCTGCTTCATTGCGTCTATTCCGATATCGATAGGAAACGGGCCCAAAGTGAAAAGGCTATAACAGGAGTAAATTTGGCGCTTAACAGTACAAAGAGTAAACAAATTCACAAAAGAGATCATAATCGGATTCCTTAGCATTAAGTTGACAGAATTTTGTTTTTATTTTGGCACCAAAAATATTAAAGGAGTATACGAGGGCTGCTATTTATGTTTCTGGTCGAGGTGACTTTTAGCCTGATTAGGACCCAATAGTCATTTGCATTAAAAAGTAAAGTATTTTCTGGTATAAAACTTCTTATAACTTTTTCTTTTAAAGCCTAGTACTTAGACGCGCTAATTTTTCCGTCGACCGAAAGTTCTATATATTCGGTTCGGTGCCCAGTGTGACCAAAGTGGGCAACGTGTATTCTCTACGTTTATACTGTTTTGGGTTTGCTTACGAACGGAAATCTGTTTAAATTTAAAATTTTCATTAAAGCAAGCAGAAATGAGGGCGATGTGAAGATGGAGGACGACAATGCAAACCGCAATATTGGATAAATCCGAACATGCGGGACAGAAATGCAATCAACATGCTTTTTATTTCCTTTTATATGATTAAAATGAGTACCGAGTTTAAGATTAATAAGTAATAATATCCATATATTCGGTATTCATTCGACTGCCTTGATTAAATTTAATTTGTTTTCATTATTGCACTTTTGTAGCTGGCTTGCACTTGTTTACTTTTACTGTTTTACTGTGGGTGTGTGTGTATGTGCCTTGTGGATGACGAAAGATAGAATATTTATATGTTCCGTTCGAGATGGGAAAAGACCATCGGTTGCTTTTCTAGTATGTATCGAATGGCCTTTTGAAGGAACTGCGAAATTTTCGGTCGACCGAAAAACTGATGATTTCTTATCGTTTCCATACGAATATCATCCCTGATTCGGTCGACGGCAAATTTTAGCGCGTTTGAGTACAAGGCTTTACGTCCATGTTTAGAATCGATAAATGAAAACTTCATCTCAGAAGAAAATTTAAATTAAAGGCTTGTCTCCAGAATCGCGGGAAATTCCTGCCAGACATTTTCTATTTGTTCCGGTTGATGAATCAGCTGTGTGTTGTAAGCAGTGCCAATTTTGAAATTCTATTAAAATTAAGAAATGAAAAAAAAAAACGAGAAGGAACGTGTGAGTCGTTTCTGGGGACACGACTCTACTTATACCCGTACTCAGTCAGTATATACATTTTTGAGCTTATGATTTTTTAGAATTTTAGAAAAAAAATTTTACATTTTTTTGCTACATCTGCTATCTACATCTACATATACAATGTTTATTCTACATCTAACATGTAGATTGTACATTTTCCATTTAGATTCTACATCTCCTCCGCTAGGGGTTGCTCGCGCACTGAACGCGGCAGAGTGTGCGAGCGAGAAGGAAAATGAGTTGCGTTTTCGTTTTGCGGGAGGGGGCAGGGGAAGCTACTGAAAATTAATTTCTTCATTCTGGCTATAATTATGATCCGATCTTATTCAGATTCGGCAGTCTGGTAGAATGCGTTTTTAGTTTTATCGTATCTTTAAAAATGTGCCTGCCACAGATTTTCGTTCTTTGTGTGGGCGGAAGGGGGCGGGGCGAAATTTTGAAATACACTTGTAGCAGTGTGATATCACATGAATCTGGAAACCAAATTTGGTTTCTCTAGCTCTTATAGTCTCTGAGATCTAGGCGCTCAACAAGACGGACAGACAGACAGACAGACAGACAGACAGACAGACGGACAGACATGGCTATATCGACTCGGCTATTGATGCTGATCAAGAAAATATATACTTTATGGGGTCGGAAACGTTTCCTTCTCTGCGTTACACACATCCACTTTTACCACAAATCTAATATACCCCTTAACTCTTTTTTGAGTACGGGTATAAAAATGCACTCTGACGATGAAGTGATTGTGTTGGTGGCATATAGTTGCAATGAAAAAAGGAAGAATTTGCATCTCTTTGGTTTTGCGCTGGGTGTCAGGATTATCTCAGTCCACACACTGTCCCGATAGGCACCTATCGATATAAATCTGTGGATTCCGCTCATGTTGCTGGATACACACGCCAGAAAAACGTATACAAAAATTTCCTGCCACAGGAATTGACAGGAATTTTTCGATTCCGCGGTGCTGCATACTATTCATAACACATTCAAATGTCTGTCATGACTTTCTACCATATTTAATGTGGATTTTTAAGCCAAAAATGATAACAGCTTAGTAAAACTTTTATTGATGAAAAATATTTATAAAATATATATATATTAAAATATTTTATAAGTAAATTTTTTTCTACATCAGTTATTTTCTTCTACAATGTAGATTACACATCTCCTCCGTCAGAGGGCGCGCGCTGCACGCATAAAAATGAGTGTTAGCGAGAGAGAGAATGTTAAGAGCTGGAAGAGGGTAGCCACGGCAAAACTTCTTCATTATGGCTATAATAATGATCCGATTTAAAACAGATTCGGCATTCTGGTAGATATGTTTATTTTTTACGCTTTGGTTTTCTCGTATCTTCAAAGTTGTGTATGCACAGCTTTTGGTTCTTTGCTTTTGTGGAAGGGGTAGAGGCGAAATTTAGAAATACTCTTGTAGCAGTTTGATATCACATGAGTGTGGAAATAAAATTTGGTTGCTCTAGCTTTTATAGTCTCTGAGAACTAGTCGACAAACAAGACGGACAGACAGCTATATCGATTCGGCTACTGATGCTGATTAAGAATATATATGTATATGTCGGATCATATTAATATTCCCAGTGTATTTTGGTCTGTCGGGTGCCTACGAATCCCCTTTTTGATTGTTCTCAGTGTATTATCACTGTTTCCTTTGTACTTCGCTCTTTGTCGTATGTTTCATCTCCTTGGCCGAGTTGCAGTTGTTTCTATGTCGGCCAGGTGTTCATTAGCGAGTGTATTCTTAGAAACTCGCTCGTAGATGATAAAAGGAGCGAGAGAAAGGGACGCACGTCGAGCGTGTTCCTCTGCGGTGATGAGTGTGAGGGAGGCAGATATAGAGACAAAGGGAAATTGCGTAACGTAATCTCGGAGCTCTGATTTGCAATACCGAGAAAGTAGTTGCGTTAGAGAGTTTGCCCACACCACGAGCCAAGCGGAGTAATTCTCTATTGACGTAGAACCCTAGTTAAAATGGCAGATCCAACCCAGGAAAATATTAATCCAACATCAGAAGTGGGATCTGTGTTAACTCCTGCTATATCTGTGGAGCAGTTGCGTGTTGTTATGGAGCTGGCCAAAGCTATGCAGGCAACGACTACACAAAAGACTGGCGTCACGCTTCCAAAATTTAATCCTGAGGCAGTGGGCGCTGACGACTCCCAATAGTGTGTTCCAAGGAGGCGACCGTTACCAAATCAGAAGCATTTCAGCAGAAGAGTATCAATCAGTGCTTTGTGTCAGAGCCTAAAGGAAGTATGACACAGCGAGGTCCGAACTTTCCAATTTGTTTTGACTCTGGCGCTGAATGCTCGTTTATGAGATGGAGTATTGGTAAAAATGTATCGGGGAAACGCATCAATAACATTGTAATGTTAAAGGGTATTGGCGATGCTGGTATATACAGCACATTGCAAATCTTAAGCACTGTTGTAATTAATGAAAATGTCCTTGAAATATTGTTTCATTCTGTACAAGATATAGAATTGCAGAATGATATTGTAATTGGACGAGAAATTCTTAAGCAAGGTCTTAATGTTTTACTTTCATTCGATTAATTTGAAACCTTGAAACCCAAATCTGTTAATATTTGTGCAGCTTATGAAATGCCAATTAGTCTATTTAATGTTAATACTGACCTGATTGATAATGACAAAGAAAAGTTGATTAAATTACTTGAACAATATTCTGCAGCTTTCATTGACGGAACGCCTTGCTCTTTTGTTAGTACTGGTGAAATGAAATTACGATTAATAGACTCAAACAAAACCGTGCAGCGGCGACCGTATAGACTCAGCCCTGAAGAAAAGCTAACGGTTCGGTCTCAGATAAGTGAATTAATAAAATGTAACATCATTAGACCCAGCTGTTCTCCGTACGCTAGCCCTATTTTGCTTGAAAAAAGAAAAAAAAAGTTCGGACCGAATTTGTGTCGATTACACTAGTCAACACGATTTTTCCTTAAGGAACAAAACGAACTTTTTCTTAAAGATTTGGGGCTTAGAAATGGTTTGATGATATTTGTTTTTTTCTATGGCAGAACTTTTTTTTAAAGAATTTTTGAAAACTATTATTTTTTTTTTAACCTTTTTTCAGAGGTAGCGCTTGTTTTTTTCACATAACTCTAGTATCTTACGTCTGGTTTTAAAGAACTTTGCTATTTTGAAAAGATAATTGAAACAGCTAGAAGTTGAGCCCAAACACTTTGTGATTTCAGCCACCGTCTGGGAAATATAAAGCATTGAAATGCAAAAATTATGATTTTTGTGCGGTATTTCTTACGAAATTCTGACTTTAAAAACTCAGGAAAAGTCGAAAAAAAATTATATCCTGTGTTCTCTATTTTTTTGTGTATAGGTGCATTAATTTCGTCGCTTAAGGTATCGCTCATTAAAATCTATGGAGAGACTTTGGAGCTAAAATTCGTTAACCAAACCTAAAATATGGAAAAAATGAACAAAAAATACCTTTTGGAAGGTTGCGAGCCCAACTGCCCATTGGGAACAAAGGAACGCGATCAGGTACCAAAAGGGCTGTACATTTGGTTCGACTTTTTCTGAGTTTTTAAAGTCAAAATTTCGTAAAAAATACCGCACAAAAATCATCGTTTTTGCATTTCAATGCTTTATATTTCCCAGACGGTAAGCTGAAATCACAAAGTGTTTGGGCTCAACTTCTAGCTGTTTCTATTAGCTTTTCAAAATAGCAAAGTTCTTTACAACCAGACGTAAGATACTAGAGTTATATGAAAAAAAACAAGCGCTGCCTCTGAAAAAAGCTTTAAAAAAAATACCAGACTTCAAAAATTCTTCAAAAAAAAGTTCTGCCATAGAAAAAAAACACTAATTCTTAAAGTCCCATATCTATCAGAAAAGTCGGTTTGGATCCTTGAGGAAAAAAAAAGTTCGATTTTGTCGAGTAGTGTTATCGAGAGCTAAACTCAAACATGGTTTCTGAAAAATACCCCTTGCCGCTCATCGATGACCAGATTGCCAGACTATGTGGAGCTAATTATTTTACTTGTTTAGACATGGCTAGCGGATATCATCAAATATCAATGCACCCTGATTCGGTAGAATACACTGCGTTTGTAACGCCAGAAGGTCAATACGAGTTTTTGAAAATGCCGTTTGGTTTGAAAAATGCACCATCCGTTTTTTAGCGTAGCGTCATGAATGCACCTGGTGCCTAAGCTCAGTCATACGTTATTGTTTACATGGATGATATTATGGTGGTGTCTATAATGTGTCCATACCTTTGAGTTGGGTCTGGAGAGATTAAAAATTGTTCTGGATATTTTGAATACGGCTGGATTCTTGTTCAACATTTCAAAGTGTAGTTTTCTTAAAACTGCTGTTCATTATTTGGGATATGAGAATCAGTTAGTAGCTTGAGACAATTCATCGGTTTGGCTTCATATTTTCGTAAATTTGTGCCTGGATTTTCAAAAATGATGAAGCCACTCTATTCTCTTACATCAGTGAAGGAAATCTGTTTGGATATTAAGAGTTTTTAATAGCCGTTGAAACTCGTTTGATTTTAAGAAAAAAGTCTAGCGTTTCAATGGGGAATGTACAATTTATTTTGTATTGGTAATGTAAAGTAGGCGTTAGTATGACCGATATGATAAAGCGATGCGATTGATACGAAGATTATCTCTCTACTAGCTACAAGTGCAAATGGGCCGACTTGCCAGCGCCCTATGCAGCAAGTGTTAAAGAGAGCGAAAACGAGCGATGAATGGAGAGCAGATCGGGGCAGATGCTTAGCCGAGCACGAACGTCATAGGGAACGCGAGAGACCAGCTTAGATGCTGCAACTGCAACAACAAAGCGAAGAAGGCGAGATAAAATGAAAGAGCGGCCGCTGCCGTGCTAGGCTTATGTAGGTAGGCTTATGTACAGTCCTTTAGCTTCGATATACAGTATAGGGAAGGCAATCGTATGGCCCATGTTGATTTTTTGTCAAGAAATCTAATTCATGCAAAACCCGATTCTATAAAATGTAAAATTCCTGAAAAACTAGTGAGACTGACAGAGATTTCCAACGATTGGCTCTTAGCTGAGCAGCGACTTGATTCAGATCTGATTGATATTGTTAACAAACTTAATGACAGTGAGCTGCTGAAGATTTGACAAAGACATACGAATTAAGAAAGGGTGTGTTGTTTCGCAAAATTCAAAGAAATAATAGAACGCGTTGTTTGCCCCTAGTACCACGTGCATTTAGATGGTCAGTAATAAATCAAGTTCATGAATCAATTATGCACTTAGGTTGGAGGAAAACGCTTGATAAAGTTTATCAATATTATTGGTTTCTTCACACGAGAGCTGTGTGACGGCTATGAAATCATCCATTTCTTTGTTTGGGGTTCCGACCCGAATCATTGCCGATCAGGGTAGATGTTTCACTAGTGCAAATCTATGGGTAAACGGTCAACTTGCAGCCGGTTGACCAAAACGACTCAAACCTAATTTTACCTGAAAAATACCGTTGCTGGTCCAATGCCAAAGGAACACGTTCAGGTACCAAATATGCAACCCCTTTCGTTTGCTTTGTTTTCAATTGGCAGTTGGGCCCGCAACCTTCCAAAAAGTATTTTTTGTCTATTTTTTAATTTTTGAGGTTTGGTGAACGAATTTTAGCTCCACCGTTTATCCATAGATTTTAATGAACAATACCTTAAACGACGCCAAATTAATGCGTCTATCTAAAACTAAAAATGAAAAAAAAATTTTTAAATACCAGACTTTAAAAAATTCTTAAAAAAAAAACTAAACCATAAAAAAAACCATAATTCGTTAAACATTTTTAAACCCCGAAATCTATAGGAAAAAGTAATTTTGGGCCACAGCCTAATTGTCGTGTTGACTAGTGTAATCAATGAATATACATATACCTACAAACATATGTATGTATATGGGTTACCTTACATGTGCATAGAATTGGCTTATATATTTACATATACATAAAGTCGCCGCTCATATTGGCTCCCGATTTAATATCGGTACCCAGGGAACACCACGAGGAGGCCAAAATTACATATGTATAAACACATACCAATTCTTTCAATATATGTAAAAATATATATAAAAAGAATGAAATATATATAGAAAAGTCCTATGAAAAAAAAGGAATTTATTGACAAAGTTGCAAAGTCGACGTCATTTGCACAAAAATGTACGTACATACACATTTAATTTAGTGTATACATGTCTTAAAGGAACATTTTCACACTTTCGATGGTATTTTTAGAAAATACTGTTAAAATGTAAAACCTAGTACTCAGATCCAAAAACTGTTTGCTAGTAAAAATATGTCATACATTCTTCTAGCGCCCAGTGGTGTTACCAGAGGTGTGCACTGCATTCTGTACGGTGACACTGCTCTGACAGCTGCTTGGTTTTGGTTAAAGTAAACCAAGTTAATGAAATGCACTTCTTCGGCTGGGGCCGCTCCTCTCCATGCATATCCTGGCCTTCCCAATATTTTATTGCCAAACGAATGTGTCTGGCTATCAGTAGCAGCAGATGCAGCAGATGGCGACGCCTCCAGTGCAACCGCCGCCGACCATGAAGAAAACATGTTTTCAAAACAATATTTGTTTTGAATTCATAAAAATGAATAAAAATAATCAATTATAATATCTATATATTTGTCCTTCATATAGCTGCCTCAATTAGATTCTATTTGTCTTCATTATTTAAATATTTCATTTGGTTTTTTGTTTTCATTTCGAAATGTTTACGTTTGTGTTTGCTAGCAGAAGATAAAACTGTATATTCCACAAGCGTTTTTGTGGACACACGAGTACAAGTCTGGGCGGTGGGTGCACAATAGTGAGTTGCAGATAGACTTCTCGAAACTGGCTGATCGACAATACGCACGTCTGTTCGTTGGTAGCATGAATTTCCACTGTGCTTATAACAGAATGTAAGTGCTTAATATCTAGTTAACATGATGCGAGATGATTGACTTGAAAACGAGAGCAGAGTGTGAGTATAAGAGGGGAGTACTTATGAGTGTTTGACACTACTAAGGGAAAGGTTGACCGAACAAGAACATTGATATCTTTCGGTAGGGGCTGGCAACATATCAACGTATACAAGCAAATACCCTCGGATACTCTTCTATTACCTACCGACCTTTTTTTGTTGAACTGAGTACTGCCTTCCGTACAGAGCCTAGAAATCAGTTTGTGCCCGAAAAAAATTCTTATCGGTTTCAGACGAATATCAACCCTGATTCTGTTCTCGAGCTGTTTTTTTGGATCTGAGTACTAGGCTTAAGCAAAATCAGTATGGCATTATAAAGTTTGGAATGTGCTCTGAAAATTTTAAGATCAATTTTTTTTATTTTTGGCCTATGGCAGCACCATCACCCACTGTGCATCGGTATGATTTTTTTTAGAGTAAATGTACCGCATTTTATGTATCACCAGGAAATATTTAATTGGTATGGTATTTAATTCCAATTTTGCTATGAACAATGCTTAAAACGACGCCTTTTTAATGCATCTATACACAAAAAATATAAGGACACAGGCTACAATTTTTTTCGACATTCCCTGAGTTTTTAAAGTCAAATTAAAAAAAAACGTACCGCACAAAAATCATCAATCATCATAAACATTTGAAAGTTTAATATTTCCCTGGTGGTAAGCTGAACCACAAAATGCTTAGGTCCAATTTAAAGTTGCATTTATTAGCAATTCAAAACGAAAAATGGCATTACAACGAGATATAAGTTACTTAAGTTTTGTAAAAAAGCACTACCTCTGAAAAAAAGAAAGAACATTTTTTTTAATTCTTTAAATGAAAGTTCTGCCATAGAAAAAAATTAGAATTCTTAAAAAAAATTTAAAGCCCTAAGTCTATCAAAAAAAGTAGGTTTGTTTCGAAGGGTAAATAAAAAGTTTAATTTTGTCGAGTAGTGTTATCACCGGAGCAACTATGGAATACTAAGTCATTTTTCTTTATTCTAGCTATAATAATGATCCGATCTGAACCACATTCAACAATCTATAGTCTATGGCAAGATATGGTCATTCTTTACCATAATTTGTTTTCGGTTTTTTCGTATCTTCAAAATTGTGGAAGCCACAGATTTTCGTCCCTTGTGTGGGCTGATAGGGCGGGGCGAAGTTGTATCACTTGTATCAGTGTAATATCACATGAGTCTAGAAACAACATTTGTTTGCTCTAGCTCTTATAGTCTCTGAGATCTAGGCGCTCATCGGGACGGACAGACAGACAGGCTATATGGACTCGGCTATTGATGCTGATCAAGAATATATATAATATAGAAACGTCAGAAACGTTTCCTTCTGTGCGTCACACTCATCCAATCTAACCACAAATTTAATATACCCCTTTGAGTATCGGGTATAAAAATTAGATTCAGTTTCGAACTCAACAAATGTGGACTTATTCTTTAAGTTCTTAACACCTAAAATAAATAAGTTTGAGTTAAGGTTAAGAAAATTTTGAAAGTAACTTTCATTAAAATTTTTTATTAGCGATAAGCAGCAGACATAATTTTGTTGGTACCTATAACTTAGTACTGTTATATTATGATTTTGAATTATTTTTTTGTACCAATCCAAAGGTTCCATTGAATTATTGTCAGTCATTTTAAGATATAATATAAGTACGGGCACTTGTTGTGTAGGTCCAGGTTTAGGTTATTTTTGGTTTGCACTAATGTAATATGTTGGTGTATTAGTGGTATCCATTATGTGGGGATAAGGTGGATCCCCGATTTTATCACGGTTTATGCTTAACTCTGGACTTAATATTATTTAATATTCATTTTGTTACAGGTTAAAAAAGGATACAAATTTGGTATATAGCACAAACTGCATAGCTTAGTGAGTTGAGGTTAAGCAAAATGAACGCAGTCTCTCAAGAATTTTGCGTACGCTGGAACAGCCATCTTGGTAGTATTGGAGCCGCTTTTCCACAGCTTTTAGCCGGACAGAGGTTTGTCGATGTAACACTGGCCTGTGAAGGTCACCAGTTGCATTGTCACCGTCTAGTGCTGGCCGCATGTTCCACATACTTTGAAGCCATACTGGCGGAAAATCCCTGTAAGCATCCCGTTATAATTTTACCAGGAGAGATCAAGCTCTGGGAGATTCAGGCGCTTGTAGATTTTATGTATAAGGGAGAGGTAAATGTCACGCAAGCCGGTCTGGGCCAATTGCTTCGATGTGCCGAACAGCTTCGAATACGCGGTCTATACGGGTCAGAGGCAGCAATAAACTACAATCATCTTCAACAGATGAGGAAGGAAACTGTCAAAGACGTAGCCCCAGTCATCACGAGACTTAATAATATAGACGTGACTGAAACTGAAGATGCATCCACAAATTCAATTGCCTCTACGACCACGCCAGCACAGACAGCCAAACAGCACCACCACCAACAACAACAACTAACACTGCAAAAGCAGCACAAGGAACTGCGTCAACGTCAGCAAGCAAATGGTAGTAATACCCTGCAGCTACAGAAATCACTTCTGCATCAACCACAACAGGCTCCAAATACCGCCCCCTCAGCAACAGCTTCCAACAACTCAAATTTACCGACCGAAGACGAGTACGCGGATGATACCTCTAATAATTGGAACACATATAATGATCATTGCGAAGACTATAGCCTATCCGCAACAACTGAAAAAAAAAAATCACAGATGTTTCTCCTCCAGACAAGGTTTGTGATCAATTTTGCTAGATTTGTAAGATTATAATATTGTACGGGGATCTTTATATTTTTTTGGACTAGCAGTGAAAATTAACAGATATTATTGAAAATGCTTTTATTTGCTTTTATAAATTTGCTCTATGAAGATGAATACCTAGTTTCAAACACACTTTTGGCACTCAGAAGGCAGAATTTCTAAGACTCTTGTTTTTATCCGCATTTTCCGGTGTCGAAAAACGTTGACCACGCAATACGCATGTTTTTTGCAATTTTCCTTTTATGCTCTGTACTCGATCATTTTAGGGATATATTATACTACTCGACAAAATCGGTCTTTTACATTCCTCAAGGAACCAAACCAACTGTTTCTGATATATTTGGGGATTTACAATTTTTATACTCGTACTCAAAAAGAGTCAAAAGGTATATTAGATTACCACAAATACCAGTGGATGTGTGTAACGCACAGATGGAAACGTTTCCGACCTCATAAAGTATATATATTATTGATCAGCATCAATAGCCGAGTCGATAGAGCCATGTCTGTCTGTCCGTCTGTCCGTCCGTCCGTCTTGTTTGTCGCCTGGATCTCAGAGACTCAACGAGCTAGGGCAACCAAATTTGGTTTCCAGACTCATATGATATCCCACTCCTACAAATGTATTTTAAAATTTCGCCCCGCCCCCTTCCGGCCCCACAAAGAACAAAAATCTGTGGCAATCACAATTTTAAAGAAACGATAAAACTGAAAGCGCAGTATCGTAAAGAATGACCATATCTACGAGATTCATATCATATCGGATCATAATTATAGCCAGAGTGAAAAAATTAATTTTCAGTTGTTTGCCCCGCCTCCTATAGCAAGAGGCCCGCTACTCATTCTCTTTCTCGCTCGCACACTCTGCCTCGGTATGTACGCGAGCGCACTCTATCGGAGGAGATTTAAAATCTAAATGATAACAGATAACACTACTCGACAAAATTACAACAATCAGTAATTTTTAGTCTTTTCAGTCAATTCTAAGGATATACAAACTTTTTTATTTGGTGTTATGTTGCTACAAGTTTTTAAACATAAGTGATACATTTGGTTTGCTAATGCTTGTTAACGTTTTTTAAAATAATTTAAGTTTTCTGGCTGTCTTCCTTTTGTATTCGAACCAGATTCTCTTATGAGATTCCACACATAGTCGCCCATCATGTTATCATTCCTAACACCTTGATAACGTTGTTCCATATATTTAAATTGTTGATGAAATCTATCTGTCTCCGTGTTCATCATTAACGTCGCCTAGGTTTGTCGGAAAAAAGTCCAAGTGGGACTGCAGGAAATGGACTTTTAGTGACATATTTGCCCCGATTTTTTTATAATTCTTAATTAGCTCTTGGACGATATTAACATAATCATCAGACTTGCTGTTTCCAAGAAAGTTTGTTACTACCATTCGGAATGAGTTCCAAGCTGCTTTTTCATTCTTAGGTAACATATTTGGAAATCCATCATCTTTTAGTTGTTTTTTTATTTGGGGACCATCAAATACTCCTTCTTTCACTTTTGCCAGCGATAGAAGTGGAAAAACAGCTTTTAGGTAACGCATTGATTCGCCTTCCTTATCCAGTGCTTTAACAAAATTTTTCATTAGTCCCAGCTTAATGTGTAATGGTGGTAAAAAAACGTCTTTAAACTTCACGAGAGCTGAATTCTGTATGTTGTAATTTTCCAAAGTATGTTCCTCCCGTTTTGGCCAGAGTTTTCTTGAGTAATGCTTTTCTCTAGATCTACTATCCCATAGACACAGGAAGCAGCAGTATTTTGTGTAACCACCTTGCAATCCAGTTAACATGGCTACGACTTTTAAGTCACATGCGACCTTCCACTGGTGTTCTTTATATTTAATATTTTCAAACAATTTAGCCATTGTTTGATATGTTTCCTTCATATTAACAGCATGTGCGATGGGAACAGACGGCTTTTGGTTTCCATTATGTAGCAAAACAGCCTTTAAACTTTACTTCCTTGAATAAACCAAAAATGTCGTGGCAAATGCACATATGATCTTTCGTCGTATAAAATTGTGCGTGTGCCAAATGACGCGTCCGGAAATGGGTTATGTTGACGATTTCCTTTAATAAGCCGGAATCTTACTTACCACATTATGTAGCAAAATGAGTCTGCTTGGAAAGCACATGAAAATGATCGGCCAGAGGTATCCATGACAATTGATTTTAATTAATTGTAAGATGTTTTGGTAAACAGACGATCGTATTCTGAGGGAAGTCAGAACTACACTAAGGCACAGACACTATAGGCACAGAGTTATATATCCATGACTATGATTAGGTAGACGCGACGAGATCCAATTTGTGTGGACCTGCACTTGTGAGAATATAAAGGAAACATTTGACCTGAATAGGTATCCTACCTCAGATAACGAAAAAAGGAACTGTCAACAACATTTCATACCAAAGGAACGCGATCAGGTACCAAATGTACAACCCTTTTTCGTTTGCTTTGTTCCCAATTGGCAGTTGGGCCCGCAACCTTCCAAAATGTATTTTTTGTTAAATTTGTAATTTTTTAGGATTGGTTAACGAATTTTAGCTCCAAAGTCTCTCCATAGATTTTAATGAGCGATACCTTAAACGATGCCAAATTAAGGCACCTATACACAAAAAATTGAGGTCACAGGATATCATTTTTTTTCCTTCTTTTCCTGAGTTTTTAAAGTCAAAATTTCGTAAAAAATACCGCACAAAAATCATCATTTTTGCATTTCAATGCTTTATATTTCCCAGACGGTAAGCTGAAATCACAAAGTATTTGGGCTCAACTTCTAGCTGTTTTAATTATCTTCTCAAAATAGCAAAGCTCTTTACAACAATAAGATACTAGAGTTATGTGAAAAAAACAAGCGCTACCTCTGAAAAAAGCTTAAAAAAAATACCAGTTTTCAAAATTTCTTTAAAAAAAAGTTCTGCCATAGAAAAAAAAAATATATCATCAAACCATTTCCAAGGCCCAAATCTTTAAGAAAAAGTTCGTTTTGTTCCTTGAGGAAAAATCGTGTTGACTAGTGTAACAGATGTATCAAAAAAATTTAAAATGTAACATTTACAGTACTCAGATCGAAAAAAGCACCTCGCGAACAGAATCAGGGTTGATATTCGTATGAAACCGATAAGAAATGTTTTACGGCAAAAACTGTTTTCTAGGCTCTGTACGGAAGGCAGTACTCAGATCAAAAAACAAAAAGGATGGTATATACTGGAAAATTATCCGAAATATATGCTTGTTTTTTTGGTATGTTTCGACCCACCTCGAAAAAGATATCAATTTGATATAATTTGCCAGCAAACACGAAGCAAACATTGCAATAAGAATAAATAGAACCTAGCTAATGCAGTATTAAATGAATGACAATTATATGAATATTATAATTTATTATTTATATTAATTTTCATAAATATAAAACATATATTGTTTTCAAAACATTTTTTCTTCACGGTGTCCGGCACGGGATGCGTCGCCATCTGCTGCTGCTGATAGTCAGACACATTACCTTGCCAATAAAATATTGGGGAGCCAAGGATATGGCTGGGGAAGAGCGGCCGCAGCCGAAGAAGTGCATTTTATTAACTTTCAACAAAACCAAGCAGCTGTCTGAGCAAAGTAACCGTTCGGAATTCAGTGCACACCTCTGGTCGCACACTGGCTGCTCTAAGAATATATGACATTCGTTTGCTGGCAAACAGTTTTTCGATCTGAGTACTAGGCTTTAATTCTAAAATTCTAGAAAATCATAAGCTCAAAAATGTATATACTGACTGAGTACGGGTATAAGTAGAGTCGCGTCCCCAGAAGCCACTCACACGTTCCTTCTCGTTTAAAGTACTATGGTTTTTTTTTCTATGGTAAAACTTTTTTTGAAGAATTTTTTAAAACTGGTATTTTTGTTTATGCTTTTTTTAGAGGTAGTGGTTCTTTTTTTCACATAACTTAAGTATGTTACATCTGGTTTTAAGGAGCTTTGCCGTTCTGAAAATCGAATTGATGCAGAAATTGGACCCAAGCACTTTGTGGTTTGATCTTACCGTTAGGGAAATATTAAGCTTTCAAATGCAAAAATGATGATTTTTGTGCGGATTTACAAACGAAGGTAAGATACCTCCGAAAAAAATCTTAAAAAATACCAGTTTTTTAAAATAAAAAAATAAAAAAGATCTGCCGAAGAAAAAAACGAATTTATTTTTAACCATTTTTAAAGCCCAAAATCTATAAAAAAAAAATGTTGGTTTGGTTCGAAGTGATAAAAATATAAAATAACAATATAAATAATAATAATATAATATATAATTATTATTAATTGATAATATATAAAAGAGAATAATAATATAAATATATAAAATAATAATATAAATATATAAAATAATAATATAAATATATAAAATAATAATATAAATATATAAAATAATAATATAAATATATAAAATAATAATAAAAATAATAATAATATAATAATACTCAACAAAATTGAAATTTTTATTTGCCAGCAAACGAATGTCATATATTCTTAGAGCAGCCAGTGTGTGACCAGAGGTGTGCACTGCATTCCGAACGGTTACTCTGCTCAGACAGCTGCTTGGTTTTGTTGAAAGTTAATAAAATGCACTTCTTCAGCTGGGGTCGCTCTTCCCCAGCCATATTCTGGGCTCCCCAATATTTTATTGGCAAGGTAATGTGTCTGACTACACTAGTCAACACGATTTTTCCTCAAGGAACAAAACGAACTTTTTCTTAAAGATTTGGGGCTTAGAAATGGTTTGATGATATATTTTTTTTTTTTCATGGCAGAACTTTTTTTAAAAGAATTTTTGAAAACTGGTATTTTTTTTTAAGCTTTTTTCAGAGGTAGCGCTTGTTTTTTTACATAGCTTTAGTATCTTACGTCTGGTTGTAAAGAACTTTGCTATTTTAAAAAGATAGTTAAAACAGCTAGAAGTTAAGCCCAAACACTTTGTGCGGTATTTTTTACGAAATTTTGACTTTAAAAACTCAG
The DNA here is from genome assembly GCF_018151105.1 of Drosophila obscura. Taxonomy (NCBI): domain Eukaryota; kingdom Metazoa; phylum Arthropoda; class Insecta; order Diptera; family Drosophilidae; genus Drosophila; species Drosophila obscura. The sequence goes on along the minus strand of NW_024542848.1, from coordinate 1,517,227 downwards.
GAAAAGTCGAAAAAAAACGATATCCTGTGTCCTCTATTTTTTTGTGTATAGGTGCGTTAATTTGGCGTCGTTCAAGGTATCGCTCATTAAAATCTATGGAGAGACTTTGGAGCTAAAATTCGTTAACCAAACCTAAAATATGGAAAAAATGAACAAAAAATACCTTTTGGAAGGTTGCGGGAAATTGCAATAGTTTGCTTCGTGTTTGCTGGCAAAATATATCAAATTGATATAACTTTCTAGGTGGGTCGAAACATACTTTTCCAGTATTTACCGACTTTTTTGTTTTTTGATCTGAGTACTGCCTTCCGTACAGAGCCTAGAAAACAGTTTTTGCCGTAAAACATTTCTTATCGGTTTCATTCGAATATCAACCCTGATTCTGTTCGCGAGGTGTTTTTTTTCGATCTGAGTACTAGGCTTTAGGCTGTGAACCAAAACGACTTTTTCTGATAGACTTCAGGATTTGAAAATTTTTGTAGTACTTTATTTTTTTTATGATGTTAATTTTTTTTTAAGAATTTTTTAAATCTGGTATTTTTTTAATTTATTTTTATTTATTTATTTATTTATTGACTAGCAACTATCTGCTAACATACATTATGATTAAAATTAAAGGAAAAAAAAGTGGATATAGGAAATAATTAAAAATTAGTGGATTGTAAGAACAGGTATATCTTACTGGCTATAATTTTAAGGGATAATTCAGGGGATAGGGTAGGTCTAAGGGGTACAGAAAAGTCAAGCAGGACAAGAAGTGCTTCTGAGTCAACAAACCCAACTAGGAGCTTGTGTACAAACATAACGCCGTTACAAATTCTGCGATGGCGCAATGAAGGGAGGTCTAAAACTCGAGAATGCACTGTTGCTTATTGTAGTGTGGACTCCACACACAAGAAAAATATTCCAAAATCGGACGAACCAAGGAGTCGTACAGTGTTTTGGTGACATACGGGTCATCAAACTCCTTGGACCAACGCTTTATAAACGCTAGAACACCCTTAGCTTTATTTACAGCTGCAGCTATATGGCTATTAAAACACAGTCTATGTTCGAAAAGAACTCCAAGGTCATTAGAACTCGAAATTCGTTCGAGTGCATGAATTCCTAGAGCGTACGAGACAAAATGTGGAGCGCGACGGTAAAAAGTCATAAGTTTGCATTTAGAAAGGTTCAGAAAGAGGAGATTTGTTGAACACCAAATTTGCAACTCGTTTAGGTCGAGTTGAAGGCGTTTGTGCAGGTACCAATCAGAGATAGATTTTAACATCGTCAGCGTGCATTAGTGTAGCGGAGTACGTTATAACTTGAGGAAGGTCATTCACAAATAGTAAGCGTAGAACGTCCGTACATCCATCCTCGTTATCTTTTCTCAATATGTCAGCAAACAATGATCAGGCAATTGCCGATCTTTTTGCCAAATTTTTCCAAACAACCTATTCTCATGAAAGCTACTCTGGTCAGCCGTATCCATACAGTTTACCAAGGTCGAATGGCATCTTCAGCCCCTTGTTAAATGAAAGCTCACTGCTTCATGATCTTCGACTAGTTTAGCCGGTGTTTTCACCAGGTCCCGACGGAGTTCCCGGCTGTGTACTCAGGTACTGTTCCGACGCTCTGTGTGGACCCTTGCTTAAACTATTCACCCTATCTATTAACTCTTCATGCTTCCCCCCATCTGGAAGGAATCTTTTATTATTCCGCTCCATAAGAAAGGTAGCAAGTCTGATGCAAATAATTATAGGGGTATATCTAAGTTATCCGCTATTCCTAAAATGTTTGAAAAAATTTTAACTCCGCACTTGCAACATCTCTGCAAATCACTTATATCTCCGTTCCAGCACGGATTTATAAGGCGACGATCAACGACCACAAATTTATTAGAGTTTACCTCTTTTATCATTAAAGGCTTTCAAGGTAACTTGCAGACGGATGTCATTTACACTGATTTTAGTAAAGCATTTGATTCTGTAAACCATTCCCTTTTAGCACAAAAACTTGACCTTTTAGGGTTTCCGCCTAATCTCTTGAGATGGCTACCTTTGTTCTAGGTCTCAAAGAGTCCTCTTCAAAAACTCCTTCTCTTCACCTGTTTAGGTTACTTCTGGAGTACCACAGGGCAGCCATCTAGGCCCCCTACTATTCACACTCTTTATTAATGATCTGCCTTCAGTATTAACAAACTCTCGAGTACTCATGTATGCGGATGATGTTAAACTTTGTGTCCAGTATAAGGACATTTCATTTCACTCTCGCTTGCAATCCGATCTCAATAACTTTCAATCATGGTGTTGTGCAAATATGTTACACCTAAATGCCTCGAAATGCAAAGTAATGACATTTCATCGCTCCAGCCCCCTATTGGCTCCTTATAGCCTCTGCGGTGGTTCTCTTGAGAGAATTACCTTGGTTGATGATCTTGGTGTTAAATTAGACCCAAAGTTGAAGTTTTCTGAACACATTTCTACCATGGTAAATAAGGCCATGGGTGTGCTTGGGTTTATAAAGAGGTGGTCAAAGGAATTTGACGACCCCTATATAACGAAGACTCTCTATATCTCGCTTGTTCGTCCGATTTTAGAATACGGCTCTTGTGTATGGTGCCCCCAGTACAAAGTACACCAGGACCGTATAGAATCAGTCCAGAAAAACTTTTTACTTTTTGCTCTGCGTGGCCTTAACTGGGATGCAGGTGTGAGACTGCCATCTTATCCTCGTAGATTGCTTTTAATAAACCTTCCAACCTTAGTTAGTCGTAGAAAAATGCTTGGTGTGATTTTTATGCACAACCTGATCAAGGGTGATGTAGATAGCCCTGACTTGTTGAGCCGCATAAACTTTACGATTCCTATTAGATCCACTAGAAACTTCATTCCTCTTTTCCTTCCGCTTTGTAGATCGAATTATTCCTTGCACGAACCATTTAGGGTACTTTGCTCGGACTTCAATTCCCTTTACCACATAATATCAACTACTAATTCCCTTCCTCTTCTTAAATCACTAATACTAACATACCTTTCCCGTAATTAGTTATATTTTTTAGCTATCTTTGCATGCTTAGCTCTTTGAGTTGTGTTTAGCTCTAATTTTCCTCGAATTTTAGTCTAACACCTATCTTTCCTGCATGCTCGCGATCGGTTCGGTAACACGCGTCGCGCGTCATGCGGCAGCGCCCCTCGGTCGGTTGGGCGGGAGGAAGGCTGCGTTTCTGCCTGGGTTCCGCGCGTAACAGGCTTCGGCTTGGTGTCGCATGGGCCACTTGATGGTGCAGTCATTGCATATCAACGTCCAGACAAGAAATAAACAAAAGTGGACTACCTTGTGGCACTCCTGATATAACATTAACGACATTCGACAACACATTAGTAAACAAAACACGTTGTGTGCGGTTAGAAAGATATGACGAAATCCAGATTAGAAGATTAGTGGGGAAACCAATTAAAGAAAGATTGTAAATGAGCAAAGAATGGTTCACGGAGTCGAAAGCCTTGCTAAAATCCGTGAAGCAACTGAAAATTAATTTCTTCATTCTGGCTATAATTATGATCCGATCTGATTCAGATTTGGCAATCTGGTAGATATGGGCATTCTCTACGATACTGCGTTATTAGTTTTTTCGTATCTTTAAAAAATGTGCCTGCCACAGATTTTCGTCCTTTGTGTTGGCGGAAGGGGGCGGGGGGAAATTATGAAATACACTTGTAGCAGTGTGATATCACATGAGTCTGGAAACCAAATTTGGTTTCTCTAGCTCTTATAGTCTCTGAGATCCAGGCGCTCATCAAGACGGACGGACGGACAGACGGACATGGCTATATAGACTCGGCTATTGATGCTGATCAAGAATATATATACTTTATGGGGTCGGAAACGTTTCCTTCTCTGCGTTGCACACATCCACTTTTACCACAAATCTAATATACCCCTTAACTCTTTTTTGAGTACGGGTATAAAAATGCTGTTGGCATAAGGTACATGGTAGGGATACGGAGTAGATGCATGGTAGATATGTGACGAGTACGTTGATTGGAAGAAGGTGGCAAATAAATTTGCAATACCAGCAGCAGAAGATTCAGATTTGTTTTGATAATGGAGGGATGGAGGAAATGCATTGGACTTACGTTTAGAATTAACGAACGAATAGAATTTTTTTGGATCACTACGAAAATGTTAACTACATCGGGAAAGGTATTGATTATAACAAAGACTATTTCATGGTTTTTTTCAGAGGTAGTGCTTCTATTTTTCACACAACTTAAGTATCTTATATCTGGTCGCCTAATTAATGCGTCTATCTAAAACAAAAAACGCATGCCAAGAATTATTTTTCTTTCGACTTTTAACTAATTTTTAAAGTCAAAATTTCGAAAAAAAAAAAATACCGCAAAAAATTAGGAAATTTGAATTTGAAAGCTTAATATCTTCCAGGCGTTAAGCTGCAGATACAAAGTGTCTGGGTCCGATTTATAGCTGCATTTCTCAGCTTTTTTTTGTCAGAACTGCAAAGTTCTATGCAACCAGATATAAGATACTTAAGTTATGTGAAAAATAGAAGCACTACCTCTGAAAAAACAAAACATTAAAAAATACCAGACTTTAAAAATTTCTTTAAAAAAAAAACTAAACCATAAAAAAACCATAATTCGTTAAACATTTTTAAACCCCGAAATCTATAAGAAAAAGTCATTTTGGGCCACAGCCTAATTTTCGTGTTGACTAGTGTAATCAGGTAGGCATCGGTTTTCGCTATCACAAAAAAAATGCGATTTACTTCTCAAAACGAAAAGTCAGGCGCTCCCGCACTCGTAAAACGCAAGACTTCCGTTTTCAAAACGGCAACAAATTCTCGCCGAAATGAAAAGTAAACGGCTTTTTATACATCTAAACAAATCTTAATTGCAAAAGGAAAAAAATAGATTACTTAATGATGCATTGACATGAATTTGACACCATTACCAGCGCAATTGAGCTTGTGCCCTTTTTATAAATAATTTTTATTTTAACCAACCTAAAAAAAAAGATCTAAAAAAATTGGTCAGGGCAAAAACAAATTGTTAATTCATCTGTGGCAGCCCGATTTGGCTATTGGTAAATATCTGTTAAACATAGCAAAGGGCTTCTTGTATGAGCTGGCACTAGCTATATATATATACTATTGGAGAGATAAAAATGTATAGTGCATCATCACGTGAGAACGATTGGGCAGAGTTGGTTTACATTTTTAAAAATTAACCGATTACTTTTTTTTACGATGTGTACGTCGTCCAAGGTTTGATTAGAGTTTAGAACTAATCTTCGACTATGACAATTGCCTCTCCGCCTACTTAGCAGACATTAGTCAAGAAAACACCTCAATTGATGAATAATGAACTCATCTTCAACTATGACAATTGGCTCTTCGCCTACTTCCATAAAAGAAACAAATACAAAATCACTTATTTTTCGCGATCGTAGGTTGGTTTCTCCTAAATTTTCTTTTGTAAAAACATTCTGTTGGCATATACGAACAACTGAATAAAATTTGAGCCAAATCGGCCCAGCCGTTCTAAAAATTAATATTTTTCGAGATCGATGGTTTTTCTTACGTAGAAACATTTCTCTGGTAAATACGAACAACGGAATAAAAATGTAAACCAAATCTGCCCAGTCATTCTCACGTGATGATGCACTATACATTTTTATCTCTGCTTTTATATATATTTATATGTAGTCATATGTACATATGCATGTAAATTAATGAAATTGTAATAAGTTTTTATATATGTACATGCATATGTAGTACATATTATGTACCTAACTCATTTAACATATTGCCTGGTTGGGAGGTGGTTGTCTCATTTAGAGAATGTGATATTGTGAGACAAGCATGCTCTCTCTTTGGGCTCGCTTTTGGCAAAAGGGACAGCTTGATTTCTTAATGTAGAGGTTGGTGAATGTGCTAAGACATCGGCAAGCAGCCTGCGATTTTTGGTCAGAATGTGGAAAGGGAAACAGAGAGTGTGGGAGAGAGAGAGAACGCCTCCAAGCAGCTAGTGTAGGGTTGTGGTTGAATTGTGGGGGATTACTAATATTCATTGTGGAGAGGGTGGGATTTTGGTTGAACGGGAAAGCCGACCGCGCATTGCACGCGGAAGAGTGTGTGAGTGAAGGAGAGACGATGAGTAACGCGTGAGGTACATGCATATGTAGGTTACCAATGGCAAATAAATTTGTTCTTTCTGTCTATAATAATGATCCAATCTGAACCAGATTCGGCAATCTGATAGATATGATCATTTTCTTCAATATTGTTTTTATAGTTTTCCCTAATCCTTCAAGTTCTGGATGTGTCACAGATTTTCGTCCTTAGTGGGGGCGCACAGTGGTCGATTCTGCCAATCTGGCAGGGAATAAATGAAAAATTAAAATGGCGAATCTTATTAATTTTTTTTACTTTTTGGAAAGTAAACATCCCACTGATATTTATTGCGATATTTATATATTTTTCCTATCGATAGTCCAGTACCTGCACTCGGTTGAATCGCAGAAAACTTTTCTGTCCATATCTAAGTACATTTTACCGCATTTTTATGGCTTTTGGTAAAGAAAAACAAATCTAAATGTTTTGCGATTTGTATTAAAATTACCGTCCATTTTGATCATAGTTGGTTAGGTTAGGTTAGGTTAACCCAGACGGCCCTCACGGGGCCACGCATAGGCCAATATGGCCCTTAGTTGTCCGGATGGGGGTGTATGAACCTTTCGAAAATATTTATGAGGTTTTGAAGTCCCTAAGGATCGAGGTGTTTTTGGCAAAGGCTAGCAGTTCCCCTGGCGTCCTCCTGGAGGCATCCTCCGGCGATGCCAGCACCGGGGCGGCCAGGTATATTCTCCTAGCCCTTGAGAGAGCCGGGCAGTTGCAGATGAGATGTTCCAGGGTTTCAGTTGCCCCGGATTCCTCGCATTTCCTGCAGTGGCCACTGTTGGTGATGCCTAGTTTGACAGCATGTGCCGCGGCCAGACAGTGACCTGTGAGTATTCCCACCAACATTCTGCAGTCCTTCCGTGGGAGGTGCAGTATGTAGTGGCTGAGTTTCCTGTTGCGCTCCTTGCACATGGTTTTTGAGGTTCTGCAGGTAGTGGTTCTGCTCCACCTGCTTCTTGCCTGTGTGTCGGCCCGTTTCTCTAAATCGCTTTGGAGCGTTCTAAGGGAGACAGGCACGTTCTCAGTTCTGTCGTTTTCCGGCCCGACGCCGTCCTTAGCCAGACCGTCCGCCATCTCGTTGCCATCGATGCCTTGGTGGCTGGGAACCCAGTAGATCCGCACTGACTTTGTCGTGCTTAGGATATCTAGTGCCTCCCTGCTTGCCAAGACATTTCTGGAACTGACCGCCGACGACTGCATGGATCTTATCGCCGCCTGGCTGTCCACGAACAGGTTGATCACGTCGTGTGGACGATCCGTAGACTGAGCAGCCTCTGCCGCTTTCCGTATGGCGAACACTTCCGCCTGGAATATGCTGCATTGGTCCGGTAGCTTATAGGACAGCCTTATCTCAGGGTCTGTACAGTATATGCCTGCTCCTACTCCTCCTTCCATCTTGGAGCCGTCAGTGTAGATGTTGAGGTGTTGAGTCTGGTCCCGACCCCTTTTCCAATCGTCGGGCCCCACATAGTTGGTAAGTATTCAATAAAAAATATATGTGTTGGTCCTGTGCTTACATGTATTAATGGTAACTCGTTGTAGAACTTAACATTTCCTTTAGTGTGCTATTAATAACATACCCGACACTTGCATGGAATAGATCTTTTGACATCCGCCCCCATTCGTCTTCAATCTTTTTCTCTTTATGAAACCAGTCTTTTTTGAATCTTCTGTGTTGAAAAAAATTTCAACTACGTGCCACACGTTAATTTATTTGATTTTATAGGGAAAATGGCAGTGTCAAAAAGCACGCTTTTTGCGATGTTTTGTAAGGAAACTGAGTAAGAAAAAAAGCTAAAGAGAGTTGGATCCATGTTTTCACTCAATTAATTGATAACACTAGTCAACACGATTTTTCCTCAAGGAACAAAACGAACTTTTTCCTAAAGATTTGGGGCTTAGAAATGGTTTGATGATATTTTTTTTTTTCTATGGCAGAACTTTTTTTTGAAGAATTTTTGAAAACTGTTATTTTTTTTTAAAGCTTTTTTCAGAGGTAGCGCTTGTTTTTTTCACATAGCTCTAGTATCTTACGTCTGGTTGTAAAGAACTTTGATATTTTGAAAAGATAATTAAAACAGCTAAACAGCTTAACGAATTTTAGCTCCAAAGTCTCTCCATAGATTTTAATGAGCGATACCTTAAACGACGCCAAATTAATGCACCTATACACAAAAAAATATAAAACACAAGATATAATTTTTTTTCGACTTTTCCTGAGTTTTTAAAGTCAAAATTTCGTAAAAAATACCGCACAAAAATCATCATTTTTGCATTTCAATGCTTTATATTTCCCAGACGGTAAGCTGTAATCACAAAGTGTTTGGGCTATACTTCTAGCTGTTTTAATTATCTTTTCAAAATATCAAAGTTCTTTACAACCAGACGTAAGATACTAGAGCTATATGAAAAAAACAAGCGCTACCTCTGAAAAAAGCTTTAAAAAAATACCAGACTTCAAAAATTCTTCAAATAAAAGTTCTGCCATAGAAAAAAAACCATAATTCTTTAAACAAATTTAAATCCCCATATCTATCAGAAAAAGTCGGTTTGGATCCTTGAGGAAAAAAAAAGTTCGATTTTGTCGAGTAGTGTAATTGATAAAAAAAAAACTCAGCGAAAATTATTGTTAGCGAATAAAAAAAAAACGAGAAGGAACGTGTGAGTCGCTTCTGGGGACGCGACTCTACTTATACCCGTACTCAGTCAGTATATACATTTTTGAGCTTATGATTTTTAAGAATTTTAGAAAAAAAAAAAAATTTACATTTAACATTTTTTTTGCTACATATGATATCTACATCTACAAATACAATGTATATTCTACATCTAACATGTAGATTGTACATGTTCCAATTGGATTATACATCTCCTCCGCTAGGGGTTGCTCGCGCACTGAACGCGGCAGAATGTGCGAGCGAGAAGGAAAATGAGATGCGTTGTCGTGGGCGGGTGGGGGAGGGGAAGCAACTGGAAATTAATTTCTTCATTCTGGCTATAATTATGATCCGATCTAGTTCATATTTGGCAATCTGGTAGATATGGGCATTCTCTACGATACTGCGTTTTTAGTTTTATCGTATCTTTAAAAGTGTGCCTGCCACAGATTTTCGTCCTTTGTGTGGGCGGAAGGGGGCGGGGCGAAATTCTGAAATACACTTGTAGCAGTGTGATATCACATAAGTCTGGAAGTCTGCTGATCAAGAATATATATACTTTATGGGGTCGGAAAATATTCCTTCACTGCGTTACACACATCCACTTTTACCACAAATCTAATATACCCCTTTACTCTTTTTTGAGTACGGGTATAATTAAGTAATTTTGCCTCTGAGTGAAGTGTACAGCAGAAATTTAAAATACTTAAAAAAAAAAGACCAAAAATTTTAAATTTGACCCTTTCTGTGTTAATTACCTTTTTTGTGTTAATATAAAGTGTTTATAAAAACATTTTATAATATTTTGGAATACAAAAAAATAATTTTTTTTTTAAATTTATTTTTAAAAGTTTTTAAGTTAAAAAATAAAAATTAAAAATTTATTTAAATACTTCCGGATTTATGTTTATGTTTATTTTGATTTTTCCTAGTGCTACAAGTAAAACTTATTTTTAATGCACTAGTCACAGAAGAGTTATAGTTACAATTACAATATTTACTCTTATTTCTAAACAATATTTGACATACATCAAGATTAATTTATTTCATCTATTTTGTATTTAATATTTAATATAATATTTAATATACTTTAATTTAAACTCAATTTTTCATTTTTTCATTTTTATTCTTATTTTAGGTTTTTATATATATATATTTTTTTTTTTTTTTTAGTGTTATGATTGTAGGTGTGTTTTTAAATTTTTCCTAAATTGCGTTGGGTTGCTCAATGACTTTACATGATGGGGAAGCTGGTTCCATATGCGAATTGCATTTATAAAATATTGCCGTTCTGAATTCAATGTTTTGTATCGAATGCTCTTTATGTTGTTGGTTCGCGCAGAGTTAGCGAAATTAAGTTTCTGGTAAAGGTATGCTGGTTCTTTAGTGAAAACTATTTGATGTAAGAAAATTAGTGTTTTATAGTCCATCCATTTCAAAAAGTCAAGTTCAAATATCGTAGAAGCTATGTCTGATATTCTGTCTCTCCTCGTCAAATCGTAAATGTATCTTGCTATATCATTGTATGCTACGGTCAGCTTGTGTCTACTCCTAGAGTCGCAATTTCCAAATACCTCAACGCCATGCAAGAGAGCAGGAATGAGGTATGCTTTTGCAAGCATCATGCGGGTTTGGGTTGGCAGAAAGCGTTGCGTAAATTTAAGTGATCTTAGTATTCCATAAGTTCTTCCTGACGCTCTATTAACTTGGTCGACCCATGTTAATGATCTATTAATCACAAACCCTAAGTTGCTTGCCCTTTCGCAGTATTCAATCGGTGTGTTACCAATTTGAAGCCGTCTTATTGCATTCATATCCACTTTCGTTTTGTTTTTATAAATAACAAGACATTTAGACTTCATAGGATTGAGGGAAAGCCCAATAGCATAAGCCCAGTTGCTAATTTTGTCGAGTTCCCTATTACACGCATTTATACAATCATTTAGTTCGCATAGAGGTCGACTAACATAAAGTTGGACATCATCTGCATACATATGACAACTAGACTCAGACAAAACAGATGGCAGATCGTTAACATATATAACGAATAACAATGGTCCAAGAACTGATCCTTGGGGTACACCACGTTTAACAAATAAAGACGCTGACTTAGCAGTTGTTGTGACAACTGTTTGACATCTATTGCACAGGTATGAGGTCATTAGTTTTACAGCCGTTGGAGAGAAGTTGCACTCATTGTGTAGTTTTTCGACCAGAATTGCATGATCAACGGTGTCAAAGGCCTTGCTAAAGTCAAGTAGTGTCAGGAATGTTATTTTGCCCTCATCCATTTGTTCTCGTATATCCTCTACTATTTTTATAATGGCTGTTGTACAGCTTCTATTTCTCCTAAATCCAGACTGATTATCATTTAGTATTTTGTGCTCTGTCAGATAGTCACTGATCTGTTTTGCCATTAAGCTTTCAAAGGCTTTCGATAGCATTGGGAGAATTGAAATAGGTCTATAATCTTTTGAATTTGATTTTGGGATGGGTATGATTTTAGCTTCTTTCCATTTTTCAGGGAACGTTGACGTCATTAGAGCAGTATTGAATATATGGGTAATTGGCATTATAATATATGGGAGTATAAGTTTGAGAAATTTGGGGTTCATATTATCTAGACCAGTTGCGGTGGACTTTATTTTCAAAATACAGTCAAGGGCATCTCTCGGACTCACGCTGATAAAGTTAAAGTCTGGAAATGTATGACTGGCAGGTACGGAGCTCAGTCTTGTATTGTTTCTAGTGACAGGCACTGGAGGTTGCGAAAATTTTATATTTAGTTCTTCAACATTAATATTTGCTTGGGCCACAGATTGTTGTTTCCCTATCCCTATACTTTTTATTGCTTGCCATTTTTGTTTAGAAGTGATTGCTTCGTTAAGTGTTACTGTATAGTACGATTTTTTAGCTTCGATAATTCTCTTTGTCACATTCTGTCTATTTTCTTGGTAAATTTTAAAATGAGTTTCAGTCTTGTATCTCTTCCACTTATGATAAGCTTGGTTTCTTTTTTTAATTCCTAGTTTTAGGTCATTTGAGAACCAAGGATTTGCTTTTCGATTGGCAGTTGCTCTCTTTAGCGGAACATTCTGATTAAAGAGGTAATTAATATTAAACTGAAGCTGGTCAAGTTGAGTGTTAACGGATAATTGGTCATATATAGAGTGCCAGTCAAGTAGGTTAATGTCAATGTCAAGCTTTGCAAAGTCAATATTTTTGAAGTCTCTGTAGAATATGGGAGGGTCATTTTCGTCAAGATTAAAGTCATAGGTCAAAAATAATAAGTCATGTTTTGAATATCCAGGTACTGAAAGTTGATCGTATAACATTATCTTTGTTTTAACATTCACAAAAAATAAGTCAAGTAAAGTATTTCGGGTTTTTGTATAGTGTGTGGCCACCGTAGAGTTTACCAAGTTCAGTCCTAATGCTTCCATATGTTCTGTCAAGTGACTTTGTCTGAATATATCACAGTTAAAATCTCCAGTCAGAATTATATCAGTATATGTAAGGGATATGTCAGATATTTTAGTTGTCAATTCGGAATAGTCAATGTTCTGATTAGGTCGATAAATGCATCCTAGTAGTAATTTATTTGAGCTTTTTGTGTCGATCAGTTTTACAAAAATATATTCGAGTTCACTTTCTGGGGGCTGTTTGCAGACAATTTTAGTCAGGATATTTTTTCTTGTGTAAATTGCAACGCCACCCGCATGGCCAATACGATCTGAACGAAAAACATTGTAACCACTACATGCAATTAACAAATCACTACATTCAGAGACGAACCAAGTTTCAGACACACAAATAACATCTATTTTAGAATCGGTAAACATATATCTGAACTCTTCTATTTTCTTTGGCAGGCTTTGTGCATTAATATGGCAAATTTTTAGGCCAGATCTTTGCTTCACCAGAATTCTTAGCAAACCATGGGTATTAGGATTTATGCTTTCTGTGGAATCACCCATTTTAAATGTTCAAATGAAGTAATATTCAACAGCGCAAGAACAGGAAAAAATCTAAAAACACATCTAAAAACACATATTTTAATTAAAACTACTGGTAAAGTATTATTAATTTTACTTGCTATCATTTCTGCGTCACTGCTGCTCTCCTTCTTGATGGCGAAAGGAACAAGTTGGTATCATGGAAAGGTGGTTCATGTTTTCTAGAACAATGATTTCACCGTTTTGGCTTGCCCTGACATGTACTACTCCTCTTCGCGTGAACACAGCCGTTAGTTTCCTAGCCTTTTTCAGCTTCATAGCTTCCCTGAAAACCAAATAGTTTTCCTTCGTTAATTGCTCGTTGACATAAACGGGGGCCGGGGAGTCCAATCCAAGTTGCTGGAGGGTCAGTGTTTGCTGCGTTTCGCGCCTTAGCGTGCCAATTGCTCTGAGCAGCGCAGCCTTATCACTTAAGTGATCGAGCTTGACGATTATTACCGGATCAACTATTGACTGTGGTTGGTTCCGTCCTTTTCCCATGCGGTAGATGTCCTTAATGGTAGGCGCTGGGGTTAAATTTAAATTGAAGCATAGGGTGTTGAAAATATGCTTCAATTTTTCGCCTTCAACAAAGGGGACACCGTGAATGCGCAAATCGCAGGCGATGTTTGCATTTTCTTGCACAGATAGCTTGTGACTTAGCTTAGCTTCTAGATCGGCGACTCTTTGCGTTATTCCTCAAGCCTCGCCCAACTCCTTTTCAAGGAACTCCACCCGGTCGCTAAGCTGCTTTATTTGTCCAGTTAGAGTGCCTATTTTTTCGGCTAATAAATCACATAACCGATTTTCGCACTCTTCCATTTTTGTTGCAATGAGATCCGTCTGCTCCTTTAGGCGTTTGTCCAATAGTTGCAGAAGGCTTGGCGACAGAGAATCAGCTTTTTGTGCTGATTTGAGGTCAGTGTCGGTGTTTTCACGCACTCGCTTAGTAACTGGTGGCATTTCAAACTTCTAACTGAACAACTGCTTGAAAGTTGTAACACCGTTACTGCTTTGCCGATCAACGGATCTGATGTGGTGAGCGAGCGCCCTCTGGTGGAATTTGTGACAAGCTTTTCCGATATCTGTATCAATCGCTGGACAGCTGTCTAATGTTACCTCTAATGCAAAGTGCAATTGTTTTCTCCTTCACACGCTGAGTGAAAAATTTTTATTTCGCGCTTTTCCTCGTCTCCTTTCCTCACGTGAGCCAAATTTGAGTGATTTTAAGATGATGGATTTCGACAAAAATATAAAGTTGTTTTTATCCACGGCCCGGCCAGTTGGAGAGTCGGTGTCAGTTGTCGGGTGTTGGTAAGCACCTTATGCTTGGATTTTCCAACAGCTGATCTTTTATTATTTGCAGACTTCTTGGAAAAATGTATGCATTGGCGGAGCTCCGCACTAGCACGTCTTTCACAAGTTACGTTGTACGTTGTAATATATTCCAAAATACAAAAATATTTTTAAAAATGTTACTCATCGCCCGGTCGGTGCGAAATTTTGAAATACAATTGTAGCAGTGTGATCACACATGACTCTGGAAACTAAATTTGGTTGCTCCAGCTCTTATAGTCTTTGAGATCTAGGCGCTCATCAAGACGGACAGACGGACATGGCTATATCGACTCGGCTATTGATGCTGATCAAGAATATATATCGGGGTCGGAAACGTTTCCTTTTCTGCGTTGCAAACATCATCTTTTACCACAAATCTAATATACCCCTTAAATCTTCGAGTACGGGTAAAAATATAAGTCTTATTTAAAAAAAAGGTGTTTTTCCTAAAAACATGTTTATGGTGTTTGATAATATAGATAACTGAGTGGCAAAAGCGCTGCCACTCAGAGTGCTTTTGTACCTGTTACAAATACTGAATGTTGGGACACTTCCCCAAAGCATGGAAAGTCGCGCATGTTGTCATGCTTCATAAACCTGGCAAATCCCCGGACGACCTGGCCAATTACAGGCCAATCAGCCTGCTCCCCACTTTTGGGAAGCTCCTGGAACGCAGAATTCTTCACAGATTATTGGGCATACCATCCTAAAATCGAGCTATCTCTAATCACCAATTTGGGTTCAGGCTGAGGCATGGTACTCCGGAGCAGCTGCATAGGGTGGTATAGCATATCCTGGATTGCTTCCACAAGAAGCAGTACGTTGTAGCAGCGTACCTGTACACCCAGCAAGCATTCGAAAGAGTTTGGCACGGCAGATTACTTGCGAAGATAAAACCCCTGATAAACCCCCAGCTCTTCCTGATAATTGGAATCTTCCTAAAGAACAGAACGTTCCAAGTCGCACAGATCGGAGCAGTTTCCACGGTGAAGGTGATTGAAGCCGGAGTCCCGCATGACAGCGTGCTAGGGGCAACGCTGTACAGCCCTTTCAGGCACGATATGCCTATAGCTAGCGTTGACCATACGTCCCAGCCAATCGATGTGAAACTTGGCACTTTTGCCGACGACACAGCAGTACTGTCAAGGGCCAACTGTGTTTAGGACGCCACGGACAACCTCCATCGGTACCTTAAAAGGTTTGAGAAGCCAACAAGATCCGCATATATAAGGTAATCCTGGCGCCTGCATGGAGGTATGGCATCCAGGTCTATGGCAAGTTCCTCCGAAAGATCTGCGGTGCTGAATGGTATGTTGGGAACAGAGACATCGCCAAAGACTTTGGAGTTCCCTCAGTGGGTAACATTATTAACGAGCAAGCCACAAGATACCTGACTTAACTAAGGAGCCACCCGAACGTCCTCGCTAGAAGATTGGTAAGGAGTAGAACCAGGCGAAGGTTAAACCGCATCCATCCGTCCGACTTGGCCACCAGGAACATATAAATTATTGTTGCACAATCTCCGTTTTCGTCCGTTGGTCCCGCACTCAACTTAAAATAGTAAATTGTAAATAGAAATTGTCCTTGACCCTTAACAAAAGTTGCTAATCAACAGTAACAGTACGTTAAGTAATTGTACTTTATTATCTGTGATAATTGTTACAATAAACCTACATAATAAAAAAAAAACTTGACTCAATTAGTAAGGATATGTGTACATTTTTTCTCAGTTCCCCATGATATTTTCATTATTAAAATTTGAGTTTTATTTTTGAGCGAAAAAATAAAACTCAAAATTGAATCGCTATATTTGAGTTTTATTTTTTTAGCTCAAACATTATTATTATGGAAAGTTATTAACAGGTTAGGTAAGGCTGGTATATTTTGGAAGGCCTTCACGAGGCACGCATAGGCCAATATTACCCTTAGTTGTCCGGATGGGGGTGTATGAACCTTCTCGAGTATATTTAGGAGGTTTTAATGTCCTTGAGGATCAAGGTATTTTTAGCAAAGACAAGCAGTTCCCTTGGCGTCCTCTTGGAGGCATCTTCCAGGGCTGCTGGCACTGTTGGTGATGCCTAGTTTTACTGCATATGCCGCAGCCAGACAGTGACCTGTAAGTATTCCCACTTACATTCTGCAGTCCTTCCGTGGTAGGTGCAGTAAGTAGGGGCTGAGAAATTTTTTGAAACTGACCGCTCACGACTTCATAGATATTATCGCCGCCTGGCTGTCCATGAACAGGTTGAAAATGTCGTTTGGACGATCCGTAGACTGAACAACCTCCGCCGCTTTCCGTATGGCGAAGATTTCCGCCAAGAATATGCTGCATTGGTCCGGTAGCTTATAGGACAGCCTTATCTCAGGGTCATTACAGTATATGCCCGCTCCTACTCCTCCTTTGATTTTGGAGCTGTCTGTGTAGATGTTGATGTGTTGAGTCTGTTCCCGACCCTCTTTCCAGTCGTCATGTCCCATGTATGAGGTTTTTTGGACATCCAGGTAAGTTCGGGGGATCATGTAGTCTGATATACTGATCATGTCTCGGCCAATTGAACCGTACCCGAATCCTTGCTGCGACATGTTGCCTGATGCGTGGATGTCCAGGGGCTCAATTCCGAGTATGGTTTCGAGTGCTTTTGTTGGGGTTGACTTCAGCGCTCCCGTGATGCAGATCAGTGCCTGTCGCTGAGTTCTCTCCATACACTTGTATGTTTTCTTTTCAGTAGCCTGCCACCACCAGGCCAGCCTGGTTCTGTCGATTTTCGGGGGGATCCATGCCGGCACCTTGTGTCTGTCTCTAGGTAAAGAGGATGAGGTCCGTCTTGTCCGCGTTCATACTGAGTCCTACTTTTTCCACCTACTCACATATCTCCCTGGGTGTGGATTATATTATAGAGCTGAGGGTCGATGGACATACTGCCGTAATAATTATGCTTATGTCGTCACTCTGATTGCACTCGTCTGCAATTTAGAAGGTTCTTTATACAGATGTTGATTGCTGGGTCGCTTCTAGGCCATCCATTATAGCGTTCGTGCTAACGTTGTTGACTGCTCCGGATATGTCTACAAAAACTCCTAGAGCATACACGTGTAGCAAACGTCAAGGTTAGTTGATAACACTAGTCAACACGACAATTAGGCTGTGGCCCAAAATGACTTTTTCTTAAAGATTTCGGGGTTTACAAATTTTTAACGACTTATGGTTTAGTTTTTTTAAGAATTTTGTAAAATCTGTTTTTTTTTTTTGTTTATTTTAGAGGTAGTGCTTCTATTTCTCACATAACTTAAGTATCTTTTATCTGGTTGCATAGAACTTTGCAGTTCTGAAAAGCTGATAAATGCAGCTATAAATCGGACTCTGCAGCTTAACGCCTGGAAGATATTAAGCTTTCAAATTCAAATTTCATAATTTTTTGCGGTATCGAAATTTTGATTTAAGAAACTCTGGAAAAGTCGAAAAAAAAAATTCTTGGCCAAGCTGACATTTGTTTGCTTTTCAGAACTGCAAAGTTCTATGCAACCAGATATAAGATGGCTTAAGTTATGTGAAAAATAGAAGCACTACCTCTGAAAATAACCATGAAAAAAATACCAGATTTTAAAAATTCTTAAAAAAAAATTACACCATAAAAAAAAATAAAGTACTACAAACATTTTTAAATCCCGAAATCTATCAGAAAAAGTCATTTTGGTTCACAGCCTATATAAAAAGTTCAATTTTGTTGTGTAGTGTAATATAAAGTCTAGGACTGACTCACCTCTGTCGTTGATATCAGGGCTTTCTTAATGATGGCTACTAACGAATGCAGTGCCGTCTCCACCGATTTCCCTTTGGTATAGGCATGCTGGTTCGTTTGACATCAGTCTCTCCAAATAGTTCCTGATGTGTAGATCCAACAGCTCTTCTAGTGTTTTGAGTAGAAAAGAGGTAAGGCTACATGGCTGGAAATATTCCTTCGAGGTGCTTTTAAACTTGCAAAGGAGTCTATAGCCCAGTGGATTCTCTTAGAGGATATGAGATCTATTGGGGGGTTTTTGTAAATTTTCCCAGTTTCTGTTCTGGGGGTTTCTATAGACAGTTATCTGCGGAGAGTGTTTGAATTCGCACTTGAACTTAATGTAGTTATTATCTGATGGTCTTTCAAGGAATCTCCAGCCAGATACCAAAGTACTCTATCCCGTTACGAGTGTTAGCGCGTTAGACGAGGTGGGACCTACGTAGGTTCATTCCTCCCCCACGTGTAGCAAATGTCATCATTTTTGCATTTCAATGCTTTATATTTCCCAGACGGTAAGCTAAAATCACAAAGTGTTTGGGCTTACCTTGTAGCTGTTTTAAATATCTTTTCAAAGTAGCAAAGTTCTTAACAACCAAACGTAAGATACTAGAGTTATGTGAAAAAAACAAGCGCTACCTCTGAAAAAAGCTTTAGAAAAAAATACCAGAATTCAAAAATTCTTAAAAAAAAAGTTCTGCCATTGAAAAAAAAATATATATCATCAAACCATTTCTAAGCCCTAAGTCTTTTAGAAAAAGTTGGTTTTGTTCCTGGAGGAAAACTCGTGTCGAGTAGTGTAATATAAAGTTAAGGACTGACTCACCTCTGTGGTTGATATCAGGGCTTCCCCAGACGCTGTGGTGGGTATTGCCGTCCGTACCAACGGGAAGTTGCTGGTCTTTCGGGCTGTCTTCCGCCACCAGACTCCTTAGCTCTTCCGGTGGAGCTAGCCATGTAGCAGGAAGCACCCATAAGGTGCTTATCCTCGCTTTCAAGCATCACCGCAGTCAGTGCTGTATTGAGACATAAGTTAAGCATGGATACCCTTTCGTAAGAGTACGGCGGTTCTGTTCCTGCCTACCGATGGTGGGTGGAATAGATTATAATTTGAGGGCTTTATTCCTGACACTGCATTGCCCGAGGCAATCCATGGCTCCTAGACCAAAGCTATGTCGACGTGCCTGGCAATGAGGAGCTCCGTAGACGCGGCTTTACTTTTATGTGGCTGGCTCAACTTCTCTCGAAGGATTGACTATCACCGTCAGGTCACCGTCCTCTTCCTCTGAGTCGTCCAGCGCAAGACCCTGGGCGCCCTCCACGATGGACTCCAGACCAAGGTCCTTCTCCACCTCGCCTGCCTGCAGGGTGCGCACGTCTTTGTCCTCTGGGTGGCGCTTTTTGAGACGTAGGTAGACGCTACCTACGCCCCAAGCCAGCTTCCCGAATCTCGGATAGAGGATGTCCGCCTCCGTGCGGGAGCACGTGCCTAGTTCCGGCGAGCGAAGTTCCTTCCTCCGTCCTGCTGACCGAGAGCATGTCCGAGTCTGTGTCGACTACGGTATCCGTGCGGCTCAGTATGGAGTGAGTCTTTCTGGCAGTAGCAGTGCTTGACCCTTCTCGCGATCCATCTGGCCCAAAGGTCCATACGGTTAATATTTTTCGGGGGAAACAACAAGATTTCTGCAATACAGCAACTTACGAGGGGCATGGATTGGCGCTATGTGCCAACTGAAATGAACCCGGATGACATTCTGTCAAAAGGAGCAGCGCCTCGGGAGGTCTTGTAGTCTAGTTTGTGGACCTTCTATCTTGCAAGGCGAAAAAAGTAGTTGACCTAAACGTTGCTCGCCCGAAGTCAGTCTCCCGGAAATTAGACTTCGTGTATTGCTGTCGTCTGAGCGTGTCGACATCTTGCTTTCGTTTAAGCACATAAACTCATTCATTTTGCTCAGGCATCATCCGTTGACGTTTGCCGTCATTACGCATCATCATCATCATGCTGATCCGCAGTCGCTACCAGGATCGATTCGCTTGCAGTTCTGGCCCATCGGCGGCATGAAAACTGTCGCTCGGGCGTTGCGGAAATGCATCATCTGCTGCAGATCCAGACCTCGTCTTGTAGAGCACATCATGGCTGACCTACAGAAGGATCGAGTGCAGGATTCGCCTACGTAACTGGAATCGACTACTGCGGTCCTATCTATTACAAGCCAGATGAGCGCAGTCGAACGACTACAAAGGCCGTCTGGTTGGAATTAGTGAAGGACCTCACAACTGCTGGATACGCTTCGTTGCCACGCGCGTCATTCCCCGATGTATTTGGTCGGACAATGCCACCAATTTTGTGGGCGCAAGGAACGAGTTGAAGGACCTTCGGCGGCAGTTCATGAGCGAGAAGCATCGTGCTGCAGTACATAATCATTGCATCAAAAATGGCTTCGATTGGAGATTTATAACGCCTCGCTCGCCCCACTTCGGGGCTTATGAGAGGCAGCAGTGAAGATGGCCAAGCAGCATTTCTATCGCTCCATGGAATCGTCACTCTTTGGCTTTGACGAGCTGCGGACATTGGTCTGCCAAATCCAGGCAATAATAAATTCTCGTCCTCTTCCCGAAATTTCAGAAAACCCTGAAGATCTTGGCGTCCTTACACCAGGCCATTTTCTAATTGGTCGTCCGCTGATGGAGTTACCCGAGCCAGACGTTACGGGTCTAAACTTTAATAGACTAGATTGCTGGCAACGAGTCGCCTGTGCCCAACAGATCTTTTGGAAGCGTTGAAGTGAGGAGTACTTGACTCTGCTCCAACAACGTGCAAAATGGCGTACAAGGACGAACACTTCGCTGGAGCTGATGGGGCTGCGTGAGTTTCCATCCTGAGGACAACATCTGGAACCACTCGTCGAGCTATCAACAAGCTGTGCGTCCTAACCGTTGGGGTTCCTGTTAAAAGCCCTGTCATTTTAACGTGGGGGAGTATGCTCGGAGCAGCAGCCTTTAATAAATTTTAAGACATTCAAATCGTTTAGTCGCATGTATCTCTTTTACAGAAGCTCTTGAGTTAACTACTGTCGCGCTAATTGTAAATCGCTCTCTCAGTGGGTACACGCACACACACACATGTACTCTTACTGCCTATGTTGCATTGCATCGCCCTGTTCTCGCGGCAGTGATAATTATTGTTGAACGCATCGCATCGAATCGTAGTTCACGGCCACGGCCACACACATTGTAAAAACCGGTCGAACAATAAAAATATTAAATTTACCAACGGATTATATTATTTGTAAATGTAGAGTCAGAGTTGCCGAAAAAGCTCGGCAGCTTCCAACAGATTATAATGATTACGGTCCCTGGAAAAAAAAAAGCGCCACTTCTTAAAAAACATAAAAAAATACAGTTGTTTTAATTGTTTAAAGAAAATTTCTATAGAAAAATAAAGTCATTAAACCACATTAATGCCCCAAATCTAACACAAGAAGTTTGTTTGGTTTAATGCGTAAATAAAATGTTAAATTTTGAAAAATTAACAACTCTTAATGTTCGTCTATGATTTTCCAAGTTTTTTCTGGTCTGCTTAACTTTTGCATTTGGAAGTCGTTTTTCCCTACCTTTGGTATGAACACGACATTCGTGCAGGTATAGGTAACACTAAGGAACAAAGCCTACTATTTTTAAGAAGGAACGATATCAAACTTTTTTGATTCAGCTGGGGCTTCAAAAATCATTATTATTATCACTTATAAAAAAATATTTAAATTTAAAATATTTTTAATTATACATATTTTTTTTTTGTTAAACCTTTTGTGATCCTGTGTCAAAATCTCTAGAGTTTGCTGTGGCATCCCCTATAAATGTGCTCAATAAGGTACTCAAATATTTTCTGTATTGCCCACCGTTTTTTGAATTAGCTCCTAGACTTTCTCGCTGCTTACCCATGGTTTTTGGATTAAGGCTTTGTACAGAGGCGAAGTTACCCTCATGCTAAAAACATCAGATGCAACTTTTGCTTGATGTAGGATTTCTTAGAGGCATTCCAATTGTCACATAGTTTGCGTCTGGGGAGAAGATATGGGTGGGGTCATTACTAAGTCCCTCTGCTGGCTCGTGCGTTTGCCTTCGGGGCAATCCGCCTTGCCTTGATTCCTATGAAACTGCAGAACCCGCTGTTTTCTTCATTCTAGCTTTAGCATTGATCCGATCGTTGCAAGAGCTAGAATAGCTGGATTTTGCTCGCAGACTCTTGTGATATCGAATTTATCAATTGTATTTCAAATTTTGCATCTTCAAATTGCAAGATTCCTTACAATCTAACATTTTGAACATACGAGAAAACCGAATCGCATAAATATAATGACTTGTCTTATCCACCAGATATCAGATGGTTTCAGAACCAAATGTTTGTGAACGGGTCATTATTATAGCCAGAATAAAGAAAACATTTTCTCGTGCCCGACTTCCTTGCCTCTCTCTCCCTCACAACGTATCTTAGTGTCCAACTCAAACGTTCTTATCTGGACGTTGAAATGCAATGACTGCACCATCAAGTGGCCCATGGGACACCAAGCCGAAGCCTGTTACGCGTGGTACCCAGGCAGAAACGCAGCCCACCTACCCACCAAAAGGCGCTGCTACATGACGCGCGACGCGTGCAACCGAAGCGATCGCGAACGTGCACGAAAGATAGGGTTTAGACTAATATTCGATGAAAATTAGAGCTGAACTAAAATAGCTAAACATGCAAAGATACCTAAAGTAATAAATTTTCTAGTAGATCTTATTGGAATCGTAAACTTTATACTGCTCAACCTTGATCAGCTTGTGCATAAAAATCACACCAAGCATTTTTCTACGATTAACTTAGGTGGGAAGGTTTATTAAAAGCAATCTACGAGGGTAAGATGGCAGTCTCACACCTGCACCCCAGTTAAGGCCACGCAGAGCAAAAAGTAAAAAGTTTTTCTGGACTGATTCTATACGGTCTTGGTGTACTTTGTACTGGGGGCACCATACACAAGAGCCGTTCTCTAAAATCGGACGAACAAGCGAGATATAGAGTCTTCGTTATATAGGGGCAGTCCCAAGCAGTCCTTATTTACCATGGTAGAAATGTGTTCAGAAAACTTTAAGTTGGGGTCTAGTTTAACACCAAGATCATCAACCAAGAAATTCTCTCAAGAGAACCACCCCAGAGGCTACAAATAGCCAAAAAGGGGCTGGAGCGATGAAATGTCATTACTTTGCATTTCGAGGCACTAAGGTGTAACATATTTGCACAACACTATGACTGAAATTTATTGAGATCGGATTGCAAGCGAGAATGAAATGAAATGTACTTATACTGGAGCACTCGAGAATTTGTTAATACTGAAGGCAGTTGATTAATAAAGAGTGTGAAAAGTAGGGGGCCTAGATGGCTTCCCTGTGGTACTCCATAAGTAACCTTAACAGGTGAAGAGGAGTTTTTGAAGAGGACTCTTTGGGACCTAGAACGAAGGTAGCTAGAAATCCATCTAAAAAAATTAGGCGGAAACCCTAAAAGGTCAAGTTTTTGTGCTACAAGGGAATGGTTTACAAAACCGAATGCTTTACTGAAATCAGTGTAAATAACATCCGTCTGAAAGTTACCTTGAAAGCCTTTAATGATAAAAGAGGTAAACTCTAATAAATTTTTGGTTGTTGATCGTCGCTTTATAAATTCGTGCTAAGATGGAGATATAAGTGATTTGATATAAATTTTAGGAATAGCGCATAAATTATACATACCTCTATAAATATTTGCATGAGACTTGCTACCTTTCTTATGGAGCGAATTATTAAAAAATTCCTTCGTGATGGGGGGGAAGCATGAAGAGTTAATGGATAGGGTGAATAGTTTAAGCAGGGGTCCACAAAGAGCGTCGGCTCAGTACCTGAGTACACAGCCGGGAACTCCGTCGGGACCTGGTGAAAACACCGGCTGAACTAGTCGAAGATCATGAAGCAGTGAGCTTTCATTTAACAAGGGGCTGAAAATGCCATTCGACCTTGGTAAACTGTATGGATTCGGCTGACCAGAGTAGCTTTCATGAGAATAGGTTGTTTGGAAAAATTTGGCAAAAAGATAGGCATGGTTCGCCGACGAGTCAAGATTTGCTGGTTTTAGTTTGGTTTTGCTGACATATTGAGAAATGATAGCGAGGATGGATGTGCGGACGTTCTACGCTTACTATTTACGAAGCTGTAAAACTGTTTAGGGTCCTGTGAAAATCGAGTCCTGCCTCGAGATAGGTAGTTTTTATAGCATTGAGAATGAACGAACTTCTTGAAATTTTTTATAAAGTCTTGATTTAAAATTTTTTATACTGGATAACTCTTTGGTAAACCAATGAGGCTTCCCAGATCTAATCGGATAAGAAAGTGGGACACAAATTTTTGTGCCTTTCATAACGTCCTTTCATAACGTGCCTTTCATACGAAAGCAGCGGACTGGTTCAAGCCTACCCGTTCGATCCAATACAGTAGGCCCAATATCGACTGACACTTCGAATGTAGGGTGGTAGGAGTCTTCAGGTATAGTGAGCGGAAGGAATTTTTCACATGGTTGACTTTAGACAGGGACAGGTCTAGCAAGCCGTCAATAAAGTCATATCGTGTCATGGGCACTAGGTTATTAGACTCGTTTACCGAAGACCAAACAGTACCTGGCAAATTGAAATCACCAATAACTATCATATGGTCTTTATCTGATAGCGAGGATGAAGCATCCGAAGACGGAGGAGTACACGTACAAGTAATAACGAGAAGAAACGTGTGATTCTTTGGGCGTGACTCTACTTTTATACCCGTACTCAGTCAGTATATAAATATGTGAGCTTATGATTTATGTAGAATTTTAAGATATTCTAAATTTTTTTTGCTACATTTGTCATCTACATCTACAATGTGGATTACACTAGTCAACACGACATTTCCGCTGTGGCCCAAAGTGACTTTTTCTGATAGATTTCGGGTTTTTTATGGTTTAGTTTTTTTTTTAGGAATTTTTGAAAATCTGGTATTTTTTTCATGGTTTTTTCAGAGGTAGTGGTTTTATTTTTCACACAACTTACGTATATTATATCTGGTTGCAGTTCTGAAAAGCTGACAAATGCAGCTATAAATCCAGACACCTCGTATCTGCAGCTTAACGCCTGGAAGATATTAAGCTTTCAAATTCAAATTTCATCATTTTTTTGCGGTATTTTCCCCTGAAATTTTGACTTTAAAAACTCAAGACAAGTGGAAAAAAAATATTTCTTGACATGCATTGTTAGTTTTAGATAGACTTTAATCCTTTAAAGTATTGTTCAGTAAAATGTATGGAGAGATGGTTGAGCTATAATTCGCTAACCAAATATAAAAAAAATGAAAAATAGACAAACAATACTTTTTGAAAGGTTGCTGGCCCAACTGCCGATTGGGAACAAAGCAAACGAAAAGGGGTATGCATTTTTGGTACCTGAACGTGTTCCTTTGGCATTAAATGTTGTTGACAGTTACTTTTTATACCCGTCCTCAAAAAAGAGTTAAGGGGTATATTGTATTTGTGGTAAAAGTTGATGTGTGCAACGCAAAGAAGGAAACGTTTCCGACCCCATAAAGTATGTATATTCTTGATCAGAATCAATAGCCGAGTTGATATAGCCATGTCCGTCTGTCCGTCTTGATGAGCGCATAAATCTCAGAGACTATAAGTGCTAGAGAAACCAAATTCGGTTTCCAGACTCATGTCATATCACACTGCTACAAGTGTATTTCAAAATTTCGCCCCGCCCCCTTCTGCCCCCACAAAGGTCGAAAATCTGTGGCAGGGACAATTTTAAAGATAAAGATACTAAAAACGCAGTATCGTAGAGAATGCCCATATCTACCAGATTGCCGAATCTGAATCAGATGGAATTATAATTAGTGCCAGAATGAAGAAATTAATTTTCAGTTGCTTACCCCGCCTCCTTCAGCAAGAGAACCGCTACTCATTCTCTTTCTCGCTCGCACATTCTGCCTCGTTATGTACGCGAGCGCCCGCTGGCGAAAAAGATGTGGAATCTAAATGGTACATGTAGAATCTACATGTTAGATGTAACATATATATTATAGATGTAAATGTAAATATTTTAAAATTCTGAATAAATCATAAGCTCAAAAATTATGTACTGACTGAGTACGGGTATAAGTAGAGTCGCATCCCCAGAAGCGACTCTACGTTCCTTCTCGCTTATTTTTTATTTGGTGTTACAAGTTTTGAAACGTATGTGATAAATTTGGTTTTCTAGTGCCTGTTACTGTTCTTAAAATAATTTAATTTTTGTGGCTTCCTTTGTCTTCCTTTGCCATTCGAATCAGATTCCCTTATGAGAGTCCACACATAGTCGACCAACATATTCTCATTCCAAACACCTTGATACTGTCGTTCCATAGCATTTAATTGTTGGTGAAATCTCTCTCCGTGTTCATCACTAACGTCCCCTAGGTTTGTCGGAAAAGTCTAAGTGGGAGTGCAGGAAATGGATTTTTAGTGACATGTTGGCTCCAATTTTTTCATAATTCTTAATAAGGGTTTGAACGATATTAACGTAATCATCACTCTTGCTGTTACAAAGACAATTTTTTGTAACCAATCGGAATGAGTTCCAGGCTGCTTTCGTAGATAAAATATTTTCAATTGGGGGCCATCAAAAACGCCTTCTTTAACTTTTGCCAACGACAGACGTGGGAAAACAGTTTTTAGGTAACTCATCGATTCACCTTCCTTATCCAGTGCTTTGACAAAATTTTTCATTAGTCCCAGCTTAATGTGTAATGGTGGTAAAACAACGTCTTCAAACTTCACGAAAGCTGCATTTTGTATGGTGTAATATTCCAATTTATTTTCCTCCCGTTTTGGCCAGTGTTAATTCATGTTTGTGTGTGTGTGATGTGGTATGCTTACGGTACATAAACCGTTTACAATTTTGTCGTCGCAACTAGAACCAGTTGGACTGCGGAGAGGGTTTGCAAATGAGGGTCTGAAGACACGGCGACAGCCTCTGATGATTGCAGTTGCAGAGAACTAGTGAACAGGTAGTGATGGTACTGTGTCTG
This sequence comes from Drosophila obscura, assembly GCF_018151105.1. Classification (NCBI taxonomy): domain Eukaryota; kingdom Metazoa; phylum Arthropoda; class Insecta; order Diptera; family Drosophilidae; genus Drosophila; species Drosophila obscura. The sequence continues at coordinate 1,490,169 of NW_024542848.1, read as the reverse complement.
ATACTGATTTTATTCAACAAACTTAAATTCTATTTATAGGTAAAAAAAAAAGGTACAGAAAGTGACGAGTCTAGTAAGAATATGGTAAAAGGGAATTGGAGTTAATATTGAATTAATTTGGATTTAATATGATATTGTGTTATTGGGCAATTGTGATAGTCAGCAATTGCACCAGTGTTTTTGCCCTCTGAAGAGCGATCGCATCGTTGGCTGAAATTGCTGCAGTAGCGGTTATTGTTAACTCAGCTACAATACATTGTCGTTTGTTATTATGTCTCCTGTTACATGGGTCGACCTGTGTATAGTATATATATGTATATACATATATATTAGGCTGGGCCAAACACTTTTTTTTCCAAATTTAAACGGGAAACCCCTAGTTTTGTTACCTTGGATTTAATAGTAATTTACATGTTTTTATTTTTTTTTAATTTTTTAGAGGTTGCTACCGAATTTTACAAAAAAATGTAATCAAGAACATTCAAACAAAATTTTTCAAAGACGATTTTTCCTCAAGGAACAAAACGAACTTTTTCTTAAAGATTTGGGGCTTAGAAATGGTTTGATATTTTTTTTTTCTATGGCAGAACTTTTTTTAAAGAAATTTTGAAAACAGGTATTTTTTTTAAGCTTTTTTCAGAGGTAGCGCTTGTTTGTTTCACATAACTCTAGTATCTTACGTCTGGTTGTAAAGAACTTTGCTATTTTGAAAATATAATTAAAACAGCTAGAAGTTAAGCCCAAACACTTTGTGATTTCAGCTTACCGTCTGAGAAATATAAAGCATTGAAATGCAAAAATGATGATTTTTGTGCGGTATTTTTTACGAAATTTTGACTTTAAAAACTCAGGAAAAGTCGAAAAAAAAATGATATCCTGTGACCTCAATTTTTTGTGTATAGGTGCCTTAATTTGGCATCGTTTAAGGTATCGCTCATTAAAATCTATGGAGAGACTTTGGAGCTAAAATTCGTTAACCAAACCTAAAAAATTACAAATTTAACAAAAAATACATTTTGGAAGGTTGCGGGCCCAACTGCCAATTGGGAACAAAGCAAACGAAAAAGGGTTGTACATTTGGTACCTGATCGCGTTCCTTTGGTATGAAATGTGGTTGACAGTTCCTTTTTTCGTTATCTGAGGTAGGATACCTATTCAGGTCAAATGTTTCCTTTATATTCTCACAAGTGCAGGTCCACACAAATTGGATCTCGTCGCGTCTACCTAATCATAGTCATGGAGTTAGTGTAGTTCTGACTTCCCTCAGAATACGATCGTCTGTTTACCAAAACATCTTACAATTAATTAAAATCAATTGTCATGGATACCTCTGGCCGATCATTTTCATGTGCTTTCCAAGCAGACTCATTTTGCTACATCAACGAAATCGCTTTTACCGAAACTCTCCAAAAACAGTATGAAAAAAACTTTAAAATCAAACCCGAAAGTTTTGTTGAAGAGTGGGCACCAAGCTGTATATGTCAAATGAGTAGATTGAATTTAACATCATATGATTACGACGAAAAGTAAGTAACTCTAATCCACAAACTATTAACTTTACCCAAAATACTAAACATTATTTTTTTCTTACAGTTGTTTTAGAAAAAAATTTAAATTTGGTAGTCCAATGATGTGGAAAAAAAACAGATATTCACGGCGCCGAATTTTTCTTTTGTTCAGTAAAGAAAATTGGAATTGGGAAACACATGAAAATAGTTTACCCGAAATAATCTGGTTTCGGCTTTACCCTTCCTGCTCGTCCGTCAGAGGAAATACCGTTGTTCGAATGGAACAACGGATTCAAGTAATAACTATTCAGGAATCACTTATGTTTTAAAACTTGTAGCAAAATAACACCAAATAAAAAAGTTTGTATATCCTTAGAATCGACTGAAAAGACTAAAAATTACTGATTGTTGTATGGGTTAAGGAATGAAATCCCATATCTCAGGTATTTCTACCTTGGTTTTATTGAAATATGATTAGGTAGACGCGACGAGATCCAATTTGTGTGGACCTGCACTTGTGAGATAACGAAAAAAGTAACTGTCAACAACATTTCATACCAAAGGAACGCGATCAGGTACCAAATGTACAACCCTTTTTCGTTTGCTTTGTTCCCAATTGGCAGTTGGGCCCGCAACCTTCCAAAAGGTATTTTTTGTTAAATTTGTTCATTTTTTAGGTTTGGTTAACGAATTTTAGCTCCAAAGTCTCTCCATAGATTTTAATGAGCGATGTAGCTTAAACGACGCCAAATTTTTTTTCGACCTTTCCTGAGTTTTTAACGTCAAAATTTCGTAAAAATTACCGCACAAAAATCATCATTTTTGCATTTCAATGCTTTATATTTCCCAGACGGTAAGCTGAAATCACGAAGTGTTTGGGCTTAACTTCTAGCTGTTTTAATTATCTTTTCAGACGTAAGATACTAGAGTTATGTGAAAAAACAAGCGCTACTTCTGAAAAATGGTTTTAAAAAAATACCAGACTTCAAAAATTCTGTAAAAAGTTCTTACGTTTTTAACAGTAACTAAAAAAAAATTAATTAAAAATACCTTATTATCAATATGAAATAGTTTCTAAGTTTCAATATTATTTGAAGAAACCGACGAATTAAATTTTTTTTAATGTATATTTAACCAAAAAATTGTATTTTCATTTCGTGGTAGCAACCCCCAAACTTTAAACTAAAAATTTGATAAAAATTGTACAATTTTATTGAATAACAAAGAACAGAATTGGGGGTGTCCCCTTGGAAAAACAAAAAACTAATCTTTTGGTCAAATTTTGGCCCAGACTAATATATATATATATATATTTAGTATAAGAGTATATTATGTAATATTAATTAATGCATAAATATGCGACTGAACAGCCAGAGTTTTTTTGAGTAATGCTCAGTTCTAGCTCTACTATCCCATAGGCACAGGAAGCAGCAGTATTTTTTCTAACCACCTTGAAATCCCGTTGACCTTGCACTCGTGTTCTTTATCTATATTATAAATTTGTAAAAATCTGTGTGTAAGCGGCTATCTCTATAACGCGTGCAACAAATTGCATGCTGTTTTTTTTTAATTGATAGCCAGAGAATGTGGCCTGGTTTGCACAAACAAATTTGTACTTTTCTATAAGTAGGTTCCTCAAGAATTAAAATTTAATCAAAAAAATCCTTAATTTGGTCCAAAAGTGTGTGTTTGAGTGCCTATTTCATTTCATTTCTCCGCAACGCGTGCACCCAATTGCATGCGGTTTTTTTTTAAATGATTGCCAGAGTTTGTGGCATTCTATTTCCATTTCTATACAAAAGTTTTTACTTTTCTATAAATAGGTTCCACAAAAATTAAAAATTAATCAAAAAATAATCTCATATTTGGTCTAAAAATGTGTGTTTAAACGCCCATTTCATTTCATTTTGTGTCATTCTGTAGAACCAAACATTATATGATAGATTTTGTTTTTTATAACTTTTTTTGCGAAAAATTGTTTGCTGAAAAATGTGCAATTTGTGTAAGTATATTTGTTCCTTTTGAAAATTTTTAGACCAACCAGTGTGGTTTTTAAAGTTAAATGTCGAGACGATTAAATTTGGGCCGGAGAACGTGAAATGCGTCACAAGTTGTGGCTTCGATGAGCCATGAAAGTAACCAAGACATTACACATCGCAATGAAAATAATCGTCTACGCAAAGCAGGGTCCCGTTCAAATCAACGGAACAATGATGCAACAACAACTGCAAATGAACGTCTTGATATACAAAATCTACAAGGTGTTGCGTTCACGTACAATAGTGTCACCGATTACGCTTCTCATAGGCAAATTATAATTGGTTCAATGAGCGACCGTTTTCGCCATTGTCAGGCATTAAAATTTAAAGGTGAAGCAGATGGGATGTGCTGTGCGAGTGGTAAAGTGAAATTGCCTGAATTAGGCAGCCCAACACAACCATTGAGCACATTACTTAATGGATTGACACCTGAGTCTAATCATTTTTTGAACAATATACGAAAGTATAATTCGAGTTTTCAAATGACATCTTTTGGCGCCACAAATATTATAAGAGACAACTTCATGCAAACATTCAAGGTAATTAAATAGTTTTGTTTATGCAAATTGTACGTTTGTTCTCATTCAATCATATATTTTATTCAGATTCAAGGTCAAATATACCATCGAGCTGGCTCTTTGTTACCTTTCGACAACGCAGACCACCAATTTTTGCAATTATATTATATCGGGAACGCGGAAGATGAAACTGATCGTCGGTGTGCCAACACGCGGAGACAAATTATTTTCGATTTGCAAAATTTGTTCCATGAGCACAACGAATTGGTTCAGTTATTCAAAACGTTGCTTGATCGAATGCCATCTGACGATCATAAAATTTTTATTCAAGCTGATAAAACTCTGGTTGGCGAACATGCAAAGCGTTTCAATGCAAAAACAGTTGACGAAGTGGCAATAGTCATAGTTGGTGAGCAATTTAATAGTCGTGATATTGTGCTTCATCGTAGAAATGAACAACTTGAACGTGTATCCGAGACTCATCGCTGTTATGATGCACTACAATATCCCATATTGTTTTGGAGCGGCAAAGATAGCTATAATTTCAACATTAAAATGATAAATCCAGTAAACGGTAAATTGATGAATAATTTATGATTGATTTTTATTTTAATTGAAATTAAATTTAATTTAATTCAATTTTAGGTCGAGATTTCAAACGACTACAATTTTCGCTTCGTCTTGCTTTTGCTATGACTACACTGCTCGACAAAATCCAACTTTTTTTCTTCAATGATCCAAACCGACTTTTTCTGATAGATATGGGACTTTAAATTTTTTAAAAGAATTTTTCTATGGCAGAACTTTTTTTGAAGAATTTTTTAAAGCTGGTTTTTTTAAAAGTTTTTTTCAGAGGTAGTGCTTCTTTTTTTCACGTAACTCTAGTATCTTACGTCGGGTTGTAAAGAAGTTTTTAAAGTCAAACTTTCGCTAAAAATAGAGCACAAAAATCATAATTTTTGTATTTCAATGCTTTATATTTCCCAGACGGTAAGCTGAAATCACAAATACTATTTTGGCTTGACTTCTAGCTGCTTTAAATATCTTTTTAAAATAGCAAAGTTCTTTACAATCAGACGTAAGACACTAGAGTTATGGGAAAAAAAGAGCGCTACCTCTGAAAAAAAGCTATACAAAAAAATACCAGATTTCAAAAATTCTTCAAAAAAAAATTATCAAACCATTTCTAAGCCCCAAATCTTTAAGCCTAGTACTCAGATCGAAAAAAAAAAACACCTCGCGAACAGAATCAGGGTTGATATTTGTATGAAACCGATAAGAAATGTTTTACTGCAAAAACTGTTTTCTAGGCTCTGTACGGAAGGCAGTACTCAGATCAAAAAACAAAAAGATCGTTAAATACTGGAAAAGTATCCAAAGTATTTGCTTGTTTTTTTTTGTGTGTTTCGACCCACCTCGAAAAAGATATCAATTTGATATCTTTTGCCAGCAAACACGAAGCAAACATTGCAATAAGAGAACAAAAAACCAAATGAAATATTTTAATAATGAAGACAAATAGAATCTAATTAATGCAGCATTATATAAAGGACAATTATATGGATATTATAATATAATATTTTTATTAATTTTCATAAATATAAAACAAATATTGCTTTCAAAACAGTTTGTCTTCACGGTTGTCGGCACGGGTGGCGTCGCCATCTGCTCCTGCTGATAGTCAGACACATTACCTTGCCAATAAAATATTGGGGAGCCCAGGATATGCCTGGGGAAGAGCGGCCCCAGCCGAAGAAGTGCATTTTGTTAACTTTAAACAAAACCAAGCAGCGGTCTGAGCAGTGTAACCGTTCGGAATGCAGTGCACACCTCTGGTCACACCACTGGTCGCTCGAAAAATATATGACATCTGTTTGCTAGCAAACAGTTTTTCGATCTGAGTACTAGGCTTTAAGAAAAAGTTTGTTTTGTTCCTTGAGGAAAACTCGTGTCGAGTAGTGCTATTAATAAATCAATAGGACAGTCGTTGCTAAATTGTGGTTTAAATTTGGAGCATCCGGTATTTTCACATGGTCAACTGTATGTAGGGTGCTCACGAGTAGGCAAACCTTCGGCATTTTTTTTTTTCATTGTACCGACTGCAAGACAAAAAATATTGCTTATCACAAATCATTGCAATAAATAAAATATGTTATTACATCAAAATTATCATTGTTTAATTTCTATGAATTCCTAAAAATTCAATTCGTAAGCAGCGAAGCGCGCGGGTCTACTAGTATTTTATATTTTCAAACAATTTAGCCATTGTTTTATATCTTTCCTTCATATTAACAGCATGGGCGATGGGAACAGACTGCTTTTGGTTTCCATTGTGTAAAAAAACAGCCTTTAAACTTTCCTTACTGCTGTCAATAAATAACCTCCAGTTTTTGGGTCGTAAGCTTCACTCAGTTCCATTAATAACCCAAAAATGTCGTGAAAAATGCACATATCATCCTTCGTCGTATAAAATTGTGCGTGATTCAAATGACGCGTCCGGAAATGGGTTATGTTGACGTTTTCCTTTAATAAGCTGTGGCATCCCCTATAAATGTGCTCAAAAAGGTACTCGAATATTTTCTGTACTGTCTGGGCGTTGGCACCTCAGGCAATAGTCCACTGAAGATTTTTGGTACGACATTTATCTACTCGGTTGCGGACTTCCTGTGTGGGTATTTTGTCCGAAACTCCTGGGTCTCAGGCGGATACTAGCACGAACCTGTTTCGTTTTGCTTTATTGAGACTGTCGTCCAAACGGCCACCAGGTCTTTAGTTATGAACTGTGAAAGAAGTACACAGTTTAGTTGCTTATTAAAAATCAACACCATACGCGGTCGTTTGTGATTTTCAGAATAGATTGCCTACCGTTTTTTGAATTAGCTCCTAGACTTTCTAGCTGCTTACCCATGGTTTTTGGATTAAAACCTCAGATGCGGCTTTTGCTTGATGTAGGATTTCTTAGAGGCATTCCAATTGTCACATAGTCTGCGTCTGGGGAGAAGATCTGGGATCAAGGAATATCCACCAGATATCAGATGGTTTCAGAACCAAATGTTTGTGAACGGTTCATTATTATAGCCAGAATAAAGAAAACATTTTCTCGTGCCCGACTTCCTTGCCTCTCTCTCCCTCACAACGTATCTTAGTGTCCAACTCAAACGTTCTTATCTGGACGTTGAAATGCAATGACTGCACCATCAAGTGGCCCATGGGACACCAAGCCGAAGCCTGTTACGCGTGGTACCCAGGCAGAAACGCAGCCCTCCTCCCGCCCAACCTACCGAAGGGCGTTGCTACATGACGCGCCACGCGTGCAACCGAAGCGATCGCGAACGTGCACGAAAGATAGGTTTTAGACTAATATTCGATGAAAATTAGAGCTGAACTAAAAGAGCTAAACATGCAAAAATACCTAAAGGAACAAATTTTCTAGTAGATCTTATAGGAATCGTAAACTTTATACTGCTCAAACTTGATCAGCTTGTGCATAAAAATCACACCAAGCATTTTTCTACGATTAACTTAGGTTGGAAGGTTTCATTAAAAGCAATCTACGAGGGTAAGTTTTTCAGTTTTTCTTGTCCGATTCTATACGGTCCTGGTGTACTTTATACCGGGGGCACCATACACAAGAGCCGTACTCTAAAATCAGACGAAAAAGCGAGATATAGAGTCTTCGTCGTCAAATTCCTTTGACCACCTCTTTATGAACCCAAGCTGTCCTTATTTACCATGGTAGAAATTTGTTCAGAAAACTTTAAGTTGGTGTCTAGTTTAACACCAAGATCATCAACCAAGGTAATTCTCTCAAGTGAACCACCGCAGAGGCTACAAATAGCCAAAAAGGGGCTGGAGCGATGAAATGTCATTACTTTGCATTTCGAGGCACTAAGGTGTAACATATTTGCACAACACTATGACTGAAAGTTATTGAGATCGGATTGCAAGCGAGAATGAAAAGAAATGTACTTATACTGGAGTACTCGAGAATTTGTTAATACTGAAGGCAGTTGATTAATAAAGAGTGTGAAAAGTAGGGGGCCTAGATGGCTTCCCTGTGGTACTCCATAAGTAACCTTAACTGGTGAAGAGGAGTTTTTGGGACCTAGAACGAAGGTAGCTAGAAATCCATCTAAAAAAATTAGGCGGAAACCCTAAAAGGTCAAGTTTTTGTGCTACAAGGGAATGGTTTACAAAACCGAATGCTTTACTGAAATCAGTGTAAATAACATCGTCTGCAAGTTACCTTGAAAGCCTTTAATGATAAAAGAGGTTGTTGATGGTCGCTTTAAAAATTCGTGCTAAGATGGAGATATAAGTGATTTGCAGAGATGTTGCAAGTGCGGAGTTAAAATTGTTTCAAAAATTTTAGGAATAGCGGATAAATTATACATACCTCTATAAATATTTGCATCAGACTTGCTACCTTTCTTATGGAGCGGAATAATTAGAGATTCCTTCCAGATCGGGGGGAAGCATGAAGAATTAATGGATAGGGTGAATAGCTTAAGCAGGGGTCCACACAGAGCGTCGGCACAGTGCCTGAGTACACAACCGGGAACTCCGTCAGGACCTGGTGAATACACCAGCTTAGCTAATCGGATCTCATGAATCAATGAGCTTTCATTTAACACGGGTCTGAAAATGTCGTTCGTCCTTGGTAAAATGTATGGATACGGCTGACCAGAGTAGCTTTCTTGGGAATAGGTTGTTTGAAAAAATTGGGCAAAAAGATGGGCATGGTTTGCCGACGAGTCAAGATGGATGTGCGGACGTTCTACGCTTACTATTTACGAAGCTGTAAAACTGTTTAGGGTCCTGTGAAAATCGTATCCTGCCTCGAGATAGGTAGTTTTTATAGCATTGAGCGTTAAGAAGGTAGAAATTTGACCGAGATATAACATAGCGAGAGAGAGAAGAAGGAGAACGAACTTCTTGAAATGTTTTATAAAGTCTTGATTTAAAATTTGTTATACTGGATAACTCTTTGGTAAACCAATGAGGCTTCCCAGATCTAATCGGATAAGAAAGTGGGACACAAATGTTTGTGCCTTTCATAACGTCAGTGCACAGGTACAGAGCGGACCAATCAAAATTCCCCGTGGGGTTATTCAGCTTCAAAAACTCTGCTTTACGAAAGCAGCGCACACGTTCAAGCCTACCCGTTCGATCCAATACAGTAGGCCCAATATCGACTGACACTTCGAATGTAGGGTGGTAGGAGTCTTCAGGTATAGTGAGCGATCCGAGATCCGAGACAAAGCACAGAAAAAGAAATCGACCCAAGGAATTTTTCACATGGTTGACTTTAGACAGCGACAGGTCTAGGAAGCCGTCAATAAAGTCATATCGTGACATGGGCACAAGGTTATCAGACTCGTTTACCGAAGACCAAACAGTACCTGGCAAATTGAAATCACCAATAACTATCATATGGTCTTTATCTGATAGCTAGGAAAAAGCATCCGAAGACGGAGGAGTACACGTACAAGTATTAACGAGAAGAAACGTACCCGTACTCAGTCAGTATAAAAATATGTGAGCTTATGATTTATGTAGAATTTTAAAATATTTCGATAGATTTCGGGATTTCGGGCTTTTTTTATGGTTTAGTTTTTATACCCGTACTCAAAAAAGAGTTAAGGGGAGTTAAATAGAGTTAAATACAATATTGTGGTAAAAGTGGATGTGTGCACCCCAGAGAAGGAATCGTTTCCGACCCCATAAAGTATATATATCCTTGATCAGCATCAATAGCCGAGTCGATAATGCCATGTCCGTCTGTCCGTCTTGATTAGCGCCTAGATCTCAGAGACTATAAGTGCTCGAGAAACCAAATTTGGTTTCCAGACTCATATGATATCACACTGCTACAAGTGTATTTCAAAATTTCGCCCCGCCCCCTTCTGCCCCACCAAGGGACGAAAATCTGTGGCAGGGACAATTTTAAAGATAAATTTACTAGAATTTCAACTGGCTTTTGACGCATTATCCTTACTTCGGATTTCGTGTCTGCGCCTGTCAGAAGATCGTCGATGCGAATTTAAATGAGTGTCTCTTAGATACTTCAAGCACCTGACAGCAAGAAATGATGCGCTGGCGGTGCCATAAGTTACCATATTGAGACGAAACACTTGCAAGGGATCCGAACTTTTACATCTCCAAATAATTAATTGGAATTTTCGCTGCGCCTCATCAAGTTCGACCTGACGGTACATTTTGTAATGTCTGCTGTAAGAGCGAGCAACCTTCCAAAAGGTATTTTTTGTTCATTTTTTCCATTTTTTAGGTTTAGTTAACGAATTTTAGCTCCAAAGTCTCTCCATAGATTTTAATGAGCGATACCTTAAACGACGCCAAATTAATGCACCTATACACAAAAAAATATAAAAAACACAAGATATAATTTTTTTTCGACTTTTCCTGAGTTTTTAAAGTCAAAATTTCGTAAAAAATACCGCACAAAAATCATCATTTTTGCATTTCAATGCTTTATATTTCCCAGACGGTAAGCTGTAATCACAAAGTGTTTGGGCTTCACTTCTAGCTGTTTTAATTATCTTTTCAAAATATCAAAGTTCTTTACAACCAGACGTAAGATACTAGAGCTATGTGAAAAAAACAAGCGCTACCTCTGAAAAAAGCTTTAAAAAAAAATACCAGTTTTCAAAAATTCTTAAAAAAAAAGTTCTGCCATAGAAAAAAAAAAAAATATCATCAAACCATTTCTAAGCCCCAAATCTTTAAGAAAAAGTTCGTTTTGTTCCTTGAGGAAAAATCGTGTTGACTAGTGTTATTGAGCGAGACTTGACTCGTTGTTTTACCCGACGCATCGAACACCACTTTAAGCTTAGTGGATGTACCTTGTGGTCGTTCCACGCATTGATACGGGATGAAACAGTCCGGCTGTACTGGGATTGAATTTTCTATTGCAGTCATATGGCCTAACGACAGTTATTCCTCCAAAAAGTCCATAAATATCGATTTTATGGCAGGTTCTTGGCATAATCGCCTTTCTAAAGACGAAAATCGTCTTCTGGCTGTCTCAAACCACGAACCGAAAGATGTCGGGCTAGACTTAAATGACAAAGAAACTTGCAATCGACCGGAGGGTAGACGTGTGATAGTGTCGAAAAAGGATTTTTCACACATAGTTTCTTGGGGGGTATTCAGTCTTTCTATGGATGCATTTGGAAAATTTTCAACTCCCAGAAACGTTTAGCCAAGATGTCAAGCGGGCAGGCTTCTTGAATTGTGCTCACCATAGAGCAAGTAAATGTGGCTTGAGGGCCTTTGGACTTGCAACGTCCAGACACCACCCACCCAAAAACATTCACATCACTTAATATATCGAAAAAGGCGTCTGCACCTAATAGAAATCCACTTTTTGTGGCTTATAAAAGACTAGATCAGCCAGTGGATCCAGCCTTTTCTGGATGGTACGAGGAAATCGATTAAAAAATCACGAGATCTGCCACCATTTCGAATGGGTGTATGCGAGAGCTGATTGTGGTTTGCACAACTTGGTGTGCCGATAAGCTGGACTTTCCAATACCTAACAAAGTAATATCTTTTCTAGTTCTCTTTAATTGACTTTTTGCCAATTCATCGGTGATAAAGTTCACTTGAAAACCAGAGTCCAACAATACTCTGGCTGGCTGATGTTGGGTTGAGCTTCCTTTAATGTCAACAACTGCTGTGGCTAAATTTACTTGGTCACTGTCGTGGATTTGCGATTAGAGTTATTGCAGTCGGGTGGTCCAATGCAGCTTGACTTGTGGATGAGTCTGTTGTGTAAAGATGCAACAAAGTATGATGCGGTTTCGAACAGACTCTGCAATGTGACGATTTTCACTTTGACACAATGTGTCCTTTGCGTAGGCAATTAATGCATAGCGGAACTCTCGTTGCATATTTAAAGCGTCTTAAACTGAAGCCGCGGCGAAAGCCGAGTAAGAAGTGATGAAATGATCAGTTTCCTTGAAAAATTAACATTTCTGATCTTGAGAAGGTTTGGCTTGAGCTACAGTCAACTAAGTATTTTCAGATTGCTTGCTCTGAGAATCCTGACTTGCCTTTTTTCCTTTAGATCGCCCTCTGCCCATCGAGAGGGACTCGTAAATAGCGGAAGCTGTGTCAAGAAGGGATCTCAGACCAGATGCAGACGGCCCTTGCATGCTTTGCAACTCGAACAGACGGGCTATACTATTTAAGAATATTAATCAATCATTATCGTACACCTGCATCAAGGCACTAAGGGTCTTCGGATAGTTTTGTTCGGCCACTGGATAAGCCTTTACTACTCCTGGCTCTTCTTTCTCTAGGCAAGTCAATGATGATTAAATTTCTCCACATTGCTTAATGTGGGATCGCTTTTTTTTTATTATTACGGGATTTTATTTATCGAATCTTCCCTATTAGAGACTGACGACAAGTATTCAAATCTTAACCTAATATATTTATTTAATTAATTACACTTAATTACTTAGAGTACGTCCCTAGCTAAGTATTATTGCTGGGTGGGGAGGTCTCTTCGCCGGAGTCGTGTATTGCTACTGCGCAAGTCTATTAGGATGGGCTTGCAGCTTGGCCTGATATTTTGCTTTCACTTTGGCAATTTCATCTTTAACTGATCCTACATTTAAGTCTTTATGGATATTTTCATTCCGTATGTACCATGGTGCCCCAGTGATAGTTCTTAGTATATTCTATTGAGCTCTCTGGACTATTTCTAAATTACTAACGCAAGCATTTCCCCATAGCTCGGAGCCGTATGTCCAGATGGGTTTGAGAACTGCATTGTACAAAAGTACTTTGTACTCCAGTTTTAGTGGTGAACGGGTGTGTATTAGCCAATGTAGATTACTAGCTTTAAATTTAAGTAGACTTCTCTTCGCCTCGATGTATTTATGCCAAGTAAGGCTTCTATACAGATGAACATCAAGGTATGTTAATTCGGTGGTTTGTGGAATGTTGATGTTGTTCAGCTATAATGGAGGGCAAGTTTGTCTTTTTAGGGTAAAGGTGATATGCTTCCACTTTTGCTCGTTTTCGTGTATGCGCCAGTCTGCTAGCCATTTTTCTAAGGCCACGAGATAAGATGATAAGTGTTCCGTTGCCCTTGTTGGGCACTTGGAGCGACTTAGTATGGCAGTATCATCAGCAAATGTCGAAGTTGTTGTTAGGCTGCTTGTCGGTAGATCTGCTGTGAATAGGATATACATTGTCGGTCCAAGCACGCTGCCTTGCGCTACACCAGCTTCAATTGGATGATATTCAGAGAGGAAATCTTTGCATCGTACTGCGAAACTTCTTTGCTGTAGGTATGACTCCATTATTCTGTGGAAGTAATATTTTGATTTTGTTGATTAAGCCATCTAACCAAACACGGTCGAAAGCCTGGGCGACATCCAGAAAAACAGTTTTTCAAATGCATTTCGTATACGGTTTACTTATTCAATGGTTCCGTGTTTTTCGCGAAATCCAAATTGGTGAGTCGGGATGGCACCGATGATGTGTAGGTGTTGTTTGATACGATTCAGGAGCAGCTTTTCAAATATCTTTGATGGGCAAGGCAGTAGGCTGATAGGTCTATATGATGATGGCTTGGACTTGTCTTTTCCGGCTTTATGGATCATTGTGATGACTGATTTCCTCCATTCTTGAGGATAATAGCCCCATTTCATCATGCTGTTGAATATCACAGTAAGGAAATACACTGCACAGCTCGGCAATTCTATGATAATTTTAGGGGAGATGAAATCGTGGCCCGGAGCTTTTTTTTGCTTTAAGATTTGGTCTTTAATGACCCTTGTGACTTCTCCTAATAGGAATATGATAGGCGGAGTAGCTTCGGGATTGTTGGTTGGTGGGAGCACAAAGCTATTTGTTGCTGAGTGTGTTTTGAAGACATTTTTTAGATGGACGGCAAATGTATTTGCCTTCTCTTTGTTGCTGCCCACTCTCCTGTTTGTGTACGCAAAGGTGATTCACTTTCGATTGGTGGGCATACGGCTGATTTAGCTTTCCACATTGGGAATCGTTTGCTAGTTGTGGACGGTTGCTCCATTTGGATATTTGAGCTCGGTTTTTTTCATCTTCTAGGGCTCTGCGTAGTAGGTGGTTGGCTATTTTTAGCCGCTCTTTCGAGGCAGGTGATCTGTGTGATTGCCACTCTCGGCGAAGCCTTCTTTTATCGCGTAGCAGCACTTCAATGTGCCTAGAAATACGACTGCTGTTAGAAAGTTTATTAGGTTGTAATATTGGTGTTGAGTGTTTTGCCGCCAGTGACATTGAGGATACCAATGCTTCGACTGACCTATCAATGGCATCTTCACAATTAATGTTTGGGCAGCTATCAATATGATAGCTTATGTACTTCCTGTATTTGAGCCAATATTTTTTGCTAGAAGTTAGAAAGTGTGGGCGGTCCGAAAGATGTGGATGGTCGTAAAGGTGAAGTAGAATGGGCGAGTGATCCGATGATAGATCTGTTAAGTGATCTACATGAATCTGAGCTTGCAGCACTCTTCGCAAAACTGCAAAATCATTCAAGTCGGGTTGCTAAATTGGTTCTGTGGGCCAATAAGTGGGCTTGCCGGAGAGATAAAGTCTAGCTTGTTTCGTGGGGTTATTATAGCGTTATATAGTTGTATTCCTTTCGGGTTGGTAAGTCTAGATCCCCAATGGGTGTGCTTAGCATTGTAGTCACCAGCTGCTATAAATCGGTCACCTAGTAGGTCGAAGAATGATACAAATTCTATTTCGGAAATGCAGAAGCGTGGTGGGCAGTTTACTGCGGCTAGGTTTAGGTAGCCGCTCTGAATTTCAAAATGAATTGCTGTTGCCTGTAGATAAGGTGTAGGAAATAAAGGCAATGGATAATGCCTAATGCGATTCTTGATCAGAACGCCAGTACCTCCATGTGCCTTACCATCGGGATGATTTGTCGCATAGAAGTTATAGCCATCGAGGTGAAAATAGTTTTTATTTGTTAGCATGGCGTCAATGTCGTGTTGAGCGAGGAACTGTAAGAGCTCGCATTTGTGCTGCGAAATGCCATTTGCATTCCAGAAACATATATTAAGACAGGACATTTAAACAGATTTCTGTTTGATTAGGAGCTCCAGGAGGAGATTTTATTTGCGCATAAGCTCCTGCATCGTTTGTTGTATTGCTACCATTGTGTTTGTTATAGTTACCAGCATTGACTCAATTCCACTAGGCAATTGGGATGGATTAGCAGGGATATGTTGGGCAGAGATTTCTGGGATCTGATTTGATGCCTGATTCTGCATTATTCCAGCTGTGGTTGGTTGAAGTGTCGGCTTAGAGACTGAGGCGTACGACCCGTTGTTGTAACTTAACGCCTGAGCAAAAGAAACTCCTGGAGTCGTAGTTGATGGTATATATGTTAAGTTTTGTCGGACGACCGGGCTTCGAGCTGCAGTTATTTGTTGGTTTAGGCGATTTTTCAATTCTTTATAGACAGGACAACCTCTATAGTTGGCAGTATGGTTTCCCCCACAGTTGCTACATTTTTTGGCAGATGGGTCCTCCTTATTTACGGGGCAGGCCTCAGTGAGATGAACATCACCACAGGCAACGCAGACTGCCCGTAGAGTGCAATAGTTTTTCGTGTGTCCATATTCCTGGCAATTTCGTTTGTGTGGTTCCTCAACGGTGATCCTACGGTGCAGTAGATATTGAAGCTTGTATATTGGGTGAACTTCATTTTTACTTATATGCATTCTTTCAGGTGTTCATGTATTATGTTCATTGCCATTTTGATTTCCAAGCCCTTATCGTTAAGTCCATCTATTATCTCATTGATTGGGACTGTTGGTTCAATTCCTTTGATAACCACTTGTAATCCTTTGCTACTTTTAAGTTGGTAGGTGTAGTAATTAATTTTTTCATTTTCAAGGTGTTTCGCAACTGATCGATAGTTTTGTTCGTCATTGACTTGTATTTTTGTTTCATTTATTTTATCCCTTTTTATGGACGTAGAATGTGTTTGCGTAAATATCAGTTATTTTTTTGACCAGCACTGTCTGGTTCCCTTGTCCACAACTAAACCCTCATAAATCGTGCCTAACGGCAGGCTCTTTTGCACAACCATTTTTTGGCGTCCCCGGGTGGACTTGAATTTTTTGGATTGGACAGAAGTTAGACTGGTTTAATCTTGTCGCTTCGTTGGATATCCCCATTGGATCTCATCCCTCGCTCGTTGCTTTTGCTGTTCCTGCAGTTGTCATTAGACGCCCACTGGACTTCAAACTTCGCAACATCTTTAGTGCTGCTCGTTGGTATTCCTGGTTGGTATGAACTTGTGGGATCGGTGTTCAAACAACCCTTTACAAGTGCCACAGGTAAATCAAAGTGTTCAATTACTCCATTAAAAATTAAAAAAATAACTACGTATAAAAAGGCCTGCGAATAAAATATTCAATAAAAGTGATTCGGCCAGGTACATGCACGTACAAATATTCAAAGTTATTTGGTTTATACATTGAGTGATCACTGTACTTGCGCATCATTCCCCCCTCGCCTGTCTTCGTTATAAATTTTCGTTTCTGTTTGCGCGAAAGGTTCTTGCTGGGCGCTCTTCGTTGTTGTGCTCTCTCGTTCAGTGCTCGCGCTTGCTATTTCACGTTTCGGGTTCTCTCCTTGTCTCCCACGCACTCAGCGATTCTCGCTAACACTCACATACATTACACATACCATTGCTTTGTGGTTTAGGTGCATCATTTGGTCGGTTGCTTAACAAGGTAGGCATTTTGGCGATCACCTCTCTCTCGTATTCTCTAGCACTGTTAGAGCATTGGGCAGTTAGCAGGCAGAAATAATTTGTGAGCGTAATTGCTGAGTGTGACAGTGGGATAAGTGCTTAGATTTTCAGGCATTTTGGCAATCATCTCTCTCTCTCTCTCTCGTAGTCTCTAGCAATGTTAACAGCATTAGGCAGCTAGCAGGCAGAAATAAATTGTTTAATTGCTGAGGTTGGCCATGGGACAAGTAGACAAATGAAACAAAAAAAAATGTATAGAACTGAAATGCCTGCAAAACGGCGAGGACTGTCTAGAAAATCTGCAGATGTTGACGATGTGGAGTCGTTCGACATTCTTCGCAAGCTGAGTGCAGTTAAGAAGGATATCAATCGCACGTGGAGCGTTCTTAAAGGATAAACAGTCTTCCTTTTCAAAGGCGCAATAGGAGTGCCGCATGGACATATTACAGTCATATAATAATAGAGCTATATAAGTCATATAATTAGATCTCCAAATTCAGTGGCGATTATACCGAGTATACAAATTTGATCGGCCTGTTTAATATCATAGTGGAGAGCGATCCCACAGTACCGTCAACCGTCAGCGACTTCAGACGTATTTTTGTATCGCTCTGCCGTGAAGATCAATTAATCGTGATTAATCGTAGGCATGGGTACTAGTGATCGTGCTGCCCATGAATACCATCCAATCGTGTAATAAAGATTAATAGAAATAATAGATAAGAACAAATGTCAACTTATAGGAGCACCAGCTCGGTAAAGAGCACAAGCACTGTAACCAAAGCCAAAATGAGCCAAGCCCGGCAACAGCAACAAGACGAGCGTCGGCTCTCGCAAGCAAAAAACAACGCGTACTTCTCTATACGCTCGTCAAAGGCAGCAGGACCAAAAAAAACTGCATCACTGCAAGTGAACGAGGAGAGAGCACGCTCTCTCTCCCCTGCATCCCCCGACTCGTACTGCCTAACCAACGATTTGCTAATATCGACAACAACTAGTACAATGCCCTCGCTCAAAACTTTGTCTTCGACCACAACAACGACAACAACCACAACAACAACCACTGCAATTGCTCAGCGCCCGATACTGTCGACACACTGCGAGAAGCCCCACCTCTCCCAACCAATAAGTTCGAAAAACGCTAACGCACTGTAAATTCAGACTGGGCTCGATCGCTATGTGCAAATCAAAAGAAAATTGAGCGCAAAAACTTCAAAGAACAACAATGCACCTAAACTAACTAAAAAACCCGAGAACACTGTGCCACATAAGGCACTAGCAAACAATAGATTTGCGATACTAAGTGTTTCAAATGAAGATGAAATCGCCCAAACACCCAAGGTCAAAAAATTAAGACCGACACCTATTTACGTTCGACAGGCAAATTGTGCTGAACTGGTCAAAAAAATAACTAATACAATTGGCGCAAACACATTCTACATATGTCACGTCTATAAAAAGGGGTAACATAAATGAAACAAAAATACAAGTCAATGACGAACAAAACTATCGATCAGTTGCGAAACACCTTGAAAATGAAAAAATTAATTACTACACCTACCAACTTAAAAGTAGCAAAGGATTACAAGTGGTTATCAAAGGAATTGAACCAACAGTCCCAATCAATGAGATAATAGATGGACTTAACGATAAGGGCTTGGAAATCAAAATGGCAATGAACATAATACATGAACACCTGAAAGAATGCATATAAGTAAAAATGAAGTTCACCCAATATACAAGCTTCAATATCTACTGCACCGTAGGATCACCGTTGAGGAACCACACAAACGAAATGGACCGGTCCAATGCACAAATTGCCAGGAATATGGACACACGAAAAACTATTGCACTCTACGGGCAGTCTGCGTTGCCTGTGGTGATGTTCATCTCATATATACCATCAACTACGACTCCAGGAGTTTCTTTTGCTCAGGCGTTAAGTTACAACAACGGGTCGTACGCCTCAGTCTCTAAGCCGACACTTCAACCAACCACAGCTGGAATAATGCAGAATCAGGCATCAAATCAGATCCCAGAAATCTCTGCCCAACATATCCCTGCTAATCCATCCCAATTGCCTAGTGGAATTGAGTCAATGCTGGTAACTATAACAAACACAATGGTAGCAATACAACAAACGATGCAGGAGCTTATGCGCAACCAAAATCTTCTCCTGAAGTTCCAAATCAAACAGAAATCTGTTTAAATGGCTTGTATAAATATTAGGCCGACAGAAAAACATTTCAATTGACTTCCAATAATAAGTTTATTCTAAAGCGGCGCCCTCTTCATGAGCGGCTGCTGCTGGCGTACGCTCCGTTCGCAACATAGTATAAGAGCACTAAACTTCACAATTCAAGAGCGTGATTTCATACATTTCTTTTCAAAGCCTCTGTCGGGTTTCCCAGGGCGATATTTAGTCGTCAAAATCTTAAATTATAGCCTAACGTCACCATTGTTTGTTATTTGCACTACACACTGTACATAAACATTGTTCTCGCCTCAAAAGCCTCCCGAGGACCCCTCGTCGTACAGGCCCATCTGCCTAATCGACAACGTGGGAAAATCACTGGAGCGTTGCATTTGCAGGAAGCTTCAAGCTGAAATTGCGCAGGCAGGTGACCTGTCCCACATGCAGTTCTGTTCCAGGAAGGCAAGATCGATCCGCATAGTGACTGTCATGGTCACGGCAAAAGTCATAGAGGGCACCAGGTGGCTTGGAGGAAGGAAGCAGTACTGCCTCGTTGTCACAATGGATGTAAAAAACGTATTCAATTCGGCGAAGTGGGACGTCATCCTCAGGTCTCTCAAGCGGCTGGGAATCCCAGACTACCTGGTGGCCATCATCGAGGACTAATTTCGATGCCGGAGGCTGTTGTACGACAGCGACTGCGGCACCGTGGAGAACCAGTTCACATGCGGCGTTCCCCAAGCCTTTGTCCTCCGCCCGACCCTCTGGAACGTAATGTATGATGCTATCCTCAAGCTCCAACTTCCTGGCGATACTTGGACAGTATGTTTTCCAGACGACGTCGCGTTGGTAGTGGTAGCCAAGCACCTCGGAGAAGTGGTGGCCAGGTGTAACCAAGCGGTGGCCGTGATCCAAGAGTGGCTGACATTAGTGGGCCTAAGGCTGGCTGAACAGTCTTCTGTGTTGAAGCGGTGTTGATTTCCAGCCGCAAGAAAGTGGAGGTTGCGACGGTGCGAGTTAGCTCCGTCGAGATCACATCTTCGAGAGCAATCCGCTACCTTGAGTTGAGGTACTTTCGAACCATCTCGGAAGATGCGGCTCTGGTCATCACTTGAATGCTTCTAGTGTTGGACCTAGCCGAGGAAGCTAGGGATAGATGGAGGACCTCATCGCTGGAATGCTTCTAGTGGTGGACCTAGCCGAGGAAGCTAGGGAAATCTCGTTGGAGCTCGAGATGCTACGCAGCGAAGATTACAGGTCCCGAGTATCTGAGTGAGCATTCAGAGGATATGCGGAAGCGGAGAGAGCTCGATTGGATGCGCAATGGCATGGAAGGAGGGGTCCAAATCGACCCGCCCGTCCCCTGCGAAGCAAAGCATCGGGGCAGTCCCGCAGGTTTCAGGCACTCTTGCATCTACTGTTACCCTACAGTTACCCAATAATAAATGATACAAAAAAAATATATATGTATTTGACGCTGGCAGCGGCCTTTCGTTCTTTCGTCTGTCTATACTGTTGTCTTCGCTTTGTTGTTGCTGTATCAGAATCTAAGCTCGTCTCTCGCGCTCCATATGACGTACACTATTGGTCAAAATAATAAGTACAGAGGCATCGTGCTGATTTTTTATGAAATATCTCGAATGTTTTCGAATTTATGACTGCCAATTGTTTATATTTTTAAAGACTACAGTTTTGTCAAACATTTAAATCAAAAATGAAAGTTGGGAGCACTCTTAATTTAATTCTAAGCTTAAATTTGTGCTGGCTGTGCATATTTAGTGTGGTCAAAATAATAAGTACACTGGAGGTATTTATGAATTTTTAAGGATTTAATTGGGATTTGGTCAAAGGATTGTTGGTTTTTATTGACTTCTTGCAAACTGCGAAAAGTCTTTGACGCTCGGTATATTTGAATCAGAAAATCGAAGAAGGAAGAAGAAATCTTCACAAACAACGGACACCCGCATCGCCAGTCTTGCAAAAAATTATGCGTTCATGTCTTACAAAGCCATTTCCGCTCAAATTGGCAATGAAATATCATCTCAGACCGTTCCTCGTAGGCAACATTCAATATTCAGACTTATCAGAACGTACAGCCCGAAAAGGTTCCTTACCCCGAGAAAAAAATTTGGAGATGAGGCGAAAATTTGGCGAAACAAATTTTGCACGCTCTGAGCCAGATGGTTCTAAAAAATGAAATAATATATTATAGAGCGACAAAACAAAACCAAATATTTTTGGTAATGATTACAGGAGATATGTACGACGCCCCAAAGGCAAATAATCCGACGTCCAGTACAAAAAAAATGTTTAACCACAGATTGATCAGAAACTATATATTTGAAGCGAAAATTGTGTATGTTAAATTTTTTTATGTTCTACTGTAGGTTAGTAATCTAAAAGTTAAATGGATTTAAAAAAGTTTTACGAGACGTGAAAGAAAGCTCATGAGCGTGTACTTATTATTTTGACCAGTAGTTTACGTGCTTGGCTTAGCATCTGCCCGAGCTGCTCCCATTCTATCGCTAACCCTCACTCTCTCCCAAGACTTGCTGCATAGGGCGATTCGGTCCATCTGCCCTTAGAGTAAAATAATGAAATAATCTTCATAGCCATCGAATCGGTTTTATTTGTATCGGTCATCATACTGACGCCTACCTTACTAAAAAGCATAAATTGTGCAAACATTGCCTATTAAAAACGATCAACTTTTTCTTCATTATAAACTAGTTTCAATAGCTTTTAAAAACTCTTAATAACCATTCAGCCTCAAATCTGTCAGAAAAAGTCGGTATGGTTCCGTGAAGAAAAATCATTTCGGGTAGTGTTATTTGCCCCCGTACGAATAGTAACTATCTAATAGATTATCTTTAATACAAATTAAATAAATAACATATAATAGACATCACACCTCAATACAGTTTTTTAATAAACAGAAATTTCATATATATTTTATAGGTCCCAACAGCAGTTTCAGCAACAGCCAAATAATTTGGACTCCACCATCGAAGACGATCACAACTATGTAGCTGCTCAGGATGATGATAATGAGAGTAGCGTAGCCCGTATTGCAAACAGCGGGAGTGGCCTATCCCTTAGCTTTGACGCAGATATGCCTGTCAGTATATCGGCAGGTCTTATGCATAGTTCAATCGATAGCTACACCTCATATAAGCGTGTTCGACGCTCGGAGGCCTCGTTAGCACAAGCTGCCAAATGCGTTTCAAAGGGCGAGACATTTCAAACAGTCAGCAATATGTTTAATATACCCGTCTCAACCATTCGTTTTTATATGGCGCGAAAAGGCATTCTTCCAAAACGAAAACGCGGGCGTGGAGCCTCTCATTCGGGAAATTCATTTACAACAGCGAACGCAGGTACGCTTTCGTCTCCAAATGCTAGCACAGCACATCACCTCTCTCACAATATGCCTTTAGATACTTTACTAAAGAGTGACATTACAAACGTGAGCGGAAGCAATAGTCCAGCGGCGGTAACAGCAACTTCTAATTTATCGTCCCTGGAAATTGCCACAACAGCGGCTGGAATGCCTTTCCATCTCCTAAGCGATGCGTCGACTTTCAAACTGAGCGAGCAGCACCAATTACACATGATCTAACCATGCTTCTTGCCTTTCTTTATCCTGAAATTAATGCATATGTTAATTGAAAATAAGGTTTTGCAAACGCTTTATTTAGTGTTATATGGAGGGTGGATGATATAGTAAACGTAAGGTTTGTAGGACGTCTGGTAAAGAAAACGTATGCCTACTAGTTTCTTATGCATCATAATACATATTACTCATAATACTCATAAAACAAAAAGTCCGCCATGTTGAAGATCCTAATGTGGTAAACATAGCAAAATTCCATTTCAGAACATGATTATTTTTATTTAAATTTTAATTGATCCAGGAAGATATAAATTATTGTCTGCATTTGAAAAGCATTGTACACTATTCGCATTTAATTTAAACATTTCTAGTATAAGCATTCAGGTTAATTAGGTTAATATTTTAGAAATCTCGTTTTGCATAATTCAATTAAAAAATAAAAAAATACTTCTTATTTAATTAGTGCATTTACAACAAAGGCGACTTCCTAGATTTTCCAATCATATGAACTTATCGTTCTCTAAGTTTTGATTAAGATATTAAATTGTCTACTATTATTCAAATTTTTTCGTCTCATCACTTGGCTTTACCCCAAGATATAGCAAGTAATGTATGTATACGTTTTTTATACCTCAGACTTCTTTCGAATTCATTAATAGATTATTTACTACTGTTATTAATATTTTTGTGCAATATTGCATAAAACGGATATTAATATTTAGTTTTCATGAAAAAAAGACACCGATCAAAATAAACTTAGCGAACTCCATTAAAATTCCGGCATTTTATTTAATGGTAGTTGTGTAATTATGTAAATGTGTTATGTAGTATAAATTGTAAAAAACTCAAACTAGCTGCAAACACATAGGATAGTTTACGGTCAAACAAATAATTTTAAATAAATAAATTTCCCTTTCCTACCCGGTACTCGAATATTAGTTTAGGGATATTAGTTTTGTGGTCGAAGTGGATGTGTGTAATGCACAGAAGGAAACGTTTTCGACCCCATAAAGCAGCGATGCCCAAAGTCAGCTTACGGCAGGGCACTCACCAATACTCCCAAACAAAAACACAAATACCAATAAGGGAACAATGCAAACTCGAAGAAAAGACAACAACAAAATCATAACAAAAGTCGGGTTAACACCAATCAGAGAAGAGACAAAACCGGTTTTGGCTGGACGGATCGCATACACACAAAGATGTTTGCATGTGTTGGGCTTTCGGTATGCTGGTACACAACACAAACTGTGTATGCATACAAGAATTGGTTTCCTATGCTGAGGGCAATTACAAAAACAAAAGGGCTCGGAGGGCAATGGGCCTGGGCATCGCTGCCATAAAGTATATATATTTTTGATCAGAATCAATATCCCAGTCGATAGCCATGTCTGTCTATCAGACAGATAGACGGATCCGACCGTCTTGTTGAACGCCTAGATCTCAGAGACTATAAGAGCTAGAGCAACCAAATTTTGTATGCAGCCTCCCCTGTGATATCACACTGTTATAAGTGAATTTCAAAATTTCGTCCCGCCTCCATAACTTACGAAAATCTGTGGCATCCACGATTTTAAAGATACAGGTAAAAAAGTACAAATATATAAAGCAGATTGTCGAGTCTGGTTTTGAACGGACTATTATTATAGACAGAAGGAGATTTGTATACATACATTTGTAGTGGCTACGCTACCCCTTCCCTTCCCTTTCTCTCGCTCACACACTCTGCCTCGTGCAGTGTGAGCGCTCTGGCGGAGGGGAGCGATATACAACGGTTGGTGTTGTTGTGAGAAGTGAGAGAGAAAGACAGATGAAGCGGAATAAAAGCCAGTTGCAGGCTATTGGAAACAGATAAAATATTTTAAAATTAAAATAAAATAGGTCATTAAGTGGAAAGAGGATAAACGGTGTGCATCGGATCCGATTCAAAATCCGGCGCTTACGTATAATTACGCTTTAAATATATTATTTTGGTTACATAAGTCATTCTCATATATTCTGACTGAGTACCGGGTATAAGAGTAGAGGCGCGAGATTTGCCGCGACTCACAACGTTACACATCGTTATATGTATTATATCTACAGAACCTTACATAATATCAGACTGCTTTCACTATGCAACAGACGATTAAATCATGGCATCAAACCTACTTTTTAGAGACATTACAATCTTTAAAAAAAGTTTTTTTTACGGCACGGTTTTTTTATATCTTCAAAAATTGTGTTCTCTTTTTTTTTGGGGGGCAGTGCTTCTTTTTCACATAACTTAACTATCTTAAGTCTGGTTATATGTATCATCATGTTTTTTCACACTTTTCCCCTTTTTTTAACTTTTCGTGAACTTTTAAAGTCAAAATTTTGAAAAAATACCGCAAAAAAAATTAACAATTTTACATTGAAAGCTTAATATGTAAGATGTAAGATACATAAGTTATGTGATAACAAAATCAGTACCTCTAAAAAAACATGAAAAATATTTTTTTTTTTATTTTACATTTAAAAAACCTTTATTTATCTGAAAAAGTCGGTTTGGTTCGTTAAGTAAAAAAAAACGTGGGATCGTGTTGCAAAGTGTTATCGTTTCAATAAAATACAATTTTTTTCGGTAAAAAAAATGTTTAAATGTTCAAGTAAAAACAGCTTTAAAAAACTAGCACAATATTAAAAAAAAAACACAAATTGCAAAAAAAAAAAAACCAAACGAAATATATATGCGAAGTTTATTTTAAACACAAGATAAACACTTTAAATACATTGAAAGACAAAATTAATAAATAATGAAACCTAGAAACATTCGTAAATTCACAGAAAAACCGAATAAAGGTTTTTACGCTTATTTTTAATAAAACCACCACAAAGATGAAAACATGTAAATGCCGTTAAAATTGTTTAATAGCTCCGCGACTGTCATTTTGTACTTTGCAGGAGAAAAAAAATTTGTTTGTAGGCCTGTAACACTACCCGACACGATTTCTCCTCAAGGACCAAACCCATTTTTTTTTATATATTTGGGGCTTTGAAATTAATTGATGATAATTTTTTGTATCCTTCAGAACTTTTTTTAAAGAATTTTTGAAAACTGGTATTTTTAAGCTTAATTTAGGGATAGCGCTTTTTTCACATAACTTAAGTGTCTTACATCTGTTTGTAATGAACTTTGCTTTTCTAAAAAGATGATAAATGCATCTATAAAGTCGACCTGAACACTTTTTAGCTTCAGCTTAACGTCTGGGAAATATTGAGCCTTCCAGTCCAAAATTGTTAATGCAAAATTAATGATTTTTGAGAGGTATTTTTTGAACATTTTTACTTTAAAATCTCTGGAAAAGAGTACCGCACAAAAATCATAATTTTTTCATTTGAAAGCCTAATATTTCCCAGCCGGTAAGCTGAAATCACAAAGTGTTTGATTTTAACTTATAGCTGCATTTTTAAGCTTGGTAAATGTTGACAGTTACTTTTATTCTTTATACCCTATCCGAGGTATGGATACCTATTAAGGTCAAATGGTGTTATAGTCTTTTCAGTAAATTGCTTGGCTGTTATATATCGTCTTTTAAAATTTTTGTGTATTTTAGTTTTTGTTTTGTTTAGTATTTGTTGTAAGCTAAAGTCATAACTACACTAGCAGTTGGGCCAACAAAGTTAAAAAGTGTTCAGGTATATTTTATAGCATTTATCAGCGTTTGGCCTTCAACATTAAAACCAGATGTAAGAAAAACTCTAACTCTAAAAATTCTTAAAAAAAAACGGTTCTGAAATAGATAACAAAAAAAAAACAATAATTAATTTAAAACAATGTAAAGCCCCAAATCTATCAGAAAAAGTACGTTTGGAGGAAAACAATTTTCAATTTTGTTTTGAGTATTGTTATTAGCAAAATAAGATGCTTATCAATAAAATTGCCTAATTTCAAAAACGTCCAATAGTTTTGTTAACTTGATATTTAATTTCAATATTGTATGTATAATTCCAAAATGTAACTACTCATCCAGGCCGCCTACAAGTTACTTTTTGTCTTGTGCAAAGAAAATTCAAAAGCTTTTATTTTTTTGTACAGTGTAATCATTATTTTTCCCCGATAATCGTAGAAACCCTGATTTAATTATATTCGTACTAGCGGCAAGCCTCGTGCGCACTCGTTTCGCTCTAGCACCAACCCCTGGTTAGTTCGCTTCGCTCGCTCACACAACTATTCTTCTGATCACTGCGCCTTATTAATACATCATAATTTTGCAATGATACTGAAATGGATGATAAAACACGAATTGCTTAGGCACCAAACCAAATTAATGCCATTTATACTGGCATCCGCTTAATGTTATTAGAAGTAGTTATTAGTAAAGCAGTGACATTCCGCCCAATAGTTTATTTTCTGTGCCTCTAACTCAGACACTACAACACTAACTTTCTTATTCTTACTCTAACCCAAACAACCTCCCACCCCACTCTTTTTCTTCTTCACCCACTAACTTGAAAGAAAAAGAAGCACAAAAAATTAAATATCGAGCGGTGACCGAAAAAACCGTTATTATTTTATATAACAGAGAGATAACATGACTGCTATAAAATTTTTGTTTGGCCTCATGAAGACTCAATCCATCCATTTCGTTCCGATTTGAAGTTTGTATCGGAATCAGAGACATCTCGTAGATTAAAAGGTTTAAAACAGACAAATAACCAAACAGAGAAAAATCTGCGGTATTAATTTCGAAGATACGAAACTTTTACTGGTTACAGTAACATATACTGATGCAATCAAGGTGGGTCAATAAAGGTAATTTTTAAAAATTAAAAAACCAAGATCCTGTGCAAAAGCATTGAAAACGAAATTCATCTTAATTCATAGTACATATTGATAGCTCATGTCCTGTTCTTGCCAAAAAGAGGTTGGAATAGCGCTAGCATGTTGAATTGTATTTATACTATTTAAGGAAATCATCTTAATAGTCTGGAAGTCGTCTGCAGGACTATCTTTGTTGTTATACTTACTTTTCATTATGATTTTTCACGCCAAAAATGAAACATCCGCGATCCTAAAAAATACATATTTTTTATCTATGTCGGAATCTTGTTTTTTAATATTTCCAAAAATATTCCAATCAATTTAAAATTGAAATTTGTTGTTTCATAAGAACTTTGCCAAATCAGATAATAATTCCAAATTGCATAAACTATACATTATGAAGAATATGCGAGCCGGAATACTTTGCACTATAAGTATTTACTATGCCAGAACGTTTGAACTTGTTTTTGATTATATGTAGAGACAACAATTTTATTTTTAATTTCATTTAAAATTTCGTGGTTGCTATAAACCTAACGTATACAGTACTCATGGATTAAGTCATACAAATAGTGTGTACTAATAGAACACATGCCCTTACTTTTACTGAGTACATCATATGTAAAAAATAAAGGTTTTTTGGAAAAGTACCACAAACAAAAACAAACGCCTGGAAATGATCTATAATATACATATGCAGAGCACTAGAAACTCAATTTTAATACAAATTATATTCTGACTTTCACCTATATTTTTTCGAGTAATTTAATTTTTTTTAAATTTTAGTATGCACTTTTTCTCAAGAAGTGCTAAAAAAACAATTTACGAGAAAAGTATATCTGTAATTATATATGTGTTTATATTCTTTAGCTGGATTGTGAAGGAGCAGAGGCTCCCCAAATTATTTTTTTTCACCATGAATGGATCTCTTACTATTATTTACTATTATTTTTTTTTATGTTCATTATTAGGTTGAGTGACTGCATTTGTTAGTAAGTAAGTAAGCTCATAGCATTAATCAAAATTATATTAAGTACTTGCTCGGTCGTGACTTTAGATGGGAGGGGAAAAGCACAGTGATCGCTCGGGCATCACTGATAGAACGGTGTCAAGGGAAAGCTCCACAGTTGA
Organism: Drosophila obscura; assembly: GCF_018151105.1. NCBI lineage: Eukaryota > Metazoa > Arthropoda > Insecta > Diptera > Drosophilidae > Drosophila > Drosophila obscura. Next base: position 1,461,590 of record NW_024542848.1, on the reverse strand, counting down.
GACACGAACCACAACCACCAACATCAGCACAGAGTTGATACACGAACCACAACACCAGCACAGAGAGCAGAAAAGCTCAACCACCAGCATCAGCACAGAGAGAGACACCAACATGGTAAAATTACTAATAGGTGACGGATTCACCACAGTGCCTTCTCATTCGAGGACCACCAGCTTGTCAGTTGTTTGCCAAACGAAGAGTGCAGAACGTAAACGTTTGCTATCTGCTAGAGAGAGATGGTGAATAAGCTGGTGGTCCTCCACTCAGCTGACGACGTCACCTATTAGTAATTTCACCATGGACACCAATACTCACGCCAAGAAGAGAGCCGAAAGCGACAAAATGTTGCCGAGAGACCGGCATCAAGGGTGGGTTTATAAGATCGCGAGCCACAGGGAAAATGAAGAGTGAGATTCCAGACCAGCGAGCTGAACGGACGTGCCAGTGGAAGCAAAGAAGACAGATTTTGACGGCGAGCAAGGAAAGGGTGAGCAAGTCTCACCGTCGTGAGGAGGTGGGCTGCAGAGCGGTGCGTTCAAGCAGAAGTAGAAAAAGAGGAGATTAAATAAATGCAACTTAAATAACTACCAGCGCGTCTTCATCTGTCGATCTCTGCCGGTTTCCGCGACCCCCTTGATCCGTAGTTTCCCAGGGGTGCCGCCCGGCGATTGCCCAGGCATCCTCTGTCGATCTGTGCATGTTTTTTGTATTTCAAAATATTATAAAATGTTTTTATAAACATATATATATTATATATAATAATATAATATAATATATAATATAATATAATATAATATATATATATAATATAATATATATATATTAATACAAAAAAGGTATAGGTAAAATTAAAATTTGGTCTATTTTTTTAAGTATTTTAAATTTCTGCTGCACACTTCACTCAGAGGCAAAATTACTTTATTTTTTTTTTTTATTCGCTAACAATCATTTTCGCTGAGTTTGTGTTTATCAATTTTCAATTATTTGAGTGAAAACATGGATCCAACTCGCTTTAGCTTTTTTTCTTACTCAGTTTTTTTACGAAACATCGCGAAAAGCGTGCTTTTTGACACTGCCATTTTCCCTATAAAATCGAATAAATTAACGTGTGGCACGTAGTTGCAATTTGCTTCAACACAGAAGATTAAAAAAAGACTGGTTTCATAAAGAGAAAACGATTTAAGGCGAATGGGGGCGGATGTCAAAAGATCTATTCCATGCAAGTGTCGGGTATGTTATTAATAGCACACTAAAGGAAATGTTAAGTTCTACAACGATTTACCATTAATACATGTAAGCACAGGACCAACACATATATTTTTTATTGAATACTCACCAACTATGATAAAAATGGATGGTAATTTTAATACAAATCGCAAAACATTAAGATTTATTTTGCTTTACCAAAAGCCATAAAAAGGCGGTGAAATGTACTTAGGTATGGACGGAAAAGTTTTCTGCGATTCAACCGCGTGAAGGTGCTGGACTATCGATAGGAAAAATATATAAATATCGCAATAAATATCAGTGGGATGTTTACTTTCCAAAAAGTAAAAAAAATTAATAAGATTCAACATTTTAATTTTTCATTTATTGCCTGCCAGATTGGCAGAATCGACCACTGTGCCCTGGCTTGACTGAGAGTTGTACCCCAGCCTAGATCGCTTCCTTACAGGATGAACAGGAAAATATGTGCATATGTATGTATCAGGGGTGCCACAGTAATCGCTTTTACTTGAATTCCTCCTTAATTTCATTCAGCGGTGCCATACACCGAACTTTACGCTGTATCGAAATCGCGCGCTATTTGATTGGGTGTATTTCCATAAAACGCACTTAAGAAATTACGAATCTTGTGATTAACCAATATCCAAATAATTTAACATAATACCAGGGAGCGTAATCAATATATGTATTATAATACTATAAGTAACACTATAAATATACATACATGGTAATTATTATATCTCAGTTTTTTATACCCGTACTCAAAAAGAGTTAAGGGGTATTGTTTGGTTCGCGCGGCCCGCCGCCCCCCCCCACCCCCCCCCGGCCCCGCCGCCCCCCCCCCCCCTTCCCCGGGCGGGGCGGGGCCCGCCGCCGGGCGGGGCCCCCCCCCGCGCGGGCGGGGGGGGCGGGGCCGCCGCCCCCCGGGTATATTAGATTTGTGGTAAAAGTGGATGTGTGTAACGCAGAGAAGGAAACGTTTCCGACCCCATAAAGTATATATATTCTTGATCAGCATCAATAGCCGAGTCGATAGAGCCATGTCTGTCTGTCCGTCTGTCTGTGCGTCTGTCTTGTTGAGCGCCTAGATCTCAGAGACTATAAGAGCTAGGGCAACCAAATTTGGTTTCCAGACTCATGTGATATCACACTGCTACAAGTGTATTTCAAAATTTCGCCCCGCCCCCTTCCGCCCCCACAAAGGACGAAAATCTGTGGCATGCACCATTTTAAAGATACATATAGTAACATATCCATAATGCCCTACACCTACATACGCATTAAGTATACGTTAAGAACTTTACATATTCATAACCACACCCACACCCATACACGTTATGCATATGCCCAGCCGTCACCCTTACACCCATGCAACCCAAAACTCTGGAATGCAATAGAACGTCGCTGACCAATACGTTATCAGCTCGTTCCCACACTCCACACTATGACTAATTCAGAATCAGTCCCACACTCTGTAATGTCCTATTTCAGGCTGAGGTATGCATCAGTCTGTCCAGGGTCCTGAATTACAAGATATTTATAATTCACGAGGACTTTATCGGGAAACCAGGAACTTTGCCAGAAACTGAAATAGAAATCACAACACTTTTTTGGTTCTTTTAATTTTAATGGTTTTCTTTATTCTTCCGTATTCTTCCGTATGATTATGCTACCCGGTTATATTATGTTACTTACTACGACGCGGATGGTGATTTGACTGACTCTCGCGATGGCTGATTGACTGCCTCCGACGATGGCTGGTAGACGGCCGGCCTTATTTTCCCATGAAGTTACAGATACTATTTCTACTCCAGAAGGGGAGGGTTCTTACATAATATATATTGCCCAATTATAGTCTGCGCGTGCAGACAGGCTGATCGGTAACAGAAGGTTACCTAACATTAGCCTGCAGCGGCCAATACCCCGTAGGAGAGCGGAGACTGCTGACTGGCTTGCGCAGTGGGGGTTTGCCCGGTAATCGAGGGTTACCTAAGCAATCGCCTCCCAACAAGTGTCCAATGTCCCAGGTAAGGTGATCGGTGTGCACCGACCGTGGGAGGAATTTCGTTGGCACTTCGGGAATATATATGTTAGGATATTTATTTATTTAATATTATTTTAGGTACTTATTGCGTAAGCCCCTTCTGCTGGTCTCCTGCTTTGGCGTGTGCTGAGTTTGCATTTTGCTGGGGTTGATCGCTCACCTGGAGTAGCGTTGGCTGCGTCATCTGGTGACGAACCATGGGATCCGCTTACACCCCCGGGTGGGTGATGGAGAGATTGTGGCGTCGCTTGGCGGGTGCTGAGGTTCGCCTTTTCCGGGTTATCCTGTCCTTTGGCTTGGCCGGCTCCGGATTCGTCGCTGTTAGTCTCGTCACTTTAGCGTGGCGTCGGTAACGTTATATTTCTACTGCGGTTGTGATCGTGGCCTTTCTGCTGTTCTGGGTGCTTTGTAGTTGGTGTAGTTGGTGCTTGGTGGGTCGATACCCATATGACGATGGTTCCGGCGGTTTCTTTGGTCGTTATTTGTCCAGCTTCCGAATGGGGCTAGCGGGTGGCCAGGACCGCGGTAGTTCTGGGTCGTCTTCGGTGGGTTCGGTGGCTCGGGGTCAAGGTTTGATTCGGGTTTTCGGAGGATGGGTTTGTCAAATGTGCTTGACGGATGGATGCGGTGTAATCGCTTATGTGGGCGTGATCGGGGAGGCGTTGGACGTGGGTAGGTAGTTTTGTAGCTTGGCGGAACACTTGGGTGGTATTGTCTCCAGACTGGTGCATGCGGTGGCTGACGAGTCCTTTTGTTGGACCAGGCTGTTTGGGCGACGGAGCTTGGGCTGGGGGCCGCGCGGCCCGGCCGGGCGGTTCGGGCCAGTCGGTTCGACGGCGGCTTCGGAGTCAAGTGGTTGGCGTGGGCCGGAGGGGTTGTATCGAGGCGCGGGCGGCACCCGTGGTAGCGCTAGGGGGACGATGGGGGGGGCGGGGTTTGGTACGCGGGGTGGTACCGGCAGCCAGACTGGTACGGAGGGGCCGAGACGCCCTGGATCACAACAGAGTAGGGCGCGGACGGCGGCCGGCGGCCGAGCGCGCACGCAGTACGCGGGGTACTCCAGGGGGGGACGGGGGGGGCGGGGACGCGGGCGGGTGGGGGGCCCGAGGTTCGGGCCCGGGGGGGCGGGTAGTAGGGCCCCGACCGGGGGGGCAGCGGGGCCGTGGGGGTGTGTGGCGTTGGGGCCGGGCTCCGGTCGGGCCGGGTAGGCGTAGGGCCGTGGGGGACGGTGGGGGGCCCGGGGGCCGGCGGGGCCGTAGGCCGGGGTGCTGGGTTTGGTGGGTGGGGTGGGGGCTGCCGGGGGGGGGGGGCGGTCTGGGTGGGGTGTTCGTTGGGTGGGGGGGGGCGGTTGATGGGGTCAGTGGGGGCTAGGGCCGGTTGGGGGTGGGGAGCGGCGCCGGGGTCTGGGGGGGGGCGTTGGCGGACGGGTGGTAGGGGGGGCGCGAGTAGGGTGTACCCGGTGTTCATGGGGGGCCAGCCGACGATAAGCACGTTTGGTCCGGGATGCCCGCCAGCTGAGGCGCCAGTGGGTGACCCGCCGGACGGTGGGTGTTGCTAGTGGGGGGTGGGGGGGCCCCGGGAGGGGCGGCCGCCAGGTTACCAGCCACAGGCCGTCGAGGGGACGGGGGGGGGGCGCCGGGCGGGCGTCCCGACGGGGCAGGGGCGCGCGCCCCCACGACGGGGGTTTGGCCCCGCACCACACCGGCGACGGCGGGGGGGGGGGGCGGCGGGCGACCGGGGGGGGCGGGGCCCGCCCAGGGGGGGGGGGCCCCGCGGCCGGCGGGGGGGGGGGGGGGGGCCGGGGGGAGCGGGGGGGGGGGGGGACCGGGCCCGCGGGGGGGGGGGGGGGGGGCCGGGGGGCCGGGGGAGGCCGGGGGGGGGGGGGGGGGGGGGGGGGGGGGGGGGGGGGGGGGGCCGCGCGCGGGCCGGCCAGGGCGGGCCGGCCACAGCCATGCGGGAGCATCAGCTGTCAGGTGAATTACAAGATATTTATAATTCACGAGGACTTTATCGGGAAACCAGGAACTTTGCCAGAAACTGAAATAGAAATCACAACACTTTTTTGGTTCTTTTAATTTTAATGGTTTTCTTTATTCTTCCGTATTCTTCCGTATGATTATGACCCGGTTATATTATGTTTACTTTTACTACGACGCGGATGGTGATTTGACTGACTCTCGCGATGGCTGATTGACTGCCTCCGACGATGGCTGGTAGATCGGCCGGCCTTCAATTTTCCCATGAATGTCTTACAGATATCTTATTTCTACTCCAGAATGTGGGAAGGGTTCTTACATAAATATATATTGCCCAATTATAGTCTGCGCGTGCAGACAGGCTGATCGGTAACAGAAGGTTACCTAATCATTAGCCCTGCAGTCAGTGTCCAATATCCCCGTAAGGAGAGTCGGAGACTGCTGACTGGCTTGCGCATGTGGGGGTTTTGCCCGGTAATCGAGGGTTACCTAAGCAATCGCCTCCCAACAAGTGTCCAATGTCCCAGGTAAGGTGATCGGTGTGCACCGGTACCGTGGGAAAGGAATTTCGTTGGCACTTCGGGGAGATATATATTGTTAGGAATATTTATTTATTTAATATTATTTTAGGTACTTATTGCGTAAGCCCCTTCTGCTGGTCTCCTGTCTTTTGGCGTGTGCTGAGTTTGCATTTTTGCTGGGTGTTGATCGCTTCACCTGGGAGTAGCGTTGGCTGCGTCATCTGCTTGTGACGAACCATGGGATCCATGGTTCGTTAACCCCCCTTTCTTCCGGGTGGGTGATGGAGAGATTTGTGGCGTCGCTTGGCGGGTGCTGAGGTTCGCCTTTTTCCGGGTTATCCTGTCCTTTGGCTTGTGCCGAGTCTCCGGATTCGTCGCTGTTAGTCTCGTCACTTTAGCGTGGCGTCGGTAACGTTATATTTTCTACTGCGGTTGTGATCGTGGCCTTTCTGCTGTTCTGGGTGCTTTGTAGTTGGTGTAGTTGGTGCTTGGTGGGTCGATTATCCCATATGACGATGGTTTTCTCGGCGGTTTTCTTTGGTCGTTATTTGTCCAGGCATTCTCGAATCTGCGGGGCTATGTCGGGTGGCCAAGGATCCGTCGGTAGTTCTGGGTCGTCTTCGGTGGGTTCGGTGGCTCCGGGGTCAAAGGTTTGATTCGGGTTTTTCGGAAGGATGGGTTTGTCAAATGTGCTTGACGGATGGATGCTCCGGTGGTAATCGCTTATGTGGGCGATGATCGGGGAGGCGTTGGACGTGGGTAGAGTAGTTTTGTAGCTCTGGCGGAACACTTGGGTGGTATTGTCTCCAGACTGGTGCATGAACTGGCTGGTCTCGACGATGTCTCTTTTGTTGGACCAATGGCTTGTTTGGGCGACGGATGCTTGGGTCTGTGGGGCCAAGTCCGGCGGCCACGGCTCCGGGACTGGTTCGGGCTCATGTTCGGTTCGATCGGCGGCTTCGGAGTCAAGTGGTTGGCGTGGGTCTTCGGGTAAGAGGGTTGTATCGAAGGCGCTGGGCGGTTCGATCCTCCGTTGGTAGTCGCTTATGTGGGCGACGATGGGTGTGGTGTCGACCATGGGTATGATGTTTTGGTACGCCGGGTGTAGTACTCGTGCTATACTACAGCCAGACTGGTACGTGAACAGGTGAGTCGCGATGACGCCTCTGGTATCACAACAACGAATTGTATGGGCGACGAAGATCTCGGACATGGCTCTAGGCATGGCTCGATGCATGACGCTAAAAATCATGTCAGTACGCGGAAGGTACTCCATTGTGTGGGCGAGGATCGGTGTGGCGTCGGCCGTGGGTACGACAGGGCTGCGGTCGGTGTATCGTGGGGCCATCGTACTGGTTTCCGGGCCCGCGTTGAGGGGCTCTGTGGATATCAGTTTAATTATGGGCCCCGACCAGGGTGGGGTCAGCGTGGCTGTTTCCCTTGTTGCTGGGCTGTTGATCTGTTGATGCTCTGTTGCTGGACTTGGACCTGGGCTTCCTGTGTCGAGCGCCGGGTTCCAGTGCGTTAGTGCTTGTCTCGTGGGTGAGATTCTCGTAGTTTCTTTGGGGTATGTGTCCCCTGTGGTTGGCCTAGGACGCGGTCGCTCCGTAGTGACCGTGGGACTCGTTTTCCCGTTTGCTTGATTGTTGTTTCGTGTTGTTGGTTTCGGCTTCATGTTCGTGGGCCGGCGCTTTGCCTCTGCTGGGGCTGGGCTGGGTGTCGTGTTCTTCGTGGCGATCTGGGTCGTTTTGTTCGTTGGGGTAGGTCGTGGTCGTGTGTTCGCTGAGGTTTGTATGGGTGTCATGTTGGCGTGGCTAGGTGCCGAAATTGTTGGGATAGGTTGCGGACGTATGACGGCCGCCGTTGGCTTCAGTTTCTGGTGTCGGGGTTCGTGGCCTTGTACTCTGTTGGTCGGAACGGTGTGGATATGTGGTGTGTGGCACTGATCTCGTAATTGTAGAAGTGTGGTACCGCACTGGATCGTTGTTTCAATGGCGCATAGGAAGTCCATGCCGACGATAACTTGATCCAACATGTTTGGTAGGACCAGGAGGGGTATTTGAACTTCTCTTTGATCCAGTCTGATGTGCGCCAGTAGAATTTGGGTGATCTCTCTGACCGGACGCATGCATCTTGTAGGTTGGTGTTGTTGTCTAGTTGTCGGGCGAGGTTTGCACTGATAAAGCTTCGGGATGCCCCTGTGTCGACGGTGGCTTCCGTTGCCTGTCCTCCTATGGTTACCATTGCCACTATGCGGTTCTCGTTCATGTGTAGCGGGGTTTTTATTCGTGGGTCGGGGTAGACGTCGTTCCCGGCTGATCCCGTGTCAGTCGAGGACGCGAGTCGTTTCCCGACGTGTTCTGGCGACAGCAATCGATGGTCCGGGTGCCGCGCTTGCCACATTCCCAACAGAACAGGATCGAGGGATTTTGGCATTCATATGCCGCATGCCCTGCTTCACCACACCGGCGACAGGCTGCGCGTGGGTTGGCGATGGGGGTCGAAATCATGCGATGTGCTACCTCGGGCTTTGCCGTACTCACTGGGTTGGATGGCTGTCTTCTTGGTGAGTCTGCCGAGTCCCAATGAGGCTTCCGGAATGGTGTCCGATTGGAATCGTCGCTCCTCTGATCTGTAGTAGGCCGTGCGTATCTGGGCGTGTGTCGTGGTGGTGCGAGAGTGCTCGGAATGGTCCGCTCTTGAATACTCTCAAACTCCGTGGCCAGCAGTGTTAGCTGTGACAAGTCCTGCAGTTCGTGGTGGCGCACGTACATCTGGTAGGCTGGAAGGGCGTTGTCGTAGATCCTGGTTAGCTCCTCGGTTGCGTCGTACCCAGCGTGGTGCATAAGTAGACGTATCTCGATGAGGAAATCTTTGAACAGTTCCCCAGCCAATTGCTTTCGGGCTCGGATCCGGTCTTCCAATTGTTCAAAATACCGTGGTGGCAAGAAGAACGTTAAGAATTCCTGGCGGAAATTTTCCCATGAGGAACTTTGTAGGCGGCTGGTGCGGAACCAACGACTGGCACGGTCTGTGAGAAGTTCGGCCATGGCCCGCGGCAGATGGTTTGTGTCCACCCCATACGAGAGCGCGCGTTCTTCGAGCAGTTCGATGAATGATAGAGGGTCATCTTGGCCGTCAAACTAGATTCCCCACTTTCGGATGCGTTCCGCCATTGGTGCAGCGTGGTTGTAGTGGTGCCCTTCCATGGGTCGGTCGATCGCTGGCAAGATCCTTGGCACGGGTGCTGGGTGGGTCTCTGTAGCTAGGGGCCTTGGAAACGGGGCAGCAGGAGTGCGGTATTCGGTGGCTGCGGGGACTCGTAGTCCGTTCTTAGGATCCATTTGGAGAGTGTCGGATGATCCAGGAGTAGTGGGCCGTGGTGACTTGGAACGAGAGCGTGAGGCTGGCTTGGCATAGTGCCTCTCGAACTCTCCTAGGCGGACCCAGGCTTCTTGCGCGAGTGGCCCGGCGACTAGAGCGGCAAATTTCCTTCGGCGTTCATCGACCGTTCCTTCGCTGCCGAATCCAAATTCTTCGGTGAGGACTTCTAGTTCGTCCCGACGGAGTTTGTGGATCCAGCCGGTGCTGACCCCTGGATTGGAAAAGTGTCCCGCAGGGTATGCCTCCTCTGGTTGTTCATCGTCGTGATGTTCCATGTTGATTTCTGTTGATTTTTGGCACTGAGTCACTGTTAAACGGCACTTTTAGGATCGGCACTGCGTATACTTTCGCGTTTGTTTTCGCGCCCGGATTATGTAAGTGCGCGGACTTGTTATCGATTCAATTTCCTTTTTGATGGCAGTGGGTCTTTAATCCACGAAGTCCCTGATTTCGGTTTTCTTGAAGTTTCCACGAAAAATCCTTTAAAGTCCCTGCTCGGGCGCCACTTGTAATGTCCTATTTCAGGCTGAGGTATGCATCAGTCTGTCCAGGGTCCTGAATTACAAGATATTTATAATTCACGAGGACTTTATCGGGAAACCAGGAACTTTGCCAGAAACTGAAATAGAAATCACAACACTTTTTTGGTTCTTTTAATTTTAATGGTTTTCTTTATTCTTCCGTATTCTTCCGTATGATTATGCTACCCGGTTATATTATGTTTACTTTTACTACGACGCGGATGGTGATTTGACTGACTCTCGCGATGGCTGATTGACTGCCTCCGACGATGGCTGGTAGATCGGCCGGCCTTCAATTTTCCCATGAATGTCTTACAGATATCTTATTTCTACTCCAGAATGTGGGAAGGGTTCTTACATAAATATATATTGCCCAATTATAGTCTGCGCGTGCAGACAGGCTGATCGGTAACAGAAGGTTACCTAATCATTAGCCCTGCAGTCAGTGTCCAATATCCCCGGTAAGGAGAGTCGGAGACTGCTGACTGGCTTGCGCATGTGGGGGTTTTGCCCGGTAATCGAGGGTTACCTAAGCAATCGCCTCCCAACAAGTGTCCAATGTCCCAGGTAAGGTGATCGGTGTGCACCGGTACCGTGGGAAAGGAATTTCGTTGGCACTTCGGGAATATATATTGTTAGGAATATTTATTTATTTAATATTATTTTAGGTACTTATTGCGTAAGCCCCTTCTGCTGGTCTCCTGTCTTTTGGCGTGTGCTGAGTTTGCATTTTTGCTGGGTGTTGATCGCTTCACCTGGGAGTAGCGTTGGCTGCGTCATCTGCTTGTGACGAACCATGGGATCCATGGTTCGTTACAACTCCAATAGAAGGGAGAACTCTTGTAAACAAGTGAGTTCTCAAGATGAAAGCTGACACCAATCACCAGCTGCGGCCGCCTGTTTCATCCAAGCCGACGCATCTCCTAAGCCTCCCACACATAGACCAACGCATCGCTTATCAGCCGCTCTCACCAAAGCAACGCCTCTCACAACCGAAGCTTCGCCTCTCTCAGCCGAAGCCATCATCACTCAATCACGAAGACGAAATATCAGCCGAAGCCGAAAGCTTAAGGAGATAAGCTTTAAGCTTCCCAACGAGGTCTCGAGATCAATAACTCGAGAACAAGAAGACAGTTCCGTTTGAGACTTTTAACATTGAGTTGGGGAGTTCATTATCATATCCTATGTTCTATTTTATAAGTTCGGTTAAATAAAATATCTTTTTAAAAACCTACTTGTGAACTCGGGTATTCTTATTGGCGCAGCCGGTAGGATTTACAAACACTAACGTTATTGTTCCGGTACTAATCTATTAGAAGCAATCTAAACGACTAGATTGCTGGTGATTAGCGAAGCGAGTTAGACAAAGTGAATCCGCCAAAGAACGCAGCACTAGGCCAAACACAAACGTTAAACAAAACAATAATTGTGTAACCCAAAATCGCAACGATTATATAAATCACCAACAGCAACGATTTAAATAAATCAACAAGTAAATAATCCATTGAGTGAAACACGTGAAGTGAACTACAAATAAAAATGGCATTACCACCTGCAATCCATAGTGAAATTCACCTAAATCAAGCACTACTGTCAATTCGACAAGTGCCAGCCTATGACGGATCAGCTGGAAAGCTGAGCTCCTTCATTAAACGCGTTGAGTACATACATGAACTGTACCCGACGCAAGATGCCAGACAGTCACGAATACTGTTTGGAGCAGTTGAGGTGCAGCTGACCGAAGAAGCACAACGACTCTCACAGATGGTGCAACCTAACACCTGGATGGAACTGAAGAATGCTCTGATAGACGAATTCAAGGACCACGCACCCTACGAAGAACTTCTGCGACAAATCTATTTCACAAAATTCAACGGGAGTCTTCGTAAGTTTGTAGAAGATCTAGAAACTAAAGTCCTTGTAGTTACCAATAAGCTAGCATTAGAAAACAGTGCAGCCGACACCCTGATCTATCACAACGCATTAAATAATACAATTAAAGATGTAATATCGCGTAAACTCCCCGATAGGACATTTATGACCTTAGTCCGAAAAGACATAACAACACTGTCTAAACTTAAAAAAGCCGCTCTAGAAGAAGGCTTATACGAAGCTAAGATAGAAAATAAGAAGAATAATGGGAATTATTACCCAAACTTTAGTAATAATACACAACAGGCTCAGAATCCATTTGGTTCAGGTACATCTAGACACAATAATAACAATCCTGGATTGCAACAGGAGTTTCGTAACTCCTTGAATAAAGGTCAAGCACAGAATCCAGCTAATTATCAAATGAATTAGAACCAAGCTAGTGGCAGCAGGCCCAATCAACCTACCAAAAGGATTAGGGAAAGTCAAAGCGACCAGATGAAAATGGACGTAAATTTTCATCAAACAGCCTCGGAAGAAACCGAGGGGGATCCTATATAAACATAAAATTTAATAACAAAATACTTAGAGGTATCGTGGATTCGGGATCATCAATAAACATCATAAAAGAAAACATTCCGAATGCCCCCATAAAAATAGAAAACCTCAAGGTCCATACCATCAACGGACCAGTTAAGCTAACCAAAAGTATAGTTAGGCCCCCCAACAAAGTCTGTCCCAGTGAGCAGAAGTTCTACCTGTATAACTTCTCGGACAACTACGATATCCTTCTAGGAAGAGAATATCTGATGGCTAGCAAAGCCATAATTAATTACAGTGACAATACTGTAAGGTTAGGAGAAAGAACATTCCCAATCATTATTAGTGGAGCAGCAATTGAAGAGGTTAAGACCCCACATAAGTGCAAAGATACATCTTCGGAAGAAGATATTATCGCACAGAAGTGCCTTAACTCATCCTCAGAAGGGGATCAATACTTCACTTCCGCTATCGATAATGAACTAAGGGAATGTCACGAGCTAAGGCTTGAGCATCTGAACGATGAAGAGAAAGAAAAATTGAAGAAGGTGTTGTATGAATTCAGCGATGTGCAGTACAGAGATGGTGACAATTTGACCTTCACAAGTACTGTCAAACATCCGATTCAAACGCAACACGAAGATCCGGTATACAGAAAGCCATACAAGTATGCCCAAATACATGACGAAGAAGTCAATAAGCAAATCAAAGAAATGATTGAGCAAGGAATAATTCGTAAATCGAAATCGCCTTACTGCTCCCCCATTTCAATGATTCCGAAGAAGATAGACGCTTCCGGAAAACAGAAGTACAGGTTAGTTGTAGACTATAGAGGTCTCAACGAGATAACCATAAAGGATAAGCTTCCAACTCCCAGAATGGAAGAAATCCTAGACAAATTAGGAAAATGCCAATACTTCACCACAATCGATTTGGCAAAAGGTTTCCATCAAATCCCAATGGAACCTAACTCGATCGCGAAAACAGCTTTCTCTACCAAACATGGTCATTACGAGTATACTCGAATGCCATTTGGGCTAACCAACGCCCCTGCCACATTCCAAAGATGCATGAACGATCTTTTGGAAGACTTAATTTTCACAGACTGTTTGGTGTACCTAGACGACATAATAATTTTCTCGACTTCATTGGACGAACACCTTCTGTCTCTAAGAAAAGTCTTTGGCAAGCTGAGAGACGCAAACCTCAAGCTACAAATGGATAAGTGTGAGTTTCTGAAGAAAGAAACTGAGTTCATAGGTCATATAGTTACACCCGAAGGAATAGTGCCAAATCCTAACAAGATCATAGCCATCACAGGGTTTCCCATCCCCGAAACCACGAAACAAATCAAGTCATTCTTAGGACTTTGCGGATTTTACAGGAAGTTCATTCCTAATTTCGCTAATATAGCCAAGCCTATGACGCTCAAATTAAAGAAACGAGCAACAATAGATCCTAAAGAAGAGAAATATGTCGAGGAATTTGAGAGACTAAAACTACTCATCACCTCAGACCCAATTCTCGTGTATCCAGACTTTAACAAAATGTTTTCTGTTACTACCGACGCTAGTAACATGGCTATCGGTGCAGTCTTACCACAAGACCATAAACCGATCTGCTACGCCAGCCGAACGCTGAACGAACATGAGATCAATTATTCCGCTATCGAGAAAGAACTGTTAGCAATTGTTTGGGCTACATACTTGTTCGGAAGAACATTCGAAATACTTAGCGACCATAAGCCCTTAGTATGGTTAAACAACCTCAAAGAACCAAACATGAAACTACAAAGGTGGAAGATCAAATTAAACGAACTCGACTTCAAAATCAAATATCTACCTGGCAAAGAAAACCATGTAGCTGACGCCCTTTCCCGAGTTAAAGTTAATGAAAATCTACTCGGAGAAGTCTCTGACAGTGCAGGCGCCACAATACACAGTGCGCAAGAAGACAATCTCAATCATATCCCCATTACAGAACGACCAATCAACTATTTCAATCGTCAGATTGAGTTGATCAAGGGAGATGAAGATAAAGTAACTACACAACACTATTTCCATAAATTGATTATCAAAATCACATACAAGGAAATGATCAACACCTTGGCTAAAGAACTCATTAAGGAATATCTATGTACCAAAAAGAGTGCATTATATTTCCATAACGAGACTGATTTCCCAATTTTCCAACAAGCGTATTTAGAAATTATCAGTCCAAACAATTTCACAAAAGTTATGAAATCAAGTTCAAAACTCATAGACATACCCAATTACGCAGAATTCAAAGAATTGATAATGAAAAACCTCAAAGAATTACTTCACCCTGGAATAGAGAAAACCATCAATTGGTTTAAGGGAAAACACTACTACCCGGACCACCAAAAATTGATACAAAATATAATAAACGAATGCACAACGTGTAATATTGCCAAGTCCGAGCATAGAAACACCAAGTTGTCATTTGAAGTAACACCGGAAGTCTTAAACATCCGAGAGCGTTACGTAATGGACTTCTATCTGATAGGTAACCAACAGTTCCTATCATGTATCGATATATACTCAAAATTCGCTACACTAATAGAAGTGAACAGTCGTGACTGGTTAGAAACCAAAAGGGCGATTAATGAAATGGGAAAACCCCAAGAAATTAAAGCTGACAAAGATTCAGCCTTTATGTGCGCAGCATTGCAAGCATGGCTTATCTCGGAAGATGTCAAGATCCTAATCACATCCAGTAAAAATGGAATATCAGACGTTGAAAGATTCCATAAAACAGTGAACGAAAAATTGAGGATCATATCCAGTGAGAATGACCTCGAAAACAAATACACTAAATTTGAACTAATAATATACACATATAATCACAAGACCCGACATAATACTACCAACAGAACACCTGCAGATATATTCATATACGCAGGAAGTCCAGAGTACGACACTCAACTGAACAAGGTGAATCAGATCACCCAGTTGAACCAAAGTCGTAACGACTTTGAAGTAGACACTAGGTTTAGAAAATCACCTCTAGTGAAGTCCAAAATAACTAACCCTTTCAAAAAGACGGGTGAAATAACCAAAATAGATGAAAAGGTTAGGTTAGGTTAACCCAGACGGCCCTCACGGGGCCACGCATAGGCCAATATGGCCCTTAGTTGTCCGGATGGGGGTGTATGAACCTTTCGAAAATATTTATGAGGTTTTGAAGTCCCTAAGGATCGAGGTGTTTTTGGCAAAGGCTAGCAGTTCCCCTGGCGTCCTCTTGGAGGCATCTTCCAGTGATGCCAGTACCGGGGCACCCAGGTATATTCTCCTAGCCCTTGAGAGGGCCGGGCAGTTGCAGATGAGATGTTCCAGGGTTTCAGTTGCCCCGGATTCCTCGCATTTCCTGCAGTGGCCACTGTTGGTGATGCCTAGTTTGACGGCATGTGCCGCGGCCAGACAGTGACCTGTGAGTATTCCCACCAACATTCTGCAGTCCTTCCGTGGGAGGTGCAGTATGTAGTGGCTGAGTTTCCTGTTGCGCTCCTTGCACATGGTTTTTGAGGTTCTGCAGGTGGTGGTTCTGCTCCACCTGCTTCTTGCCTGTGTGTCGGCCCGTTTCTCTAAATCGCTTTGGAGCGTTCTAAGGGAGACAGGCACGTTCTCAGTTCTGTCGTTTTCCAGCCCGACGCCGTCCTTAGCCAGACCGTCCGCCATCTCGTTGCCATCGATGCCTTGGTGGCTGGGAACCCAGTAGATCCGCACTGACTTTGTCGTGCTTAGGATATCTAGTGCCTCCCTGCTTGCCAAGACATTTCTGGAACTGACCGCCGACGACTGCATGGATCTTATCGCCGCCTGGCTGTCCACGAACAGGTTGATCACGTCATGTGGACGATCCGTAGACTGAGCAGCCTCTGCCGCTTTCCGTATGGCGAAGACTTCCGCCTGGAATATGCTGCATTGGTCCGGTAGCTTATAGGACAGCCTTATCTCAGGGTCTGTACAGTATATGCCTGCTCCTACTCCTCCTTCCATCTTGGAGCCATCAGTGTAGATGTTGAGGTGTTGAGTCTGGTCCCGACCCCTTTTCCAATCATCGGGTCCCATGTATGAGGTTGTTTTAACATCCAGGCCAGTTTGGGGGATCATGTAGTCAGATATACTGGTCATGTCTCGGCCAATTGAACTGTGCCCGAATCCTTGTAGAGACATATTGCCTGATGCTACTAAGCGTTGTGCCGCCTTTCCTGCAGTCAGTTGAGCGTGGATGTCCAGGGGGTCTATTCCGATTATGGTTTCGAGAGCTTTTGTTGGGGTTGACCTCAGCGCCCCCGTAATGCAGAGCAGTGCCTGCCGCTGGGTCCTTTCCATAAGCTTGTTGTACGTCTTCTTTTCTGTCGCTTGCCACCACACTAAGACTCCGTACAGCAGAGTCGGTCGCACCACCGAGATGTAGATCCAGTGCATTAGAGCGGGTGACAGGCCCCACGTGCTGCTAAGCATCTTCTTGGATGCGTATAGCGCAATGGTGGCCTTCTTCACCCTTTCCACCACATTGGGCCTCCATGCCAGCTTGCTATCCAGTACTATGCCGAGGTATTTGACTTGTGTTTTCGGGGTCAGCCTGGTTTTATCAATTTTCGGGGGGATCCATGCCGGTACCTTGTATCTCTTGGTAAAGAGGATGAGGTCCGTCTTGTCCGCGTTGATACTGAGTCCTACTTTTCCTGCCCACTCACATATCTCCCTGAGTGTTGATTCCATTATGGAGCTGAGGGTCGATGAACATACTCCCGTAATAATTATGCTTATGTCGTCTGCATAGGCTGTTATTTTTGGGGCTCTCCTCTCGAATCTCTTTATTAAGTCGTCGACCACCAGGTTCCACAGGAGGGGCGACAGGACCCCACCTTGTGGTGTGCCTCTATGCGCCCCCCTCACCATGGAAGCGGTGCCCCACTCTGATTGCACCCGTCTGCAACTTAGAAGGTTCTTTATCCAGAGGTTGATTGCGGGATGTGTGTTGGTCGCTTCTAGGCGGTCCATAATAGCGTTCGTAGTGACGTTGTTGAATGCTCCGGATATGTCTACGAACACTCCTAGAGCATACTTTTTATTATGGAGGGCTCTCTCGATGGTGGCTACTAGCGAGTGCAGTGCCGTCTCTACCGATTTCCCTTTGGTGTAGGCATGCTGGTTGGTTGACATCAGTCTCCCTACATCATTCCTGATGTGTAGATCCAGCAGCTTTTCTAGTGTTTTGAGTAGAAAGGATGTAAGGCTTATCGGTCTATAATCCTTGGGGCTCATATGGCTGCACTTTCCTGCCTTTGGAAGGAAGACAATCCTCGAGGTCCTCCATTGGATAGGGATATAGCCTGTGCTCAGGCAAGCTGAGTATATTGCAGAGAGCCATGGGGTGATCACGTCTTTGGTCACCTGTAGCATGGCTGGGAATATACCGTCTAGTCCAGGTGCTTTTGTACCCGCAAAGGAGTCTATAGCCCAGTGGATTTTCTTAGACGATATGAGACCTGTTGGGGGATGCACTTCCTCAGTTACTAGGTCCTGATGCGTTGTAGCGTCAGCAACCTCGGTGCATCCTGGGAAGTGAGCTTCCATTAGTGCTGTTAGGGCTTCTTCACTGCCCTCAGTCCACTGTCCATCTTCTCGCTTCAGCTGACTCTGTATGGTAGGTTGCTTTGATAGCAGCTTCCGGAGTCTAGCCGTTTCTGGGACTGTCTCGATATTGGAGCAGAAGTTCCTCCACGAGTTTCTTTGTGCCCTGCGTATTTCCTTCTTGTACTCCCTGAGTAGGGTTTTGTATTCCTCATTGATTATCTCCTCGTTCGCCTGTTTGGCGATTTTGAAGAATTCTTTGAGGTTGTTTCTTTGAAGCGATAAGTCCCGGTTCCACCAGAGTGGTTTGGTCCTCTTTTTCGTTCTCGAGGGTGGGCATGATGCGTGGTACGCATCCAGTAGTTCCTTTGACAGGGTCTCTAGGGACGTTTCTATGTCTTCCGGGGATTTCACTGTGCCCGGGCGATTCGCGAGCTTTGAAGTAACTGTTTTTTTAAACTTTTCCCAGTTTGTGTTCCGGGGGTTTCTATAAACAGTTATCTTCGGAGAGTGTTTAAATTCGCACTTGAATTGAATGTACTTGTGGTCTGAGAAGGATGGTCTTTCAAGGACTCTCCAGCCAGATACCAAAGTACTCTTTCCCGTTACGAGATCTAGTACGTTGGACGAGGTGGGACCTACGAAGGTGTGTTCCTCCCCTACGTTTGCTACATCTAGGTTAGTTGATAGTATGAAGTCTAAAAGTGACTCACCTCTGTCGTTGATGTCGGGGCTTCCCCACACGCTGTGGTGGGCATTGGCGTCCGTACCAATCAGAAGTTGCTGGTCTTTTGGGCTGGCATCCGCCACCAGACTCCTTAGCTCTTCCGGTGGAGCTGGCCTGTCGTGTGCCATATAGCAGGAAGCTACCATAAGGTGCTTTTCCTCGCTTTCTAGCATCACAGCAGTCAGGTCATCAGTGGTGTAATGAGACAAAAGGTAAGCATGGATGCCCTTCCGTACGAGTACGGCGGTTCTGGTCCTGCTTACCGATGGTGAGTGGAAAAGGTTGTAGTTAGAGGACTTTAGTCCGGCCACAGCGTTG
The DNA here is from genome assembly GCF_018151105.1 of Drosophila obscura. NCBI lineage: Eukaryota > Metazoa > Arthropoda > Insecta > Diptera > Drosophilidae > Drosophila > Drosophila obscura. Next base: position 1,442,856 of record NW_024542848.1, on the reverse strand, counting down.
CCAGAGGCAAGCCATGGCTCCTGGACCAGAGCTATGTCGATGGGCCCTTGCTCCATGGCGATGAGGAGCTCCGTCGACGCGAGTTTGCTTTTATGGAGGTTGAGCTGCAGCACCCTCACTGACATGGGAGGCTGGCTCAACTACACTCGACGGGTTGACTATTACTGTCAGGTCTCCGTCCTCCTCCTCTTCGGAGTCGTCCAGCGCCATACCCTGAGCGGCCTCCACGATGGACTCCAGACCGAGGTCCTTCTCCACCTCGCCTGCCTGCAGGGTGTGCGTGTCCTTGTCTTCGGGGTGGCGCTTTTTGAGGCGGAGGTATACGCTACCCATGCCCCACGCCATCTTCCCGAATCTGGGGTACAGCAGATCCTCTGCCTCCTTGCTGATTTGGAGGATCGCACTCTGGGCCCCGTTGGGTAGTGGGCTCCCAATGTGCAGGATCCTCCAGTTCGCCGTTGGCACGTCTGGGTTCTGCCGCTGTAGCAGCCTCAGCGCACGGTCTCCTTGGATTGCGATGGGGAAGAGTACCTTCGCCTTTGGTATGGACGGGATTAGCTCCCTTTCCACAACCTCCAGTCTGGCCCCCTCCCACATCGCCTCCATTTGGCAGACCGTTTGCGTCAGCCACTTGAGTGTGGGGTCGTCCATACATTTAAGTATTTTGACCCCGTTAAGCCACCCAGCACCATCGAACGTGGGCATGGGGGCTGTTGGGTCCTCCTCCATTCTTCCGAACAGCGACTCTACGAGCTGCGCGTGCACCATCTTCCACCGCGCCTCCGTCATCTTGCCATTCTCGTCACTCCGGTCAATGAGTGCCACGATCAGATGTCGTTTGGTCACCTCATTGACCTTCGCCTTGGGTTTGGGCTTCTTTGCCGTTTTGGGTGGAGGTCCCACCCCCTTGGGCCCGCGTTGCCGCTTGCTCGCCGGAGTGATTACGAAGAAAAGAATAGGGGAAGAAAGATAACACATTACAAAAACAAATATAAAAAGAAAATTAATATTAGCAAATAAGATAATTCCAGGCCGCCCATCGAATCAGAAGTTAACGATCAACGGCAACATAATTAAAATCATCGTCATCATGACATTAATGGTCCTTACAACAGTCGGACAAAATATTGAAATAAATCCGATCGAGTCCAGAAACGGATACCTCATATTTAAAACGGGATCAATCGACCTCCCGATTGACTATGAATACCATTACTTAACAGGTAATGTAACAAAAACTGAAGAAACCTATCAAAACCTTCTAGTAATGGCTAATAAATTTGAAAACGTAATCCAAGTAAAATACCTAGTAGATAAATTTAATAGGGAAATAAATGGCTTAAAAATTGCTAAACGCAACAAGAGAGGCCTAATAAATATCGTACGTACCGCCTATAAATACTTATTTGGCACACTAGATCAAGAAGACAAGAAATAATTAGAACAGAGAATAGAAAATCTCGCCACACATAGCATCCAAACAAACGAACTAAATTTAGTTATAGAAGTAGTAAACCATGGAATTGAGATAATAAACCAATTAAACGAAGAAAACAACAAAAATCAACAATTATAAATTTTAATCTTCAACCTACAACATTTCACTGAATACATAGAGGATATAGAAATGGGAATGCCACTAACTAGACTTGGTATTTTTAACCCAAAACTACTAAAACAAGATTACCTGAAACATATAAATTCTGAGAAATTGCTAAATATTAAAACTTCTACATGGCTAAAAGTTGATACAAACGAAATTTATATAATCTCCAATATTCCGAGCGAAATTGCTAATATCCCAGTATATAAAATTGTGCAATATCCAGATAACCAAAATAATATTCTAACAGAATTAATATTCGATAAATATTATAGTTACGAAGACAAAATATATAGCAAAGAAACTAAGCAAATAATAGAAGACAATTGTATAAAAGGGATTTTAAAGCAAAAACCCACTAAATGTCCATACACAAGAACTTTTAAGAATTTCCAAATTAATTACGTTGAACCAAATATATTGTTAACATGGAACCTTCCAAAATCCAAATTAAACCAAAACTGTTTAGACAAAGAAATAACAATCGAAGGCAATAATATAATTAAGATTTACAACTGTTCAACTCAATTAAACGAATTCACAATAACTAATTCAATGCTAGATTTTACACAAAACGTCTATGTGAGTAATAACATAACTAGATTAGAACCATTGTCTTATGTACAGACAAAAGAAATAATTATAGAACAAACAAAATATAACAATATATTGCAGATAGTTATAGTAATTATGTTCATTTTATCAATAATAAGCATAACTGGGTATCTGATTGTCAAATTTAAGAAAATACCTAAAAATATAACTATTCAATATGTAAAACCTAAGGAAGAAGACGAAAAAGAAGAAGAAGAAAATAGTACCCCAATAGTTATAGAGGAAATCCCCTCCCTATACCCTAAAGTGAAAACCTGAGGACAGGCTTATAAGAAATGCCGGGGGAGTAACATATCCATAATACCCTACACCCACATACGCATTAAGTATACGTTAAGCACTTGACATATTCATAACCACACCCACACCTATACACGTTATGCATATGCCCAGCACTCACCCTTACACCCATGTATTCGCATCTATATGAAATAAGATAAACATATAAGAAGATACCCCAACACCTGAATAAACAACGCATGATTCGTCCATACCGAAATCAACAGGAAGTCCCATGCAACCCAAAACTCTGGAATGCAATAGAACGTCGCTGACCAATACGTTATCAGCTCGTTCCCACACTCCACACTATGACTAATTCAGAATCAGTCCCACACTCCAATAGAAGGGAGAACTCTTGTAAAGAAGTGAGTTCTCAAGATGAAAGCTGACACCAATCACCAGCTGCGGCCGCCTGTTTCATCCAAGCCGACGCATCTCCCAAGCCTCCCACACATAGACCAACGCATCGCTTATCAGCCGCTCTCACCAAAGCAACGCCTCTCACAACCGAAGCTTCGCCTCTCTCAGCCGAAGCCATCATCACTCAATCACGAAGACGAAATATCAGCCGAAGCCGAAAGCTTAAGGAGATAAGCTTTAAGCTTCCCAACAGAGGTCTCGAGATCAATAACTCGAGAACAAGAAGACAGTTCCGTTTGAGACTTTCTAACATTGAGTTGGGGAATTCATTATCATATCCTATGTTCTATTTTATAAGTTCGGTTTAATAAAATATCTTTTTAAAAACCTACTTGTGAACTCGGGAATTCTTATTATATATACATAGGCACACGCAGATCTCCGCTAATTCCATTCCGCTTAAAGCGGGCCATCCACGATAGAATTTGTTGGAAAACATGTTGTCTATTATGAATTTCATTTGCCCACCAACGAGTGCGAACATTTCTCGCAAACATCATTTTGTTTACATTTGTCAACGAGTCAACACATCAGCGGACACCGAGACAGTAATTGCCTTAATGGCAATATAAATAAATAAATTTATAATAAATCTAAATCTAATTTATAATAATCTATAAATTCTTGCAAAATTGTTTTGACATTTTAAATGAAGGTGTTCACTCAAGCAAAAATGTTTACAAATGATGTTCGTGCCAAAGTTGCCATCCATGGACGAACATGTTGGCACGAACACAACGAAGGTAGAATAATTTCTATTCTCTTCGAACACAACATCGAACTCGAAATTACGACCCGAACACTACCACCATCGATTCGAACCCAACATGTTTGCCGAACAAATTCTATCGTGGATGGCCCGCTTTGGGGTAACGACATACATAAGTCCGCGCGACATATCTCCGCCCATACATTTTCCGCGCGGAGATAAGACGCCAAACTCCGCGCGGCGATATGTCGTTTTTGAAACGACATATGTCCGCCCAGAATTTAGCGAAGATATGTCGTTTTGGAGACCGCGCGGAGATATGTCGTTTCAAAAAGGACACATGTCCGCGCGGAGATATGACGCCAACGTCCGCGAGGAGATATGTCGCTATGCCCCCGCTTTAGAGAAGCACTGCATCGAACATGTTGGATCGCGACTAGGGTGGCGAGCATACATATGCACATACATACGGTTTTTGCTTTGGCGCTCTCGTCTCTTGCACTGTACGTACATACACACATACGCACATATACATAATCCGCACAAGTTATTTTAAATAATAAACAAACAAAAATTCATAAAATAAAATAAAGTTTAAGTGCATCTACATAGTACCACTTTTTTGTAGGTGTACTTTATGTTTTTGTTCCTTTCCTCCGCCAAAACTAACTCCATACACCCAATCACCTTATATTACACTACTCGACAAAATCGAACTTTTTTTTTCCTCAAGGATCCAAACCGACTTTTTCTGATAGATATGGGGATTTAAAATTTTTTAAAGAATTATGGTTTTTTTTCTATGGCAGAACTTTTTTTTGAAGAATTTTTGAAGTCTGGTATTTTTTTTTTTAGCTTTTTTCAGAGGTAGCGATAGTTTTTTTCACATAACTTTAGTATTTTAAGTCTGGTTGTAAAGAACTTTGCTATTTTGAAAAGATAATTAAAACAGCTAGAAGTTAAGCCCAAACACTTTGTGATTACAGCTTACCGTCTGGGAAATATAAAGCATTGAAATGCAAAAATGATGATTTTTGTGCGGTATTTTTTACGAAATTTTGACTTTGAAAACTCAGGAAAAGTCGAAAAAAAATTATATCTTGTGTCCTCTATTTTTTTGTGTATAGGTGCGTTAATTTGGCGTCGTTTAAGGTATCGCTCATTAATCTATGGAGAGACTTTGGAGCTAAAATTCGTTAACCAAACCTAAAATATGGAAAAAATGCACCAGTACCAGTACCAAATACCAATAACAGTTTTGAGTTTGTTTTGAGTTTCGTTGCCAGGTTACGTAAATGTGTGTGTGCCATGTATTCACACATAGTGTGCTTGTGTGTGAGCTCTACAATTGTTGGCCGCTTGAATTGGTTTTTCGTTTTGTTTTGAGGGCTGATGTGATGTAGCGACCTATTCAGGGCTTCAGGGCGACTCGACGCGGGTCGGGTCGAGGCATTTACGAAGCCGTTCATAAAATATTTTTTCGTTTTGTTTTGAAAAGCTGTTGTTGCGTCGGGCGCGCGGGGTATTTCTTCCATTCTCTTTTAGGCTAGCCTTTGCCTCTGCTTTCGGCTTCGTCAATGCCTCGGCCCGCGTCGAGTCGAGCGACAGAACACACCAAGAAAATATGAAGTCTTACGACGGGAATAGGTCCAGGGCCGGATTAGCAGTTGCCTAGCGCCCTCCTAGAAATAACAGAAAAATTTTGTTAAAAAAACAAAACTCCAAATAATGAATAAAATATATAATAGCCACTGAAAAAAATACAAAATAAAGGAGGGCCCCAGATTGATGGTTGCCCAGGGCCCGGTTGAGGGTTGATCCGGCCCTGAATAGGTCGCTACATCACATCAGCCCTCAAAACAATACGAAAAACCAATTCAAGCGGCCAACAATTGTAGAGCTTACACACAAGCACACTATGTGTGAATACATGGCACACACACATTTACGTAACCTGGAAACGAAACTCAAAACTGTTTCGGAAAATAAGAATTGATACAAAATTTTGTCGTGTCTGTTTACACACATACATTTGCAATTCTCAGCTTGCTTTCGCATCTCGTCATGAATCGAACATGTCGAAAAAATGCCGAACGTCTCAGGCCCACGACCCGAACGTCTGAGCACCACAGCCGAATGGTCCCAGCACCCTAGCCGAAGACCTGGGGGTGCTGGGACAGAAACGCCCCTTTCGTTGTATGAACTGGCGCATCTATATACTGTATGGTTAGTGGTTGTGCCTAGTACTTTTGGGTGACACTCCATAAATCTCTCACTCGAACGGTACATGTTCCATTCCATCGTTCCATATTTTTTGGTAAATCTATGGGGGGGGCCCAATGTGGTGACCATCCCAAATTTGCGCAACGTGTGTTTAATTTATATGATAGCCAGAGAATGTGACCTGGTTTGCACAAACAAATTTGTACTTTTCTATAAATAGGTTCATCAAGAATTAAAAATGAATCAAAAAAATCTTAAATTTGGTCCAAAAGTGTGTGTTTGAACGCCTATTTCATTTAATTTCTCCGCAACGCATCCAATTGCATGCAAGTTTTTTTAAAAGAACCCAAAAAAAGGGGCCTTCTTTCTTTACAAACGTTTTCACTTTTCTAAAAATAGGTTCCACAAAAATTAAAAATTAATAAAAAAAAATCTAAAATTTGGTCCAAAAATGTGTGTTTAAACGCCCATTTCATTTCATTTTGTGTCATTCTGTAGAACAAATTTGGTCTAAAAATGTGTGTTTGCACGCCTTTTTCATTTCATTTTGTGTCATTCTGTAGAACAGAACATTTGATGATAGATTTTGTTTTTTATAACTTTTTGTGTGAAAATTTGTTTTCTGAAAAAATTGCAATTTGTGTAAGTATATTTGTTGCTTTTGAAAATGTGTGCGTTTTAAACCAACCTGTGTGGTTTTTAAAGTTAAATTTTGGAAATGAACAACTTGAACGTGTATCCGAGACTCATCGCTGTTATGATGCACTACAATATCCCATATTGTTTTGGAGCGGATAAGATGGCTATAATTTCAACATTAAAATGATAAATCCAGTAAACGGTCGAGAAGGAACAAAGAAAGTTAGTGCTATGAATTATTACGCATACAGGCTGCAGATACGGCAAAATCAAGACAACCACATAATGAGGTGTAGAGCACTTTTCCACCAGTATATTGTTGACATATATGCAAAAATTGAATCGGAACGGTTAAATTTTCTTCGATTCAACCAAGTCAAATTACGTTCCGAAGATTATGTTCATTTGCGTGATGCCATTAACAACGATGGTAATGCACAAAACGTTGGAACTATGATAATATTACCGTCGTCGTATGTTGGAAGTCCACGTCATATGTTTGAGTACGCGCAAGATGCGATGTCATGCGTTACGGTCGACTAGACCTCTTCATCACCTTCACGTGTAATCCGCAATGGGAAGAAATCTCGGAATTATTGTTTGCTGGCCAAACATCGAAAGATCGCCATGATATTTTAGTACGTGTTTTTAGACAAAAATTGAAATCACTCATGGATTTAATTGTCAAACACGGTGCATTTGGGTCTGTTCAATGTTGGATGTATTCAATTGAATGGCAGAAACAAGGTTTGCCTCATGCGCATATTTTAATTTGGCTGATTGAAAAAATAAGGCCGAATCAAATTGAAATTCGGCAGAAATTCCAGATCCGACAGTGGATCCTGAATTGTTTGAAGTGGTCACCAAAAATATGATTTACGGTCCATGTGGTGCGTTGAATTTGAATTCACCCTGTATGGTTAAAGGGAAATGCTCTAAACGTTTTCCAAAAAATTTGGTCTCCGATACAGTGACGGGCATCGATGGATATCCCGAATATCGGCGTAGATCAACTGAAGATAATGGCCATTCGGTAACTTTGAGAGTTAAAAATTAAGATTTGGAGATTGATAACACTACTCGACAAAATCGAACTTTTTTTTTCCTCAAGGATCCAAACCGACTTTTTCTGATAGATATGGGGATTAAAAATTTTTTAAAGAATTATGGTTTTTTTTCTATGGCAGAACTTTTTTTTGAAGAATTTTTGAAGTCTGGTATTTTTTTTTTTAGCTTTTTTCAGAGGTAGCGATAGTTTTTTTCACATAACTTTAGTATCTTACGTCTGGTTGTAAAGAACTTTGCTATTTTGAAAAGATAATTAAAACAGCTAGAAGTTATGCCCAAACACTTTGTGATTACAGCTTACCGTCTGATAAATATAAAGCATTGAAATGCAAAAATGATGATTTTTGTGCGGTATTTTTTACGAAATTTTGACTTTAAAAACTCAGGAAAAGTCGAAAAAAAATTATATCTTGTGTCCTCTATTTTTTTGTGTATAGGTGCGTTAATTTGGCGTCGTTTAAGGTATCGCTCATTATGCAGCTCTCGTGAAGAACAAAAGAAACATTCGGCGCCGTGAATATCTGTTTTTTTCCACATCATTGGACTACCAAATTAAAATTTTTTTCTAAAACAATTGTAAGAAAAAAAATAATGTTTAGTATTTTGGGTAAAGTTAATAGTTTGTGGATTAGAGTTACTTACTTTTCGTCGTAATCATATGATGTTAAATTCAATCTACACATTTGACATATACAGCTTGGTGCCCACTCTTCAACAAAACTTTCGGGTTTGATTTTAAAGTTTTCTTCATACTGTTTTTTGAGAGTTTCGGTAAAAGTGATTTCGTTGATTTATGTTAAGATTATTTTTGAATTGTTTGAAGTCTAGTGTAAGTAGGTTAGGGCAAGGCGGGAGCGCAATAAAAGCTCGCTCTTTCGCTCAAGGCTAATTCGCCCCGCTTTGCCACCGTAGGTTAGTTAGGCATAGAATGAAGTGGAATGAATTTTAGAATATAATCGTTGAAATTGGCTTCGATCGAGCGCACCTAAAATTATTTCGTCCCCGCCTTTAATAAATCTATACGCCACCCAAGTATTTCGGTTTTGTTTGATTAGAAAAACTATTCTAAATTTTCATGGCGCCCCCGGGTGGACAGTAAAGAACAAATATAAAGGCAACAAATAATAGTGACAGTGAAACAGTGTAAAAACAGTGTAACAAAAATACGCCAACATTAGTTATAAATAATATAACTAATTAATTCTATATTATAGAATAAAAAGTATTGTATAGTTGCCCGCGTCGTGTGTGTATCAAATAACAAAAGACTTGCCAAATCCATCGTGTCGGCCGCGCAATACCCTCACCGCCTGTTGCTGATCGTGGCTGCTACCCTGCCGCCATACCTGCTGCTTCACCGTTGCTGCTACCCTGCCTATACCTGCTGCTTCCCAAACAGACCCCGTAGCTGCAACCTAGAAGACCTATGGCCCCTTGTGATTGCACGGACTGCAAGAGGAAAGTGGCAGCTGGACTTAAAGATCCGAACGCAGAGCCTGAGGTATTTGTGCAAAAAATTGAAAGCTAGAGCCGAAGACATACATAAATACATATATAAATTGTCTTGTGCTGGAAAAATTGCACCTCGCTTTCAATTCTTGGCACAGCCGTATGATATAGTAGAGTTTGATTTGCATGCATTTAATTTATTAGTGCACATACATACATATATAACACCATATAACACATATGTACAAAAACCATACCATACTCTATTTGAACCGCTATTTGGACGCACAATTATATATATATCGTTTACCGCAATCACTGTCGCCCCCCCTTTCCCCTCTCGTTGTGTGAAATTCGCCAAAAAGTTGGTTCGTTAACCCAAGCCGCGGTGTATAACACTTACTTCCATACATACATACATACATACATACAAGCAGCTGCACCGGTGCATTCTTTTCGTCTCTCGCTTTCGCTTATCCACCGTTGCTTGCTGTGTATTTGGTGGGAGAATTTCGTTGCCGCGCTTGATCAAAACGGAGCGCCAAGTGACGCGCTACCCTGTTTTTCGAGGGTATATTGTTTTTCTTGTCACTTCGCAAGTGACGCGTTACCCTGCATTCTTAGGGTATATTGTTTTGGCTCTCAGTTGGAAAGTGACGCGCTACCCTACATTCTTAGGGTATATATCTTTCGGCTCTCACTTGGAAAATTACGAGCTACCCTACAGTGTGAGGGTATATCGTTTTGCCTGTCACTTGCAACCAACTATACACCTCGTGCCTCGACATTCAGTTATTGTCGTTCTCGATTTTCGTTCTTGTTTGAACATTTATTATTTCTTTATCTACAAAAATATTGGTTTTCGTCGCGTAGATTATAAATAGTAAAATTGCACAAGAAAATAAGTCTGTTCTCGATGACTTAAAAAGTAAGCTCAGAAACCGAGTCAAAAGCATTCGCCGCTTAGAGGATCGTTTAGAGGGTGGGTCGATTCCATTGCAATTGACAGAGCTACAATGCAGACTCGATGTTCTGAATTCTGCTATTAACAAGGCCAACCTATTGCAGGAGCAAATAGAAGAAATTGATAGCAAAGATGAATTTGGAGCCGAGCTGGAAGAAATGGCCATTGTAACCAAGGCAAAGATAATGTCGCTTATCGATGCCTTGAAGCTAACAAGCGATCCGCCGCCCTCGGTATCAGCTTCTACAGCCCCAACTCGTGCTCGACTTCCGAAATTGGCACTACCAAAATTTAGTGGTAAATATTCGGAGTTTAAAAATTTTATTAGCCTTTTTGAGACTCTTGTTCATAATGATGAGAGTATACCGGTGATCGAAAAATTTAATCATTTAATTTCGTGCCTCTCTAATGAAGCATTAGGAACAATAAAGGCGTTCCAAGTCACCGAGGCCAATTATGCAAAGGCCATGGACAGCCTAAAGCGAGTATATGACAACGAATGTCTAATATTCTCGAACCAAATCTCCGCACTGTTTAATCTGCCAAAAATCTCGCAACAGTCCGCATCGTCCCTAAGAAGCCTCATCGATACAGTGTCATCGATCTATGGTTCATTATTATCGATAGGAGACGATACGAAGATTTCGAATGCAATGCTCATTCATCTCGTTTTGAACAGAGTCGACCCAGTGACTAGACAGAAGTGGGAAGAACAGCTTGACTTCGAAAAGTTGCCGCTTTGGTCCGACTTTGAAAAAGTTTTAAATCGTCGATACCAGCATTTGTCTGCGGAAGAGTCGACAAAGCCAAGGCAAGAAAAAGTCATGCCAAGCAAGTCGCACAATCGCAGTTCATTTGCTTGTTCTTCCACTCCCCCCAACAGTAGAGCTCAGCGAACATGCAGCTATTGCAATTCGGAAGACCATGTAGTGGCCAACTGCACGCCATTTTCACGTCTCTCGGTTATGCAAAGGTTCGAGTTCACAAAGTCTGCGTCCTTATGTATAAATTGTCTGCAAAAGGGTCACACTGTTGTAAGATGCAAGGTCGCCAAATGTCGAGTTTGTGGCCGCTCACATCACACATTGTTGCATCGATACACAGTGACTGATAATAGTCTCGCGTTGCCGCCACCCCCAGAGAGTTCGTCTCCTCCTTTAAATCAGGACCACCCTTCCACCTCTCATGCTCTGCATGCGACTTCGTTGGACAGGGTGATTTTGGCTACGTCGATCGTAAGTGTCAGAGCAAAAAATGGTGAACACATTTTGGCCAGAGCTCTCCTTGACTCTGGATCCCAAACAAACTTCATCACGGAAGACCTCGCCCACCGCTTACAGATCCGTAGAGAGGAGTCGTGTATTACCTTGCTTGGTATTGGTGAATCCAATTCTCAAGTAAAGAATAAAATACACACTGTGGTGAAGTCGCGCATAAATGGTAGTGAGTTCTCCTTTGATTTTTGGATCCTGAAATCAATTTCAGGTTATCATCCTGACCAGTCAGTTAATGTAACTGATTGGAAAATCCCAGAGAACCTACCACTGGCAGACCCCTATTTCTACAAGCCACAAAGAATAGACATGCTGATTGGAGCTGAATCATTCTTTGAGTTATTAGCTGTTGGTCAAATCAAGCAAGGTCCTGACTATCCAACTCTTCAGAAGACCCTTCTTGGCTGGGTTGTTTCGGGAAAATATGTTTCCAAAAGTTCTGCCCCCCAAACGGCAAACAGTTTGAGTTGCAGTGAAGAGCTGTTAGTTTCCATTGATAGGACCTTGCAAAAATTCTGGTCACTGGAAGAAATGCCATCTCCAAAGAAAATTATTTCGCCTGAGCACACGTTATGTGAAAATCACTTTCGGAAGACGACTCAGGTATTGCCATCAGGTCGGTTTGAAGTAAGGCTGCCGTTTAAATCAGATCCAAATTGTTTGGGCAACTCCTTTGAGGTTGCTAAACGGCGGTTTTTGTCGCTCGAAAGAAGATTGTCTCGTGACCCTGAGTTGAAGAAAATGTACTTGGAATTCATGGAAGAGTACCTCTCCTTAGGTCATATGTCACCGACTGACAATACGGTTCCTTCTACTCCACACTACGTAATTCCACATCAGTGTGTCCTTCGGCCCCAAAGTACGTCCACCAAGCTTCGCGTCGTGTTCGATGCGTCGTCGAAGACGTCCTCTCAGGTGGCCTTGAATGAGATTCTGATGGTCGGACCTACCATTCAAGAGGAATTATACTCAACACTGCTCCGCTTCCGTCTGCACAGGTTCGCCCTGACTGCCGATGTGAAAAAGATGTATCGCCAAGTGATGGTGAATGAAGCGGATAGGCAGTTTCAGATGATAGTGTGGAGAAGAGACCCATCTGAGTCCTTGAGATTATACAAGCTTAACACCGTGACTTATGGAACTGGACCAGCCCCTTTTTTGGCTATCCGGTGTTTAAAAAGGTTGAGTGAGTCTGTGAAGCTATCATTCCCTAAAGCTGCTGACGTTATTGGGTGCGACTTTTACGTTGATGACATGTTGACTGGTGCTGCATGCGTAGAGGAGCTAAGGGCAATTAAGTCCGAAGTATCTCAGGTTCTTCAGACCGCAGGGTTTGAGTTAGCGAAGTGGTTTTCGAACTCACCTGAAATCACCGCATCTGAGAGCACAGCAAAACCCATAACGATCTCGGATTCAGAATCGACTAAGGCGTTAGGAATCTCATGGTTGCCTAAGGAAGATGCCTTTCAGTTTAAAATTGACAATGAAGTCATGGGTCTCCGAGCGACAAAACGGAACATACTGTCGGTGACATCGAAGCTGTTCGACCCCCTTGGATTGTTAAGTCCTATCGTCATAAAGGGCAAGATCCTATTGCAGGAACTTTGGCTTAACAAACTAGATTGGGATGAGTCGATTCCGATGCATTTGGAAACAGCATGGAATATGTTGAAAAATACACTCAATTGGAAGAGATATCCATACCTCGGTTTGTGTATTCCGATCCGATGTCACCGATCCAAATACATGCCTTCGCTGACGCCTCCATGAGAGCTTATGGAGCGTGCGTCTATGTCCGTAGCAGAACTGCAGAAGGTTTAAAAATATCATTGTTGACTTCAAAGTCCAAAGTAGCGCCGCTCAAGACCAAAACGCTCCCACGGCTTGAGTTATGTGCCGCTCACCTTCTCGCGGATCTCTGTCACAGAATCAAGCCCCTATTAAAGGTCCCTATCGAACGAGCTGTTTATTGGTCAGACTCTGAAGTAACTCTTCACTGGATTCGGTCGCATCCATCTTCGTTGTCGACGTTCGTTTCGAATAGGGTGGCTGAGATTCAGGAGTGGTCAGATGAAGCTACGTGGCGGCATGTCCCTACAAAACAGAACCCTGCAGATATTGTGTCAAGAGGTTGTGACGTCAAAGAAATCGTCCAGTCAATCTGGTTTGAAGGACCATCATTTTTGAAGGATGAAGAAGAGACCTGGCCAAAAAACCCTCATTTCGAGCCTACAGAAGATGTCGAGCTGGAGAAGAGGAAGAACGCGGTCGGGCTGACCGCTGCGGTAGAAATTTCGGATTTGGTAGATGTCATCGAGGGATTCTCGTCACACCTCAAGCTGCTTAGAGTGTTTTGTTATATGTTCCGCTTTATAAGAAAATGTAAGAACCCGAGCATAACGTTTGAAAAAACGGTTTCACCGACCGAGTATGATGAAGCCTTTCGCAAAATTGTTGAAGTTATCCAACATCACGAGTATCGTGAGGAAATCGAGAAAGTTCGGAAAGGATCTAGAGTTGGTCCTAGTCTTCAGCGGTTGAACCCTTTCATCCATGAAGACACTGGTACTTGGTGTACTTTTTCGTTGTTGAGAGTAGGGGGGCGACTAGCTAAAGCTCCTATATCATACGATGCCAAGTTTCCGTTGCTTTTGACGAAGCGTTCGCAATTCGTGCGGAGCTATGTTCGTCATCTGCACCATATCAATTTTCATGTCGGTCCACGAGCACTTGTGAGCATCCTTCGACAGAGAGTTTGGATCGTAAACGCTCAGGAGGTCTGCAGTCAGACAGTTCGATCGTGTATCCGCTGCTTTAAATGCAAGCCTCGACTGCTGACGCAACTGATGGGAAATTTACCCGCAGACCGGCTCCGTGCTCTCCGCCCATTTTCAAATTGCGGCGTTGATTTTTGTGGACCCGTCTCGACGACATTGAAAATTCGAGGAAGGCCCCCATACAAGTCCTATATCGCGCTTTTTGTTTGTTTTGCGTCTAAAGCGGTTCACTTAGAACTTGTATCTGACTTGACCACTGACTCTTTTTTATTGGCTTTCCAAAGGTTCGTTGGGCGCCGAGGATATCCCCAGATCGTCCATTGCGACAACGGGACGAATTTCGTCGGAGCGAGCCGCCACCTCAGCGCTCTGCAGAAGGCGCTCGAGGACCGGGCGGACGCAGTTCGCGAATTCGCGTCAAGAAAAGGATGCGAATTTGCGTTCATACCGCCTCGAGCGCCGCACATGGGAGGACTCTGGGAGGCAGGTGTCAAGTCTGGGAAGAGCCTACTCCTACGGGCGGTAGGCAGCGCGCTCTTGACCGCCGAAGAGCACGCCACAGTCCTCGTCGGGATCGAGGCCGTCCTGAACTCCAGGCCGCTGGGAGCCCCCAGCCAGGACCCCAGCGACGGCGAGGCACTCACGCCCGGGCACATGCTGACAGGCGGGTCGCTCATCGCCCCCCCAGCACTGCGGACTCCGGACCAGGAGGGTCTCAGCTGCTTGCGGCGATGGCAACTTGCCTCGTCAGTCAGGCAAGCGTTCTGGCGGCGATGGTCCAAAGAATATGTCCTGGGCCTTCAAATTCGGGGCAAGTGGCACCAGCGGAAACCCGACGTCAAGGATGGAGACCTTGTCCTCGTGGTTCGTGGTTTTTTTTGAAGAATTTTTTAAATCTGGTATTTTTTTAAGCTTTTTTCAGAGGTAGCGATAGTTTTTTTCACATAACTTTAGTATCTTTCGTCTGGTTGTAAAGAACTTTGCTATTTTGAAAAGATAATTAAAACAGCTAGAAGTTAAGCCCAAATACTTTGTGATTTCAGCTTACCGTCTGGGAAATAAAAAGCATTGAAATGCAAAAATGATGATTTTTGTGCGGTATTTGTTACGAAATTTTGATTTTAAAAACTCAGGAAAAGTCGAAAAAAAATTATATCTTGTGTCCTCTATTTTTTTGTGTATAGGTGCGTTAATTTGGCGTCGTTTAAGGTATCGCGGGCCAAACTGCCAATTGGGAACAAAGCAAACGAACAAGGGTTGTACATTTGGTACCTGATCGCGTTCCTTTGTTCCCAATGGGCAGTTGGGCTCGCAACCTTCCAAAAGGTATTTTTTGTTCATTTTTTTCATATTTTAGGTTTGGTTAACGAATTTTAACTCCAAAGTCTCTCCATAGATTTAATGAGCGATACCTTAAACGACGCCAAATTAATGCACCTATACACAAAAAAATAGAAGACACAAGATATAATTTTTTTTCGACTTTTCCTGAGTTTTTAAAGTCAAAATTTCGTAAAAAATACCGCACAAAAATCATCATTTTTGCATTTCAATGCTTTATATTTCCCAGACGGTAAGCTGTAATCACAAAGTGTTTGGGCTTAACTTCTAGCTGTTTTAATTATCTCTTCAAAATAGCAAAGTTCTTTACAACCAGACGAAAGATACTAAAGTTATGTGAAAAAAACTATCGCTACCTCTGAAAAAAGCTTAAAAAAAATACCAGATTTAAAAAATTCTTCAAAAAAAAGTTCTGCCATAGAAAAAAAAAATTATCATCAAACCATTTCTAAGCCCCAAATCTTTAATAAAAAGTTGGTTTTGTTCCTTGAGGAAAAATCGTGTTGACTAGTGTAATTATCAGTTCGAATGTTGCCGGAGCACTTTTTGGTTTTATTTAATGCCAGTAACTTCAGTGCTGCCTTGCCTCCAACACAACTTAAAGTGGCTCCAGAATCCAAGAGGGCGGTATACTTGTTCCCTTCAATGCATATTTCTGTGTACAGTCTATTATCGATTTCACTAAAAATAGCTGCTACCAGCGTTTTCCTTTCAGAGCGAATGGATTTCCAATACTGCCTTAATCGTTTTGTAGACCTTTTTGGATTCTGATTGATCTTAGCAATTATATTTTCTGCAAACAATCACTCGCGAAGCTTATGGTAATTACACTACTCGACAAAATCGAACTTTTTTTTCCACAAGGATCCAAACCGACTTTTTCTGATAGATATGGGGATTTAAAATTTTTTAAAGAATTATGGTTTTTTTTCTATGGCAGTACTTTTTTTTGAAGAATTTTTGAAAACTGGTATTTTTTTTTTTAGCTTTTTTCAGAGGTAGCGCTTGTTTTTTTCACATAGCTCTAGTATCTTACGTCTGGTTGTAAAGAACTTTGCTATTTTGAAAAGATAATTAAAACAGCTATAAGTTAAGCCCAAACACTTTGTGATTACAGCTTACCGTCTGGGAAATATAAAGCATTGAAATGCAAAAATGATGATTTTTGAGCGGTATTTTTTACGAAATTTTGATTTTAAAAACTCAGGAAAAGTCGAAAAAAAATTATATCTTGTGTCCTCTATTTTTTTGTGTATAGGTGCGTTAATTTGGCGTCGTTTAAGGTATCGCTCCTTAAAATCTATGGAGAGACTTTGGAGCTAAAATTCGTTAACTAAACCTAAAATATTATCTTTTTAAAATAGCAAAGTTCTTTACAACCAGACGTAAGATACTAGAGCTATGTGAAAAAAACAAGCGCTAGCTCTGAAAAAAGCTTTAAAAAAAATACCAGTTTTCAAAAATTCTTCAAAAAAAAGTTCTGCCATAGAAAAAACAAAAAATATCATCAAACCATTTCTAAGCCCCAAATCTTTAAGAAAAAGTTCGTTTTGTTCCTTGAGGAAAAATCGTGTTGACTAGTGTAATCATCAAAAGATTCCTTTTCACCTTGTCTTCGCTTCCTTAACTTTTCCCATATGTCAAGATCAGTCTCAACCTCTTCAAATCATTTTCGAAATTCAACACAAAAGGTTTCCCAAGAAAAATTGGTATTGTTACGGTGGAATTTCCAAAACCAATCGCTGGCCTTATTAGCAAACAAGAGATATAGGTGGTCACAAAGAAGCTGGTAATCATTATTTAAGTTTTGTTCAGTTAACGACCGTATCCGATAGATAAATTCTTCCATTCTCATGAAATTTCTCGAACCATCAAACTTTATCCGCCAGTTTTGAATTATGCTAGCCGCTTTTGCTGGTGCTATCTGTGCATTTGACCTGCTTCGGCTACTATTGTTATTGGAGCTATTTTCTGTCAAAGAAGTGCGTAAGCCAGATTGCCTATGGCCAGACTCACAGTTCCCCACAGATTGGTTGGCATTGCTTAGATTGAGGGACGCCAGCTGTCTCTGAATTGTCTCCTCGATGTTCCTATTCCAAATTTCAACCATATCATCTAACATGTTTTCTTGTTGTACACTTAAGGCATTCTGAATATACCTTACACTATATCGTCTTGATTTTTCCGAAATATGTTCTTCCTGTTCAGACCGACCATGCTCTACTTGTCGCGATCTTGATCTAGTTGTCACGCCTCCTTGTGGATTGATGGGCCTCCCTCTGCCTCTCTTTTTAAAATGACCTCCCGTTCTTTTCAAAGAATGTGTTCCCTCGTTTGTAGCTAGGGTTTCTCCAATTCCTGTCTCAGTTCCTCCGACTTCGTCTCCCAGTTCCGCCGCCAGCGTATTGTTACCATAACGTAGTTGCGAAAGAAGGCAGCCTGCCGCACATATCGGACATGCTGGTGAAGCCGTGATTGTTTCAACTATACAAAATTTATGGAATCTATGATTACACGGAGTGCTTGCAATTAACTCAGTTACCAATATTACTTCATTAAAAATTTGACAAAAGGGATTGCTTGATTCCTATTCCTATATGCGTCAAGCTGGCTGTCCAGTTGAGCTGGGAGAAGCGCTGCGGCAGAATTTATCGAAAATTTTACTTTGCGGATACAATTATGCTGGCTTGGTGTCTGTGTTCTGCTGGAAAACATCATTGTGTGTCAAGTAGTGCCTTAGTTGTTCTACTAAAAGCCATTAGACGTTTCTAGAGACTGCTACGAACAATAATGTTGCATTTTGTCTCTAGTGCTATCCCTCTCTACGCAGCAAAATTGTCTAAGTCTAATGTCATATGGCTAAAAGTAATTTTGTCTTGTGTATCGCAGAGTAATCTTGAACAGGGAACAACTGAACAAGTGAGTGAACAGGGAACAACTGAACAAGTGAGTCAACAGGGAACAACTGAACAAGTGAGTGAACAACTGAACAAGTGAGTGAACAACTGAACAAGTGAACAACTGAGTGAGCAACTGAACAAGTGAACAACTGAACAAAAATTGAGTGAACATGTTCAGTTCACTCAGTGAAGTGAACAGCTCATTTTTGTTCACTCACTCATGAGCAACCCAACTCTACTATATAGCCTCTGACCTAGCCATTGCCATAGATGGTATTTCTGACTCCATGCTAATAGGAAGCTAGGTTCGAAGGCGCGCATTCTTGCTGTGCTCGGGTCCAGCTCGTCGGATTGGTCGGGGTTCTTTTTCCCCTAGCTACACAGTTTTACTGACACAAATCAATATAATGCGCTTCGAGAATCATACACGGTATCTATACGTTAATAACAATAAAAAAAACTTGATTACAAATCTGCGCCGATACGCATTTAGGAAGCTGGTAGAAGAGATATACTTCTTCTTTCGTCTGATAAGGGAACAGTGGTGCTAATCGTCCCTAGTCTTTACCCTCCCGACCATGACTAACGCATATACCTTTTTGCGTTGTCCCAATTCAAAGATTCTACATATTCTACTGCATCTTGCGAGGGATAAGCATAAGTACTCGACTGACGGAGAATAATGAATATTCATGAATAAGTTGTAATTTTAATTGAGTAAGAGAAGAATAATAATAATGGAATATATAGATACATACATACATACATACATAGATTACATACAAACAAATTACAGCTTAATTTCTTCTTCAAAATAATTACTTGATCCTTAGAGGGGAACATACACTTCAAATCAGTATATATATATATATATATATATATATATATATATATCGTACCAGATCTACGCCTGCATTGGCATATCTACATTGTGGTTTCA
Organism: Drosophila obscura; assembly: GCF_018151105.1. NCBI lineage: Eukaryota > Metazoa > Arthropoda > Insecta > Diptera > Drosophilidae > Drosophila > Drosophila obscura. The sequence continues at coordinate 1,423,652 of NW_024542848.1, read as the reverse complement.
GCCACTATTTGTACTCACAGTAGTTGTAAATTACTCATCGATGTATCGTTGGGTAAGATGACTTTGATGGCTTCAGGTATATACGCTGTGTAATTAAGAAGTTGATCAGGTTACATTCACATATATATAAAGAGAATTATATTATTCCAAACTCATATTGCTTAGTTTCCACAATCTTCAGTTACTTTACGAATGTGTCCAATAGTAAAGACAATAGTAAACGAGACAAGAATATGAAGGTATAAACAGCTGTGCCTTAGGGCAGCAACGAAAAGCTTTTTATATGATACTGATAAGAGTGAACATGAACTTGAAATTTCGCTAGAGAAGTTGGGCTAGCCCAACGTCGGCGAGTCAGTATCGACTCTATCCGCAGCGGGAAAGTGGACAGCAACCACTCAGTTGTCCAGTTTTCGGTGCTATCGTAGTCTGGTGGTCGTACCGACTTGGGTGTATTGCGATTTCCCAGTACCCCTTTTTCCTGGATAAAAAATTTTCGTAAGAACCCTATTTTTCCACAGTGGTATAACGTACCTCTAGCTTTCGATTCACAACTATCGATTGTTTCGGTTCACCATCGATAGTATCGACCGGCAGAATGCTTCACTGAGTCAAGTTGGTGAAATGGCTCCAAAAATGCTTACGGCGGATGAATTTTCTATTTTGAAAGATCTGCTAGTGCTACTGGGATATTTTGATAGTGCCACCACAAAATGTTTTGCACAAGAGGTAACAATATACCTGATAATTCCAATCATATGCGGGCTAAATACAGAATTACTCGAATCAACAAAAGCACTAAAAACTAAAGAAGGTAAATAAGTATGCAGTTTTCTATTGGAAAAAATAAATTCAAGACATTCCCACTATGAAAACCGATCAGTGACCAAAATAGCAACGATTTTAGACCCACGGTTTAAAAAAGATGGATGGATTCCGGTCTAATAATATAACACAAAATGCAGTCATTTTAATTGAAAATGAGCTTGCTTCTTTGAAAAGTCAATCTCCCGAAAAACTGCCAATTTCACCAGATGCTCCAGAAGAATGTGAAACGTCCATTAACGATCTACTTTTCAGTTTTCTAAAAGCCAAACACGCTGCCAAAGCTGGTTCGAAAAGGGTAGATTCTATCAAAGCTCTTAAAACCTACATGGAGCAGAGCCATCTAAATCAGGACCCTCTTGAATTTTGGAAGGTAAATACAATTAAATTCAACAATTAAAAAGATTAAAATTAGTAATTTTAAAACAAAACAATTTATTATTGCAGAATTGTACAGATGAAACCGTTGGCCTTCAACAAATAGCGAGGCACTGTCTGTTTATTCCCGCAACTTCCACAGCGTCTGAACCAATGTTCAGCAAAGCGGCGGATATAGTTTCCGCAAAAAGGACATTACTAAAAACATCCAATGTGGACAAACTGCTGTTTTTAAACAAAAATATTGATATATAAAATATTTTTAAGTTATTTAACCTTTTGAAATGGATCTCTTTATTTTACTTTATACATAAGACCGTATGAAATAATAATACGTTATTTGTTTTCACAAATTTTGGCTTTGTTTAATGAGGTTTAAAATTTTCCGATACTATCGATACAATCGAGCTTTTCCACCATCGATTGTGGAAAACATCGATGGTGGCCACTATCGATGTTTTCCCAACCCTACTTCTTGGTCTCCCGCATTCCACCAATCTCTTCGTGATATGCTTACGAGGGCAGTAGGAAAAGTATTTCCCTACCAAATGCACCTAAATTGTTCGATGTTTATTTGATTCACTTAACTGAAAGGGTAAAATGGGACACTACAAACCTCAAAAAAAAAAAATTGGTCAGGGCCACAACAAATAGTGAATCGTCCATTGAACGGACGAATTCGTCAGCGAGCCGCCACCTCAGCGCTCTGCAGAAGGCGCTCGAGGACCGGGCGGACGCAGTTCGCGAATTCGCGTCAAGAAAAGGATGCGAATTTGCGTTCATACCGCCTCGAGCGCCGCACATGGGAGGACTCTGGGAGGCAGGTGTCAAGTCTGGGAAGAGCCTACTCCTACGGGCGGTAGGCAGCGCGCTCTTGACCGCCGAAGAGCACGCCACAGTCCTCGTCGGGATCGAGGCCGTCCTGAACTCCAGGCCGCTGGGAAGCCCCCAGCCAGGACCCCAGCGACGGCGAGGCACTCACGCCCGGGCACATGCTGACAGGCGGGTCGCTCATCGCCCCCCCAGCACTGCGGACTCCGGACCAGGAGGGTCTCAGCTGCTTGCGGCGATGGCAACTTGCCTCGTCAGTCAGGCAAGCGTTCTGGCGGCGATGGTCCAAAGAATATGTCCTGGGCCTTCAAATTCGGGGCAAGTGGCACCAGCGGAAACCCGACGTCAAGGATGGAGACCTTGTCCTCGTGGTTCGTGGTTTTTTTTGAAGAATTTTTTAAATCTGGTATTTTTTTAAGCTTTTTTCAGAGGTAGCGATAGTTTTTTTCACATAACTTTAGTATCTTTCGTCTGGTTGTAAAGAACTTTGCTATTTTGAAAAGATAATTAAAACAGCTAGAAGTTAAGCCCAAATACTTTGTGATTTCAGCTTACCGTCTGGGAAATAAAAAGCATTGAAATGCAAAAATGATGATTTTTGTGCGGTATTTGTTACGAAATTTTGATTTTAAAAACTCAGGAAAAGTCGAAAAAAAATTATATCTTGTGTCCTCTATTTTTTTTGTGTATAGGTGCGTTAATTTGGCGTCGTTTAAGGTATCGCGGGCCAAACTGCCAATTGGGAACAAAGCAAACGAACAAGGGTTGTACATTTGGTACCTGATCGCGTTCCTTTGTTCCCAATGGGCAGTTGGGCTCGAACCTTCCAAAAGGTATTTTTTGTTCATTTTTTTCATATTTTAGGTTTGGTTAACGAATTTTAACTCCAAAGTCTCTCCATAGATTTAATGAGCGATACCTTAAACGACGCCAAATTAATGCACCTATACACAAAAAAATAGAAGACACAAGTATAATTTTTTTTCGACTTTTCTGAGTTTTTAAAGTCAAAATTTCGTAAAAATACCGCACAAAAATCATCATTTTTGCATTTCAATGCTTTATATTTCCAGACGGTAAGCTGTAATCACAAAGTGTTTGGGCTTAACTTTAGCTGTTTTAATTATCTCTTCAAAATAGCAAAGTTCTTACAACCAGACAAATCTAAAGTTATGTGAAAAAAACTATCGCTACCTCTGAAAAAGCTTAAAAATACCAGATTTAAAAAATTCTTCAAAAAAAAGTTCTGCCATAAAAAAAAAAATTATCATCAAACCATTTCTAAGCCCCAAATCTTTAATAAAAAGTTGGTTTTGTTCCTTGAGGAAAAATCGTGTTGACTAGTGTAATTATCAGTTCGAATGTTGCCGGAGCACTTTTTGTTTTTATTTAATGCCAGTAACTTCAGTGCTGCCTTGCCTCCAACACAACTTAAAGTGGCTCCAGAATCCAAGAGGGCGGTATACTGGTTCCCTTCAATGCATATTTCTGTGTACAGTCTATTATCGATTTCACTAAAAATAGCTGCTACCAGCGTTTTCCTTTCAGAGCGAATGGATTTCCAATACTGCCTTAATCGTTTTGTAGACCTTTTTGGATTCTGATTGATCTTAGCAATTATATTTTCTGCAAACAATCACTCGCGAAGCTTATGGTAATTACACTACTCGACAAAATCGAACTTTTTTTTCCACAAGGATCCAAACCGACTTTTTCTGATAGATATGGGGATTTAAAATTTTTTAAAGAATTATGGTTTTTTTTCTATGGCAGTACTTTTTTTGAAGAATTTTTGAAAACTGGTATTTTTTTTTTAGCTTTTTTCAGAGGTAGCGCTTGTTTTTTTCACATAGCTCTAGTATCTTACGTCTGGTTGTAAAGAACTTTGCTATTTTGAAAAGATAATTAAAACAGCTATAAGTTAAGCCCAAACACTTTGTGATTACAGCTTACCGTCTGGGAAATATAAAGCATTGAAATGCAAAAATGATGATTTTTGAGCGGTATTTTTTACGAAATTTTGATTTTAAAAACTCAGGAAAAGTCGAAAAAAAATTATATCTTGTGTCCTCTATTTTTTTGTGTATAGGTGCGTTAATTTGGCGTCGTTTAAGGTATCGCTCCTTAAAATCTATGGAGAAACTTTGGAGCTAAAATTCGTTAACTAAACCTAAAATATTATCTTTTTAAAATAGCAAAGTTCTTTACAACCAGACGTAAGATACTAGAGCTATGTGAAAAAAACAAGCGCTAGCTCTGAAAAAAGCTTTAAAAAAAATACCAGTTTTCAAAAATTCTTCAAAAAAAAGTTCTGCCATAGAAAAAACAAAAAATATCATCAAACCATTTCTAAGCCCCAAATCTTTAAGAAAAAGTTCGTTTTGTTCCTTGAGGAAAAATCGTGTTGACTAGTGTAATCATCAAAAGATTCCTTTTCACCTTGTCTTCGCTTCCTTATCTTTTCCCATATGTCAAGATCAGTCTCAACCTCTTCAAATCATTTTCGAAATTCAACACAAAAGGTTTCCCAAGAAAAATTGGTATTGTTACGGTGGAATTTCCAAAACCAATCGCTGGCCTTATTAGCAAACAAGAGATATAGGTGGTCACAAAGAAGCTGGTAATCATTATTTAAGTTTTGTTCAGTTAACGACCGTATCCGATAGATAAATTCTTCCATTCTCATGAAATTTCTCGAACCATCAAACTTTATCCGCCAGTTTTGAATTATGCTAGCCGCTTTTGCTGGTGCTATCTGTGCATTTGACCTGCTTCGGCTACTATTGTTATTGGAGCTATTTTCTGTCAAAGAAGTGCGTAAGCCAGATTGCCTATGGCCAGACTCACAGTTCCCCACAGATTGGTTGGCATTGCTTAGATTGAGGGACGCCAGCTGTCTCTGAATTGTCTCCTCGATGTTCCTATTCCAAATTTCAACCATATCATCTAACATGTTTTCTTGTTGTACACTTAAGGCATTCTGAATATACCTTACACTATATCGTCTTGATTTTTCCGAAATATGTTCTTCCTGTTCAGACCGACCATGCTCTACTTGTCGCGATCTTGATCTAGTTGTCACGCCTCCTTGTGGATTGATGGGCCTACCTCTGCCTCTCTTTTTAAAATGACCTCCCGTTCTTTTCAAAGAATGTGTTCCCTCGTTTGTAGCTAGGGTTTCTCCAATTCCTGTCTCAGTTCCTCCGACTTCGTCTCCCAGTTCCGCCGCCAGCGTATTGTTACCATAACGTAGTTGCGAAAGAAGGCAGCCTGCCGCACATATCGGACATGCTGGTGAAGCCGTGATTGTTTCAACTATACAAAATTTATGGAATCTATGATTACACGGAGTGCTTGCAATTAACTCAGTTACCAATATTACTTCATTAAAAATTTGACAAAAGGGATTGCTTGATTCCTATTCCTATATGCGTCAAGCTGGCTGTCCAGTTGAGCTGGGAGAAGCGCTGCGGCAGAATTTATCGAAAATTTTACTTTGCGGATACAATTATGCTGGCTTGGTGTCTGTGTTCTGCTGGAAAACATCATTGTGTGTCAAGTAGTGCCTTAGTTGTTCTACTAAAAGCCATTAGACGTTTCTAGAGACTGCTACGAACAATAATGTTGCATTTTGTCTCTAGTGCTATCCCTCTCTACGCAGCAAAATTGTCTAAGTCTAATGTCATATGGCTAAAAGTAATTTTGTCTTGTGTATCGCAGAGTAATCTTGAACAGGGAACAACTGAACAAGTGAGTGAACAGGGAACAACTGAACAAGTGAGTCAACAGGGAACAACTGAACAAGTGAGTGAACAACTGAACAAGTGAGTGAACAACTGAACAAGTGAACAACTGAGTGAGCAACTGAACAAGTGAACAACTGAACAAAAATTGAGTGAACATGTTCAGTTCACTCAGTGAAGTGAACAGCTCATTTTTGTTCACTCACTCATGAGCAACCCAACTCTACTATATAGCCTCTGACCTAGCCATTGCCATAGATGGTATTTCTGACTCCATGCTAATAGGAAGCTAGGTTCGAAGGCGCGCATTCTTGCTGTGCTCGGGTCCAGCTCGTCGGATTGGTCGGGGTTCTTTTTCCCCTAGCTACACAGTTTTACTGACACAAATCAATATAATGCGCTTCGAGAATCATACACGGTATCTATACGTTAATAACAATAAAAAAACTTGATTACAAATCTGCGCCGATACGCATTTAGGAAGCTGGTAGAAGAGATATACTTCTTCTTTCGTCTGATAAGGGAACAGTGGTGCTAATCGTCCCTAGTCTTTACCCTCCCGACCATGACTAACGCATATACCTTTTTGCGTTGTCCCAATTCAAAGATTCTACATATTCTACTGCATCTTGCGAGGGATAAGCATAAGTACTCGACTGACGGAGAATAATGAATATTCATGAATAAGTTGTAATTTTAATTGAGTAAGAGAAGAATAATAATAATGGAATATATAGATACATACATACATACATACATAGATTACATACAAACAAATTACAGCTTAATTTCTTCTTCAAAATAATTACTTGATCCTTAGAGGGGAACATACACTTCAAATCAGTATATATATATATATATATATATATATATATATCGTACCAGATCTACGCCTGCATTGGCATATCTACATTGTGGTTTCAGCCACTATTTGTACTCACAGTAGTTGTAAATTACTCATCGATGTATCGTTGGGCCCAAGATGACTTTGATGGCTTCAGGTATATACGCTGTGTAATTAAGAAGTTGATCAGGTTACATTCACATATATATAAAGAGAATTATATTATTCCAAACTCATATTGCTTAGTTTCCACAATCTTCAGTTACTTTACGAATGTGTCCAATAGTAAAGACAATAGTAAACGAGACAAGAATATGAAGGTATAAACAGCTGTGCCTTAGGGCAGCAACGAAAAGCTTTTTATATGATACTGATAAGAGTGAACATGAACTTGAAATTTCGCTAGAGAAGTTGGGCTAGCCCAACGTCGGCGAGTCAGTATCGACTCTATCCGCAGCGGGAAAGTGGACAGCAACCACTCAGTTGTCCAGTTTTCGGTGCTATCGTAGTCTGGTGGTCGTACCGACTTGGGTGTATTGCGATTTCCCAGTACCCCTTTTTCCTGGATAAAAAATTTTCGTAAGAACCCTATTTTTCCACAGTGGTATAACGTACCTCTAGCTTTCGATTCACAACTATCGATTGTTTCGGTTCACCATCGATAGTATCGACCGGCAGAATGCTTCACTGAGTCAAGTTGGTGAAATGGCTCCAAAAATGCTTACGGCGGATGAATTTTCTATTTTGAAAGATCTGCTAGTGCTACTGGGATATTTTGATAGTGCCACCACAAAATGTTTTGCACAAGAGGTAACAATATACCTGATAATTCCAATCATATGCGGGCTAAATACAGAATTACTCGAATCAACAAAAGCACTAAAAACTAAAGAAGGTAAATAAGTATGCAGTTTTCTATTGGAAAAAATAAATTCAAGACATTCCCACTATGAAAACCGATCAGTGACCAAAATAGCAACGATTTTAGACCCACGGTTTAAAAAAGATGGATGGATTCCGGTCTAATAATATAACACAAAATGCAGTCATTTTAATTGAAAATGAGCTTGCTTCTTTGAAAAGTCAATCTCCCGAAAAACTGCCAATTTCACCAGATGCTCCAGAAGAATGTGAAACGTCCATTAACGATCTACTTTTCAGTTTTCTAAAAGCCAAACACGCTGCCAAAGCTGGTTCGAAAAGGGTAGATTCTATCAAAGCTCTTAAAACCTACATGGAGCAGAGCCATCTAAATCAGGACCCTCTTGAATTTTGGAAGGTAAATACAATTAAATTCAACAATTAAAAAGATTAAAATTAGTAATTTTAAAACAAAACAATTTATTATTGCAGAATTGTACAGATGAAACCGTTGGCCTTCAACAAATAGCGAGGCACTGTCTGTTTATTCCCGCAACTTCCACAGCGTCTGAACCAATGTTCAGCAAAGCGGCGGATATAGTTTCCGCAAAAAGGACATTACTAAAAACATCCAATGTGGACAAACTGCTGTTTTTAAACAAAAATATTGATATATAAAATATTTTTAAGTTATTTAACCTTTTGAAATGGATCTCTTTATTTTACTTTATACATAAGACCGTATGAAATAATAATACGTTATTTGTTTTCACAAATTTTGGCTTTGTTTAATGAGGTTTAAAATTTTCCGATACTATCGATACAATCGAGCTTTTCCACCATCGATTGTGGAAAACATCGATGGTGGCCACTATCGATGTTTTCCCAACCCTACTTCTTGGTCTCCCGCATTCCACCAATCTCTTCGTGATATGCTTACGAGGGCAGTATGAAAAGTATTTCCCTACCAAATGCACCTAAATTGTTCGATGTTTATTTGATTCACTTAACTGAAAGGGTAAAATGGGACACTACAAACCTCAAAAAAAAAAAATTGGTCAGGGCCACAACAAATAGTGAATTTTTCATATATTTTAATCCCGTTGGAATTAAGATTCGTTTTGTTGTATAAAACAAAAGTCTATAAAACGCGGAAGCGCCTAACGTTTCATTTTGAAAAGTAAATCACACGTTTTTTGTGAAAGTGAAAACCGGGCTCTGCCTAGCTATAAGCTAAAAACGAAAGAACGATTAGACGGTTCCTAGGTTATAATTCCTACCGTTGCCGAGTCCTTCCTTCTTGTTTAATAAATACTGTTCGAACGGCATGGCTCACAAACACTCCGGCATGGACTGTCGCAGCGGCGATCGGTGTAAGATGTGCCATAGAAATCACTACACACTACTTCACCTGCCCTCGACTTGTCGCCCAGACCGCTCGCCTAACCCGTGTCCTTCCTCCTACAAAATCGAAGATCGAATCGAAAACCGAGAAGAGGTGGCAAAAGTTTTTCTCTGAGTGAGCGCTTTGGATTACACTACTCGACAAAATCGAACTTTTTTTTTCCTCAAGGATCCAAACCGACTTTTTCTGATAGATATGGGGATTTAAAATTTTTTAAAGAATTATGGTTTTTTTTCTATGGCAGAACTTTTTTTTGAAGAATTTTTGAAGTCTGCTATTTTTTTTTTTAGCTTTTTTCAGAGGTAGCGATAGTTTTTTTCACATAACTTTAGTATCTTACGTCTGGTTGTAAAGAACTTTGCTATTTTGAAAAGATAATTAAAACAGCTAGAAGTTAAGCCCAAACACTTTGTGATTACAGCTTACCGTCTGGGAAATATAAAGCATTGAAATGCAAAAATGATGATTTTTGTGCGGTATTTTTTACGAAATTTTGACTTTGAAAACTCAGGATAGTGTATAGGTGCGTTAATTTGGCGTCGTTTAAGGTATCGCTCATTAAAATCTATGGAGAGACTTTGGAGCTAAAATTCGTTAACCAAACCTAAAATATGGAAAAAATGCACAAAAAATACCTTTTTGAAGGCGGCGGGCCCAACTGCCAATTGGGAACAAAGCAAACGAAAAAGGGTTGTACATTTGGTACCTGTTCGCGTTCCTTTGGTATGAAAAGTTGTTGACAGTTACTTTTTTCGTTATCAGAGGTAGGATACCTATTCAGGTCAAATATTTCCTTTATATTCTCACAAGTGCAGGTCCACAAAAATTGGATCTTTCTTTCGTTGTGCCCAATCTGAGGTATGGGTACCTGTTCAGGTCAAATGTTGACCTTTATTTTTACACAAATTAGACGTTTGTCGCTTCTACCTATTCATATTTCAATGAAACCAAAGTAGAAATACCTGAGATATAGAATTTCATTCCCTAACCCATACAACAATCAGTAATTTTTAGACTTTTTAGTCAATTCTAAGGATATACAAACTTTTTATTTTTTACTGCTTGTTACTGTTCATAAAATAATTTAAGTTTTCTGGCTGTCTTCCTTTGTCACTCCAATCAGATTCCCTTATGAGAGTCCACACATAGTCGCCCATCATGTTTTCATTCCAAACACCTTGATAACGTTGTTCCATAGCCTTTAATTGTTGGTGAAATCTCTCTCCGTGTTCATCACTAACGTCCCCTAGGTTTGTCGGAAAAAAGTCCAAGTGGGAGTGTAGGAAATGGATTTTTAGTGACATGTTGGCTCCAATTTTTTCATAATTCTCAATTAGGTCTTGAACGATATTAACGTAATCATCACTCTTGCTGTTGCCAAGAAAATTTGCTACTACCATTCGGAATGAGTTCCAAGCTGCTTTTTCATTCGTAGATAAAATATTTTCAAATCCATCATCTTTTAGTAGTTTTCGAATTTGGGGGCCATCAAATACTCCTTCTTTCACTTTTGCCAGCGACAGACGTGGAAAAACAGTTTTTAGGTAACTCGTCGATTCACCTTCCTTATCCAGTGCTTTAAAAAAATTTTTCATTAGTCCCAGCTTAATGTGTAATGGTGGTAAAATAACGTCTTCAAACTTCACGAGAGCTGCATTCTTTACATTGTAATTTTCCAAAGTATGTTCCTCCCGTTTTGGCCAGAGTTTTGTTGAATAATGCTGTTCTCTAGCTCTACTATCCCATAGGCACAGGAAGCAGCAGTGTTTTGTGTAACCACCTTGCAATCCCGTTAACATGGCTACAACCTTCAAGTCACACGCGACCTTCACTGGTGTTCTTTATATTTTATGTTAACAAACAACTTAGCCATTGTTTGATATGTTTCCTTCATATTAACAGCATGGGCGATAAGAACAGACGGCTTTTGGTTTCCATTATGTAGCAAAACAGCCTTTAAACTTTCCTTACTGCTGTCAACAAATAACCTCCAATCTTTTGGGTCGTACGCTTCACCAAGTTGCTTGAAGAGTCCGAAAATGTCGTGGCAAACGCACATGTCATCCTTCGTCATATAAAATTGTGCGTGAACCAAATGACGCGTCCGGAAATGAGTTATTTTGACACCTTCCTTCAATAAACGTGCATCCTTTAAAAAAGATCCAAGCAGCTCGGATTTATTTTTAGGAAGATCCAGGATCCTCACCAAATCGTTCAATTGTTCCTGTGAAATAGGATTGCAAAATTTCCATTCTCCTGAATAGTTATTGCTTGAATCCGTTGTTCCATTCGACGAGGAAGATACCTCTCCTTTTTGGCGTTTTAGGGCGGGTATTTCCTCGGAAGGAGCAGGAAGGGTAAAGCCGAAGCCAGATTGTTTCGGGTAAACTATTTTCAAGTGTTTCCCAATTCCAGTTTTCTTTACTGAACAAAAGAAACATTCGGCGCCGTGAATATCTGTTTTTTTCCACATCATTGGACTACCAAAGTTAAATTGTTTTCTAAAAAAAATTGTAAGAAAAAAATAATGTTTAGAATTTTGGGAAAAGTTAATAGTTTTGTGGATTAGAGTTACTTACTTTTCGTCGTAATCATATGCTGTTAAATTCAATCTACACATTTGACATATACAGCTTGGTGCCCACTCTTCAACAAAACTTTCGGGTTTGATTTTAAAGTTTTCTTCATACTGTTTTTGGAGAGTTTCGGTAAAAGCGATTTTTATTTCGTTGATCATCATGTACTTACCACATATGTAGCAAAATGAGTCTGCTTGGAAAGCACATGCAAATGATCGGCCAGAGGTATCCATGACAATTGATTTTAATTAATTGCAAGATGTTTTGGTAAACACACGATCGTATTCTGAGGGAAGTCAAAACTACACTAAGGCACAGACATTATAGGCACAGAGTTATATATCCATGACTATGAATAGGTAGACGCGACGAGATCCAATTTTTGTGGACCTGCACTTGTGAGAATATAAAGGAAATATTTGACCTGAATAGGTATCCTACCTCTGATAACGAAAAAAGTAACTGTCAACAACTTTTCATACCAAAGGAACGCGAACAGGTACCAAATGTACAACCCTTTTTCGTTTGCTTTGTTCCCAATTGGCAGTTGGGCCCGCCGCCTTCAAAAAGGTATTTTTTGTGCATTTTTTCCATATTTTAGGTTTGGTTAACGAATTTTAGCTCCAAAGTCTCTCCATAGATTTTAATGAGCGATACCTTAAACGACGCCAAATTAACGCACAAGGACACAAGATATAATTTTTTTCGACTTATCCTGAGTTTTCAAAGTCAAAATTTCGTAAAAAATACCGCACAAAAATCATCATTTTTGCATTTCAATGCTTTATATTTCCCAGACGGTAAGCTGTAATCACAAAGTGTTTGGGCTTAACTTCTAGCTGTTTTAATTATCTTTTCAAAATAGCAAAGTTACAACCAGACGTAAGATACTAAAGTTATGTGAAAAAAACTATCGCTACCTCTGAAAAAAGCTAAAAAAAAAAATACCAGATTTAAAAAATTCTGCAAAAAAAAGTTCTGCCATAGAAAAAAAAAAAAATATCATCAAACCATTTCTAAGCCCCAAATCTTTAATAAAAAGTTGGTTTTGTTCCTTGAGGAAAAATCGTGTTGAGTAGTGTTATTTGAATACACGAATAGAGAATTTTCCATGGATTTCAAAAATGGATACTTGAAGGAAATCGGGCTTTTAGTTTCGGAGATATGAGCATTTAAGGTTGACCACTTTTTCAATTAGCAGCATTTGCTCAATTTGTATGCACATACTTATTCTTTCAGGTCAAATTAAAAGTAAACTATGGCATGTATGGTTATTGTTTTAGTATCTATTTTTAGGGGTATTCATTGGAAAATTTTTTTAATAAAAACGAGAAGGAACGTGTGAGCCGCTTCTGTGGACGCCACTCTACTCTTATACACGTGCTCAGTCTGTATATAAATTAGTGAACTTATGATTTATGCAGTTTTAAAATATTTTATGTTTTACATTTTTTTTGCTAAATTTGTTATCTTCGTCTACATCTACAATGTCGATTACACATCTCAAAAGTAGATTATACATAAACAATGTAGATTCTACATCTCCGCAAAGGTCGAGATTTGCACAGTGCAGAGTGTGCGAGCGAAAAAAGAATGAGTAGCGGCAGCATCGCTGGAGGAGTTGGGGGAAGCAACTGAGAACGGAAATCTGACAGATATGGTCATTCTCTACGATATTGCGTTTTTAGTTTTATCGTATCTTCAAATTTTATTTTTCAAAATATCTTTTCATTTTTCAAATTTGATATCGCGTTTTATTTTTATTATTTTCTTTGAATTTTCTTTGCGTATAGACCGATTTGTGTCGCAACCTCACACAAAAAACAGCCAGAACAGCGCTGCCGCTGTAATGAGAACAAAAATGATGAACCAAAATATGAAATAAAAAAAAGTAATTTTATTTTTATTATATTAAAATCCAATTAAATTATTATATTGTAAAATTGAAAATTAAAAAATTTCTTATCGGCAAAAAATATATCTATTGATCATTTTATATAGGAAATTATGCACTGGCAACAAAGTTCAACTTTGACTATTTATTGACAAGTTTCTAGACAAGAGTGCTACTTGCAGACTTATTTTTGAAAGTTGTTTCTTTCAAAAAAAATTTATTTCATGAAGATATCTTGATTCGTTCGGAAGTTATTAATTTAGCAAGCTGAAATGGCCGAAGGTTCCACTGTGCGACGGCGCTGGAAGTCCTAGATTCGGGTTCGAGACAGCGCGCTCATCGACCCATGCACACCAGTCGGCTTCATGGACAAGCTGGCCAAGGCCCTCAAATTGTCAACAACGTGTATTGGGGATGGGTAGGTGTACACTGCGCTCATCCGGGCTAAAACGGGCGACTTCCAATGGCAGATCGGGTCCCAGCTACGTACCGCATTCCACACACTGGAAAAAACAGCGAATCTAGCGGAATAAAAGTCATACTTCTAAAATAATAGAGCTACATTTTTATAATCTTACTTGAAGAGTTAAGGGGTTTATTCGATTTGTGGTAAAAGTGGATGTGTGCAACGCAGAGAAGAAAACGTTTCCGATCAGGATCAACCGCCGAATCAATATAGCCATGTCTGTCTGTCCGTTTTGCTTGACGCCTAGTTCTCTGAGACTATTAAAGCTAGAGCAACCAAATTTTGTTTCCTGACTCATGTGATATCACACGCTCCCTTACGCCTTCACAAAGTACGAAAATCTGTGGCATCCCCTATTTCGAAGATACGAGAAAACAAAAATCTCAGTATCGTAGAAAATGACCATATCTACCAGAGGACAGATGTAGCAAAAAATATGTAAATGTAAAATGTAAAATATTTAAAAACATTTTACATAAATTATAAGCTTACATAGTACAGGTATAAAAGTAGAGTCGCGTCCACAGAAGCGACTCACAACGTTCCTTCTCTTATTTCGTTCGTTCCTGTTTTGTAGGAGGGTGGATGTTGGTGGTTCCCACAGCCCGGATTCCCCGTCTTGGGGCGTCTTTCCGGAGAACGGGGGCGGCGATCGGCTCGGGACACCGGAGCTGGAGACGGAGCTGGCGATTCCGAGCGGGCTGGACGCTGGGACGGTCGCATGTGGAGCAGCGTGTGATGGTCCTTGTGGCACACCTTGCACCGGCCACCACTTCGGCAATCCTTGCCAGAGTGCTGATGAGCCAGGCAGTTCCGGCAGTATTTGTTCACCAGCACGGCTCGGAGCCTCTTCGCCACGCTCAGCTTGAGAAAGCTACGGCAGTCCCGTAGTGGATGGCTTCCGGAGCAGACTCGGCAGCGGTAGGAAGCTTGTATTCGGGAGCGTCTGCTCCCTGAGGTGTGCTTGACACGGGGTTTTGGAGCCATCAGGATCTGGATGCAAAATGAACTGGTTTGGAAAAGAAGAATCGGAGAAGCATTAGTAACGTGCTAGGAACAGGTGACAGGCACTTCTCTAAGTACTGTTGGACGAACAAACGAGGGCGTTTTGGAGGCGAAAAGAACTTGGATGGAATAGTAGACAAGGAGAGGCATTATTAAACGGGCTAGGCACAGGACGCCTTGTTGTACGGGACGCCTTGTTGTATTGTTGTACGGGACGAGGGAGTTCCCCTGGAAGGAGAACGACTTTTGCGACCGGGCGTTTGAGCACACTGCGGGCAGTAATAATGTCTACCACCCGAACCCTGTTATCGGCGCCGGGATACACGGACTGTACTCTTCCGAGTCGCCAGTCGTTAGAAGGCAGGTTATCTTCTTTCACGATAATCATATCGCCGATCTGAAGATTTGGCATATCCGTCTGCCACTTGTTGCGCTTGTGGAGTTCCTTGAGGTACTCATCCTTGCAATTCTGGCAGAACTGCTGGTTGAGGGCCTTCAAATGCTGCCACCGATTGCCACCGAGCGAAAGCTGCTAGAAACTTCTCGGTGGTCAGGTTGGAGGTGGCCTCCAAGTGAATGGCCTTCGTGGAAAAACATACAAATACGCACACATAACCCTTGGTGATCAGGCACGCTCTCCCGGTATAGTTCCTTATGTCGAAAGGACCTGCATAGTCAATACCGGTATGGGTAAACGGTCTGGAGAAAGAAGTTCGGTCTGTCGGGAGATCACCCATCAGTTGGGTCTGTAGTTTCTTCTTGTGGATTCACCACGCCCTTCATCAGGTTCCGGATTCTCGGGATCCAATATTTGCAGTGAATGAGGCGCGTCATCAGTTGACTGCCACCATGGAGAGTCATCCTGTGCGTGAAGTGAGCGAGCAGGCGAGACAGGCGGCAACTACAGGACAGGATGAGTGGATGGCGCTCATCATACTTCAGATCTTGTGAAGCTGTGATCCGGCCACATGCTCTCATGATCCCCTGTCGGTCTAGAAAGGGGTTTAGATTCAAAATAGAGCTTGAACTTGGCACGGGACGTTTACCACTCAGGCAGTGAGATTCTTGGGGGAAGTCCCGGCGCTGAGCCTCTAGGATAAGAGTTCGCTCCGCTTCGTTAATTTCCCCACTAGTGAGGTGGTCCCTACATGCGAGTGTTGCTTTCCGGCAACACTGAATAAAACGTAGAACATATGCACGCACTCGAAGAGCCTTCTCAAGCTGGGAGAATCGCTCCAGGAAATCTTCGGGTGGGCTGGAAACGAGATGGACCTTCACGGCCCGCTGCTCTAGGGTTTGAACTGGAGTTTCGGCGGCTTGGGCTGGCCATTGATCACGTGGAGATCGCAACCACGCTGGTCCATGCCACCAGAGTTGGCTACCCACCAGTTCTGGTAAAGCTACGCCTCGACTGGCTAAGTCAGCGGGGTTATGTTCGGAACGAACATGAGCCCAATGACTGGTTTCGGTAGTCTGAGCTATTTTCGTCACTCGATTGGCCACAAAGGTAGTCCAATGGCAAGCGGGCTTGCTCAACCAGGCCAGTACAATAGTAGAATCGGTCCAGTAGTAGCATTGATGACTTACCGTCGGCATGCTTGGCAGGATAGCCGTCGCCATTTCGGAAAGGAGCACTGCACCGCACAGCTCTAGTCGAGGAAGCGAAACGGTTTTCACGGGAGCGACTCGTGTTTTCGCCGACAGTAGATGCACCGTGATATGCTGGTCACACTCGACGCGCACGTAGAGCGCTGCACCGTACGCCTTTTCGGAGGCATCGCAGAAACCGTGATGTTCGATCTTTACCGATGGCTGGTAACATACCCATCTTGGAATCTTGATCTCGGGTAGTGATGTAGTACCTTTGCAGAAAGTCTAGCCAGCGTTGGTACAACGAACTTGGAAGAGGTTCGTCCCATCCCAAAACTTGCAACCAGATCTCCTGCATAAAAATCTTGGACCGGACGATGAATGGGGCTAGCCACTCGCGGGGTCAAACAGCTTCGCAATTTGGGAAAGAACTTCTCGCTTGGTGTAGGATAACTCAAGCGTGAACACGGGAGGAACAAAGAAGAACTCGTCTGACGCCGCCTTCCAGCGAACTCCGAGGGTCTTTGCCGTGCTCTCGGCATCGATTTCCAGAAGCCTCCTTGATGGAGTCTGCCCCGGCTAGGAAGTCGTCGACGTACATGAAATGCCGTACAATGTGGCTTGCCTTTGGAAATCGCGACTGGATATCGTCGGCAAGCTGTTGCAGTACCCGGATGGCTAGAAACGGAGCGCAATTGACACCAAAGGTCACGGTTTTCAGCTCATAGTCCCGAATCTCACCCTCCTGGTTTCGAAATAATATTCGCTGGAAGGGCGTGCACGATGGATGTACCCAAATTTGGCGATACATCTTTGTAATGTCGGCGTTGAAGACGTATCGGAAATAGCGCCACTTCAGGATTTGGAGGGTTAAATCGGATTGGAGGACCGGACCCGCATGAAGAAGATCATTCAAGCTCGTGCCGTTCGCAGAAGGACTGGACGCGTTGAATACCACGCGGACTTTCGTGGTAGTGCTCTCCGGCTTGATTACCGCATGGTGCGGGAGATAATAATTGGCGGACTCGTTAGTGGACGGAACCTCTGTCATATGATCGAGATCTAAATATTCCTGGATCACATAGTTATACTGTTCTCGAAATGAAACGTTTCTCTTTAGCCGATTCTCATTTCGGAGAAACTGAGCTAGGGCAATAGACCTTGAATGCCCCAGGCCAGACCCACAATGATCGGGGTCACGAAACGGCAGTGTTACCACGTACTTTCCGCTTGACGTTCTTGACGTGGTTCGAAGAAAATTTCTTTCGCAATAGGAGTCCGACTCTCCTGCTACCTTGATAGGTAGATCCTCCACCTCCCAAAACTTTGTAAGAAGTTTGTCCAATGGAGCATCGCGGACGTGGGAAATTTGGGTGGAGAAAGATGCAATCTGGTCTGGAACAGCACTTGGCACTGGACCGGTAAGCACCCACCCAAAGATGGTTTGCTGTCCGAGGAGGGAACCACAGATGTCGGTCTGTGAGCCGCTTAACAGTATGGACGGAAGGATGTCGGCTCCGATCAGAACGTCTATCTGTGAGCTCTCATAAAATTTAGGGTCTGCTAAAGGCAGGTTCGGCAAGTCTCGCAACGCGCTCTGCGGGATCGGATATGAAGGGAGATTGCCGGCTATGTCTGGCAGCACGTGGGCCGTGGCGTTTAACTGTACGCTCGGCGTAATCAGGGAGCGAATGGACAAATCACAGAGCTTTTTGGATTGAGCTGCAACAGTCTGATTTAGGCCTGAAACCTGGGCCTGAATAAGGCGGAATGGCAACTGGGTGATGTTAAAGAGACGTTCCGTAAGGAACGTCGCCTCGGAGCCCGAGTCGATCAGAGCGCGGGCACGGAAATTTGTCCCCCGGTGGCAGATGTTGATTATTGCCGTACCGAGAAGCACCGCTCTTGTTCCCGAAGCAAAATAGTTCTGAACGTTGGGCGGAGCGACGGAAGAAGCGGGATCCTCCGCTGTTGTGGAAGTCAGCTCGCTGGGAGCTGGAGTCCCCCGATGCAGGAGCGTGTGGTGGCGGGCTCCACAAGTGAAGCAACTGTGGGCGCTTTGGCATTCCCGGAGCTGATGACCTCTAGCGAAACAGTTCAAGCACAGCTGCCTTTTTTAAATGCAGCTGGCTCGTGCATCCACGGTCATTTGTAAGAAGTGCGGACACAGTCGGATCGAATGGTTCTCTTTGGAACAGAGATCACACGTTCTTCTCTTCGGACTCACTTGTGTCTGTAAGGAGTGAAACTTCCTTGGCACGGGACTACCATGAGACCGGAACGGATTGGAGTTGCTTCCGGAAGGCTGCGGATTGGACGATGGTGGGGTCGGATTGCCTTTGGAAGTGGTCGCTCTCCATGGCCTCTAGCGTCAAATAGCGCTGAGTGAGGAAGGCGTCGATTTCCGTGCATGGAGGCACCTCCTTCTTGTCTGTGACACGGGCTTCCCACAAAGGCCGGGTCAACTTCGGCAACTTGGAAGCACAAATAGTAACGAGGAGGCTATCCCAGTTGTCGGTGCAGACCTTGGAGTGAGCAAGGGCGGTGAGGACCCCTTGCATCGTGCTTTGAAGCTCTTTCAAAGCTCGACTGGTCTCGGACTCGACGCGAGGCAAAAAGAGCAAAATATTTATCTGGTTGGTCACCAGGAGCCGATTATTTTCATAACGGTTTCGGAGGGCCGACCATGCCGACTCGAAAACATCGTTTGTGAGCGGGGACTTCTCGACTATGGCCTTCGGATCGCCACTTGTTTTCGCGGTGAGATGGTACAACTTCTCTACCGGAGACAGCCTAGAATTATTTATGTAAATTGCAGTAAATAAATATCGAAAAGTAGGCCAACGGACGTAATCTCCTGCGAAGACCTCGATGTCGCAGGAGGGCAGTCGGCAGCCGCCCTGGTAGGTTTGCGGTGCAGACGGATGGACTGCTGTTTGGGCCAGCTGAGCATTGAGGTCAGCGAGGCACTGCTCAAATACCCCATAGCACTCGCCGTACTTCTCTCGGATGTCTTCTTGGACCCTTGGGTCCTCGTCAACCATCACTGCGGAGCAAGCTTTATATTCCGCCTCGACATCCGCCCACATACTCAGAATTTGTCCTCGGCGAACCTCGGAAAGAGATGCGGATGGAGCGGAAGTGATGCGCGCTTCCAAATGAGACAGCCGGCCAATGGCGGCGGCTAATTTTGCTCGTGCAGTAGTGGTGGCGGGTTGAGCCATTGTGATGGAAGGTCTCGAGCTGACGGGACTATTACCGAAAGAGCTGGTTGGATCGTCTTGGATCCGAGCTGGCACCTTGAGAGTGACGGGAGACGGGAAGAGAACCGACTTGGTCCTTGCAGCTGGGCTGCTACTGGCTGCTCTGGGAGTGACTGGCGACTTGATCTTTTGAGTGGGGGTAGTTCCTGAGGCGGAAGCGGTGCGTAGCCGACGTGGAGAGGTCGCAGCCAAAAGCCCTTTGCTGTCCATGTTACCCGTTGGCATACTACTCACACACGCAGAGGTTGTATGCGAAGTCGGATGCGGAATCCGCGGATTGGCGAAAGAACAGAAAAAAACTAAGGCTGGGCTGGGCACCACACGAGAAGGCACTAAATCCCTTCAACACACAAAAAGAACCCACTGCTGGAGGAATGGAAAGGAAAGGGCCTCGCGCAATGTTGGACAAAAATTTTTAATACCAACTCTAATTATTTGTGGCCGCTCTGGATCGAGGTTCCCAAACAATGAGTGGATCAAATTAATACACGCCGATGAGAGGAACGGTCACACTGGCTGTGGCAATATTTGAAAAAAAAAATATTGTTAGTGCGGCTTTCCTCCGTTTACCCTTTTGACGGACCTTTGCAGTGGGCTACTAATCTTCCTTATCTAGTGCGGATGGATTGTGGACGGAATTGGTCGATTTCTTGATCCCCTTGTTATGCCGTGGAGGTGGTAGGGCCGATAGGATACAAGAGCACGAGGATCGGAGCCAAGAAATTAACTGCTACTGGTGTGGCGGAGACTATCGGAACGAATATGCAATAAAAAAAATAATTCTGTTAGTGGAGGCGGAACAAACGTAGGACTATGTATTTTTAGATAATTCGGCAGCTTCAATTTATTTCTTGTCTTAAATTTGGTGCTCGTGATACCGATAGTTTTTCTTAAATTTTGTCACCTCTAATTTCCCTCGGACATACAATTCGACAATTGGCACGAAAAAAATGCGAAATCGGAAATGCGCTGTACCTGGGTGGAGGATAATTTGTTACGGAATTGGAGATAATATCACGTATTGTGGCGACCAAAGTTATTGTTGGAACGCGTAAACTGCTCGGAATCGCAGATTTTTATTGTTAAATGTACATATGTGGTTATGAGCGGAATGTATGTGTGGGACGCGGTATTTAAATACGGAGTGTGATATTTTTGTATGTGCGTTATGCTATTTTTATGTACATATGTATATAGTTGGTAATATGGATCCATCGATATAGATATAGATCGATCTATTGCAGCCAACTATGGTAATAAGTATGTGTATATAGATGTCGGAATAAAAACACTTAATAATTGTTGGGGTGTGTTTTTATTCTGTTAGCACTTGGATGTATGTATGTATGTGTTTTTTTTTTTTCCATTATCTCGATTATTTTAATTATTTCTCATAGGTATGTAAATATATATAATAAAACTAGTGCTTATAAAAATACTAGTCCATAATAACATTAGTTGATGGCCAAGATCTTGTAGAGCCGTTTAAAGATACCTAGTCCCTGCAGGACGGCCGCGAAGCATTGCTTCGCAGGGACAGTGGTTCCTCTTAGACTCTCTCTCTTCTAAGCCTCTCGCATCGCCGGAGCTCCTTCATCGCGACGGCAGCAAAGGTATTTACTGCCGGCCATACCGCGGCGTCTCCTAGCATCGCCTCCACCAGGCTGCTTGGTGTTAGCTGCCTTCCAGCGGATTGCCAAAGCACCCTCCTACTCTGCTCGAAGCGCCCGCAGACAAATAGGACGTGCTCCGCGTCCTCTATCACGCTGCCGCACCATCTGCAATTTGGCGACTCCTCGTGCCCGAATCTACACAGGTAGTGGGCAAAGCATCCGTGTCCGCTCAGTAGCTGCGTGGTGTAGAAAGTCACCGCGCCTTCGCTCCTACTAACCCAACTTCTCACGTCAGGTATGAGACGGTGGGTCCACCTGCCGTTTTCTGAGCTGTCCCAGCGACACTGCCAGATCCTGAGACTCTCCTCTCTAGCCTGCTCCTTCGCCACTTTCCGCTCGGTGCCTGCTCGGGTGGCCAATGCCACGTTCTTCTCCTCGACGACCAGGAGATCTATGGGAAGAACTCCTGCGATGACCAGCGCAGCGTCGTCCGACATGGTCCTAAACCCACAGCAGATCCGGAGTGCGCAGAGACGATGGGTGGACTTGACGCCCCTGGCGTAGCTGGCGACCCTTATGCCGTCCGCCCACACTGCAGCAGCGTAGGTGATGGCTGACCTGACAACGCTGGTCAGCAGCAGCCTCCTCTCCTGCTTAGGTCCACGTGTGTTAGGCAATATTCTGGAGAGGGCTCGGCACGTGTTTGCCGCTTTCTCCTGAACATAGCCTAAGTGCTCCCGGAAGCAGAGCCTGGTGTCGAGCATCACCCCGAGGTAGCGGATGGCTCGCTTTGACGCTATCGTCTGGTCTCCAATCCTGACGTGCGCTGTCTCCACGATCGAACGGCTGCTGACCAGGACTGCCTCCGTTTTGTGCGCCGCTAACTCCAGCCCCGCTGTCAGAAGCCAATCTGCTATCAGCCGTATGGCCGTGTTGCAGACTTCTTCCGCCTCATGCAGGTGTTTGGCCACCACTGAGAGTGCCACGTCGTCAGGTCATATGGCAGCCGGCTGGAAGTGGAATCCGCATAACTCCATCATATGCCACGTTCCACAGTAGAGGGCCCATCACTGAGCCTTGGGGAACTCCTGCCGAGATGGGGTGTGATTGAGCCCCACTCGCCGTGTCGTACTTGAGGATCCTGTCCTCAAAATAGCTTCTAGCCATCGCCTGGAGGTATGGAGGGATGCCCTTCTGGCTCAGCGCGTCCGTTATGCACCCCCACTTCACCGAGTTGAAGGCATTCCTGATGTCCAGGGTGACAATCAGGCAGTACTCCTTCTTGCCACCCTTCCAGCGTGTTCCTTCTACAGCCTCGGATGCGATGCGGACCACCCTGCCTATGGCGTCCACCGTCGATACCCCTTTCCGGAAGCCGAACTGGTTCTCTGAAATGCCTCCCGACTCTTCAAGCGCGCTCTCCAGCCTTGAGCAGATAATCTGCTCCAACGTCTTCCCCAATCCGTCGATCAGACATATCGGTCGATATGAGGAAGGGTCGTCTGGCGGCTTTCCGGGTTTTGGGATGAGCACTAGGTGCTGGGTCTTCCACTGCCTTGGGAAAACTCCTTCGCGTAGGCATTGAGTGAACGCACGCGCAAACTCGTGCGGCTTAAACGAGATCGCCAGTTTTACTGCCCTGTTGGGGATTCCATCCGGGCCAGGAGCCTTATTTGGCTTCATCTTCCTCGCTGCCGACAGTAGCTCCTCGGTCGTCACTGGCTCCACCTCGTGTGGCGGCTGGAGCGCGTCGACTCCTTGCGTGTGGTTGCTGATGTGAGTAGGAAACAGCGCTTCAACGATAACCCGGAGTTGATCTGGGTCCGACGGCGCTTCTGCGTTACTGGCGTGTAATCGCTTCGTCACCATTTTATATGCTCTTCCCCATGGGTCATGCTCTGCTGCGTCGCACAGCTGCAGGAAGCACTCCCGCTTGCTCCTCTTGATGGCTGTCTTCAGCGTTTTCCTGGCCTTTCCATACGCTACGTGTAATCCCGGCCAGTCGCTGTCACTCCGTTTGCGTGCTCTCTGGTAACGCCTTCTGGCGGACAGGCAGGTGCACCTGGCCTCTGCGATCTCGCCGCTCCACCAGTAGGTCGACTTCTGCGCGCCCCTGAAAGACTTCCTGCGGCTCATGCTAGCGTCGCAGGCGAGCAGAACCTGGTCTGAGAGCTGGGTGGCCATCTGCTGCGCTGTTCCTTCTACTTCCACGCCGCTAATCGCCTCCAGAAAGACAGGAACCCGGAGAGTCTCTGTTTTGAAGGCTAGTCTCCGTGTCGGTTGGTTCAGGGTTCTTCCAGATCCACCGCCGATCGAGAACACCAGTGCCTCATGGTCGCTGGCAGTGTAGTGTTTTCCCAAACTCCATTTGGCCTGCGGGGAGAGGGAGCTCGTGACGAAGGTGAGATCGATGACCGATCCTGCACCTCCCCGGTTGAACGTGTTTGCTGAGCCCTGGTTCAGCAAAACAACGTCCAGCGTCGCGAAGGCCTCCAGAAGGGCCTGTCCCTTTGCTATGGCATCCGAGCTGCTGGTTTTTGAGATTTCGCTACCCCATTCCTGAGCCCACGCGTTGAAATCCCCTGCTATTATAGCAGGCTTGTGGTCTCTGGCATCTTCAACTAGGTCGTCTATTGCTGCTGCGAAGCTTTGGCGACTCAGGCTAGGTGGAAGGTAGCAGCTGTAGACCCAGATCCTCGCCAGTTTAGCCCGAACAAAGTGTCTGAACTCTGCGCATGCTGTTGGCCGTATGCATGGTACGCCACAGGACCAAATCGCTGCTTTCCTCGACGAGCTGTGGACCCAGCACCAATCTCCTGGAGAGGTGTATGGCTCACTAATAATAGCGACGTCCGACTTCAGGTCGCGCACCGACTGTGTGAGCAAGTCGCTTGCCGCCTCACAATGGTTCAGATTTATCTGATAGCATCTAAACATGATTTTTGACTCTCACGGGCTCCTTTGATGCCATTGGACACCTCAGACTTCCAGCAATGTGGTTTTGCGGTTTACCCTTGCCTTCTGTCTACAGCGCTGCCACAATTCGCTGCAATATGCCCAAGCTCTAAACACTTGAAGCACTTCAGTGGAAGATTGCGCTCCCGGAATCTCGTGCTCGTGCCTCCGCCTTTCCTCCTAAGACCGTGCCAATGTTGTCACGAATCTGCTGCGTAGTCTCCCGAGTGGTGCCGTTCAGCTCCAACAGGAGAGCGCCTTTGGCTGTGCGCTTCACCCTTCGCACGCTTTCGCCTACGCTCTTTAGCTTGTCGCTCTGGCTGCGAGTGACCAGGTTCAAGATATCCGCGTACGTCATCTTCTCCGATGGTTCTATGATAATAGCATCCGGACGATGCCTTGGTTGTCGGGCCTGCGGCCTGCCCTTGACCGTTATCCACTCATTCGCTGAGGAGGCCCCGGTCTCAGGCCTGCGCGATGTTGCGTGAGGCTGATCTGTGGGCGGCAGGGGTTCCCGAGTGCCTAGCGGTCTCTTCTTCCTCTTCGGCACGTTGCTGGCCAAGCTCTCCATTTGCCGTTTTGCTCTGCTTTGTTGGGGGGAACACTGTGTCTCCTGGTCCTTCTGTGCGATCTGGTCCTTTTGTGTCCTCCGGGCGTTCGAATCGAACAAAAATAGCGCAGACTTTTGGAGCCTCACTACTTTCTGCGCCAGCTCCTTCATATCTTTGTTGAGGTATCGAGCGTCCTTCAACATTTTCGACAGCTCTGTCGATTTTTCCACCAGGTTCATCAGGGTGGATCGAAGATCTTCGTCTTCCTCTGTCCCTGTGGCGATGGCTTCACTGGTGGCTCCGCTGAAGTCAAACGGGTTGACCGGAGCTTCAGCTGGGGCTGAGACAGTCAGTATCGGCTGCTGCCGCGCTTCCAGTAGTTCCTTTATAGGGGAGCCAATCTTAAGGCCTAAGGCAGGCTAGATCTTCGCTCAAAAGCTAGCTTTTCCTCCTCCTCCACTCCGCAGTATGTTTGGGAATGTTTTTTAAAAAAGGAAAAAGTTGGCGCTCGGTTTCTACCCGGTTCACCTCACTCCAGCAGTCTGGCAGCCTTGCGTCGATCAGCTGCTGTCTGGCAGCTGTGTCTGGCAGCTGTGTCTGGCAACTCTGCTAGGTGCAACTCTGCCGATCAGCTGTTCCGTGTTGAAGCTCAAGTCCAATTATTTCGGTTGAGTGAAAATTGTTTTTATTTTCCTCCAACTAATACCAAGGAAAAATTGAAGGCGCCAAAACCAAGGTTCACCCCCCCTCCGGGTTGGGGTCCGACTGTTTGTGCCCCTGCAACCAGGCTGGGTGACGGCGAGATCGGACACCATGCACAGTACGTACCCTGGCGACAGTATACTGCCCTGAACCACTTTCCTTCTAATTTTCAGGCGTAACACGGCCACTTTACGTATAAAAAACTTGGAGCTCTTAGCAAACACGACCGTACTGGAAAAACAACGACTCTGCATGTATGTATGTGTATGTATTTATGGATGTGTATGTATTTATGGATGTGTATGTATTTATGGATGTGTATATATATTTGTATGTAATTTTGGAGATGCGAAGCCGCTCTTGCGAATTGCAATGCACATATGTATGTTTTAGTGAATTGGGGTGCACTTGGATTTTGTTGAATATATTTAATTTTTCACAACTCATGCCCAGACAAAACGGAATAGAACTACCGTAGCACTGGTAGTTGGAGGCGACGGAACGGAGAACGGCCGGAATCGCCGATAATATGGCGTTGGCGAAAGAGAAGGAAGCACAGAGAAGGATAGCACTGTATGCACAGATATGTATATAAG
The DNA here is from genome assembly GCF_018151105.1 of Drosophila obscura. Taxonomy (NCBI): domain Eukaryota; kingdom Metazoa; phylum Arthropoda; class Insecta; order Diptera; family Drosophilidae; genus Drosophila; species Drosophila obscura. Next base: position 1,397,551 of record NW_024542848.1, on the reverse strand, counting down.
AATATATATACATATATCGCGGAACTCGGACATGGTGGGGAATAAATCAAAAACGCACTAGGAAGCGATTTGGGAAGACGAAATCGTATCTTCGGAACGTAGCGATGTAATCCACCGATGCTTGCAGGTTGGACTTCTCCTTATAGGGAAGGCGAAGATCCGGCTCGAAGGACCAATGTTTTGTAGGAGGGTGGATGTTGGTGGTTCCCACAGCCCGGATTCCCAATAAATAATACTCGGGGGCGTCAAATATAATTGGCGTGTATTTGCTGGTAGAAAGCTGACGGTTGTGTAAAGGCGCGTAGGTGTCAAAAGACTGTTCTCTCCAGCTCGGCCTACGGCTAGCGCCCGTGATGGAGCGCCGAATGGATCGCGTCCACGCCGCGCGAGAGCGAAGGGCATGGAAGAGCGCGCGAGCTAACAGAGCGCTGTTAACCGCGCTGCTGCCCTAAACAGTTCCCTTTCGTAGGACAAGACGTTTATCACTCCGCATTTTCCTTTTATTTTACTTAAACTCATAAACTTAAACTTAATAATTGTGTTAAAATACAACATATTTAATTAATTTTGTGCGTTGGTTTGTCGTGCGTTTGTGTTGTTGTTTGTTGCTGTTGCTTTTCGTAAGTATGCCCTCTCATTACATTTAGCCACTCTTTGTCGTAGCTTTTTCCGTCTATCACTATCTCTCTATCACGCATATCTCAATAGCTGTTCTTTCTCTCTCGCTCTCGAAACTTTTTAAGCAGTAGCGCTCTCAGTTATAAGATGCTGCTGCAACCACTCTCATATCAATTTGACTTTTAAGCTTTGCTTTTAAGCATCGCTCTTAGCATTTGATCTGCACATTGGTCTGATTACTATTTGTTTTAAACTTTTTTTTTTTAAAAACAAAAATTAAAGACAATATTATGGATTTTTCTGTCGTCTGTGCAAAAAAACCTGCAAGAAGCAGCCCAATATCCCTTGTTGGCTTTGCGAAAGCGTAGTGCATGCAAAATGCGCAGAGATCGTGGGCTGTGTAGGAGATGCCATTTCCCAAAACAATGGCCAGATTATAGTTGTGAGGAATGCCGTGGAAAACGACGAACGAATGTTCGTTCATGAGGCAGACGCGGAGTGGCTTCAAGAGCTGCTCGTGGGTATATTTGTATTTGTATTTATTTTATAAGGTTCAACTATGAGCAGTTAAACTAACAAATTATAAAGTAATATGAATATGACAAAACCATGAATCACCAGACAATGGATATTGTCCTAACCCAATAGGACTAATTTATTGGCTTAAGTAGCCGCTATGGTCCAGCTCACAACAAGTTGTAGTCAGGAAATAGCCTATTAAGTTAAGGTTCAATCAAATTAAGTTATTTGTTAACATAGATTTTACCTTGATAGAACTAGTGTCGAAGGAAAACAGATGGAAGAAGGTATTGTAGTTACGGCAAAGGCTACGGAAAGATTCATGGTCAGAGTAATTAGAAAGACAGAGTTAAAGATGAAGCGGAAAGTAATGCCTAGTCGGGCGGGAAGGGACAGAAATAATGAAAAGGCTACTGAGGGCAGTGGAATCAACCTCACCAGCGAGAAGTTTGTGAAGAAAAATAACTCCACAGCTTTAAAGAGAGCGGATATCGGGGAGCCGGAGCCTACTCTCATAAGAAGGAAGATGTCTAGAGGTATCCCAATTAAGGCCACGAAGTGCAAAAGGGATAAACTGTTTTTGAACGGACCCAATCATATCCTGATGTTTTTGATAACACGGAGACCAAACGCAGGAACCAAATTCAAGGATAGGCCAGACAAGGGATACATATAAAAGTGTTATAAGTTTGTAAAGGCGTTTTAAGGACAGTTATGGGTATTGTAGTCAAAAAGATTAGGTTTGCTGCGATGGAATGTCATGACCTTTCATTTGGAAATGTTAAGGGGAAGAATGTTTATTAAGCACCAGTTGTTGAGGGCGTCAAGATCGGATTGGAGACATAACGGGGACACAGGGTTGCTATAGGAGAAACATAACTTCACATCGTCCGCATACATAAGTACTCGGGAATGAGTTAAGAATTTGGGAAGATCATTGATGTACAAATTAAACAACAGAGGGCCAAGATGCATACATTGGGGTCCACCCGACGATACAGAAACAGGTTTAAAAAGAGAGAGTTATTAAAACAGACACGCTGAGATGGATTACAAAGGTATGCATTAATCCAGAAAAGAAGTTTAGGCGGAAACCTAGGAGAGATAATTTATGGATAAGCAGATAATGATTTACTGAATCAAAGGCTTTACTTAAGTCAGTATAGACTACATCAGTTTGAGACTGCTAAGCGAAACCCGCATGCACGAAGGTGGAGAATTCCAGGAGGTTAGAAGCAATAGACCGACGTTTCACAATTCCATGCTGCGATACAGAGAATAAGGAACACCAAAAGTGTTGGAGCTGGGAAGTAATTATTTTTTCGAAGAGTTTGGGAATGGCAAATAAATTGGAGATCCTACGGTAATTAGAAACATCCTATTTAAACCCCTTTTTATGAATGGGAATAATATATGACTCTTTTCAGACGGTGTGAAAATCGCCGAGCTCGAGAGATAGCTTAACCAGTTTAAGGACGGGCACACAGAGAGAATATGCACAAAGTTTAAGAACAGCACTAGGAACCATATCGGGTCCAGTAGAAAAAGAAAATTTACATGATTTTAAATTAATTAAGAGGCCATTATAGTCGATTAAAGGGGGATAGATACAGTTAGAACTTTTCATGTCGAAAGGATAAGATTGATTGGGACAAAATATGTCAGATGAAGACAGAATAGAGGGATGGTTATTAGAAGAAAGTGAGTAACAGAGTTGAAAAAATGAAGCGAAAAGATTAGCAATATCACAATCATTATCAGCCTGGCTGCCGTTAAAAGAAAAAGATGACGGAAATTGGGGAGAGTAACGTTTCGAGTTGACAAACCTAAAAAATTGCTTCGGATCTCGCTTAAAGTTAAGTCTAAGGACATGTAGTCATTATAGCATGTTTTATTATATTACAAAAATTTTCTCTTAGCGATTGAATACTTACAGAAGTCAGATTGCAAACCAGTTCTTTTGATCCTTTTATACAAGCGATATTTAATATTCCGAAGGCTTATCAAACGCGGGGTGAACCAAATGGGCCACTAACATGACGCGAAGGTGAAATTAAAGGAACAAAGGTATTGAAGATATTGAACAAGGAACAATAAAATGCATTTGTAGCCGTCTCAATTTCATGAAAGTCGTCGAGAAATGGCCAATCGATCTGAGAAAGTGCAAGATTCAAGCACGTAAAATTTGCTTCGAATGCGTCCCTTCGGTGAGTATGCAGTTAGAAATGTCTGTAGATTCCGTGTCCGTCGAGTTCGCACCCAATTCCTTAAATATCCCATCAGTTTCGCTCCCACCAGCTAATAGACGTCCCGCACCACCGGATATTGCCATCACAGGAACTAGACCTGTGGTGCCAAAACCACTGTTAGGAGTCCCACCAAAGCGGCAAGTTTTTGTAGCAGCATGGACATTCCTTGTCCACAGCACCAATCAACACTTTCTGATGCGCGGAATCAATATCTGGCTCGTATGCGAATGCGAGACGAAAGAACGAAGAGGATCTCTATGTACATGTTGGCGTTGTCGGACATTTTCTCTGATATTGTAAATTATGTAGCGACGCCCACGTCTTCGTTCCAATTGTCTTTGTTCATTTCGTACCTCTAGTGATTGAGATTTACGCAAGTGCGATATGCCCTCACGCAAATTTTCGTTATCTTCTTCGACTTGTTCGACTGTTCTTTCTTCTCTACTGTGTCGCATGAATGTTGCATTATTTGTTCGATGGTGCTACTGGACCCCCTTGCGTCTGGATGTCATTTTTATATCCGTACTCAAAAAGAGTTAAGGGGTATATTGTATTTGTGGTAAAAGTGGATGTCTGTCTGTCTTGATGAGCGCCTAGATCTCAGAGACTATAAGAGCTAAAGCAACCAAATTTGGTTTCCAGACTCGTGTGATATCACACTGCTACAAGTGTATTTCAAAATTTTGCCCCGCCCCTTCCTCCCCACAAAAGACGAAAATTTGTGGCAGGCACAATTTTAAAGATACGACAAAACTGAAAACGCAGTATCGTAGAGAATGACCATATCTACCAGATTGCCGAATCAGAATCAGATCGGATCATAATTATAGCCAGAATGTAGAAATTAATTTTTAGTTGCTTCCCCCGCCTTCTCCGGTAAGAGACCAAGCCACTCATTATCTTTCTCGCTCGCACACTCTGCCTCGTTGTGTACGCGAGCGCCCTCTAGCGGAGGAGATGTAGAATCCAAATGGTACATGTATAATCTACATGTTAGATGTAGAATATACATAGTAATGTAGATGTAGATAACATATGTAGATAAAAATAATTTTTTTTAATATAAAATTCTATAAAATCATAAGCTCAAAAATGTATAAAAATGAGTACGGGTATAAGTTTAAGTCACTTTAGCACAATTACAAAATAACCAAATTCACAAACAAACGTAACAAACACACAGAAAGATATTAGATCGAGATTATATCACAAATAAATACTGACAACTAAATCAAAGCACTACTTGTTCAAAAATCATTAAACATATGTAATGTCACAAAACACACTGACAGTTAAATCAAAGAAATACTTGATAAAAAAAAATAAAATCGCGATTAAAACTAACGGCTTGTAATATGAATATAAAAAATACTTTACGACCTATGCGCAGACCTACTTAATATAGGACACAAATTTGATGAAAGTCGGTCAAGCTGTTTGGGAGGAGTTCAACCACAAACACCGTGACACGAGAGTTTTATGTATATATGTAGATATTTGTGTAGGGCTGTTTTTAAAATCAACATCAAACAACCTTTATCGAATTTTGTAATGTTAAATTGTTTGTTTTTGGGCAAAGATGCTCCCAATTTGGAATAAAAGCTGCATTAAGCCTAGCAAAATCAAACAAAGCGTGGTTCGGTGGGATAAGTCGAGACTCCCGATCCGGGGGTCCTAGGTTCGAGGTGGGCACTGCACACTGTGCAGTGGATTTTTTTTTTTTCTTAAACAAAAAAGTCACAGAAGCCCGTTAAAAATTGCATTTTTAAATTGACCAGCCAAACTTAACTTAGCATGTTGGCTGCATTGTCGGCTCCAACAACTTAATTGCTTAATTACACATCTCCTTTCAAAATTATCTTCGACGAAGCCGCTGATGGCTTGCTAGTTATGCATATAAGTAAAAAAGTATAAATAAAAATCTACAATCTTCACCGTAGGATCGCCTTTGAGGAACCAAAAAAACTAAATGGACCCGTCCAATGCACAAATTGCCAGGAATATGTTCACACGAAAACTTATTGCACTCTACGGGCAGTCTGCGTAGCCTGTGGGGATGTCCATCTCACTGAGGCCTGCCCCGTTAATAAGTAGGACCCATCTGCCAAAAAATGTAGCAACTGTGGGGGAAACCATACTACCAACTATAGAGGTTGTCTTGTCTATCAATTATTGAAAAATTTCCCTAAGCCAACAAAAAATAACTGCAGCTCGAAACCCGGTCATCCGACAAGACTTACCATATATACCATTAACAACGAGTTTCTTTTTACAACAACGGGTCGTACGCCTCAGTCTCTAAGCCGACACTTCAACCAACCACTGCAGGAATATTGCAGCATCAGGGATCTAATCAGATCCCAGAAATTACTGCTCAACATACTCCTGCAAATCCATCCCAGTTGCCTAGTGGAATTGAGTCCTGATTACTATAACAAACACAATGGTAGCAATACAACAATCGATACAGGAGCTTATGCTAACCAAAATCTCCTCCTGGAGCTCCTAATCAAACAGAAATCTGCTAAATGGATTATCTAAATATATCTTTATTGAATGCAAATTGCATTTCGCAGCACAAATGCGAGCTCTTACAGTTCCTCGCTCAACACGACATGGACGCGATGCTCATATAACTATAACTTCTATGCGAAAAATCATCGCGATGATTAGGCACAAGGAGGTGCTGGCGTTCTGATCAAGCATCGCATCAGGCATTATCCATTGCCATCATTTGCTACACCTTATGTACAGGCAACATCAATTCATATTGAAATTCAGAGCGGCTACCTAAACGTAGCCGCAGTATAATGCCCACCGCGCTTCTGCATTTCCGAAACAGAATTTGGTAAAATTGTTCGACCTATTAGCTGACCGATTTATAGCAGCTGGTGACTACAATGCCAAGCAAACTCATTGGGGATCTATACAACCCGAAAGGAAGACAACTATATAACGCTATAATAACGCCACGAAACAAGCTAGACTTTATCTCTCCGGGCAAGCCTACATATTGGCCCACAGAACCAATTAAGCAACCCGACTTGAATGATTTTGCAGTTTTGCGAAGAGTGCTGCAAGCTCAGATTCATGTAGATCACCATTTTACTTCACCTTAACGACCATCTACAGCTTTCGGAACGCCCACATTTTCTAATATCTAGCAAAACAGATTGGCTCAAATACAGGAAGTACATAAGTTCCCATATTGATAGCTGCCCAAACCTTTATTGTAAAGATGACATTGATAGATCAGGCGAAGCATTAGTATCCTCAATGTCACTGGCGGCAAAACACTCAATACAAATATTAGCACCTAATAAACTTTCCAACAGCAGTCGTATTTCTAGGCACATTGAAGAGCTGCTACGCGATAAAAGAAGGCTTCGCCGAGAGTGGCAATCACACAGATCACCTGCCTCGAAAGAGCGGCTAAAAATAGCCAACCACCTATTACGCAGAGCCCTAGAAGATGAAAAAAACCGAGCTCAAATATCCAAATGGAGCAACTCTCCCCAACTAGCAAACGATTCCCACTGTGGAAAGCTAAATCAGGCGTATGCCCTCTATTGAAAAAGGCACAACCGCAATGTCTTGAGACTCCCGTGGCAACCGGCAGAGACTCCTGTGGACAGATGGCAGCCAACTCTTCTCCCAATCGCTGTTTTAAACCTCCAAATGAGCTCCTCTTATATATCAGACCAGTCCTCTTTGTTTTGTCACAAATGCCGTTATTAGTTTTATTTTATTTTCATATATTTCGTTTTCTTTATTTATTTTCGTTGCCCACGACTTGTCACGGTAATAGGAATAACGAGAAGGAACGTGCGTGTCGCTTCTGGGGACGTGACTCTACTTATACCCGTACTCAGTCAGTCAATATATTTTTCATATTGATTTCATTTTTTCGAATTTTAGAATTTAAAAAAAATGTTACATTTTTTTGCTACATTTGTTATCTACATCTACATATACTATGTATATTATACATCTAACATGTATATTCTACATGTACCATTTACATTCTACATCTCCTCCGCTAGGGGTTGCTCGCGCACTGAAAGTGGCAGAGTGTGCGAGCGAGAAAGAGAATGAGTAGCGTTTCTCTGGCTGGGGAGGCGGGCGAACCAACAGAAAATTAATTTCTTCATTCTTCCTATAATTATGATCCGATCTGATTCAGATTCGACAATCTGGTGATATGGTCATTTTCTACGATACTGCGCTTTTATTTTTTTATTTTTTATATTAAGTTACTTTCAACCGTGATTAGTTGAAAGATTTATTTGGCCTCCACGTCTGATACGGGTTAACGCCACCTCCTGATTGTTTTCTTGGAAGACTTGATTAATTGTTTTAATTTTTACATATGATGACTGGAAGTGTATGCTTGATTTACGCATTGCGTATGAATTCAACAATGTATTTGTAAGATGCGATAGGTTCTTTTTCAAAGAAACGATATATATCAGTATAGGATTTGAGTACTGGAAAACGATTTCTTTCTTGAGAGTAAGCGGGACATATAAAAATTATATGTGAAGTGTCTTCTGGTAGGTTGCAGAAATCACATAAATTGTTATTTATTACTTTCATTCTAGTAAGCGAAACTTTGTCTATTCCGTGACCACTTAGTAGTCTGTTAATTTGTTTGATTTCCAGACGGCTTAGATTACAGTTTTTGTCTTTAAACCATGGTTTGTCCCGTATATAAGGAAATAATTTTGTGTAACCTTTATTTCTTTCCGTGGCGTAAGTAATATATTCTCTTTCCCAATCTTCTTTAATTTTATTATAAATATTTGTGATGGCGTCTTTAAGAGGCCAGCGAGAAGTAAAGAATGTGCCATTAATTTTAGCATTCTTTGCAGCAATATCAGCTAATTCGTTTTCTGTTCTGTGTACATGGCTTGGAATGTAATGAAATTCCACTACGAGCAAACAAGGGAATTTTGTTTATTATTTCTTTGGCAATGTAATTATTTGGGTTGATCTTTTTTAAATTTAAAACCCCATTGAGACTATCAGTGAGGATTGCAGTTTTAAGAAAGTTTTCGGAAATGGCAATGTCAAAGGCCCTATTAATGGCAAAAAAGCTCAGCTGTGAGTGACGATAATTTTTTGTTGGTAAAGAAACTTTTAACGGATCCTGATTCTTTATGGATAAAGCGCAAACCACGTAATTGTCTGTGACTGAACCATCCGTGAAAATTAAATTGAAGTGTTTAGATTTTAAATGAGTTAATTTTTCTTAAGCTAAAGAATTTATAAGAACATTACTTGCAGATCTTTTGTTAGGACATGAGCCCTTGAAAAAATCTGTGTCGGTTGAAAGTTTGCTGTTAAAACTACGTACATATGGGATCGGTACAATTGCATTCAAAATGTCTTTAAACTCGTCGTAGACTTTGGCGTAGCTGGTATTCCGTGCCGCAATATAACTGACCAAAAGCGATGACGCCGGAAGACCATAGCCAAAAACCTTAGCCAGCTCCTTAGCTGTAATAAATTTTAGTCTGTATTCAGGTGGAAGTTCGGCAGCTAGATTGTAAATTATATTTTCCGGGGTGGACTTTATTAGGCCTAGTGCTCGCCTAAGATGAAAATTTATATGAACTTTAATTTTGTTAGATACCACCTTAGAAATGTTTGCAAATGAGAAACAAGAGTATTTTAATTTTGAGCGTAAAAAGGCTTTGTAAAAATTTAAAGATTTGCTTGGACTAACTCCGAAGTGACATCCACTGAGCATTTGTAAAAACATGTTATTCTTATTTGATTTTGAAATTATTTCATCAATGTGAAGTACTGAGGAGTTATTGGAAGCAATTATTCTACCAAGGTAATTTACTTTACCTACCTCTTTTAGTGTTTCATTGTTATGTACTATATTTAATGGACGTCTTTGGATGTTTGTTTGTTTATTTTGATTTTCCTAGTGCTACACGGTTGTACCTTATGATTAGTGCACTAGTCACAAAAATTTCAATACGATTAATTATTAAATGAAACTGGATTAGATTGAATATTTCCTATAGCTAATTTTGCTTAAATTTAAATATCTCCTAAGCATAATAGATTCTTAATTTTATTTTGAGGTATGTTATTCTTTTTTTTTATACCCGTACTCAAAAAAGAGTTAAGGGGTATATTAGATTTGTGGTAAAAGTGGATGTGTGTAACGCAGAGAAGGAAACGTTTCCGACCCCATAAAGTATATATATTCTTGATCAGCATCAATAGCCGAGTCGATATAGCCATGTCTGTCTGTCCGTCTGTCCGTCTGTCTGTCTGTCCGTCTGTCTGTCTGTCTGTCCGTCTTGTTGAGCGCCTAGATCTCAGAGACTATAAGAGCTAGGTCAACCAAATTTAGTTTCCAGACTCATGTGATATCACACTGCTACAAGTGTGTTTCAAAATTTCGTCCCGCCCCCTTCCGCCACCATAAAGAACGAAAATCTGTGGCAGGCACATTTTTAAAGATACGATAAAACTAAAAATGCAGTATCGTAGAGAATGCCCAAATCTACCAGATTACCGAATCTGAATCAGCCAGAATGAAGAAATTAATTTTCTGTTGGTTCTTCCGCCCCCTCCTGCCAACACCAAGCTCATTCAACTCATTCTCTTTCTCGCTCGCACACTCTGCCGCGTTCAGTGCGCGAGCAACCCCTAGCGAAGGAGATGTAGAACATAAATGGTACATGTACAATCTACATGTTAGATGTATAATATACATTGTATATGTATATGTAGATAACAGATGTAGCAAAAAAATGTAAAATGTAAAATTTTTTTTTTATTCCAAAATTCTAAAAAAATCATATGCTCAAAAATGTATATACTGACTGAGTACGGGTATAAGTAGAGTCGCGTCCCCAGAAGTGACTCACACGTTCCTTCTCGTTTTCTTTTAATTTAGAGTTTTTAGATGTATAGTCAAATTTGTCCTGAATTTTAATGCGTCTACAGTTGTTTTTAAGCTATTTGGTAATTGGTTAGATAGGCGAACAGTGTAAATAAAAAAGTGTCTTTCAGAGCTAGCTAGTCTGTGCTTAAAAAATACTATATTATTTGTTCTTCGTGATGCAGTAAACCTTATTATGTCTGATAGATATGGTGGTTCTTTCTTGATTATAATTGTATGTAAACATATTAATGCTCGCGAGTCAATCCATTTCGTTAAACCTTTACCAAAAATTCGGACTGCATGAGTGGTTATATGCTCCCTCTTTCTTATATTAAACACATATCTTGCTATACTATTGAATACGACGTTCAGTTTTTGCTTACAACTACTATCACAGTTTGCAAATAGCTCTACGCCATAAAAAAGTGTTAGTATCAATAGTGTTTTAGCAACTAAGAGACGAATATTTTCTGGAAGGTAACGTTGTGTCATGTTTAAAGTTCTTAGCAAACCATAGGTTCTACCTACGACCTTTATGATGTGATCATTCCATGTAAGCATGCTATTAAAAACCAAGCCCAGATTATTTGCTGTTGTTGTGTATGTAATGGTATTATGATTTATTTTTATTTTGCGTAGGTTAGTAAATTCGACTTTCTTCTTTGAGATTACTAAGCATTTAGATTTAGTTGGGTTTAATCCTAGACCGTTATTGTTTGCCCAACTGTTTATGTTTGTTAGTTCCCTATTGGTTATTATTGCACACTCATTTATGTTATTTACGAGACGGCATACATACATTTGGACGTCATCAGCATATAAATGGACTTCACACTCAGACAATACGTTGGGAAGGTCATTTACATAAACAGTAAGCAATAATGGTCCAAGGATAGATCCTTGCGGAACTCCTCTCGTAGGGGACAGAGATGACGAGTTCCCAAATTTCGTGACTACAGATATAGCTTCGCTATAGTCTAATAATATCAAGGATGCCACATGTCCTTCATCCATTTTTTTACGGATGTCTTCAGTGATTTTAAGAATTGCAGAAGTACTACTTCTGTTTTTCCTAAACCCCGATTGTTTTTCATTAAGCAGTTTATTACTTGCCATATAGTTACTAAGTTGGGTTGAGAGCAATCGTTCAAGAGCTTTTGAAAGAAAAGGCAAAATGCCAATCGGTCTAAAGTCATTATTTGACTTCGGTATTGGGAATTTTTTGGCTGCTTTCCAGGCCTTAGGAAATGACGAGCTCATTATTGCACTTTTAAAGACATGTGTTATATATAGTATTATCTTTGGTAGCAGTGGTTTGGGATTTGGATTTATATCATCTGGTCCTGTTGCACTAGATTTAATTTTAAGAATCGACTTTACAATATAACATTGGGACACACATTCAAAGCTATATCTATTATCACAGTAAATATCACAGTCAAGGTATACGTTATTTAGTACAGTAGGTACGGTAGATTGCACAAATTTTCTGTTCAAATCATCAAGGTCTATATCCACCTGTGGTGATTTCGCCATCTGTTTGCCGATACCGAGTGATTTTAGTTCCTGCCATTTTTGGCTAGTTGACATGATTTCATGAAATTTGATCGTGTAATAGTTAGTTTTAGCTTTCTTAATGCTATTCTGCACTTTGTGTCTCGCTTCCTTAAACGTAGCATAGTGATGGCTTGTCTTGTATCGTTTCCATCACTCATACGAAACATTTCGAGCATTTATTAGCAATTTTATATTGTCAGAAAACCAGGGCTTTAAAGACGGCCTAATAGTGCGTGATTTAGTTGGTACAAATTTGTTGTAAAGCTACAGTATGTTATTCTGAAGTAATGAATCTTGTTCGTCCACTGAGGTTGTAGCAAGTATTCTATTCCACTCCAGTTGGTCACATTTAGCACTTAACGAAACATAGTCAATATTTTTAAAGTCCCTGTAATATATTGTTTCGGCAGAGTTTTCGAAGTAAACATCATACGTCAGAAATATTAAGTCATGTCTAGAGAATACTGGCACAGAAACTTAGTCATATAATAAAATACTTTGACGATCACTAACAAAAAAAAACGTCAAGCAGGATGTCAGTACTTTGTGAGAAGTGAGTTGGGTAGTCAGAGTTTGCAGCATGTAGACCTATCGCTTCCAAATTGTTTTTTAGCTGGTGCTCTTTCAGCATGTTGCTATTTAGGTCACCGGTGATTACTACATTGTCATACCCTAATGATATTGTGTCCAGTATTGAGATGGCTTCCGAAAAGTCTGTTGTGCGATTTGGTCTGTAAATGCAGCCAATAAGTAACCTGGACGCTTGTCTGGCTCCCTTTATTTCGAGAAAGATATACTCTATTTGACTCTCGTTGGTGTGCTTACTTATTACATTAGATGTCAGGTTGGACTTAACATAGATTGCAACACCCCCAGCATGTCCCTCATGGTCCGAACGAAAAACATTGTATCCGTCACACGTAATCATAACATCACAGATATTAGATGTAAACCACGTTTCAGACACACAGATGACATCAACATTTGAGTTAGTAAAAAGGTACCTGAATTCATCCATCTTCTTGGTTAGACTTTGAGCATTAATATGACAAATATTTATTCCTGAGTGTTGCTTGCTAAGAATACGGATTAATGCATGACTGCTCGCCTTTGAAGTCATATTACTCTGCATTTTGCAGTTAATTTATCCATAATTAACTGACGCATAGACAAATTCAAAGAGATATTCGACTTACACCTTAAAAACGTACATAAAAACTTAAAGTTACAAAGGAGAAAGAAATGCAGTAAACTCTTAAGACTAACATTAAGTACATAAAGAGAAAGGTAAGAGAGACATTTAGCTATGAAAGCTCCCTTGTTGATCGTGTTCTTGGTGATGAGATTGAGATGCATACATGGACAAAAGCTCTTGCATGCTATTAATGCGAACGTAGCTATCGCTCCCAGCCTCTCTCACATGAATAGCGGAGCGGCGCGTAAATACTGCGGTGAGCTTTTTTTGCCTCTTCCCTTTCATAGCTTCTTTGAAAATTTCATATTGAGCTTTTGTAAGTTGCTCGTTAACATAGAATGGCACGTTTGAGTCGAAACCCAGCAGCTGTAAGCTCAGCGGCTGTTTTTCTGTTCTCCGATATGCATCAATTTGTCGGAGCAATGCAATTTTGTCGCGTGTATGATCCATTTTAACTATAATTGTGGGATCAACAATATTGCCGTTCGATGCCCTCTGTTGCCTTATTCGGAAAATATCCTTAATTTTTGGCGGAGGCGTAAGATAAAGTGAAAAACAAAGTGTATGAAAGATAGTTTTTAAGTTTTCGCCGTCAACAAACGGAACTCCGTGCACTCGGACGTCAGCTGCGACCCCATCCATTGCCTGCACCTCCAGCTTCTGCTCAAAACGCGATTTCAGTGCCAATATTTGTGCCTTTAGAGTGCCATTCTCGGATGCCTCCGTCTCCAGCTGTTCCACACGCTTGGCCAGGCGCTGGAGCTCCTCGTTCAGTTTGGAGACGTGATCTTGGAGCTCACCCAGAATCCGCTGTTCGGTCTCCCGTATGAGTTGTGCCTGCTCCCCAAACTTTTCGGAGATAATCTCCAAAAGTCGGGGTGAAGGTGCATCTGTGCTGCATCGCTGCACATCGGCAGCAGCGCTGTCCCGTGGGCGTTTTTGTGGTGGTGCCATCGTTGCTTGGAGTGTGTTTTGAGTGTTTATTTAATTGGTTTCTTTTCTCTGGTTGTCCGTATTGAGTGCTTTCTGTGTTACTTGTGCGTATCGGTGTAACTTGGAGTGTTTGTGTTTTGGCGTCTGGTTTGAATGTATTTGGCGGCGTCTAACGCGAATTAAATTTTCTGTTTAAGGTTGCTGCCGTGTTTATTTTTGTTTGCCGTGAACTCAGAGCGAAGAGTTATCATTCGATTGTGCTTTGCAAAAAATTTAAGCGAGTAAAGTATAATAGTTATTGTTGAATTTGCGATTTTTTTGGAGCGGGGCAAGAAACACGTCCGATCAGTTCACGAGTTTGTTTTCTATTATTAAAATGAATTACGGTAGATTTTGTCGAATTGAGTTTTTACTGCTGCATACCATATTGAATTCATTTATTTTTTATTTTAAAATGTTCTTAGCCGAATCAAAAACTTTGTGAAAACATAAAATAAAAAAATCATCTGCATACTGAAATAGAATACAATTTTCATCATTTATAGAATGAAAATCTGATGTATTCGGTATTTCTCCCAATAGTTCTACAGCGCCCACTCCGCAGTCATATTCTTGACTGTAGCTTCCGGTAAAGCTTACGGCGACTAGGTTTATCTGCACTTTGTCGATCCAAACCGACATAAAGAGCAAACTATCGCCCATTCCAATCAGCTATCGAGGATATAAATGCCATTCCGTCCGCCGTCCATCCGCAAATAACCCAGTTCTGATCACGACTGCGTCAAAGAGGTAAACGGAGGAGCTCGCACTAACAATATTTGCAAAATATTGCCAAAATCTGTGTGACCGGTCCTCTCCTCGGCTCAGCGCAATATAAGTCACTCATTTTTTGAGAAATTTACTTCACGGTGATCTCAAACAATCCGAGTCGACCCGACTATTGTTTTCCAACAAGCTCGAGGCCTTTTTCCTGACAGCCTTCCATAAGTGGGTTATATTGTGGGTGGGTTATATAAGTGGGTTTCCTGGCGTCTTTCTTTTTGAATTCTACTCAGATCAGTCTTCTGTCCCTCCAAGACTTCCAAATCCGATTTTCTGTGCGTGTGTGAGTTCGTAATATGCCAGCAGGTCACAAGGACGGCAACCAGCTTTTGCCTGTGACCTCTTCCAACCGGCTACGCACCTCGTCCGCCTCCGGAACTACGCCGACTCACGGCGACCAAATCGGTTCTATTTCCGTCTCCTGTCACTCTTAAGGTTTCAGCTGTGACCAAACAAGATCCGAAAGGCCCCTTCGTCAACAGCCCCGTCAGCTCTCGCCGCTGCATCACAATGGCTTAATCCGCCACCTCAGTCGCTCGGACCAAATTGGTCGCCGCTATTGGCCGACTGTCGCACCTGGCAGAGCGCATCACCGCCGCCGCTCCATCCGCCTCTTTGTCCGAGGTCCGTCGAGGCCAAATCCTCAGCATGTGGACGGACGTCGAGGCCGAATATAAGGCCTGCTCTGCGGTGATGACTGACGAGGAGCCAGAAATCCAAGCGGACATCCATGACACATACGGCGAATGCTATGGGGTATTTGAGCAGTGCCTCAGTGACCTCAATGCCCAACTGGCCACATCCACAGTTCTTCCTCCTTCACAGCCAGTCCAACAGGGCGGCTGTCGATTGCCTCCCGTCAACATTGAGGCATTCTCAGGGGACTACGTCCGCTGGCCCACATTCCGGGATCTGTTCACTGCGGTCGTGATCAACAATCCTAGATTGTCTCCGGTAGAGAGGCTGTACTACCTCACCGAGAAGACCCGGGGCGATCCGAAGGCCATCGTAGAGAAGTCCCCCCTCACTAATGACGGTTTTCGAGTCCGCATGGTTGGCTCTCCGCAACCGATATGAAAATAATCGGCTTCTGGTTACCAACCAGATAAACATCCTCCTCTTCTTGCCCCGCGTAACTTCCGAGTGCAGTCGTGCCCTGAAGAAACTGCAAAGTACGATGCAAGGAGTCCTAAATGCACTAGCTGTCTCCAACGTCTGTACCGACAATTGGGATAGTCTCCTACTGACCATCTGCGCTTCCAAATTGCCAAAGTTGAGCCGGGCGTTATGGGAAGCGTCCGTAACGGAAAAAAAGGAGGTGGCGCCCTGGAAGGAAATCGACACCTTCCTGACTCGGCGATACCTAACGCTAGAGGCTATCGAGAGCGACCCTTCCACTTCCCAAGGCGCTCCGAATCCGGCACCCGCCAAAGGCAGTCAGAATCCACCATCCTCCCAAAGCCAGTCCAATCCGTTCCGTTCCCAAGGCAGTCCTGTTCCAAGGACAGCGCACTCGTTCCAAAGCCACGTGAATCCGAGCAAGAGCACGTGTGATCTCTGTTCCAAGGAGAATCACCCAATCCGACTATGTCCTCATTTCCTACAAATGACCGTTGATGTTCGCTCCAGCTGCATAAAGCAAAAGCAGCTCTGCTTAAATTGCTTCGCAAGAGGCCATCAGCTTCGCGACTGCTCAAGCTCCCACAATTGCAACACTTGTGGAGGACGACACCACACGCTTCTGCATCGTGGCAATCCACCATCCAGCGAGTCACATTCCACATCCGTACCCAATTCCACAGCTTGGCCAGACGTCAATCGACCAGTACCTTCCGCAGAAGATTCAAGCTCTTTCGAACCTCATCCTAACGTTCAGACGTATTTCGCCTCCGGCACAAGCTCTGTCCTTCTAGGCACGGCAATTATTAATATTTGCCACCTTGGGAAAAATTTCAGGGCCCGCGCTCTGATCGACTCGGGCTCCGAGGCAACGTTCATTACGATTCAATTGCCATTCCAACGTATTCAGACAGATCTCCAGCCTCAATCAGACAGTATCCGCTCATTCCGATAAGCTCTGTCAGTTGTCCATTCGCTCCCCAACGAGGCCGGGCTTACAGTTAAACGCAACGGCCTATGTTATTCCGGAATTGGCAAAGAATCTTCCGTTGCATCCTATCTCGCCAAGTTTATTGAAAGATTTGCCGAGTCTTCCATTGGCGGATCCTACATTCTTCGAGAGCTCACCAATCGATGTCCTGATTGGAGCCGATATCCTACCATCGGTCATGTCAAGCGGCTTACAGCCCTACATATGTGGCTCTCTTCTCGGCCAAGAAACCATTTTTGGTTGAGTGCTCACTGGTCCCGTGTCCAATACGGCGAGCCATCAAGTTGCATCCTTTTCATGTCAAATTTCCAGAGTAGCTTCCAATGTCCCAAATGTGCCCGTGATACGTTCCATGCTCACTTCTAATGCTTCTTCGACTTTTTCATTTCGCCCTAGCCTTCCACATACAGACATGGGTTCTCGATCCCGTTTCGACCGCACCGTGGAGAGCAGACGTTCCCGAGGTACTAAGTCCTACCAATGCCGACTCTGCTCTGAAATCCATCCTCTACGGAAATGCCGCCGCTTTCTCCGCCTGGATTCCGAAAGGAGGCTCCAAGCTGTCCTCCACTTCAGCTTCTGCACTAATTGCCTGGCTCACCGACACTCCGGCCAGGATTGCCGAAGCGGTGATCGGTGTAAGGTGTGTAACCGGAGCCACCACACGTTACTCCACTTTCCCGAGTCTCGGCACCCATCTGGCTCCTTTGCGGCACCGCCGCCTTTATCTTCAGCACTCTCGTCTTTCTGTGAGCCGCCCCGTTATAGGAGTCCCATAAGCAACCTCCGTGCTTCAAAATCGGAGCATAAAGGGTCTTTGCAATCCTGCAAGGGGGGGCAGAATGTTCAGAGTGAGGACGGCGCTGGCGGGGCAACAGCTCTCTGGGAATTCCATCCACACCACTGTTAGCATTCCAGCTACGCAAGCTGTTTCCCTCGCTCTCACGCTTATGAGCGTTTTTCCCCCCGGTGACGCGCTCTCGCGCGCATACTCACCACACTTACGCTCCCGCCCACGCTCACGCACCCGCTCCCGCTCCCGCAGCCGACAGCCGTCGGCAGCTGACTTCGAGAAAAGAATAATTCGCTTCTCCACCCCAAGCAAAACGGCCGGCTTTTGCACGCGATACATATACATATTTATACTACAATTAACCCTACGAAAAACTGTGAAGAACTTGGAACTTGGAATTCAACTGTGGGACTTTAAAACCCTTTTCTCCAAAAAACTAAATATAAACCTAATATAGTCTATGTCAAACTCCAAATCTATTAGCTTCCGACACAGCAGAGGTATGTTGACTGTGTCAAATGCCTTGCTTATATCCAAAACCGCTGCAACAACCTGAAAGCCTTTGGCTTTGAAATTGGCTACATTATTTATTACATCATTTATGCATTGTGCAGTGGAGTGGTTTTTTCTAAAGGCATAAAATCTATTGGGCAGTAGATTGTGCCTATTTATAAAAGATTCCATACGAATCTTTATCATACCCTCCAAGCTTTTAAATAAAACGCTTAGGAGGCAGATAGGTCTGTTGTTTGAGACTATGGAGGCGTCTACATTTTTTTTTTGGTACAGGAATAACCTTTATTATTCGCCAACTATTCGGAATAATTCCACTGAAGAAAATTTCGTTTAATAATGAGAGAAGGTTTTCTTGTTGGTCCAAGGGAAGAGAGAGTATCATTTTATAAGATATATTATCTATTCCTTTAGCTGAGTCGGGATTTCTGGATTTTAGAAAAAATAAAAGTTCATCTAAGCTAAAATTAGTTAGTTAGTGAATGATCCCATCGCTCTGGAATGGTAGTATGCTCACAAGAGTTAGTGTTGGGTATGTATGCAATTTGATTAAGAAAATTTTGATGTTCAACATCATTCCAAGTACTTTTTGTTGGCTTGATTTGTTTATATAACATTTCTTTTGGAGATGATGGATTTGAAATTGCATCCTAAAGTGTGTTCATGTTATCTTTTCTGATCTTATATATGTAATTGTTAAGAGTTTTGTTAGCTTTAATATATTCAAATGCGTCCGTAAAGAGTTTTGTAATATTTTTGTCTCTAAAGCCTAGTACTCAGATCGAAAAACTGTTTGCCAGCAAACAAATGTCATATATTCTTCTAGCTGCCAGTGGTGTGACCAGAGGTGTGCACTGCATTCCGAACGGTTACACTGCTCAGACCGCTGCTTGGTTTTGTTTAAAGTTAATAAAATTCACTTCTTCGGCTGGGGCCGCTCTTCCCCAGCCATATCCTGGGCTCCCCAATATTTTATTGGCAAGGTAATGTGTCTGACTATCAGCAGCAGCAGATGGCGACGCCACTCGTGCCGGACACAGTGAAGAAAAAATGTTTTGAAAACAATATATGTTTTATATTTATGAAAATTAATAAAAAAAATAATAAATTATAATATCCATATAATTGTCATTCATATAATACTGCATTAGCTAGATTCTATTTTTCTCAATTATTAAAATATTTTATTTGGTTTTTTGTTCTCTTATTGCAATGTCTGCTTCGTGTTTTCTGGCAAATTATATCAAATTGATATCTTTTTCAAGGTGGGTCGAAACATAAAAAAAAAGCATATACTTCGGATACTTTTCCAGTATATACCGACCTTTTTATTTTTTGATCTGAGTACTGCTTTCCGTACAGAGCCTAGAAAACAGTTTTTGCCGTAAAAAATTTCTTATCGGTTTCATACGAATATCAACCCTGATTCTGTTCGCTAGCTGTTTTTTTCGATCTGAGTACTAGGCTTTAGCATTTCTTAATCTAAAAAGTCTTTTACTCGTCTCGTCCCAGTATTTTTTATACCCGTACTCAAAAAAGAGTTAAGGGGTATATTAGATTTGTGGTAAAAGTGGATGTGTGTAACGCAGAGAAGGAAACGTTTCCGACCCCATAAAGTATATATATTCTTGATCAGCATCAATAGCCGAGTCTATATAGCCATGTCCGTCTGTCCGTCTGTCCGTCCGTCCGTCTTGATGAGTGCCTGGATCTCAGAGACTATAAGAGCTAGAGAAACCAAATTTGGTTTCCAGACTCATGTGATATCACACTGCTACAAGTGTATTTCAAAATTTCGCCCCGCCCCCTTCCGCCCACACAAAGGACGAAAATCTGTGGCAGGCACAATTTTAAAGATACGATAAAACTAAAAACGCAGTATCGTAGATAATGCCCAAATCTACCTAAATCAGATCGGATCATAATTATAGCCAGACTGAAGAAATTAATTTTCAGTTGCTTCCCATGCCTCCTCCTGCCAACGACACCGCAACTCATTTTCCTTCTCGCTCGCACACTCTGCCGCGTTCAGTGCGCGAGCAATCCCTAGCGGAGGAGATGTAGAATCTAAATGGTACATGTAGAATAAACATGTTAGATGTAGAATATACATAGTATATATAGATGCAGATAACAGATAACAGCAAAAAATGTAAAATGTAAATTTTTTTTTTAATTCTAAAATTCTAAATAATTATATGGTCAAAAATGTATATGCTGACTGAGTACGGGTATAAGTAGAGTCGCGTCCCCAGAAGCGACTCACACGTTCCTTCTCGTTAGGAATATAATTTTAGTTTACAGATAATTTTATGGTATTATTTGAGATTATTTGGTTGAATTATTTAGGTTTTCTAATGTGCTCATTTTTATCTTAGAGACATCCTCGATTACTCTATTGTGTAAAATTGTATTCCTAGGTTTGATAGAGTAGTTGGAAATAACAATAACTATAGGGAAATGGTTGCTGTTTGAAATTTTAGAGTTTTGAACGGACCAGTTTATGTTATTATTAGATTTATTTACCAGTGTAATGTCTAATGCTGAAGAATAATTTGGATAGGGTGAAAAAGTTGGAGAGCCATTATTTATGCAAAAAAAACCTGAATTCAATAAAGCTCTCTCCAAATAATTACCTCTAGCATTCTGTATGATGTTTCCCCATATGGACGATTTGGCATTAAGGTTGCCCCCTATAAAAGTCAGGGCATTTAACGAAGCTGCTTTAGTAAAGAAATTCTTATATCCTGATTCAAAAGTTTGAAGGTTGATGTTTGGGGCACAATACACACTAAAAATATTTATGTTTTGGGAGAGACTTTCTGTACTTAGACCTATGACTTCAAGACTTGTATTGCATTTCAAAATTTTAAATTGTATATTTTTCTTTATATAAATTTCAACACCTCCGTAACCATCCTCCCGCTCCTTACAGATAAAGTTGAAATTTAATAAACTACACATGGCATTATTTTTGATCCAAATTTCAGATATTATGGCAATATCAATGTTATGGTTAATCAAGAAAATTTCTAGTAGATGCTTATTATTATTTGCAGTAAGACTTTGAATGTTTTATTGTAGTATTTTCATTTGAGATAGTTAGAATCAATGTAAATAAAAAAAGAACTAAAAAAAATAATTGATATATAAATGGAAAAAACAAAAAATTAATCAAATTAAGAGTCTTGAAATTAATAAATATTAGTTATAGTTTTTACAGTTTGTTTGCAAAATTGTTGTATTTAGTTCCTCTAGGAATTTTCTAGTATCTATATTCATATTATTGTTGTTTGTATCTGTAAGAAAATGGGAGATGTCTAGAGAAAGCGCCGTCTCATGTTGTATCATATTTCTGGATGTTGAGGGAGTGAATCGTTCAATTGGAACATATTCATGCTCTCTTAAAACATTCTGCCAAGCTTTTATTTTGTTTTGTGCATTTAGACTTTCCGTATTTTTATTTTTTTTGTTTTTAACAATTTTGTTAAAGGGTTTAAAAGAATGTAAAGTCTCTGCTGTGGAAGAGATGTTGTTTTGTAACAGTATATTTTCATTTGTCGATTTTTGCCATTTTTCTTTTCTTTCTTTTTGTGGAAAAGAATCGTGATCAAAAATATCAACTGATTCCGTCTTGCCAAACATTTTTGTATAGCATACGCTCGCTTTCTAGCAGGAAAAGAAACAGATGTAACTACATGATTTTTGCAATTTGCACAGATCACATCAGTACAGATAGCTTCTAATGAATGCGAACGTGAACATTTTTAAACTTTTTTGCTCTGCAATGTTGAGCAAAATGTCCAAATCTATAGCATCTATAACATTGACTAAAGGGAACATAATGTATCACTGGTACTTTTGTATAAAGAAATGCAAATTCTGAAGGAATTTTTTCACCTTTAAACAAGAGTTTAGCTCTTGAAGTTGGAACAAATAAATCTTTGTTATTCTTATCTATTGTTTTAATTCTAATCAATTTCTCAATAGGAACCGGAGAGTCGATGTATTCAGCTAATAATTCGTCAGAAATGGATGTTGGTATATTAAAAATCAGACCCGTTTTATAAACGAAATGATTACAAATTCTAGGTTTATAACCATGATTCTTTAAATTAATCATCACAAACTTATTGGCACTCATTGAGTACACTATGTAGGGTCCCTTGTGTTTGTCATCGTAAAATATATTCAAATTTTTTTCTTGAGCTACGTTTGTTTTCTTTTCCATACTCGTTTTTGTTCCAGAAATTTCTGACATTTCTGTCGCCATATTTTTTTCTTCACACCTAATCCTAAAATCCTGGAAATTATTTTTTCCAGATTCCTGTTTTAATCCAATCGTATCGGCCTCAGTAACCTCCATTTCTTCATATTCGCTACTGAACTTACTGTGATTATTAGATTTTCTTTTAGAAGTTAATCTTGCTTTTTTCGCTTTAGCATATTTTGAATCCGAGGCCAGGGAGGCCATCTTGTGTTTTGGTTTGTAACTAATGTTATATATGTTGGTTTTTATCACTTTAACAAAAAATATTTGCCAAAAATAAATTTATTCTATATTCAGAACCAGAAAAAATATTTGATTTGTTTTTTTTTTGACGTTTAATTATTATTTTTTTTTTTTTGTCACCAGACTGTTCACCTTGAAGGTTTGATTCCGACTGTACTGCGCTTTTAGTTTAAGCGCATCTTTAAAATTGTGGCTGCCACAGGTTTTCGTCCTTTGTGGGGGCGGAAGGGTGCGGGGCGAAATTTTGAAATACACTTGGAGCAGTGTGATATCACATGAGTTTGCCCTAGCTCTTATAGTCTCTGAGATCTAGGCGCTCATCGAGACAGACAGACAGACGGACGGACAGACAGACATGGCTCTATCGACTCGGCTATTGATGCTGATCAGGAATATATATACTTTATGGGGTCGGAAACGTTTCCTTCTCTGCGTTACACACATCCACTTTTACCACAAATCTAATATACCCCTTAACTCTTCTTTGAGTACGGGTATAAAAAGTTAAGCAAGGCTTCATTGCTTTATATAGATGTGTATGTGTGTGTATTCAGCACATCACATATGTTCAGAGTGGGATGGCGCCGACGGGGCAACCGCTCTGTGGGCATTCCAACCACTTTTCTTTGTTAGCACAGCTACGCAAGCGGTTGACCTCGCTCTCGCGCTTATGAGCATTTTTCCCCCCGGCGACGAGCTCTCGCGCGTACAATTCACCTCGCTCACGCTTACGCTCCCGCTCTCGCTGCCGACAGCCACCGGCAGTTTCTGAGTGCAACCCTCGAATCACTTTGCTTTACACCCACAAGCAAACGGCCGGCTTTGCACGTATTGAATAAACCCTACTTTGAAGAACGTGGACTTGCACTGTCTTTTTCTTGGGAACTGACCGGTGGAACCCCTGAGACGCCTCGACGCTTATTCAACATAAATAGCTGAATGGTTGTATGTATATGTCTCTGGTGCATATGTTTTTGTCATACGCAGAAGAACAAATAATTTCATCATCCATTTACACACATGTACTCATACATGCGTCACAAAGGAGTAGCCAGATCGACTGCATTTTTCAACACACCTCAAAAACATAACACAAACATAAACCACTAATCTTAAGATTAACATTTCAAATAAAATACATTAAAAAAACTAATGTGACAAGTCTGGCTCTGGAAGATTTACAATAGTGGTCCTGCATTCGTTGCTGGGATTGAGGAAAAGCCCAGTCAACCAGACCAACTTCAAAATTAAAACTAATTATTCATAATGAGATATTCTTTAAACAAATAATAAAAATATATATTAAGCTGCTCCATCGGAATTATT
Organism: Drosophila obscura; assembly: GCF_018151105.1. Lineage (NCBI taxonomy): Eukaryota > Metazoa > Arthropoda > Insecta > Diptera > Drosophilidae > Drosophila > Drosophila obscura. The sequence goes on along the minus strand of NW_024542848.1, from coordinate 1,373,493 downwards.
CGGTCTATCCAATTTGATCTCGAAGATCTTTAAAGTGTGGAGCTGGTAGTACCTTGGTCAGCATATCTGCGAGTTGTTCTTCTGTGGAGGTATATTCAATTTTGATTAGTTTTTTTTCCACTTGTTCTCTTGAAAAATGATATTTAATATCTATGTGCTTAGTTCTTTTGTGGCAAGAGGGATTATTTGCTATACTAATACACCCCTGATTATTCTAATATTTCTTAATAGGTGAGTTTAGTTTGATTTTAATACTTTCTAATAATGATTTAAGCCATAATGCTTTTCTAACACCTTCATATAATGCCATATACTCAGCTTCTGTTGATGGAGCTGCAACAGAGTTCTGTTTCCGAGTACACCAGCAAATAAAGTTAGATTCATACATATTAAAAAAATATCCTGTAGTACTTCTTCTATCTATAATATTTCCGGACCAGTCAGAATCAACATAACCACTAAAAACGACATCGTGTTTTGAAACTTTTGAAAATGTTGATTTTAAACTCTTATAAAGCATTGCCATAATTCACTGTTATTATATTAAGTATATTTGTCTGTACGTTGATATGCAATGACTGCACCATCAAGTGGCCCATGCGATACCAAGCCGAAGTCTGTTACGCGCGGAACCCAGGCAGAAATGTAGCCCCTCCTCCCGCCCAACCGACCGAGGGGCGCAGCCGCATGACGCGCGACGAGTGTTACCGAACCGATCACGAGCATACAGGAAAGATAGGTGTTAGACTAAAATTCGAGGAAAATGAGAGCTAAACACAACTCAAAGAGCTAAACATGCAAAGATAGCTAAGAAATAGTACTAATTACGGGAAAGGTATGTTAGTATTAGTGATTTAAGATGAGGAATGGAATAGTGGATATTATATGGTAGAGGGAATTGAAGTCCGAGCATAGGACCCTAAATGGTTCGTCCAAGGAATAATTCGATCTACAAAGCGGAAGGAACAAAGGAATAAAGTTCTTAGTAGATCTAACAGGAATCGTAAAGTTCATGCGGCTCTACGTCACCCTTGATCACCTTGTGCACAAAAATCACACTAAGCATTTTTCTACGATTAACTAAGGTTGGAAGGTTTATTAGAAGCAATTTACGAAGGTAAGATGGCAGTCTCACACCTGCATCCCAGTTGAGGCCACGCAGAGCAAAAAGTAAAAAGTTTTTCTGGACTGGTTCTATACGGTCCTGGTGTACTTTGTACTGGGGGCACCATACACAAGAGCCGTACTCTAAAATCGGACGAACAAGCGAGATGTAGAGAGTCTTCGTTATATAGGGGTCGTCAAATTCCTTTGACCACCTCTTTATAAACCCAAGCACACCCATGGCCTTATTTACCATGGTAGAAATGTGTTCAGAAAACTTTAACTTTGGGTCTTATTTAACACCAAGATCATCAACCAAGGTAATCCTCTCAAGAGAACCAACGCAGTGGCTATAAGGAGCCAAAAGGGGGCTGGAGCGATGAAATGTCATTACTTTGCATTTCGAGGCATTTAGGTGTAACATATTTACACAAGACTATGACTGAAAGTTATTGAGATCGGATTACAAGCGAGAATGAAATGAAATTTACATATACTGGAGTACTCGAGAATTTGTTGATACTGAAGGCAGTTGATTAATAAAGAGTGTGAGAAGTAGGGGGCCTAAATAGCTGCCCTGTGGTACTCCATAAGTAACCTTAACAGGTGAATAGAAGAAGTTTTTGAAGAGGACTCTTTGGGACCTAGAACGAAGGTAGCTAGAAATCCATCTAAAAAAATTAGGCGGAAACCCTAAAAGGTCAAGTTTTTGTGCTACAAGGGAATGGTTTACAGAACCGAATGCTTTACTGAAATCAGTGTAAATAACATCCGTCTGCAAGTTACCTTGAAAGCCTTTAATGATAAAAGGGGTAAGCTCTAATACATTTTTGGTTGTTGATCGTCGCTTTATAAATTCGTGCTAAGATGTAGAGAGATGTTGCAGAGATGTTGCAAGTGCGTAGTTTAAATTGTTCAAACATTGTAGGAATGGCGGATAACTTAGATATACCTCTATAATTATAAGTCGAAGATCATGAAGCAGTGAGCTTTCATTTAACAAGGGGCTGAAAACGCCATTCGGCATTTGTAAACTGTATGGATACGGCTGACCAGAGTAGCTTTCATGAGAATAGGTTGTTTGGAAAAATTTGGCAAAAAGATCGGCAATTGCCTGATCATTTTTTGCTGCCATATTAAGAAATGATAGCGAGGATGAATGTGCGGGCGTTCTACGCTTACTATTACTATTCCGATTACTATTAAGCTGTAAAACTGTTTAGGGTCCTGTTAAAATCGTATCCTGCATCGAGATAGGTAGTTTTTATAGCATTGAGCGTTAAGAACGGAGAAATTTGACCGAGCTATTGCATAGCAAGAAAGAGAAGAGGGAGAACCAACTTCTCGAAATTTTTTATAAAGTCTTGATTTTAAGTTTTTTAGACTGGATAACTCTTTGGTCAAAGCACGACAAAGCACAGATCAAGCAATCGACCCAAGGAATTTTGCACATGGTTGACTTGAGACAGGGATTGGTCTAGCAAGCCGTCGATAATGTCATGTCGTGATATGGGCACATGGTTATTAGACTCGTTTACCGAAGACCAAACAGTACCTGGTAGGGTTGGGAAAACATCGATAGTGGCCACCATCGATGTTTTCCACAATCGATGGTGGAAAAGCTCGATAGTATCGGAAAATTTTAAACCTCATTAAACAAAGCCAAAATTTGTGAAAACAAATAATAATACGTGTATTTCATACGGTCTTATGTATAAGGTAAAATAAAGAGATCCATTTCAAAAAGTTAAATAACTTAAAAATATTTTATATATCAATATTTTTGTTTAAAAACAGCAGTTTGTCCACATTGGATGTTTTTAGTATAGTCCTTTTTTCGGAAACTATATCCGCCGCTTTGCTGAACATTGGTTCAGACTCTGTGGAAGTTGCGGGAATAAACAGACAGTGCCTCGCTATTTGTTGAAGGCCAACGGTTTCATCTATACAATTCTGCAATAATAAATGGTTTCAAAATTACTAATTTTAATCTTTTTAATTGTTGAATTTAATTGTATTTACCTTCCAAAATTCAAGAGGGTCCTGATTTAGATGGCTCTGCTCCATGTAGGTTTTAAGAGATTTGATAGAATCTACCCTTTTCGAACCAGCTTTGGCAGCGTGTTTGGCTTTTAAAAAACTGAAAAGTAGATCGTTAATGGACGTTTCACATTCTTCTGGAGCCTCTGGTGAAATTGGCAGTTTTCCGGGAGATTGACTTTTCAAAGAAGCAAGCTCATTTTCAATTAAAATGTCTGCATTTTGTGCTATATTATTAGACCGGAATCCATCTTTTTTAAACCGTGGGTCTAAAATCGTTGCTATTTTGGTCACTGATCGGTTTTCATAGTGGGAATGTCTTGAATTTATTTTTTCCAATAGAAAACTGCATACTTATTTACCTTCTTTAGTTTTTAGTGCTTTTGTTGATTCGAGTAATTCTGTATTTAGCCCGCATATGATTGGAATTATCAGGTATATTGTTACCTCTTGTGCAAAACATTTTGTGGTGGCACTATCAAAATATCCCAGTAGCACTAGCAGATCTTCCAAAATAGAAAATTCATCCGCCGTAAGCATTTTTGGAGCCATTTCACCAACTTCACTCAGTGAAGCATTCTGCCGGTCGATACTATCGATGGTGAACCGAAACAATCGATGGTTGGCTAATTTTTCAACCATCGATAGTATCGATAGCGCTATCGATTTTTTTCCCAACCCTAGTACCTGGCAAATTGAAATCACCAAGAACTATCATATGGTCTTTATCTGATAGCGAGGAAGAAACAGTTTGTAAAGCGGACAGGTGATGCCCGTATATTAAGATATCCGAGGAAGGTGGAATATACGAGCAAGTAATGAAAATGGAAAAGCCAGGACGAATCAGTTTTACGTACAGGAATTCCAGGTCTTGTTGAACCTGGACCATGAAATGTTCCGACGTGAAGTTTGAGTCCACTGCAATGAGGACTCCACCTCCACGTCGAGACGAACGGTCATTTCTAAAAACTGTGTACCGACCTGCCAAAACTTCGGAACTAAGGATGTCCGGCTTTAACCAGGTCTCGGTAAACACAATAAAACGGGACGAGAATGCGAGACTCGCAAGAAAAAGAGTGCTGAGCTTACTACGCAAGCCTCTAGCATTCTGGTAGGTAACTACAAGAGATGAAGTTAGTTTTTTGGATGGGTAGAAGTTGAGGTGGAAGATGAGGGTAAAGATGGAGCACTGGTCTGACTACTAGGAAGAGTTATGGGGGGCCTATTCTTTTTCTTAGCCCTAAACTCTTTAACCACCAAATGCTCCGGCTAAAACTTGGCGGAACAAATGGTTTCAAATTGAGTTGGGGAGACGCTTATCTTGAAGGGAGATATCTCCCTGGCGTAAGAAAAGTTAAATTTTTCCACCTTTAAGCCAACGGCTTTTATTTTATGTTTATGTTTATTTTGATTTTTCCTAGTGCTACAAGTAAAACTTATTTTTAATGCACTAGTCACAGAAGAGTTATAGTTACAATTACAATATTTACTCTTATTTCTAAACAATATTTGACATACATCAAGATTAATTTATTTCATCTATTTTGTATTTAATATCCAATATAATATTTAATATACTTTAATTTAAACTCAATTTTTCATTTTTTCATTTTTATTCTTATTTTAGGTTTTTATATATATATAGTAACATATCCATAATGCCCTACACCTACATACGCATTAAGTATACGTTAAGCACTTGACATATTCATAACCACACCCACAACCATACACGTTATGTATATGACCAGCACTCACCCCACACCCATGTATTCGCATCTATATGAAATAAGATAAACATATAAGAAGATACCCCAACAGCTGAATCAACAGGAAGTCCCATGCAACCCAAAACTCGGGAATGCAATAGAACGTCGCTGACCAATACGTTATCAGCTCGTTCCCACACTCCACACTATGACTAATTCCGAATCAGTCCCACACTCCAATAGAAGGGAGAACTAACGTAAACAAGTGAGTTCTCAAGATGAAAGCTGACACCAATCACCAGCTGCGGCTACCCGTTTCATCTAAGCCGACGCATCTCCCAAGCCTCCCACACATAGACCAACGCATAGCTTATCAGCCGCTCTCACCAAAGCAACGCCTCTCACAACCGAAGCTTCGCCTCTCTCAGCCGAAGCCATCATCACTCAATCACGAAGACGAAATATCAGCCGAAGCCGAAAGCTTAAGGAGATAAGCTTTAAGCTTCCCAACAGAGGTCTCGAGATCAATAACTCGAGAACAAGAAGACAGTTCCGTTTGAGACTTTCTAACATTGAGTTGGGGAATTCATTATCATATCCTATGTTCTATTTTATAAGTTCGGTTAAATAAAATATCTTTTTAAAAACCTACTTGTGAACTCGGGAATTCTTATTGGCGCAGCCGGTAGGATTTACAAACACTAACGTTATTGTTCCGGTACTAATCTATTAGAAGCAATCTATACGACTAGATTGCTGGTGATTAGCGAAGCAAGTTAGACAAAGTGAATCCGCCAAAGAACCTAGGTGCAACGCAGCACTAGGCCAAACACAAACGTTAAACAAAACAATAATTGTGTAACCCAAAATCGCAACGATTATATAAATCACCAACAGCAACGATTTAAATAAATCAACAAGCAAATAATCCATTGAGTGAAACACGTGAAGTGAACTACAAATCAAGATGGCATTACCACCTGCAATCCTTAGTGAAATTCACCTAAATCAAGCACTACTGTCAATTCGACAAGTGCCAGCCTATGACGGATCAGCTGGAAAGCTGAGCTCCTTCATTAAACGCGTTGAGTACATACATGAACTGTACCCGACGCAAGACGCCAGACAGTCACGAATACTGTTTGGAGCAGTTGAAGTGCAGCTGATCGAAGAAGCACAACGACTCTCACAATTGGTGCAACCTAACACCTGGACGGAACTGAAGAATGCTCTGATAGACGAATTCAAGGACCACACACCCTACGAAGAACTTCTGCGACAAATCTATTTCACCAAATTCAACGGGAGCCTTCGTAAGTTTGTAGAAGATCTAGAAACTAAAGTCCTTGTAGTCACCAATAAGCTAGCATTAGAAAATAGTGCAGCCAACACCCTGATCTATCACAACGCATTAAATAACACAATTAAAGATGTAATATCGCGTAAACTCCCCTAGAACATTTATGACCTTAGTCCGAAAAGACATAACAACACTGTCTAAACTTAAGAAAGCCGCTCAAGAAGAAGGCTTATACGAAGCTAAGATAGAAAATAAGAATACCAATAAAGATCAGCATAAACCACAGCAGTCCGCTCAGAAGAATAATGGGAATTATTACCCAAACTTTAGTAATAATACACAACAGGCTCAGAATCCATTTGGTTCAGGTACATCTAGAAACAATAATAACAATCCTGGATTGCAACAGGAGTTTCGTAACTCCTTGAATAAAGGCCAAGCACAGAATCCAGCTAATTATCAAATGAATCAGAACCAAGCTAGTGGCAGCAGACCCAATCAACCTACCAAAAGGATTAGGGAAAGTCAAAGCGACCAGATGAAAATGGATGTAAATTTTCATCAAACAGCCTCGGAAGAAACCGAGGGGGATCCTATATAAACATAAAATTAAATAACAAAACACTCAGAGGTATCGTGGATTCGGGATCATCAATAAACATCATAAAAGAAAACATTCTGAATGCCCCCATAAATATAGAAAACCTCAAGGTCCATACCATCAACGGACCAGTTAAGTTAACCAAAAGTATAGTTAGGCCCCCCAACAAAATCTGTCCCAGTGAGCAGAAGTTCTACCTGTATAACTTCTCGGACAACTACGATATCCTTCTAGGAAGAGAATATCTGATGGCTAGCAAAGCCATAATTAATTACAGTGACAATACTGTAAGGTTAGGAGAAAGAATATTCCCAATCATTATTAGTGGAGAAGCAATTGAAGAGGTTAAGACCGCACATAAGTGCCAAGATACATCTTCGGAAGAAGATATTATCGCACAGAAGTGCCTTAACTCATCCTCAGACGGGGATCAATACTTCACGTCCGCTATCGATAATGAACTAAGGGAATGTCACGAGCTAAGGCTTGAGCATCTGAACGATGAAGAGAAAGAAAAGTTGAAGAAGGTGTTGTATGAATTCAGCGATGTGCAGTACAGAGATGGTGACAATTTGACCTTCACAAGTACTGTCAAACATCCGATTCAAACACAACACGAAGATCCGGTATACCGAAAGCCATACAAGTATGCCCAAATACATGACGAAGAAGTCAATAAGCAAATCAAAGAAATGATTGAGCAAGGAATAATTCGTAAATCGAAATCGCCTTACTGCTCCCCCATTTCAATGATTCCGAAGAAGATAGACGCTTCCGGAAAACAGAAGTACAGGTTAGTTGTAGACTATAGAGGTCTCAACGAGATAACCATAAAGGATAAGTTTCCAACTCCCAGAATGGATGAAATCCTAGATAAATTAGGAAAATGCCAATACTTCACCACAATCGATTTGGCAAAAGGTTTCCATCAAATCCCAATGGAACCTAACTCGATCGCGAAAACCGCTTTCTCTACCAAACATGGCCATTACGAGTATACTCGAATGCCATTCGGGCTAACCAACGCCCCTGCCACATTCCAAAGATGCATGAACGATCTTTTGGAGACTTAATTTTCACCGACTGTTTGGTGTACTTAGACGACATAATAATTTTCTCCACTTCATTGGACGAACACCTTCTGTCTCTAAGAAAAGTCTTTGGCAAGCTGAGAGACGCAAATCTCAAGCTACAAATGGATAAGTGCGAGTTTCTGAAGAAAGAAACTGAGTTCCTAGGTCATATAGTGACACCCGAAGGAATAGTGCCAAATCCTAACAAGATCATAGCTATCACAGGGTTTCCCATCCCCGAAACCACGAAACAAATCAAGTCATTCTTAGGATTATGCGGATTTTACAGGAAGTTCATCCCTAATTTCGCCAACATAGCCAAGCCTATGACGCTCAAATTAAAGAAACGAGCAACAATAGATCCTAAAGAAGAGAAATATGTCGAGGCATTTGAGAGACTAAAAGTACTCATCACCTCAGACCCAATTCTCGTGTATCCAGACTTTAACAAAATGTTTTCTGTTACTACAGACGCTAGTAACATGGCCATCGGTGCAGTCTTATCACAAGACCATAAACCGATCTGCTACGCCAGCCGAACGCTGAATGAACATGAGATCAATTATTCCGCTATCGAGAAAGAACTGTTAGCAATTGTTTGGGCCACTAAGTATTTCCGATCATACTTGTTCGGAAGAACATTCGAAATACTTAGCGACCACAAGCCCTTAGTATGGTTAAACAACCTCAAGGAACCAAACATGAAACTACAAAGGTGGAAGATCAAATTAAACGAATTCGACTTCAAAATCAAATATCTACCTGGCAAAGAAAACCATGTAGCCGACGCCCTCTCCCGAGTTAAAGTTAATGAAAATCTACTCGGAGAAGTCTCTGACAGTGCAGGCGCCACAATACACAGTGCGCAAGAAGACAATCTCAATCATATCCCCATTACAGAAAGACCAATCAACTATTTCAATCGTCAGATTGAGTTGATCAAGGGAGATGAAGATAAAGTAACTACACAACACTATTTCCATAAATTGATTATCAAAATCACATACAAGGAAATGACCAACACCTTGGCTAAAGAACTCATTAAGGAATATCTATGTACCAAAAAGAGTGCATTATATTTCCATAACGAGACTGATTTCCCAATTTTCCAACAAGCGTATTTAGAAATTATCAGTCCAAACAATTTCACAAAAGTTATGAAATCAAGTTCAAAACTCATAGACATACCCAACTACGCAGAATTCAAAGAATTGATAATGAAAAACCACAAAGAATTACTTCATCCGGGAATAGAGAAAACCATCAATTGGTTTAAAGGAAAACACTACTACCCTGACCACCAAAAATTGATACAAAACATAATAAACGAATGCACAACGTGTAATATTGCCAAGACCGAGCATAGAAACACCAAGTTGTCATTTGAAGTAACACCGGAAGTCTTAAACATCCGAGAGCGTTACGTAATGGACTTCTATCTGATAGGTAACCAACAGTTCCTATCATGTATCGATATATACTCAAAATTCGCTACACTAATAGAAGTGAACAGTCGTGACTGGTTAGAAACCAAAAGGGCGATACTAAAAGTCTTTAATGAAATGGGAAAACCCCAAGAAATTAAAGCCGACAAAGATTCAGCCTTTATGTGCGCAGCATTGCAAGCATGGCTTATCTCGGAAGATGTCAAGATCCTAATCACATCCAGTAAAAATGGAATATCAGACGTTGAAAGATTCCATAAAACAGTGAACGAAAAATTGAGGATCATATCCAGTGAGAATGACCTCGAAAACAAATACACCAAATTTGAACTAATAATATACACATATAATCACAAGACCCGACATAATACTACCAACAGAACACCAGCAGATATATTCATATATGCAGGAAGTCCAGAGTACGACACTCAACTGAACAAGGTGAATCAGATCACCCAGTTGAACCAAAGTCGTAACGACTTTGAAGTAGACACTAGGTTTAGAAAATCACCTCTAGTGAAGTCCAAAATAACTAACCCTTTCAAAAAGACGGGTGAAATAACCAAAATAGATGAAAAACATTACGAAGAAAAGAATAGGGGAAGAAAGATAACACATTACAAAAACAAATATAAAAAGAAAAAGAAAATTAATATTAGCAAATACGATAATTCCAGGCCGCCCATCGAATCAGAAGTTAACGATCAACGGCAACATAATTAAAATCATCGTCATCATGACATTAATGGTCCTTACAACGGTAGGACAAAATATTGAAATAAATCCGATCGAGTCCAGAAACGGATACCTCATATTTAAAACGGGATCAATCGACCTCCCGATTAACTATGAATACCATTACTTAACAGTTAATGTAACAAAAACTGAAGAAACCTATCAAAACCTTCTAGTAATGGCTAATAAATTTGAAAACGTAATCCAAGTAAAATACCTAGTAGATAAATTAAATAGGGAAATAAATGGCTTAAAAATTGCGAAACGCAACAAGAGAGGCCTAATAAATATTGTAGGTACCGCCTATAAATACTTATTTGGCACACTAGATCAAGAAGACAAGAAAGAATTAGAACAGAGAATAGAAAATCTAGCCACACATAGCATCCAAACAAACGAACTAAATTTAGTTATAGAAGTAGTAAACCATGGAATGGAGATAATAAACCAATTAAACGAAGAAAACAACAAAAATCAACAATTAGAAATTTTAATCTTCAACCTACAACATTTCACTGAATACATAGAGGATATAGAAATGGGAATGCAACTAACTAGACTTGGTATTTTTAACCCAAAACTACTAAAACAAGATTACCTGAAACATATAAATTCTGAGAAATTGCTAAATATTAAAACTTCTACATGGCTAAAAGTTGATACAAACGAAATTTATATAATTTCCAATATTCCGAGCGAAATCGCTAATATCCCAATATATAAAATTGTGCCTTATCCAGATAACCAAAATAATATTTTAACAGAACTAATATTCGATAAATATTATATTTACGAAGACAAAATATATAACAAAGAAACTAAGCAAATAATAGAAGACAATTGTATAAAAGGGATTTTAAAGCAAAAACCCACTAAATGTCCATACACAAGAACTTTTAAGAATTTCCAAATTAATTACGTTGAACCAAATATATTGTTAACATGGAACCTTCCAAAATCCAAATTAAACCAAAACTGTTTAGACAAGGAAATAACAATCGAAAGTAATAATATAATTAAGATTTACAATTGTTCAACTCAATTAAACGAATTTACAATAACTAATTCAATGCTAGATTTTACACAAAACGTCTATGTGAGTAATAACAAACAAAAGAAATAATTATACAACAAACAAAATATAACAATATATTGCAGATAGTTATAATAATTATGTTCATTTTATCAATAATAAGCATAACTGGGTATCTAATTGTCAAATTTAAGAAAATACCTAAAAATATAACTATTCAATATGTAAAACCTAATGAAGCAGACGAAAAAGAAGAAGAAGAAAATAGTACCCCAATAGTTATAGAGGAAATCCCCTCCCTATACCCTAAAGTGAAAACCTGAGGACAGGCTTATAAGAAATGCCGGGGGAGTAACATATCCATAATGCCCTACACCTACATACGCATTAAGTATACGTTAAGCACTTGACATATTCATAACCACACCCACAACCATACACGTTATGTATATGACCAGCACTCACCCCACACCCATGTATTCGCATCTATATGAAATAAGATAAACATATAAGAAGATACCCCAACAGCTGAACAAACAACGCATGATTCGTCCATACCGAAATCAACAGGAAGTCCCATGCAACCCAAAACTCGGGAATGCAATAGAACGTCGCTGACCAATACGTTATCAGCTCGTTCCCACACTCCACACTATGACTAATTCCGAATCAGTCCCACACTCCAATAGAAGGGAGAACTCTTGTAAACAAGTGAGTTCTCAAGATGAAAGCTGACACCAATCACCAGCTGCGGCTACCTGTTTCATCCAAGCCGACGCATCTACCAAGCCTCCCACACATAGACCAACGCATCGCTTATCAGCCGCTCTCACCAAAAGCAACGCCTCTCACAACCGAAGCTTCGCCTCTCTCAGCCGAAGCCATCATCACTCAATCACGAAGACGAAATATCAGCCGAAGCCGAAAGCTTAAGGAGATAAGCTTTAAGCTTCCCAACAGAGGTCTCGAGATCAATAACTCGAGAACAAGAAGACAGTTCCGTTTGAGACTTTCTAACATTGAGTTGGGGAATTCATTATCATATCCTATGTTCTATTTTATAAGTTCGGTTAAATAAAATATCTTTTTAAAAACCTACTTGTGAACTCGGGAATTCTTATTATATATATTTTTTTTTTTTTTAGTTTTATGTGTTATGATTGTAGGTGTGTTTTTAAACTTTTCCTAAATTGCGTTGGGTTGCTCAATGACTTTACATGATGGGGAAGCTGGTTCCATATGCGAATTGCATTTATAAAATATTGCCGTTCTGAATTCAATGTTTTGTATCGAATGCTCTTTATGTTGTTGGTTCGCGCAGAGTTAGCGAAATTAAGTTTCTGGTAAAGGTATGCTGGTTCTTTAGTGAAAACTATTTGATGTAAGAAAATTAGTGTTTTATAGTCCATCCATTTCAAAAAGTCAAGTTCAAATATCGTAGAAGCTATGTCTGATATTCTGTCTCTCCTCGTCAAATCGTAAATGTATCTTGCTATATCATTATATGCTACGGTCAGCTTGTGTCTACTCCTAGAGTCGCAATTTCCAAATACCTCAACGCCATGCAAGAGAGCAGGAATGAGGTATGCTTTTGCAAGCATCATGCGGGTTTGGGTTGGCAGAAAGCGTTGCGTAAATTTAAGTGATCTTAGTATTCCATAAGTTCTTCCTGACGCTCTATTAACTTGGTCGACCCATGTTAATGATCTATTAATCACAAACCCTAAGTTGCTTGCCCTTTCGCAGTATTCAATCGGTGTGTTACCAATTTGAAGCCGTCTTATTGCATTCATATCCACTTTCGTTTTGTTTTTATAAATAACAAGACATTTAGACTTCATAGGATTGAGGGAAAGCCCAATAGCATAAGCCCAGTTGCTAATTTTGTCGAGTTCCCTATTACACGCATTTATACAATCATTTAGTTCACATAGAGGTCGACTAACATAAATTTGGACATCATCTGCATACATATGACAACTAGACTCAGACAAAACAGATGGCAGATCGTTAACATATATAACGAATAACAATGGTCCAAGAACTGATCCTTGGGGTACACCACGTTTAGCAAATAAAGACGCTGACTTAGCAGTTGTTGTGACAACTGTTTGACATCTATTGCACAGGTATGAGGTCATTAGTTTTACAGCCGTTGGAGAGAAGTTGCACTCATTGTGTAGTTTTTCGACCAGAATTGCATGATCAACGGTGTCAAAGGCCTTGCTAAAGTCAAGTAGTGTCAGGACTGTTATTTTGCCCTCATCCATTTGTTCTCGTATATCCTCTACTATTTTTATAATGGCTGTTGTACAGCTTCTATTTCTCCTAAATCCAGACTGATTATCATTTATTATTTTGTGCTCTGTCAGATAGTCACTGATCTGTTTTGCCATTAAGCTTTCAAAGGCTTTCGATAGCATTGGGAGAATTGAAATAGGTCTATAATCTTTTGAATTTGATTTTGGGATGGGTATGATTTTAGCTTCTTTCCATTTTTCAGGGAACGTTGACGTCATTAGAGCAGTATTGAATATATGGGTAATTGGCATTATAATATATGGGAGTATAAGTTTGAGAAATTTGGGGTTCATATTATCTAGACCAGTTGCGGTGGACTTTATTTTCAAAATACAGTCAAGGGCATCTCTCGGACTCACGCTGATAAAGTTAAAGTCTGGAAATGTATGACTGGCAGGTACGGAGCTCAGTCTTGTATTGTTTCTAGTGACAGGCACTGGAGGTTGCGAAAATTTTATATTTAGTTCTTCAACATTAATATTTGCTTGGGCCACAGATTGTTGTTTCCCTATCCCTATACTTTTTATTGCTTGCCATTTTTGTTTAGAAGTGATTGCTTCGTTAAGTGTTACTGTATAGTACGATTTTTTAGCTTCGATAATTCTCTTTGTCACATTCTGTCTATTTTCTTGGTAAATTTTAAAATGAGTTTCAGTCTTGTATCTCTTCCACTTATGATAAGCTTGGTTTCTTTTTTTAATTCCTAGTTTTAGGTCATTTGAGAACCAAGGATTTGCTTTTCGATTGGCAGTTGCTCTCTTTAGCGGAACATTCTGATTAAAGAGGTAATTAATATTAAACTGAAGCTGGTCAAGTTGAGTGTTAACGGATAATTGGTCATATATAGAGTGCCAGTCAAGTAGGTTAATGTCAATGTCAAGCTTTGCAAAGTCAATATTTTTGAAGTCTCTGTAGAATATGGGAGGGTCATTTTCGTCAAGATTAAAGTCATAGGTCAAAAATAATAAGTCATGTTTTGAATATCCAGGTACTGAAAGTTGATCGTATAACATTATCTTTGTTTTAACATTCACAAAAAATAAGTCAAGTATTGCATTGTATAAAAGCGGTAACATCATTGGATGTGAGGTCGGGGGCTAGCCGCGAGACAAAAACTTGTCGCTTTGGTGGGTGACTCCCACCAGTGGTTTTGGCACCACAGGCCTAGTACCTGTGATGCCAGTATCCGGTGGTCCTGGACATCTATTAGCTGGTGGGAGCGAGACTGATGGGATAGTTAAGGAGTTGGGTGCGGACTCGACAGACACGGACGTCTACCTGCATACTCTCCGAAGTGACGCATTCGGCTCCCGAATCTGCGTCACCAGCAGCGATCGTTGCCCTTGGAGAAGCAAACGTAATCAACTGCTGCACTAAGGGAGAATAAACGCATGTCGTTTTCCACAGCACGGCATTCCTCACAACTATAATGCAGGACGTTATTTTGGGAAATGGCATCACCTACACGGCCCGAGATCCTTACACATTTTGCGTGCACTACACTTTCGCAAAGCCAGCAAGGGATATTGGGCTGGTCATGGGTGATCTGCTTCTTGCAATTTTTTTTGGCGCAGACGACAAAAAATTCCATAATGTCTTGTTTTTTTTAATTCAAGAAAAAAACGAGAAGGAACGTGTGAGTCGCTTCTGAGGACGCGACTCTACTTATACCCGTACTCAGTCAGTATATTCATTTTTGCAAAGTTTACATTTTTTGCGACATTTACATCTATAATGTATATTTTACATCTAACATGTAGATTATAGATGTACCATTTATATTCTACATCTCCTCCGCTAGGGGTTGCTCGCGCACTGAACGCGACAGAGTGTGCGAGCGAGAAAGAGAATGAGTAGCGTGTCTCTGGTTGGTGAGGCGGGGGAACCAACAGAAAATTATTTTCTTCATTCTGGCTATAATTAATATCCGATCTGATTCAGATTCGGCAATCTGGTAGATATGGGCATTCTCTACGATACTGCGCTTTCAGTTTTGTCGTATCTTTAAAATTGTGCCTGCCACAGATTTTCGTCCTGTGTGAGGGCGAAAGGGGGCGGGGCGAAATTTTGAAATACACTTGTAGCAGTGTGATATCACATGAGTCTGGAAACCAAATTTGGTTGCCTTAGCTCTTATAGTCTCTGAGATCTAGGCGCTCAACAAGACGGACAGACAGACAGACAGACAGACGGACAGACAGACATGGCTCTATCGACTCGGCTATTGATGCTGATCAAGAATATATAAGTTAACACTCCCCACCAGCCATAGGGTATCGGCAGGGGTCTTAGTTATAAGAATGCTGACCCAGCGCTGGCATGGAAAGGGGCGGCAACATATTACTATGTTGCATAAACATCCGCCCGACCAACTGGGTCCGCACGAGGCGCTGAGGCAGCGAAACTGGAGACCGCTGCTCGCGCAGCGCTGCCCAGGCTGGGGGGACTTATGCATAATTATATCATTTTGTACTTTTAGTCTTTTACTCACTTTGAACCGTGCCAGTTGGCCGGAATAAAATTACATAAAACATATCCGATCTTTCTCTGCCGATGGCTAATGCCGCGGCTTAAGTAACGGGAATATTGAATAATTAATTGGCGCCCAACGGGTCAAACTAAGTCGAACCCCAGTTAACGCGAGTGTCAAAACACCGCGATAAATAAACCAAAAGTTTAAAAGCAAGAAAAAGTCATAAAAATAAGGGAAAAATCCCCGTGAAAAATTCCTCCGAAATACTAAAAAGAAAATAAAACAGAAAAGTGTAAAAACAAATTTCCCGAAAAAATTCCTCCACACACTAAATGGAAAATTAACTAAATAATTACAACACAAACGAGTGAGAAAAAATAGGAGAAAAATCCCCGTGAAAAATTCCTCCGAAATACTAAAAAGAAAATAAAACAGAAAAGTGTAAAAACAAATTTCCCGAAGAAATTCCTCCATACACTAAAGGGAAAATTAACTAAATAATTACAACACAAACGAGTGAGAACGTTCCATAGTGCAACACCCGAATGAAAATCAAAAACTAAAACAAGGAAAGAGCTGAAGGGCAACCCCTCGCTCCAATTGAAGATAGATTGCAGCCGAAAACGAAGTCAAAAGAGCTGAAGGGTAATCCCTCGCTCCCATCGAAAGATCTACAAGGAAAAAATAGGCTGAAGGGCCCTCCCTCGCCTGGAAAGAGAAAATATAATAACAAAATCTACACGGCTGTAGGGAATTCCCTCGCCCAACGTTACGGATCCAAAACGCTCAACCGGTGCATAGTTAAGCTTAACCAATCTAATCGCCAGAGTAAATATAGGCTGTAACAATGATGTAAGTGAATTGCTTGGATTTTAAATGTTTCCTATGTCAGCCAACCTAAATCTCTGTTTAAAATAAGAGTTCACCGATAATTACGTAAATTTTACTAGACAAGCTCAAAAAAAAAAAAAAACAAATGGAAAAGAAAATAAAGATAAAATAAGAAGTGAAACATTCGATTATTTAATACGGTTGTAAAAACCAGTCAAATTCTTCCCCTTGAGATTTATGCTAGGGAGCGCAGTGTTCTAAGTACTTAGGACAGTGCTACACGCAGCAGTTTGCACCATATGAGTGATAGGGAAAGTGCCGACGATAGTGACGATAGTCTGAAATCCTTGATCGAAGGCCTCCAAGCGGCAGACATTGACAAACGTACGACTCAAAGACCGCCCAACGTCATGGATCCTGCCATTCTCGCAGCCGTCGAGGCCGCACTGACAAGCCAGGCCACGACATTTGAGGCTAAATTACTACAAATGCAGACCACAATTAATCAGTTACAAGCGGCCGCGCCTGTCGCCGTACCAGAGGTAGAAGTATACAGGAAAATAGAAATCAGGCCTGGGGTCCAGTGTGATCAGCCACTGGACATGGTGAAGTCGGTCCCAGAATTTGATGGGAAACAGGAACATTATGTTGCCTGGCGCCAGGCAGCGCTGGCGGCCTACGAAGTGTTCGAGCCCTATGAGGGTAGCACAAGACACTATATGGCTACTGGCATAATCAGGAATAAGGTGAAAGGAGCCGCGAACAATATTTTGGCATCTTTTGGCACGGTGTTGAACTTTAGAGCCATTATCAATAGGTTAGATAGTTCGTATTCTGACAAAACGCCAGTGAGCGTGATACATCAGAAGCTAGCAACCATGCGGCAGGGAAATATGTCCCTCACCGATTACTATGATGACATCGAGAGGCTCCTCTCTCATGACTAATAAAAACATCATGAACCATACGGCGGACGCAGCGGGCATCTTAAATGACAGAGCCAGGGAGGATGCCTTAGAAATATTCATTTCAGGCTTGAGAAAAGCCTTAAAAACTCCAGTTTTCTCAGCAAGGCCTAAAGACCTGCCGACCGCGCTGGCCCTAGCCCAAGCAGCTGAATGCAGCGAGGACCGCGGCGTTCTAGCAGCAAATTACGCCAGGGCCATGGAGGAGAAAGCCAATAGATTTAGTGAGCGCAAACCCCAGGGCGCCACAGCTAGGCAATGCCAAGCAATATAGGGCCCAGGACCCCTCTTCTTACAAGAGCCCTCATTATTTCAAGAGTCCGGGCACATCCAACGCCCAGCAAAGTGGCCCCAACCAACAAACCAGAGCTTAGGGCCAAGCAGCACCTGAGCCTATGGAGGTGGACCCTTCGTCCTCTAAATTTAGACAGCCAACGGCTCACCAAAAGCCATTTGGGGCGGGCAAGCGCGACAATAGTTTTGGAAAAAAACAGAACGCGTCGGAGCGCACGTCGGGGAACTGGCGGCAGAGAGTGGAGCACATTGCTACTACGAACAACCGGTCCGGGGCGTCCTACGACGACCCTGCAACAGAGGCAGTCGCGGAAATAGAACCCGACGCCGAAATTGAGTACGAATCCGATTCGATCAATTTTTTAGGGGAAGGTCCCTGCTGCCATTCATATGGCGAAGAGTAGCGGGGATTAAGATAAAGCTTCTCATCGACACGGGTGCGTCGAAGAATTTCATCAAGCCATTTGGGTGGCTTCCCGGCGTCACACCCGTCGAATCACCGTTCCCCGTCCACTCGATTAACGGATCGAACAACATAACGGAAAAATGTCCCTTGTCAATGTTCGGCAAGATCACCCCATTCTTCCTCTTAAAAACACTAACGGGCTTTGATGGCATCATTGGCCTTGACCTGCTGACGCAGGTAGGGGCCACGCTATCTCTTAAAAAGGGGACACTCAGGTTTGGTAACACAACTGAGATGATACAATTCCAAAAATGCGCACATGTCAACCACACCAACGTTGTTGATATCGACGCACCGCAGGCCGTAAAGGCAAACTTCATGCAGATGCTGAAGAAAAGAAGTAAGGCTTTTGCTGACCCTAACGGGTCACTGCCCTATAATACTTCGGTCGTGGCCACCATTCGCACGGTGGATGACGAACCAATTTATTCCAAGCTATACCCCTACCCGATGGGTGTAGCTGATTTTGTCGATTCCGAGGTTAAGAGCCTCCTGAAAGACAACATCATACAAAAATCAAGATCACCCTATAACAACCCTATATGGGTGGTAGATAAAAAAGGCACTGATGAAAATGGCAATAGGAAGAAACGTCTCGTAATGGACTTTCGGAAGCTCAATCAGAAAACAGTGGCCGACAAATACCCAATGCCGAGCATCTCAATGATCTTGGCAAATCTGGGTACTGCAAAATACTTTACAACTCTTGACCTGAAATCCGGATACCACTAAATAACTTTGGCGGAGCGCGATAGGGAAAAAACTTCCTTTTCCGTAAATGGAGGGAAGTATGAGTTTTGCCGACTGCCCTTTGGTCTGAGGAATGCGGGCAGCATCTTCCAGAGGGCAATTGACGATGTTTTGCGCGAACAAATCGGCAAAACATGCTACGTCTATGTCGATGACGTAATCATTTTTTCAAAGTCTCAGGACGACCATGTTAAACACGTCGACTGGGTACTGAAAAGCCTCTATGAAGCCAACATGAGAGTGGCTCAAGAGAAGTCGCAGTTCTTCAAAACGAGCGTAGAATACCTTGGATTTATCGTAACCAGCGAAGGCACAAGAACGGACCCTGAGAAAGTGAGAGCTATCCAGGAATACGTTGAGCCATCAACGCTTTTCGGGCTAAGATCATTCTTAGGCCTGGCAAGCTATTACAGATGTTTCGTGAAAGACTTCGCGGCAATCGCCCGCCCGCTATCCGACATCTTGAAAGGGGAAAATGGATCGATTAGTAAATATAAATCTAAAAAAACCCCAATATCGTTCAGCAAAGCTCAAAGACACGCGTTCCAAAAGCTAAGGGACATTCTAGCATCAGAAAACGTAATGCTAATGTACCCAGACTACAGGAAACCTTTCGACCTGACTACGGACGCTTCTGCCTATGGCATAGGGGCAGTATTGTCACAGGGAGGCCGACCTATAACGATGGTCTCCAGAACACTTAAAGACAGTGAGCTCAACTACGCTACTAACGAGCGGGAGCTGTTAGCAATTGTTTGGGCCTTGGGGAAATTGCGCCATTATATTTATGGCGTCAGGGACATAAATGTGTTCACTGACCACCAGCCACTCACGTTCGCGGTGTCGGAGGGAAATCCTAACGCAAAGATTAAGCGATGGAAGGCACGCATCGATGAGATGGGCGCCAGGCTATTTTATAAGCCGGGGAAAGAAAACTTCGTCGCAGACGCATTGTCTCGACAGAACATTTGCGCGCTAGACAGCGGCGTGCCGCGGTCAGACGCAGCGACAATTCACAGTGAGGTTTCAATGACTTACACGATAGAATCATCAGACAAACCCGTCAATTGCTTTAGGAACCAGATCATTTTAGAGGAGGCACGCTTCCCTCTCAAACAAATTTTCGTACTTTTTGGAGAAAAAACACGCCACGTAATACAGTTCCATGACAAGGGCGCGCTCGCTGAGATGGTCAAGTCAGTGGTGAACCCGCAAGTGGTAAACGCAATCCATTGCGACTTACCAACCTTAGCATGCGTACAGCATGAGTTGGTAAGGGCTTTTCCGTCGACATTGCAAGAATCTTGTCGCCGACGTGTTCGATGAAAACGAAAAAAAAGAGATCATCACAGCAGAACACAATCGGGCCCACAGGGCGGCCCAGGAAACCGTTAAACAGGTGTTAACCGATTACTATTTTCCCAAGATGTCCAAACTGGCCAGCGAAGTAGTGGTAAACTGTAAAGTGTGCGCCCAAGCAAAGTACGACAGGCACCCAAAAAAAACAGGAACTAGGCCCGACGCCGGTCCCTACACACACTGGGGAAATGCTACATGTGGATATTTTCTCAACAGATAGGAAATACTTCCTCACGTGTGTGGACAAATTTTCAAAATTCGCCATCACGCAACCAATAGCGTCCCGCACCATTGCGGATCTAAAAACTCCACTGTTGCAAATAATGAATGTGTTCCCGCATGTAAAACAGATTTATTGCGACAACGAACCGTCGCTTAATTCTGAGACGATCAGATCGCTTTTGCAAAACAACTTTGGGGTCTACATCGCGAACGCGCCCCCACTACATAGCACCTCTAACGGACAAGTAGAGAGGTTCCACAGCACGTTGGTGGAAATTGCCAGATGCCTTAAAATGGCTAAGGGCATTGGCGACATAGTCGACCTATTCTTGCAAGCAACGGTGGAATACAACAAGTCAATACATTCGGTCACGAACATAAGGCCCATAGACGTTTTTCACGCTGCTGCGGCGGACGCTCACAGAGATATAAAAAATAGGGTCCAGAAAGCTCAAATTGTGCAAAACAATCGAATGAACCAAACCAGACAGAACAGAACCTTTAAGGTAGGAGAAAAGGTGTTGGTAAAGTCCAACAGACGCCTCGGAAACAAATTGACCCCACTGTATGTGGAAGAAGCGGTGGAGGCGGACTTGGGGACAACAGTCCTGATTAGAGGGAGAGTGGTCCATAAGGACAACCTAAGATAAGTTCACTAGTTAGGCCTAAGAAAATAAATGGTGGTGGTATTTTATCATTCCTATTATCCGTATAGTTTATATTCATCTTGTATCCGCAGGCTTTTCTGGGTACTTCACTCTCTAACAATGGTCGCGGCCCGCATCACCGACTATTCACACTCCCGTTACATTCCTATTACAGACGGGTCGGTATTGGTATGGGAGGAATTAAACTACATCAGGCACACAGCAAACCTATCAGAATATGGCCGCATTGCCGACGAAACCGTACAGATGACAGACCTTTTCCCAAGATCTCACATGAGACAACTGCTGGAGGTTGACTCCAGCCACGTCAAGGATATGTTAGAAGATATTGGCATTCACCGTAGGCTAGCGAGAAGTTTAGACTTCCTAGGGACGGCCCTCAAGATAGTGGCCGGCACGCCAGACGCCACTGACTTAGAAGATATCAAGGTTACTGAAGCACAGCTAGTCCATTCAAATAATAGACAGATAGTAATAAACTCAAAAGTTCAGAGCCAGATAAATAACCTCACAAACACAGTCAACCAGATTCTTAGCACAGAGAGGAAGGAACATATCAACTCAGCCCATTTGTATGAAACACTGTTAGCTAGAAATAGAATTCTCATCACTGAATTGGGGAACCTAATGCTCACAATCACCTTGGCAAAAGCCAACTTGGTAAACCCTTCTATTCTTGACCATGCTGACATAGAATCCATTCTCACTAACCAATTCACAGGGGTTACAGTGTCAAACTTGTTAGAAGTATCCAGCATTAAGATCTTGCAATCAAATCATATTATCCATTTTATTATAGGGTATCCTAGAATAAGTTTAGCCTGTAAGAAGATTATGATGTACCCGGTTGAGCACAACGGTACAGTACTGCAGCTAGAGGAGAACATCGTAGCCGAGTGTGAGAGCCAGGTGTGGGCCGTTACGGGCTGCACCTCCACTACCACTAATACCTTCTGCAGAAAAAATCTGGGTGGTTCCTGTGCGCAGGGGCTACACTCCGGAGGCACGGCACATTGCAGCTCTCAACCCAGCCACCTGGAACCCGTCACCTTGGTAGATGACGGGGTTATTATCATCAACAACAGACCCGCCACCATCAGTTGTGATTCCGACACGTTGGTTGAAACCTCAGGAACGCAACTGGTCGCCTTCAATGACTTTGCCACCATCAATGGCTCTCGGTTCCTGAATCGTGACAACACCAAACGCCGGGTGCCCGGCATCGCTTCGGTGCCCGTCCTGAATATCACAGGGCACCACGCGGTCCTGAGCCTAAAATTCCTCCAGCAGCTCAGCGAAGACAATCTGAACTACATTAAGGAGGTCGAGCGAAACGCAACGGGCAAGGGGAATCCTATCCTCGCCTTTGGTCTAGGAATAACCCTGTGCGGAGTCATCGGAAGTATCGTCTACATCAGATCCCTACTCAGGAAGAAAAGGGATTTGGTCCAGGTCAACGCGCTGATAGAAAATTTGAGAGGCTCGAGGGCGACCACTCTTGAAGAGGGGGAGTAGTTAACACTCCCCACCAGCCATAGGGTATCGGCAGGGGTCTTAGTTATAAGAATGCTGACCCAGCGCTGGCATGGAAAGGGGCGGCAACATATTACTATGTTGCATAAACATCCGCCCGACCAACTGGGTCCGCACGAGGCGCTGAGGCAGCGAAACTGGAGACCGCTGCTCGCGCAGCGCTGCCCAGGCTGGGGGGACTTATGCATAATTATATCATTTTGTACTTTTAGTCTTTTACTCACTTTGAACCGTGCCAGTTGGCCGGAATAAAATTACATAAAACATATCCGATCTTTCTCTGCCGATGGCTAATGCCGCGGCTTAAGTAACGGGAATATTGAATAATTAATTTATATACTTTATGGGGTCGGAAACGTTTCCTTCTCTGCGTTACACACATCCACATTTACCACAAATCTAATATACCCCTTAACTTTTTTTTGAGTACGGGTATAAAAAGTTCAAAACAAATAGCAGTCAGACCAATGTGCAGAGCAGATGCTTAGAGCAATGCTTAAAGCGAAATCGGTAGAAATAAGATGAGAGAGGAGAGTGGTTGCAGCAACAGCCAATAAGTGAGAGCGTTACTGCACAGAAAGCTACAAGAGCGAGAGAGAAAGAACAGTTATTGAGAGTTAGGTGTTAGAGAGAGAGAGTGATAGACGGCAATAACTACGACAAAGAACGGCTAAATGTAATGAGAGGGCGTACTTACGAAAAGCAACAACACAAACACACGACTAACCGACGCACAAAATGAATTAAATAAGTTGTGTTTTTACACAAATATTAGGCATGCACCCGCGTTTAGATTGATTTTCATTTTAGTTAGTAGGAGAGTTAATTTAGAGGTGAAAAAAGATAAAAACACCGGCTGTTTAAGCAAAATAAAAGGAAAATGCGGAGCGCAAAACAAAAACACGTCTGGTCAATACGAAAGAGAACGAACTTAATAAATTAATAGATATGCTGAGATCTGGTCTTGTACATAACATTATGTACATTAAACATCTATCAAATTACGGCAGGGTGCTTCACAATTTTGATCAGAGTTTAAGCCATCATAATTAAGTTTAGAGGGAAGTGGCGAATTCACCGGATTACACTCATGCATATTAAATTTAGATAGAACTATTTGTATATAGACAGATTGACTTAAAAGTAATTAACCATCTTCTCTGTCAATTTGTATTCCTATAAAATATTTAATATCTGATAAATCAGTCATTCTGAATTTTCCCTTCAAATAAGATTTGAACTTATTCATTGTTTGAATACTTTCTGTAGATATAACTAGAACATCTTCATACAACGGTCACGAGAAACGACGCTCTCAACAAATCAAGACGAAAAGACGAAACAACGAATTATATTAATCAAATATCTTGTAGCTCTTTCTGTTCTCGTTTTGCATCTGGAGAATATGTTGTTTGGCTTGTTTTCGGAGATCATCTCGGTTTTCGTTGAAAATATATATCATCTCGTCGTCTATCATTTCTTTGATCTTGATGTCTGCTTTTATGCGCATCTTTGTGCCAGTAAGTAACTCGAATGGCGTCAATTATGTGCTTCTACAGAATGTTGAATTGATAGTTTTCTGTACGCTGCTAACAAACAAATACCATTTGCCAGGATTTTCAATTGAGAGTTTTGACAAAACTGCAATGATCGTCGTATTAAGTCTCTCCACTTAGCCATTAGCCCATGGTAGGCCTGTCGCTATTGCGTGATGATTAATGTCTTCGATGTCGCAGTACTGCTTGAATTCGTCGGATGTGAATGCTGACCCTTTATGGGAAATAATTTGTAGAGTATTTCCGAACACCTTGCTTTGATCTTGAAGTCTTCCCATTTTATCTTTAGCTGATGTTGTCTTTTTTCGGATAGAGCCAACAAAATTTTGGTGAAACTATCTATTACTGCGAATATGTGCTTATATTGCTTCTGCGTCGACTCGAGCGGACCTAGAAAGTCGATGTGGTACGTCTGCAATGGTTGTTCTTACTTGGGCAGTGGATGCAGTTCTCCTTCTTTCTTTCCTTGTTTCCGATTGGAAACAATGCATGGGATGCAGCAACTTATGTGTTTCTGAACTTTCTCCCCGCTCATGTGCTTGCTTGATAATTTCCCTCTGTAATCCCATAGGTACTACAATTAGCTCATTATCGTTGACCAGTTTATGCAGTAGACCAGATTTCATGAAAAAGTCATTATGCGTCTGCATGGCGTATGTGTGTTCCGGCTCTGTGCTCGACGTCGTAGCTGAATTCTAGTAGTATTAGGACCCAGCGAGCTACACGTGTACATATCGATTATTTATCGATTGTTTTTGCTAGCGCGTTACAGTCATCAGCTTAAAGTGTAGACCCAGTAAATAAACACGGCATTTTCTCAGAGCGACTATGACTGCTAAGATTTCCAGTTCGTAACTCGTGAACTTTCTTTCGGCATCGGACGTCTTCTTGCTCATATAATAGACAGGGTGCCACTGCTTATCATCAGTTGACATCTGCAGAGAACTGCGCCGAATCCGTCAATTGAGGCGTCTGTGTGCAGTTCGGTTTCATGTTGTTGATGGAAGATCTTCAATATTGGCTTTTGTGTGATGAGCAATTTTAGATGGTTATATGCGGCTAACTCGATTTTTCCAAACTGAATCTTTTCATCGTTTTTGGTAAGATATTATAGTGGTTTCGCGATTTGTGAAGAATTGGCGATAAACTTTCTGAAGTATCCCACTAGCCCGAGAAAACTTTGGAGTTGCTTAAGGTTGCCTGGAATCGGAAAGTGAGTAAGTTCGTCTTCGTTGGGAACGGACTCACTCGCTGATACTTGATAATGTGGCCTAAATATTCGATCTTGGTCTTCAGAAAATTACATTTACATTACATTCAGAAATTTGCGGTTTGGAAACTGTCACACCTTTATTGTTTATTGAAATTGGGGCTTGCTTGCAAAACTCCTCACCAAGTACCATTTCTTCATGTAGGAATTGCGAGTCTACCAGCAGAAAATTTGTTTTGAACTCATCTACGTTAATCAGCAATTGCTATTTAAATGAGCCCATTGGCTTTACTTTGGATTGAGTTTTCTTTCCGAACCCGATTAAGTATATGTTGCACTCTTTCCAAATTGGCTAACGTAATTTTATATATGTCGATTCAGGTATTAAGTTATATTTACTGCCGGTGTCGATTAGGGCCGTGTATTTATTGTTATTTATCGTGACTTCTTTCCACATAAACTCGTGCGCTGATGTGACTTTGCGTGTATTGCTTGAGTCAAACTCTTTAAATTGTCTTGGGCATTCTTTTGCAATGTGTCCAAAATTGTTGCACCCAAAACATGTTCTACCCTTGTTTTTATTTTCACGGTCAGCCGATGTATGCCCTTTCGAGCCACAGTTGTAACATCTTATGTCTTTATTTACATTTTTATCTTGTATTGTTTGATTCTTTATTTTCTTTTCTTTATTTTTGTTAAACATGCCTTGACCTTTCTTTTCGTTTTTTGCTTTTCCGCGAATAATATCGTAACACTTTAGTTTCTCCTTGAAATCTTGTATGTTTTTAGCATTGTACAAAACTGATTTATTTGCACTCGAATCGTCAATCCCGTCAATTATATATTGAACTAGCGCACTGTCTTCGATCTTCCCGCGTGAAGCTAACTCAAAAAGAGTTAAGGGGCATATTAGATTTGTGGTAAAAGTGGATGTGTGTAACGCAGAGAAGGAAACGTTTCCGATCCCATAAAGTATAAATATTTTTGATCAGCATCAATAGCCGAGTCGATATAGCCATGTCTGTCTGTCTGTCCGTCTTGTTGAGGGCCTAGATCTCAGAGACTATAAGAGCTGTGGCAACCAAATTTAGTTTCCAGACTCAAGTGATATCACACTGCTTCAAGTGTATTTCAAAATTTCGCCCCGCGCTCTTCCGCCGCCGCTAAGAACGAAAATCTGGGGCAGACACAATTTTAATGATAAAAATAAAAACGCAGTATCGTATAGAATGACTATGTCTACCAGATTGCCGAACCTGAATTAGATCGGATTATAATTATAGCAAGAATGAAGAAATTAATTTTCTGTTGGTTCGCCCGCCTCCCCAGCCAGAGAAACGCTACTCATTCTCTTTCTCGCTCGCACACTCTGCCGCTTTCAGTGAGCGAGCAACCCCTAGCGGAGGAGATGAATCTAAATGGTACATGTATAATCTACATGTTAGATGTATAATATACATTGTATATATAGATGTAGA
Source organism: Drosophila obscura (assembly GCF_018151105.1). Lineage (NCBI taxonomy): Eukaryota > Metazoa > Arthropoda > Insecta > Diptera > Drosophilidae > Drosophila > Drosophila obscura. The sequence goes on along the minus strand of NW_024542848.1, from coordinate 1,346,347 downwards.
TAACAGATGTAGCAAAAAAATGTAATATGTAAATTTTTTTTTTTTTAAGTTCTAAAATTCTAAAAATCATTAAACTCAAAAATATATAAACTGACTGAGTACGGGTATAAGTAGAGTCGCGTCCCCAGAAGCGACTCACACGTTCCTTCTCGTTTTTTTTTTAAATTTTCTTTCCGCCATAGCTTGATGTAGTTGAGCACTATTTATCGTCTTTTTAAATTCCATTAAAAGCGCATTTTTCAATTTTTTCCAGTTCGATACGCAACATTGCTAACAGCAAACATTTTTGCTAACCCTTTCAGTGATCGTTTGGCGAAAATTAATTTTTGCAGATCGTTCCAGTACATTCAACCGAAAGTGTATCGTCGCCGCTGAAAAAACGCACTGAGTCTTCAATGTCACGAAAGTTCAGAGCGAACCTCGGAACGTCTGCCCTTGAATCGCCAGTTTCGTTTTGGTTATCTTCATTCTTTATACTCATGAATTCATTGGCGTCTTCGTATTTTCCTTCGTCTTTATTTGACCTTTCGTCTCCGACCATTTCTTTGTTTAAATCTTTTAATAGGTTATTCCTCTTCATTTTGCGAAAAATCTGTAAGCTCAAGTCGTTTTTATTACTGTAGGGTAAATGCAGCATATTACAGATTATCGCCAGGTCGTTGTCAGACAAATGTTCGGCAACATAAGTCATTTTTTCGTCGCAACGCTCGTCATTTTCGTTGTATTCAAAGCCTTCAAATTCCCGCAAACGCCCTGCAGTTCCAAAAGTCACTTTTCACGCGTGATTCATTCGGTGAATCACTCATGGCATGTCCTTTGCCACTTGTGACTCACTGGTGAAACTCCAGATGAAATTTGTATGGACATGTCCGCTTTTGTCACTCGTGAAACTTCATATGAAAAATCCACTGAATTTTCTAGTGATTTCACCGGTGGCTTATACGTATAAGCCAGGAGTGAAATCACTCGGGACATACCACGAGTGATTTCACTGGGGACATGCCACGAGTGATTTCATTCGGGAATATGTCCTATATGAAATCACTCGTGACTCATTCGAAATGTCGCATATGAAATCACTCGTCACTCTTTTGAAATGAAATCTATATGAAATCACCTGTGAGACTTCTCATTAAATTTAACGGAATTTCACGGATAATTTCATATGTGAAAGCCACCCAAAAAATCTTTAAACACTTCATTCAAATAAAAGTAAATATATTTATTTTACACAGATTTTCTAGATTTTTCATTAATTTAATTATTCTTAATTATCTGTAGGGCCTTCCTTAACCGACTCGATCAGGTTAATAAGCACCGATCCATATAAAAAAAAAAAATATTTAGCCACGGAATGTAATATTTTCTGAACTAACTTCTGAGTTATGTTCTCATTTTTATAAAGCAATACACATATGAAATTTGATGCATTTTAAACAATTACTCCTGGACTACTTTTTCGTCCAGCACATTTTTAAGGCAATGGGTCTTTCTCCAGCAACTTCAGAAATGTTTTGATCTGTAAATAAATAAGTCAATTTGTACATATATATTTTTTAATTAAAAATGCTGTATTTGCAGTTACATGGGTTTCCTCGAGCAAAAACAAACACGCGCAGCGACGCACATGGTTAACGAGACCACACCGCTTGAATGTTCTAGAATCTAAACATATTTGTTCTTGCGAAACCCATGTACAAATTTAATTTAACTAACCACGCGCACTGTAATCACTGAATCCACTTACCTGACTTTAAAAACACTGAAAAACCACTTTTAAAAGGAATAAACATGTAAAAAGACGCTCAACTCAAAAAAATCAAAGCCGCTCGCAACAAAAGATTGCACCAAATAATCGGTTTTTCTCCCCTCAGAGTTAGGGTCGAATGCAGGTAGAGAAAACTAAAAATATGAGAGACAGGGAAATCTATGGATATCTGCTTCTCTTTCTTACGAGTCAGCTTCGATCTGCAGCAGTTGAAGCTGGTCAGAATTTCATGCTGACGTCGACGTCGCTGCCTTTGTCGACGTCGAGCCCGAACAATTTTTCCTATGACACTTTCATGCCGTGACAGCCAGAACTGCAGGGCGCTTTCTGTTGTTTATATCACCCTTTCTCTCGAATACGAATTTATGCAACAGCGAAACATTGTACTTTTTCTCTGTCTGTAGCATTTCCTTAATGCAGTCAAAATCTGTAAGCCGCGACATTTTTCGTTTTTTTCACTTCTTCATTATTTCTTAATTTCACAATTGCTTGTCTGTGTGATGCGCGTCGTTTTTTTTTATTTTATTTTACGCTGCCGTTTTTGTGAGTGGCTCTCCACGTATGTTTGTATGTATTGTGATCTGCGTCGTGTCTTTCTACGTTATGTTCACTTTGCATGTGTTAGTTTTTAAGTACTTTTCGCTCCACAACTACGCACTTTTTGGACTTTTTATTTTTGTAGGTTTAGCCCCAAAATATGTGGGACCGGGGTTAGTGTAGGTATTCCGATCGAAATAAGAACAGCCCCGGCAGGTTGGTTTGAATGTATTTAGGTTTAATGAATTAATTGTATGGTTTTGATTATAATTATGTGTTCCTTTAAATTTAGATGTGAATAAGATATTTGATTAATATAATTCGTTGTGTCATCTTTTCGCGTCTTTTCGTCTTGATTTCTTGAGAGCGTCGATTCTCATGACCGTCTTTTCTTCGTTGCAGATAACTTCTCTTGCTTCTTCTTCGTTTCTAGCCGGCTTGCCAACTCGTCGTTTTAATCAGCTGTTCATGGGAGGGTAGACTATACGGCATTAACATACCATTCCCACACTTCTTCCCATTGTACCTTATCATTTCTTAAACTGATTTCCTCAAAAGAAATCGGTGTACTTTCCATAGAACTCTGGGCATTCATCACACAATTCCGAATATCTCTATATGATCATTTTGGCTAATCTTTTAATCGATCACTTTTCCTTACAATTTTTCATTCTTCATTTGTATCATTTGATACACTATCACCAGTAACAACTGGATCGGAATTTTCAATTTCAGTTACCACACCACTGGGATCACCATCTGATATCTTATCAGATTCTTTTTCAATGCTTTCACTTGGGCAAATGTCCTGAACATTATCCATTTATCCATTAAAATATTCCATACTCTCATTATGGAATTCAATGTTCTTTCTTCTTTTCAAGCTCACTTCCTGAGTTCAACATGTTAGCAATTGAAAACTTCCCAGTCGCCTCATCCCATACTTTATACCCATTCGGTTCATATCCGACAAGTATTCCTTTCCATGATTTCTCATCAAACTTTTAAAACAGCTTTTTGTACTTTTGCCCCTATAACCAAAGCACGAGCTTTTTCTGCTATAGTCCTTATCATCCTTTCGGACACACCATTCAACTGTGGGGTATGTGGGACTGTAAGGTGGTAACTAATACGCTTTTCATTGCAAAATTCTTGCATCTTATTCGATAGATATTCTCTGCCATTATCAATATATAGATTTATCACTTTTAAATTAAAGTGTGCTTCACTTTTAGCAATAAAATCCTGAAACACATAAAATACTTCCAACTTATAAGCCAGTAAGTATGTGACGCAGTAATGTGTACTTTGGTCAATAAACACAACATAATAAGTTTTCATACCAATAGCTGCTGGAATAATCGGACCACATACATCGGAATGAACAACAAACGAAGCCCTGTTAATATGATCTTTGTTTTTAAACTTTTCAAATTAAAGTCTCGCTTGCTTTCCATTTATGCAAGCCTCACATAAATCTTCATTTGGTTTTATATTATTTAACACATCGATATCCTCAAACATATTATTAGCTTTTATTTCTAAATATTTTCCTTTGCATATATTCCCTAGCCTTTCATTCTTCAAATTATAATTATTTATTTTATTATGAAAATTAGATATAAATGCCCTTTTTGGCATAGAAAAGCGGACCACCGGAACATTATCGATATAATTACTATTAGGATTCTTCAATATACTGAGCAATAATTGAGACGGTTTGTGGAATACTTTTTAATGACTTTTATTATTCTTTCGTATGTATTGCTGCGACTTGCTTGCGCACAGTTCAGAGTAAAGCCTAGTACTCAGATCGAAAAAAACACCTCGCGAACAGAATCAGGGTTGATATTCGTATGAAACCGATAAGAAATGTTTTACGGCAAAAACTGTTTTCTAGGCTCTGTACGGAAGGCAGTACTCAGATCAAAGGTCAAAGGTCGGTATATACTAGAAAAGTATCCGAAGTATATGCTTGTTTTTTTTGGTAGCAAACAGGAACCAGCAAACAGGAACCAAACATTGCAATAAGAGAACAAAAAACCATTTGAAATATTTTAATAATGAAGACAAATAGAATCTAATTAATGCAGTATTATATGAATGAAAATTATATGGATATTATAATTTACTATTTTTATTAATTTTCATTAATATAAAAAATATATTGTTTTCAAAAAATTTTTTTTCACGGTGTCCGGCACGAGTGGCGTCGCCATCTGCTGCTGCTGATAGTCAGGCACATTACCTTGCTAATAAAATATTGGGGAGCCCAGAAAATGCCTGGGGAAGAGCGGCCCCAGCCGAAGAAGTGCATTTGGATAACTTTAAACAAAACCAAGCAGCGGTCTGAGCAGTGTAACCGTTCGGAATGCAGTGCACACCTCTGGTCACACCACTGGTCGCTTGAAAAATGTATGACATCTGTTTGCTAGTAAACAGTTTTTCGATCTGAGTACTAGGCTTAACACACTTGTTACTTAAAAAGAACTTGTTCTTAAATTGTTTGTAGTTATAGCTTTTACTTGAATCATTTTTTATTTATTCTCATTCCCTACTGTATGTAATACTTTTAGTGTTGTATCTTTACTGACATTTTTAAATTTTATTTCATGGTCAAGCAGTCTATTTTTCAGAAAGGCAAGGGTTAGATTACCTTCCGATAATGTTTCAATAGCCGTTATTAAACCATCATACGATGAAGCATCATACGATAACAGCAAATGTGATACTTTGTCCAATTCATCCATTTGCGCACCGGCGTCAAACAGCTCAGCAATTAATTCGTCAAATTTATTAAAATGCTGCAACAACAAAGTATCGCCCTTCAACTTCAATGACAACAACTGCTTTCGGACAGACAACTGCGACGCCAGACTTTTCCTTTCATAAATAGCGTCTAAATTCTTAAAAACAGTTTTAGCACTACAATCTGTTGGTGCAAAGCCAAGGAAGGAGTCATTTAGATACTCTATAATACAACTTTTAGCATTTCTTTCTTGTTTATTCCATTCTTTTGTTATTTCATTACACTCTTGATCAATAACCTTAATGGCGTCTATTTCAGTCAACAATGCTCTTATCCTAAACTTCCAAATGGAGTATTTTTCTCCATCAAATGGTTTTATGTTTCGCTTTCCTTTTTCCATTATATATAAATCAAAACGTTATACTTATTTGCAGCTAAGAGGCGTGGGCTGGGCCCATAACCTATTGAAAAAGGCACAAATACGCTGCACGCTGCCGCTCACACAGCACAGCTCACACCAATACAACCGCAATGTCTTGAGACTCCCGTAGCAACCGCCAGAGACTCCTGTGGACAGATGGCAGCCAACTCTTCTCCCAATCGCTGTTTTAAAAATCCAAATGAGCTCCTTTTATATTTCAGACCAGTCCTTTTGTTTAGTCACACATGCTGTTATAAGTTTTATTTTATTTTCATACAGTTCGTTTTCTTTATTTATTTTGTGCACACGACTTGTCACGGTAATAGCAACGCTTCATTGCTGGATATAGATGTGTATGTGTGTGTATTCAGCACAACACATATATAGCTGAATTGTTGTATTTATATGTGTCTGGTGCGTTTGTTTTTGTCTTAAGCTACTCCGCCTATCATATTCCAATCTGGAGAAGTCACAAGGGTCATTAAAGACCAAATTTTAAAGCAAAAGAAAACTCCGGGCCAGGATTTCATCTCCCTTAAATTGATCATAGAATTTCCGAGCTGTGCAGTATATTTCCCTACTGTGATATTCAACAGCATGATGAAATGGGGCTATTATCCTCAAGAATGGAGGAAATCATTCATCACAATGATCCATAGAGCCGGAAAAGACAAGTCCAAGCCATCATCATATATACTTATTAGTCTACTACCTTGCCTATCAAAGATATTTGAAAAGCTACTCCTGAATCGTATCAATCAACACCTACGCATCAACGGTGCCATCCCGATGCACCAATTTGGATTTCGCGAAAAACATGGAGACATTGAACAAGTAAGCCAAATAACCTCTGAGATACGAAATGCATTTGAAAGACGGGAGTATTTCTCCGCTCTTTATCTGGATATCGCCCAGGCTTTCGACCGCGTGTGGTTCTACATTTGCTGATGATACTAAGTCGCTCCAAGTGCTTAACAAGAGCAACGGAACACTTATTATTTCAACTAGTGCCCTTAGAAAAATGGCGCAGCAGACTGGCGCATACAAGTGAACGAGCAAAAGAGCAAGCCAATCACCTTTACCCTAAACAGACAAACTTGACCTCCATTATATCTGAACAACATCAACATTCTACAAACCACCGAAGTATACCTTGGTGTTCATCTGGATAGAAGGCGTACTTGGCGTAAACACATCGAAGCGAAGAGAAATCTACTTAAATTTAAAGCTAGTAATCTACATTGGCTAATAAACACCCGTTTACCACTAAAACTGGAGTACAAAGTACTTTTTTTCAATGCAATTCTCAAACCCATCTGGACATACGGCTCCGAGCTATGGGGAAATGCTTGCGTTAGTAATTTAGAAATAATCCAGAGAGCTCAATCGAAGATACTAAGAACTATCACTGGAACACCAGGGTACATATGGATTGAAAATATCCATAACGACTTAAGTGTAGGATCAGTTAAATATGAAATTGCCAAGGTGAAAGCAAAGTATCAGGCCAAGCCTTATTGACTTGAGCAGTCTTTAACTTGGCGCACTATCCATACGGCGAAGAGACCTCCCCACCCAGAAATAATACTTAGCTAGGGACGTAATCTAAGTAATTAAGTGTAATTAATTAAATAAATATATTAGGCTAAGATTTGTATACTTGTCGTAAGTCTCTAATAGGGAAGTTCGATAAATAAAATTCAGTAAATAAAAAAAAATTATATATCATTATTATGACCACAAATAATGAGCAAAATAAATTTCAAAGTTCTACGGATCCTGGTCTGTCCTTAGCGAAATGTTGCCTATAGGCAACATTGGACTTGAATGGTATATTTTATTAAGTATACGTTACGTTAAGTATACTCTTTTCATGAAATAGAATTGGATAGATCCAAGGCATGCTGTTTAATTTATAGTGCATATACTCAAATTCTTAGATTTTTTATTTACTAAGAAGCTTTAAATGCATTTCCTGCACATGATTTGAGGAAGGGTAGACGTCACACTTAAAAAATTTAGAGGGAGTATATCCTGTCTTGCATAGTCTGCATCTACTTTTTCAGCTCCATTGAATCCAATATGCGATCTGGTTAACTAATAGCTGTAGAAGGACATATAGAACTTCATTCCGCCCGCGTCCGAACAGCCAAAGCCAGACGGCAACCTCACATACTGAGATGCCAGAGTTGGCAGCTCGTCTCAGCGATCAAGCAGCGATGCTGAGTCTGCAACAAAGAGAAAGAGTGATTGAAGCCATTCAGTTGCATGATCTCGTATTATATCCCATTAGAAGATACTTGAAGTAGATAATGTAAAATGAACTGTAGAAACTAAACTCTTAATTAAGCTCCAGAATCTCCAACTTCCTGTTCTCTTAAACATAAGTTTAAAGCGCTTTTACTCTTGCACTCGCTCACAGTCTCGAGCAACCCACCACGAACCCTAATATTGAAACGCTCTAGAATAGCTTGAATAAATTGCTGTAGTTACTCTTGTATTAGAAATCAAAGTGTGCAGAAGCGTTTTCGTTCCGCCCGTCCAACCAATTATGTTCCCGAAAGTTAAACGGAATAATTAAAAATTAAAGTTGCCTGTGCCTGTACCGGCACGTTCTCATGTTTATGATTTGCCAAAACAGTCACTACTCGAATCAAAAGATAACTGCGTTGCCGCAGCAAATAAGGGTGAGCTTGAAGAGTCCCTTCCTCAAGTATTTATTTACTAACATTGTCTAGAATATGAGAAATGCAAAAGCTTTTAATTTCGTTAATTTCATTTGGCTGCATACTTAAAGCTGGTGGGTATACAAAAAATGCAGATTTATGATACAAACCCAAATTAGTATTCCATATAACGTCAATGTTTGCAACAATAGTTTCCTTTATTGCAGCTATATCTACAGTGTTTGGGATACAAAGGCTTTTAGTTTTAAGAATATATGGGAAAACATAGCACAGCAATAGAGATTCATTTATAAAAATACTTTACCATATTTTTTCACCACTCTAAAAACATCTAATAGCAAACGATTTTTTCAATACGTTCAAAATAAATGTCTGCTACAATTAAGTCGTGTGTTCCCTTCTAATGTTTTAATCATTTTAGATCCCCGGTCAGTAATAAAACTGATTTTTCAATATTATGCGCTCCAAACTCATTAAAAACCCCTTTTAATTTTTCAGAAATGTTTGTACCTGTATACCTTGTAAAATCCATTGATTTCATTACCAAAACTACATCAACAAATTTTCCGTATTTTTGGTAGGGGAATGTAACTCCTAAGAAGTTTCGCTTGACATAGTTTTGCGTCCACATTTTGTAGCTGATGCTCCTCTGCTGCTCACTGTTCAGGTCAGCAGCTAGAAACAGTATCTAAATCATCATAATTATCATAAATAAACAACTTTTTCTGAAAGATTTGGGGCTTAGAAATTGTTTGATGTTTTTCTTTTCTATGGCAGAACTTTTTTTAAAGAGTTTTTAAAAGCTCATTTTTATTTGTATTTTTCGTTTTTGACTTTGCGGGAAATTGTCGTTGGATCAGGTAGCAAATCTTCCACATAAATTTGTTCTCAAAAGTTTCCCCAATCTTGATAAAAAAAACATCACCATTTAAATAAAGCCAGAACAATGAACAGACAATTCCATTAAAATTTCCATTATGAATCGTATAAATTTTGATAAAATCGACCTACGAATTTTGATGCAGGTGTTGATACAAAAAATGTTCACTCAAAAGCCAAGTGGAGCCGTATATGAACCCGCATCCGAAGCGTTGATTTGGCTGGCCGAACCCAACGTTGGGTGGCCGTGCACAAACGTACTAAAAGGTATACAAACAAAATCTATCATAAAATGTTCTGTTCTTGAGGAATGCCATAAACTGAAATGAAATAGGCTTTCAAACACACATTTTTAGGCAAAATTTGAGATTTTTTTAAAATTTATTTTTGAGGAACCTATTTATAGAAAAGTAATATAAAAGTAAAATAATATAGAAAAGTTATATAATATATAGAATAGAATATAGAATAAAAAAAATGCCACATTCTCTGGCTATCATTTAAAAAACCGCATCCAATTTGGTGCAAGCGTTGTGGAGAAATGAAATGAAATAGGCGTTCAAACACACACCTTTGGGACCAAATTTAAGATTTTTTTGATTAATTTTTCATTTCTGAGGAACCTATTTATAGAAAAGTACAAATTTGTTTGTGCAAACCATGCCACATTCTATGGCTATCATTTAAAAAAAACGAGAAGGAACGTGTGAGTCGCTTCTGGGGACGCGACTCTACTTATACCCGTACTCAGTCAGTATATACATTTTTGAGCTTATGATTTTTAAGAATTTTAGAAAAAAAAAAAATTTTACATTTTACATTTTTTTGCTACATATGATGTCTACATCTACATCTACAATGTCTATTCTACATCTAACATGTAGTTTGTACAAGTACCATTTAGATTCTACATCTCCTCCGCTAGGGGTTGCTCGCGCACTGAACGCGGCAGAATGTGCGAGCGAGAAGGAAAATGAGATGCGTTGTCGTGGGCGGGAGGGGGAGGGGAAGCAACTGAAAATTAATTTCTTCATTCTGGCTATAATTATGATCCGATCTGATTCAGATTCGGCAATCTGGTAGATATGGGCATTTTCTACGATACTGCGTTTTTAGTTTTATCGTATCTTTAAAACTGTGCCTGCCACAGATTTTCGTCCTTTGTGTGGGCGGAAGGGGGCGGGGCGAAATTTTGAAATACACTTGTAGCAGTGTGATATCACATGAGTCTGGAAACCAAATTTGGTTTCGCTAGCTCTTATAGTCTCTGAGATCCAGGCGCTCATCAAGACGGACAGACGGACAGACGGACATGGCTATATAGACTCGGCTATTGATGCTGATCAAGAATATATATACTTTATGGGGTCGGAAACGTTTCCTTCTCTGCGTTGCACACATCCACTTTTACCACAAATCTAATATACCCCTTAACTCTTTTTTGAGTACGGGTATAAAAACAGCATGCAATTTGGTGCACGCGCTGCGGAAATAGCCGCCTACACACAGATATTATTCTATTATAAGGTCCAGGGTTCCTCTAAAAAAAATTTGCAGATTTGCTGGAACTTAAGGTTCGGGACTGGCCTTGTATGACGGAAAGAGTGGTGTGCAAGGGGGAACGTTGGCTTACCAAAGAAATGACTCGATAACTTCAGTTTTGTATTTTGTTCTGGATTTATTTAGTTATCTTTATTCGTGTTACTTGTTTATTTACACTTTGATGATGTACTGCCTAGTTTTGTATATTGCGTTTGGTCTGGTGAACTGCCTAGTACATCCTCTTGGGTTCGGGCTGATTTACTGCCTAGTGCAGTGTCTTGCGTTCGGGCTGATGGACTGCCTGCTTCTTTGGCCGATCTTGGCCCTTTTAAGCAGCTGGCGATCGCACCAGAGACCGTGATTTTCCATGGTGTGTCTTTGACCCGGAAATAATTAATTACACTACTCGTCAAAATTGAACTTTTTATTTAGGCTGTGAACCAAAATGACTTTTTCTGATTTTTCAATTGCCTAATTGGCCTCAAGCAAGCTTGTCGTGTTTCTGCATCGCTCTCGCATTTTTCGCCTAATAAAAAAAAAATAAATAAAAAAAAATGAACTTATAAACTGTAATTAATTCAATTTGGTCTTAAGTATCGGAGTTACACACATATTCATATTTTATAAAGCTTGTGTATACGCAGTGTTTTAAATTGATTTATTAACTTATAATTTTTCTGTGGCTGCCGAACAAACATACATACATCTAACAGTGGAGCGTTGCATTGCATGGTTTTTGTTTAGACAATTGTTATTGCTATTCGATCGGTTGCTTTGCTTTGACTCATCGACTCATTGCTCTTTGGCGTTCACCGTTCTCGCGCATAATCCGTTGCACTGCCTACTCACTCTCTGGATTTCACGCGAGCTGCACTCTGGCTCTCACTCTCACCATACGACGCCTGCATTCTTCGTTTATGGACTAATATCTCGGCGCCTCTGCTTTGCTTTATTGGAGTTCGCCGTTAGCTTTCGTCACTTCGCTGCGCCGTCTGCCCGTTATATATGTACATACATACGTACATACATAACTGCTGATCATCGTGCTCTTTCTGCTGCTGCTGCCTGGTCTCTCATCTAGCTTGTCTTCTCAGTGCGTCTTTTTTCTCGCTGTGCACAGTGACCCAACAGCTGTTGAAAATGGCTCTTATCTGCAGTGCAAAGAAATGTGAATTTGGTGGCACCATTAACGGTGATTCCTACCTCAGCTGCTGGCTTTGTGATAATTACGCTCATATAAAATGTGCTGGAGGTGGTCACTTTGGACGTCTTAATGACTTAATATCGAAACGCATGGGTCTTACTTGGTATGTTTGGCCTGCAGGGAGATTGAGGCGGAAATGCGTACCTTTATGAGACAAACGAGGAATGGTTTCCAAGATGTTCGGAAGCAATTCAATGCTCTCAACGAGAAGCTCCTTACGTTGGAATCGCAATTTCTGGGCCTCAAACTCTTGAGCGAGTCACCAAGGAGGAAAATACCGAACAACAACCTACTGCTGGTCTTACCTAGTGGAACGCCTGCCTCTCACCTACAACCGATGGACTCATTTTCTACTCCTAGTGGCCAACCTTCACCGATGGATGTCCATCCGCCATCGGAGGATCCAGCCTTTCTCACGCCTAACAACATAGTAGTTGCCTCAAAAATCCATACCCATGTAAATTTAACTTCGGACTCAGTTGCCAGTGATGGAATCCCTAACAGTAACCAGCTTCCAGTTGCAAATGATTTGCCGGTCTCTGTTACATTGAATGGTGATGGATCGGCAGCCTCTTCTAGCTCCTCAGCTCCCGCCCTGAGACTTTTAGGAGTAGCTCCACTAGCTCGCTTTTCCGGTGTTCCACTCAGCGCGGTGGTCCCCCGCAAAGCAATCTTTGTCTCTCGTCTTATTCCCGAAGCCATACCGGATGATGTCAAACTACATCAAAGCTCTTATCTTCAATCGCCGCCGGATAACTTTATTATAACTAAATTTAATTTTACACATAAGCGTAATATCTCATCTTTCAAAATTCTTCTTCCCGATTCTCTTGTATCCAAAGCTTTGGAACCGGCTGCATGGCCTGAGCACACTATTATGCATGAATTTGTGCCTAGAGACTCTACCCAGAATCCTCGAGTTACTCTCCCTAAGATTTCAAAAAACTAAGGAACCATTTCTCCATCCAATATCAGAACGTACGCAGTCTTTTAGGTAAATTGTCTAAAATACATACGGACAGTGCCTCTTTTGAATTCGACGCTATCGCCATAACTGAAACCTGGCTTAACTCCTCTGTCTCCGATCACGAAATTCTCGTCCACAAGTTCACCACTTATAGAATGGATCGTCCATCATTCGCTGGTGGGGTTCTTATTGCAGTGAAAACGGCATTTGCATCCGAGCTGTTTCCATTCAACAACATCCATGGTTTCGAATTCGTTGCAGTCAAAATCCGTATTGGAACAGCATATATATTTTTGACCTGTTCTTATATCCCACCCAGATCTGATGCCGTTGTTTATGTGAACCACCTTTCTGCAATTCGATCTGTAGTTTCTGCTTTAGGCTGTGCTGATCAGATACTAGTTATGGGTGACTTCAACATCCCATCTCTATCTTCGCAACAGGATGATTCAAACATGTTGCTACCTGGAAGTCAACATGACGTCTCGCTTGCCCAAATTAACTCTGTCAGAAATAATAGAGATAGACTGTTAGATCTCATCTTTGTCAGCGATGCGTCTCGTACAACGATTTTAAGAGGCAATCCGATATCTTTTGCTGAAGATCCGCATCATCCTACTTTATCTATATTTTTCGAGGTCTCTATTACTAACACCATTTTACCTTCAAAAAGTCGTATAAAATGTTTTCGCAAAACTAATTTGATCGATCTTTGTCTACATCTCTCGCAAGTTGATTGGTCCTTTCTTCAGTCCTCATCTCATATAGAGCCTACTGTCAATCTGTTTTACGAAACATTATACTCTGCCCTCGATACCTACGTCCCTGAAGTCACCGTATTTGTTTCCTCTAAGCCTCCGTGGTTTTCCAGTTACAGTCTAAAACAGAAACTTCAGATCAAGGAATTGCAAATTTATTTGCCACCTTTTTTCAATCGACGTACTCCTCGGATACTTATGACTCCTCCACCCCTTATCCATATCATCTACCTCATGTTATTAACGTGTTTCTTCCCTTCCTTGATGAAAGTACAGTCTTCGAAGGGTTGTCATCAATTGACATCTGTTTCTCTGCGGGTCCAGATAAAGTTCCGAGCTGTATTTTAAAATACTGCGCTCAAGCCCTATCTCATCCTTTGACCTTCTTATCTAATTTATCCCTGGAGCATTCTTGCCTCCCCATGATCTGGAATGAATCCTACCTTATTCCTCTTCACAAGAAAGGGTCCAGATCTAATATCGAAAATTATCGTGGTATTGCTAAACTATCTGCCATTCCGAAGTTGCTCGAGCACCTTGTTACTCGTCAATTGCAACACGCATGTTCTAGCATTATATCCCCGACGCAACATGTTTTTTTAGATATCGATCAACATCTACTAACCTTTTAGAATTCTCGTCTCTAATCAACCGAGGATTTCAAAGTGGCTTGCAGACTGACGTCATTTTTACAGATTTCAGTAAAGCTTTTGATTCTGTTAATCATACTTTGCTGATCCATAAACTCTCTTTATTAGGTTTTCCCACAAATCTTGTAAATTGGATATCATCGTACCTGTCGAATCGCACACAGCGTGTTTTGTTTAACAATGTCTTGTCGAATGTTGTGAAAGTAACCTCTGGAGTTCCTCAAGGAAGTCATTTAGGTCCGCTTCTTTTCAATTTGTTTGTGAACGACCTGCCCCAAGTTATTTTGCACTCAGTTACTTTAATGTATGCTGATGACGTTAGAATTTGTTTTTCCTTTTCCGACTGGTACTTGCATACTCGCCTACAACTTGACCTTGATGAATTAAGCATTTGGTGTTCAAATAACCTACTTTTCTTGAACCATTCTAAGTGCAAACTTATGACTTTTCACCGCCGTGCACCACATTTGGTCTCCTATTTTCCAGGACACCATGTTCTGGATTGAATCTCCACATCAAATGACTTAGGAGTCCTTTTCGATCACAAGCTATGTTTTAATAGCCATATTGCTTCAACTGTTAACAAAGCTAAGGGAGTTCTAGCGTTTATTAAGCGTTGGTCAAAAGAGTTTGACGATCCGTATATAACTAAAGCACTGTACGTCTCGTTGGTTCGCCCGATATTGGAGTATTGTTCTTGTGTGTGGAGTCCACAATACAAGGAGCAACAAATTATTATTGAATCCGTTCAAAAACAATTTTTAATATTCGCCCTTAGACATCTAAACTGGGACTCTAACAGACTCCTTCCACCATACCTATCTAGGCTAAAACTAATGAACCTACCCACTTTTCACCATCGCAAAATTTGCAATGGCGTGGTATTCATGCATAAGCTCATTCTCGGGATTGTGAACTCCCAAACGCTTTTGGGACGAATCGATTTTTTTAATTAATTTAATTTAATTTTAATTTAATTTTTTTTTAAAGAACTTTTTAAATCTTGTTTTTTTTTTCAATGGTTTTTTTCAGAAGTTGTGCTTTTTATTTTTCACATAACTTAAGTATCTTACATCTGGTTGTATAGAACTGCTTTGCAGTTCTGAAAAGGTGCCCAATGCAACTATAAATCATATCCAGACACTTTGTATCTGCAGCTTAACGCCTGGAAGATATTAAGCTTTCAAATTTAAATTTCATCATTTTTTTGCGGTATTTTTCCAAAAATTTTGACTTTAATAACTCGGGAAAAGTCGAAAGAAAAACATTTCTTGGCATGCATTTTAAGTTTTAGATAGACGCATTAATTAAACGGTGTAGCTAAAATTCGTTAACCAAACCTCAAAAGTGAAAAAATAGACAAAAAATACTTTTTGGAAGGTTGCGGGCCCAACTGCCAATTGGAAACATAGCAAACGAAAAGGGGTTGAATTTTTGGTAAGAAGTATTTTTTGTCTATTTTTTCAGTTTTGAGGATTGGTTAACGAATTCGGAGCTGCAAAGTTCTATGCAAGCAGATATAAAATACTTAAGTTATGTGAAAAATAGAAGTACTACCTCTAAAAAGAAACAAAAAAATACCAGATTTTAAAAAATTCTTAAAAAAAAACTACATCATAAAAAAAAACCATAATTCGTTAAAAAATTTTAAGCCCCGAAATCTATAAGTATCTAAATTTTGGGCCAAATTTTGTGAATTTGGTTATTTTGTAATTGTGCTAAAGTGAAGTGACAGCAAGACGCAAGGGGGCAAAGTATAAACATGAGTCAAGTGGTATGTGTTGCGCATCAGGAAAAGTACAACTACCTGAAACTGGGACACCACCGGATTCATTGAACATCTTGGCACGGCACGGCTCCAGATTCAAACATCTTCCTGAAGTCAATTCGAAAGTTCAATTCATGCTTCCAAACGACATGGTTTGGAGCAACAAAAATATAAAACAATACTGCTGCAAATGGTCAACAATACAATTCCACATATAAAATCTAAGGACAAGTGTACCACAAAGTAGGCTCATTGCTGCCAATGCCAAACGAAGCACATCAGTTTTTACAAATACACCTGGCCCTCGCTTAACACGAACTCTTTTAATACAAACTTGGTCTTACACGGCTGCCTTTTCCTTTTTAACACCCTTAAAAGCTCGTTCTTACACGATTGCAAAATATCGAAATTAATTTTTGTATGCCTTAGTGTGTTTTTGTACGCATGGGGAGCGCGTGGTGAAGGAAAGCTCTCACGGAGCTCACGGAGATGTAGGTTAGGTTAGGTTGAGGCGGCTGTCGGGATTGTCAGAGACCCGACACACCTAGGCCGGTTTCGGCCCATTGTGATACCGCATATATCGTTCCCTTCTCCCTCGTGAGACCCTATGTTATCCATTATCCCATCCGGATGCCCTTATGAAGCCTGCGATCCGTCTGGGACTGATTGTAGACATGTCCGAAATGTCAATTAGAAAAGGAGCGCCCAAGTATTGAAGTCTCCTTCTACTGAGAGCCGGACAGGAGCAGAACAGGTGTTCCACAGTCTCCTCCTCGTCCTCATTTCTACAGCTTCGACAGAAGTCGTTATATGGGGCGCCCAGCCTGTTTGCATGTGTGCCTATTAGCCAGTGTCCCGTAAGGGAGCGTATGACTGAGCTGCACCTACTCCTACTGAGTTTGCAAAGCTCATCGGTGCGCTTCCTAATAATGTTATGCCATGTTTGCCGAGTTATGCGACATAGTGACACAGTTTGCCATCTGTCATTTATTAATCGCTTAAAATGTTCTTTTATTTTGAGCTTGCAGGTGGCCATTGGCATACGAATATCCTCCTTATCGTGGAGAAGAGGGATTGTTGTAATAAGGAGATGTAATAACGGTAGGAAAAAATCTTTAATTTTTGTTCCGCAATGAATCAAAATAAATTGTTCTAATAGATTTGTTGCCTTACAAATTTTTAAGGAATTTTGTGTTTTTTTTCATTGTTTATTTTCTGTTTTTAACTGAACCTTTAGTTTCGGCTCGATAAAAAACGAGAAGGAACGTGTGAGTCGCTTCTGGGGACGCGACTCTACTTATACCCGTACTCAGTCAGCATTTACATTTTTGAGCATATAATTATTTAGAATTAAAAAAAAAAAAACATTTGACATTTTACATTTTTTTGCTACATCTTTTATCTACATCTACATATACTATGTATATTCTACATCTAACATGTATATTCTACATGTACCATTCATATTCTACATCTCCTCCGCTAGGGGTTGCTCGCGCACTGAACGCGGCACAGTGTGCGAGCGAGAAGGATGGCGTGGGGCGGGAGGGGGAGGGGAAGCAACTGAAAATGAATTTCTTCATTCTGGCTATAATTATGATCCGATCTGATTCAGATTCGGCAGTCTGGTAGATATGGTCATTCTCTACGATACTGCGTTATTAGTTTTATCGTATCTTTAAAAATGTGCCTGCTACAGATTTTCGTCCTTTGTGTGGGCGGAAGGGGGCGGGGCGAAATTCTGAAATACACTTGTAGCAGTGTGATATCGCATAAGTCTGGAAACCTAGCTCTTATAGTCTCTGAGATCTAGGCGCTCAACAAGACGGACAGACAGACAGACAGACAGACGGACAGACAGACAGACGGACAGACAGACATGGCTATATCGACTCGGCTATTGATGCTGATCAAGAATATATATACTTTATGGGGTCGGAAACGTTTCCTTCTCTGCGTTACACACATCCACTTTTACCACAAATCTAATATACCCCTTAACTCTTTTTTGAGTACGGGTATAAAAACGAAACGGACTTATAATTTTGGTTTTACCGAAAAGTTTTAGTGCTTTATAAATTGTGATACGCTCATCGAAAGACGACTTGAGGGAGTTGGAAAAAATACTTATACCTTATAAAGAGCGTTACAAAGAAGTATCTTTTAACCACTAAACAATCTAAAATTACTGATTTCTTTGAAAAGCCAGAAGAGCCACTAAAAAAAAACATTTTGGTTAATTAAAAACAAATTTAAATAAAAAATGAAATCATTTTTTTTGCCTACAATTCTAGGAACGTTACCCCTTATTTTGTACTGAATCCATATATCAAAACCAGCTCAAAGGTAAATCTGGCCACCTAGTTTTTCTGACAATTTAATTTTTTCGGAGTGCTAAATTCGAATGATATTATGCATTTAATGGTTTTAAATTAGAGATAAAAAAAATAACTTAAGTTTACATCATTTAAATTTTCAGCCGTGCCAAAATTCTGCCGCTCCAATTATTTATATTAGGTGGCAACCCCAAGTGTGTTATCGTGTGCTAACATCAATGTCAAAAAGAAAAATAGTTCGTAGAGTAAGCGACAACATATTCACACGCACTATACTTTAATTATGTACATAACCACATTCAGATCTGGAAGGACTGGAAAAAAGGATTAAAAAGGAAATTGGCCGAGAACAAAAAAGAAACCAGGGCCACGGGCGGCGGCCCATACAAGCAGGAGACATTGACGCCCACAGAGGATGCGCTTGCAACGGCCATCCAGCCGAAGCAGGCCAAAAATCGAAGAGCAGTTGCCAACTGCAGGATCGGTGAAATGGTTGATGATGGGATGTCTTACCTTATCAAATTAAAAACCATCATGGAAGTTTCTTTGTCCACACGATAGTTATAACCAAAATAAGAAAATAAATAATCATTTTTTTACATGTTGCTTAAAAAACAAAAACCAACATGGAGTCAGAAGTAGACAACGGCTCTGACTTCGTTCATAACATCCTGCGTTCTATTCGTTCCTCTTGTATTTTCTTCCTTCTATGAAGATCCCTTGCTATTAATCCGGCGACTGGCATTTTTCTATAAAATTTGTTCAA
Organism: Drosophila obscura; assembly: GCF_018151105.1. Taxonomy (NCBI): domain Eukaryota; kingdom Metazoa; phylum Arthropoda; class Insecta; order Diptera; family Drosophilidae; genus Drosophila; species Drosophila obscura. The sequence continues at coordinate 1,327,315 of NW_024542848.1, read as the reverse complement.
TTTAGAATGCAAGTAATTGACGTTTGCCAGGCCATTTACAGACAGCCGCAAAAAAAAAAACTTTATCAGGATTGTCATTCAACACTTTAATTGAGCGGGCAAAAAATTTAGATTTTATTGTTCAGAAAATGCTCAAAGATTATTAGCGAAGAGTGGCCAAATGCAAAAGTTGTTTTGGGTAACTTTATACAAAAAATTCCTTCTCAGATCCCTAATAAAAAACAATAAAATAAACAAAGACCAGCATTTCACAAAATTATTTTTGAAACACTACAACTCTGAGCTACAGTTCTCATTGTTGCCCGTGAACTCCGAAAAAAGTGTCCGAAAAATGAAATCTCTAGATATCCTGTGGCACCCACGGATTTTTCGGTTGATTTGACAAATCTTTCGAGTCAAAATCTCTAGAGATTTCTGTGGCAGCCCTGATATTGATTTTTTGTTAAATTGGCATCCATCATAAGTGCAACAGTCTCCTGAGCATCAGCTTCAGGGAAAGTTTGATTGGCATCTTGGGATATATTTCGTAAAGCATTTGCAGTCGACCTCATCGAACTCAGAAATTTTTCCTACTATCCGTTGCCTCGTTTTTTTAGACGATTCGATGAATTCTGACTTCGGACGACCGCGATGTTTAGCTTCATTCAATTTTTCGGAATTTTTCAATACGTTGAAGCTCTCCACTGTCTGAAGCCAATCCGAATGCCTCTGCAGAACTGCCTTCTTTGTACGGTTGCAGTTTTGCCACAGTTTGCATATTTTGTTGCAAACAGCATCGGCAAAAGCTAATAATTTTTCTTGGTCTGCAACATACCCTTTAGTTTCCAATTCTAGCTGTATCAAATCTACAACTAATCGAACTTTTTCAGCATTACTGCATTATTGAGCACCACGCAAAAAAAAAACCTATGCAGGATGGTACATTGACAAGAAAATCCTATAACAGTTACCAGAAGAAATAGTGTTAATTATAAATAAAACATATAAATTTGACATTTAAAACACAAATAAACAATAACAAACACATAAAAGAGTAATTAGTAAAAAAAAAAACAAAAATAACACAAACATATACCAGTTGCGCTCCGATCGACATATGGTACCGAAAAGGCGGCTAAAGGCAGATAGTTCTGGTTTTATTTTGATCTTAAAATATGCATCTATGATCAAAAATAATATGAACCTGGGAATCGGTGCGGAACACAACTAAAAGCTTAAGAGAAGCTATAACTGGAAATCGAAAAACACTCACAAGACATTTTGGTTTTTTTCGATTTTTTTACGACACAAAACAATCTAAAAATAGTTGTTTGATTTAAATTAAGCTTTATACCTGTATGAACGATATCCATATTACTTCAAAGTTATTGGCGTTTATTTTAAAAACATTTTTAATGTTAAAAGATGGGTTTTGTTTTCTAAAAAATCAAAACGCAATGAACTGCCGAGCACGTGGCCAAACTTTAAGTGGTTTGTTTTTGCAAAGAGCGAATAACAAACACTGGAAGAATTATTGGATTCAAAAAGAGATGAGATGATCAAAATGATTAAAATTGTAAAATTTCGATTTGGTTTTTTCTATTTTTGTCGTATGGGAGCTCGCCCACTGTGCGCTGTACCTTTAACGACATACAATTTTCATCGCCTACAAACTTCGCATTATAATAAACTGTAAATATTTCAAATCGAACCCGCTCGATTCGTTCATTTTCAATAGCGACTTAAAAAGCTCAGGTGATTGGTGATCCCAACGTAAATATAAGAAAACAATTAAATCACAAGAAACAAAAACTTTCTCGTTTAAAAATTCGTGTGAGCCCACGGAACACAAGTAACAAAACCGGTACTTGCGTCGTTTGGCTTGTGTTCTACTTTCGGTTCATGGTGCTTTTAGCACATGCGTTCCACTTTGCAGTCTTCTTTCTGATAGAAACCTTTCTAAAGCTTCTGCTATGGAAATTAGCTGGAAACAGGTCCTTTCCACATGAAAGGACGAAGAAGTCGAAAATTCGACTCCCGTTCCGCTTCTCGCCCGTGACTCTAAATCTTACGCTTGCTGAGGGAATCACACTTGGAAGTTCTCGTATGGATTCTGATAAGATTTTGGGCCATTCGATATAAGTAAATTCTCACCAGAGCGTTTGATTTTTTTGCCCAGGGAATGTTATTTGAAGTTGGATGGAGGCCTCGATGACATCGCAAAGATGGACTTGCGTCGGTTCCTGTTGATGTTCAGCCTGCGTTCCCGTTTTCGGCTCTTTAAACATTGCGGAGTTCCTTAATGCGCCACGATCCGCCCGATATTCGTTTTCGGGGGAACGAGCTAAACTAGTCTCTGCCAATAGACATAAATCTGGACATCGCGCTGGAACACGAGCTCTGCTGGACCTTCATCCCAATATTGGCCTTTTGGAGGAAGGGCGGCAAATTCGAATCATACAGTGATGGAAGGAGGAATGGCCCCAACAACAACAATCTGAGTTTGCTGAACCCCGTTTTAAGCTGTTAAATGTCAAGCTTTCAATGGGGGAGTATGTTTAGTCACCCAGCCTAATATTAGAGAGTAGTACATATACCATAGCCAGTGGAGCAGCATTAAAATAAATTCTATTATAAATACATTAAATAGAACCCGCTCGATTAGTTTACTTACTGAAAAGCTCAGTAGTTCAACAGTATTTTTGCCACACTTAAACGGTAGTCGACCCACACTGCCGCGCGAGTTACCGCACACATTGCTGCGGCCACACCGCCGCCCCCCAAACCTCAGCGACACAGTTGAATGGTCATTAACCCATTCACTGTATACAAAAACGCTGAGTTCGGACACCAGCGGAAGCGGAGCCAACCGCTTACCCAGCGGATCGTCAACCACGCGAGATCTGCCGATTAAGCAGATTCTCATTCTCATTCCATTCCATTTCATTTTCTGATTGTATTCCATTTATTCCATAAGTCGCTTCTTAGCTTGTAAACCAATAAACGAGCATTATAATTCTGACCAGAAAGGAAGAAGGTTGTCAATCTTTAAACGGAAAATCACCCTAGAACTGTAATTACATAGCTACTGCAACTGGATTCACTGGACAAAGTTCACCTTAGAACCGTAATTGGCGCAGCCGGCATCGGACCTGGAGATTCTAAAATGCTCCGACTCCTCATCATAATATATCTGTAAGACAGGTGAGTGAACGAATGGTTGCTAAATAAAGGAAAAAGAAGAAATGGAGTGACGAATAACAAAAAAAACACAACAACAAACAAGTTCATAAAAAATAGATATATAAAATATATATTTGCAAACAAAAATACAATGAAAAAAAAAAAAAACTAAATAAATTAAACACAAATAATAATAATGCATATTTTTGATATAAACCAATCCGTGAAAGTGTACAAGTGCTGGTGTTTGCCCAAGTTGCGACCGAATATGTGCACATCGAACTCCGATAAGGCACCGGGCTCGCATTTTTGGCAAAAAGTGACAGATCCAACACTAATACTCATATACAATATAAGATGCGTGACCGAAAATGTGCACATCAAACGCTGATATTGCACCGGGACCACGTAGTCAAAAGATTTACTCAAATTAAAACAAAAAAAAAATGCATACATATACATTATTTTGTGACCGAATATGTGCACATCAAACGCTGATAGTGCACCGGGACCACATATTAGAAATATTTACAAAAAAAGTGCATACATATACATTCTTTTGTGACCGAATATGTGCACATCAAACGCTGATAGTGCACCGGGACCACATATTAAAAATATTTACAAAAAAAAAAGGGCACACATATACATTCCTTCTGTGGCCGAATATGTGCACGTCAAACGCTGATAAGGCACCGGGACCACAGACCGCAAAGAGTCGGAAAAATAGAAATGTTTACAAAACTGAAACCGAAGCGAAAACTGCTGATGCAACACTTCGAGTGCAGATACAAACTCTGTCTGTACACTGAACAAAATCGGATCCAATAATTACGTCATACTTTTTCTTCGTCACATATACTCCTTCCTGTAGTAGCCACAAGTTCACTTACCTATGAAATATATATATTACCAAAATTTTAAACATATCACTAATCCCATAATTGTATACATACATTACAGTTAACACAACACAGAGAAGGGATACCACAAAAAAAAAAAAAAAACACACAACAACCAACCAACCTCTTTAAGAAAAAAGACATCTACGCAAGTTAATACGTACTAATAATAATCAATAATAACATACATTAAATTACAATAACACCCTTATAAAATAAGTTAGATCACTAGATGTTAAAAAAAGTTAACGCGGCAGGCAGAAGATTAGGCTTGAGAAGTGGAGCTAGCCTCCCAGACATAAGGGAACAAGAAGAACAGTACGACCAGGAAGCGCAAGAACCTCAAACCTCAAGCACCAACATGAACCATTTAGACTCTGGTAACGCTTCGGGCTCCATCAGCCCCACGGTTAGCAACTCGTTGACTATCGTCAACACTAACCTAAGCCCTAAAGATATATTGGCATTTGTTCAACATTTGCCAACCTACGAGGGCCCCTCCGACAACCTGGAAAATTTCATAACCAGTGTCGAGGAATTATTAATACTTATTCGGTCCGTGGACCAGACGCCGTACGGCCAAATGATCCTCAGGGCCATCCGGAATAGGGTAAAGGGCAAGGCACATGAAGCATTGACCCTTTGTGGTACACCACTCATCTGGGACGAAATCAAAGCAAACCTTAAACGATTGTACACTAGCAAGAAGACAGAGGCTATATTGATTCGCGAAATTCAAACCTTACCAACCGGACTCTCCATTAACAAACTATTCTTCGCGATAGCAAAGTTGAGAGGGCAACTGGTGTCATTGACTAATGATCCAAACCGTGATGCCCAAAACCCCACGGCAAAACACGCCTTATACTCCGACATCTGCCTCAACGCATTTATTGTCGGACTAAACGGTCCACTAAAAACAATAATTAGATCCCGAAATCCGGAATCCATAGAAAAAGCTTACGAAATGGCACAAATAGAACAGAATTTTTACTACCAAAACTCTAACGGTCAGCAGAATAATCATCACCACGAGAATTCTAACGACCTACGTAATAATCATCGCCGTGATAATTCTAATGATCAACAAAATTATCGCCACCGCGAAAGTTCGGGCGACCGAAACCGCCCGTATCAACGTAACCAGCAGAATCAGAGACAATCAAGCAACAACAACAACAATAGGAGAAACGACACGCGACAACAATCCCAAAACCGACAAGAGACCCATTCGTCTAGGACCCAGAACCCATTCCGAAATAATTCTGGATCAAACGACAATACCCCTACTGCCTCTTGCAACATCAACGATGGCGCAAATTTTTACAAGAAGCCTCGGACAACCAGTCGGCTTCTTAAACAAAAAATCCCATGGAAAATCTTTACCTTATGTCCTGTTATCTTCAAAATCCTTGACAACAAACCCGCATAAATTCCTCATAGACACCGGTTCCACTTACTCCTTTATAAAACCGACATTGGTCACAAAAGACCACATTAAAAAATTAAAAACTCATGTTAGCATTCATACCGTTCTTAATAAGTTTCAAATTCAGGAATATACAGACTCAATTATCTTCGAACAATTCAATACGACAGAAAAGCCAAAATTCTTTTTGTTTGACTTCCACCCACATTTCAATGGCCTTTTGGGCATGGATTTCTTAAGCAGCTTAGATGCAAAAATAAACATAGCTGACTCTGTCCTAGAAATGACGAAGTCTTCTCTACCGACACGACACACACCGTACCACTAAACACGAAGGTCAGATTGCCACTTCCCGTAAATGTAATGAAGGGGGATTTCTTACTCGAAACTACAACTTTAAATAATGACTTATCAATCACGGGTGGACTATATACCGCAATTGCGGGTTTTGCACACTTCGAAGTCTGCAACATGTCAGACTACGACCAAACATTGTACCTAGAGGAACTATTACAAGCGGAGACGGCCTCTATACAGGATTACGAGTATCTGAACTGCATGTTCGCGGGAGAAGCTCCACAGCCCACAGATGCACAGTCGAAATTAGATATTCAAACAGGACACTTGAACGATGAGGAAACACAAAACCTAGTTAAACTTTGCAAACAGTTCAGAAAACTTTTCTATAATGAGGATAACCAACTGACGTTTTCAAATGTTGTCAAGCATTCGATTCCCACAGTAGACGACGTCCCCATACACACCAAATCATATAGATACCCTTTTATACACAAAGAAGAAGTTCGGAAACAAATTTCAAAAATGCTCCAACAGAATATTATCAAGAATAGTCATTCCCTTGGAGCGCACCCGTATGGGTCGTGCCTAAGAAAACGGATGCATCAGGTCAAAAAAAGTGGCGATTGGTAATAGATTTCCGTAAACTAAACGAAAAAACCATTTCAGACAGGTACCCAATCCCCAATATAGCTGACATATTAGACAGTATAGGGAAAACAAAATACTTCACGACAATCGATTTGGCTAGTGGTTTTCATCAGATTGAGATGAACCCACGTGACGCAAACAAAACAGCATTTACCGTCGAAAACGGACATTACGAGTTCACGCGGATGCCTTTCGGTCTCAAGAACGCACCTGCGACGTTCCAGCGCGTTATGGACAATGTCCTGGGAGACTTAATAGGAAAAGTTTGCCTTGTATACCTTGACGACATTATTATATTCTCCCCTTCGCTACAGAGCCATATTACAGACATTAAGTCAGTGTTCACTAAACTACGAATTGCAAACTTAAAAATACAACCAGCCAAGTGCAATTTCCTCAGAAAAGAAATTGATTTCCTGGGACACATTGTGACACAGGAAGGAGTTAAACCTAACCCAGATAAAATCCAGGCAATCAAGAACTTCCCTTGCCCGAAAACCGTTAGGGAAATTAAGTCGTTCCTCGGCTTATTAGGTTATTACAGGAAATTCATAAAAGACTTCGCAAGAATAACCAAACCTCTAACTAGACAATTGAAAGGCAAGAAATCAATAGTGATCGACGACGAGTTTAAGGAAGCAGTAGCTTACTCAAAGAATCTCCTATGCAACGACCCGATACTAGTTTACCCAGATTTCACTAAACCATTTACATTGACTACAGATGCAAGTAATTACGCCATAGGGTCGGTATTATCTCAAGGATCAAACACCAACGATAGACCCATCTCATTCGCCAGTCGTACACTCTCTGACACGGAAGTTAGATACTCAACCATAGAAAAAGAGATGCTTGCGATCGTTTGGTCGGTAGGGCACTTCAGACCTTACCTTTTTGGTCGCAGGTTCAAAATAGTGACCGATCACAAACCATTAGTCTGGTTGGAAAACCTAAAAGGTCAAAACCCAAAATTACTTCGGTGGAAAACCACTCTGGCCGCTTACGACTACGAAGTAGTTTATAAAAAAGGATCCCAGAATGTTGTTGCTGATGCACTCAGCAGAATAGAACCAAATTTAAACATAAACGAAGACCCATCGAGAATAACACTTGTCCAAAAACCTCTTAATTATTTCAATATCCAAACAATTTTTCAAATCGGACCATCAATCCCAGTACAGTTAATAACGCCATTCCCCCATAAGATAAGACGTACCTTCTCGGAACCAGAATACACGTTAGACTCAATCACTAATATACTCCAGACTATTCTCAAACCGAACAAAACGCATGCCATATTAGCACCAGACAACGTCTATTGTATAATTGAAGAAGCATACAACAACTATTTTACAGGAAATAATCTGTATAACATTTGTCGTTGCTCATCACTTCTAATCGACCTTCCCGATCCAGAAGAACAAAAGAGAAGGATCCAATCGTATCACCTTAATAGCAATCACAGAGGAATTGACGAGACCCTTAACCATCTCAAAAGAGACATTTATTTCCCACGCATGAAAGAAATTATTACACAAATAATCAAAGACTGTGACATTTGCCTAACATTTAAATATGATAGACAACCTCACAGACCTTTCATGCAAACCCCACCTGCACCAACAGGGCCTTTAGATGTTGTTCATATTGACATCTATACAATCAACAATACAAATAATTTAACTATCATTGATAAATTTTCAAAGTTCGCACAGGCATATCCATTAACTAATAGGAATTCAATTAAAGTTATCGCAGCACTTTCACAATTCTTTAGTACCTTCGGCCTACCGAAGAAATTGGTCTTTGACCAGGGCGCGTAATTTTCGGGAAACTTGTTCACCGACTTCCTGACTCAATACAACATAGCTATTCACATTACCTCATTCCAACATTCAACGGGAAATGCACCTGTTGAAAGACTCCATTCGACATTCACAGAGCTATATAGAATAATTGATAACCGCAGAAAGGAACTTCAACTCCAATCTGACCATGCGGAGATATTTTCGGAGGTAGTGACAACATATAACAATGCAATACACTCTAGCACTGCCCATACACCGTTTGAACTTTTCCATGGCAGAACTCACATATTCGAAAAAACAGTAAAATTCGACAACCACCATGACTATTTGTCAAAACTCAACGAATTTAGAAGGGACCTATATCCCAAAATACAGGAACAACTAAATAACAAAACAGAACAAAGATTAACCAAGCTCAACGAAGACAGAGAACCGCCAATCCAAGTAGAACCCGACGATGTTATCTTTAGGAAAGAGAATAGGAGGAACAAACTTACACCTAGGTTTTCCTTGCACAAAGTCAGAACCGATAAAGGGGTTACATTACTAACCACTAGACAACAAAAACTACACAAAAAAAAAATAAGAAAAATAATCAGGAAAAACAATAACACCTAGTAAACCTACTTCATTCCAGAACAACCCATTCCGCCGCGCAGTCCTTCTCTTTAGAAAGACTCAACGGATCCTCACCTCTTGCATTCATTCATCTGGGAAACGCTCATATAACACAGAATCATAAAATTCTAACCCACATCGTAGATGTACAAGATTTCAAAGTTTGCCTTTCCAGAATAAGAAACACATTAAAAAGCCTTAGATTAGACGAAACATTCGAAATTTCGCTCGAAATTATACAAAGCAAACTACAGCAATTGGAGGAGAGAATAGACACTCTACTCCCACACGTGAGAAGAAAACGGGGTTTAATCAATGGCTTAGGTACTGTCTTTAAATCGATATCGGGTAATTTAGATGATAATGATGGTCAAAATATCCTGGCAGAGATTAATACGCTAAAAGATACATCCCACATACTAAAAAATGCCCAAGAAAAACAGGAAAATTTTGATAAACAGGTTATCATTAGGTTCAATAGTATCACCAACCATATTAATAGCGAGCAAACTAAATTACAAAACTTTCTAGATACAACCCAAAATACTATTTTTAAAGAGCTTAAAGAAGATAGGGAACACTTTTACGCACTACAATATATCAATAAGATAAACTTTCACATTGACACACTAGTAGAACATATTAACAATATTGCTGAGAGCCTTTTGGCCAGCAAATTGGGACTAATCCCAAAATTCTTGTTTAATAAAAAACAAATAGATACGATAAGAAATATATTAAACACCCAGAACATTCAGTTAAAACTAGATGAACACATTTATAACATTCTCACACCATCTTGCTATACTTTTAAGACAAAATTATTGTTTAGCGTTAAGATTCCAATTTTCGACACTAAAGTATATAAGTTCACTCATATAATACCACTGCCGGTAAACAATTCACACTTCATCATTTCACCTACATTTTTGGCCCACGACAACGATACTATATTGCAGTTTCGAGAAAGCTGTCAGAAGGTGGAACAGGAGTTCTTCTGCCAGAAGACCCACACAGATTTGGAATTTAACAACAAAAAATGCCTATCAGATATCATCATGAACGAAAAAGAGACAAAGTGCGACATGATAGATACAGAATATGGAACGAACATATTCGAGGCAGAAAAGGGGTTTATCTTCATTTTCAATGAAAAGAACGCTACCCTTAAATCGACCTGTTCCAATGACACCCACTTGAATGGCTCCTCCATAATACGATACAAGAATTGTACCGTATGGATTAACGGTGTGGAATACAGTGATGAGGAATTGACAGAAGAAGATCATTTCACCTTCCTACTTCCTCCGATTGCTAAGATATCAAAAAATAAAACGATCAAAGCGTTATCACTAGAGAGATTGCACTTAGAAGCCATTTCAACCGCTGGGAAGATCATCACCATGGATGTTGCAGCACACTACAAGTTCACGGCCTTATACTCGGCAATATCGTTGATCCTTATCCTCATCGCCATCCTTCAATATTGCCATAAACCGAAGACCATCTTCCTCCCACACCCTCCAACCCTACCTACTTTTGTAGAGCCGGCCATTCCTCCGTTGTGGCCCTCTCTCCACTCTAGGGGGGAGGAGTTACCGCACACATTGCTGCGGCCACACCGCCGCCCCCCCAAACCTCAGCGACACAGTTGAATGGTCATTAACCCATTCACTGTATACAAAAACGCTGAGTTCGGACACCAGCGGAAGCGGAGCCAACCGCTTACCCAGCGGATCGTCAACCACGCGAGATCTGCCGATTAAGCAGATTCTCATTCTCATTCCATTCCATTTCATTTTCTGATTGTATTCCATTTATTCCATAAGTCGCTTCTTAGCTTGTAAACCAATAAACGAGCATTATAATTCTGACCAGAAAGGAAGAAGGTTGTCAATCTTTAAACGGAAAATCACCCTAGAACTGTAATTACATAGCTACTGCAACTGGATTCACTGGACAAAGTTCACCTTAGAACCGTAATTCGCGCAAACGGACGCGAATACAAAACGGACAGGGAAGTAGTCTAGCTAAAGATGCTGTCGACGATCGCCGCGAGAGACATTGTCTGGAGAGCAAAGCGGAGAGAGCTCCGAATTCTAAATTACGGGACTTGCCCGAAAGCTCCATAAAAATTAGAGCGGAAGATAGGCTTAAGATGCTTCTAAACGATGCAGCGGCTGCACGTGAAGCTTTTATATCTTTGATGCTGACCGCTTTGCATGTATGATTGTATGCGTGAAATGAGATCGTTTACGTCACAGGTACACATGCTGCCGTGCTGCTTCTGCATCGTCTAGACCAGGTGTCGGCACGCCTACACTCTCATGTTTTAGTGCGTTTGTGTGACTTTAAAAACTCGGGAAAAGTCGAAAGAAAAATTATTCTTGGCATGCATTTTTAGTTTTAGATAGACGCATTAATTAGGCGTCGTTTAAGTTATTGTTCATTAAAATAGAAGCACTACCTCTGAAAAAAACCATGAAAAAAATACCAGATTTTAAAAACTCTTTAAAAAAAATGACACCATAAAAAAAATAAAGCACTACAAAAATTTGTAGTTTCACAGCCTAAATAAAAAGTTCAATTTTGTCGAGTAGTGTAATGATCCGATCTGATTCTGATTCGGCAGTATAGATATGATCATACGCTACGATACCGTGTTTTTATCGTATTTTTAAAATTGTGCCTGCCACAGATTTTCGTCCTTTGTGGGGGCGGAAGCGGGCTGGGCGAAATTCTGAAATACACTTGTAGCAGTGTGATATCACATAAGTCTGGAAACCAAATTTGGTTTCTCTAGCTCTTATAGTCTCCGAGATCTAGGCGCTCATCGAGACGGGCAGACGGACAGACAGACGGACGGACATGGCTATATCGACTCGGCTATTGATGCTGATCAAGAATATATATACTTTATGGGGTCGGAAACGTTTCCTTCTCTGAGTTACACACATCCACTTTTACCACAAATTTAATATACCCCTTAACTCTTCTTTGAGTACGGGTATAAAAATTACAGTAGACTTAGTCAGTGATTCCGTCCAACAATAAATGACAGCATGGGCATTTATTAAGGATCTTTCAAAAATATGATTTAATATATGTTTAAAAAAGTGTGTCTCCTACGTGAACGGTAGAAGATCCAAACCAATGCAAATTGTTTGGTCAATAATTGGAATTTGCTTGTCTTCGTGATGATGTAGTAGCTTAAAGATACCTGTACCAATGCCCGCCGGCATACCAAGTATAATCCGCTCCGATACTCCGTTAATAGTGTCCGTTTGGCCGTAATAAGCTGCATCAAACAAGTGATCTGCAGTCTTTTCAAACTATAGTGAGATTAAAAAACGATAAGTTTAGCTTAATTAAATAAAATTAATTTCTTTTGCACTTACCGACGCCAAATTGAAAACGCTTTCTCGCATTTTAGCAAGACCGTGTCGCGTGATACCCAATACCTCACCGCGGGCTGTCATTTGGCTGGCTAAAAGCATAATGTGCCGCCAGTCGACACTCATACCATGCCCCTCCATAACTTCCGTTATCTCGCTCATGATAATGGTCCGTGCTGCTTCAATGCCAAGGGTCTGGAATATTTCACAGATATTGTTACTACGAGTGCGTTCGCCGACTACGCCGTAAGTAGAAATGACCTCGCGAAGCCCATAGCCTTCAATACAAAGTTTATATGTGGCCGGCTGTCGAGTATCATCTACTGCAATGACGGCACGCGCAATGTTTGGCAGGCCCGCAACAACAACGTTTTGGAGGCAGAGCGCCAATCGCGCTAGCTCTGCGTTTATTGTTGAGGTTCGCGAAGCTTCAACACGAACAATAATACGCGATGTCCGGGCGGCAATCTCCACTTGTGCAGGCTTTAGTCGCATTCGCGACTTGAGTATACAAGCCACAATAGTCTCTAGGTTGATATGAAGTCCTAGCACCTTGATGCGCGACATGTCAATTCCCATGGCTAAGTGACAACTATAAGGTCCACACACGACCTCGACAAAAGAAGACAGCTCGCCCAACGTGGTTTTCTCAATGCGAGACTTCACCTGTCTCGCATATTCCATGCTATTGTTTTCTTGAAGCTCAGCAGTTATTATCGGCGTAGAAATAGTTTTTGTTGCATTGATTATCTCCACAATACGAGGCACACCCTGAGTAATGTTCATTGAAGCTACACCAGCAAAATGAAAAGTCTTTAGCGTCATTTGGGTGCCCGGTTCTCCAATGCTCTGGGCAGCAATTGCTCCTACTGCTGTACCGGGTTCGCTTACGGCGCGATTATATCTATCATTAATTCGACGTAAGAATTCCAGCAACTGTTCGGAAGTGATGCATTCGATCTGATGACAAAGATTTCCATATTCTTTATACTGTTGTTGCAGCCTTCCAATGCGCTTAGACGCAGTACTTAGGTGCTTCCTGTATTGTAAAAAACATGTAAGAGTTGACAGTTGTTAAGGGAGTATATGAAATACTTGGGGGCAACCGCTAGTCAGAGATATCACATAAGAGAAGGTCATAGATTTTTATAGTAGGTACTCGAAGAAATTGGGGATATATTAGTTTTGTGGTGGATGTGTGTAACACATCTGTGGTCTGTGACCGCGACTATACTTTCATACCCGTACTCAGTCAGTATATACAAGAGCGGACAAAGAAATTTGGACACTTCTGTTAAGTTACTTCAAACCGATGCACAGTGGGTGCATTGAAATGAAAATTTTACTGGGTGTCCTATGAAGTGTAAAACTTATAATATGCGAAAATGGGCGTGTTCAAACGCCACAACCACCCAGAGAATATTTTTGTTTCTAATTTTTCTTAGCTTATATGCTATTTAATTTACAATGTTAAATTTGTTTCCATCAAAAATCAAAAATAAAATGTAAATTTTTTTTTAATTCTACATAAATCTTAAGCTAAAAAATTTATATACTGACTGAGTACGGGTATAAGTAGAGTCGCGTCCCCAGAAGCGACTCACACGTTCCTTCTCGTTTTTACTCAGATTCTGAAGCTCGTATTTCAACAAACAAAACATAACGTTGATAAGAAAATTGTACCACTTTTCACAGGATTTTTGATTCGTGGTGATAAAATGGATATACCTGAAGATATTAAAATTGTGGCTGCCACAGATTTGTGCGGGCGGAAGGGGGCGGGGCGAAAATTTTGAAATACACTTGTATCAGCGTGTCATGTCGTACAAGAGTCTGGAAACAAAATTTGGTTGCTCTAGCTCTTATAGTCTCTAATAACTAGGCGCTCATCGGGACGGACGGACAGACATGGCTATATTGACTCGGCTATTGATGTTGATTATATATATACTTTATGGGGTCGGAAAAGCTTCTTTCTCTGCGTCACACAGAGTTTCATAAAGTTTCATAAAATAGAAAGAAATCATTGAAACCAGATGTTTTTTCCTAAGCACACCGAATATGGTTTCTGCAGTCCGTTTTCAGATATTAATAAAGAAGTCAGAGACGTCTATGTCGACATATGGGAATTTCTCTGACAAGGTCCACCGAGACCAAAAAATTAAATGTCTATAAAAACACATGTCCATATAATTATGTTGCAATATTATAGTCTAAATTTACTGAACGACAACTAGTTTACCCTATTGGCATATATGTTATTTCATTTACTTTGATGTTAAAACCTATTCAAATAAGCAATAGTTGACTTTTTCGGTATTTTTGTTATTTTTCTAGTCTTTTAGTCATGTTTTCTATTGCTAAGTATTACCGCTTATAAAACATATGTTTATTGAGAAAAGTTAATCCACAAAATATATCAATCTAAAAAATATACCAGAAAATGGTTCAATCTCGGCTAACGGTATATTTGTAACTTTTTTTACCTAGGAATTTTTGTCCAGTGCGACATGTCCCGTGCGAAAATGGTGTATAACTATAACATTTTTAAAGAGACATGAGACATACACAACATGAACAAAAATTTGCATCAATATATTGCTTCAGTTCCTGGAAAAGTGCATAAAACATACTTGGAGAGTCAAAGCAGTTTAATATGTTGTACAGACATTATTGAGTGCTAGCAACGGCAATAACGGGATCGGAACCGCTTGAGAACATACTAGGGGTGCTAATTATTTTTCTGGCCTTTTTCGCTTCTAGTCGTATTAGGACCAAATGGTCAGTTGCATAAAAAAGTTTGGAGTTTTATGAATTATACATACAATTTTTCATGTACGACCACGTTTGATATCGATTAACAATAATCAAAAATTCATCTCGGACAAAAATTTTAATTTAGACATGAAAATGTCTTTGTCATGATTTTCTACCATATTTGAGGTGAATTTTTTAGCCACAAATGCTTACATCAGCTTAGTTCAACTTTTATTGATGAAGCACCATGCATTGCCAATGTAAAAATCAGGTATCGCGAATTCAACCGTGGACGTCCTTCGTGGCAGGACGAATTTCGTGAAGGTAGTTTAAAATTAATTTTTGTTCCACAAAATATCGATGCGGTGCGCGAAATTATTGGGCAAGATCGTCACATACTGTGAGATTGAGGTATCCTTGGGCATTATTATGACAACCATTAATAAGATTTTCCATGATCTCGTGGTAAAAAATATGTCTTAGCGTAAAAACCCACAAAATTAAAAAAAGAATGTAAAAATATTAAATCGAAACATAATCAATAACACTAGTCAACACGATTTTTCCTCAAGGAACAAAACCAACTTTTTCTTAAAGATTTGGGGCTTAGAAATGGTTTGATGATATTTTTTTTTTCTTCTATGGCAGAAATTTTTTTTAAAGAATTTTTGAAAACTGGTATTTTTTTAAAGCTTTTTTCAGAGGAAGCGCTTGTTTTTTTCAATTAACTCAAGTATCTTACATCTGGTTGTAAAGAACTTTGCTATTTTGAAAAGATAATTAAAACCGCTAGCTAAAATTCGTTAACCAAACCTAAAATATGGAAAAAATGAACAAAAAATACCTTTTCGAAGGTTGCGAGCTCAACTGCCCATTGGGAATTGGGATCGCGATCAGGTACCAAATGTACAACCCTTTTTTGTTTGCTTTGTTCCCAATTGGCAGTTGGGCCCGCAACCTTCGAAAAGGTATTTTTTGTTCATTTTTTCCATATTTTAGGTTTGGTTAACGAATTTTAGCTCCAAGGTCTCTCCATAGATTTTAATGAGCGATACCTGGAACGACGCCAAATTAATGCACCTATACTTTTCGACTTTTCCTGAGTTTTTAAAGTCAAAATTTCGTAAAAAATACCGCACAAAAATCATCATTTTTGCATTTCAATGCTTTATATTTCCCAGACGGTAAGCTGTAATCACAAAGTGCTTAGGCTTAACTTCTAGCGGTTTTAATTACCTTTTCAAAATAGCAAAGTTCTTTACAACCAGACTTAAGATACTAGAGATATGTGAAAAAAACAAGCGCTTCCTCTGAAAAAATCTTTAAAAAAAATACCAGACTTCAAAAATTCTTCAAAAAAAAGTTCTGCCATAGAAAAAAAACCATAATTCTTTAAAAAATTTAAAATCTCCATATCTATCAGAAAAAGTCGGTTTGGATCCTTGAGGAAAAAAAAAGTTCGATTTTGTCGAGTAGTGTAATCGACGGTATGGATGTTTTAAAGCGATTAAGGCCTGTTTTAGAAATACTTTTTCTGAGTGCCAAAAGTGTTGTGAAAATAGGTTCAAATGTTTAACAAAGGGTTTCTATTCCTGGAGAACGTTGTTCAAAAAAATAAAACCATTTTCAGACGCCTAAGTTGTGTTTTTAATAGTTAGACCAGAAACTTAAATAGCATATAGCATATATATATTCCGTTGCATTTTCGGTTTTTGCCCTCTGTGCCGGTGCAAACATCACGTCCGCCTCGGAAGGCACACCGTCGATTGACGCTCCAGTTGGTGAGGTGGTCACTAGTACTGATCTAGCGATACACATTCACAAGCTGGAGAGCTGTGGTGCCGCGCTTATTGCGCACGAAACGGCTTGAATTTTTCGTTAATCAAATCGTCGAGAATAAAGCCAGAGAAATGCCCATATACATATGTGCCTTCCCGTATACACCTGGCCCTCGCTTAACACAAACTCTTTTAATACGAACTCGGTCTTTCACGGCTATAAATTTGCTCCCTTCTCCCTTTTAACACGCGCAAAACCTCGTTCTTACAGGATTGCAAAATATTGAAATTATTTTTTTTTTGTCATGTGTGTGCATCACTGCGCATAGGGTGCGCGTAGTAAAAGGGAAAGCTCTAACGGAGCTGTCAGATGTAATAACACTAGGCAACAAAATTAAATTTTTTTCCGCTGTGAACCAAACTAAATTTTTCTAATATATTTATAAATTCTGATCCGCTCATTGAAAGACGACTTAAGTGAGTTGGAAAAAATACTTTTATCTTATAAAGAGTGTTACAACGAAGCTTTAAAAGCCACTAAACAATTTAAAATTACTGATTTCTTTGATAAACCAGAAGAGCCAACACAAAAAAACATTTTGGTTAATTAAAAATAAATTTGAATAATAAAACAATTTGTTTGCCTACATATGCCTGAATTCTAGTAACGTAATTTTGTACTGAATCCATATATCCACTTAACACGCTTTCGCTTAACACGCTTTCGCTTAACACGAGGTTTTCCATGAACATAACCCCCGTGTTAAATGAGGGCCGGGTGTACAAATAATCTTGGTGCCTTTACCTTTGTCCTTCATTTTCGAACACACTTTCAGGGAATCATTTCATCCAGGCTACTTACTTGATATCCATCTTAAAATCGTCGCGAGCGTCAGTAAACTCTGAATTCTTCAAAAGCGATTCTAAAACGACAGGAATCTCGGCGGCCGGTAGAGCGTGTTGCACGCGATGCGGTATTTGTGCCCGCAGATTGTTGTATTGATGAATTAAATCGACTGGCTTGTTTCGGGTTTCCATTGAAACAGGGTCAAGGCCATCACCACCATATATGGTATCTACCATCTCACTGACAGCATTGCGAACAGTGCCATCGTAGTGCACTACCAGATCCTCAAGGCACTTGACCAAACGCCTTTGCAGATATCCTGTCTCTGCAGTTTTCACCGCCGTGTCAACCAAACCTTCGCGTCCGGCCATAGTGTGAAAAAAAAACTCCGTAGGTGTTAGGCCCGAATAGAAGCTGTTCTGAACGAAGCCCCTAGCCGCGGGAATAGCAGCTGAAATGTGAAAAAGTCCGTTTATTTATTTTGCTTGTTTGTTTTTAGATCAGTGTCTACTCACAGTGCCTGTCAAAGTGGGGCAAAGCGCGATTCTCAAAACCGTTAGGAACTCGTTTACCACTAATAGCTTGCTGTCCTACGCAAGCGATCATCTGAGAAATATTGATGTTTGAGCCTTTGGAGCCACTCAGAGCCATTATAAGAGCGCTATTGGTGGTGTGCAGCTCGGCGAAACAAGTTTTGGCTGCTTGCTCGCGAATGCCGGATAGCTCACGCAACATTACCGATTCCAAGGTCTCCTTGGGCGTACATCCAGGTTGGCACTGTAGTGTTCCGGATTTTAAATTTTCTATATATTCGTTGCACTTTGCGTAGCCGCGCTCCAACAACACCTCCTTGTGGTGCAGAAGTTTTTGGCTAGGCGTCACATCACTGATGCCGAAGGAGAACCCAAGGTTCTGTATGAAGTAAGAGGTGATCTGCAACATATTTGAGGATTTATTTAAAAGACAAGGCTCTATAATGGCTCTAAAACTAATTTCAGGGGGAAGAAAAATAAATAGGGATGAAACAAGGATCAACGAAATCCTTGTTTCATCCTTATTGTTTCTTTAAGTTACTGATTTCTTTAACTCCGCATTTCCATTTTGAATTCATTTACTGAACAAGGACGACTTGTGCTGTATATATTTTATAAACATGTTCTCAAATATGTAAACACACAAACAATGATGTTTTGGAAAACCTCACTTTCCAAACGATCTCAAAGATTTTTATTAATTTTATTTTTTATCACGTTCATTAAATACACAAACCATGTTAAACTTAACATTAATTAAATAAACAAATGTAAAAGCTCAATACTTTAAACTTTCACGGTCTGCAGAGCTCACATCAAAAATCTTCAACTCAGTCTTGAAATAACCTTTACTCAATACAATATAATTAATTAACGAGAAGAAACGTGCGAGTCAGTCAGTATATAAATTTTTGAGCTTATAATTTTTTATAAATTTAAAATTTATAAAAAATTTACATTTTACATATTTTGCTACATCTGTTATCTACATCTACATCTAACATGTAGATTATACATGTAACATTTAGATTCTACATCTCCGCTAGAGGGCCCTCGTGTACATAATGAGGCAGAGTGTGCGAGCGAGAAAGAGTATGAGTAGCGGGTTTCAGGCTGGTGAAGGCGGGGGAAGCAACTGAAAATTAATTTCTTCATTCTGGCTATAATTATTATCCGATCTGATTCAGATTCGGCAATCTGGGAGATATGGTGATTCTCTACGATACATCTGTTATCTACATCTACAATGTATATTCTACAAACATTTGTTTGCTACATCTGTTATCTAAGTCTACATATACAATGTCGATTCCACATATAAAATTTAAATTATACATACACAATGTAGATTCTACATAATATCCGCAAAGGTTACGCACTGCACTGGCCAGAGTGTGTGCGAACGAGAAAGAGAATGAGTAGCGTGGTCTCTTGCTGGAGGAGGAGGAAGCAACTGAAAATTAATTTCTTAATTTAACTTTCTGGCAATAATGCGTTTTGTTGCTCTGTTATAGTCTTTTAGATTTAGGCGCTCATTGAGACGGACAGGCAGTCAGATAGACATGGCTTTATCGACTCTGCTATTGACGCTGATCATGAATATATATACTTTATGGGGTCGGAAACGCTTCCTTCTGTGCTTTGTACACATTTTATTCGACCACAATAAACTCTTCGAGTATCGGGTATAAAAAGTTGTATTCAGAAGTATACAAGATTATGTTTACATTTTGTACATATAGCAAAAAATCAAACTTTGAAATTCAATTAAAAAAGCACCATGTCCGACCGGGTCAATAATTGCTGTACGTGAATTCTTTACAAATCGAGGGTATATTTTTCGAGATTTTAGGAGCATGGCCCGTATATCGCACATTTACACTTTTCACAATAAGTCTAGTCTAACTTATCTACGGTAGCGAATCGGAACGAGTTCGCGAAGACCGAGACAGATGCTGTATTGAGCTTCCGCTTTGCCCTAAGCTTCAAGGAATAACAATTTAAACAAAAAGATAGATACAGAATTGTGGTGCGACGTGATAGACGGGGCTTAGCAATCCATTGCTAAAGGCGCCAATGGGTGGATGGACCTTCGAAACGCCGCTCCACAGCTCGCCATAAATTTTACGAGCCTGACCTTTCCGTCCTGCCAGACGAGCCACTGTAAAGGTGGTGGGTTGTCCTAGGCGCCTATTATTTTCAAGCCTAGCACATACTTCAGCACCATCGCTGCCAGAACATTTTCCTGCCTTACGAGACAAGCCGCCATCGCTCTAAGCAGCTAAGAACCTCCTGCTCCAGAGTACTGAATGTGCTGAATGTCAATACGTTCTTGGGATTCAATGCGTCTACGTCGCATGGGTCTGGGCTTAGTGGTCCAGCGAAGTCGAGTTTAGCACCACCTCGATCCCGACCAGCATAGTCTGCAGCAAAGTCCGCCTCTGCCTACATCCTTCTCCTGAGTTCGCTGAAGTGGCTTTTCGCTCCGACGATGCTTGTCGCGTTGTCGCAGTGTGCGGACATCCTCTGCGACCTATGGAATGCCAATAAGTAGAATGCCAATAAGAAGGAGTAAGACGTCAGATTAGTGAAAAGTTGCCCAAGTTAGGTCTGCAGTCGAGGCTTGCATTTAAATACACCTTCTGAGCATTTGCTATTCAAGTAAGCTCTCTAAATCAGAGGCCGGCATCTCATACGAACTGTGCATAGAAAAATGCTCGGGCAGGTCGGCATACGTACAACGTACAAGCTTTGTGTAGATCGGCTGCAGCGGCAGAGAACCAACTTCGTGTGCCGCTGTTGCTCGGCTGCCGCAGCGGCAGAGATATAAGTTGACGTATTTGCCTTCGTGTCTGTTGTCTTCGCACACAAATGCACTAAAACATGATAGTGTCTGCGTGTCGACCCCTGCTCTAAATACACTCACTTGAAAATTACTGAGAGCGTTTTGTCAATAAAAACGGAAATATGGCATTTTATGACATAGGAATGCAAATCGTCCCCCAACTCGCATCAATCAAACACATCATCTGCGTCTTCATGAATAACGGGATTCAACCGCTGACGGGGCCCTAACCTTTTGCCTATATGAACCCCTTCAATATCGTCCTGATACTTGCATCTTTGTACAACCGCGAACATTTTTCGAAATGTCTCGTTGTATTCAATCCGATCTCAATAACTTTCAATCATGGTGTTGTGCAAATATGTTACACCTAAATGCCTCGAAATGCAAAGTAATGACATTTCATCGCTCCAGCCCCCTATTGGCTCCTTATAGCCTCTGCGGTGGTTCTCTTGAGAGAATTACCTTGGTTGATGATCTTGGTGTTAAATTAGACACAAAGTTGAAGTTTTCTGAACACATTTCTACCATGGTAAATAAGGCCATGGGTGTGCTTGGGTTTATAAAGAGGTGGTCAAAGGAATTTGACGACCCCTATATAACGAAGACTCTCTATATCTCGCTTGTTCGTCCGATTTTAGAATACGGCTCTTGTGTATGGTGCCCTCAGTACAAAGTACACCAGGACCGTATAGAATCAGTCCAGAAAAACTTTTTACTTTTTGCTCTGCGTGGCCTTAACTGGGATGCAGGTGTGAGACTGCCATCTTATCCTCGTAGATTGCTTTTAATAAACCTTCCAACCTTAGTTAGTCGTAGAAAAATGCTTGGTGTGATTTTTATGCACAACCTGATCAAGGGTGATGTAGATAGCCCTGACTTGTTGAGCCGCATAAACTTTACGATTCCTATTAGATCTACTAGAAACTTCATTCCTCTTTTCCTTCCGCTTTGTAGATCGAATTATTCCTTGCACGAACCATTTAGGGTACTTTGCTCGGACTTCAATTCCCTTTACTGTGTAATATCAACTACTAATTCCCTTCCTCTTCTTAAATCACTAATACTAACATACCTTTCCCGTAATTAGTTATATTTTTTAGCTATCTTTGCATGCTTAGCTCTTTGAGTTGTGTTTAGCTCTAATTTTCCTCGAATTTTAGTCTAACACCTATCTTTCCTGCATGCTCGCGATCGGTTCGGTAACACGCGTCGCGCGTCATGCGGCAGCGCCCCTCGGTCGGTTGGGCGGGAGGAGGGCTGCGTTTCTGCCTGGGTTCCGCGCGTAACAGGCTTCGGCTTGGTGTCGCATGGGCCACTTGATGGTGCAGTCATTGCATATCAACGTCCAGACATTCTAGTGATGACGATGTTACTTCAAATTTGATATTTCGGATTTTACAATTTCGGATATAACAAAAAAAAACTTCTAAAAGTTTAAGGTCTGCCAGATATCCCTCGTATCATTCGATTTAGCCGGCACGGCATTTGGTTCGAGCGCTGTCTTCCTGGTTTCCCTTTTCAGCACTTCTTCGGTAAGCAGAAAGTGGACCAGCTCTCTTCTTCATCCTTCAAAAACGCTGGTGAACTAAACCAGATCGACTTAGCCTTTTTCTGTACGTCTTAGCCTTAACCTGAATATCCGCTACTCGCTTCATTACGAGTGTTGAAAACGACGAAGGGTGCCACCGGATCCAATGAAGGATAATTTCCGAATCTGACCAATATACCATTCGTTCGATTGGCACCTTGAGTAGTAATTTTAGTCGGTGACAGAGATCTGCGAGAAGGTGAGTCGCACATAGCTCAAGCCTTGGAAGCGTTTTCGTCTTGAGCGGCGCTACTTTCAACTTTGCAGTCAACAACGAGACCTTGAAACCTTCTGCACTCTTACTACGGATATAGACGCATGCTCCATATGCTCTTATGGAGGCGTATGTACTTGAATCTGTGACATGGGATTAGTATGCACAAATCGAGGTACGGCAATCTTTTCCAGCTGACCCAAGGATTTTTAAATAAGTTCCATGCTGTTTCCAGATTCATTGGAATCGACTCATCCCAAACTAGTTTATTAAGCCAGAGCTTCTGCAGTTGTACTTTATTTCACCGATAAAACTACCCGACACAATTTATCCTGAAGGAACCAAACCCACTTTTTCTGTTTTGTTTTTTTTTCTACGCCATACCATTTTTTTTAATTTTATTAAAATGGTATCTTTTTAAGTAATTGAAAATTAATTTCTTAATTCTGGCAACCTGGCAGATATGGTCATTTTCTACGACACTGCGTTTTCAGTTTTATCGTATTTTTTAAATTGTACCTGCCACAGTTTTCGTCCTTTGTGGGGGCGGAAGTGGGTGCGGCGAAATTTTAAAATACACTTGTAGCAGTGTGATATCACATGAGTCTGGAAACCAAATTTGGTTTCCCTAGCTTTTATAGTCTCTGAGATCCAGGCAACAAACAAGACGGACAGACGGATAGACAGACATGACTCCATCGACTCGGCTATTGATGCTGATCAAGAATATATATACTTTATGGGGTCGAAAACGTTTCCTTCTCTACGTAACACACATCCACTTTTACCACAAATCAAATATATCCCTTAACTCTTTTTGAGTACGGGTATAAAAAGTCAGGAAAAGTAAAAAAAGAAATATGTGCACCGTAACTGTACACACCGGTGGAAGTGCCACTATACTCTCCTCGTGGGGGCGGCTGGAAACAGATACGGTCAAGTCTCTGCCATGGATGCTGGCTAATTAAAGTCGGGCGGAGAGAAGACAACTCTCGTAGTGAAATTACCCCAATCCACGGTGAAACAGGATTTTCTAATGGATATATGCGAACTCTGGATACCTGCCGACCTTCAGTTTTAATTAAGGCTTCCCGGGGCAAGCGGGCTATGCCTCGGGTGACTATTCCCTTCCCGCCTACTTGTGGGAACAAATATGTCAAATACAAATATTAAGCCAAATAACCTAAATCAGCTCGGTACTCCTCCTAAAGTACCGGAGGGCAAAGTACCCGGAAAGTACCGGGGTGGCTGCCAAGCAAAGCGTAATCGCGGCTGGAAAGCGCCCTGTGACCGGGGAACCCCCGTCAACCTCGGTAGGTGGAGGTACTGCACCACAGGGGAAGAAGCCGTACTACCACGACAGGAGGCGCGCCAGGCTAAACAGCCAGGCCAAACCCAGCAAGCCAAGCGGGCGAAAACCAACCCGGCGAACAGATCGTTTGCTGAGGTGGCGAGGGGCAAGACCCTAATTGGCGTACTGGACAGGGGCGCCAAGGACGGTAATGTCCCTCGGGACAAATGGCATCTGGTCGATGCAGAGCTCCAGGACAGATTTCTGGAGGAGCTTGCGGAGAATGGCGGGCCACCGCCTATATGTGAGGACGCCGGGTGGCATCAAGCCATCGCCTGCCAAGATGCTCGCTCGGCGGCCCTCTACACGAAGGCAGTGGCGGCGCTCAAGGGAGGTCTACCCAGGGGTCAAACTGGAGGCCGTCAAATGGGAAGACATCCCCAGCCGACCGAGGGCCAGAGCGTGGGTCTTGGTGAAACCTGCAGAACCGGAGAAGATCCTGAAGGTTCTGCAGGTCTGCAACCCCCACCTTCCTACAGCCGATTGGAAGGTGGCCAAGGTGGATGAGGTTACTGGACAGAGGCGCCAGATAATCCTCGTCCTTAATTAGGAGTCTCTTGAACTCCTGAAAAAGTCGGACGAAGTAGTGGACTATGGCTACCGGAAGGTCACCATAGCCCCCTACAAATCCGACTCTAAGGGCAGGCGAGCAGAGATCCAGCCAGATCTTGAGCTGCCAGAGGTCCCGGAAGCGGAAATCCAAACCGCGGAGTTGGACGTAGCGTCGGTGATGTCGGACGACAGCTTGGACCGCTACGAATCGGGTGCAAGCGACCTAGCTAGGGGTCTTGGACGCATCTATGTCGGAGAGGATACGGTCCCTGACACTCCTGCAGATAAACCTCCACCTTTGTAAGGCAGCATACGCTGCCCTACCTGTCCACCTAGCCAAGGGTGGAGCCGATATAGTCCTCATTCAGGAGCCCTGGATCCTCGGAAACAGGGTTTCCGGTCTGAGGACTCAAGACTCTAAGCTATACGTAGCTGACACCACGTAAAACCTGTACCTGCATTCTTGCAAAAAGAGGGTTACACATATTTTTGCTCCCAAATTTCAGCAACGAAGATGACACAGCGGTTAGCCTCGAAGGCCAGGAGAGCTCACTGAGTATGTGCTCCACATACATGGGTCACGACCAATCTGACCCCCTCTACACGCGCCATTAAGGGCTCTCACCGCAGACTGCGAGGCCAAGGACATCGGCCTAATTGTGGGATGCGACGCCAACGCACACCACAGTCAGTGGGGAAGCACCGACACCAATGAACGGGGTGAGTCCCTTTTCAGCTATATACTGACCAGTCAGATGGTCTTATTAAACCTTTATTATTAAAAATCGCGAGGATGTCCTGGACTTCACACTTCCTCTCGCAAGATACAGAATAACAAAGTATCCTGGACGGTCCTTGAAGAACACTACTTCTCGGACCACAGGTACGTGGAAACTGTTTTCTTATTCTCCATATCGAGTCCAGTCCAATTCCGGAACCTCAGGCGGACAAACTGGACTCGTTACTCAGACCACCTGGGCGGTGTTCTCCTTGTCCCAGTGGGCAGACAAATGCGGGCTAGGTGTTAATCCGTCTAAAACGGAACTAGTACTCTTCACCAGGAAGCACAAGATTCCTCTGTGGGGAAGCGCTAGTTTTTAGCAATAATGCCAAGTATCTTGGTCTGATCCTCGATAGGAAGCTCGATTGGAAACTGAGCATAGAGGATAGGGTAAAGAAGGCCACTGTGGCCCTCTATACCTGCAGAAAAACCGGACTCAAATGGGGAATGACCCCGTATATAGTCTGGTGGCTATATACCGCCATCATACGACCAATCCTAATGTACGGAGTGGTGGTGTGGTGGCCAGCACTGGACAAGAAAACTTGTCTTAGCAAACTCAGTCGCGTCCAACGCATGGCAAAGCAATGCATGACGGGCGGACCACGCACAACCCCAGGCGAAGCCCTCGATACCCTGTAGAACTATTAGGAAAAAAAGGTGACAACTCTTTCCGCTCTCAGAATGAGAGAATCCAAACTCTGGAAAGCATCCACGTTTGGACACTCGGGAATCTTGACGAGACTCCCGCAACTATCCGAGGGGACAGATTACTGTATACCGAGTGATCACGTCTCGACACCCTTCCAGGTATCAATCCCACTCAGGGAGGACTGGGAGAGGGGCGTACCTGGACGCGCAAATGCGATTCACATAAACACGTATGGCTCAAAGTTAGACGGCCGTGTGGGTGGTGGCGTCTACTGTAACGAGCTTAACATTAGTCATTGTTTCAGAGGAGGTTGTTTCCAAGCGGATGTTGAAGCAATAAACGAGGCTATTTCTATCGTCTCCAAACCTTCTTTAGACAGACACTCTGTGTGCGTCTTTTCAGACAGCCAAGCAGCTCTCAAAGCACTTGGCTCAATATCGTCGAACTCTACGACTGTTAACATATGCCGCAGGTATCTTAATGAGACCGCAGAGCATTTAGATCTCTCCCTAATATGGGTATACACGCTACCAGACTGTCAATCCACCATAACGAATTCTGTAGAAGCTGCAAGGACGAGGAGGAGGAGGAGTCGGTCCCCCACTTCTTCTGTCACTGTCCGGCCCTGCTCCTTTCCTCAGCGACATTTCGGACTTGTCCGAAATCAGACCAGGGATCTTGTCCAAATACATCCAAACCCCCGGATGGGACTGCCCTTAACTCCGCAATCAGATTGCTCACCACGGTTTAGGGGGAGAAAGGGTACACGCCCATGCGGCATCAGAACGGTCCTGTAGCAGGACCAAGTGAGTTGGGGTAGGGGGGATTTCCCCTCTCTCAAGCTACCGCCTTAACCTAACCTAAGGTATTGTTCATTAAAATCTCTGGAGAAACAATGGAGCCAAAATTGGTTGACCAACCCTCCGAAAATCACATTTTACCGTTGCTGGCCCACCAAGCTATGCTTGTTTTTGACATTTTTGAATTTTACATGTAACAAAATTGGAATTACATACCAAGTAAACAAATATTGCTTCATCTTAAATGGGATACAGTTACAGAAAATAATGCACTGTTGGCATTCTTTGAACAATTTTTTTTAATAGTAACTGTCGGGCATATGCCTACGCCTGGCAGCGGCTGTTCTGGCAGCTATTTCTCTCGCTGCTTTGGTCTTGCTGCTGCACCTGCTGCGTTTATGCAGCTCTCTCGTTCGTCATCTACCGTTCATGCTCGGAAGCCGCGCCGAGCTACGCCATAATGCTCTCACGCTCGCGTTAAAAAGTTATGTATAGGGCAGGGGCAGTCGGCCCATTTTGCGCTGCCATTTAGTCTGATACTGATCTTCGTAAACTTCGGTCTCTATACTTGTACCCATAATATACTTACGCGAACTGCCTCTACTACATGCCAATAAACTATTATTTTTATTAAATCTTCTCGGCCCTTTTTTATTAAAATTAAGAAATTGCTATTAAAAACGCTTAATAGCTTAACAGTAGCTTATTTTGTTAAGAATATAATGCCGCTAAAAAGTTCATGTCTGAAAATAAAACAATACCTTAGCAAAAATTTTTTTAAAAGGTCAAATTTGCAGAATCTGTAAAAATGCTTGAAACCTTCAACTTTGATTCGCTATATCTTCATGCATATCTATTCTATCACCACGAATCAAAAATCTTGTGAAGGGTGGAACAATTTTATTGTTAACGTTATATCTATTGTTGATATTTGAACTTCGAATTTTGAGTAAAAATTATGAAAGGGCCAAAAACGTTGAGCCAGCAACGTTTCAAGCGGTAAAATGTGATTTTTGGGAGGGTTGTCGCCATAAATTTTAAGGAACAATACTTTAAGCCACGGTGCCCAAAATCAGCTTACGGCGGAGCACCACCAATACTCACAATAAAAAACACAAATACCATTAAGGGAAAAGTGCAAACTCGAAGAAAAGACAACAACAAAAGCATAACAAAAGTCGGGTAACAAGCAGAGAAGAGACAAAACCGGTTTTTGCTGGACGGATCGCATACACACAAAGATGTTTGCATGTCTTGGGCTTTCGGTATGCTGGTACACAGCACAAACTGTGTATTCATACAAGAATTTTCGTATGGTATGTTATGTTTCCTATGCTGAGGGCAATTACAAAAACAAAAGGGATCGCAGGGCAATGGGCATCGCTGCTTTCGAATTTTCCTGAGTTTTTTAAGTAAAAATTTAAAAAAAAACGAGAAGGAACGTGCGAGTCGCTTCTGGGGACGCGACTCTACTTATACCCGTACTCAGTCAGTATATACATTTTTAATCTTATGATTTTTTAGAATTTTAGAAAAAAAAATTTTACATTTTACATTTTTTTGCTACATCTGATATCTACATCTACATCTACAATGTATATTCTACATCTAACATGTAGATTGTACAATGTACATGTTCCATTTAGATTCTACATCTCCTCCGCTAGGGGTTGCTCGCGCACTGAACGCGGCAGAGTGTGCGAGCGAGAAGGAAAATGAGTTGCGTTGTCGTTTGCGGGAGGGGGGACAGGGGAAGCAACTGAAAATTAATTTCTTCATTCTGGCTATAATTATGATCCGATCTGATTTAGATTCGGCAATCTGGTAGATATGGGCATTCTCTACGATACTGCGTTTTTAGTTTTATCGTATCTTTAAAAATGTGCCTGCCACAGATTTTCGTCCTTTGTGGGGGCGAAAGGGGGCGGGGCGAAATTTTGAAATACACTTGTAGCAGTGTGATATCACATGAGTGTGGAAACCAAATTTGGTTGCCTTAGCTCTTATAGTCTCTGAGATCTAGGTGCTCAACAAGACGGACAGACAGACAGACAGACAGACGGACAGACAGACATGGCTCTATCGACTCGGCTATTGATGCTGATCAAGAATATAAAAAAGGGGTTTACTGTATTTCGTTGTGCCCGTACAATTACAAATGATGCCACACATCCTGAACGCCCAGTTATGGTCTTATACCCGAAGAAAATGAACAAATTCACAATGGTGTTGGCCGTTCGGAGATTGAAATCGGTAAATATTTTGAAGGCATAGGCAACTACATGGCTAAGTGGTTTTAATTATAAATGATCACTTGTGTATGAAAAAACTATGCGCAATATGGCTCGCGTTTGCTCACAATCGACAAAAACGCACTCGTGAGACAACTTCGAAGGAGTGTTTGGAGATGTTTAACCACAATAAGGACGAGTTTTTTTGGCGTTTCGTAAACGTGGATTAACCGTGAATCAATCACAACCCATCAGAGACCAAAAAAGACAAAACAGTTAGTTGCTCAGGGTGATTCTAGGCAAAAGAAGGTTCAGGTAGGTTTTTACACCCGTACTTAAAAAGAGTTAAGAGTTGTGGTAAAAGTCGATGTGTGCAACGCAGAGAAGGAAACGTTTCCAACCCCATAAAGTATATATATTCATGATCAGCATCAAAAGCCCAGTCGATATAGCCATGTCCGTCCGTCGTGCTTGACGCCTAGTTCTCAGGGACATTAGTTCTAGAGCAACCCAATTTGTGCAGGCACCTTTTATATGACACTGAATCAAGTTTGTTTTCAAAATTTATCCACGGCCAATACCCCTTACACAAGGACGAAAATCTGTAGCAAAGCAATTTCAAAGATACGAGAAAAAATCAGTATCATAGAGAATGACGATATCTAGAAGATTACCGAATTTGGCAATCCAGCTCTTCCAGCTCTTACTCATTCTCTCTCTCTCTCTCTCTTTCTGGCAAAGCAGAGCGAGATAGAACGGCTGGTGTTGGTGTAAGACAGAGAGAGACATGTGTAGCGGAATAACAACAGTTGTGAAATGGGAAAAAAACACGGAAAGAAACGCGGTCCTCCTCTCTTTTTCTCGATGACAAGTGCAAGAAAATTTGAGAGATTTTTAAGAGATCGCTACTCCCCGCCTTAATTAACAAATTAAATTCCTAAATTAAATTGATCATACAAACAAATTGAAAGCTAAAAAATAAACGTTAAAAGCTATTCTAAAGCTTTTTGCAAGCTTTCAAAAGTAAACCATCTGTTAGCTGATTACACTACTCAACACGATTTTTCCTCAAGGATCCGAACCGACTGTTTCTAATAGATTTTGGCTTTGAAGTTGTTTGATGACAGTATTTTTTGTCTAATATGCAATATATGTACATACATACATATACACATTACTGGTCGTCGCTGTTATCTTCCTTAATGGTGGTTTTTATACCCGTACTCAAAAAGAGTTAAGAGTTGTGGTAAAAGTGGATGTGTGCAACGCAGAGAAGAAAACGTTTCCAACCCCATAAAGTATATATATTCATGATCAGCATCAAAAGCCCAGTCGATATAGCCATGTCCGTCCGTCGTGCTTGACGCCTAGTTCTCAGGGACATTAGTTCTAGAGCAACCCAATTTGTGCAGGCACCTTTTATATGACACTGAATCAAGTTTGTTTTCAAAATTTATCCACGGCCAATACCCCTACACAAGGACGAAAATCTGTAGTAAAGCAATTTCAAAGATACGAGAAAAAATCAGTATCATAGAGAATGACGATATCTAGAAGATTACCGAATTTGGCAATCCAGCTCTTCCAGCTCTTACTCATTCTCTCTCTCTTTCTGGCAGGGCAGAGCGAGATAGAACGGCTGGTGTTGGTGTAAGAGAGAGAGAGAGACATGTGTAGCGGAATAACAACAGTTGTGAAATGGAAAAAAAACACGGACAGAAACGCGGTCCTCCTCTCTTTTTTTCTCTATGACAAGTGCAAGAAAATTTGAGATTTTTTAGAGATCGCTACTCCCCGCCTTAATTAACAAATCAATAAACAGATATAAATTGCACTCTGCTTCAGAAGTCGATTTTTTTTTGGCATAAAGTCGAAGTTTTTATGTTCAGTAGTTTTGCTATTAAATTCCTAAATTAAATTGATCATACAAACATATTGAAAGCTAAAAAATAAACGTTAAAAGCTATTCTAAAGCTTTTTGCAAGCTTTCAAAAGTAAACCATCTGTTAGCTGATTACACTACTCAACACGATTTTTCCTCAAGGATCCGAACCGACTGTTTCTAATAGATTTTGGCTTTGAAGTTGTTTGATGACAGTATTTTTTGTCTAATTTCCAATATAATTTCCTATGCTGAGGGCAATTACAAAAACAAAAGGGATCGCAGGGCAATGGGCATCGCTGCTTTAAACGATGCTTTATTTATTCACCTATACAACAAAATATAAGGACACAGGATATCATTTTTTTCGAATTTTCCTGAGTTTTTTAAGTCAAAATTTAAAAAAAACGAGAAGGAACGTGCGAGTCGCTTCTGGGGACGCGACTCTACTTATACCCGTACTCAGTCAGTATATTTAATCTTATGATTTTTTAAAATTTTAGAAAGAAAAAAAAATTTTACATTTTACATTTTTTTGCTACATCTGATATCTACATCTACAATGTATATTCTACATCTAACATGTAGATTGTACAATGTACATGTTCCATTTAGATTCTACATCTCCTCCGCTAGGGAATGCTCGCGCACTGAACGCGGCAGAGTGTGCGAGCGAGAAGGAAAATGAGTTGCGTTGTCGTTTGCGGGAGGGGGGACAGGGGAAGCAACTGAAAATTAATTTCTTCATTCTGGCTATAATTATGATCCGATCTGATTTAGATTCGGCAATCTGGTAGATATGGGCATTCTCTACGATACTGCGTTTTTAGTTTTATCGTATCTTTAAAAATGTGCCTGCCACAGATTTTCGTTCTTTGTGGGGGCGAAAGGGGGCGGGGCGAAATTTTGAAATACACTTGTAGCAGTGTGATATCACATGAGTGTGGAAACCAAATTTGGTTGCCTTAGCTCTTATAGTCTCTAAAATCTAGGTGCTCAACAAGACGGACAGACAGACAGACAGACGGACAGACAGACATGGCTCTATCGACTCGGCTATTGATGCTGATCAAGAATATATATACTTTATGGGGTCGCAAAATGTTCCTTCTCTGCGTTACACACATCCACTTTTACCACAAATCTAATATACCACTTAACTCTTTTTTGAGTACAGGTATAAAAAAGGGGTTTACTGTATTTCGTTGTGCCCGTACAATTACAAATGATGCCACACATCCTGAACGCCCAGTTATGGTCTTATACCCGAAGAAAATGAACAAATTCACAATGGTGTTGGCCGTTCGGAGATTGAAATCGGTAAATATTTTGAAGGCATAGGCAACTACATGGCTAAGTGGTTTTAATTATAAATGATCACTTGTGTATGAAAAAACTATTCGCAATATGGCTCGCGTTTGCTCACAATCGACAAAAACGCACTCGTGAGACAACTTCGAAGGAGTGTTTGGAGATGTTTAACCACAATAAGGACGAGTTTTTTTGGCGTTTCGTAAACGTGGATTAACCGTGAATCAATCACAACCCATCAGAGACCAAAAAAGACAAAACAGTTAGTTGCTCAGGGTGATTCTAGGCAAAAGAAGGTTCAGGTAGGTTTTTACACCCGTACTTAAAAAGAGTTAAGAGTTGTGGTAAAAGTCGATGTGTGCAACGCAGAGAAGGAAACGTTTCCAACCCCATAAAGTATATATATTCATGATCAGCATCAAAAGCCCAGTCAATATAGCCATGTCCGTCCGTCGTGCCTGAGTTCTCAGGACATTAGTTCTAGAGCAACCCAATTTGTGCAGGCACCTTTTATATGACACTGAATCAAGTTTGTTTTCAAAATTTATCCACGGCCAATACCCCTACACAAGGACGAAAATCTGTATAAAGCAATTTCAAAGATACGAGAAAAAAGCAGTAATAGGATGACGATATCTAGAAGATTACCGAATTTGGCAATCCAGCTCTTCCAGCTCTTACTCATTCTCTCTCTCTCTCTCTTTCTGGCGTGGCAGAGCGAGATAGAACGGCTGGTGTTGGTGTAAGAGAGAGAGAGACATGTGTAGCGGAATAACAACAGTTGTGAAATGTGAAAAAAACACGGAAAGAAACGCGGTCCTCCTCTCTTTTTCTCTATGACAAGTGCAAGAAAATTTGAGAGATTTTTAAGAGATCGCTACTCCCCGCCTTAATTAACAAATCAATAAACAGATATAAATTGCACTCTGCTTCAGAAGTCGATTTTTTTTTTGGCATAAAGTCGAAGTTTTTATGTTCAGTAGTTTTGCTATTAAATTCCTAAATTAAATTGATCATACAAACAAATTGAAAGCTAAAAAATAAACGTTAAAAGCTATTCTAAAGCTTTTTGCAAGCTTTCAAAAGTAAACCATCTGTTAGCTGATTACACTACTCAACACGATTTTTCCTCAAGGATCCGAACCGACTGTTTCTAATAGATTTTGGCTTTGAAGTTGTTTGATGACAGTATTTTTTGTCTAATATGCAATATATGTACATACATACATATACACATTACTGGTCGTCGCTGTTATCTTCCTTAATGGTGGTTTTTATACCCGTACTCAAAAAGAGTTAAGAGTTGTGGTAAAAGTGGATGTGTGCAACGCAGAGAAGGAAAAGTTTCCAACCCCATAAAGTAAATATATTCTTGATCAGCATCAATAGCCGAGTCGATATAGCCATGTCTGTCCGTCGTGCTTGACGCCTAGTTCTCAGGGACATTAGTTCTAGAGCAACCCAATTTGTGCAGGCACCTTTTATATGACACTGAATCAAGTTTGTTTTCAAAATTTATCCACGGCCAATACCCCTACACAAGGACGAAAATCTGTAGTAAAGCAATTTCAAAGATACGAGAAAAAAGCAGTATCATAGAGAATGACGATATCTAGAAGATTACCGAATTTGGCAATCCAGCTCTTCCAGCTCTTACTCATTCTCTCTCTCTCTCTTTCTGGCGTGGCAGAGCGAGATAGAACGGCTCGTGTTGGTGTAAGAGAGAGAGACATGTGTAGCGGAATAACAACAGTTGTGAAATGGAAAAAAACACGGAAAGAAACGCGGTCCTCCTCTCTTTTTCTCTAAGACAAGTGCAAGAAAATTTGAGAGATTTTTTAGAGATCGCTACTCCCCGCCTTAATTAACAAATCAATAAACAGATATAAATTGCACTCTGCTTCAGAAGTCGATTTTTTTTTGGCATAAAGTCGAAGTTTTTATGTTCAGTAGTTTTGCTATTAAATTCCTAAATTAAATTGATCATACAAACAAATTGAAAGCTAAAAAATAAACGTTAAAAGCTATTCTAAAGCTTTTTGCAAGCTTTCAAAAGTAAACCATCTGTTAGCTGATTACACTACTCAACACGATTTTTCCTCAAGGATCCGAACCGACTGTTTCTAATAGATTTTGGCTTTGAAGTTGTTTGATGACAGTATTTTTTGTCTAATATGCAATATATGTACATACATACATATACACATTACTGGTCGTCGCTGTTATCTTCCTTAATGGTGGTTTTTATACCCGTACTCAAAAAGAGTTAAGAGTTGTGGTAAAAGTGGATGTGTGCAACGCAGAGAAGGAAAAGTTTCCAACCCCATAAAGTAAATATATTCTTGATCAGCATCAATAGCCGAGTCGATATAGCCATGTCTGTCCGTCGTGCTTGACGCCTAGTTCTCAGGGACATTAGTTCTAGAGCAACCCAATTTGTGCAGGCACCTTTTATATGACACTGAATCAAGTTTGTTTTCAAAATTTATCCACGGCCAATACCCCTACACAAGGACGAAAATCTGTAGTAAAGCAATTTCAAAGATACGAGAAAAAAGCAGTATCATAGAGAATGACGATATCTAGAAGATTACCGAATTTGGCAATCCAGCTCTTCCAGCTCTTACTCATTCTCTCTCTCTCTCTTTCTGGCGTGGCAGAGCGAGATAGAACGGCTCGTGTTGGTGTAAGAGAGAGAGACATGTGTAGCGGAATAACAACAGTTGTGAAATGGAAAAAAAACACGGAAAGAAACGCGGTCCTCCTCTCTTTTTCTCTAAGACAAGTGCAAGAAAATTTGAGAGATTTTTTAGAGATCGCTACTCCCCGCCTTAATTAACAAATCAATAAACAGATATAAATTGCACTCTGCTTCAGAAGTCGATTTTTTTTTTTGGCATAAAGTCGAAGTTTTGATGTTCAGTAGTTTTGCTATTAAATTCCTAAATTAAATTGATCATACAAACATATTGAAAGCTAAAAAATAAACGTTAAAAGCTATTCTAAAGCTTTTTGCAAGCTTTCAAAAGCTAACCATCTGTTAGCTGATTACACTACTCAACACGATTTTTCCTCAAGGATCCGAACCGACTGTTTCTAATCGATTTTGGCTTTGAAATTGTTTGATGACAGTATTTTTTGTGTAATATGAAATATACATATGTATGTACATACATACATATACACATTACTGGTCGTCACTGTTATCTTCCTTAATGTTGGTTTGTATAATTTTAATTAACTAATCAGAAAATTGCAATTTCATACTGCAAACGATTTTACATGTACATAATACAAAAGCGGATCAATTAGTCCGAGACCTTTTGAATTTCCCTTCACATTGATAGCAGTTTCTCGTGCTTTGAAGAAAAAAGTAAAATTCGTGTTCGCATTAAGCATTATTTATTGTGGAAAACACCACCACTGAAACCAAGGAAAAGCTTGATAAGTACAATGGGATCTATTCTCCATCGATTTCAATGGTAAAAAAGGGGTTTACTGTATTTCGTTGTGCCCGTACAATTACAAATGATGCCACACTTCCTGGACGCCTAGTTATGGTCTTATACCCGAAGAAAATGAACGAATTCACAATGGTGTTGGCCGTTCGGAGATTGAAATCGCAAAATATTTTGAAGGCATAGGCAACTATATGGCTAAGTGGTTTCAATTATAAATGATCACTTGTGTATGAAAAAACTATGCGCAATATGGCTCGCGTTTGCTCACAATCGACAAAAAACGCACTCGTGAGACAACTTCGAAGGAGTGTTTGGAGATGTTTAACCACAATAAGGACGAGTTTTTTTGGCGTTTCGTAAACGTGGATTAACCGTGAATCAATCACAACCCATCAGAGACCAAAAAAGACAAAACAGTTCGTTTCTCAGGGTGATTCTAGGCAAAAGGAGGTTCAGGTGGGTTTTTATACCCGTACTCAAAAAGAGTTAAGAGTTGTGGTAAAAGTGGATGTGTGCAACGCAGAGAAGGAAACGTTTCCAACCCCATAAAGTATATATATTCATGATCAGCATCAAAAGCACAGTCGATATAGCCATGTCCGTCCGTCCTGCTTGACGCCTAGTTCTCAGGGACATTAGTTTTAGAGCAACCCAATTTGTGCAGGCACCTTTTATACGACACTGAATCAAGTTTGTTTTCAAAATTTATCCACGGCCAATACCCCTTACACAAGGACGAAAATCTGTAGTAAAGCTATCTAGAAGATTACCGAATTTGGCAATCCAGCTCTTCCAGCTCTTACTCATTCTCTCTCTCTCTTTCTGGCAGGGCAGAGCGAGATAGAACGGCTGGTGTTGGTGTAAGAGGGAGAGAGACATGTGTAGCGGAATAACAACAGTTGTGAAATGGGAAAAAAACACGGAAAGAAACGCGGTCCTCCTCTCTGTTTCTCTATGACAAGTGCAAGAAAATTTGAGAGATTTTTAAGAGATCGCTACTCCCCGCCTTAATTAACAAATCAATAAACAGATATAAATTGCACTCTGGTTTAGAAGTCGATTTTTTTTTGGCATAAAGTCGAAGTTTTGATGTTCAGTAGTTTTGCTATTAAATTCCTAAATTAAATTGATCATACAAACATATTGAAAGCTAAAAAATAAACGTTAAAAGCTATTCTAAAGCTTTTTGCAAGCTTTCAAAAGCTAACCATCTGTTAGCTGATTACACTACTCAACACGATTTTTCCTCAAGGATCCGAACCGACTGTTTCTAATAGATTTTGGCTTTGAAGTTGTTTGATGACAGTATTTTTTGTCTAATATGCAATATATGTACATACATACATATACACATTACTGGTCGTCGCTGTTATCTTCCCTAATGGTGGTTTTTATACCCGTACTCAAAAAGAGTTAGGGGGTATATTAGATTTGTGGTAGAAGTGGATGTGTATAACGCAGAGAAGAAAACGTTTCCGACCCCATAAAGTATATATATTCTTGATCAGCATCAATAGCCGAGTCGATATAGCCATGTCTGTCTGTCTCGATGAGCGCCTAGATCTCAGAGACTATAAGAGCTAGGGCAACCAAATTTGGTTTCCAGACTCATGTGATATCACACTGCTACAAGTGTATTTTAAAAAATTTCGCCGCGCCCCCTTCCACCACACAAAGGACGAAAATCTGTGGCAGACACATTTTTAAAGATACGATAAAACTAAAAACGCAGTATCGTAGAGAATGACAATATCTACCAGATTGCCGATTCTCTATACCCGTACTCAAAAAAGAGTTAAGGGGTATATTAGATTTGTGGTAAAAGTGGATGTGTGCAACGTAGAGAAGGAAACGTTTCCGACCCCATAAAGTATATATATTCTTGATCAGCATCAATAGCCGAGTCTATATAGCCATGCCCGTCTGTCCGTCCGTCCGTCTTGATGAGCGCCTGGATCTCAGAGACTATAAGAGCTAGAGAAACCAAATTTGGTTTCCAGACTCATGTGACATCACACTGCTACAAGTGTATTTCAAAATTTCGCCCCGCATCCTTCCGCACAACAAAGGACGAAATATAAGAGGAGCTCATTTGGAGGTTTAAAACAGCGATTGGGAGAAGAGTTGGCTGCCATCTGTACACAGGAGTCTCTGCCGGTTGCCGGTTGCCGGTTGGTGTGAGCTGTGCTGTGTGAGCGGCAGCGTGCAGCGTATTTGTACCTTTTATAATAGAGGGCTTACGCCTGATTTAGCTTTCCACAGT
Organism: Drosophila obscura; assembly: GCF_018151105.1. Lineage (NCBI taxonomy): Eukaryota > Metazoa > Arthropoda > Insecta > Diptera > Drosophilidae > Drosophila > Drosophila obscura. Next base: position 1,289,204 of record NW_024542848.1, on the reverse strand, counting down.
GGGAATCGTTTGCTAGTTGGGGAGAGTTGCTCCATATAGGATATTTGAGCTCGGTTTTTTCATCTTCTAGGGCTCTGCGTAGTAGGTGGTTGGCTATTTTTAGCCGCTCTTTCGAGGCAGGTGATCTGTGTGATTGCCACTCTCGGCGAAGCCTTCTTTTATCGCGTAGCAGCTCTTCAATGTGCCTAGAAATACGACTGCTGCTGGAAAGTTTATTAGGTGATAATATTTGTATTGAGTGTTTTGCCGCCAGTGACATTCAGGATACTAATGCTTCGCCTGACCTATCAATGTCATCTTCACAATTAATGTTTGGGCAGCTATCAATATGAGAGCTTATGTACTTCCTGTATTTGAGCCAATATTTTTTGCTAGAAGTTAGAAAGTGTGGGCGTTCCGAAAGCTGTAGATGGTCGTTAAGGTGAAGTAAAATGGTGATCTACATGAATCTGAGCTTGCAGCACTCTTCGCAAAACTGCAAAATCATTCAAGTCGGGTTGCTTAATTGGTTCTGTGGGCCAATATGTAGGCTTACCCGGAGAGATAGAGTCTAGCTTGTTTCGTGGCGTTATTATAGCGTTATATAGTTGTCTTCCTTTCGGGTTGGTAAGTCGAGATCCCCAATGAGTGTGCTTGGCATTGTAGTCACCAGCTGCTATAAATGGGTCAGCTAGTAGGTCGAACAATTTTACCAAATTCTGTTTCGGAAATGCAGAAGCGCGGTGGGCATTATACTGCGGCTTAGTTTGGGTAGCCGCTCTGAATTTCAATATGAATTGATGTTGCCTGTAGATAAGGTGTAGCAAATGATGGCAATGGATAATGCCTGATGCGATGCTTGATCAGAACGCCAGCACCTCCTTGTGCCTAATCATCACGATGATTTTTCGCATAGAAGTTATAGTTATCTGAGCATGGCGTCCATGTCGTGTTGAGCGAGGAACTGTAAGAGCTCGCATTTGTGCTGCGAAATGCCATTTGCATTCCAGAAATATATATTTAGATAGTCCATTTAAGCAGATTTCTGTTTGATTAGGAGCTCCAGGAGAAGGAATTGGTTACGCATAAGCTCCTGCATCGTTTGTTGTATTGCTACCATTGTGTTTGTTATAGTAATCAGGACTCAATTCCACTAGGAAATTGGGATGGGGATTGCAGGAGTATGCTGGGCAGTAATTTCTGGGATCTGATTAGATCCCTGATGCTGCATTATTCCTGCAGTGGTTGGTTGAAGTGTTGGCTTAGAGACTGAGGCGTTCGACCCGTTGTTGTAACTTAACGCCTGAGCAAAAGAAACTCCTGGAGTCGTAGTTGATGGTATATATGGTAAGCTTTGTCGGATGACCGGGTTTCGAGCTGCAGTTATTTTTTGTTGGCTTAGGGAAATTTTTCAATTCTTTATAGACAAGACAACCTTTATAGTTGGCAGTATGGTTTCCCCCACAGTTGCTACATTTTTTGGCAGATGGGTCCTCCCTATTAACGGGGCAGGCCTCAGTGAGATGGACATCCCCACAGGCCACGCAGACTGCCCGTAGAGTGCAATAAGTTTTTGTGTTTTTTTCCTGGCAATTTGAGCATTGGACTAGTTTTTTTGGTTCCTCAACGGTGATCCTACGGTGAAGATTGTAGATTTTCTTTTTATACTTTTTTACACTTTTTTTTTTTTTTGCTACTTCTGTTATCTACATCTACATATACTATGTATATTATAAATCTAACATGTAGATTATACATGTACCATTTAGATTCTACATCTCCTCCGCTAGGGGTTGCTCGCGCACTGAACGCGGCAGTGTGCGAGCGAGAAAGAGAACGAGTGGTTGGTTTCTTGCAGGAGCGGGCGGCGGAAGCAACAGAAAATTTATTTCTTCATTCTGGCTATAATTATGATCCGATCTGATTCAGATTCGGCAATCTGATAGATATGCTCATTCTCTACGATACTGTGTTTTTATTTTTATCGTATGATTAAAATTGTGTCTGCCACAGATTTTCGTCTTTTTTGGGGGCGGAAGGGGGCTCCCTTCCTTCCTTACCCCTTAACTCTTTTTGAGTACGGGTATAATGAAAGCTTGCAATAGTATTTCTTACAAATGAAAGAGTTAGCTTCACGCGGGAAGATCGAAGACAGTGCGCTAGTTCAATATATAATTGAGAATGCTAAAAAAATACAAGATTTCAAGGATAAACTAAAGTCTTACGATATTATTCGCGGAAAAGAAAAAAATGAAAACAAAGGTCAAGGCATGTTAAACAAAAATAAAGAAAAGCGCGAATATACAAATCAAACGATACAAGATAAAAATGTAAATAAAGACAAAGATGTTACAACTTTGGCTCGAAAGGGCCTACATCGGCTGACCGTGAAAATAAAAACAAGGGTAGAAAGTGTTTTGGGTGCAACAATTTTGGACACATTGCAAAAGAATGCCCAAGCAAAGGTAAAAAGTTTGACTCAAGCAATACACGCATACATACAAGTCACATTAGCGCACGAGTTTATGTGCAAAGAAGTCACGATAAATAACAATAAATACACGGCCCTAATCGACACCGGCAGTAAATATAACTTAATACCTGAATCGACATATATAAAATTACGTAAGCCAATTTGGAAAGAGTGCAACATATACTTAATCGGGTTCGGAAAGAAAACTCAATCCAAAGTAAAGCCATTGGGCTCATTTAAACAGCAATTGCTGATTAACGTAGATGAGTTCAAAACTAATTTTCTGCTGGTAGACTCGCAATTCCTACATGAAGAAATGGTACTTGGTGAGGAGTTTTGCAAGCAAGCCCCAATTTCAATAAACAATAAAGGTGTGACAATTTCCAAACCGCAAATTTCTGAATGTAATGTAAATGTAATTTTCTGAAGACCAAGACCGAATATTTAGGCCACATTATCAAGTATCAGCGAGTGAGTCCGTTCCCAACGAAGACGAACTTACTCACTTTCCGATTCCAGGCAACCTTAAGCCACTCCAAAGTTTTCTCGGGCTAGTGGGATACTTCAGAAAGTTTATCGCCAATTCTTCACAAATCGCGAAACCACTCTAAGATCTTACCAAAAACGATGAAAGGATTCAGTTTGGAAAATCGAGTTAGCTGCATATAACCAACTAAAATTGCTCATCACACAAAAGCCAATATTGAAGATCTTCCATCAACAGCATGAAACCGAACTGCACACAGACGCCTCAATTGACGGATTCGGCGCAGTTCTCTGCAGATGTCAACTGATGATAAGCAGTGGCACCCTGTCTATTATATGAGCAAGAAGACGTCCGATGCCGAAAGAAAGTTCACGAGTTACGAGCTGGAAATCTTAGCAGTCATATTCGCTCTGAGAAAATTCCGTGTTTATTTACTGGGTCTACACTTTAAGCTGATTATAGACTGTAACGCGCTAGCAAAAACAATCGATAAATAATCGATATGTACACGTGTAGCTCGCTGGGTCCTAATGCTACTAGAATTCAGCTACGACGTCGAGCACAGAGCCGGAACACACATACGCCATGCAGACGCATAATGACTTTTTCATGAAATCTGGTCTACTGCATAAACTGGTCAACGATAATGAGCTAATTGTAGTACCTATGGGATTACAGAGGGAAATTATCAAGCAAGCACATGAGCGGGGAGAAAGTTCAGAAACACATAAGTTGCTGCATCCCATGCATTGTTTCCAACCGGAAACAAGGAAAGAAAGAAGGAGAACTGCATCCACTGCCCAAGTAAGAACAACCATTGCAGACGTACCACATCGACTTTCTAGGTCCGCTCGAGTCGACGCAGAAGCAATATAAGCACATATTCGCAGTAATAGATAGTTTCACCAAAATTTTGTTGGCTCTATCCGAAACGAGAAGGAACGTGCGAGTGGCTTCTGGGGACGCGACTCTACTTATACCCGTACTCAGTCAGCATAAACATTTTTAAGCATATGATTTTTTAGAATTAAAAAAAAATTTTACATTTAACATTTTTTTGCTACATCTGCTATCTACATCTACAATGTATATTCTACATCTAACATGTTGATTGTACATGTTCCAATTAGATTCTACATCTCCTCCGCTAGGGGTTGCTCGCGCACTGAACGCGGCAGAGTGTGCGAGCGAGAAGGAAAATGAGTTGCTTGATTGCGTCAGGAGGGGGAAGGGGAAGCAACTGAAAATTAATTTCTTCATTCTGGCTATAATTATGATCCGATCTGATTCAGATTCGGCAGTCTGGTAGATATGGGCATTTTCTACGACACTGCGTTTTTAGTTTTATCGTATCTTTAAAAATGTGCCTGCCACAGATTTTCGTCCTTTGTGGAGGCGGAAGGGAGCGGGGCGAAATTTTGAAATACACGCAATAGCGACAGGCCTACCATGGGCTAATGGCTAAGTGGAGAGACTTAATACGACGATCATTGCAGTTTTGTCAAAACTCTCAATTGAAAATCCTGGCAAATGGTATTTGTTTGTTAGCAGCGTACAGCAAACTATCAATTCAACATTCTGTAGAAGCACATAATTGACGCCATTCGAGTTACTTACTGGCACAAAGATGCGCATAAAAGCAGACATCAAGATCAAAGAAATGATAGACGACGAGATGATATATATTTTCAACGAAAACCGAGATGATCTCCGAAAACAAGCCAAACAACATATTCTCCAGATGCAAAACGAGAACAGAAAGAGCTACAAGATATTTGATTAATATAATTCGTTGTTTCGTCTTTTCGTCTTGATTTGTTGAGAGCGTCGTTTCTCGTGACCGTTGTATGAAGATGATCTAGTTATATCTATAGAAAGTATCCAAACAATGAATAAGTTCAAATCTTATTTGATGGAAAAATTCAGAATGACTGATTTATCAGATATTAAATATTTTATAGGAATACAAATTGACAGAGAAGATGGTCAATTACTTTTAAGTCAATCTGTCTATATAAAAATAGTTCTATCTAAATTTAATTTTACATGAGTGTAATCCGGTGAATTCGCCACTTCCCTCTAAACTTAATTATGATGGCTTAAACTCTGATCAAAATTGTGAAGCACCCTGCCGTAATTTGATAGATGTTTAATGTACATAATGTTATGTACAAGACCAGATCTCAGCATATCTATTAATTTATTAAGTTAGTTCTCTTTCGTAGTGACCAGACGTGTTTTTGTATTGCGCTCCGCATTTTCCTTTTATTTTGCTTAAACAGCCGGTGTTTTTATCTTTTTCCATCTTTAAATTAACTCTCCTACTAACTAAAATGAAAATCAATCTCTACCGCGGGTGCATGCCTAATAATTGTGTAAAAACACAACTTATTTGATTTATTTTGTGCGTCGGTTAGTCGTGTGTTTGTGTTGTTGCTTTTCGTAAGTACGCCCTCTCATTACATTTAGCCGTTCTTTGTCGTAGCTATTGCCGTCTATCACTCTCTCTCTAACACCTATTTCTCAATAACTGTTCTTTCTCTCTCGCTCTTGTAACTTTCTGTGCAGTAACGCTCTCACTTATTGGCTGTTGCTGCAACCACTCTCCTCTCTCATCTTATTTCTACCGATTTCGCTTTAAGCATTGCTCTAAGCATCTGCTCTGCACATTGGTCTGACTGCTATTTGTTTTGAACTTTTTATACCCGTACTCCAAAAGAGTTAAGGGGTATATTAGATTTGTGGTAAATGTGGATGTGTTTAACGCAGAGAAGGAATCGTTTCCGACCCTATAAAGTATATATATTCTTGATCAGCATCAATAGCCGAGTCGATATAGCCCTGTCCGTCCGTCCGTCTTGTTGAGCGCCTGGATCTTAAAGACTATAAGAGTTAAAGCAACCAAATTTGGTTTCCAGCCTCATGTGATATCACACTGCTACAAGTGTATTTCTTAATTTCTACCCACCACCTTCCACCCCCACAAAATACGAAAATTTAAAAAATATGATAAAACGAAAAACGCAGTATCGTAGAGAATAACCATATCCAGATTTCTGAGTCCGCATCAGATCGGATCATATTTATAGCCAGAATGAATAATTAATTTTCAGTTGCTTCCCCCCGCGTCCTTCAGCAGAGACCAGCTCATTCTCTTTCTCGCTCGCACACTCTGCTGCGTTCAGTGCGCGAGCGACCTCTAGCAGAGATGTAGAATCTAAGTGGTACATGTATAATCTACATGTTAGATGTAGAATATACTTTGTAGATGTAGATAACAGATGTAGAAAAAAACTGTAAAATGTAAAAAATTTTAAAATTCTACATAAATCATAAGTTCAAAAATTTATATACTGACTGAGTACGTGTATACAAGTAGAGTAGCGTCCCTAGAAGCGACTCACACGTTCCTTCTCGTTTCCTTAGGCTTCGTGTCATTAAATTATAATCTTTAATTATAATCTTATAGTTTCAGCACTAATTTAAAAACTTAATTTTAATTTTTAAGGCTGTAGCAGGCAGCACCTTGTCAACTTGCCTGTCGTAAAGGTTGATCGCGAGATTTGCTTTATGGTTCTTATTATCATTTCTGATCATAATAGCTAAGCAACCAATAGTATTTAGCATCTCGACATATTACTTTCCTTCTGAAACAAGCACAAACGCTTTTAGTTTTATCGTATCTTTAAAAATGTGCCTGCCACAGATTTTCGTCCTTTGTGGAGGCGGAAGGGAGCGGGGCGAAATTTTGAAATACACTTGTAGCAGTGGGATATCACATGAGTCTGGAAACCAAATTTGGTTGCCCTAGCTCTTATAGTCTCTGAGATCTAGGCGCTCATCGAGACAGACAGACAGACAGACAGACAGACAGACAGACAGACGGACAGACGGACAGACAGACATGGCTCTATCGACTCGGCTATTGATGCTGATCAAGAATATATATACTTTATGGGGTCGGAAAATTTTCCTTCTCTGCGTTACACACATCCACTTTTACCACAAATCTAATATACCCCTTAACTCTTTTTTGAGTACGGGTATAAAAAGACAACATCAGCTAAAGATAAAATGGGAAGACTTCAAGATCAAAGCAAGGTGTTCGGAAATACTCTACAAATTATTTCCCATAAAGGGTCAGCATTCACATCCGACGAATTCAAGCAGTACTGCGACATCGAAGACATTAATCATCACGCAATAGCGACAGGCCTACCATGGGCTAAAGGCTAAGTGGAGAGACTTAATACGACGATCATTGCAGTTTTGTCAAAACTCTCAATTGAAAATCCTGGCAAATGGTATTTGTTTGTTAGCAGCGTACAGCAAACTATCAATTCAACATTCTGTAGAAGCACATAATTGACGCCATTCGAGTTACTTACTGGCACAAAGATGCGCATAAAAGCAGACATCAAGATCAAAGAAATGATAGACGACGAGATGATATATATTTTCAACGAAAACCGAGATGATCTCCGAAAACAAGCCAAACAACATATTCTCCAGATGCAAAACGAGAACAGAAAGAGCTACAAGATATTTGATTAATATAATTCGTTGTTTCGTCTTTTTCGTCTTGATTTGTTGAGAGCGTCGTTTCTCGTGACCGTTGTATGAAGATGATCTAGTTATATCTATAGAAAGTATCCAAACAATGAATAAGTTCAAATCTTATTTGATGGAAAAATTCAGAATGACTGATTTATCAGATATTAAATATTTTATAGGAATACAAATTAACAGAGAAGATGGTCAATTACTTTTAAGTCAATCTGTCTATATAAAAATAGTTCTATCTAAATTTAATATACATGAGTGTAATCCGGTGAATTCGCCACTTCCCTCTAAACTTAATTATGATGGCTTAAACTCTGATCAAAATTGTGAAGCACCCTGCCGTAATTTGATAGATGTTTAATGTACATAATGTTATGTACAAGACCAGATCTCAGCATATCTATTAATTTATTAAGTTAGTTCTCTTTCGTAGTGACCAGACGTGTTTTTGTATTGCGCTCCGCATTTTCCTTTTATTTTGCTTAAACAGCCGGTGTTTTTATCTTTTTCCATCTTTAAATTAACTCTCCTACTAACTAAAATGAAAATCAATCTCTACCGCGGGTGCATGCCTAATAATTGTGTAAAAACACAACTTATTTGATTTATTTTGTGCGTCGGTTAGTCGTGTGTTTGTGTTGTTGCTTTTCGTAAGTACGCCCTCTCATTACATTTAGCCGTTCTTTGTCGTAGCTATTGCCGTCTATCACTCTCTCTCTAACACCTAACTCTCAATAACTGTTCTTTCTCTCTCGCTCTTGTAACTTTCTGTGCAGTAACGCTCTCACTTATTGGCTGTTGCTGCAACCACTCTCCTCTCTCATCTTATTTCTACCGATTTCGCTTTAAGCATTGCTCTAAGCATCTGCTCTGCACATTGGTCTGACTGCTATTTGTTTTGAACTTTTTATACCCGTACTCCAAAAGAGTTAAGGGGTATATTAGATTTGTGGTAAATGTGGATGTGTTTAACGCAGAGAAGGAATCGTTTCCGACCCTATAAAGTATATATATTCTTGATCAGCATCAATAGCCGAGTCGATATAGCCCTGTCCGTCCGTCCGTCTTGTTGAGCGCCTGGATCTTAAAGATTATAAGAGTTAAAGCAACCAAATTTGGTTTCCAGACTCATGTGATATCACACTGCTACAAGTGTATTTCTTAATTTCTACCCACCACCTTCCACCCCCACAAAATACGAAAATTTAAAAAATATGATAAAACGAAAAACGCAGTATCGTAGAGAATAACCATATCCAGATTTCTGAGTCCGCATCAGATCGGATCATATTTATAGCCAGAATGAATAATTAATTTTCAGTTGCTTCCCCCCGCGTCCTTCAGCAGAGACCAGCTCATTCTCTTTCTCGCTCGCACACTCTGCTGCGTTCAGTGCGCGAGCGACCTCTAGCAGAGATGTAGAATCTAAGTGGTACATGTATAATCTACATGTTAGATGTAGAATATACTTTGTAGATGTAGATAACAGATGTAGAAAAAAACTGTAAAATGTAAAAAATTTTAAAATTCTACATAAATCATAAGTTCAAAAATTTATATACTGACTGAGTACGTGTATACAAGTAGAGTAGCGTCCCTAGAAGCGACTCACACGTTCCTTCTCGTTTCCTTAGGCTTCGTGTCATTAAATTATAATCTTTAATTATAATCTTATAGTTTCAGCACTAATTTAAAAACTTAATTTTAATTTTTAAGGCTGTAGCAGGCAGCACCTTGTCAACTTGCCTGTCGTAAAGGTTGATCGCGAGATTTGCTTTATGGTTCTTATTATCATTTCTGATCATAATAGCTAAGCAACCAATAGTATTTAGCATCTCGACATATTACTTTCCTTCTGAAACAAGCACAAACGCTGTTCCGCTCTAGAGTGTTTTCCACGCCCCATGATACCGGCACTAAATGACCAAAAACAAAACTTAAAAGCTTGAAACCGTTCAATAAACTATTCAAGTATTGTTTAACAATGAAAGCCTTGCTAAAAATGAAGTAGATTTAATAATTTTCAAAACTTTCTGTAGCACTACTATTATTTTGACCGCATTAAACTGTAATGTAGATATTTAGCGAAAAATGTCGAAATTTATCGGAAAGAAAAGGGAAACGCTACTATAACTTTATATTCTATTGTTGAAGAAATAGAAAAAAAGGCAATATGTAAACCCAATAGTAGCACTACTATTAATTGACCGCAACTGTATCAACAAAATACATAATGTTATAAAGAAAATTTTACCACCTTTCAACGGATATTTGATTCGTGGTGATAAATTGGATACCTGAAGATATAGTGAATCAAAATTGAAGTGTTTTTTGCATTTTTACAGTTTCTGCAACTTAAGCCTTTTAGAAAAAATTGTTCGTATAGTACCGTTTTATTTTCAGAAATGAACTTTTTAAGCCACTAATAAATACAATTTTTCAAAGAATGCCAATGGTAATTGAATTCCCGCCATCGGCTTAAAGATAGCTAACATGAGTGTCTTTTGCTTTGCCATTCTGAAAAGCTTATAATGATTTGCCATTCTGAAAAGCTAATAAATTCAGCAATAAATTGGACCTGAAGACTTTGAAGCGTTCGCTTACCATCTAGGAAATAAAGCTTAATATGAACTACTGATTTTTTTTTAATTGACTTAAGAAAGTCCCGACGGTAACACTAGTCAACACGAGAATTAGGCTGTGGCCCAAAATAACTTTTTCTTATAAATTTCGGGGTTTAAAATTTTTAACGAATTATGGTTTTTTTTTATGGTGTAGTTTTTTTTTTAAGAATTTTTTAAAATTTGGTATTTTTTAATGTTTTTTTCATAGGTAGTGCTTCTATTTTTCACATTACTTAAGTATCTTATATCTGGTTGCATAGAACTTTGCAGTTCTGAAATGCTGACAAATGCAACTATAAATCAGAGCCAGACCTTTTGAATCTGCAGCTTAACGCCTGAAAGATATTAAGCTTTCAAATTCGAATTTAATCATTTTTTGCGGTATTTTTTTTCGAAATTTTGACTTTAAAAACTCGGAAAGAGTCGAAAAAAAATAATTCTTGCCCATCATTTTTAGTTTTAGATATACGCATTAATTAGGCGTCGTTTAAGGTATTGCTCATTAAAATTTATGGATAAGCCATTATGTCTGCAAGCCTGAGCATTTTTGATTTGGAGTAGTATCATTTTAAACAAGTGAGACAGCTATTAATAGCACTATCCGACACCATTTTTTCGCTGCTAACCAAACAAACTTTTTTTGATAGATTTCAGGCTTTAAACGCGCTTAATGATAATTTTTTTTTCAATGGCCGAACTTTTTTTTAAGTATTAAAAAAAAATGGTATCAACGTTCCGAACGGTAAAATGTGATCAGACTTCCTCCATAGCTTTTAAAGAACAATACCTTAAACGACGCCTAATTAATGCACCTATACACAAAAAATATAAGGATAAAGCAAAGTAGCACCAAAGTGTTCAGGTCTACTTTATAGATGCATTTATCAGCTTTTTAGAATGGAAAAGTTCCGTACAAGATATGGCGTATGTTGGCGTATTTGATATATTCTTCGTGTCACTGTTCGACGAGAAAGAGGTATTTGTTGCACAATTTGGCTCATTTCCACACCTTTCTCATCTAGGCACTTCAACATATCCATGCAGGTAGATTAAAAAAACTCTCCGTCCAATAAACATTTTTGAGCTTTGGCTCCGCTTTTAGAACTCAATTAAATGTTCCCAATTGGCAGTTGGGCCCGCAACCTTCCAAAAGGTATTTTTTGTTAAATTTTTTCATTTTTTAGGTTTGGTTAACGAATTTTAGCCCCAAAGTCTCTCCATAGATTTTAATAAACAACACCTTAAACGACGCCAAATTAATGCACTTATATACAAAAAAAATAGAGGATATAATTTTTTTTCGACTTTTCCTAAGTTTTTAAAGCCAAAAGTTCGTAAAAATACCGCACAAAAATCATCATTTTTGCATTTCAATGCTTCAGATTTCCCAGACGGTAAGCTGAAATCACAAAGTGTTTCGGCTTAACTTCTAGCTGTTTTAATTATCTTTTCAAAATAGCAAAGTTCTTTTTACAGCCAGACGTAAGATACTAGAGTTATGTGAAAAAAACAAGCGCTACCTCTGAAAAAAGCATTAAAAAAAATACCAGTTTTCAAAAATTCTTTAAAAAAAGTTCTGCATAGAAAAAAAAAATATCAAATCTTTAAGAAAAAGTTCGTTTTGTTCCTTGAGGAAAAATCGTGTTGACTAGTGTTATTCGTACGGTGCGTTAAATATTTGCTGTTTTGAATAAAAACATAATTTTTTTTAATATTAATATTGTGTAACATCTCCTTTGGCCTCTACAACACATTTACAACTCTTTGGCATAGATTTTAATAAATTCTGGCATTGTTCTTTTGAAATAGAGTCCCACATCCCACATCTCTTGCAGTTTTATTTTTAGGTCAGAAAGTGTTCTTTGAGGCTCATTTTTTAGGTTTCTTTTTATTATGCCCCATATACTCTCGATTGGGCTTAGGTCTGGGCTATTTGATGGCCAATCTTAGACCCCAATTTCCTTATACTGCAGCCATGATTTGGTTCTGCTGAAATGTATATTTACCACAGTCAGCCAGTTTTGGTATTGATGGCAGCAAACTTTCCTCTAATATGTTAACGTATTTTCCGCGTTAACTATCTCAATAAAGTGCAGTTGTCCTACCCCTTTGGCAGACATACAACCCCACACCATTATGCTTACAGGGAACTTAACTGTCCTTTTCAGGCAGTCTTTATGGTACGCTTCAGTTTTGTTACGGATGATTCTCCTTCGCGCATCACCGACACACACATCAAATTTAGATTCATCGCTAAATATGATGGTGTTCCATTGCCTTTGAGTCCAAGACATTCGTTTCCGAGACCATTGTAAACGCTTCTTCTTTTGACGAAGCGTAAGCAATGGTTTTTCCTTGGCCTAAGAGTAAGCTAAGCTATTGAGTATGTAACATATATAATCACTATACATACTTTATAGAACTTATATCCAATATCTCGCAACTGCAGGCGCGTCCATTCACGCTTCACACTTTTTCCGATTTTATCAGACCAATCGGAGGCTAAATTTCTCAAATTTTGTTGACGATCAGACCTCACAATTGTGGCCAGGGTTCTTTTGTCCCGAGATGTTATTGCCGATTTTCGGCCTCTATTTGCGATATTATTTTCAATATTGCCA